>NC_081836.1:41536337-42786337 GCF_030867095.1 Alligator mississippiensis | reverse complement strand
TAGTTCCCTGATTTACCAGACCTATTTTCTACAGCCTAAGCTGCAGTGAGTACAGAAGGCCCCTTTTTATTTGCTAGTGCTATGTTTGCATATCCTAGGAAGTAAACAGATTCTCTGGACACAGTGGACTTCCAAATTCAAACCAAAGCCATTTCATGATTCCTTCACCATTTTCATCTTGGCATCAAGTCACAAAGAGAAAGCAGCTACTCATGAACGATCCAGACCCACACGCTACACAAATAAAGATAATTTCAACAACTGCAGTGGTGCGAAGACGATTTACACCATCTGAGAATCTGGCTCATGGCCTTTCCTGAACATCTGACTTTCCTGTTTATTTTCCTGCAGGTAATAACAAAACCATGTAAGCAAACACCAAGTAATTGCTTCAGTGATTTCAGCATAAGCCAAGCAGTTCAGTGTACCTAGAGAGCTTCTGCTACTTTTATTGACTAACTTTGAAAGCTAGAAATAAATCCACTGTCTCTTTGGAGCCTCAGTAGGACTGTGTTTGAGGTTCTTTTATTCTTTTTTATTGGACCTGAAAGCCTTTTGAATTTGCTTTTGTAGATAAAAAGTGAATCCACATTTTCAGCAAACTGAGTTTGTGGGTCCCCTTCCTTCCTTCTCTTTACCCTCTGTTTAATGGGCTTGGTTGGCCTATTCAATCTGCAGTTTCATGACAACATTTTCCTGCCTGGTAAGTAAAGTTGTAAGGAGACACATGAACCCCTCCTAATGGAGCCTAGTAGGAAGGCGCATAACTGATTGATAATGCATAACCATGGGCTCAAATTATTACATCAGCATTAGAGGCAGATTGGGGGGAGAGCTCTGGTGCAGTTGCACGTCCCCCCTCCCCCCCACCCCTGTGATTCCTGCTCTACCCAAACTTTAAAACCAACTGTCTGGAAGAAGTAGAGACATTTCTATTCAGGCAGTAGTGGAAGAGTCAATTGACTTAATGGCTCATTATCATCTTCCTGATTCCTGTTAACCTCTCTCTGTTTCACAGGTATTAACAACCCTCTCTTCTTTTTAATGGTCTTGAAGTTCTGCTATTCAAACTATCATTTCTTCTTCAGTGTTGCTGTCTGTTAACCTGGTGATGTCTCTCCTATTTCACAGCCCCACTGGCTGCTTTTAGCTCTAGCTACAAAACTTAAGGTGTGGTAATATTAACTCAGGTGTAGAAATGACTGATAGTGAAGTTTGGGAAGCACTGTCAAAACATTCAAGAAGGCTAGATTTTGTTTTGTGAATCTGAATAAGAGGCATACATTTAACTGTAATGATTACAGGATTAATGAGCCAATAACCTTTGACTATTTTTTAGCTAGCATGCTGCTTTTTTAAACTTTATAGATGCTCTATCAAATCAGCACTTATTCCAATAGTTATATTTGTTTTTTGCTTTGATTTAAAACTGAATAATATAGCACTACTCCCTAGCATATTAGTAAAGCCCCTAATTTCTCTTTAACTGGAGAAAAATATGTGTTGGGTTATATGTGATGGTGTGCTGCACCATCTGCATCCCCATTTTCAAAATCCAAGATTGGCCCCAGCAGACAATCTACTGAAAGAGATGAGCTTTTTATCATGAATGGGTTTGGTTGTTACAAACTAGTTGGGGAAGAAGGGAATATGCAGGGAGACATCTGGAACTCAAAGGAAGAAACTTGTTGAAATAAAAGGGAAGTGTCAAGTTTCTAGGAGTAAATTTACAGAGAGTCAGAAATACGGGGGGGATGGGCAATATGATTTCTCTCCTACTGGCAGCAGGAGAGGCTGGGCTTTTCAGAGCTTCACCTGAAATAAAAGCCACCTACCTGGTAGCAACACTAAACTTGCAATATATTTTCCTGGCTAACTATTTCTTTTTAATATATGAGAGCTTTGTATTGATGTAGAAGGGAATCAAAAGGGGACACAAATCCCTTTTCTGAAACCAATTTGTTTTATTCCATTTTGTCTCTGTCAACTCATCAGAGATTTCTTGGTTTCTTGAAGCTGCTAATTATGAAGCTGTGAAATCACAGATAACTTTTAATGGAAAAGAATATAGCACAGGTTGTCTGAGTCATTATGGTGTATGTTTATCACCTTGTTATTCAGCACCTAGTGATGCTGAGACTGGGAGACATACAGCTGGCAATTAATGTAACAGATTGCTAACTAGCCCTGCCTGGAAGGTCAGATTCGGTATCAAAAATCCTATGATTAACTTCACCTTTTGAAACAAATGGGGTCATCTCTTCTTGTTAAAGCCTTGTCTCATACAGGAGTACGGTGCAGAAGCTGCCTGAATTGCGCCTTCATCAGTACTTTCATGTTGTCTTGGGCTGAAACATTCCCTGTGACAGTCAGGGAGTTTTGTTACCAATCTCAGTGGCAGCAAAATCACTGTCAATACTGGAAGTATCATTTTGTGACAGGGGATTTTTCTGTACATGGAAAGAAAAACTCTGGCATGACCACAGTAGTAGCACAGGTGAAAAATTAGTTTGCCTACCCATAGACCACCTGAACCCCAGATCAAAATATTCTCAACTTTATTTAGCTAACTAATTTTCAAAACATGCCTCAGTATATCCATTTCTATTTTACAGATGATGACACTGAGACCCAACCTGACTGACTTGCTTCAGAGCATGCAGTAGAGGTAGGAGCCCAATCAGACACTCTTTATTTCTAGTCCTGTGCAGATTCCACTGTACTATGTAATCCAGTGATTTTCAACGAGGGTGCCAGGGCACCCAGGGGTGCCGCTAGATTCTTTGCCACGGGGTGTGAAAAGATAAGCGAGATGTAAGAAGATAAGCAGATAAACTAAGTAGATAAAGCCTTGTCCCTGCCTGAATGAATGCTGCCCCTCACTGCTCAACCCCTCTGCAAAGAGGTAGGCACTGTAATGTATAAATTAGTGTTTTAAATGAGGTGCTACTCAATTCACAAAAGTTATGGAGAGGTGCCTTGAGCCCAGTGAGGGGTGCCTTGAGTCTAATGAAGGATGCCTCAGATCCAAAAAGGTTGAGAATCACTGATGTGATCTCTCTAGTAGGATGGATAGTAAATAATTCCTTAGATTCACTACAGTAAGTTTTCAGTTATTCACTTCAAGTGGGTTGTTTCACTTATAAAACTAAAAAAACAAAATCAGAGCAAATAGTTTTATAATAAGGATGCATAGAATATAGAGGTCACTGAGTCCTCGATGACCTCTCTTGAATTAGTAATTGCTATAGGATGGCTTAATCATACGATAATACTAAGGATTTATATGAGATTGAATAACCTATCATTTTTTATTTTGGAGGCATTGACAATAGGAAATAAAACAGGAGGAAAATCACTGATATTCAAGGAAGTTGAATGTAAAAGCAATTTTTGCAACAGCCAGATTAAATTATCTTCATTGTACTGTGTGGAACCACCATTACCTTTAGTTAAATGGAACTGATTGGTGACCAGATGTGTATGATATTCATGGCTAGTTAATTTGTACACTAAACCCGTGGTTCAAGAGGATTGAATGGAAGTGGTGATACAAGAAAGGTTCATGAAAGAATCTCTGCTTGGCTGTTTGAACTAAAGGAAAGAATAAATAAGTCATTGATTTTTTGGATTGCTTTATCATTAGCTTTTTGTGTACAGTTTGTCTCCAGGTTGCTATTTAATCCATAGAGCACAGTAAGTACAGGTTTTCTAGCTGATGCAACGTGAGAGATTTTCTTTTATAATGTAAGCTTTTTTCAGTTTACTTTGTTGCTAAGTCAGAATCTTTGGGAAGGTTTTTAATGTTTAAAAATTTCCACAAAGTGATCTCAGCTCATGGTAGTGACATGGGTGGGGACTGAAGGCCAGTGTGTGTAAATAATTGTAGCTCCTTTGAGTTCAATGAAATGCAAAAAGTAGATCACATTCTTCTGACCGCCTCTCTTTTTAACAGAAGACCTTGAATGAAACAGAAAGGTGACAAACATGAAATGAGTAAAAAAGCCTTTTTTCCATACAATGCAGAATTAGCATGTCAGATTCATTGCCACATGATATATTTGAGGGGTGATCACCAGGGATCCTGGATAAAAAATCACAAATTCTCTGACAAAAACCCCAACCCCCTCCCCCCCCCCTGCCCTGCTCATGCCCCTTACTCTCCACCCCCCATAGCCCTCCTGCCCTCCAGTCCTGCCAGAGGGGGCCCCCAGCTGCCAGGGCTATGGGGCCAGGGACCCACATCCACAGCTCCCTGCCCCCAACAGAAGGCAGCAGGAAGGGAAAAGTTCTGGAGGAGGGAGCGGGGCTGGGGCCTGCTGCGCCTGTGTGGCCGCCCCTTTCCCCATGCCAGAGTCATTGCCTGGTGCTGCCACCCCCCAGCCCTGCACTGGTCCCAGCTGCCTCCCTGCACCAACCCCGGTCCCGCACTGCCCAGGGGAGCCCAGAGCCAGGGGCCAGAGCAGGGTCAGCCTTGGCAGACAGAGAGGACAGAGCCCCTGGGACCTCCACGCCCACCCCGCCCCACTCTGCCCTGCTGCTAGTTGTCCCTGGGAAGAGCCCGGTGCAACCCACTGGCTCCTCCAGAGGCACAGTGCTGGGGAGCCAAGGGGAGGCATGTGGCTCCCCCAATATTTGCATGGGGCAAGGGCAGTCTGCATCTGTGGGCTGGGTTCTGCCTCCTCCCAGCCTCCACATCTCGCTGTCGCCTTTGAAAGTGGTGCGGTGCCATGTTCCTCGCTGCCCAGCCTGCCCAGCGTCGGGACACACATGGAGGTGCACCGCTTTCAAAAGAGGCGTCAAGCTGTAGAGGCAGGGAGCAGGCAGAGCCCATCTTACAGCTGCAGTCCACCCTTGCCCTGTGCAAAGACTGGGGAGCCACATGCCTCCCTTTGGCCCCCCAGTACCACGCTTCTGGAGGAGCTGCCAGGATCCAGTTGTCCCATGACCTGACCTGGCAAGGGCCCTGGTCATGGTGAATGGGGCCCTAGCTGACCTGAGTCGCGGGACAGTCCCCACAGTGCTGCAGGGAGAGGGACAGGGGCGGGGGTGAATGATTCACTCCTGCTCCTACCTTACCGGCTCCTGCATTGTAGGGGTCTCGATCTGCCCCCACCACCAAGCCCAGGCAGAAAGCAGATAAAAAGAATCTTAATTGCCTACTGGGCTGGCTGTGATCCTGGTTGTTCAGGGTATCCGTGTGTGTGTACCCCTCCCCACTGCTGCAGCAGCCTGTGGCCTGGCTGCCCTGTGTTTGGGGGGGGATGAGCCTCGTTAACCTCCCACTTCCGCCACCTATGCGCCCACCTCCACCATTCCTCCTCAGCCTGCCAGTCCCCACCCACAGCTCTGGCACCATGTGACACAGCAGGAGCACCACACAGATGCCAGCTGGGAAGCGCATGGTGCTGGCTGGACCCAGCTGTCTCTTGCTGTGCTGGTGATCCTCCCTACCCTCCACCCCATTCTTATCTGAATTTCCCTCTGGGGTGGAGAGAGGTGGGGAACAGCTCCAGGCTCCCAGGCCAGAAGCTTCTTCTAAGGCAGGGGCTTCTGGCTGGGGGCTTGGGGCCGGGGGGCTGGAGGGCGGGGAGCTGATGGGCCTTGTTACTGCTGCCACTGGCTTGTGCTGGAGGCTCCCCCTGAGTTCTGCTGCCGCTGGCTCCTGTCATCTTTGACAGGCAGTTGAGGGCAGATAAGTACTAATTAAAAAAAATAAATTAGGATCCCTGTGATAGATAGAATGGCCTGTCATGCTGGGTCCAGCCCGCGGGCCATATTTTGCCCACACCTGCTCTAAACCCTCATGTTCAGAGTGCTGACATCTTAGGAGGTTGGGTGACAATATACAATTCTAAAAAGCTGGGCTTTATTAGGAGAGAAAAAGATACCATCCCTAAAAGCAACTTATTCCAAAACTGACTACAGCAGCATTTCTTGCACCTTCCTCGGAAGCAGCTAGTACCAGATACATTTAGAAATAGGATACTGGACAAGATGGTCTGATCCAATACAGCAATTCTTATGTTCCAGATGGAGCTATGTACATTTAAAGCAGCTGAAGATCTGGCTCACAGGTGGCATTTTAGATTTGGGTTTCTTTTTTAGGAAATTCACCAGCTTGCTGCTTCTGACTATAAATTTGATCCAAAGCCAATTGATCTCAGCTGCTTTAATGGCAGTACTGCCACTGATTTCAGTGGGCTTTGGGTGAGTCCTTAATCCATGTATTAATAATTTAACAGATCAGTGGTTCTGTTGTATAATGAATACTTTAATCTCTGCACAGAAAGTAATGGCCCATAAACCAGATCTTTCTTTCTTGGTTGAAGGGACATCAATTTGATGAAAAGTTAATCAGCCATCACTACTTGATATGTAGCTCTTCAATCATTTCATTATCTGGTACTGATTTCTGGATAAGTCAGTTATGGGATTTATCATCCATTAACAGATAAAATCAGACTTTGACAGACTCAGTCACAGAATGATGAATGAAATCATAAAATGTTTTTTTGTGCAGGGTCTTTTGTTGGCTGACTGCTTCCTGAGTGATAACCCACCTGTAAGTTTGTTTGGCTGGAAACGTGTTTGTGATGATTCATCTACCCTTTGATGGAGTTCAATTATCGAATAAACATTCATTTACTTATGAAATATTAGTTGTTCTCTCAGGGGAAAAGAAATAAATGCTGAACACTTCTAGACTGATGGAAACCTGCATGGTCTTTGAGTGGAGAACCAACTATTTGCATATCATCTATCAAGTGATAACCACTAAAGGTGATGTTGTAACCATAGAAAAATCCAGTTTAACACATGCCTGATAAAGAAGTTGAGCTGGTTTGTACTGGCTTGTCAATACCATTTTTATCCAAATTTTCCACATGCAGTGATTATGACCATTCTTCTCACTTTTCATTTTGTCACTTTACAAACAATGGCTGTATTATATTTCATTTATTTTCAGCCAACCACATCTTTAAATCAGCATTTTGTGCCAGCAGCTCCAAATGATCATTTCTCAAAAGTCAGAGTTCTTAATTCAGAAAGTCAGGCCTGCAATTCAATCTTTGAACACTAAGGCACACCACTCCACTCCACTCCACTCCACTTTTGGAAATTTGGGCCTAAGTTATTTAGCCAAGGATGCAAAGGAATCAGTGATGTTAGGAACAGAATCCAGAGCTGCTGACACGCAGTGCTTTAGCCTAATCACTGAACATTGTTCCCTTTACTTAGCACAGATTCATAATAACCACACCATGAATTCATAATATCAGGGGGCTGATATTTATGGAAAGATCTCTAATAAATAATTATTTTCTAT
Source organism: Alligator mississippiensis (assembly GCF_030867095.1). NCBI lineage: Eukaryota > Metazoa > Chordata > Crocodylia > Alligatoridae > Alligator > Alligator mississippiensis. The sequence goes on along the minus strand of NC_081836.1, from coordinate 42,779,007 downwards.
CTTCCAGTATAGATAATAATGAGCTTTTTCCCTTTCTGTGTTCTTTCGTTTTTAGGATAAAAACCTCTGGCCAGATAAGCACAATGTTTGCAATTCTTTAAATACTTTGGTGATAGTATATTTGTCTTGAACACTTAGTCCATTTATCATAGTCATCATATAGCATTAGCAAATAGCGTCATATAGCAATAAGGCTTTTATTTGCTGGGAAGCAAATTGTAACATTCTGAATACACCATTTTTTTCACAATGAAATTAAAGGTATACTTCTGTGTAAAAGTGTCTGATTTTTTTCCCTGGTGTTAGATAAGGTTAGGCTAGATAGTCTCCAGGAGGACTCAAGCCAAGAGAAAACTTATAAAGCTAAGTATAGACATTCTGGGGTTAGGGGGAAGTTAAATCAGATCAAAATGGCTGCCCAATAAGTCGGGATGGGGGGCTTGAGTGGGGATTTGGGGTCCAGCAGGATCAAGGGTCCGTCAGCAGAGGTGTGGCCCATGAGGGGTGGGGGTAGGCATAACCCACAAATGGCACGGGGGAACTGGCATTACCTGTGGCGGGGGGGCAGGCGTGACCTGTGAGGGATGGGCAGGGTGGCACGATCAATGGGTGAGGTAGGCAGCGCTGGTGTGACCCGCAAGCATGGGGGAGCAGGCATGATCTGTAAGTGGGGTGAGCAGAGCCAGTGCAACCCATGAGGGGTGAGCAGGGCAGGCATGGCTCACAGATGAGGTGGTGGGGCAGGCGCGACCCATGAGGAGTGAGGGACAGGCATGACCCATGGGTAGGGTGGGGTCCTCCCCAGTAAACTTACACCCTCATCCCTTCTGCCTCTCCCCAGCACTGGGATTTACTTGCTTGGCTCTGACAATGGCAAATGCTGATAAAAATGGCTGCACCCAGAGTGGCTTATGGGATGGGGGTTGAGAGGGCAAGCTGGTGAGGGGGGAGCAAGAAGCCAGGGGACAAAAAATAGCCCAGTGCAGGGAGGCAGGGGTGAAAAGAGCAGGTCCAGGGCTGGGACCGGTAGCTGGGTTTTCTCAGCCCCAGGATTGCACAGGAAAACTGTACAGAAGTTCCATGCACCAGTTTGACCTAAATCAAATAAGTTTGCTATTATATAGATCCAGCTTTATCTTAAACTGAGTTCTGCAATTTTTAGACTGGCTTATGTACATGGCACTTCTGTACAGTTACAAGTTTAGACTGATTGCCAGTCACTAAGTGACAGGTCTGTAAGTGTAAGGTTGGCACTGGGATGAGCTAAGTTTAAATTGGGCAGTCATTTTAAACTCAATTTAACCTTTCAAATATCTGTACTTAGCCTAGATGTTCACTCTCCCAGGAGCAATCTAACCCTGGTTTCCCAGGTTATTGTTCTCCCAGACTGGCCATTTTTGCTCCAGGAGGAAGAGAGTGAATGCTTGTACACTTGGTTTCTACCAGGAGAACAGAAATTTTTCCTGGTAGCAACTGAACATTTGTACCTAGCCATAGATAGATAACACTCTCCATCCTTTAGCAAACCTGCCATTAGTTAGAGAAAACCAGAGCTTATCAGCAGGTGGGTACTGTGTGGAAACTAGTGATGGCATGGGGAGGTCAAGGGATTTTTTAGGATAGAGAGAATATGTGGGGACTAGGCAGGGAGAGTCACAATGTTTGTGGAAGTATAGGTCTCTGAATAGTTAGGCTTTGAAAAAGCAACCACATATTTGGCCTTTTATCAAGATCAAGCTCAAGTGCATTTTATAGTTACCTTTAATTCAGAAATGTTATATTTTATCTAATTCCTTTAGTTCTGTGCTTTAAAACCCTTGCTACTATTGTAATTCTCAGAATTTACCACAACTACCTGATATGTTTTTTTTGAGGCATACATCTGTGGCGGCCGAGGGCGGTCTAAGGCTATGGCCAGTAACCTGGACCGTCAGGTGGGAATCTTCCACGATGGAATAGAGTTAGGCACGGAAGCGTATTGGTTTTATAAAGAAGGCTTTACTTACACTGCCGATGGTCGCAGCACAGGAAGAAAACTTGCTTGAATTACAGTTGCACACAAACACACAGGGGTGAGATCTCTCTTACACGAACCGAACCGAACCGAACCGAGATGAGTCGTCGATGTACGACTCCACAAGAGCTCAACACGGGGGTACGTCAATATTTTCACGATGACGGGAAGGAATTAGAGACTGATCAGGCCCCTAAGTTCTCCTCCAAGACACACACGGAGTTTGCTAGGCTCCACAGAGCGCTTAGAGTTCCCCACGAGATGGTTGTGGAGTCCTCCTTCAACTTGGGCGGAAACTGCTCTAACCTTTTATATGGCTAGCAAACCAATCGCTAGCTTCCAGGTAGGAATAATTTAGAATTGACCAATAGTGGGACACAAATTTGCATACGTGTGGCGGGAACTTCTTTGCACCGGGGTTTTCTCTCTGCAGCTGAGAAATCCACTGTGCAAAGAAAGCTCCATGTGGCGGGAAAATTCCAATGTGCCGAGGCACTAAAAATCATTGGGTTATGACAACATCCATCTAGCAGGCGGCTTGTCAGTGCAAAGCTCTTTGTACCTCTAAGAAACTCTATAAATTGCAATCAATAATAGTGCATTTTTAGGCAGGGGTTGTGTAGAAGTGAAAAATGAAACACGAACTTAATTCTTTTCCCTACAAGATTTAGAGGTCAGCAGGAAATTACTGCTTGACATTCAGGTCAAGGGCTGATGCAGGAGCTGGGAGCAGCAGCTTGGGTTCTGAGCTACCAGGAAATCAGACGAAATGAGCTGTAGTGAAACACCAGGCCAGCACTAGTTTTTGGAGAACCATTTACCTCTGCATTTTGTGTTTGAAATGAAACTGCGGATAGCAGAATATACGTAGTTACACCTGTGTCTTTTGAACTATGTTGCTGATGATCTCCCATGGGAAGCCTTTGATCGCCTTTTAGAGGAGGCTCCTGCAGACTCACAGAAGACTATAAAAAAGAATATTGCTCTTCTGATTTTAACTTTAACAGAAGGCAATGTAGACTTGCACCTCACAATCAGAGATGTATAGCATAAGCTGTTGTAAGCAGAGGTCTTACTTAAGCTTATGCTATACATCTCTGGTTTTGTTAGTCTATGAGGTGCAAATCTACCCTGCTTTCTGCTTGACTTCAGACTAACATGGTTAACCACCTCTCTCTACATATGTTACTCACGAACCCTGCAAAGAGAAAGACAGAATATGCAAAGCGGAGTGTAAGGGTTTAGCACTTTCAATTGCAGCATGTGCATTTTTGGGTCTGCTCTAGTTGCTGCCATATTTTTTAAATCTGGCCTTTTGAGTATGTCAGATTTCTAACAGATGGTTCTGTTTTTTCTGCTTCCTACGCAGAAATGGTCCAAAATAAACTTGGAATGGACTGGCGACCGCATACTAAATATAGCTGTACGTTATATAGCTGAGCTTTGATGTTTAAACCCGTATCTGTACTTTGGGGTGTTCGTACCAAGATTTCAGTCTAGGTCCATCCCTCCCTTCCTCTACCACTCCACAGAAATGCTATACTAATGTAGAAGTGTCACAGGTACAGGAAAAGCTGTGCTTTAAACCCTGTTTAGTCCCTCAAAAGTGATCTCCTTCACCACTTGAGGAGGTAACCCCACAGAACACCTGCTCTAGGGCTCGATCTCTGGACTGCAATCATGTTTCCTCACCATGTAAATACAATGGATCCATCTGGGCTTGGCTAGTTTAAGTGACTCAAAAAGAGCTTCTTAAAAACTAAACCTTGCAGCAATCTTCATACTCAGAGTCACAGACTCTCCCATTTCTGCCCCCTCAGCTGCTTTTCCTTTCTGGCCTGGGATGTTCATGTTTTAACTTCAACTTTGATCTTAAATTAAAGCTTGCTTGTAGACAGAAATCTGATCTAAACTCAGAACTTTCACTCTGTGGGAAATTCTGACATTTAGGACAACTCTTTCTTCTGACTTAACTGAAAACTAGGCATTTTTAAGAAATGCCTATGGGAAAGAAATGGAAAATGGAAAGAATCATAGGACCGTGGGACTGAAAGGGACCTCTTGGACTATCAACCCCAGTCCTCTGGGTTTTCAAGCAATTGTTAACTGAAGAACTCCCCCAAATCACCACTTCAAAACTTTACCCATCACTGCAAGGTTCAGTATTTCCTATTGAAACTGAATTGGTTGACCCTGACTTCTGTCCCTGGCTTTCAGGGCCTGGCTGGCCTGCCTCTATATTTGGGAGCACTGAGAGAGCCCCCTCTCCACTGAGTCCCCTCCCTCAGAGCAGCAAGTCAGCCTCACTGGGACCGAGGTCCAGAGGCACTGACACTATTGACATTTTGTCCCGCGATCAGCCCCCTGAAGTGCTCCACAGCCATGCCCTGACAGAAGTGTGCAGCTCCAGAGCGCTTTAAAAGTGGTTGATGGCATGACAAGCTGAACCTTCATTACATGAGGGTTCAGATAAAGGTACTCCAAAGTAGAGCATGTTTATTAATGTCTGTCCTTGCACACTGGGAGCAGGGTTGGGCTGATGCAGTCAAGCCCTGCCCCGGTGCTGTCTTCAGGCTGGAAGCAGGGGGATGGGAGGGGATTTGCCCAGCCCATGCTGGAGGGTAAAATGGGTGGATTGCAGCCCCTCCCCACCCCAAGGTCGGGGCCTCCAATCCACCCACCCACCCTCCAATGCAAGCCAGGCAAACCCCAGTTTGAGCTCCCTTCCCTCCCTTCTCCCCCCTCCTATCCTGAAGACAGCATCGGTGGAACTAGGGGAGAATGGTTGCACACACACAGCCACTCCAAACTGGAGCTCGATCCCCCAACCCCCTGGACCCAACAGTGAATGTCTGTTGTGTTGGGGGAATCGCTGTAGCTCACGGCACTTCCTGCAAAATGCCATGAGTTACAGCGGCAACCTGAACATCTGTCAGCACGTCATTTTTGCTAAGAGTACTAGGCACATGTAACAAAACAATCCCTGCCCCAAAGAGTTCACAGTCCAAGTGTATGAGACAACTGATGACTATAACATGTAAAGATAGAGATAAAGGTAACAGAGAGATAAATAATGGGGCTGTGCGAAGCTTTGGTTGCTGATTCAATTTGGAGGAGATTCGGCCCAATTCGGTGGCCAAATCTCTGAATCCAAATCGAATTCAGACCCATTAAAGGTCTGAATCAAATTTGAAGCCTCTGAATCAATTCAGAAAAGATTCAGATAGATTTAGAGATTTAGATCTGCTGGGGAGAGGTAGGCACAGCTGGGCAGCTGCAGGCTTTCCTGTGGCTCCTCTGGCTGTGCCTGCCTCTTCTCAGGTGGGGGGAGCCACAGAAGAAGCCCCCATGGCTGCCCTGCTCAGCCCCATCCCCTGCCCAGCCCCAGCCTCCCCATAAGGCCCGCACTCATCAGCTATAGCAGGGACTGTGGGGGCTGTGGGGTCTCCTGGCAGAGCCCCCCCATCCAGACCCCCCACTCTGATCGACCCTCCCCCCCACCAGGGCTGGGCAGCGGGGGGAGATCAGGGAGTGGGGACTGTGCGGTGGAGGGGGGCTTTGCCACATGGCCCCAGAGCCCTCACAGCAGCTGCTATTGCCAGTGAGTGCATTTTTAGGGGGGTTTTTTGATTCCTGGACTGCTGGGGCTGGGCAGGGGGGCCATCAGGGGCAGGGCAATCATGGAGCAGGGGCTGCACAGGGGGTCTCTGCCAGGAGACCCCAGAGCCCCCAGAGCCCCTGCTACAGCCAGTAAGTGCAGGGCTTTTTTTTTTTTTTAAGTGCCAGGAGGCTGGGGCTGGGTGGGGGATGGGGCTGGGCAGGGAAGCCATGGGGCTTCTCTCATGGCTCTCCCCACCTGGGGAGAGGCAGGTGCAGCTGCATGGCTGGCAGGCACAGCCGAAGGAGCATCTGCCCGGCTGTGCCTGCCTCTCCCCAGCGGATCCGAATCTCTGAATCAGCATTGAATCAGTGCCAAATCTCCAATTCTGATTTGGCCAAATCCACTGGGGACAGTGATATGAATCACCGAATCAAATCCCTGTCCTCCAAAATGGCCGAATCCAAAACTGAATTGAATACTTCCCTATTTGCACAGGCCTAATAAATATAAATAGAATAATAAGCAGAAACATCAGGTGTTTCTCCATTATCTTGGGGTCATCAGAACAGAGCCCATAAACTGTTACCACATGCCACACATCTGTTAAATCTCACTTATATATTCTGCCTCTTCTGCCTCCCTCCAGAGTAAGATCTGGGGTTCTTCCCATTGCTATACATGGTGTTCAGCCATCGACAAGTCATATTAGATGCCAATTCAATGAATCAGAAGAAATAGAGAAAACAGAGAAAAAGGCTTTTGATAGATTTTTAGAAAGCAAATTACAGTATAAAATATACCTTAAGTTTATGCAAAGGCAGCTAATATCACTGCCGTTTCTAGGTTCAGAAAGGAAACCTTCAACTACAGTCTAGCTTCTTTGTTTAGTACATTTTGGATTTAGTCAATAATGAGGAAGTGACTGATTTTTCATGCTTATACTTCCTATGGTTCTGATAGATATATTGCAAAAGCCTCTAATTTAAAGCAGGGAATCTGAGTGGGTTTATTGTGGGTGATCATCAGAGGATGAATTAAGTTGTCATCTCTCCTCCAGCTGGTTGTATGCCTCGATGTCATTGCATTCCACTTGTTAATGGCTCCAAACATCACATAAATAGGAAACATGTTATTATCTGTTTAATCTGTGAATATTTTAAAATAGTAACATGCTTGCTTGCACACAGAAAGCCAAATTTTCATCAGGTGTCTATTGATTTTAGCAGTATTTCATCTGGAAGGAATTTCAGCCATGAATTTTGTTCACCAGTGAGCCTTGCCCTGAGTCTGAGATTCAGTCACCCTCTTCTAACATTAGCTGTGCACATAGCACGCAGGGAAAATCTACAGCTCTGCTAAAAATGCAAAAGTTCCACAGCAAGACAGGAGGCCTGTAAGCTCCTTTGGGAGGTAAAGTTAAAAAAGCAAGTAAATCAAAAACAATCCTAACTGGAAACAGCAAGAGCAGATATGAGACTCGCTATGTCCTCTGGCCAGCTAACAATGCTGTGGATCTGCCTGCCATGTGCTCTGTTACCAACATAAAGTCAGGTCTATCTGCAAATTCAGCTAGATGAAATGTAATTGTTCCTGGGATTATAAACTAATGTAGTACATAGTTAGTACTAACTGGCCTCAGAAACAGAATGGGTCTATGGGGAATTTGAATAGCTGCAGATATTATGAGTACTTTGGTGAAGAGGGAGTCAGATATGCCATGTGCTGGAATGTATAAAGGCATTCTCTTGAATTCTAACTCTGCTGGAGTTAATAGAGCTATGCAAGGTTGAATGTAGCCCATGAGTTTATGTAGTTTTAGTGAGCAGTGTACCTCCATTTGTCTTACACATAGCACATATAAAGGTAAAAGAAACTTACTGGGTCTTGTTATTTAGTGTTATATAGTGCAGATATACTAGTCACATATGTTGCAAACAAAAAGTCAAACAGAACCACCTACACTGGCCACAATAATAACCATTCCCCAGGCAGCTATCTCAGATAGCATGAAGATCCACAGTTTTAGCTGAAGGTCAAGCAAAGTACTTGGCTATAAGATGTGCCTTGTACTAGAAGGCCCATAGCATCAGGTACGGGCAGACTTGCAGAGCAGGAGTTTCAAAATGCCAAGGAATACTACTTTCTAGGAGCAGGAAGAGAGAACTCCCTTCTGGATTGCCAGCTGCAGGAATCAGTGACAGACACTCATTCTAGAAAGGTCCAATCGACACTATCACTACCGGCCTATTTGCCAGAAGTTACCACCCAACATCCTTAAAACAGTGCAGTCTTGCAGTACATGTGGATCAAACCCATAGCTTATATAAACCCATAGCTTTATTAAATCGCAGCATTGGTCTTTGCTGTACTGGAGCAGAATTTTTACAAGCAAAACTGAATTGTGTCTTTGAACTGTATTTCCCAATGGGAGGTTTTTATGCCCTGTAGTATTGTGTCCTATATGGCTTTTGAAGACAAGCATAACTACCCATATCAGCAGCAGATTAAATATGCATTGAAAAGAAGCCATCTGAGCAGCCCACTCTCAGGTTTCTTGGTCTGTAATCTCAATAGGAGAGCAGATAACAAATCGGTATAGAAGAGTTAGAGGAGAAACATGTGAATGTGTTATTGGCACACTCTAAAATGGTATATTTGCTTTCCTTAAAAATAAAAGAAAGATGAGAGAACTGAAAGGTGAGAAATTAAAAATCTACAGTTTGACTGAAACTTCTGGAGAAGACCAATTGAAGAAGTGTGTCTAAGCCCAGAAGTTGGGTTGAAAGGGAATAAGCTGATGCTGTTAGGTAAAGATTGTATCCTTTTGGCAATAAGGGCTGAATCCTCAGCCAATGGCAACAAACAGTGGCTCTAAGCCACCTTTTCAGTTGCCCATTCCAGGACTTGCTTGGAAACCAAACAAGAATTTGCTCCTGGCATTATTTAGAGAAATTAAAACAAAATACAACAAATAAGGCAGGGATCCTACATTTACACAGTCACTAAACAGCTCTGATGCACCCCAGAATGGATCCAGAGCCTGTGAAGGCAGGGCTCCTCTGAAAAAAATAGTAGGAGATCACACTGTTCAAAAATGTGTTACAATATGTTCCCTGCACAGGGGAACCAAACTATAGTCTCACAGGGCATATCTACAAGGCACTTTACTGCACAGTAGACTCATTTACTGCACAGTAAAGCATCACCATCTACCTGTGCAGGAATTTACTGCACAGTAAATTAGTCTACTGAGCAGTCAGTTTACTACCTGGAAATACAAGTAGTAAACTAACTGTGCAGTAGGTACTGCACAGTAGTGCATGTATAGACACTGAACAGGAGCAAATCTGCTCCCAGTCAGTCCCACCACAAGGGGGCCACCCTCGGGCTTGCCCCAGAGGCACGGGGCTCAGAGTCTCTCCAGTTTCAGGGCTGGAACAGCTGTTTGCCTGCCCCAGCCTGGCCTTTAAACCCCTGGCATCACCCCTGGGCTTATGCCACCAGCTGCTTGTCTCTGGCCATCAGGCCTCACAGCAATGGCCCCATGCCAGCCACAACAGGCTCACAAAGCACAGTGGTAGAACCCAGGGCCAGCCCCACCACCTGGCTGCTTGCCACATACCCTGCCCCTGTGCTGCAGGCATGTGCAGAGGCCAGGCAGCACCCAGAGCCTCAGGTGGAGCCCCGGAGGGCTGTTGAAGTAGTCACAATGGCATCCTTCCAGATACCACACAAAGTGTTCTGAGGCCCCATCTGGTCCCAGGGAAAGACCATGGAGCTGATTGCATTTTGGGGTGATTCTGAGGTGCAGCACCAGTTTGCCCAGGACAGGCACTCCAGCACTCACATCTATGAGGCCCTGGAGGGCTGCATGCAGGAGCATGGGCATCAGTGGTCAGCATGGCAATGCTGCATAAAGGTCAAGGCCCTGAGGGTGCAATGGGTCCATGTCATGGACTACAACCACTGGTCTGGGGGTGCCCACAGGACCATGCCCTTTATGCAGCAACTGGACCACATCTTTGCTCCCTGAAACCCTGGACACAGCTGCACCATGTTCTCCAGCATGGGCAATTTGCCAGAGTCTCTGCTGGTGCCTGGCAGTGATGGCTCATCTGCGGGGGGAGGACCCATTGGGGCATCCAGAGCAGATCTCAGCATGCTTCCTGCCCCTGGCCACATGCAGCACCTTTGGGAGCCTGGGCCAGCTACTGCCATGCCACGCCTGTCTGGTAAGCCCCACACAGGGAGGAAGGCCTGGGACAGGGGAGATGGCAGTGTGGTCACCTGTGCCTGCACCAGCTCTCCTGCTCACCCCCCAGCCACACACCTGAAGCCAGGGGCCCTGAATGGGGGCAGAGTCCTCCCCTTCTCTCCCGTCCTTGCCCCTGACCCCCTTCCCCGCTCTGCCTGGCCAAGCTCTCTCCTGGCCCTGGGAGTTCCCTCCCACAGCATGCAGGGAGACAGGAGGCAGTGCAGAACTTTATTGAGTAGCCAGTGCCCTCAGAGCTAGGCAGCCATGGGCCTGTCACATGTAGAGAAACTCATCAATGGCAGCAGCAATCTCCTCAACTGCAGGGGTCAGGCACTTGTAGTGCAGGCAGAGGTATCCCTCCAGGCAGCAGCACACATTTCAACCTGGAGGGACGTGGGCAGTGGGGTCCCCCAGGGCTTGGTCCTCGGGCCTGCACTGTTCAACATCTTCATCAGCGACTTGGACGAGGGGGTGGAAAGCACCTTGTTCAAATTTGCAGATGACACTTAAGATGTGGGGAGAAGTGGGCACGTTAGAAGGGAGGGACAGGCTGCAATTGGATCTGGACAGGTTACAGGGGTGGGCGGATGAGAATAAGATGCGATTCAATACTGACAAGTGCAGGGTACTGCACCTAGGGAGGAAGAACCAGCAGCATACCTACAGGCTGGGGAACTCCCTTCTTGTCAGTGCAGAGGCAGAAAAGGATCTTGGAGTCATTATAGACTCCAAGATGAACATGGGCCGCCAATGTGGGGATGCAGTCAGGAAGGCCAACCACACCTTGTCATGCATCCACAGGTGCATCACGAGCAGGGCCAAGGAGGTGATCCTCCCCCTCTATGCGACATTGGTCAGGCCGCAGTTGGAGTACTGCATCCAGTTCTGATGCTGCACTTAGGAGGGATGTGAACAACATCGAGAGGGTCCAGAGGAAGGCCACTCGCATGATCAGGGGGCAGCAGGGCAGGCCCTACGAGGAAAGGCTACAAGACCTGAACCTGTTCAGCCTCCACAAGAGAAGGCTGAGAGGGGATCTGGTGGCCATCTATAAACTGGCCAAGGGAGACCAGCAGGCAATGGAAGAGTCCCTGTTCCCCCAAGCACTACCGGGAGTAATAAGGAATAACGGCCATAAGTTGACGGAGAGTAGATTCAGGCTAGGTATCAGGAGGCACTGCTTCACAGTCAGGGTGGGTAGGATCTGGAACCAACCTCCAAGGGAAGTGGTTCTCGCTCCTACCTTGGGGGTCTTTAAAAGGAGGCTAGATAGACACCTAGCTGGGGTCATTTGACCCCAGCACTCTTTCCTGCCCCTGGCAAGGGGTCGGACTTGATGCTCTGCTCAGGTCCCTTCCGACCCTACCAACTATGAAACTATGAAGGGAAGAGCAGCCTTGCCAGGGGTGCCATTGAAGCTCAGGGTCCCACACCAGGTTCTCTGGTGTGCCTGGTGCACCATGACAATAAGCAGCAGCAGGGTGTAGTGGGACAGGCACCCCTCGGTGCACTCAAACAGCTCATTGCAGTGAACCTGGGGGAATCTCAGCAGGGGCATACATGAGTGGGGGCCTTGCCTTGGGCCACCTCTCCAGAGAGGCCCACCGCGGAGAGGGGAGGGGCATCACCAGCTCTGTGTCTCACCTGAGTGGGAGCCCCTCATCCCGAGCCTGGCTGGCACAGGCCTGGCACCATGGGTGCAAACTGCCTGACCTGCAGGACAAGTGGGAGACTTGGAGCAGCCTGGAGCAGCCATGGCAACTACTGCCAGATGCCAGCCTTGACCTGGCCTGGGTGGGGGATCAGGGTGGCAGGCTGCCTGTGGCAAGCACAAAGTGGGCTGCCTGCCCCTGCGGGGGATGCGGGGATGGAGGGTTCAGTCGATGGCCACCTATGGCAGGGCCCACCCAGCTAACTTACCTTGGTCCCTGGGCACCTGTTTGCACACAACCCCCTATCTGAGGCCAGGAGGTACACAACCCACTGATATAATGCATGTTATCTCTAAAATGTTGTAAACTCTCACAAAGAGCTTCTCTCTCCTGGCTCTGCTGGCCCAGCAGTTGCACATGGAGGAGAGGCACCAGCCACTGCCAGGGGTGCTTCATCAGCCAGCACCTTCCCCATGCACCACCTCCAACATCAGCGGATGCAAGACTGGAACCTGCTGCTGTACCAGCTGGTCATCGTGGCAGAGGAGAGGCTGGCCAACTTCCAGACCCGGTGTACCAAGGATGTCATACACTACTTAGAGAGGGACTCTGAGGACCAGACATTCTGGGACAGGCTCCTGGCCCTTGAGAAGAGGCACATCACCCTCCTTGAGAAGATGCTGAAGGTACAGGAGCAGCAGGCCACTGTGGTGGCACAGGCAGTGGAGGCAATGGAGGAGGACTGCTGAGTGCAGGACACCATCCTGGTCCCAGCAGTCACCTTCATGCCACCTGCTGCCCAGCCCCCAGTCCTGGCCCCATCTGCCCTCTGGCAGCCACCTGCAGACCAGCAGCAAGCTCCCAGGGGGCTTGGGCTGAGGTGCAGTGCCACCTGCACCAGCCAGAGCCCCTGCCCCCCTTCCCCACTCCCCTGGGCACCATGTGGCCCCTGAGCAGGAGCTGCCTGCAGCTAAGTCAGCACTGCAACTGGGCCCTGCAGTCCCTGGCCTCATAAGGGAGGAGGAGGAGCTGGCAGCTTAGCCAGAGCAGTAGCTGAACTCACTCCCAGGTGAGCCCCCCACCCACCGGACTCACCACAGCATCCACACCCAGCACAATGTACATAGTTTGCACAGGAAAGAGAGTGTTTTACTGATGGTGGGCAGTGAGGTTGGTGGTGGGGTCTGTGGTTGGGGAGGGGCAGCCACATAGTGGTGGTCTGCTGCTCCAGCTGAGGGCAGGGCTGCTCAAGTTGCTCCTGGAACATGGCCCAGGTTATCCAGAATGACTCCACCCACTGCTTATCATCCCAGGTGCGCTGGACGATGTGGAGCCACCAGTCCTGGCTGGCAGGATGGGCCCACACATGGCAGGGTTGGAACCCCAGGAGCTTGTGGATGACACCCATGGTGGTGTCTATGTGGGCATCACTGACATTCCTACTGGGATCCAGGTGGTGGCCCAGGGGCTGGTAGGTGACAGCCCAGGGGCAGCAGGCCACAGGTGGGGTGGTGAGCCTGGCCACACAGCCATGCAGCACAGAAGGGTTGAAGCTGACCTGGGCCAGGCAGCAGTCACTATGGCAATGAAATATGGGGAGTGTGGTGACAAGAAGCCCATGGTGCAGGTCATCATTGCCGGGGCCTGGGTGTGGAGCAGCCATTGCACGTTGGGCACAGGCTCTGCAGACAGTGTCATAGAGGGCTGTGCCAGCAGGGTACAGACTGCTCCAGGCCAGAAAAGCAGGTGACCAGGAAACACCACACAGGGCTGCCTTTTAAAGAGTGCCCTTGCACCCGGGCAGCTTTGGCCAGAGCCTCTAGCTCCCCTTGGCTGCTGCAGGCAGGCAGAGCAGAGCAGGAGGAGGCCTGGATCAGCATACTCCCATAAGCAGCAAATCTGCTTCCAAGAGGCTGCACGTGTAGACACCTGCCGAGGGCTGGTTTACTGAACAATAACTTACACAGTAAGCCTAAATAGCATTAATTGCATGTGTGGCTATACCCACGGACAATGTTAATTATGGCATTTCCTTACTTTCAGACACTCAGCGGACATGTCTACACATGAATTTAAGTGGGCTAATGTGTCTACATGTGGTGGGACTTGGGACTAACTGTAGCTTGGAAGCTCTGATCCCTTGCAAGTGCCTTCCCTGCCCAGGAGCCACATGCCCAGCACAGGCACAGCACATGCCAGCTCCCTCCTTGCCCACTGTGGCAGGGCACAGTTTGTGCCAGCCACTTTAAGGGCCAGAAAGCAGCATCCGGCAGGTGCCTGATGAGGGCAGCCATTTTAGATTCAGGGCTACCCATATAAACAGGGCAGTTCAGATACTGCTTGGCTGAAGGGTTGCTGATATCATCTGGAGGTACAGGAGGAGCTGTAGGGGATGGTAAGGAGGCTCCTGGTCCTGGGTATGACCTAAAACTGCACCCTGCCAGGAGTGGGTGGCCTGGTGGGGCTGTCAGTGGTGTGGGAGCCCCCAGGAAATGCCAGGCCAGTTACCGCCCCGGTGAAAAGCGGGTCAAGGCACCTTAACCCCTAGCCCCCACAACTGGGTGGGTTACCCCTTTGTTGGAGGGTCAGGAAGGTGGGACCCATGGCGAAAGAGTAAGGGCCATAGACTCAGGCCTGTCTGAATTTCCCCTGGCTGGTCCATGCTGGGGCCAGGACCAGAAGGGCCGGGGGCCCACCACGAGGAACGCCCAAGAGCCGAGGGCCTGGGGTTTCGACTGGTCTGGAGGTGGGCCAGGGCTAGAGAGCCGACGGTCCTGGTGGGGGGATCACACCCGAAGGAGAATCAGTTCAGAGCTATGGTGCCTGGTATGATGGCAGAAGAGACTGCCTGGGAGAAGGAATCCAGGTGGGGTTTGACAGTAGGATTCTGGGGCCCAGTGTGCGGGCAAATGACTATTAGACTTGGGCTGCAGTGTAGGGGAGGAATGGAGCCACAGATAGCACCCCCTGGCATCAGGGCATGAAATGGGCAGCCTCCCACTTAATTAACATCTATAAATTAATTATAACAACAAGGCATGGCGGGTGAAAAGGTGGGTGGTTGGCCCAGGAACAGGTGGGCTGGCTGCAGCAAGAACAGCCCCGAGCAGGCCCCCTGTTACACCCACCCAGCACCCCGCTGCTCCAGCCCAGCCCCTGCCAGCAACAGCCAGTGCCCCATCACTTGCTTCCGCTGGCCATGGTGCTGACCCTGTTGGCCTTAGCAGGCCCTCCTGTCAGGGGTCCCAGGGGGCCAGGGCACTGGCTGCAGGAAGCCCTGGCTGACCCCCTCCTCCTGCACTCTGTGCTCCAGTCTGTCTGCCCCACTGCCTACACCCCCACTATCCCCTGCCCACCCCAGCACCACTCTCATGACATGCACATGGTCAAAACTAAACACCTTTATTGCCCTCACAACCCCCATCCCTCCCTCCTTCCCCCCTCAACACATAGAGCCCCCTCCTCACACAACACACAGTGCCCCTCCACCACCTTCCCTATCCACCACCAATAAAAAAACCCTGTCCCCAGTGTCAAACTATTTACAAGAGTCTCAGTCTCTGTAAGTCATGGGGTGGGGGTACCTAGAGGTAGAGTCTGGGAAAGGCACCCTGGCCTCAGCCACTTCCCCCATGGGTCCGGGATCCACAGTGACCACAGCAGGCAGTGGGCTTGTCCATGGGTGCTCCTCCACAGCGGGCAGCTCTCCCTCTACCTGCCCCAGTCCAGGCCAGCATGTCCTTGCAGTACCTCACCTGGAACCTCCTGGTGTTCATGCACATGGCCTTGGGGCAAGTGACGGGGCTGGGCCCAGGCAGGTGGTGGTGAACCTGGGGTGGGGGATGGGTCAGGTGCTGTAGTGGCTAGGAGGCACTGGAGGGCTTCCTTCCAGGCCCAAGCAGGGGCTGGCTGTGGGGGCCATAGGCAGGGGTTGGACTGTGGTGGACATGGCTGCTGCCACCAGGGCCAGGAGGACATGGATGGCCTGGTGGCTGGCACCCCCCTGCAGCTGGAGCTGCTCCAGCCACTGCTGCTCCAGGGTCTTCATTCACCCCCAATGCTCCCTCAGCATTCAGCCCGATGCCTCCGCCCAGGTGATGTCCTCTCCCCACCATGCTTTCTCCCATGCTTCTCATGCCTGCTTCTGATCCCATTCCCATGCCTCCTGCTCCTCCACTGCAACCACCAGCCACTGGAGGAGGAGGACTCTCTGGTCTTTCATAAACCTCTGGTGTAGGAGGTGCATCTGGGTGGCTCCAGCAGTGAGTGGCAGTGACCCTAAGGTGGCATCCCTGGCTGGGCTAGAGGGCTCTCCCCCATGTCCATATGGAGGCTCTACAGAGGCAAGAGATAGAAGGCTTTTGTGAGAGTTTGCAAGATGTCAGAGATGCGATGCTCTACACCAAGGGCTTCAGATTGGGGGTCAGCTGTGCACTGGTAAGCCAGACACTGCAGGGCCAGGCCCAGGTAGCCACCAGCCAAAACCCCCTGTCCCCACATGCTCCCCTGGGGCCAGTGACCCACTAGGTGCTGGGCATAGGAAGCCTGCCTCCCCTGCCACCTTCCCAGGGTAGAACAGGTCAGGCTTCTGGCAGTGGCAGCACCTTCTGCCATGGCTCCAGACCCTGCTCCCCACCTCTCCCTCTGCAGGCCAGCCACTGTACTGCACTGCCACACAGCCCACGGCACGGGCTCAGGGCACATGGGGCTCCTGGACAACTGGGGCAAGGGGCTGGGCATGCCCCCGCCCTCCCCACAGGGGGTCCCTCTGATGAGGTGCCCTGGAGCCAGCCTCCTCCCCCGTGCTGCCACTGCTCCCTGAGCATGCCCCTGCTGCATGTGCCCCAGGCAGTGCATGATGAGCTGTTTGTGCAGGGTGAGGGGTGCCTGAGCCACTACGCCTTGCTGATGATGATACTCCTGGTGTCCTGGGCACATCTGTGCTCCTGGTTCAGGACCCTGAGCTACAACAGTGTAGGGGACAGGCCTGGCCTGCCCTGCAATCTCCACCACCACCTGGTGGGCTACCTGTTGCAGCACTACATGTCCCTGCTCCCTGCTATTGAGGACATCGCTGCCGGTAATGACACCTTCCTCGGCATTTGAGGCCTATGCCCACCCTATGAGGGCACAAGCTCCTCAATAAAGTTTTTACCTGTGTCTCACCTCTCTGCATGCTGGAGGGGGGGAGGAATCCAGAGCCAGGGAAGTGTATCTGGGCCAGGCAGAGAAGAGGGGCAGGGGCAGGGGACAGGGGCTAGGACCAAGGACAGAGGTAGGAGAGTCTATGAGGGCCCTCCCTCCAGTGAGAGACTTACCTTGTGTCCAGAGCTAGTGAGGCTGGTGGCTTAGTGTGGGCCTTCCCATCAGTGATGGCGACCAGCTGCATCTGGTGTCTGCAGCCTGCGATATGTGGTGGGCCGGTGCCTGGTCAGGGCCCCCCCATTGCAATGGGTTGGCACTGGTGGCGGCTGGCAGCATCCTGGTCAGCAGCTCCTTATGGCGAGAGCTGGGGGCATGGAGCAGATGAGGCAGCCACTGTCCAGGGCTCCCTGAGCTGCCAGTGGGTGCAGCAGCTGGGGAGGTGGGTCGAGCTGGGTGCTGAACACCCAAGGGCCCCTCTTCTGGCAAGGTATCAACACCAGAGGTGTCACACTGGGGTGGAAGTGCAGCCAGGCTGGCCCTACCAGTGTATACTGCAGGGTAGTGGCCTGGGTCCTGGGCACTAAAATCTGGCTCAGTTCCCACATGAAGGGCATGGTCCTGCAGGCCTGATGAGACCAACAGTTGTGGCTGATCACAGCCACCCACTGTACCCACAAAGCCTTGATCTTCATAAGGCATTGGTGGCCTCTCTCACTGATCCCACCTGACAGGGCCTCATAAATGTAGGAGTTTGAGTGCCCGCCCCATGTGAACTGCCTCTGCACCTCCACATTGCCCCATAGCACCATGAGGTTGTACACCTCCTCCTGGCTCCAGTTGGGTCCCCAAGTGGGGGGCTCGGGTGTGCACACACAGGTGGGTCCAGTCCTCAAGAGTGGATGGGGAGGGCATCATGTCCCACACCAGCTCTCTGGGCCTTCATGCAGCTGTCCCTATATGGCTGGCCCTAAGAGCTGGTTGCAGCATCTAGCACAGAGGCACGGCCAGGAGCTGTGAGCAGTGTGGTGGAGACAAATGTGGCACAGGACCTGAAAACATAGGAGGCAATACTGACAGTGAAAAGCAGCAGGGAGCAGGTAGTGTCCCTGCTGCCAGAGACAGTCAGGAAGCAGCCCTGGGGAGCTCCCACAGCTAGGCAGGGGGAGCAGCACGCTGCAGCCCTTTGCAACAATCACCTGTGGCCAAGAAAGGTCTCCAGCCAGTGGACAGGACTAGCAGCAGCAGCCTGGGTCCTGTCCAGGGGGCACACAGGAACTTCATTACTGAAAGTCCTATGATGTGTGCCCCAGAGCACAAATGGCCACAGGCTTTTATAGCCTGCAGCTAGGGGCTTCCACAGACGCAGCCCAGCCCAAAGAAGGGGAGGCTCCCAGCCAGGAGCCCTGGAACTGGGCTCTGGCTGGCCCCTTAGTGGCTGAGCAGACCCAGCACTAAAGTCCCTGTGTTAATGCATGTTAACACATCTACACATGCATCAATTCACTTTAACTAATCATGCCTAAATCTGATACTTGCTTTATGCAGGTACCAAATTTAGGCATGATTAGCCTAAAATCACCATTTTAAGGCACATTAAGGGCACACGTGTAGACGCATGCCCTTAATGCACCATAAATCAGGCTAACGTGCATTAGATGCCCATGTGTAGACACACCCAGTTTTGTCACCTTAACTTTCTTTTACTGCAATTTTTGTACACAATTCTTTAAATAGAGCAAATGATCATCTAGAACTGATGTGACCTTGATCTGAGGAATGTGTCTGTTTTCAACTGCACTCCTTTTCTAAGAGAACACTCAATCTCAGAACAAAGGATAGTATTGCAAACATTACCTGTGAATGCAGCGCTACTAGGATTTGTATTGCAGTCCAAGAAGTGTCTGGGTCTGTTGACTGTTTTACCTGGTTTTACTTTGTTAGTTTCTTTTGCTTATAACAAGAGGGAAAATGAGCATGATATGAAAAATAGTTTCTCATAGACTTTACACTAACCAGATGAGATGCTCAGTGGTAACAAACAGCATATAATCTAACTAGATACAAACATTCAGCTGCTTCCACTGAAGTATGTGCTAGCAATTTAATGGAGATAAGAAAAGAATTTAATCTCTGCCATTATATATTCATTTTATTGAGCCTCACTCATTAGAAATGCAAAACCTTCTCCTACATATTTTTCCTGAATGAGAAACCTTCACAAATTTGAAAATAAGGTGTCAATGGGAGTTTTCCATCTGGTCTATTTTCTCTTCATTTTAGATTAGTTTCACAAGACTGCTGTGCTTGAAGGTTCTTTGTTTTAAAGTGGCTTGATTTTTATCACTGGAATGAGTGCTCATCTTGATCTTATTACAATTCTGAGAAGCTTCAACTTCTCTTTTTTTTAAAAAAGAAGCTAAAAACCAGATAGTAAAGAAACAGATAAAATCACACTTATACTATATTGATGAATGCCAACTTCATTTAAATTATTGATTTGTCCTCTTAAATAGGGGTGAGAGAGGTTTTCTTTCCAATGTTCTTATCTGTTTTTTACTTTCTGTATATTTTAGAGGTGGTTCTTCAGCATGATCATGAACTAGCAGTAGGAATAGTTGTATTTGCCTTTCAGTGAACAAGGGTATTCAGTTTTATCAGTAAAATATCAGGCTACCACTGAAAAATATTAAATTCTAACAGAAGGGAGAAGCAGCAGGCTGTATGTGATGTATTGACTTGCTATGGAGACAGAGTCTGCAAAGGCTTATAAAGAGCTTCTTATGAATGGAAGATTATTTGGATACATATAAATATGGTCCTAAACTTTCAAGTGGTTAGTAGCCTGGTGTGCCTCCATTTCTGGATGTCAGTATATGGACAACTATTAACAGACATTTCTGATTTTCAGAGATGATACTGGGCTGAATTGGACTTGTAGGTACCCAGGACCCCTAATATTCAAGCTCTACTGGAAGGCATTTCAGGTTGAGGCGCTCAGATTTAGTGGACACTAAAAATGGGGAACTTAATGTTTAGGTCCCTGAAAGGCATTGTTGTATTTGACCAGCTCCTTTCAAAATATTTGCACTGAGTCATCAGCACAGTGACAACTTCCCCGTGTTTCCCTAAGAACAGCCAACTGAGAGTTATGTGACTAAATACCTTTGAGGATGTAGCCCTGACAGTCTAGTGTTACTTTGACTAGGGTAATAAAAGTAGATTTAAAATAATGCCACTAGGACACATGCAGGGACATAAATTGTGGGTTGTGCAAGGAGGCACAAGCATTCAGCATTACTATAAACCATTTATGTATTTCTATAAATGTATGTGCTGCATTGCAGACCTGGCTATATTTCAGAGACTGGGCTGTAGGAACACTAATTAGCTAGTCCTCACAGCACCTGGGTGATTATATAGTAAATAGGTTATTCATTCTGTATATAGAGAAGCTATGCTACAGAAAGGTTACACAGTGAGTCAATAGCAGATTATGAGTTGCTGCCTCTCAGGCCTCTGCTCAATATACTACTACTTAGCTTTTATGTTGTGTCTGCTTTACTAGCTGAGTCCCTTTAATATATTCTTTGGGAGACACAGGGGTTGTGTTTCACCTCTGCTTGGTGAGGCCTAAATGGATTGTGCACACTCCCCCTTACAGATGCATTCAGTCACTGAACCAGCTCAGAAAGGGTCCTTGGGATCCAGGTTGTATGAGCTGAGTAATTACAATGGATCATAACATCAGGGAGAAAGCTGGCACCTGAGTGGGACCAGGATGCAAGTAGGAAATGGAATTCAAAGAGGTTACAAGGAAGAAGAAACTCCTTAAGGGTGACAGGAGGTGGAAACTTGATATAAGAGGAGCAATTTCTGCAGCTAGGTCCACAGATCAGAGCCTTATTTTGTTTTCATCTAGTTGTCTCTATCAAAGAACCCATTCTGGACAAACAGGCATGCCTAACACAGTCATCCATCTAGAAAGCAGTCTGTATCTCATAATATAACACTGCAATGAGGGAGAACCTAAAAAGCAGTCCAGAGCTCTTCAAATTAGAAAAGAAAGAGTTTAAGATGTCTTACTAATAACAGAAGTGCTGATAGTGCCACTGCTTCCTGCGTAGCCAGAATCAAGGAACTGCAAGTGCAGTCACTTTTTTGGAGACTGATCTCAGCACTCCCCACATGACTACAACTGGCTTGAGGCTCAGATCTGTTTATAAAGTGGAAACCTTCCGATCGCCAGGATGAATCACCCTCTCTGGCATAAAGCAATGGTTGTAAGCAATCCTGACACCTAATAAGGCACACAGTGACTATTCTTTGCTCATGTGATTGAATAGAGATAACTGAACTAAAGGAGGAAATTGTAGATTAACAAATATTATATTATATTTGCTCCCCTGTTTTTAATTAAAAAAATAAAAAACCTTGAACCAGCTCTGTAATTAATGAGAAATATAGAATTGACATTTGCTGTTTCACTGATTTGCTCCCAATCATTTGATATTCACAATTACACCCAAATTTGAAAAAAAAAATTGAAGTTTTTAAATCATCCTTTATATCAAACAGTTTTTTCTAACAGCCTCACCCTACAATTGCCAGCTGAAAATTGAGTCTTTGGGAGATGGCAGTATATAGTAAAGATGATTCTGAACCAAGACTAAGACCTGACCTCCTAAAACTGCAGCTTAGATCTATTTATGATGGCAAAATGCTGTTAGCAAGATGCCTGAGCTTGGTCTCTCTCCATCATTAAATGCTTTAAAATTAGCCTACAAAAATAAGCATGATTAAGTGTGTGGCTTTTATCACGTACCCGTCTATACTGTCCTCCTGCCCCGACAAGGGAGACTCTTACAAAGCTTTTAGCGTGGGTGACCCATTCCATAAAGGTGCTATTTAAATTCTGAAGTGTTACCAACTGGAGTGCTGTAATGTAACATGCTGGCATTTGTGTAATGACACAGAAGCCACACATTTCATTTCATCCCTTGTGTTTTCCTCCAGGTTTCATTAGTCATTTGTGTCATTTTGTCCAAAGTTGAGGGAAGGAACTGGTTATAGTTAATTATCTGCAACAAGGTGTAGCACAGCACCAGCTGTGAGTGGAATCGGACCTGGGCACTTGATTTTTCATGGCAAGCAGATCCACATAAACCTCACTACAAGCAGGACAGTATCCTTCAGCTGTGGCTTGTGTTGTGTGGAGGGGAGAAGAGCAGAGACATGCAAAGGATGAAACCCATATTGTGAGGGTGTTTCAGAAACTAATGGCAAAATGGCTGCCCACACTGTATGTCTGTGACAAAGTGAGAAACTACACAGCAGAAGGGAACACCAGTCGCAGCACTGGTGAATGCACTCATCATTTATGACTATGTGGAGAAGTGATGTGATTCAGTAAATGATCATTGCACACAAAATGGTTTTATTTCAAAATTGCCATTAGTTTTTAAACCCCGCCTTCTTTATAGATTATAACCAGTGATCCTGATGAGTTATCCAGCTGCCAGGGCTACAGGGCCAGGGACCCAGGTCTGCAGCCCCCTGCCCCCACAGCAGCACCCGAGCCCTGGCTGCCGCGGCTGTGGCAGCAGGGCAGAGCAGAGCGTGAAGCCCAGCTCCCCCTCCCCTGTGGGTGGTGTAGCCAGATTAGAGCTTGTGGTGGGGGACAGGTGCAGATTTACCGCTGCAGGCTTAGGGCTCCCCACCGTGCTGCCCTCCCAGTGGACACTGGGTCCACTGGGACCCAGTGTGCCAAGGCAGAGTAGGGAGGGTTGGGGAGACTTGGCACTGCCACTGCAAGCCCCATGCCACCATGGTGAAGTGCTCTGTGCACGTCTGGCAACAGCGGTGCTGGCAGCATGGAGTTGTGCCCCTCACTGCTGCTGGGCAGGCAGGGGGTGCCTCACCACAATGATGCAGGGCTTACAGCAGTGGAACCAAGCTTTCCCACCTCACTCTGTCCTGTCACACTAGGTCCTGCCTGCTGGGCTGCAGAGGCCCTGGGGGGAGGGCAGCAGGGTGGGGAGCCAGCGACCCATCCCATCCCTGAGATGAGCCACCCACAGCTCTGTCCCACTCCCCACCCAGGCCCTGTAGCCAGGCAGGCCCCAGGCTCCAAGCCCCATGCACCGCCCCAGCTGGGCAGCAGCCCTATCCCTAATCCTGCCCAACTCCCTCCCTCCCTCACTATGGGGGCCTCAATCCCCCACAATGCCAGACTTAAGTACAGGTATCTGTTCTCTAGGCTGCCTGGCAGCCATGTACATGTGTACATGTGCACATGCATATGATGCCCCGTGTCTGATCACCCTCTTCCCACTCTCCCCAGCCCTTTGCAGGCTGGAACTCTGTCGGCCTTCAAGGGGAAACCTACCATTTCCCATATTTTTCTCCTTTAAATTAAGGACAACAAAAGGTCCTTCTTCAAACATGTGGGAAGTCAGAAAAAGAACATGGGTAACATTGGACCCTTATTAAACCAATTGGGGTAGCTGATAACTGACACTGAGGAAAAAGCCAATCTCCTTAATGACTACTTCGCATCGGTCTTCCATCAGCCCAGTGGGATCACCCTGCCTAACAAGAGGCAGGATCACACGGAAAGGGAAAACCTGCGCCCACCATTACCACTGATCTTGTGAGGGAACACCTTAAGGAGCTGAAAATCCACAAATCAGCCGGCCCAGTTGGAATGCACCTAACAGTGCTAAAGGACCTAGCTGACATTATAGCATGTACTATGGTGAGCATATTGAAGAACTTGTGGTACTCGGGCGAGGTGCCTGACAATTGGAAGAGGGCCAAGGTGGTGTCTATCTTCAAGAAAGGGAGAAGGGAAGATCCAGGGAACTACAGGCCAATTAGCTTGACCTCAATCCCTGGAAAGATCCTGGAAAAAATCATCAAGGAAGCCACTACCAACATGCTAACAGAAAGTAATATTCTGAGAGAGAGCCAACACAGCTTCGTAGTAGGTAGATCTTGTCTGACCAACCTGATTTCCTTCTATGCCCAGGTGATGCATCACCTGGACAAAGGAGAAGAGGAAGATATATTCTCGGACTTCAAGAAAGCCTTTGGCCTGGTCCCATGACATCCTCATGGAAAAATTGAGGAATTGCGGCCTAGACAATTTCACAGTTCAATGGCTGGAGAACTGGCTCTAGACCCAGAGAGTGATAGTTGATAGAACCAAATCATCTTGGTGCATTGTAACCAGTGGCATCTCTCAGGGCTCTGTTCTCGGACCTGTACTCTTCAGTGTGTTTATAAATGATTCAGACTCGGGTGTTATAAGCAGACTGGCTAAGTGTGCTGATGACACCAAACTATGGGGGAGTGCAGCCACCCCAGAGGATAGGCTGGCAATCCAGGGCAACCTCGACAGACTTACAAGGTGGGTGGATTGAAAACTGATGGCATTCAACACTGAGAAATGCAAGGTGCTCCACCTTGGGAGAAAGAACCCACACTATACTTACAGGCTCGGCAGTGCTATGCTAGCTAGTACCGCATCTGAAAGAGACTTGGAGGTCATGATTGACCACAAGATTAACATGAGCCACCAATGTGACACCGCAGATGGCAAAGCAAACAAAACTTTGGTCTGCATCTTTAAACATGACCCAGGAAGTCATCCTCCCACTTTACTCGGCCTTGTTGAGACCACAGCTGGAATACTGTGTCCAGTTCCAGGCTCCACAATTCAGAAAGGATGTGGAGAAGCTCAAGAGAGTCCAGAGGAGAGTCACGTGAATGATTAGATAACAAGAGAGTATGCCTTATGAGGAGAGGCTGAGAGACATGGGATTCTTCAGCCTGGAAAAGCATAGGCTCAAGGGTGACTTGGTGGCAGCTTATAAGTATATAGGGGGTATGCATCAGGAACTGGGAGAGCATCTGTTCACCAGGGCACCCCATGGGAAGACTAGGCCCAGTGGTCACAAACTCTTGGAAGACCATTTTAGCCTGGACATAAGGAAAAACTTCTTTATGTCTGAGTTCCCAGGGCCTGGAATAGATTCCCCACCCTGCCAGAGGTGGTGCAGGCACCTACTCTGGATTCCTTTAAGAAACACTTGGATGCCTATCTTGCTGGGATCATTTGACCCTGTTGACTGCCTGCCCTTTGGGCAGGGAGCTGGACCCAATAATCTTGCAAGATCCCTTCCAGCCCTAATGTCTATGAAATCTATAAAACATGCAGGTTTTACTGCAGTTTTCCTTGGTGAACAAAAAACCCAGATCCCTGATTATAACCAAGGAACTGCCTGAAGGTACGTTACATTAGCTATGAAATCAGAAGCTAGTGTGTAATTTCCTGTAGAAAAAGACAAAGGAGTGAGGAAATGCTAATAGGCTGTGGAGCCTGCTGGGCAACCAGACCTTGCTATCTATTTTAGTACTAGACACTATGCTAACCTGGATGATTTCTCTTCACCAAATGTCCCTTGTTTTATGGCAGCACATATTTCTTTGGACAAAATGCATGCTGCAGGAAGTGTCTGTGTGATTATGGAAGTCAATGCATATGTTACCACTAAGCTATTTCAAGCCTGCAGTAAGAGTGAGTTGTATTAGCAGCCTATTAGACATTTTCTGAGATTGTTCAAATGCAGTCTGCAAAGGAAAAAAGTTTCCAATCATTTCAGTTAGAAAGCTCTGGGCAGCCTCCTCAACTGGTGGAAATTTGCATTGCTTCATTGACTTGAGTGGAGCTGCTGTTAAGGTCTGTCTACACTATGCCCCTGGACCTCTATGCCACTGTAGTCTCTGTATTTAAGAATGATGTAGTTAGCCATATTAGTTTGAAGTCAAGTAGCAGGCAGGGTAGATTTGCACTTTATAGACTAACCAAAGTATGTGCGTGTACATATATGTGCTGTATAGAAGCATAAGCTTTCATGGGCTGAAGCTCACTTCATCAAATGCTGTGAAAGGGAGTGGACAAAACATTGTATAAGAAGCAGAGATAAACTTGAATATAAGGGAAGGGGGAGAGAAAGGGAGAAGAGGGGAAGGGGTCAGTGCTGAGAGATGCAAACAAACAAGGAATAAACCCATAAGAACAAAGGAGTCACAAAAGCTAATCCAGATAATGGGATAAGAATCTATAGTGCTTGTTCAAATCATACTTAACACAATCCAGTCCACGGATAATTTCTTGTTCCACAATTTCCCATTCAAATAGTTGTTTAAAGGTTTGCTGCCTAAGAGCAGCCACCCTGAGGTCAGCAATGGAGTGTCCAAGGAGGTTAAAGTGTTCTGCCACAGGCCTGCATGTCTTTCTACAGCTGATGATTGGTGTTTATTCTTTCACATATGGATAGCCCTGTCTCTCCAATGTAGACAGTGTGTGATTCAGTCCAGTGATGATGTGAACTATTGATGTTGGGGCACAGAAGGCATCTGGGTCCATTGCAAGGCTTGGTATATAAGCAGTATATAAACTGTTTCTGTGGTTGCTCTTTGGTAGGAATTTCCTAGGAAAGCTTTAAAAACCAATTAAGAAACTATCAAGGGAAGCAAGTTCCAGTGTTGGGGGGCCTTGGACTGAGAGAGGTTCTTGCTGCCAACCTCATAGTCTTACCCCATGAATCAACAGCAAGAGCCTTCCAGATGATTTTATCTGTTGGGCATAGAGCAGCCGGATCCCAGACCATAAAGGGTTTTAAAAATCATCATCGATTCTTTGAATTATACACTGGAGCAAGTAGCCAACCAATATGGAGACTGAGCCTGCTGATGAGTTTTCAAAGTAGTTTTCCTCATTCAATAGGTTTCTCAGGCTGCTGCATGTCCCTGGGTACACTTAGGCAAAGCACACAGGTTATGGATGACACAGGGGAAGGCTGCTAAGGGTTCAAAGTTGGCTAAAGGTTTTTCTTCAGCAGCCTGACTGTCAAATCTTCAGGGTTCGCCTGCTTGCTTGAACACCTGACAGGAAATAAGGATGTTGAGAACAGCTCTAAGCATAAACACTGGGGAGCAGACTGGAAACAAGAACACGTAGGAAAAAATGAATAGAGAAAGATATAAAGGCAAGACAGACAGACTACTATGGTACTCTTTGACTGGGGCAGCTTACTTCACTCCTTGTATTCTGTTTGATATATAAAATATCAAGGACAATACAGACGTTGTGGCAAGGGTTCTGCTTGATCCCCGCTGTCCAGACAGGAGCTGAGAGCAGAGTACGTATTTGATTCCCTGGCAGCAGGTGTAACAAAAACAAGCGTGCTCTTGTTTGTCAAAGCTAGAGATCTATTGAACCTGAGGCGACTGCTGGCTGATTTTGAGGGTAGATTATGGGGCTGGCAGCCATTGGTGCCCCGCCACACACACACACCCCTCTGATTGGCCAAGGGGACCTGATGGCTCGATCCCTCACTGCTGATTGCAGCCAATCAGTTATGAGGGGTGGGGCAGCAGCCATCTTGCCATGCCAGCAGTTGCCTTCCCCTTTTCCATCCCAGCAGGCTGCACAGCTGGGCCACAGCAGCCACAAGGACTGCTGACTCCCTAGAGGGAGCCACATTTCAGTTGTGGTGGGTTTTTTGTCTTTCTCAGGGAGCCAACCCAAAGCATGGACCTCACACCTTTTCATGGAGCCCGTGCTTTTTCACGGGGCCTGCCTGAAATTGTGGTTTCTACAAAAATTGCAATTTCGGTAGGTCCCTAGTGATAGCCATACCACTCCAGCATTGTTGTTAGCAGTCTGACAGCATAGCTGTATTCAACCTTTATTTTCAAAGGCTGAAAAATATGGCTATACATTTGCTTTGGAGTGAAATTCTCTAGTATGGTACAATTTTCAAAACTGGATAGAAAAAGAGTTTGCACTATTTGTTGCTGGCTCTGTGACGACCACCCGCAGGCACCACCAGCAGCAGCAGTGGCAGCCAATCTCAGGGGGTGCACGTGCACCCACTACGCATCACCAACACCCTCCCTGCCCACTTTGCCTTAACAGGGCCATACTGGCCAGTGTCTCCGCTCGGGGGTCCCTACTTAGTCCAGAGAGCATGCCAGGGTGCTGGAGGGCTCTAGTTTAACTTAAACCAGCAAGGGGTCTGGGACAGACATTGCACAAAGTGGTTTGACCCAAATCAGTTAAGTCTGATACTACGTTCACCAGATTTATCTCAAACCACTTTCAGCTATTTTGAAACTGGCTTATGTGCACTGAATGTCTGTTCTAGTACAGGTTTAAACCAGTTTCTTATCACTTAAACTGGTTTATGTGTAATGTCTGCCCCTAGCCAAAGGGTTGGACTGACTAGCACCAGCTGAAGATCTGGTCCTGTCAGCACAGTGCTGAATTCTGACCTTAAATACTCACATTGGCTCTCTCAGGTTTCTCCTTAGTTATTGAAATCCCATTGAATAACTAAGGAGAAACCTGACAGGATCCTCGAAATCCTGTCAGGGAGTTAGGGGTTCAAGTCCCATGGGCTTTCCAATATGATTTGGACTAATATCCACTGACCTTTACCAGGATTTGTGTTCCTAAATCCCTTCTGTGTTCTGAAAATCTCTCCCATGGTAACATTTTTAATTTAATTTCTCAGAACTTGTTTTATACTCATAGCTTAATGTCTTCCATTTATGAAAAGTCAAGTCTGGCTGCTTTTAATTCAGAACATGGGCTGATCTCTTGTGACATAATTTGCCTATGGCCATTCGTCAAGTAAATAGCAGAGCCTGGATTACATTTTTGAACCACCTGACCCTGCAACCCACTAGTTGCTCTTTCAGACCTCACTCCCTCCACATACAATATGAACTCTGGTATGAAAACATGCTCTTCAGAGAAGCAGAGCTCCAACATTCCCTTTGCAAACAACAGATCACCTTTGGAGCGGGGAGGTTTGTTTGTTTCTGTTTTGTTATGTTTTAATGTCAAGCAGAAAAGTATCCCCTAAATAGTATTCCTTCCTATGTTGATTAATTTTGCATAGCATATTTCCCCGAAGAGTTGGTACTTACATAAACCTGAGTTCTGATTCTCTTCTGACTAAGACTTCCCGAAGCCTCTGGATCTTTGCCATCTCCAGTTCGATTTCCTCAGGCATCATTGTTGTTTCAGCCATAGAAATGATGTCAAGTTGATCTATGTGTGTAAAGGAAGACAGGAAATGAATGAGGCTGGTCAGACTGACTTAGTAGGACTGTTAAAGAATGCAAACAACCAGAGGGGTGCCAGGCCATAGGCTAATTAACATGGATCGGAGAGACTGTCCGAGGCAAGTCCTTTTAATTTTTCTGGCTACTTTCAGTGGTTTGTAATCACTTAAAAATAAAAGCATTCCTTTAAATCTCTAATGCAATGTGACAGGCATTTCAGTTAGTCAGAATCTATCTCCTCTGAAAAGGAAGCGTACCCCAGACGAACCCCATGGGCAATCACAGCCGCTGTGCTGTAATTCACATCACTCCGCACTTCATGTAGAAGCCAAATAGCCAAATAGTTGCTACAAAATGGATCAGGTGCAAGGATTTGTTATTGTGAGCAACTCTGTGTTGGCAGAAGTATGGACAAAGTGAACCAATAAGGATTCTTAATCTCTAGTACCTATGATTCTTCCTGGTACTCCAGTAATTGCAGTATGACAGTAGCATGGATCAAGGGGCTCACTGGTGAAGAGGCAACATACAGCCTAATCCTGTGAGGTGCTGATGTGATACTAGTATCTGTGATTTCTAGAGTTCTGGTGATTGGCTGAACATACACAACACTTTCTAGGAAGCACAAAGTGACTGGCAGGAGCAGGCCCCCTTTTGTTATTATATCAGTATAATAACAGAAGGTGTTATTGGTCTGTAGAGAAGTGTGTAGAGACGGATATACAGAGCTACATTATTATAGCTGGGTAAACTTTCAGTAGGAATCAAAAGAAACCAAAGAAGAAACAGGAGGACAGTTAAAACAAGGAAAACTGGTTATATTGTTATGATTAAAATAAACATCCACAAATCTTGGTGAAAGATCACTCCTATACTTTTTAAAAGCCTCTCAGCTGGGCAGCATGCTTATTGGCTGTAGCTGGCTATTTTTAGCCATGGAATAAACTATAATTTCTGATTCTTTGTTTGATTTTACTACCAAGAATCCTTTAACATACAGACAGCAGCACTATCAGAGCTGAGTTTACTCTTTGTAAAGCTGTGTTTCACTGCTAGATCAAAGAATCAGTACCTATCAGTTTTCTTTTTGTGGCATTTCAGTGCTACCAAGTTATTTTAACTGGCTGCATCAAAAAACCCAGCTTTGATGCAAATTTATTTTCCGAACATTTTAAACAGGATACAGGAGATCATCATGCTGATTCAAAGAATTAAAGCCAATAATTCTGACAATTAAAAAAAAAGACAAACTCATGTATAAGTTTTTTTAAAACAGCTCTTGAGAACAGGGCTAATAGAAACAAATGTGATGCTCCTTCCTTGGGTTTGTAATTATGTTCTTACCCACTAGGCACATCTATCTATAAATGTTCCTGTGTTTCTTGTGGACCAGAGAAGCTACCCCACTGTGATCTCAGCCATTCTGGAAATGAGTCAGTGCTTTGCGTAGACATCCAGGACTAAACCCTTGTCTTCTTTGCATTGTGCCAACCTTTTGAGTTTCCTGGACTGGCTAGGACATTCCCAAATTTGGGTGTCCCTGATGGATCATACATTTTAAGGCCAGATGGAATGATTGTGGTGATAATCTAGTCTCACCTCCTTCATAACACAAGCCACAAAATTTCACCTCCTTGAAGCGCAAGAACGTGTGGCTGAAATAAGAGCATCTCTTTTAGAAAGACATTTAAAGTCCAGTCCTAGGGGAGCTCTAGAGCTACTGGTGAAGAGCAATCCATCTAAGTCTGTGGTTAGCCTCCTCTAATTGGAGACACCTTATGATGCCATGTCTGACTATGGTGAACTGCCAAGAACTCAACCCTCAACCTGTGTAGCAAGAGAGATGCAGTGCACTGGGCATTGCTCTGAGCATAGCTCTGTGGCTGTGCCCATGCTGTTGGAAAGGGTGTGGAATCCTAATAGAGCTAGGGATTAAAAAAACAGGTGGGGAGGAGTGAAGGGAGCTAAAGGCGACATGAGAACTTGAGTTAAAGTCAGAGGTGGGAGAAAACCTACAGCTGGGAGTGTGGGGAGCTGCACTGATGGAGGGGAACAGATGGCCACTTCAGATGAGAAACGATGGTTCATCAGGGAGGAAGAGCAAAGGAATGAAAGGTAGTATGAAAGTGGTGGGTTTATGGAAATCAAGTAATAAATTACTATTAATATTATTACTATTAATATACAAATTAAGGGCTAACTACATCATTTGTATAGAGTCTCCAGCTTTCAAGACCTCTACCTTCTTAAAAGGTATGGCTGAGAGCTGCCTTAGTGGAGAATCTGAGAGAATTGTTAGGTGGCATGTTCTGTTGCTTGCTTTGTTTCTGCAGCCTTAGGAAAATCATCAGCCTACCAGTGCCTGAGTTTTCCTCCTTCTAATGTTGCAAGTGATACTATTTACCCAATCTGACAGCAGTGTCCTACGTCATAACAAATGCATATGTATAAAATCCTTCGAGCTCTTTGGATGCAAAATGCCTTAGCATCATGTTAACAAGCTTAGGCCTTTTATATAGCTTTTAATATGCACGGCCCAAGTTCTCTGCTGTAAGTTAAGCCTCATTAGGATGCTGAACAAACCTTGTCCACAAGGCCAGTGCTAGGTAGGCCCTGACAGAGCCACACCTGCATCTTCATAACATGAAGGAGGAACATTTAATATTATTGAAAATAAATATGAGCTGATACTGCAATTGCATATGTGTGAGTTTGTGTGTGTCAGCCAACTGCTTCTTTGCATATACTGCTGTTAGAGAAATGAAAGCTCAGGCTCTGGTAGTGAGCCAAGATTCATAAAGCATGAGTGGAGGCAATACTAAGATTAGTCATAGCGTGCGACAGCACTAGAATATTTTGCCTGGTCTGCAGTCACTGGAATTAATTTCAGTGGAGAAGAAAAAATGTAATATTAATACTATATGAACAAAAAGAGATTATCATGAAAATAATTACTATGTAGAAATAAAGCTATCAAAGATACTGCTTATAATGAGAAAGACTGGAAAGTAAAGGCAAAGAAAATTACACATATTTTTCCTTCAGTCTAAATGCAGACTTGTATAGTTAAACTGGATATTAATTTAATGATCACATTTCATCCCCACTACGCCATCCATAAAAGGAACATTAGCCACCTGCAAGGAAAAGCACCAAAAAGAAAATGTACTTTAAGTCAATATATACAAAGAAAATTGTGGAAAAGGCCTGGAATGATACAATGAGAAATAGGAGGATATACATTTCTAACTATTGGCATTTTCAGACAGATTTGTAAGAAAAACAGTGATAAAATCCAATGAATAATCACTAAATATTCTGGTACAGTTGATTTACATGGTTATAGCATCATTCATTGAGAAGCCTGCTGTGCTTTGCAAGCATTAAGTGATTTAGCCTCATAAGGCCCCAAGAGGAAAGTACTATCCACATCTTAACAGGAGATGAACACAAAAAATAACTGATGTGTCCAAGGTCACACAGGAAATTTATGCAAGAGCCTGGTATTTCAGCTTCCATTCCTATGCCACAAGCACAAGGCAGTGGTGGTTGTTGTTATTATTAATAAAGCAGTAGTATATATAGGCCTGACCTGCAATCAGAGCTCCATTGTATGAGGAACTGTGTAGAAGTATAGTAATGAACAATCCATGGCCCAAATCATTTCCATTATCAACAAAAAATATAGGCCAGAAGAGATGAAACAACCAATATCTTACTAAGTTCTGTTTATCAATGCAATAGGCCCAGAGGAAGCACAGATCATGTTCCACTACTTTCTGTCACTTTTGACTTGTATGATTAACTGCCTTCATTTAGCCTCTCAGGCTAGGGACAGACATTCAAACAGCCTGAGCTTAAATTGATTCAATCTTTGCAGGTTAGTCTAACCTGGCTAGGCTGAACCGGTTTGTAACCGTTCAGACATCCCCTCTGGACTGAAGAAATGCAGGCACATGCCTGCAGTGGCTTAGGCTAGAAGTCAGGGGGCACTAAAGCAGCCCTCCTTTCCCTTCTACAGTGCTGAGCTGGGGGGGGGGGGGGGGGGCATGGCCAGGCCGTGGTAGGACCTCTGATTAGGGAGGGGTGTAAACCTCCACCCTGCCTGCACTGTCCCAGGCTTTTCCCCACTCCCTGCTCAAGAGGCAAGAGTGTTGCCAGAGCACAGCCCCTGCCCCCCCCCCCCCAGCCCTCCTGGAGGGGGATCCCAGCTGCCAGGGCTTTGGGGCCAGCAACCCAGGTCTACAATTCCCTACCCCCAACAGAAGGCAGTGGCTGCTGTAGCAGAAGGAGCACAGAGTCAGCTCCCCCAATGCTGCCTGCCTGCTGAGGGTGAAGGTGGGGGTGGGGCCAGCTCTCAGTGGCAGCACACACTTCTGAGGGGTAGGGGGGACCCATGCCCCCCAGATCTGTGTGGGGGGTGGGGGCAAGGCAGGTGCACACTGTGTGTGGCTTCCCTGAAGGGCTAATAGCATGTCACTCTGGGTCCACATGCCACCAACCAGGTGGGCACTCCTATGGGAAGCTGGCTGGGGGCTGAGGGAGTGGGGAGGTGTTGGGGAAAGCTGCACATGGAGTGCCCGGCCAGCGGCACATGGACTTGGAGTGGTGCAGTATTGGCCCAAGCGGGCTCCACACCTCCATGTGCAGTTTCCCTGAAGGTCGGATACCACGCCGCTCTGCGTCCACGCACTGCCAGCCAGGCAGGCTCTCTATGTGGGGCTTTCCCCAACACCTCCCCGCTCCCTCAGTCCCCAGCCAGCTTCCTGCAGGAGTGCCCACCCAGCCAGCAGCATGTAGACCCAGACTGGCGTACTATCAGCCCTTCAGGGAAGCCACATGTGGAGGCGTCGAGCCTGCTCAGGCTGATACTGTGCTGCTTGTGATCCACGTGCCACTGGCTGGGCAGGCACTCCATGTCCTTCCCTAACACCTTCCTGCTCCCACAGCCCCCAGCCAGCTTCCCCCCAGCCAGCCAGTCAGCTCAGCCCCCGACTAGCTTCCTCTCCAGCCCTGCTGGTGCCCCCCAGCCTTGACCTGCAACCCCCAGCCCCCTGCAAGTCCCACTTACAGGGTCCAGGAAGGAAAGTGAGCTGAGCCAAGCCTTGGGTAACTAAGAGCCTCAGGCCCCACCCTTTCCCCCTCTCTCCCCCTCTCTGGACAGGGTTAGGGGTTTCCGGTCTTTTTTGCAATTAGCTCTTGCAGGGTGGAACTCTGCCAGCCTGCAGAGCTTTTAGCAAAACTGGGAAATCCGTGGGTTTCTCTGCTAAAAGGTAAAATGTGTTTTTTCTCTGATAAAATAGGGAAATCCATGGTTTTCTCTGTTTTTCCATGGGAAACGGAAAACCCAGATTCCTGCATGACAGGCAAGCAAGCTAGCAGGGTTTATCAGTGTTTATCAGCCCATCAACAAAACAAAAGCTTCTGTCATTAGTTCAGGCTCTTCTTAAACACTGTTTTCCAAGGAAGGGACAGAGGGACATTACCAGCTGACTTGTTACTTAGCTCCAAAAGACCTAAGCTGACATTGTT
Organism: Alligator mississippiensis; assembly: GCF_030867095.1. Classification (NCBI taxonomy): domain Eukaryota; kingdom Metazoa; phylum Chordata; order Crocodylia; family Alligatoridae; genus Alligator; species Alligator mississippiensis. The sequence goes on along the minus strand of NC_081836.1, from coordinate 42,744,670 downwards.
CTGCCTGCCTGTCCCAGTGAATTAGACACACACACACACACACACACACACACCCCTCTCAGCATTAGCCAGCATACCACATGCCTAGGGTCTGTGGGGCTGGGGTCCATGCTGTGGGAGATGAGAAGGAGGAAGGGGGGGATCCCTGCTTGACCAGTGAGCAGCAAGGGGGAAGTGGGACAGGAGGAAGCCAGCCAGACTCTGCTGTACCTGCAGTTTCCACCAGAGCTCTGGCCAAGAAGCATAGGGGGTAGGGCCAGCTCTGCTCTCTGGAGCAGACAGCCCCACCTAGAGCTGCAAAGCACCTGGGATGCTGGGGGACTCTGGTTTTACTTATACTAGGAAGGGGTCTAGGACAGACATTGCAAAAACTGGTTTGATCCAAATCAGTAAAATTTGATGCTACATTCAACCAGGATTATTTTAAACCAGTTTCAGCCATTTTGAAACTGGTTTATGTGCACTGAACTTATGTTCTGTTACAGGTTTAAACCAGTTTCTGATCACTTAAACTGGTTTGTGTAATGTCTGTCCTCAGCCTCAGAGGCTCTCAAAAAAAGATGCTAATTGATACCCACTGCAGCACTGATCTTTCTTAAGGGAAACACCAGTTCACTGAAAACCAGACTGGCCAACTTGTTCAAAAACACAAATATTGATCCTTTAGATTAAAATGATTTTAGACCAGTGGTCTCCAACCTTTTTCAGTGGAAGATCATTTTTTGAATTAAATTTCAGCCCAGGATCTACCACACCTCCCACTAGTAGGTCAGTCTGTGTGTGTGGGGGGAGGGGGTGGTGCATGGTAGAACCTGGCCTGCAATTTAACTCAGCACCACACTAAGCGAGAGAGAGGGATGGGGCAGGGCTGGGGTGAGGGGGCCCCAGTTGGGCTGGGTAGTGAGACTGGGGCACGAGGGGGGCTCCCGTCTGCACCCCAGCGGAAGCACATGCCCCACCAATCTGTGCACAGGGTGGAGGCAGCTGGGTGCTGGGACGATCACTTGTTCAGGAGCACGGGGGGGGGGGGGGGGGGGTGTGCTCCTGCCGCTCTGTGCAGCCACACAAAGGACCAGGGTGCACGTGCTCCCTATCTGTGAGCAGGGAAGAGGTGGCTGCTGTGCACTGCATCCTGGGCCAGCTGCAGCAGGGCTCAGTACACAGCACACAGCAGCTGCCTTCACCCTGCTCACAGATGGGGGCATGTGCCCCCCATGCCTCTGCCGGGCTGCATGGAGTGGTGGGAGCCCCTGCCCCCACAACCCTGGATGAACAATTGCCCCAGCACTGGGTGGGCCTGGGGCCTGACACTATCTGCCTCCAGCCACTGGGCTGAGCCATGCCTGCAGCAGGATGCAGTGTAGTCAGGTCCCAGCCCGGCCAAGTGTTGGGATGATCACTCGTCCAAGGGCATGGAGCGGGGGGGCAGATCCCGCTGCTGTGTGCAGCCTGGAAGAGGCCTGGAGGGCATGTGCCCCCTCATTTGTGCTGGAGCAGAGGTGGCTGCTGCTGTGCTTTGTGTCCTGAGCCCCACTGCAGCTGGCCTGGGAGAGGTGTACAAAACCCAGTGCACAGCAGCAGCCACCTCCATCCTGGCTCAGCCGGGGGGGACGTGCTCCCTGGGCCTCCGTGAGGCTGCACACAGCAGTGGGAGCCCTCTGTGCCCCTGGACAATATCCTGACCACCTGGCCCAGCTCGGCTGGGGCCCCACTCACCTGAGCCCTGTCCCTGCCTCTGCTCCACTCCGTCCCTTACCACAGGATCTCAATCTGGCCCCCTGCCCTTTCCCTCCCCCACAGACTGCCCTGCTGGGATGGGGGGGCACACACACATATACGTGCACACACTTAGCACCCCGCAGCCTCAAGATTGTCTGGCAGAGGCTCCAGGATCACCCAGTCGATCGTGATCGACTGGTTGGTGACCATTGTTTTAGACCATTGCTGGGTGGATAATTTGAAGTCTAAGGCACCATATCTCATTTTCAGTTGTCCAAGTCTCCTCATAATAAAATAATGCTAGTTAAACTTTCATAAATGGCTAGATTTAATTGAAAAGACAAATCAAAGCTTTTGCAAGTTTTCTCAAGTGTTCAGTAAAATAAACCCCCTAATATTGGAGTTTCTAAGTGCTTGTAGAGCATTATTATTCCTAGTGAAACAAGTGTGCTCTGAACACTTGCATTCATATAATAAAACTTGAACTTTCAATATCACTGATGAACAGTACAGAAACAAGCAGGAGGTACAGGTTAAATGCAGATGAGAAGAGAACCAGATGGTACAGCTTAAAAAACAACATGCTTGGTAGAAACTGAAATAGCTACATTATGCAGGGAAATTAATTGGTACAGTAGAAAATGATATTCTAAATAAAGAATGTATGTAAAGAGAATCAGGTGACTCATTTCATTACTCACTAACTTATCACCTGGAAAAATGAACTGAATGTAGCCATCTACCAATACAGCACATCTTGTTCTGTTCTGTGCAATGTGTTCAGTGCTCTTGTACAATAATATGTCTTGGATTTAACATATGTGGTAGTAGAATGGGGTGAATAATAATTAATTTGTTCTGGAAAGAAAGAGACTCAATTTCCAATCCAGCCTGCTGCAGGAATTGGTCATTGTGAATGCTAAAGATAATGTAATATGGTGCATCTGTGAAGATGTATTTAGTCAATGTTTTAAACGCAATACAAACAGATGTGACATATTTTATTTCCATTGTCTCCAAAGGGCAGACAGTATTGTGCTTTCTTAAATGGGATGGCAAGGCTTTTTATGTAGGAAAGCCTCTGTGCCTAAGGGCTAAAGCTTATTGAAGTCTTTATAAGACTCCCACTGACTTCCGTGAACCTCAGCATTCCCCACCTTTCTTGTTTGTCATCATTTCTGGAGAGAGAAAATTAAAAATAAATTATTGGAAACCTGTAGCGGTAAACTAAGCACCTGTGTTGGATAAGGGTAGAAAGCTATATTATCTGTTTTGAAGTACATAAAATCATCTTTCAGTGCTCCTTATTGGCTGCTTCCTTGAATGTTATTGCATTGTTCATATTTCAATAGGGTTTAAAGTGCCAATCAGGATCAGGGCCCACTGTGCAAAGTACTGTACAAATACATCCCATCCTTCCCTTGAAGAGATTATAATCTCCAGTTCTTTTAGTCTTGGGAAGGCTTGCAACTATCTAAGCTTCCTCTCCTGCTCCCAGGGCATCCTTTTTCCTTTAGTCACTGATAATCACTATCACCCATCCCTTCACACAGGAAACAGGACAGCATCTGTCTCTGCTGATAAAGTCTAAATTACTAAAATAGGTCAAGTTTCTTCCACATTTCACCCAGAACAGGGCTGGCAACAGCATTTGGTCTAGGAAAGGCTGAAACAGATTTATGTGCTGTCTGTTTACAGACAGCTCTCCCACTATACGTTGTGGCCATGTGTTTTTGAATGCCATGTGAAGGAAGAGAACTTGGATTCTTCTGTACTAGAACAACCCTTTAATCAAGCTTGTACCAGAGATTCTTGGTCATTTGTAGCTGGCTGGTCAGGGCTGTATAAGGGCTCAATATATCACCTCTTCACGGTTACATTTGGGTTCATAGATTAACTTCTTAGGGCAACTATTCTCAACCACAGTGCTGGGTACCCTGGAGTGCCACTAAAACCTTTGAAGGGTGACTCAAGGAAAGCTAAGCAGATAAGTGAAGACTTAGACTTGTCCCTGGCAGGAGGATCCCTCACCTCCGCTGCCCAGCCTTTCTGAAAGGATGTAAGCACTGTAATATATAAATTAGTTGTGAAATTGCATGTCACTCAATTCACAAAAGTTATGGAGGTGCCTCCAGTCCAGTGAGTGGTGTCTTAAGTCCAAAAAGGTTGAGAACCACTGACTTAGGGCTACATCAGAGCTCTACAGTTCACTGACTAAAGGTGACACTGATCAAACACAGGAAACCTACCAGCCTCTAAGGGTTCCCTGCCTTAGGGAACAGATGGCCCCTGAGCTGCATACCTGCTAACAGATATCAGCATTACAAGGATGGGTGGATGAGCTCTGGGTGCTGTCTAAGGCAGGGAAGAGCAAGAATGGAGCGAATCCCCCTCCCCCAACCCCCACCACCTGCAACCTTTCAGCTTCAGCTCCAACAGTGGTGCAGGACTATGTGTGAGAGTGAAAGGGACCCAGGGAAACATAGCTCTGTCAAGCAGCAGTGTGTGGTGGTACAGAGGAGCAGCTGACATTCACTGCTGCTGGAAGGAGAGGTTGCCCCATTTTTTTGCTGTGGAAAACAGGAGGTGTTTGGCCGTTTGACATGCATGTCTTCAGCAAAAAAGTGAGGTGGCATCTTTCCTTAGCAGCAGGAAACTGAAGCTGTGCCACTGCCTGCTGCCAGAGGCTCCAGAGCCCTGCAAGGAAGATAAAGGAGGAGGGAGGACTGCCCCCCGGGGCCAGTCCTGGCCAGTTATGCCTCTGACGGGTATGTGACTGACCAGAATGCCTTTGTGACAGGGAGCCTATTTCATTTCAGAATCCCCACATCTCCATGTTTCTGAAATACTGTTTTAAATTTCCAGTTCTTGGGAAATTTTCAAAATATTTATCTTTCCCATGAACAGGAAATCCCAAATTTCATCCATCTCTATCCACCGGCCACTTTAGAGACCACTTTTATCACAAGAGGTTATTGATAGTCAAGAATAAATACTTCATCTCCATATTACATCCTGCTTTTCATGATCAGGAATCCTACAGGTCTGAAGAACTTGTACAGAGAAACTCAGACATTCCTGGGAGGATCAAAAGGAATTTGGGTGCATTTAAGCTTAAGTGTAACTTGCTGAAGGTTAAAAATGGAGTTTGAGAAGTGATCCTGTAGGGGTAGTTAAAATCATGTGTAATGGCACTGTTATAGATTTCAGCTGCTGAGTAAATATCACTCTGTTGCAGTTGGAGAGAATAAGCAAAGAATGCCTTCCCTCACACAGAATCTTAGTAGAAATGGACTTTTTATGTAACCAAATGGAAACATAGGGAATATGAATAATGTAATTAACAGCCAAGAAAGACAGATACATCCTGAGTATACAAGAGGAACAAATATTTTCTGTATACTACAGACAGAAAGATTGGAGTATAGTTTTTTTTAATTTTTCTGAATTAAATGCAATTTTTCCGTTGAAGAAAAAGAGCATGCAAGTAATGCAACTTGCTGTTCTTTCTATTCCAGCTGCCTTCTTTCTTACAATATTTGGCCTGCCTTTCTATCTTGTTGAACATCAGTATTGAATATCTGATGTGAGATGTGATAGTTACAGCTACAGCAGAACACATTTACAATTAAGTTGTTTCAGGCACAGCTCAAGTCTGTTATACCTTTAATGTAATGAGTTCATTTTTTTAAAATAATCTGATCAAGATCCACTAAAGACATGTACATGACTAAAACAGTCATTAAACCAAAACTGAAGTTTCATTATAAATGGACCTCTCTGGAATAAACCTTCAAAATGTATAAGCTTTTCAGGCAAAAAGGATGTCAACTCTAGGAGCCTGCAAAGTCTGTCACACACTTTCTCCCGGGCTCCTTGCTTTCTTCCTCTTTCAGGCACCATTTTCAGAGAAAGAGATGAAGTGTTCTACATCCGACTACATGAAGGTGGGGTGTGATTATAATGACAGCTGGTGAAAGGTCAGAGGGTTTAGCAAAGAAAAAAAAGCAGGAAGCAAAATGGCAGAATTAACTGCACTCTTTTCATTAGTTTTAGTTGACAGTGGCTGAAACTCCACCATAAACTAGCTCCTGATAACTAGGATGCTTCTGTACCATTAAACAGAATAAATAATAGACTCATAAAAATTAGGGTTGGAAGGGACCTCAGGAGGTCATCTAATCCAACCCCCTGCTCAAGGCAGGACCGTTACCAACTATATTATCCCAGCCAAGGCTTTGTCTATCTGCATCTTAAAAACCTCAAGGATGGAGACTCCACAACCTCTCTGGGCAACCTGTTCCAGTGTTTTACTACCCTCCTAGTGAGAAAGTTTTTCCTGATATCTAACCAAAACTTCCCTTGCTGCAACTTGAGACCACTGTTCCTTGTTCTGTCATCTGCCACCACTGAGAACAGTCTAGCGCCATCCTCTTTGGAAAGTCTTCAGGTAGTTGAAGGCTGGTATTAAATCCCCTCAGTCTTCTCTTCTCTAGACTAAATATGCCCAGTTTCCTCAGCCTCTCCTCATAAGTTATGTGCCCCAGCCCACGAACCATTTTCATTGCCCTCCGCTGGACTTTCTCCAATTTGTCCACATCCTTTCTGTAGTGGGGGGCCCAAAAGTGGACATAGTACTCCAGATGTGGCCTCACCAGTGCCAAATAGAGGGGAAGAATCATTTCCCTCAATCTGCTGGCAACACTCCTACTAATGTAGCCCAATATCCCACCAGTGTTCTTTGCAACAAAGGCACACTGTTGGCTCATATTCAGCTTATTGTCCACTGTAACCCCCAAGTTCTGTTCTGCAGAGCTGCTGCCCGGCCAGTCAGTCCCTAGCCTGGCTGAGATTTTTCCATCCTAAGTGCAGGGCTTTGTACTTGTCCTTATTGAACCTCATACAATTTCTTTTGGCCCAATCCTCCAATTTGTTGACGTCTCTCTGAATCCTAGTCCTACCTTCCAGTGTATTTACTACTCCCCCTAGTTTGGTGTCATTTGCAAACTTGATGACGGTGCACTCTATGCTGTCTTTCCAGGTCACTGATGAAGATATTGAACAAAACTGGCCCCAGGACCAACCCCTGGTGCACTTTACTTGGTACTGGCTGCCAACTAGAAATCAAGCCATTGATTACTACCCTCTGAGCCCAATGATCCAGCTAGTTTTCTATCCACAGTACTGTCCATTCATCCAACCAACCCATACTTCCTTAGCTTGCTTGCCTTGTTGAAGTCAAGGTATATCTCATCCACTGTTCTCCCCACATCCACAGAGCCAGTCATTTCATTATAGAAGTCAATCATTTTGGTCAAACATGATTTGCCCTTGGTGAATCCATGTCGACTATTTCTAATTATCTTCTTCTCCTCCAAGTGCTTAGAAATGGATTCCTTGCAGACCTGCTCTATGATTTTTCCAGGGACTGAGGTAAGGCTGATCAGTCTGTAGTTCCCCAGATTCTCCTCCTTCCCTTTCTTAAAGATGGGCACTATATTTGCCCTTTTCCCTTTGTCCTCCAGGACCTTTCCCAATCACCAAGAGTATTCAAAGTTAATGGCCAGCAGCTCTGCAGTTGCATTAGGTTCGCCAGTTTCCTCAGCACCCTTGGGTGCACTGCATCTGGACTCATGGACTTGTACACATCCAACTTTTCTAAATAATCCCTAGCCTGTTCTTTTGCCACTGTTGGCTGCTCATTTCCTCCCATAACTGTGCAGCCAGGTGCAGTAGTCTGGGAGCTGAGCTTGCTTTTGAAGACCAAGGTCAAAAGGCACCGAGTATTTCAGCCTTTTCTGCATCATCTGTCACTAGGTTGCCTCCCCCATTCAGTAAAGGATCCACACTTTCATGATCTTCTTGCTACTGACAAATCACCCCATCAGTCTCATTTCCTCTATCTAAGGTATATTAAATACTTGCTCATCTGACTGACTGGAGGAGATTGTGTTCAAACCCAACCTTGTGGTGTGGATGAAATAGCACAGTGATAGGACACAGTTTTGCTGTCCATACTCTAGACAAGAAAACGCAGTTATATTTTCAGGCTAGATATAACCTTAGATTTCCTATTCAGAATAGTGCCTAGATTAAAAGCCACAGTGTGACCCAATTTTAAAATCAGATAAGCAAAGACAATCAAAATGATTGCTGTGTGGGATTACCTGCTACACTTCCAAAAGTTAATGCCCTCTTTGCTTCATATGCAATAGCTTCTTGTGCAGAGGTACTCTTTGAGTTGCTTATGCTGTACTTTTTCTTCCTTATCTTCAATATTTAGCCTTTTATTTTTGTATTATTCACCACTGCAAAAAGTCTGTTGGCAGCATTGCATTCCTTTCTGTTCCAAAGTGATTATGGATGAACTGTTTCTAAGGATGTACTTAGGTGTTTTGCTGAATTTGGTCTTAAGTGGTTGCATTTTTTTAGCTTTCTAGCTTTTCGATCATATTCTGCCCCTTGTTCTCTGTCCCAGGACGAAAGAGAAGAGGGATCAGGAAGCCCTGCCTGCGGGGCTCAGTGTGGAAAAAAATAGTGAAATAAAGAAGGGAGTACCAAAAAACTACTTACCTGCAGGAGAAACAAGACCAGAAGGACGAGGAGAAGAGCCCGCACAGTTCACAAGCTGTGATTTTGTGCAATTAAAGCCGGTGGGTGATGTCACGGGAATGCGCCGGCCAGTGGGGATAAAAGCGGCCACTGGCAGTGAGGCAGGGAGAGTGAGTGAGGAGGAGGAGGTTCTCCATGCCGGCAATGGGCAGAGCTGGCATGAACAGGGAACGCCTGGGCAATGGGCGGCAGCTGGGGCAATAAGGTTCCCTCGCACCAAGGGGACCAAGGGGGAGCCCCAGGAGGGAAGAAGTATCAGGGGTGACTTTCCTCTTGCGCTTCCGAAGAAGTTCAGCGACAGAGGTTCTGAACAACGGAACGCCGAGCACGGTGACCCAGAGGACCAGGCTGAGATCTATCTCGGGGAAACAGAAGGTTTTTCACCCAACCACTCCCAGGTACCGGGCCAGGAACCTGGGCTGGGAGCGAAAAGGGGAGAGAGACCCCACAAGACCAGCATCGGGGGAAGACTCCCAAGTACAGGCAGGAATGCGGGAAAAGCCAGCCAGTAGGACACCAGACGGGAAGACCCTTTTTGGGGTTCCTTGTTTTTTTCTTTTCTTCATTTTGTTTCTTTACCCCTGCTTGACGGGGAACCTGTGCTGACCCCAGGAATAGAGCCGACAGGCTCAAAGGGGCCTCGGGCATAGGGCCAGAAACAACCAAAGATCCTGTCCAAGGAGGAGAGAGGGGCACAATTAGGCACAAGGAACATCTACTGAAGACAGGCAGCCCTGTTAAGACCTGGTGCCCCACCAGAGGTTGGCGTAAGGTTGGGGTGTAGGGGAGGTAAAGCCCCACGAACATCCCACGAGTGGAGTGGTCATCCCTGAGGGGACCTTCGAGGCTATCCCCCCCACTGAAGTAACATTCAAAGACATGGCAGGGGAGTTCAGGGGAGGCCAGAGGGACAACTGAAGCCCACTTTGGGGTACCCACGAAGTCAGAGAGCATGTGCCCTCCACAGCACGGGCCAAGGCTGCACGCAAGCAGACGTTTGAAGCCAGGCAGGTGCATTCTCATTCAGAAGATGTATGTTGAGAAATGCCTATTGAAGGAAGTTCTGCCTAAAGATCTTGTTTGTCTTTTCACTGTCTCCAAACTAATTAAATCTTTCTTTTATCTTATTTGTTCCCTTGAGAATATTCTAAGATGTAATTAATCCTGGTTTTGTGTTTTGTCAATTTTTAACAGTTCAAATTCCCTATGTGTGTCATTATATAGCCCCTTAGCACTACACTTCCCCTTAGGAACATTATCTCCCTAGTCTAAGAACCATCAGCATATCTCATTTTTTGTGAAGAAAAAACTTAATGACAACCTTAACAGTCAGCTCATCTGTCACTCGCTGCTCACTCCTTGTCCAAGACTGAGACCCTGTGTACTCTGTGGTAAAGATCCTGAGTTCTTCAATTCTAATGTGATACACTGAACATTTTAAAATAAAATAAGTTAAATAAATGAATGAATGTGAACAATACAGTCCATACAGCATAGATTTCATAGATTTCATTAGGAATGGAAGGGATCTCGTGAGGTCATCAAGTCCAGCCCCCTGCCCAAGGGGCAGGAAGTCAGCTGGGGTCAGATCACCCCAATAAGATAAGCATCCAAGTGTTTCTTAAAGGTTTCCAGGGTAGGTGCTTGCAATATTTTGACATGAAATCATTTTATTCACATTGTCCCTAAATTTTTCGTTTTCTCAGTTCCTCTAGTTTTATATGTAAACACATACATCTAACCTAGAATTTTTCTGCTGAGTGAAACTGGAAGCTTTATGAGAGAGGCAATATTTTTGTGGGGATTTTGGCACCTGAGAAAATTTGGAGGGCTGTTTGAGATTCTAGGAAAAACATATTCTCTGGTTATTTCTACAAATGATTGCTACTAAAACAATTAGCAGTGTCACTTTAGAATAGAGTTACAGCAGTACAAGTTATGTGTTACAAATAGGGATGTGAAGAGTTAAGCATCCAACAGTTCATATATTGACAACTAGTAATACCTTGCTAGTTGTCACTTAGAGCAGTGCAGGGAGCAGTCCAGTGGGGCAGTGGGGGGAAGGGAAGCAGTGCGGTGCCCCGAAGGGGGCAGGGCAGACAGGAGAGAGGCAGGGAAGGAGGAGTGTGGAGGAAGGGAGACTAGTACCTGCTATGGCAGGGAAGCAGCAAGGGAGCCATGAGGGCCCCAATCCTTCTTGTGGCAGTGCAGTCCCATCATGAACCCCAAGGCACGTGTGCACCCGCTGCCAGCAATGAGCCAAACCAGGGCTCCCTGAACCCTGATGCAGCCACTTGCAGCCTCCTGGCCACCTGCCACTGCTGGCCAGGGCTCTGGGCAGGCCCCTGCCACCTACCATGGGGCTCAGACTGCTCATTGCAGGTAGTAGGGAGGTTGCAAGCAGTTGCACTGGGGTCCACAGAGTCCTGGCCTGTCTTCTTGCTGGTAGTGGGTGCACATGCATTTTGGGGACAGATGGCAGAGAAGGGGCCAGGGCTGAGCTGCCACAAGAAAGATTGCGTCCCTTACTGTTTCCCTGCCATCTGCCCCAAGGAATGCATGCACCCGCAGCTGGCATCGAGCCAGGCCAGGGCTCTGTGGACCTGGTGCAGCTGCTTGCAGCCCTGACCTCCAGGCAGTTGCATGGCAGCACTGGACAAGAGGCTTTCCTAGCCTGCTGCTCCAACTGGTGCACAGCTGCCTAGGGGCCAAGTCCAGCTGCAGGCTGGCAGCAGTAGGCGAGAGGCTTTCCCAGCCTGCTGCTGCTGCCCAGAGAATGAGTGAATACAGGTAGGGACTGGTCTCCAAAACATACATCTTATTGGTTAACTGCTTAACCGATAATATTAGGGGAGTTTAAACTGGTACTTAATTAATCAGTATTTATATCCCAAGTTACAGTAAGGTTGTAGAATTACAGAAAAGTAGGGCTGGAAGGGATCTCAGGAGGTCAGCTAGTCCAATCAAGGCAGGTCGATCCCTTTTTAAACCATCCTCAATATGTGTTTGCCCTTAAATCCAATTTCCAAGAATGGAGATCCCACCACCTCTTTAGGTAAATCCAACATCACCTAAGATGTGCAAGTGCAGCCTTTGGAAGGCTGAGGAAATGGGTGTTTAAAGATTGCAGCGCCCAGTCCAAAACCAAGCTCATGATTTATCAAGCAGTTCTGATCCCCACCTTACTGTACAGAACTGAGATATGGACAACATACAGGAAACATCTCAAATCATTGGAAACATGCCATCAACATTGCCTGTGGAAGATCCTTTGAATCCAGTGGCAAGATAGACACACCAACATCTGCATCCTTTTGCAAGCAAACACCATGAGGATTGAGGCAATGATCATTTAACATCAACTTTGCTGGGCTATCCATGTCATCTAGAAATCTGACTCCAGACTCTCGGAGCAAGTGTTATTCTCCCAGCTCAGTCAAGGTGTATACTCAAAAGGAGGGCAAGAAAGAGCTTCAAGGACATCATAGTTTCATAGTTGGTAGGGACCTGAGGAGATCATCAAGTCTGAAACCTGCCATGGGCAGGAAAGAATGCTGGGGTCAAACAACCCCAGCTAGGTGTCTATCTAGCCTCCTTTTGAAGACCCCCCAGGGTAGAAGCAAGCACCACTTCCCTTGGAAGTTGGTTCCAGATCCTAGCCGCCCTGACTGTGAAGTAGTGCCTCCTGATATCTAGCCTGAATCTACTCTCAGTCAATGTATGGCCGTTATTCCTTGTTACTCCTGGTAGTGCTCGGGGGAACAGGGACTCACCCATTGCCTATTGGTCCCCCTTGGCCAGTTTATAGATGGCCACCAGATCCTTCTCTTGTGGAAGCTGAACAGGTTCAGGTCCCATAGCCTCCCCTCATTGGGCCTGCCCTGTTACCCCCTGATCATGCGAGTGGCCCTCCTCTGGACCTTCTCGATGTTGGCCACATCCCTCCTGAAGTGCGATGCCCAGAACTGGACACAGTACTCCAACTGCAGCCTGACCAGTGTCACATAGAGGGGGAGGATCACCTCCTTGGCCCTGCTTGTGATGCATCTGTGGATGACATCCTCAAGACCAACTTGAAAAAATATCACATAGACATCAACTCATGGAATTCTATCAACCAGGACTGGCCCAAATGAAGGAAGAGTCTGCTGCAAGGATCTCTGTACTTTGAAACCTTAAAAGTGGGAGCAGCAGAAACAGTATGTCACAGACTGAATCAAGAATCCAGAGGCACTCGCCATGCATGGAAATACATGCATGAATTGCAGTGGAATCTGTCAATCCTGGATCAGGCCCATCAGCCATCTTTGGAACCACAAATAAGACAACCATCCTTGATTGTGAGAAACTGCAGAAGAAGAAGTGTTAGAAATCTTTTTCTAATATCTAATCAAAATCTCCTTTGCTGTAATTTAAGCCTGGTGCTTCTTGTCCTATTCCCAGTGGACATACAGAACAGTTTACACTGAAGTAAGCTTTATACCTTTCTTCTTTTCAGGTATTTTTTTGCAGATTTGAAAAGTGTTTCTTATGTCTCTCCTCAGTTTTCTTTCCTTTAAGAATAACAGGCCCAGTTCTTTCAGCCTTTCTCACAAATAAGTGTAGCGGACTTACCCTGCGGACTTACCAACGCAGCTCTGCCCGGCCGGACTTGGAGAATCTTTGTTGTGATTGGTGGAGCGCATCCACCAATCAGGTAATTGCTGGGAGGGGCTTGCCCCACCCCCTGACTGGGACGGGGGGGAGGGAGGGGGAGGCAAAAAGCCCCGGACCTGATTGAAGCCTGCACTTTGCAGGTCTGGCAATGCTCTGGGGCCAGAGCCTCCAGAGCAAATAACGGGAGCAGTGTGCCCAGCACAGGGCAGATGTGTTGGGGGATGGAGAGAAGAGCGGAGCTAAGTAGAGCTGGGAGAGCTGCCCAGCAGGGTGGAGCAGGTGCCCTGACATGCTCAACTTCTGGCCTGCAGGCCAAATCAAGCCTGCGGAGCCATGTCATCTGGCTCACCAAGTGTCTGGACACTTAGCAGCAGGTATAAGGGACTCGTCATAGTCAGTCTGGCCTAATGGTTAGACCACTGAGGGAAGGCAAGTGTCAGAGGCATAGTCTAAAATATGGGCTGAGTTGGGAGCCAAGTTATCAGATCCAAGGGGGAAACCCTGGGCAGAGTCCAAAACACAAGCCAGGTTAAGGCTGAGGATGCTGAAACCAAGTTACCAGATCCTGAGGGAAATCCAGGGGCAAAGCTGTAAACATGGGCAGGGGCCAGGAAGCAGATACCAGGTTGCCAGATCTGAGAGAAAATCTACAAGCCAGAATTCAAGATCAGAGCCTATCAGGGTGAAGAACCAGAAAAGCCAGAGAGCACAGGAACTATTCTACTCCCTCAGAAGCCAATCAGAAGGCCCAGAGGATGGCCAGCTGGAGTCATCAGCTGGGTGCTGCCAAACAAAGCCCCAGGCAGCTGTGGTCCACTAAACAACTCACCCAGGGTGGGCTTTCTGCTAGAGCTCCTGGCAGCATTAATGGCCACTCCCCTACTGCCAAATTTCTGGACATGTAGTGAGCTCTGTGGGCTGGATAACATAGCCCTGTGCACCAGATTGCACCAGCATGCAGCTAGATCAGAACATGCAGCATCAGGCTGGCATGCAACTGGATTGGGCCAGCATTCAACTGGATTGGGTTGGCATGGGAATGGGCTGGCATGTGGCCAGATAAGGACAGCATAATGCCTGATCCAGGTGCACAGGACCAGCCCCAACAGACTGACCCCACATGCCACCGAATTGAGCCGAATCTCCATCTAATCGAATCAGCGACTGAAACATTGCACAGCCCCTATGGCCAATGATTGTCTCCCATGGATAGAATATTGAAGCATCCATCCTGTCAAATTGAAGTACTTTGAGGACTGAAGTAGAATCCAACCACCTCAACCTAATGTGTTATCTCTCCTTAAATTTTATTCCATCTGGACCTGAGAGTGTTTCCTTATGCTGACTCAGTGCTATAGGACAATTTGCTACCTAATCATCTGAAACATATTGTTCTGAATCATTTGCTTTCAAGCTGTAAGTCTGTATACGATTTGGTGCTTTTTTGTAGCACTCTAGTTACCACTTATATGCAACTTTTCTGCCTTTTTAAAATTAATTCAACCTATTTTATATAGTGCCTTTGATCTGTGACTCTCAGAGCCCTTGATATTCCCCCAAATGGGCACATCTGGCTACACAGTCTATATTTAGGGAAAATATTCCCTCAACAAGTTAATCGGGCAGTGGTACAAAAGACAATGCAAATGTATTTACACATCAGGGAACAGATTTTGGCATCCCTAGCAACAAATGCTAAATATTGGTCCAAACAATCAGGGCTCATGGTAGAGGTTCTTTTATTAGACCAACAAGATTTTTGCAAAAAAAATTCTTTAATTGCAAGCTTTTGGGCACAAATACCCTTCATCAGGCATAGGAGAAAAGATTGTAAAAGTTCTCCTGGGTAGAAATGAAAGTTCATATTCCATAGGATTTCACAAAGGAGACAATAGATGGAAAGCTCCTCTGGGCAGGCATATATTGGTCCAATCATTTGTTCTAAAAAACAGCAGAAATTGATTCCCCTAAAAGTTCTTCCATAAGTAGTCAAGTAGCAACTGCAAGCCTGCTCGTGAAATGCCTTATTCTCAAACCAAAAATATTGATTTTGAAAGCCTGCTGGCACCACTTCGGGTACATGAAGATTCACACTGTTCAGAAATGTGTCCAGTAATGTGAACTATCCTAAAGCAGCTCAGAGGTTTACTTGTTTGTTTTAAAAACCTAGGAAAGGACAGCATGTGAGTCACGTGGATGAATCTCCTGTTGAAATCAGCTCCGACTCTCCATCTGAGCCATTATGTGCCCAATCCAATTCTTGTGACTGTCTATGAGAACACAATAATACACATATTTGGCCTTTGACAAGCTGAAGAACATAATTGCAGAATGAGGGACACAACATCAAAGCAGCAAAATAAAACTGGATTAATTTGGGACTGACTTCTTTCACAGAGAGACATCATTTGATAAATATGGGTCCCACTGAATCAACAAATGTCAGAAACATTACTCATGGATTCTCACTTCAAATGAAGTAGAATTCTTTATTTTAATTCAAACTTCATCTTTGAGCACAGACAGTGCTCAGGTATCTGTACTCTGAATTAGATATTTTTATTATGGCTGGGATGACTCTTTCAAGTATTAGCTGGTAGTGTCCAGCCTATACTGAGCAGCCTACATGATTTCACTACAGCTCCTATTGGATATTGAACACTTTAAAAACTACCAGGACAAATGGGTCAGGAAAATCAAGAAGGTAGCTGAGCTGCCTCCTTCCTTCCAGAACACATTTCTATGCTGATTTGTGGTTAAATAGCAGCTCAGTTTCTACTGTGATAAGTTCATAGATCATAGAAAATTAAGGTTGGATGGGACCTCAGATGGTCATCTAGTCCAACCCCCTGTTCAAAGCAGGACCATCCCTAACTAGATCATTCCAGCCAGGGCTTTGTCAAACAGGCCTTAAAAACCTCCAAGGATGGAGATTCTACCAATCTCTCTAGATAACTTGTTCCAGTGCTTCACCACCCTTAAGAAAGTTTTTCCTGATATCTAACTAAAATTTCCCTTGCTGCCAATTGAAACCATTGTTCCTTCTATCATCTACCACCACTGAGAACAGTTTAGCTCCATCCTCTTTTGAACCCCCCTTCAGGTACTTGAAGGCTGCTATTAAATCCCCTTTCAGTCTTCTCTTCTTCAGACTAAATAAACTTGGTTCCCTCAGCCTCCTCAAAAGTCACGTGCCCCAGCCCCTGAACCATTTTTATTGCTCTCCACTATACTCTCTCCAACTTGTCCACAACCTTTCTATAGTGTGGGGCCTAAAAGTGGACACAGTACTCCAGATGTGGCCTCACCAGTGCAGAATAGAACAGAATAATTACTTCCCTCGATCTGCTGGCAATGATCCTACTAATGTAGCCCAGTTTTGTTAGCCTTTTTGGCAACAAGGACACATTGCTGACTCATATCCAGCTTATTGTCCACTGTAACCCCCAGGTCTTCTTCTGAAGAGCTGCTGCTTAGCTAGTCAGTCCCCAGACTATAGCAGTGCATGGGATTGTTCTGTACTAAGTGAAGGACTTCGCACTTGTCCTTGTTGAACCTCATGAGATTTCTTTTGGCCCAATCCTCTAATTTGTCTAGGTCACTCTGAATCCTAGCCCTACCCTCCATTGTATCTACTATAGCCCACAGCTTGGTGCCATCTGCAAACTAGCTGAGGGTGCACTCTATGCCATCTTCCAGATTGTTAATGATCTGGAAGTTCCCCAGATATGCCACAAACACCTTGAAAGACCATTATATTCCATTTAAAAATAATCTAAGGTGTGTATAATCCAGCCATTCTCTGGAAAATAAAATGTGAGATAAAAACAGTTTGAGTGGGTTTGAGTAAGGTCTGTCCCAATAAGGAAGACTGCAGAGCATTATGACAGGTTTGATTAAATATAACTGAATTAGAATATAATATTTCCAGACTTCCTACTGAAATTCCCTGTCTCAAACCAGCTCTCTTAAACAAAACCTACTGTTGCTTAGATATCTGTTCTTATTGCCACATGCTCTGATGGCAGGACTTTTCACAAGTTTTTATAATGATCTTTAGGTGAAGTGTGAAAGCAATTCTTCAGATCACAGTATATGGAGATGGGTCATATTCGACCTGGGGGGAAGTGGGCAGCGGAGTCCCCCAGGGCTCGGTCCTTGGGCCCGCGCTGTTCAATTTCTTTATCAGCAATTTGGACAACGGGGTGAAAAGCAACCTGTTCAAATTTGCTGATGATACCAAAATTTGGGGTGAGGTGGGCACGGTAGTAGGGAGGGAAAGACTGCAGAAAGACCTGGATAGGTTGCAAGGGTGGGCTAACAGAAACAGGATGTGTTTCAATACGGACAAGTGCAGGGTGCTGCACTTGGGCAGTAGTAACCGACAACACACTTATAAGATGGGAAACTCCCTTCTTGAGAGCACGGAGGCAGAAAGGGATCTTGGAGTCATCATTGACTCCAAGATGAACATGGGCCAACAATGCGAGGTCATGGTCAGCAGGGCTAACCGGACCTTATCGTGCATCCACAGGTGCATCTCAAGTAGGGCCAAGGAGGTGATCCTCCCCCTCTATGCGACACTGGTCAGGCCGCAGCTGGAGTACTGTGTCCAGTTCTGGGCACCCCACTTCAAGAGGGATGTGGACAACGTTGAGAGGGTCCAGAGGAGGGACACCCGCATGATCTGGGGACAGCAGGGCAGACCCTACAATGAGAGGCTACGGGACCTGAACCTGTTCAGCCTTCACAAGAGAAGGCTGAGGGGGGACCTTGTGACCGTCTATAAACTCACTAGGGGGGACCAGATGGGTTTGGGGGCAACCTTGTTTCCCCTAGCGCCTCCCGGGGTAACAAGGAATAACGGCCACAAGTTGTTGGAGAGTAGGTTTAGATTAGACATCCGTAAGAACTACTTCACAGTTAGGGCGGCTAGGATCTGGAACCAACTTCCAAGGGAAGTGGTGCTGGCTCCTACCCTGGGGGTCTTTAAGAAACAGCTCGATGCCTACCTGGCTGGGGTCACTCGAGCCCAGTTTCCCTCCTGCCCAGGCAGGGGATCAGACTAGAAGATCTACAAGGTCCCTTCCGACCCTACTTGTATGATTCTATGATATGTCAATCTGAAACTAAGTAATGTCATTTGTCTTGTATACCTAAATCATGGATCAGACTTTTTTCTTCCTTTATTTTTTTCAAAGATGAGCTAACTTATTTTTCATTTTACTGATTCTCCTCTTCCTCCTAATTTCCAGGGAGTGTTATCTACTGTAGGAGTGCTAGCAGTTAAAACTAGAGACATTACTACTTTTATTCTGTTTCTACATAATTTATCTGTGATGTAAAACAATTTTTGTATGAGGCAAATAGATTGAACACATCTCCATTATGCACAAACCCACCTCTTGAACATCATTGTTTTGACATTCAAATCACTATGGAAGGACGGGTCTCATATGAAGAAATGATTTAGATCACAGTGACTGCATGAGTTGAATTTGTTTGCTGGTTAATAGCAAGTTGCTATTAGTATTATCTAGTCTGAATTAGCTTGCAATGGATTTTAGCTTGCAGTATTACAAAGAGGCTATCGTGTTCAAGCTAGGAGTTTGGTTCCAATGTTTCTGGGAGAAGGAGCATTACAGCCTGTAACTGCCCCCTCTCCCCTGTTCTTCATGTCATTGATCCCAGACTGGGGAAGGCATGGGAACAGAAGCTGCTCCATCTTCTTGTTCCAGGGCAGGGGGTGGAGGTGGGAAGGGAGGGGCGTGTAGTGGAGCACTGGGGAAAGACTCCCTGTACTTCTCCAGACCAAGCACACCTAGGCCTGGGGCATGGGCTCTCTACTCCCCTCCTGTAGACCAGTCTGGGAGGGAAGTGAAGCAGCAGAGCAAAGCCCCTTGCCTCCTCCTCAGACTGTCAGAGGAGCAGGGAGGTGGCTTTGCCCTACTGCTCCAGTTGCCTCCCAGATTGGTTGACACCTGAAAGATCTTGCTTCCAGAAGGGGCATGTTTTCCCTAGGAGAAACTGAATGCATGCTTGTATGCTTCGAGTTTGTACCAAGAGAGTGGGTATTCTCCCAGTAGAACCATAATGGCTATATGTGGCTTATGTCTAAACCAGGGATGGGCAAAATACCACCCACAGGCTAGATGTAGCCTGCCAAGAGATTGTGCCCAGGCAACCCAAGCTGTGGCACATGTGGCTGGTCCCACCACCCCCAGGCACATTGCAGCATGGGAGCAGTGCAGCAGCCAGGCTCAGCTTCCTGGTAGCCTTGGTGATGGCAGCTTCTGCTGATGGCAGCTTCTTCAGATGCCTGCTGCTGCCCATGTTGCTGTTGCCACCAGACCTGGCCCCACCACCCAGGCACCCTGGTCCGACCACCCCACACCGTCTGGGGTGCCAAATGGGGCAGGCAAATGGGGTGTCTATGAAGACTGACCCTCCTTGTGCCCCCCCCCCGCATGGGACCCCCATGGGCAGGTTGCAGTCAACTGGGCAAATGAGATGAGGCCACAGGTGAGCGGGGAGCATCCCCCAGGAATGGAGTGGGTAGATGAGGACCAGGGCCGGGGCCAGGATTGAAGGGTCATGACAGTGCAGGGCCATGTGGGAAGTGGATCGTGGCTCTGCTCCAGACCCCTGCTGTCACTGCCCTGCAACCACGGCCATCCGTCCTGCTCCCAGGCACTGCTCCCTTCCCACCTGCAGCCCCATCCCATCCACCCAGCCAAACAAGCCCTGTCTGCAGGGGTGCTGGCTGGTCTCCATGGAGACTCTACCAACCCACTCCATCTGGTGTCCCTGGCAGCAGGTGTGGGGCAAATGGGCCTGGGTTGGATAGGATCAATTCCCCCCTGCACCGCCCCTCCACTGTGCCAGGCCAGGTCACCCCCCAACACCCCGAACTGGACCAGCACCCTCCTCCCCCGGCTGGGTCAGTCCCACCCCAGCCTGCAACAGCTCACCAAAACTCTCTTCAGTGGCCCTCCAGTTCAAATAATTGCTCACCCTGACTTGAGCAACACCCTGGGTAGCATTGTGATTTGGGGATGCCCTCTGCTCTCTGCTACTATTATCTCTTTCCCTTTTATCCCACACTGGTTCAGCTGCTCCGACACACAGGTTAAGGATGAGCAATGGCTCTGCCAATTCTCTGTCACTCCTCACATGTCTGCTCTGGGGAAGGAGGAGATTGATTAAAAGCTCTTTTTACATTTATGCACCCAGTACCAAAGTTTGAGCAGCCTTCAAAGAGATGTCACAAGGGTTTCTTACTCCACACTGTAACTTAGCCCTTATCTGTATACCTGGGGAACTGGTCTAACTGCAAAATATCATTTTGTTCTGAGGGAACAGTTGCATGCAAGCAACACCTGACACCCCAGAGTCTGGATCTCAGTAAATCTCTGTTTTAGAAGCCTGAGGCCCAAATCCTTCCCAAAGACATGCATGAGCAACTTATGTCAATCAATGAGAATGTATGTGAAAAGGCAGAAAATGGTCATAGGGGTCCAAGTCCAAGTCCTAATGCATGTGGTGACTATTAATATATTTCTTATAGGCCTCCCACAAACGCTACTGGTTTTACTATTATTATAAATGCTATAATATTACCCCGCTCATCTGGAATGTGCCTATAAACTTTTGGCTCTCTCTCATTTACCTTACTTTTCTCCTAGCTCAATATATTTTCTTTTGACTGATGCTTTAGTGTTCAAGATGAATTTTTATCCATGTTTTATGGGTCATAGTTCTTGTGCCTATATAGACATGTTCTCTACAATACAACACAGGTTTTTATTATATTTGGAAAATTAGGTGTTCAACTATTATAATACTTTGCTCAGCATGTGACAGATTTTCTAGTACCTGTCACCTTAGTGTCTACTTAGTTGTGTATTCTGTACCTATCCATCTCTGTTTCGATTTGTGATACTTTTCAAGCTGCTCTGTAAGTCATGAATGCTTTATGACACTTGCTTGTTTATTAGGACACTCGCTGTATGAGTATTGTCATTTGGTTTAAAGGGAGACAGTTAGGGAAAAAAGTCAGCGAGGAAAAAAGAATGGATCGATATAAGTCAGCCACTCGTGCACAAACACTTGAAAGTTGTTAAGAGAGTGTAAGGAGAAATTATGCTTGCCAAGGTTACTGTCAAGGGATGGCAAGTCTTTAGATACAGTAGATATGCATGTAGTCTGTTGTTTTAAAATCCTGTTTCCCTAAATGCTTTGGTTTTACTGTTAAAACAGTACCATACTTATAAGAAGTCTATTTGGTCACTGAATATGGGCTGCAGACTCTTAAAGTAAAGAACCCCAGGCACAGTGTCGAGTACATGGGGACCCAAGGGCCCTGGCCCACCTCGGAAAGAGGGTAGAGTAACCACCCATCCCTAATTGGGTAGGGCAGTACCGAAACAGAAACATCTAGGCCCGGTCTCAGGCTGCATGACTCCAGGACAGCATTTGTCCTGGATTCCTGGTCTTGTGCAGGGATCCAGGTTTTCTGTTCACGGCTGAAAAATGTGGGAAATGGTGGGTTTCCCTTTGCAGGCTGGCAGAGTTCCAGCCTGCAAAAGGCTGCACGGAGCAGGACGCAGGGGGCGCCACATGTATGTGCACACATGTAGGGGGCACCATTCACATGCATGTGTGTGCACACATGCATATGGCCAGGCATATAATCCCATCCAGCGGTGGAGAGCAGCTCCTTCAGCTTCCTGCAAATACATCTATGGTGGGAGGGGGGGATGGGCGGCAGACTGAAGCGTGGTAGGGAAGGGAGTGGGGCTGGGCCTGAGGGCAGTACCCAGCCAGGGTGGTACATGGAGCCCGGGGCTGGGACAGGGAGCTGGACAGAGCCATGGGCGGCTTGTCCAGGGTGCAAAGGGGGGCCGGCTTCCTGCTGCTGCATGCACTCCCAGGGAGGAGGGAACGACACATGCCCCCCAGACTTGTGCACAGAACGGGGGGCAGATGTAGGCTGCCTGATGCAGGTTTGGGCCTCCCCTCCCTGCTGCCCTCCCCCAAGGAGCTCCACACCAGCTGCACCACCATGGCCAGGGCCCCCTGCCTGCCCCACGGCAGTGACATGGAGTTTTGCCCCCTGCTACTGCTGGGCAGGCAGAGGGTGCCTTGCCGTGATGGCATGGCTAGCAGGGGGTTCCTGAGGGGAAAGCAGCATGGCGGGGAGCCCTGAGCCCACAGCAGGCAGCCCGCACCTGCCCCCAACCCCAGGTTCTACTCGGCTATGCTTCAGCCGTGCTGGTGGGGGAGGGAGGGAGGGTGGCATCATTTTGACTAGGGACAGACATTCAAGAAGCCTGAGCCTGAATTGATTCAGTCTTTGCAGGTTAATCTAACCTGCAGAGAGTGAAGCAGTTTGCAAGTGGATGGACATTCGGCACATGCCTGCCGTGGCTCAAGTCAGAAGCCTGGGACACTAGAGGAGCCCTCCCTTCCACAAGGAACCTGAGATGAGGAGGGGAGGCATGGCCAGGCCCTGGCAGGCCTGCCCCAGTGGCTCCCTGACAGCCGGGATTCCCAGCACACAGCGCCATGTGCCTGCAGCTCCACACTCACAGAGGGGAAGCCCTGCACTGGACTCTGCAGGGCTTCCTCCACTCCTGGCAGAGTGCAGGGACCTGCATGGCAGGAAGAAGGGGAAGCAGCTGGCTCCAGTGCAGTGCTTCCATCGCTGCAAGTGCTGGAGCTGCAGACTCAGGGGGAGCGCTGCAGGGATAAGGCAGACTCCACTCCCTCCCCCCTATGTAGCACTGGCCAGAGCCACGCCTGCACCAGGCACGAGCACCTTAACCTCCCCACTTGCTACTGCTGCCAGGCAGAGGGGTCTGCATGCCATGGAGGAGTATGAGGGGGTCCTTAGAGCCCCTAAGCTCCCTCACACCCTATACACCCACACCCTTCCCAGCTGAGCTCTGTGCTCCCACTACCCCTCTGGGGAGAGGAGGAAGAGGGGGAAGCGTTCCCCCCAGCATGGAACAGAGCCTCCCCCTGCTCCCCCACCCCTGCTCTGGGGCTGAACAGCATCACATGGAGCCCCCCCCCCCAAGCCCCACAGCAGCAGAGGGGAGGAAGGGGAGGAGGAGGAAGAGTCCCCCCCCAGTATGGAACAGAGCCCCCCTCCCCACCCTGCGGGACAACCAACTCAACATGGCCCCGTTACAGTGAAGCAGGCAGAGAAGGGTTAACTCCTCCCCCTGTCCCTTCCCTGCACCCTGGGTCTGCCAGCTCCAGGGGCCACCACTGCAGCCCCCTCCCCTCTGCTCCCCAGCAGACAGGCTGACCCCGGCTGCAGTGGGGGAAGACAGGGAAGGTTGGAAGAATTAACCTTCTCCTTGTCAACTTTGCCTTAACGGGGCCATGCCAGCCGGTGTCTCCACTAGGACCAGTCCCTGCTCCAGCTAGAGAGAACAGAGGGGCAGGGTCAGCCCTGCAGCTGGAGCAGAGAGCCCTTACCAGTACAGAGAGCATGCTGGGATGCTGGGGGAGTCTGGTTTACCTTAAACCAGTAAGGGGTCGGGGACAGACACTGCATAAACCAGTTTGAGCCAAATCAGTTAAGCCTGATACTACATTCAACCAGGTTTATCTCAAACCAGTTCTGGCCATTTTGAAACTGGTTTATGTGCACTGAATGTCTGTTCTGTTATAGGTTTAAGCCAGCTTCTGATCACTTAAACCAGTTTATGTGTAATGTCTGTCTGTAGCCTTCAGGCACCTCCCCCCTTGTCCCTCCCCCCCCCCCCCAAAAAAAAAAAAAAAAAGTAAAAGTCAGTGCCTATTACCCCAGGCATCCAAACTCAGTCAAACCTGTTGGTTAGCAACAGTTAGAACACAGGGTACTGTAGCCTAGCATCTGTTTTAAGAGTGAGATAATCACATGATTCCTTCCAGGATGGTTAAAGGCATGAGACCTAAATTAAACTCTGAAGGGATGCCTTCAGTGAGAGAGAAGAAGTGCAGGGAGCCCAATAATCATGTGCTTTTATTCACACTGCTTATGTCTTTTAGAATCACCTATCAAGCAATTTTTCATGCACTGAACTTTCCATATTGTTCAGTTTCCCCTGATGACATATCTGCATATAGAGAATCACCAAATTAAAAGTTATTACTGAGAAAATCTCTAGTTGCAATAAGTTGATTGAGAAGATAATGGAATACTCAGGTACAATCGTTTCTTCTGGCTATGAATTATCAGAACACTCCTCCTCTGAGGCTTTCATGGATAGAAATTCTTGTAGTTCCTTATACAAATTAATATGCTATTAGTGTTGAGAGAATGAGGATGGAGAGAGAGACCTGTCACTCAATAAAATATAGGGATACTAGCAACATGAAGTGTGCCATTTTCAAAAAATGAGTTAAATTAAATCTGCCCCCGAGTTGTCCTGCCAACTTCAGTGGTTTTACATTCCCACTTTCCTGTTTCTTAAAAGTGTTCCTTTCTCCCTTGTTGCTGCATAAAACTTCTGACAACAGCAAGGGAACATGACTGACTGCATGTCAAGAAGTATTAACAAATGCACAAAGTAAACAAAATGAGCAGACTCTATAGAGAGCCAAATGAGTGTTCTCTATAGTCTCTGTCAACCAAAGGATCTTATATGTTACCATTAATAGTTGTAGATTTATAGTAAGTCTGAGAAAATTGTCTTTAAAAAAATAGACTCTGTATTCTTACATAATAGATTTATCTTTTAAAAATATTTCCACTTTTCAGCACAGTATATATTCATTTGTAAACTTGCATTTATTTTGGAGGATCCTTTCTAGCAAATTAGCATATTTAATTCTAAAGACAGATGATGAACATCCATTTTTACTAACCTTTTTGATTAATTAAATATTTCTGGCCTGATTCATGTTGCTAAAATTTAAAGTTTAAGCTAGTACAGTACATAGAATACTGCTGTAAATATAGGGACTTTATTCACATTTAGCATTTTCAGCTCAGTTCATAGATTCATAGATGTTAGGGTCGGAAGGGACCTCAATAGATCATCGAGTCCGACCCCCTGCTAGGCAGGAAAGAGTGCTGGGTTCAGATGACCCCAGCTAGATGCCTATCTAACCTCTTCTTGAAGACCCCCAGGGTAGGGGAGAGCACCACCTCCCTTGGGAGCCCGTTCCAGACCCTGGCCACTCTAACTGTGAAGAAGTTCTTCCTAATGTCCAGTCTAAATCTGCCCTCTGCCAGCTTGTGGCCATTATTTCTTGTAACCCCCGGGGGTGCCTTGGTGAATAAAACCTCACCAATTCCCTTCTGTGCCCCCGTGATGAACTTATAGGCAGCCACAAGGTCGCCTCTCAACCTTCTCTTGCGGAGGCTGAAAAGGTCCAGTTTCTCTAGTCTCTCCTCGTAGGGCTTGGTCTGCAGGCCCTTAACCATACGAGTGGCCCTTCTCTGGACCCTCTCCAGGTTATCTGCATCCCTCTTGAAGTGCAGTGCCCAGAATTGCACGCAGTACTCCAACTGCGGTCTGACCAGCACCCGATGGAGGCGAAGTATCACCTCCTTGGATCTATTCGTCATGCATCTGCTGATGCACGATAAAGTGCCATTAGCTTTTCTGATGGCTTTGTCACACTGCCGACTCATGTTCATCTTGGAGTCCACTAGGACTCCAAGATCCCTTTCCACTTCCGTGCCACCCAGCAGGTCATTCCCTAGGCTGTAGGTATGCTGGACATTTTTCCTCCCTAGGTGCAGCACTTTGCATTTCTCCTTGTTGAACTGCATTCTGTTTTCTGCCCACTTGTCCAACCTGTCCAGGTCTGCTTGCAGCTGTTCCCTGCCCTCTGGCGTGTCCACTTCTCCCCATAGCTTTGTGTCACCTGCAAACTTGGACAGAGTACATTTCACTCCCTCGTCCAAGTCGCTGATGAAGACATTAAAGAGTATCGGTCCAAGGACTGAGCCCTGCGGGACCCCACTGCCCACACCCTTCCAGGTCGAAACCGACCCATCCACCACGACTCTCTGGGTGCGACCCTCCAGCCAATTCGCCACCCACCGGACTGTGTAGTCATCCAAGTCACAGCCTCTTGACTTGTTCACCAGTATGGGGTGGGATATCGTATCGAAGGCCTTCCTGAAGTCTAAGTATACGACATCCACCCCTCCTCCTGTGTCCAGGCGTTTTGTAACCTGGTCATAAAAAGAGACTAGATTAGTCTGGCATGATCTGCCTGCTACAAACCCGTGCTGGTTTCCCCTCAGCATAATTTGTCCTGCCGGGCTCTCACAAATGTGAGCCTTGATAATTTTTTCAAAGATTTTGCCAAGGATGGAGGTGAGACTGACTGGCCTATAGTTGCCCGGGTCCTCCTTCCTCCCCTTCTTGAAAATGGGGACCACGTTGGCCTTTTTCCAGTCCTCTGGGACTTGGCCCGGTGCATCACGAGCGTTCGAATATTCCCACCAGTGGCTCTGCAATGATGTCAGCCAGTGCCTTCAGCACCCTCGGATGGAGCTCATCCGGGCCTGCCGACTTAAAGGCATCCAGTTCTTCCAAGTGACTCTGCACCATCTCAGGGTCTATGCATGGAAGTCTGGTGTCTTGCTGCTGCCTCTCTACAACCCCAGTGAGAGACTTGTCGTGCCCCTCGCTTAGGAACACTGAGGCAAAGAACTCGTTGAGGAGTTCAGCCTTGTCCCCCCTGTCTGTCACCAATTGTTTCTGCCCATTTAGCAGGGGTCCTATTCCTCCCTGGGTCTTTCTTTTACTCCCTATATATCTAAAAAGCAATTTCTTATTGTCCTTTACTTGGGATGCCATCCTCAGCTCCATGGTAGCTTTGGCCCATCTAACTGCCTCCCTACAAGCGCGAGCAGAGGAGGTATATTCGTCTTTGGTGATCTCTCCCTGTTTCCACTTTTTATGTGCTCCCCTTTTGGCCCTTAGGCTGCCCTGGATTTCTCTGGTCAGCCAAGGAAGCCTCCTGGTCCCTTTCTCCTCTTTTCCCTCGCATCAGGATCATCTCGCTTTGTGCCTGAAGGATCGTTTCCTTAAGGCACAGCCACCCTTCTTGGGCTCCCATCACTTCAAAACTCCTACTCTGCAGTGCGTCCTTGACTAATTGCCTGAGTTCATTGAAATCAGCTTTCCTAAAGTCTAGCACTTTCACCCTACTAGTTACCTTACCTACTCGACGTCTTACGGTGAATTCTATTATTAGGTGATCACTGTCCCCCAGATGGCTACCGATCTGTAGGTCCCCTACCATGTCATCCCCCGTTGCCAATACCAGATCCAGTATGGCATTCCCCCTAGTGGGACCGTGTACCTCCTGTGTCAGGTGGAGGTCCTGTACACAGGTTAGAAACCTGCGTGAACGGTGGGACTTTGCCGTCTGCATCTCCCAGCAGATGTCTGGGTAGTTTAGGTCCCCCATAACTACCGCCTCTTTAGCTTTTATGGTCTCCGAGAGCTGCCTCAGGAGCCCCAAATCTATTTCTTCCCCTTGGTGTGGGGGTCTGTAGCAGACCCCTACCACCAAATCCCTTTCTCCTTGCCCCCCATTTAGCCTAACCCACAATCCTTCTACTTCCTCATCCTTGGATTCCGTCTTGATGAGGGGATTCCGTCTTGATGAGGGTAATTGATTGATGAGTTGTAATATTAATTCTTGTAGAAAGAATTACAACTAAAACTGCTTGTCTCCAGTGTCTTACAGTCTCTGTATGCAAAACAGAACACACAAGTGGGTATAGAGGTGCTTCATCATATACCTGGGGGTATGAAAAACAGACACTTGTTTTTCAGACAGAATTCCCATCCTCTTTATGCATCTTTCCTATCATTTATAGGAAATGTTGCATTCATCCCAGTTACCATAACATCTTGACAGTATTGAAAAGCCTGCTGCTCTTTAGTACAATAAATACAAAGTCACATTTTCTCTCTGAAATTTCCACCACCTTCTATAACAAATACATTCCTCTAATGCAGGGGTGGCCAACCTGCGGCTCCGGAGCCACATGCATCTCTTTGCACAAGCTGGTCACCGTGTGCTTGTGCAAAGATTCAAGGAGATGCATATTAACTTCTGAAGAGCCACATGCAGCTCCGGAACCACAGGTTGGCCAACTAATGGAGTAATTTGAAGAACACTTTACAAGAAGCTCAGTTTTTCACCCCCTGCATGTTTTGTTTCTGATTAAGATAGAGAGCATTGCCCTGTCATTTACCATGTTGGGGATTATTAGGGAACATTTCCTAGTACAATATTAGAGAATGTTGGGCTTCTAAGAAACAATGTATGCTTTATTCTCTCTTCCACCATTTCTGAATGATGCAGCAGCAGGGTTTTTTTCATTTTAGGAGGAACAATTGATTGTGCAGTTGAAGCATACCTAGGATGCATACATATGCTGGCAGATTCAGTTTCTGGTTGCACTGATATAAACAGAACTCCATGAAGTCGATACAGTGATTTGGGATTTAAATGAATCTGTGCCTGGAATCTGGTTTCAGAATTTAAAAAAGAAGAAATAAGGTTTTGCATTATACTTGTTTTCTACCATAGAAACCCAATAAGAGATTGCAGAGAAAAGTTCACAACAGCAATTATTATGAATTCAGAGTGAAAAAATTCAGTATATTGGCAGGATATTTTTAAAGGTGCATAGCCCAGATAAGATATACAGGGAGGGAGTTCCCAGCTATGCTTTTTGCCTTTTACTGAGATCCGTGCCATTAGCTTAAGCATCCTCTGAACATGGATCCACCAGCTCAAATCTCTTCAAGTTACTTCCAGTGCAGGCCTCAGAATTCTCATCGTGCTTTACATCTATTAGACTGGCTCTGTCTAGTCCCTGTGCCACTGACAGTGTTGCCTGAGCAAGGATCAAACCCCACATCAGAAATCATGTGTAGCCCAGGTGTACTCAGATAAGTACTCCCTCCTTTGATTGAAGAGGGATTGTTAGCTGACAGGTGTGCTGTAGGCAAAACTGCAGACCACTTACAGTTCCCCTCTGTCCCTATAGATCTAGGCCAGGACAGTTATCAAATTTAACTATGTACAAATGTATTAATATAAGTACAACTTACAAAAAGAAAGAATAAAATTAATAACTCTCTCTCTCTCTCTCTATATATATATATACACACACATATACATATATTCAGCACTTTATTTAGACATATATACATTTCTATACATCTATAATGGACTTCTAAAGGATTGCTCTGAGGGCTTTGAACCCACACAGGTAAATAAGAGATGTGGAACAGGTAAATACAGGTGAATTCAGATAATTAACAAAACACACTTAGACACACCCAAATAAATACTGGCAATCGAAGGGAGGTGTCAACAGGGTGGGGGGGCATTTCAACAAGATATATACATATATCATCCAGATGCATAACAAATAAGCAAGAAATGGTTATTAATGACAAGATATGAGACGCTGAATACAAAATATAAAGCGCATACCCTCCTTCACAGTATCAATATCGCTACGACTACTAGAATCTCCTCTAGGGAAAAAGAACCTGGGACCAGCTCCCAAAAGGGGAAAAAGGGCCGGCTCCCAATATCTCCCTGCCCTCCAGGGCATGGCTAGGACCCTTATCCTTCAGGAGGCCCTTTCACAGTTCCTCACCCCACCTTCCAAGGGGTCTCCTGACCTGTGGGAAACTGTTGCCCGATAACTCATGACTCCAGGGCCACAAAGGGGGATCAGCACTCTTCCACCTGAACTGCTCCTTGCTGCCAAGCCTCTCAGGCTCTGGCTCTGTCCCAGCCACCTGCCTGCTAGTGGCCCTGACCAGCCACGTGTTCCTGGAGGCTACTGCCATCTCACTGGGGTTGGAGGCCCGGGCCGCCTCATGCAATGCCGGGGCTCAGTTTACTCTGGGACCCTTCCTGTAGCAAGATCGGTCCTGTGCCCTGGCCCTGTGCCAGGGGTTAGAGACCCAAACCACTGCTATTGGCTTCCAGGGTCTATATATAGAGCGCATACCCTCCTTCACAGTATCAATATCCCATGGTTCCACCATGCACTGTCCCTGTGCACCGAGGCCCTGGCCACTTGTTAGGGGTTGCAAAACCTTGCCAGAATCTAGCTCCATGCAGTGAAGCCTGCACCACACTGGCTGCATGCCAGGGGTTGCAAACCCAAGCCCCTTGCTCCCAAGGTCTGGCTCCATGCAGCACCACCTGCACCGAATCCCCATGCACCACTCTGTACACCATATACTGGAGCCAGAGACAACCTCTGCTCCCCCACCACCATGGGCAGTCTTCTGGAGCTCTTCGGGGGAAACAGGAACCGCACCGCTGGGCAGCTCTTCCTAGCTCCACTCTTCCCAGCTCTTCCTAGCTCCACTCCGTTTTGTCCCCCAGTGCATCTCCCCTTGTGCTGGGCACACGGCTCTTTATATACTCTTCAGGGCTCTGCCCCTGAAGTCTTCTGGACCTGACAGTGTTGCAGTCTACAATCAGGTCCGGGGAGCTCCTCTCCCTCTCCCCTCAGGAAAGGGGCGTGACTTCACTCTTCTTGATGATTCCTGATTGGTGGATGGGCTCCACCAATCAAAACAGCAGAATCTCAAGCCTGGGAGTCAACCCAAGCTCCGAAAGGTAAGCCTGCTACACATGTATATGTTTCGTGTACTTTGTCTCCCTTGATCAAACATATCAAGGCCCAGATGAGCTCCATCCAAGGGTACTGAAGGCACTGGCTGATGTCATTGCACAGCCACTGGCAAGAATATTTGAACTCTCGTGGCACATGGGCCGGGTCCCGGAGGACTGGAAAAGGGCCAATGTGGTCCCTATTTTCAAGAAGGGGAGGAAGGAGGATCCAAGCAACTATAGGCCAATCAGTCTCACCTCCATCCTTGGCAAAGTCTTTGAAAAGATTATTATGGCTCATATATATGAGAACCCAGCAGGAAAATTATGCTGAGGGGAAACCAGCATAGGTTCGTAGCAGGTAGATCATGCCTAACTAATCTAGTCTCATTTTACGACCAGGTTACAAAACACCTAGACGCAGGAGTAGGGGTTGACATCATCTACTTTGACTTCAGGAAGGCCTTCGATACAGTATTCCTACCCCATACTGGTGAACAAGTTAAGAGGCTGTGACTTGGATGATTACACAGTCCAGTGGGTGGCAAATTAGCTAGAGGGTCGTACCCAGAGAGTGGTGGTGGATGGGTCGGTATTGACCTGGAAGGACATGGGCAGTGGGGTCCCGCAGGGCTCGGTCCTCAGACACTCTTTCCTGCCTATGCAGGGGGTCGGACTCGATGATCTATTGAGGTCCCTTCTGACCCTAACATCTATGAATCTATGAATGTATATTTAGGACATGTTCTATCCATCCCTAAAGTGAAGTTAGGGCCTACTCACTTATTAATAACAGAAAATTATAGGTGCTGGGGTAGTGTGAATGCTAAGGCATACAGTGACAGCTCAGACCTCACAAGTTCGAGGCCATAGCAGAAGGACTCATGGCATGGCCATGTCAGATTCCAATGAATCTGTGAATTCTGCTGAATACCTCGTCACAAGGACATGAGAAGGAAGGAAGGGGATATGTAACAGGGAGACAGAGGCTCCTGTTGCTTTAAGAGACCGCTTCAGGCACAAAGTTGGGCAGCACCAGAGACTTGCCCTTAAGTAAAGGGAAAACTCCTGTGTGTGGCTGGGGAGCCACATGACAGGAAGGGGTGGAGCTTTGAGGCATATGACAGGAAGTGGTAGACCTCTGAAGTACATAAGTACAGGGCCTGAGCCAGAAGGAGCAGTCTGGCCCTACATGCTGCAGGAAGAGGAGCTCCCAGGAAAGATGGCTTCAGGAAACAGGCCCACAGACATCCAAGCTACACCCCAGAGTGAGACAAAGACAGCTACGGGTGAAATATAGTTTGCAGTAGTGTATTGACCCAGAGTTGGGGAAGCAGTTTGCTTATATTTCTGTTGTGCTTAAGTAAGACTGGAGGACCAGGCTGTGGCTATGGGAGTAGCATAGAGGCCACAGGGGTGCCTGAGAAGCCCCCAGCATACAGCTCCCTTGCCAGGCTCAGGGACCTCAGGGAGCAGAGCAGGATGCAAGATGCCTTGCCAAGAGCTGGCCTAGGAGCTGCCACAAGAAATCTGGGGTGTAGAGCCCAAGATGGCAAGATGGAGCTGGAGCCCAGAAGCCAAGGTCAATGGACCTGGGCTGGAGGGCACAGCTAGGGAAAGGAGCTTAAGTCAGGAAGGTGGAAGGGCTGACAAAGGTGCAAGTTCTGAGGGGTTAAGTGCAGAGTCTGGGCCAGGGGCCCCCTCAAATACTAAAGGACACCTGCAAGACATGGCCATGGCTATGGGGAAGAACAGAGGCCCAATTATAGCCCCTAAGGCAGAAGTAGGGTTGTCTTAAAGTGGAAACCCACCCAGTAGTTTGGAGCAGAAGACCCCCAAGGACAGTAGGAAGAGGAAAGGTACCAAGGAAGAGGCTACCCCAGCCTCTGGATACAGCCTCTCCAGTTACAAGACCTTAACATCAAGTCATGGCAGAAACACATAGGAGGTGAGGAAGGCCAGGGAGTGCGGGCAGGCAAGTCTGCCCACTAGAGGGCATCAGATGCTAAGTGGATCACCAGAGCCTGTCGCAAACATGTACATATCTTCTGGGCTAGGTTCTAATTCATCAGAAGAGGTATACAGGCACACTGGAGGCCACAACAGGTGTGCTAACACACACAAGAATGATTTCTCTGCTGCCAGTCAGCCCCATTCCACAGCCTTCTGAAATCCATGGAAATTCTTGCTTTAACTTCAGTAGGCTTTGAATCATAATCTTAGAGGTTGCAACAAAGTCATGGCTCCATTCTTAATCTGTTTCTCCACTCTGTTTTAGATGGTTCTGATCTCATAAATCTCCATGAGGAGCACTATTTTCCACAATATCATTCTAGCTAGCTTTATTCTGGGGCAGGAAGAGTAAAATATTCCTAGACTTTTTCCCACCCCTAACAAAAATCAGTCCTTCATTTTAGATGTAGAAACTAGTTTGATATTTAAAATTAGGTTTTTTTCCAAATCAATGTGCATGAGTTGAAAAAAATGACCCCATTCAAATAAAGAATGATATTGCCTGTGTATTTACTTTTTGCTGTTGTCGTAGTATACTTCTTTTCCCTTCTGCTAGCCAGCAGTTCTTAAAAAATGAATTTTAAATAATGTGGTCTTCCATGCCTTTAACAGAAATTAGACATCCAAAGGATGTGAAAAATATTAATCTCTATGTTCCCTCTGTAAGAGAGCTTCTAACCATATTTGATTTGACAGCTGTACTGTGTGAGAGCCAAAATGATGCCTGAGAAGCAGGGAAAAATTATCTTTGAAGGCCTAACACAACTGCCATTCTGATCAGTTTCCCTTAACTTCACTGGAGGTGGATTGTGCTTTCACTTACATTTATTTTCATTTGTTTCTGGACTCATCATCATTGGCAATCACTCACAGTTGAGGATGATTGTCTTCCATGACTGCCTTATCTGTGGGTCTGAAGATGGCCAATAAGACCGATCCAGGCTCAACAGGCTCTGTTGCAAATTGGGAACATGTTTCTAGGCAGGGAGGGTGGCTCTGGATTCTTGGCTTGGTCCATGACATGCTGTTTCTTCTGTTCCCACTTTTCCATCTCCTGTTGTCATTGTGACGTTTCAAAGTACTGAGATCCTTGCAGCAGACTCTTCCTTCATTGGGGGTGGTTACTCCTGCTCATTTCACACCTAACCTTCCCGGAAGGTCATTCCCCTATCCACCACCTGTGGATACGCTGGGTAGCATCACAGTTCTGCCACCAGCTTCAGGACTACCATTAAGTGACTTTTAGGTCCAGTCTTGCTATCAGTCCCTGGAAAAAATTTAGCCCTTTTTTGGGAAAGTAAATAGAGTTTAAGTCAAGCATTCGACCACTACAAAGTGGGCGTTTGCACAGACTTAATTTTCTTTCTGCCTGCAGGGTATTTATTGAAATCCAAAAAATTCCTGTGTTCAGTAATGAGGATTTAGGATCAAGTAAGGTATTTTATTACCCAAATGAGCAGATCAATTTAAAGTGAAGCAAAGGTCCCTGGTATTTTCCCCACGAATGTAATCTACCCTTGATTAACAGAGTTCAGACGGTATAGCCAAAGTTCTTACTTGTTTATATTTACACAAAGTTATGACATCAGTTTGCCCTTAGAGTACCTATCATCTGACGATGTGGAGATTTTCAAAAGTTAATTGCTTTGACATAGTTTATTCTGATTTCAATCTCCTTTAAATGCGCTAATGTATTCAGCCTCAGAACTGAGACTGGACTGACGTGAAAATGAGAAGCACCAAGCTGATTGCCTACCCAAAGCTCTGAAAGTTGTAAATATGAATAAGCAGAACCCTTGAAATAGATTCCTAAACAACATCTAAGAATTGACAGTTCTTCTCTTTTCTATGTATGAAGAATTAATATTAGGGAACTTTTTCTTCAGAGAGCTTTTCCTTCACTTCGTTACACTTCAGACTTATCATGGCAAGGATGAGTCAGTTTTTTATAGGCTGCAAAATTATTAGCATACAGAGAAATTTCTGTATTGATCCACTCTGTCCTGTAGGGAATGGCAGATGCCACAGACCCAGACCGCACAGAGTCTTTTGTGAGATTGGGTGCCTGTGGTTGCAGAATGGACACATTGGTGATGGGAAAGGCAGCATAAAGGGATAAATTAATTTTGGGAGGCATTCATTTTACTGTAATTGTCTCTGCAACTACAACACATGCTAGACTAACGGTAGTCCTGGCCCAGGATGTTCCAGTTGCATACCCAATACAGTAGCACTACCCAGAAGTTAGGTGACCAAGAAAATGATCCTTAGAGCCAGTGGAGATGCACAGGACGTTCAGAATTAATTAATTAATAGATCACCTGGAGCCCAAGGGTTTGGGGCAAGACCAGTGGAGGAAAGAAGGAAGGAAATGGGAGTCATTCCCCACTCTGCTACAATCCCAAAAAAACTCAATTCTTTACACTTCCACCAACTTCCGACCTGTGTATATTTCTGCACAAAATAGGGTTATAAGGACTGAAATAAGTAAAGAACAAAGCCCAATCCTGTTCACACTGATGTCAGCAGTGAAACTCCCATTGACTTCTCTGGAATTGGGAATAAGTTCTGTGTTTGTAGTGGCAAAGGGAATTAATGTTACACTTCTGAACCAGTTCAGCAGGGAGTCAGGTCACTGGGGTATAGCTCAGCTGGCTACAGTATAGTTGCTTTAGGAATGAGCTAAGCCTCATGTTTTGAAAATACATGAAAGGTGGGATTCACTGTTGATTCTTCTTACTTGTTTGAGTTGGTTTCACTAAAAAATGAATGGAGTTTCATATTTCCATGGAATCGCTTGGAGAGAAAATTATTTTCCTTCCAGTTCAGTCAATATAGAAAATAAATGGTGTTTCTATAAAAGCCCATTGTCCCCAATCAATAATGTAGTTTCTTTAGGCTAGTAAAAAGATGCATAAATACTGTTCCTTCTCTTCAAACAACATATTACATTCTCAATTTGGGGAATGCTTATAATCATTAGCACTGCTCCATGAGTCACCTGCCTCATTGCAGATTATTTTTTCTTTTAATGAAGAATTTTCTTGAATTCATTTTCTCAAATATTTTTCTCTTTTGAACAACTAAATGTGGTTAATATTTCATTGCTGGCTGCTTCAGCAAATAACATAATTATCTAAGAATGCTCAGACTGGTTTTTCATACACTTTGCCCTCCAAGCATGCATTTTTCATCTTTGACTCGTAAGTGAACGATACTATACTCTATATGTAGTTAGATAGCAAAATGTTTTTCAAGAGAACAAATTGGCATTATTTAATATACGTTTATACACCATAAATTTTCTACCAACTGGGGCACATCTACACACGCATATTTACTGAATAGTAACCAAAATTACTGTGCTGTATGGGCTCACATCCATATGTGCATGACTATACTGTGCAGTAAATATGGTGACTTACACTGACTTGAGTGTAAATTTGATACCTATGTGGACTGACTTTAGTCCTAAGTCAGTCCACACACAGAGGTAATATGCCTTAATGCCTGCACGTATAGACACTGGCCTATTCCCGCTTACTGCGCAGTAAATTTAAGCCAGTGTACGTGCATGTGTAGACACGCCCACTGGGACTTATCCTGATACAGAGCCTTAATATTTGTGCTCAATATGGCAAGAGTTTCAATTGGAACATGTCTGCAAGAGCTCTCAGTTCCTCGGGACTTCATATGAGCTGCTTAGTATATTGCAACATAAGCCTTACCCTAATCTTGCCAAGCTTGTTGTGTTTTTAAATCATCCCTACATTCTCATACATACTCACTCACTTCTAAATAAATTGTTGCTCCTGTGAGAAGCACATCACACTGCTTAGACATCAGCTACCAACTACAAGAAAACAAGGAGAAAATTACATGATGCAAGTACATATTCCCACAGGCTATTGGCAGAGCTGATGTGTGAAGTTCAAAGTGTCCTACTTTACAGGTCTACTGCATTATTTTTCATAAATTATATTTAAAGGAAAATTGAAAGCTAAGGAACTGTCCCAATTATGAGCCTCACAAATAACATTTCAGTAATTACTGGAAGGTACTGACCATCTATGAGTAACCTGTGAGTTACATTTAAGTGTGTCTGGGTGCATCTACACGAGATGCTTACTGCTCATTAGCCTAACAATGCTGTACTGCAGTGTGGTGGTCAAAAACTGTGCTAATAGCCTTCTGCACAGTGTTATTAGGCAGTAAAGTTATGTGCACTAAAGTTCACAAAATAACTGTGCGCCAGAGCTATTGCACAGCAACATTAGTTACTGCACATTCAGTTAGTACTTTATTAAGCAAGTACTAAACTAAGTGCACAGTATCTAAGGCGCATTAATGAATGTGTAGACATGACCACTTTGTAATATTCACTATCACACACAAAGACTTGGAATTCATTACTCCTTGATTTCTGAGTATTTTAACCAAAACAAATGCCTTAGTCAAAATATGCACGCACTACAATAGTCTCCGATTAGTTTTCTGCTATTCCCTATGTTGTTTTTTTGGAAGGCAGGACACTATATCCTTTCTTGGTTTTGTCCAGGCTCCTTCCATATGCCCATTTTAGCTCTGTCCAGACCATGCCCAAGTTGGGAGGACTTTGCAGTTCTTCTTGCTAGACCATTTTTGGTAAGTTGGTTTGGCAGCATAAGTAAGAGGTTTTGGCTTGTGCATAGAATTGAGATCAGTAAGGGGAATAAATTGCCATACTTTTCAGCACACAGGGAATGGGACCACATAGTCCTGAGCTAAAGAGAAGGGACTGGATTCCTAACTGAAGCTAAAGCAGTCCCTCCACAGAAATCTCTTCACAAGGTCTGGGAGGTAAAATGCCAAAAGGAACCAGAGTAGGTTAAGCGTCCTGTTTCCTTCAACTGATGGCAGATTTCTGGGCAGAAATCTATGCTCTACCACTAGAAACAGTACGTTTCCCCATCTGCATTCTCCACCCTTCACAGTATATAGCTGTGACAGAAAGAAGTCAAGCTGCCCTGGAAATGGTGTTACTAAAGGAGATAGGATAATGAGGGCTGTACTATGAATCTGTAAGCTCTCTGGGTCCCTGTGAAGTAGGAGAAACCCTCCCCTTTAAGATTACAGGCAGCACAGACTCATCTCCAAGGATACTTTAAAGTGGTATTTTCTATATAGCAAGTTAGTATTATGTAGAAGAGGAAGGATCAGGACCTACTACAGGTAAGAGTAAATACAAATGCGAGTTCAGATAAAAGCACGTGCACATGGAACTATTGTAATAAGCACAGTCATTTCTAATCTCTCAATTATTTGCAGAACCACTCACACAGGAACATTTTAGAACCTATTTCTGGTCCCATTAAAGTCTATGGGTGTTTTGCTCTTAACTTTATAAGGATTCTTCTTTAAATAGACTAACATTCTTTATTGGATAGTGTTTTCTTGGCTGCATTGATGAGACAGACATAAAGTATATTTTCTTCAGTGAAGAAATACATCATCAAAATGTTGATACTAATAATTCATTATTAACAATAAGAGACAATGGACATTTATACACTCTCCGGGAGTTGGGGAGGTGCTTTAATTAGAGTGGGTCTGAGAGCCACTTTAATGAAAGCACCCGGAGTGTCACATGTATTGGCATCCCTGCACTGAAAAATGGTGGTGGGAGCGCTTTAACTAAAGATTGTTGAACAAGCTTTATTTAAAGTGCCCCCGCCACCATTTTTCAGCAGGGGGATGCTGATACATGTGATGCTGGAGTCTGGGGGAGCATGGTAATTACAATGCTCCAGCAGACTCGATGAATTAATTGATTAATTACCACACTCCAGCAGACTTGATTAATCGAGTCTGCTCCAAAGTACTGTAATTACAGTGCATCAGAGCAGCCTTGCTGCACGTGTATAGGCACCCAATAAGACTCAGCCTTAGGTTGGACTCAGCCTTCAAAGTCTGTCTTTCCTACTCATTAGAAAATACCTATGAAAATATGCTACAGGAACCAATTTGATTCAATATTGTCTACTATAAAGGGATTCCTTTTTATTATTTTTTCCCTGCTCACTTGCTTTTGTGTGGTTTCTCTGTATTTCTTTAAAAATTAACATAAAGCCTTTTTTTAAGATAGAAACATACTAAGAATCTTACTTTCTCAGTCTATTTAAAGAGATCTTCATAAAACTTCTTCTATAAAAAGAAATGTAATTGCCTATATCCTCAGATCTTATCCCACATCTCCCAGTGAGATGGCCCTAAATAATCTTATCTGTCATGTCATATGCCACAGATATAGTTAGTAATATACAGCTCTCAGAACTGAGCATTTAAGACAAGGCCAAAGGATGGTGAATAGCAAGATCCACAATTTACAGATAGGAAAGATGAAATAGCAGGCTTTAAATGGGTTAATAGCAGAGTCAAATCTAGAGCCTGGGTCTCTTGAGTCTTTGGCCAGCTTCCCACCTCTGGACAACATTGCCTTTTTAACAGAATAAGCATCTTCTGCACAATTAAATTTATTTGGTCAACAGGTTAATGGTCTAATCCAGGGCTGTCCAACTTTTGAATAGCCAGGGGTCTCACACTCCACAGGCTGCCTGAGCAGGAGCCACATGCCCTGTGTACCACACCAGCAGGTGTCCTGGCTCCTAGACCATCTGCTGCATGGATTCCCCCTGCCACTGCAGCACATGCCTATGTGGGTATCCCCAACACCACTGCAATGACCCCGTTTGGACACCTTTCCCCTCAACATGGTTGCACTGCATGGCTTTGGCCTCACCTGTGCTATGCAATGCGCCATGTACAACACATGCTCCCTATGCCATGCCATGCCCCGAGGCAGCCACAGAACATAGACGCTAGAGGAAGGAGGGAAGCTTTGGAGACTCTGTGTCTGCTGTTGCAGCTGGAGTGACAGAAGAAGTGGCAGCCAGGCACGGGCCTGGGGGTGGCAACTTTACATCTGTTGAGCCATATGCAGGCTGCCAGTTAGACAGCCCTGGTCTAGTCAACATAAGGTAATTCAAACTAGTTTTTAGAGGTTTTTTATATTTAGACTTTAAAGACTATTTTATTACTTATTCCTGTTCTTCAGCAAACTATAGAATTTCTATTCCTCTTACATCTTATCTTGTAGGGGTGTGAGAAACAGGCCGTATTCAATTCGGATTTGGCCTGAATCAGGGACAGTGATTCGATTAGTTGATTCTGATCACTGTCCCCGGTTTCAGTTCAAATGAATCTGAATCTGAAGATTAAATGCTGATTCAGAGAATCAGCAATTTGGACATAGACACAGCTGTAAAAGTTCTTTCTACATACCTTGAGGTAGCAGGCACAGCTTGTGATCGCTGCAATGGTGGGGCACATGGAGCATCCCACAGGAGTGCAGGGGGGCCCTCCATGTGCTTGGTGGTTACCTGGAAGCAGACCAGAAGTACCCCACCCCATGGCTCCCCGGTTCAGCGATCGGCTGCAGGGGAACCCCAGGTGTCCCCCCAGAACCAGGAGGCACCAGTCACTGAGCTGGGAGGGATGCCAGGGTGGGGAGGGCCCTGGCACACTCCCCAGCAGATCCGAAAGTGGACCAGAAGTGCTTCTGGTCCACTTCTGGGTCTGCTGCCAAGTGCCCTGGGGAGCACCCCCATGCTTCTGTGGGACACTCCGTGCACCCCAGTATCACAGCACTCATGAGCCCCTGCTACCTAGAGGTATGTAAAAAAAAAACATTTAAAGCTGTCTCTACGTCCAAATTGATTTGGAGGGTTCCGATTTGATTCAGAGAGATTAAAGGGTCCTCTGATTCGATTCAGATTCGGAGATTCGGCCACTGAATCAAGCCAAATCTTCACCAAATTCAATCAGGGACTGAAGCTTTGCACAGTCCTATTCTCTTGTTCTCTTCCTTTCAGAGCCTAACTTGCTACTGGCTTGTATAGTCGCTTACAAAGTACCTTGTCTAGTCACTTACAAAGCATGTATAAAGTGCTGTCATTCTGTTGTGGTAGGTACATCTAATACTCATTTTGCATAGATATAAATGATAACAAATGGTGGAAGCCAAGAGGAAATTAGAATCTGCAGCTTTGTTTTTAGTAATAAACCTTGTTTGCAGCTCAGGAGAACCTGAATTATCTGATTAACTAGCTTAATCTAAATTGGTATCAGTGACAAACACACCCGAGGGATATTACATAATCATGAAAGTTGCACTGGTTTAATTAAAAATGTGGATTTTTAAAACTGACTTGTTTAAGCCAGTGCAAACCCCTGTGTAGAAAAATCTTATTTCATCTTAAGCTAAGTTTTATTTCAGTTTATCTTGAATCTATTAGAAATTAATTCAATCTGGTCTAAAATAATTTATCTTTAAGCCAAATGAGAGTATCCATACAGGGATCTCACCTGGTTTCAATAAA
Source organism: Alligator mississippiensis (assembly GCF_030867095.1). Taxonomy (NCBI): domain Eukaryota; kingdom Metazoa; phylum Chordata; order Crocodylia; family Alligatoridae; genus Alligator; species Alligator mississippiensis. The sequence continues at coordinate 42,703,631 of NC_081836.1, read as the reverse complement.
GAATGTAAAAAACCATTTAAGAGAAACCAATGCAACTTTATTGTATAGACAAGACCTGGTACACCTTAAAACAGGGGTGGGTAAATACAGGCCATGGGCCAGATCCAGCCCATGGAGGGACTTTGTCCAGCCCTCAAAGGGTCTCTCAGTCCCACCTGGCCCAGGCACCGTCCAGGCCATGGTGCATCCCACCACCCCTGGGTGCACAGTGGGGCTGGGACGGCTTCACAGCTGGACTCCATGCTAGGGAGCTCAGGTGGCAGTGGCTCCTTCCAACTGCCACCGCCGCTGCCCCAGCTCCACTGCGACTGGCAGGGACCTGCGCACACAGCCCTAGCCCTGGCTTCAGCCCGCCCCACACCCAATTTGGACTTGCCCCAATCAGAGTGGACCAGCTCCAGACCAGCCAGGACCCATGCACACAGCTCTGACCCTGGGCTGCTCTGCACCTGCTCTGGACCTGCCCACCCACACTGGGCAATGGTGGCAGCCGAACAGAGCCTGCTACTGGGCCTGGGGAAAAGCAGCCCCTCCCCCTTGCCACTTCCAGGCCCTTCTTGCTGCAGCTGCTGGGAGCCCATGCCTGGGCTGCTCTGCGGCTCCTCTTTGCCACTGTCACCACTGCCACCTCCACCATCTCTGGGCTGCCTACAGCAGTGCAAAGGAGCCCCAAGGCACACAGGCTCTAGGCTATTGTGGGTGCAGGGAGGAGGAAGCAGGGGGTTCTGACTGGCCTGCGGCAGCTCCCCAAAACTGCCTATATAGCCCATGAGCCCAAATAATTGCCCACTCCTGCCATAAACCCAATCCTGCATCCATTGAAATTAATAGAAAGACTTCAACTGAGCTTTGCGTCAGGCCCTTAATATCATACTGATTTTTCAAACGTAAGCCAGTCTCTAAAACACCAACAGGCATAAGTCCATTGGAATTGGGCTGGTTTAGTCAGGGATGATCCTGCCTTGAGCAGGGGCTGGGCTAGATGTTCTTGTAAGGCCCTTTCCAACCCTACTGTCCTATGATTAGGGACCTACTGAATTCATGGCAGGAGCAGGGTGTGCTGTGGGTCCTTTAATCTTGCAGGTTCCCCTGTGCCTTCCCCCTCCCCAGCTGGTTGGTGGAGGGGCCCTACTTGCAGCTTGCACCTGATCAACAGGGAGGTGGTTTTAAATATGGTGCTGTTTTTGCCTCCTGCCACTAATTGGCTGAGGGGCCCCAGAAGGCCCTGCTATTTGCTGCTGATTGGCAGGGAGGCAAAAACGGTGCCATGTTTAATACCGTGGTTTTAGTTTCCCAGCTGATCAAGAGGGACAACAGGGTCCTAATCAGCAGCAGGGGAGGAGAAGAGAGACAAAGGGAAAGGGGTGCGCGGGGAAACGTGCAAGATTAAAGGAGCTGCCGTGCACTCTACTTCCACCTTGAATTCAGTAGGTCCCTACCTATGATCCTATGAAATATTTTTCTCCTTTCTTTCCCACAAATCTAATCACTCCCTTTGGAGATTAACGAAAGCTGTACATGAAAGCTGGACTTTTCACTCACTGAAAATCTCTTCCATATTCATCCACCTGTTCTTTAATACCTTACACTTGTAGTTATTTGTATTACATTGCTTAGAAGCCTGAGGATTTAGAAACTACTTCTTGACATTTCTTAATAATAACTTTTGGTATCTTCCTCAGGTAACTCCCACTACTTTGGACATAGTTTAAAATATGTTTTATTTTAACTTCCTAGGAATGCTTTAGTTGAGTCTATTCTGTCAAAAAACAATGCAGTATGATTTAAACTATTATCTCTTGGAATTCTCCTTACAGACCAGGACTCCATTCTGCAGGTGCTGTACGAACATAGAACCAAAAGGCAGTCCCTGCACCAAAGATCTTATTGTCTTAAGACAAGAAATAACCACTGCATACAGAGAGGCAAGCACAAGTCAATGCTGATCAGCAGAACAGTCAAAGGTATTGGCTCATCAGCTGCCTACATGTTGTCACGTTTTTGCAGGCATTGCTCCATAGAGGAGTTTTAAGGAAAGGGCTTGAGGACAATGAAATGGTTTTGTGGATGTTTAAAATGTACTTCTCAATATGCTGGGCAGTAAGTGGAAAAAGGACAAAGGTGCATGTTTTAAAAATATAGCAAGAGGGGGTTGGCAACTGGCATCATCTGCTTAGCTGTATTAACACAGAGGACATGTCCAGCAAGGTACTGAGTATCATCTCCCAGTAAAGTCAGAAAACAAATGAATCACAGCAGTTCATAGCATAGGTTCCCCAGTGCTGTCTGTCTGTCTGTGCCTGCATGTGTAGACCTGTGAAAATATACAACTGTCAGGAAGGCTGGCACAACATTCAGAAGTGCATCAGGATTTAGCTGTCTTCTATGTCCACAAGCATTAATATCAACAGTGATAAATGTGAATCTAGTTTTAAAAGTCTCTGGCAACCTTAAAGGCAGAATGACAAGGGTGACAAAAGGTTGGAGTATGGCACTGGTCTCAGATTATGGGGATTTGTAATCCAAGTGCATGTCCCTGTTGCCATTTGATTGATTTTTTAATATTGGGTCAGACAGTTTCCCAAGGATTATAAAAAAAAATATTAAATCATGTTAAATGGTCTGGACCATATTTGGTTCTGTGACTCAGTCCCTCTACTGTATGTCATTTGAAGTTTGGCATTAAAGCTGATTAACTAACTAGTGTACTGCAGAGATGACTAATTAGCTCCACAGTGCAACATCACCATCTCCACATTCAGTGTTATTAAGGCAGAGTAAATTAATTAACTTTCTTATAGGATAGTACTGCCAGACACAACTACTATCCTATTACAGAGTTATTTACTCCACCACAATGCATGTGTAGATGCTGACAGGGTTGGCTGGGTCACAAGGATGATTCAGTGCAGGGGCTGCTTGCCGACTAGCTCTGCACTGTAGCAGCCTCATGCCCATCCAGCCCCTCCACAGGACATTAAGCCAAGTCAGAGCAGCCCTGGGCTGGCAGGCTGACCCCTGGAGTCCCCTGCCAGCCAGGGCTGCTCCATCCCAGCTCAACATGCTGCAGTCCCAGACACACATGCAAATGTGGTGCCTGGGAGCAATAAACTCTGGCACAAACTGCACTGGAGTTTATTCAGCTTCATTAATTAATGTGTAGATGCACCCTGAAGGATTGTCCTGAGATCAAGAATGAGCTTCCAATGCATGACATTTTGTGTAGGGTCTTTTATACCACTTGCTTGTCCCTGCTGCAAGTATAGCAGGAAAGAGTGCACACCTAAAGAAATGGCATCATGCTCTACTCTATTCCTGACTTCCTCTGCTTTTCCTAGACTGATCAGGATGTTGTAACTCAGTGAGGGAGACCATCCTACACTGAACAGCACCACTGATATGATTCAGTTTTATCCATTAAAGAGAGGTAAAAGACTCCTCCCATTACTTGAGCCCTCCCCTTCCTCAGTATTATAAGTCCTTTAATGATTCCAGAACAGGCATGTGCTTTTTCACCAGTATCTTATAAAAGCTCTTTGTGTATTATGTAGTGCAGATTTCCAGTGAGTAGATGAATCACACTGCTCAGCTATGGAGCAACTAAATTACCTATCATCATCTCACTTAGGTAAACAAAGCAATAAGTTTTTCATTGACTTATCAACAAACTGCTTTGAAATTAATCCTCAAGTAGACCACACAGAGCCCCTGAAGAGCTGAGGACATAGAAATTTCAGGCCTTGTTACAACTTAGATCAACCAGAGGGCTGCTTTAACCTGTGCTAGATAGAATGACCCTATGGCTAGGGACAGACATTACACATAAACCAGTTTAAGTGATCAGAAACCGGTTTAAACCTGTAACAGATCAGATGTTCAGTGCACATAAACCAGTTTGAAAATGGCTGAAACCAGTTTAAGATAAACCTGGTTGATTGTAGTATCAGACTTAACTGATTTGGGTCAAACCGGTTTATGCAATGTCTGTCCCAGACCCCTTTCTAGTTTAAGTTAAAACCAGAGCCCCCCAGTATCCCAACATTATCTCTGGGGTGCCCCCCCTGGCTCCCTGGCTGGAGCTCCAGCAGAGACTGCAGGTGTCTGCCTGGCTTCCCCCTGCTCCCTCACTCTCCTCAACACTCCCTGCTAAGCAGGGATTCCCCTGTCCCCTCTGCTTTACACAGATACCTCTCAGCATTAACTAGCAGACCACATGCTACGGTCTGTGCTGTGGCAGACAGGACAAAAGCAGACAGGAGTGTGCTACTTAAGGCTCTTGGGAGCTAATCAAGAGGTAGCTGGTAATGTCCCTCCATTCCTTCTTTGGAACAAGTTGTTTAAGAAGAGCTTGAACTAATGAGGGAACCATTTTTTTCTGATGGGGTGATAAATGCTCCCTGCTGTGTAACTAAATGTTATGTAAATCCTGTCTGGCTCCCTTGCTGACCAGCCCGGGGTGGGGGGACCCCTCTCCAATCAGAGTGTTCTGCTGGGGCCTGGCCATGCTCCCCACCCCTCCCCCACCCCCAGTTCAGCATTGTGGAAGGGAAGGGAAGGGGGGGCTGCTGTAGCTCCTCCCCGGCTTCTAACCTGAGCTCCTGCAGGCACATTCCTGCATTTTTTTCAGTCCAGAGGGGATGTCTGTGTGGTTACAAACTGATTCAGTCTAGGCAGGTTAAACTAACCTGCAAAGATTGAATCAATTCAGGCTCAGGCTTTTTGAATGTCTGTCCCTACCTAAATGGGCTGTTTACATAGCACAGGATCATTGGAATACACTCCAGCCTCACTGTCTCCTGCTCAAATATATATGACACTCCCCTTCTTCTTTGAGTAGAAGGAAAGAGTTGTCATGGAGCTATCTATGTTGGCTTTGTGCCATTGTTGATTCCCATATGACCATTTCCAGCTACTCCACACATGCATTCTTACCATGGAGTGAGAAACTGTTCCCTTTTCCTAACCTACTTCCAAGATAAGTGAACAGGTAAAGAAGCTGCTACAGCTCATCTCCAGTAGTCTTACCATTCAGAGAGGGATAATGAACAAACTTACTAAGGTTTTTAGTGAGCAAAAATCCCAGAACAGAATAGTTTGTCTGTTCTCAAATTGCACCAAAACTCTTCCTTAGCAGTCTCCAGACATTTACTCCCGTTTGTGCTGCCTGAAACTGGTCCATTACACTAAATTGGGTTCTAAACTCAATAGAAAATAAAAAAATACAGATGTATCTAAGAAAAGGATGCTAAGAATAGATTTGTTTCTCTGTGACTGTTTCTGCGGATTTGTACACAGTTCTTTACCCAGGGAATTCCATATCCCTGCGAAAGCCAATAGAGTTGATTCCAAATAAAGTTGTGTATCTGGTAATGGAAATCAACAAATACATGTTCCAGTTCAGAGCAGCCTCTCCAAGTCTATATTTTAAACATCAGTTGTAAAGCAGGCTGCCAGCTATTATTATGTGCTGGAATTGCTGTCCATTTACAAGCCTGAACGCACTTTACGCTCATGCATGCACCATAAGTTCACTAGCTGCTCCACACACAGTAGTTATTCTCATCCTGTTTTCTCCTCTTCAGAAATTCCCTCTTGCATGTGAGAAAAGAGGCTTCAGTACCTTGTTCACTTTTTAAAAATACATCTTGCAACGAATCTGTTTCATGCTCATGTGTGAAACTCCTTCAGATTGTTGCAGGTTAGGAGCCACATCTCCAACTTGTGTAAACCAGCATAGCTCCACTGACAGCCTGATGGAAAGTGACAGTTGTAGAATTGCAATTCATGTGGTACCACACTTAATTGCCCTAAAAGTGATTAATTTCTTTTACAGTCAACAACCAGTGAATTTTATCACATTGCAGATCTAGAAACGTGTTGGCATGGAGTTCTTTTACATTTAACATTCAAATAGAACCCATCCAGCTCTCAGTGCATTGTTTCTATTACACCAGTTGGCTTCCATCTACTTCTACTACATACTGTGCATAAACAAGTGGCTTTGAACAAAATGGACATTACTACTGCTAATATACAAAATGATTGATTGTTAGTATGTCTTTGTGCTGCAGTTGCATCTAGAACTGTGATTCTCTAATGAGTCACCCCTCATTAGACTCAAAGTACCTCTCCACATCTTTTTGGTATTCAGTGCAGAGGCAGATTCAGGATTTGGCAAAGGGGAATGCAGGAGCAGTCACCTACAATGTGTAGGTTGCTCCCAGGCTCCACCCAACCCACCAGTGAAGACAGACCCACCAGTGCAGACAAAATCATTTCTGGGGATTTTTGTAAGTTCCCAAAGCACATAAGCATCTCTACCTTTCCCTGCATGCCCAAAGGCACATGTCCTCCCCTACCCCCCTTTCTGTCCCTCCTCCTCCAGTTGCTGCTGCTTTCCCAGCTGTCCTGGGGGTGGGGACGCTTTGGAGCTTACTCCTACCCTCTCCAGCTGGGCTGTGCAGGGTCTAGGCTTAACTGGCAACAGTGGCAATAACAAGGGGAGGAGGTGGATTCCCCCACACCCACACCCCATGTGGCCCAGTTGGAGCAGGCAAGATCAGTTCTGAAGTTGCCCCTACTCCCAGGAAAGTGGGGAAAGCAGCATGGCAGGTGGGAGACAGAGGAAGAGGAGGGGAGGGGAGGGGAGAAGATGTGCCTCTAAACACAAGGGAAGGCAGAGACATGACTCTTCTGCTTTAAAAAAGTTCCCAGAGGCTCCAGCAGCACAATTCAGTCCATCCAAAAGGGGAGTGCAGCCAGACCACTGCACCCCATCCGGATCCACCCCTGACTGAGTGGCACCCCATATCAAAAACTATTAATTATATTGCTTATCTCCTTGCAGAGGGGCTGGGCAGGGGAGCGACCAGACATGAAAGACCCTAAGCCTGTTCTTGTCTCTTCTCACCTGCTCATCTCCTCACACCTCACCCTTCAAATGATATGGCAGTGGCATTCTGGTTGAGAAGCACTGATCCAGAGGTAATAATCAGGGAATGGGGCTCCTTTGTTAGTGCACAGATTTATGATTAGTCCCAGCCTGCAGGGTTCATGATCTAGGTTAGGACAGGACAGAACAGACCAACAAGACAACAAGGGAGTAGAGAGGCAGCTACAGATGGTACTGATTTTGTAAATAACAACACTTGGCACTTCACATTTGCAAAGTATTATACATTCAAAACTAATTTTTGCCATTTGCATAGAAGTATAATGACTCTCTGCTGACCCTTAACAGTTTTCTTCTCAGATAGTGGGATACTTCTCAGAGATACTGCTGTCCAATTCTGAAGCAACATTGTATGGAGATTCCAAGACCATTAAAAGTCAATAACAAGATTGTTCTTTTTAAATCAAAGTAAAAGCCTGATTGGAAGTCAGTGCAGCTATCAGAATATGCAGTGATCATTTAGAACAGCTACTGTAAATACCCTGTCTATAGTATTTTAAGTAACCTGAAGCCTTTGAAGAAGTGGATAAATTATTCAGGTAGAAAATCTTTATAACATTAGATTCTCAGGATCACTGAAGAACAGACTTAGACCTTAGTATTACTCTGATATAATATATTGTGTTCTTCAAGTGGTAACAATGATATTCTCACTGAACTGCGTGTAATGTGAAGCTGCTGAAGAAGCAGTGCAACTCTAACAGCTAATACCTGGACACACAAGTCAGAAATCCTTAGTTCTATTCTTCCTATTAATGTTCACCAGTGACTCATTCTGCGACTTTGTCAAGTTTCTATTCCATAGAAACCACAAGTGCTGAGCACCTCTAAAATTGGGTGAGTTACCTCTAAGCCTCAGGGCAACCATCTGAAAAATAACTCAGATTCAAAACAACACTTAAGAGTCTTATTTGCAGTGACAAGGAGAAGAGCACAAGTCTATAGTATGCCACAAAAGGAGAAACTGTTGCATGTACATGAGTCAACCAACATGTTTTCAGTTTTGTTCAATTTAGTTTTGGAAAGTGTTGAGCCATTCAGTCCTGAACCTATGCCAGGCACTGCAACAAACCCAACACTGCAATTGAAGCATCAGGAGTGTGGGAGAGTTACATCTCGCTGTCATCAGCATATGGTATATGATAACATATTCGTGAAAAACTGAAGCCAGAGGTAAAGTATGAAGCCAGCACACTGCCCTGAGGAACACTGCAATATCTTGGAAGGCTGACCAAAGCAGGAAGCAGTGTCTGAAATCTGATATCGGGCTGTTGTAAACCACAGGATATTAAAATGCATTCTAGTAAGACCTCATGATGCACAAGACCAGAAGGTGGATGACAGATCAAAGAGAAGAGCAAATATTTTGCTCCAATATCAGCTTAGGCAAAGAAGTTACTGCAGGAATCACACAAAGCTTTCCCTATATGGCCTAATCAGAACCTTTTCCACAACTTATCAAATGTTTTATCTTGCAGTGAATCCAAAGCTTCACATTGACTTTCTTTTCAAGGATTTCTGCCACTGTTGGTTACCTTGAAAATGGGAGTCAGTGTATAGGTTTTTCAAGTTGTCAGGGGAGATAGCTGTGCCAAATAAAGAGTAACAATCGGCATCATAAAAACAACCAAGAGTCCTACTAATAATGTGAATTGACAACTATTTATCTTTTAAATTATTCTTTCCATCAGAATAGATGTATCAACTGTTGCATTCTAGAAAATGTCGATTTAAAAAAAGCTCTTGCACTAAAGAGCTTTCGTTACGCTAATAAATACAGTGCATCTATTATGCAATTAAATAAAGTACAGTATTTCAATACCCTCCAATTCCACATAGTAAGAATGAATGATGTGGATGTCACCTGTGCCTTTCAAACTGATGCTTAGAAAATGCTCCCAATATTTGGTAAAAGCAGAATACTAAATCCCATCTCATAATAATTGAGAAGTAACGTTCCAGTTATCCTTCCTCTGCCCACAACCTCCAAACAGTGACATCTCTGCACTTCATTGAACCGAGCGAGTGATCCATTTTGCAAGGAAACAATAAAGTGACTTGAGCTGCATTAGAACAAGTCCAGCCCCTGGTTCCCCGTCCCTCTTAGAGGCACTGCCAGAGAAAAGACCTTTTTGTCTTCAACTCAGCCCCATTCAGAAAGCAGAGGCTCCCATTGGCTTCAAAGGGCAAAATGGTCACACGAACCTTGCCCAGCCCTAAACAAAGCAAAGGCTGTTTCCTTTTGTTAACAAGCACACCTTGCTCAATGCCATGTATGCACTGCCAGAGCTGCATAAAAGGGGATCAGGTCATTACCAAGGGCTGATTGAAGACAATACCTATCAAACAGAATAGCCCTTTAAATGGATCCACGGTGCCCCCCTCCTCTTGTGCCAAGTGCTGATGCAGAGAGCTGGAATCAGCAGCAGCAGCTCCTTCCTCCTCGGCTCTCGGCATCCAAAGTACTTACTTCTCCCCAGCCCCTCCGCTTTCCACTCGGTCTCCTCCACTGCCCCGTAGCGTCTCATTGGCTTCTCTGCCTCCATGCTGGCAGAGATGGATCTCTTCAACTCCATGCCCGAGTGCATGGCTGCCCGGACTGCCTCGACGTGGGGCTTCCCAGCTCACTCCATCCTCGCGGGGGAAGCAGGGCTCCGGCTCAGCCCTTGCCTAGGCTGGACTGGAAGGCGCTGCTGAGCTCACTGCATCTCTCTGGTACCCGAGGAGGAGAGGGGAGGGATGCAGCGCACATGCTCAGTGCAAGGATGCTGGCAACAGAAGCGCCGGGTGAGAGCAGGGCACAAAGGGAGGGGGAGGCAGGGAAACGGTGGGAACAATACCATGCAGGGAGTAGGGGAGAGGAGGGCATGGGCTGGAGGGAGGGAGATCCCACCGCAGGAAGCAGCGGATGCTGCCGGGGTGGGAGGGAGGGAGGGATTTACCAGGCAAGAGGATGCCTTGGCCCGAATCTCCCATCCCCCGAGCTCAGGTGGAAGAGAAGAGGAGACTCCTGTGTGTAAAATCCGATCACCTGCTCCCTCCCCCAGGGCTACCATTATCACTGCCTATGTCCCCTCCCCTAAAGCGCGCTGTGCTGCCAGCGGTGCAAGCATCATCATCACTCCCATTCACAACTCAGGCATAGGGAGAGTTAAGCAACTTGCTCACTGCTGTACAGCAAATCAGCCACAAGGCTGGGCTCCTCCCTCATGGCTCCTGACTCCCACATCCATGCTTTAAACACTGGACTATACTCTCCCTTTGACTGGGTTTGAATGAGTGATGGGTTTCCTAGCTCTCCCCAAACATCTCACCTTTAATGTCTTTGGGAGGGATTATTCTACTGTCCCCTCTGTGACCTTCTGGGCATGCCCACTCCCCCCTCCTCCCCACCTGGATGTGCCATTTTTCCATCCATGAAGGTCAGCCAGGTAAAGGCTCTGTCCCCATAATCCGCCTAACTCATAAACTTAAGGCAGATTCAGGACAGAGACAGGGACTTTCTTCAGGACAGGGATTATCTTTGTGCCTTGTATAGCACACAGTATGTATACCCACTATACACCCCCCACCCCCACGCCCCACCCTGAATAACAACATCCCAATCTACATTTGGCATTCACACTGAAAGTCACCCCATGTGCTTTCACACAGCCTGCCTGGTTTCACTGCAGAAGCTCTGCTCCATTCAACACCCTCCTAGCTTCACTCTCAGTGAAAGCCAGAGAATGATTCCTCCAGCAAGTGATGTAGTTTCACATTTCTCAGAAAGATGAAGCTTCGACTTGGCAGCTCCTGGGAGCAAAAGAAGAAAGAAATCCCTAAGCAGGAAGCTAATTTTCAACCGTGTGCAATTATTATTGTGGTTTTTATTTACTGCTATTTTCAAATAAAATTGTGATCACTGATCAGCGATCACCTGTCTTTGAAAGGTACCATGGCACTTTCCTCCTAGTGGTGTAATTCCTCCCACTTTACATAGGAAGACATCCCAGCACAGCAAGCCTCTGGCAACTCCGCCCCTGACATGCAAGAATTCAGATTTGAGTAGCACTCACCTCTCCCAATTCCCAAGTCAGTGATTTAATCACTGGACTGGACTGCCTCCCTTACTGATTTGTGATGAGCATGTGGGTTTCCAGTTATTCTGAATACTTGTTTTCAATAGGGGTGTAGGTTGTAGCCATGTCGGTCTAAGGATATAGGCAGACAAGGTTCTTTGGGTGAATCTGATATCTTTTATTAAATCAACTTAAATAGTTGGAAAAAAGTTTTAAAAAAACCTGAAAGCTTGCTTAATTTTTTTCCCAACTATTTAAGTTGGTCTAATAAAAGATATCAGATTCTTCCAAAGAACCATGTCTGTTTTCAATAGCACATTTACAAAGCAGGGTATAGAAGGGCATTTGTAAGATATTGTTAGGTTCTGGGGAGAGAGTTTTTCCTCTTTTTTTGAAGGGAGGCTGCATTAAATTTTGAAGGAGGGTTTGCATAGAAAAAGTGAAATTCAAAATTGTTGTACTGAGAGAATCTCTGCCTGTTTTCTTGTGCAGGGAGGGAGTTCTTCACTTTTCTCTGAGAATTAAACTAGCAACTAAACTAACATTACTTAGCCAATATATTAGACAACTTGCAGAACACCTGAATCCTTCCTCATGCCAGGGTTTTGCAGTGATTTGCTGTGATTATTTTGAGCACCAGACATGTTGGATGGGTTCTTGCTGATTTTGGCCTGTAGCGAGAGGGAGCCCAAACAGAGCAGTGAGTCAGAAGCAGGTGGCAGTGCAGTGCACAGCTGTCTGGGTGACTGGGGCGGGCTGGACTGACTCACTTGAAGAAATTAATAACACAGGAGTGGGAGGAAGACAAGAGGCCATCTGGCTGTGGATGAGGTTTGGACTAGAAGGAAGAAGCTAATTGGGGATGAAGGCCAACATTTTGGTAGATCTGAGACCTATTTGGATTTAATTCATCCTTTGGGTTCTTTTCATAATTACAGCCCAAATGCCTTTGTTAGGGGATGGTGGAAGAACCCAGGAAATAATCAAATATGTTATGCTTTTGAGTTTTCTAAGCTGAAAGAAATCAGAAGTAGCACTGATTAGAAACTGCAATACAAACAGGTTTTTTGCACAGAATGACTGAGGGTATCCAGCAGTTTGCCATGATGTGATAGTATGTTTTCATGTGCCCAACTTTGAAACAGTTTCAAGAGCCAATTATACCTGATCCTACCAGTAGTCACACATATGAGCATATTTTTGAGGAGTCCCACATGTTGATGTGCAATAGCACTGTGTGAGGCTTCAGATGGTGCTTCGAATCTGGAGAAGATTTGGACACATCGGACGCCAAAGCAGCATGCCCAGATCAAAGTGCTGGCTTCTTTAGGCTTTCGGAAGCTGTTCGGAGCTTCCAAAGTGCTTCAGAAAAGCTTCAGAGCTGCTTCGGAGATCTGGCCATAGAGTGTAATGGGGAATCAATGAAATATCTATAACTTTTTTGTGTTTTTTTCTGATTTGTTTGAAACTTGCAGGGGTGATAGCGTCTGCTGAGAGCACAAAGCCTGCCAAGTTTCAAGAAGATCAGTGCAGGGTCTTGGGGGGAACTGCACCCCAAATTCTTGAAAGCAAAACTCATGTCACGTGTATGTGTTACACCACAGGGGGGTGAAAACTGCAGGGGTGGTGGCTTCTGGTGAGGCCACAAAGCTTGCCAAATTTCAAGAAGATCGGTGCACGGGTTTGGGGGGAAATGCACCTCAAGCTGCGGACAAGCAAAACTCATGACATGGGTGACACTGTGTGTTAAGGCGCAATGGGGTGAAAGCGGCAGGCCTGCTAGCCCCTGCTGAGGCCACAAAGCCTGCCAGCTGTCAAGGAGATAGGTGCAGGGCTTCTGGGTTCTGGGGCCCTGCACCTCTGACTGCTGACAGGCAAAACTCGTGCCATGGGTGCTTGTGCAACTGACTTGTTTGTCTTGGGGCAGTTGATTGTCTGTATTGATTATTTCCTCTTCTTCTCCTGTGGTTTTGTAGGTGTTAATCCTTGCTAATTAACTTGTTATCTAGTAGCTACTAGTAGCTAGGTCCTGTGTATTGAGCTGGTCCCTGAATGAATCATGATTGATTGGTAACTGGTAACACAGTAGCTTAGCAGCCACCCCCACCCCCTGCCCCAAGACAGACACAGTTGCACAAGCACCCATGTCACGAGTTTTGCCTGTCAGCAGTCAGAGGTCAGGGCCCCAGAACCCAGGAGCCCCCGTACTGATCTCCTTGACAGCTGGCAGGCTTTGTGGCTGCAGCAAGGGCTAGCAGGCCTGCAGCTTTCACCCTGCTGTGCTTTAACATACGCAGTGTCACCCATGTCACGAGTTTTGCTTGTCTGCAGCTTGAGATACAATAACCCCAAACTCCTGCACTTACCTCCTTGAAACTTAGCAGGCTTTGTGGCCTCACCAGGGGCTACTACCCCTGCAGTTTTCACCCCCCTGTGGTGTAACACATACATGACATGAGTTTTGCTTTCAAGAATTTGGGGTGCAGTTCCTCCCAAACCCCTGCACCTATCACCTTGAAACTTGGCAATCTTCATGCTCTCAGCACAGGCTACCACCCCTGCAAGTTTCATCTAAATCAGACAAAAAACAACAAACTTATAGCTATTTCATTGATTCCCTATTATACCCTATGGCCGGATCTCTGAAGCTTCAGTTGAATCAAAGCGGGAAACCGATCTGGAGCTCCGGATCGGATCCCTGGCATCCGAAGCAGCTGGATCCGAAGCCAAATCGAATAGCTGCCTATTCTCACAGGCCTAATGTGCAAGTGTTTACAGGGCTGTATTCTTAGTTTGGAAGATAAATTAATTATGTTGCCTGTGTTGTACGTTTATCATTTTTGCTATTGTAATGTGGCGGCATTTGCAGATTAAATTAAATTTCCTTTCAGCTAATGATACCCTTGAATGCACCTCAGTGAGGTTCTTCCACCCATAAGGTTTGTTTTCTTGTCCTGAAGGCATTGTGAGGAAATAAAGTTTTTTAAAAATCTGTTTATTCCAGTTGTTCAGAAGTTTCTGACTGGTAGAAGAACAAAGATGTCTTTCAGGTCAGAGCTACACTTCCCTCATGAAATCATACCACCTGATTTCTTTCATATCCTGCATGTTCATTTAGTGATCCATCAAGTAATGTCAGGTAGTCCCCTGGAACTGGCACGCACACTGACCAATCTATTGTCCCTTTGCCCTCCATTATATATCAATGATCTCCCACAGCAGATATGACACTATATAGTGCAAACTCCTTACTTAGACAAAACTGCTGATGGCAGCAAGGGAGAAGGTAGCATACAAAGAGTCCTAGGGCAGAATCCTATTCTACTTGCACACCCAAAAAGTAGTTACCCCACCACATAACTGCTATTTTTAGCATTCACTCACAGTTTGCAATTCTATCCCATATGCAACATGAATACATATGTCCATGTGCTTACTGAGCGTACACAGTAGGCTGCACATGCCTGGGCAGATATCCAGCTCTGTATGCATATAAACTGGGCAAGTAAATGTCACAAAATTGTACCTGACAAAATCCACAACTAGCAGGTATTAGATGGCAGTGGGGTAGGGATCTCCCCCTTTAAGCAAGTGGCTAGTCAGGTCTCCCAGGAAGTGGGAGACCTAGGTCCTCAGCCCCCTCACTCAGCACAGGTTTGACCCTGCAGCTCTTGGATTTCCCAGCAAACTGCTCTGACCACCAACCAATAGGTTAAGAGTTACCCATGCTGCTCACCAGCCCTCCTTTTGAAAGTGGCCCCATGGGTATCCAAAAGAAGAAGGTAAGTGGGGCCAGGACAACAAGCGTAAGCTAGACGTGTAGTCTAGAATGCTGCTCTAGACTGCAGGAAATCTTGGGTTCTGCCCTAAATCTTTGCTCTCAAAGAGGGAAGAAATTTCCCTACACTTTCCAACCTTTCTGATGAATGACTACTGAATGCAAGGTACAGTGGCTCAGCTTTAAAAGAAAAGACATAGAGGGCCCTTGCTAATATCTAAACTGTGGCTTATGGTTTGGGCAGTTTGTGCTGAGAACTTGGAAAGGTGCAGGTTCAAATTCCTTTCCAGGGGATGGGAACTTAGAACCTGGATCTTCAGCTTCCTAGGCAAGTGTTCTCACTATTGGGCAAAAAGGTTGAGGGCCCTTCACTGGGCTTTTGCCAAGCCACAGTTTTGGGACACATGTTCAGGTACATGTGTACAAAGCCATGTACCTGCCCAACCAGAATACATCTTTCTGCACATACCAATAGCCATGTGGACCCTTACGCATTCACACAGCACATGCAATAGAACTGCAAACTATATGTAAATGCCAAAAATATGATTATGTGTCTGGGAAAGTGCCGTTTGGACACGTGTGGAGAACTAGGATTCCACCTATAGACTTCACTTGTCATGAACTTCTCCTGGGTTCCTGTAGGTCTAAATGGGTACTAAAGGTCTTTCTCTTTCTATAGAATTCAGTGAGGAAATGGGAAACCACTGGGAGAGTCCACAGTAGTATTAGATGTGTATTTCTGAAGGGTATTTTTTGGTAGGAATGAATGGTCTAGTCTTGATTTCCTAGTGTACCTGTTGTACACAGGTGGATAACAGCTTGGACAATGTCCAGCACCCGGCAATCCTCCCCTGTAGCCTCTACTGCTCTAGCCACCAGGCCAGCCTGCCTCTCCTAGGCTTCCAGGTGCCTCTCATCAAGGGCAAGGAGCCTGTCCCTGAACTCCTGGTCCACCCAGTCCCTCTGCTGGGCCTTCTCCTCACGCACAAGTCTCTCTTCCTCTCATCCCTCTCCCACTTGCAAAAGACATCATCTGCCTGCCAGGCCCACAAGTCTCCCAGCCACATCTCAGCCATCATTACCAGCCAGTCCAGCAGCCAGATCCAGTCCTGGGTCCTGTGCTACCAAAGCCAGCACATATGCAGGGCCCCAGCTGAGACTGGTAGTGACTTAGAAGGCACATCCTAGCTGCCAACTGGTGCCTCTCCCCTGCATGCAGCTGCAGGTCCTACAGAGCCAGGAGAAAGAACTTGTTTGTGCAAGTTTGCAACATTTCTGAGATAAAATGCTCCATACCAGGGGGCTGTGTACTGCCCAGCCTCAGACTGGAGGTCATGCATGCACAGGCACCCAGGGACCATGATATGGCAGCCAGGCAGGCTCCAGCTCAGACAGCCACCAGCCAAACACCCCCATTCCCTATTGCTCTACAGGGGCAGGTAGCCGCTGGTTGCTGGCCAAAGGCAGCCTGCCTCCCCTGCCCCTTTTCCAGGCTGGAACAGGACTGGCTCTTGGCAGCATTTGCTGCCACAGCTCCAGCACCACTCCCCTGCTTCTCCTGCAGGTCCCTTAACATCATGACCTGTCTACACATTACTGTGTGGGTGAACAAGGGTAAAATGTGACAATACCCCCACTTACATTTATAATAGAGTTTGATATCATCTGTGTCTGTCATGGAGCCATTTTACCTGCATCTTTCTTTCTATACTCCTGATACCTTTTCTTGTGAAATATATTATTTTAAGCAAAAGTTAAGATAATTTGTTTTTCAAGGAATTTGAATTACATATAATCCTAATTAAAATTAGAGAAAGGAGGGGTGTTTTTCTGGATTGCAAAATAACAGATGATGCAGGAGGCCCCTTCGGTCCTGTGCTTCTATTTTCAACTGTGTGCTGTCACAAATGTAAAACTGTGAAAGGCACTCACTGGTCCCACCTCCTTTTAAATCTTGAGGCACTGCAGGGCTACAGGTATTTGCTGTAGATGCTTTGCTACAGAACCAGAGACAGGGCTAATGTGGTAACATTATGAATCTTTTGCATCATACATTCAGTTACTACTCATGCTATTTACTTATTTATTTATTTTATGGCTTTCCAAGTCATTAATTATTCCTATAAAAAGTATTTTAAGCTAAAATAATGTCATAAATAATTTATACTAGTGATGAGTAAATAACCAGAGTGATTCTCCTTTGTGACTCTGCTTTACATTTCTGTCAGGATTGGAAAAGAACAGCTGTAGCTTAAAGGCACTATTCACTGCAGGCAAGAAAGACGTTCTAAGGAGCATATTAAAAGGTGAAATGATTTGCTTTGAATTTAAGTAGATGAAACTAATATAAGATACTGATCAGAGCATTTGTGCATTAATCTGCATTTCCACCTTAATCCCTTTAAAGTGAAATGGCTTGTTCTGATTTCTTGTTTTTTTATTAGTGCTTATATGCAACATATTGAATAGATTCCCCTCTGGGTTTAACATGTCAGTACCTGTTTTACTGAGAATTACTGAGAATTGATCAGAGAATTAACTCAGGAATCAATCAAGTGCCTACTTAATTATTCTTTACTATTGTCATCTCCTTATATTCCTAATACAGCTTCTGTAGAAAAATAGCAAGCCTTTCCTGAGAAAATTTAGCAAAGGTGTTTTCTTCATCTTGTATGGAATGTTTTTAGATTTGTATGGAAAAAACAGCAAATTTGTCTTTTTCCAAAAATCTGAACATTGTATAGTTTTCATATGAATTGATTTTTGTATAAAAACACCACATGGCATTGTTGGATCATAGGAAAGTAGGCCTGGAATGGACCTCACAAGGACTTCCTGCCCCCTGCTTAAACAATTCCAGTCAAGGGTCTGTCCAACCTGCTATTGAGAACTTCCAGGGATGGAGATTTCACAACTTCTCTAGGTCACCTGTCCCAATGCTCGACCATGCTCATAGTTAAAAAGTTCCTCCTAATCTCCAACCTAAATTTCTTCTGCTGCAGCTTGACTCCATAGCACCTAGTCCTGTTCCCTACAGCCACAGAGAAAAGTTCATCTCCATTCTCTCTATAGTATCATCTCTATAATTGCCCTTCAGGCATTTCAAGTTAATTATCAGTCATCTCTTCTCCAGGCTAAATAATTCCAGTTCTTTCAGTTTTTCCTCAAAAGTTTTGCTCCTTAGGCGTCTAATCATGTTTGTTGCTCTGTGCTAGACACTTTCCAATCTGTCCACATCCTTGAAGTGTGAAGCCCAAAACTGGACACAGTACTCCAGGTGAGGCCTCACCAGTGCTGAATCACTTCTCTTGAGCAGAAGAATCACTTCTCTTGATTTAGAAGTGACGCTCATGTTAATAAAACCCAGGATGCCATTGGCTTTTTTTGCAACAAGAGCACGCTATTGGCTCACATGCAACTTATGGTCTGCTGTAACCCTCAGGTCCTTCTCTGCAGTACTGCATGCAGCCTAGCCTGTCATTCCCGAGTCTGTTTTGGGCATGCAATTATTCCATCCCAAGCACAGGACTTTGCATTTGTCCTTGTTGAATTTCATCTTGTTGATCGCGGAACATTTTTACATTCTCTCCAGATCATTCTGGACCCTAGTGCTACCCTCCAGAGTGCCTGCAACTTCACTCAATTTGGTATCATCTGCAGACTACAGACCTTGCCCTTACATCTGCACCTTTCCCGTGGTATTTCCGACATGGGTGCATGGATCTGGAATAATAAATCCAGGACACACATGGTCATATTTTGTTATGACTAATGGTGTGGACAGGCATTCATTTCTTGTGCTGCAAATATCTGGGAAATTTGCAGTGGTAGAAATCTTCCCAAAAAAGGAAAAGTATGAGTGATCCAACCTGCAGCTGCCCCCTTCCTCTCAGCCTTCCCCAGACGGGAGTGACCCGGGTGGGGACTGCACAGGGAGCAGCTGCTGCTCCACTCCTCCTGGTCTCATGCCTTCCCAAACCACTTTCCTTCCCACCCTGATCCTGGGAGGAGTTGAGTGGCTGCTGTTGCTCCTTTCCATACATTCCCCAGCTTGGGGCGACCCCAGCCTGGGAAATGCATGAGGGAGTATTGCTTTGCAGCTCAAAATCCTCCGTCCCTGAGGCTGGGGAAGGCACAGGGAGCCTTTCTCTGCCACTCCACTCCTCCTGGGGACTGGGAGAAGCCTAGCAGCAGCTGCTCTCTACCACCTTCCCCAGATCCTGATCTGGGAAAGGCACAGGTAGCATTTCCCTGCTGTCCCTCCCACTCCCTAGAGGAGTCAAACAGCAGGGAAGCATACAGGTGTTCATTCCCACATGATAAACTCTTACGCAGGAAGGATCTTCCACACTGAAAGAGAAAGATCTTCCTTTTGGATCTGTCATGTTTCCTGTGAAAGAAACTGCCTAGGGCCTGCCCTGGACTTGTCTGAAGCTTAAGAGGTCTGAAAGGAGAGCAGCATTTCTACTAGAAATGTAACTCCTGTCTGTACCCTAACCCAGAGACCAGTCCTACAAAGGGCTGAACACTGAGCCAGCAAGGCCCTTAATCACAGGGTCAGCTTTGAGCGCAAGAGTAATTCATGACTCTTGTCCTTAAGCAAGTGCATAAAGGTTAGTTGGCTCAGAGCCAAAGTGAGCAGAACCTCACAGGATAGAGCCCCTAAAATGTAGATCAGGTGGAATAAAACTCATAAAACTCTGGGTGAGCATGAGCTGGATATCAAAAGAAAGTGAAACTGAGTTATGGTTTTGGATGGAAACAGGCAAAATATGTTGGGGTTTGTCAGGGTGTGTGTCTATGCAGTGCCTGGTTGCCAAGGCTATAGAAAGATCACCAAAGGAGACCAGGCTAGCAATGTTGTAATATGTTCTGCTTACTTAGATGCAGCTTTGCTGTTTTCTGTGTAAAAGGCAAGAATAGAGTACAGAATCCCAGAACCTGAGAAGTACCATCTAACATTGCATAAACTACAAGGTATATTTGGGTCTAGTAAGAAACAGAAAGAGTTTGTATGTACTTTTGTCTGCAATTGAAAGTTCAGGAACTTTTCTCTACTTGACTTTTTAAATTTTTTTCAAAACCTCATCCTACATTCCTTCTCCTTTTTTAAAATATTATTTTTATCAATTTAAAAATATCAAATCAAACAGCAATAGGTGGTTGTAGTTTCTGTACCTTGCCATGCTTTGCCTCTTAGCGTAGTCAGACACCAACACATCCCATGAGCAATAATGTCTTCATTACATTAACATTGTCCAGACCTTTAGACCAATTTCAGCACCCACCACCCATCAAGTTGATTGTACAGGTGAGCTATTATTTTGCTGAAACATTTTGCACGTGCGTATAGGCTGCACTAGGTAAACAGAAGAACAGATTCTTGAGTTACACAAAGATGCAGGGGTATATAGATAGATAGATGTAGGACATGTGAGGAGAAGTATTACCAGAAGTGTATAGTTAATACATTGAAAATGAATATGCAGATATAATATAATCGTTACTTTAACAGACATATCAAACATGTAAGCACAGTAGCACTCTGTGTTTAGACAGCTTACCTAAGTCCAGTGTTGGACTTGCAAGTCTGGAGCAGGTGGTTCATCTTTAACAGTGCTAAAAAGCCACATTTTTTTAAGTATTTGAGCACCTGAAAATGTAGATAGGTCCCTTACCCCCAAACTCTCAAAGGCATCTATATGTATCATTATGTACCTGAATACTGTCACAACCCAGTGATTTTGGTGCCTCGGCACGGTGGAATTTTCCCGCCACATGAGAGCCTCTTGCAAAATAAAGGCTTTCTGTTGTTGCAGAAAACCCCCGGTGCAAGAGAGTTCCCGCCATTTGAATGTAAATTTGTGTCCCGCTATTGGCCAGTTCTAAATTATGCACACGTGGCAGCTAGTAATTGGCTTGCTGGCCATTTAAAAATTAGCGCGACTTCCGCCCAAGTCAGAGAACTTTGAGCACGCTGCAGACTGCTTCCGAAGAGATCTGACTCGTGGCTGAGCTGATCGATAGACTGATCACCTATCGATTCTTCTCCCCGTCGCCAAGCGCAATCCCAGATGTATCCCTTTCCCTGCCGGCCCGATTTGTAGATGGACGTGCTGGCCTGAGCCCTGCCAGCTGGAACGACTAGCGTAGTTGTTCAGAAGACCGGACCGTTTTTCGTCGCAACAGCAAGCAACGTAAGTAAAGTTTTACAACCATAAAGCTTTCTCAGCCTCTCTATTCACCAGCCCGCCCCGATGAATGAGTAATTATTGAATCACCTCCAGTCGGCTTTGGCCGTCCGAGACAAATACTTCTTAAAATTTGGCCTTTAGTGACTTAGGAACCTATGTCCCATTGATTTTAAACCTCCTGCTTACAGAGTAGGAGAAACACTGTAGAGATAACAAGATGACTGCCATACAACACCAGGTATAATTACTGCAGATGACTGCTCACTCATCACTGTGTATTGTGACCATTATCAACTGAGCATATAATTAATGTGTAGTCCTTCATCCAATGTCATTGGCTTGCTATGGCAGCTGAGCTACAGCTCACAATCTTGTGCTTTGGATGTAAAAATAAATTATGTGATGCATGAAATAGAAACAACTGAGCATATTTTATTAGATAAGTAAATGAATTGCTCACTTTGGAGAGTGAGATGTCAAACCGCACCATTAGCTGGACTATATCAAGAGCTTTGCAAACTTATGGCAGGCAACACTACCTCCACCATAAAATTATACAGCAGTATTGCCTTAGATGCAGCTGTAGAATCGCCGGTTAGCATAAAAGTGAGATGAGAACACTATGAACAGCAGAGGAAGCCCTGGAAAGCAGATATGCCAATCCCAGGCACAGAGCAAGAGTACAGGGAAAGAGAGAGGTTATTATATGAACTATGCATGTAGAGAATGGAGGAGGAAAATGCCACATAAAACTCCTGTGACCCCTATTACTGAGCCTGCTACAGTGAGGGAAAGCTGGTCTTCTGGTAAAAGCATAGCAGCTGAAGTAATTGAATTAAAAAGCTCTTCTTATCTCTGCTACACATTATGAGCCAGTCATTTGTGCCTCAGTTTCTCCAACCATCAAATACTACCTTTAATAAAGTGGTATAATTACCTCATTATACTAACAATATAATTAGTATACAATTATACTACATGACGAACTTAAGCATCGCTTAGCTTTACTGCTGCCTTCCTCACAGATGGAAAGGTCCCAGAGGCTGTGGCAGTTTGTAGTTATTCTGTGTGTGCTGATTTTTGGAAGTCCGGGTGGACTGCTTATACATGAAATAATCATGGTAAGTAGTGCACAAACAATCCTGAGAAGCAGGGACTGAAACCCAAGACTTCCCCCTCCCAGGTGAGTGCCTAAACCACTAGGATGTAAAGTCCGTCTCCTTCTTACTGCCTTACTCTAGACCAATTCATCTTGAATTTTTTCCTGCCCAGTGGCACAGCTTCAGTAGGATGAGGAAAGCATGTCCATGCAGATTAGCCCATAACGGAGTGATTGGGGATGTTGAAGGGATTAAACCCTTCAGGGTGAAGGAAAAAGTCTTTAACCTAAGTTTCCTGCTTTGTGGTCAGTGCTCTGGTGAGGACATCATATGAAAGATAGAAAATGATGCCTCAATTTAAAAAGAAAGCAACCACAACTGCATTTTGATAAGGTGCCCTAGAAAACCTAGGTAATGCTTAATTTCTGAATCTTTACCAGGCTTAGGTAAGAGAGGTGCTGTGCTGCTCAAACTGGGACAGTTCTGGGTATGTACAGAACAGGTATCTAGGGAACTTTAGCCTCAAAGAGGGAGGTATTGCTGTGGTTAGATGGAATTGAGTGCCTCAATTCTGCCTAAGTCCTGCTTTGGCCTTACTCCCACAAACTTTTTAGTACAAATGACATGCAAAGCATACCTTAAAAACAATTAATTCATGCACCTTGTGACTGATTCTGATTACTAACTACATACTGTATTACAAGTAATTCCTATGTTCTAGGTCCCAATCAGTGTTCTACTGACATCAATGGAATGAAGACAGTTCAGTAAGTGACCTACAACAAGCCAAAAAAAAAAGTTAATATATTATTAAGAAGCACTGGCAGAAGCATCCTCAGACACAGGAATTTTCCAGTACTTCTTTTTTGTGAAAGTAGCTCTGCCTTATTCTGTAAGCAGTCACTATGGTAGTATTTGTGAAAATGTTCCATTCATTCATTAAAAAAGTAGAAAAAAAGTACTAAAGGTGGATTCTTTTAGAAATATATCAAAATAATATGAATGATCATAGATCTTTCTCCTGAGTGGTTACAATCAATTTTGAAGCATAAGTAGCACAAGTAGCTTGCATTTTTCTTTCCATCACAGACTAACTTGCATTTGTCTGCATCAAATTTAAAAGAAATACTGCATCCTGGACGCAGTCTTTCCTAGGTCAAATTCATACTGGGGTAAGCAGCTACAAATCCTTCAACCTGTGTGCCAATACTTTTTCCTATTTACAGGGCACTCTAGAAAAAGTAAATCAGGCAATTCCCTGTTGCTCATGTGAGTGCTGTCTAGCAATCAGAAAAGGTGACCAGGAGTCGGCTTTCCTTTGTTTTTATATGCAGCTCTTTCAGTTGAGTTAATGCAGTAAGTCAGTGAAATGGAGTGACGCTTATGTTAGCAATTCATTTAATCTACTGTCTGCATTAGCTGCTCTTTACTTACCATGTCCAGTTCATAACAGCCTTCCTTGGAGTAATCACAGGAGGAACAAAGCCCTTTCTTCTGCTTGGTAGAACTCTCAAACACACCTGTTCTTATAGCATGGATGACCATGGCAATATCTTTTCCAAAGGCACGCCAGACCCAGATCCTTTATTCTGAGGCTGAGACCTCAGAACTATGTGTTATTAAATCCCATCTATTGTTGTGTTAAATTGTGTGATGGATTAGATATTGAGGTCTTTGGACAGTGGCTTTGTCTTCCTATCTATTTGCATGGTGCGTAGCACATGTGACGAAAAAACCTCTGGCATGTCTGTGATTGAAATAATTGCATTTGTGGAGGAAGATGCTGTTTGTTGGCAAAGTTGGATCATTTGAACAAATGTTTTAATATAATCCAATGTACAGTCATACATCTAAAAACAAAGATGGAAAATTACGCATATGAAATGAAGGTGGTAGGTAGCCACCTGAGTATGAGTTCCCAGTTCAATACTGTAGTTAAGATGTTGACAGTAATCCTTGCATGTTTAAGTGGGAAAATATCAGGTAGGAGTAAAGTGGTATTAACTTTTGTATGTTGCATTAGTGAAACCATTACTGGAATGCGATGTTAGTTCTAGTGTCTACATTTGCTTTACACCAATATTTCATTGCTAGCTTCCACTTACTGTGGAATAAGAGTAGACATACAAAACAGTTACTAGGGAAGAGCTGACACACATTAAGTCCTGTGGCATACCCGTGCCCCACTCACCATGCTACTGATATCCAGGTGGAGGCACTACGTGCCTGGGTGGCATTATGCACCCAGAAGAGGGACCTCAGATTGGTTCAGCCCCGCAAAGCTCCCTGGACAAGAGGAGTTCAGTGGCAGTATCTCAGGGGGAGCAAGAAGGAGGGAGCACCTGCTGCTCCTTTGGAAGTCCTCCCTGCAGCTGGCACGGGCTGGCGGGACTGCACGCGAGTGGACCACTGGGCAGCATGGCAGCTCAGACTGCGGCAGGGACTCCCCCTCCCTCCCATCTGAGCCCTCACTCACCAGCAGCAAGGACATCAGAGACCCGTTCGGAAGCAAGGAGCCCCAACAAAACAGATGCCATTGATAAAGGCTGGACTCCTGGGAAAAGGATCCTGGGCCCCAGCAGAGGAGCAGCCACTGACAGAACCAGGGGCTTGGACCCCGGTGATAACCCACCCATGACAGACATGGCCAGCATGTACATGCAGGATAGCTGGGGTGGGACAAAATCTGCCTAAGAGGCATCGATGGGACCTGCCCACCACACTGGTACAGCCTCAGACACTAAAATCCACAGGCAGCCAGCATCAGGACCCTAGGGGTCACGAGGGTGTGAGAGAATGCCCCAAGGGACATTATAAGACGTGGCCAAGGGCCAACCAGTCCGGAGCCCAGTGCTCCTGGGGGTATAGCCCTGATGAGCAAATTACACATCAGCTGTATAAAGCTCACCACATGTAGGTGGGAGTGCCAAGAAGAGGCACTAGATACAGCAAGCATCATTGCTCTGCTTGCTCACATCCTAGGAAGAATTTCAGTTCATGTATTGTTGAGTTGTGAGGCCTGTTAAGAGGCATGGAAACAGCTCTCCTGGGAGGAATGGACAGTGCCTGAAGCACACCCAGTTCTTGCTGAGACCCAAACCAGATCACCTGAGTGGAAAAGGGTGGGATGAAGAGGAGGTAAAGAGCCCCACAGACGAAGCACCATCCAAGGTGCTCAGGGTCATCAAGAAACACTGAACAACTTCTTCCAGTGGAACCTCAGGTACCATCAAGTCATGGCAGGCGAGTAGACCCTGGTGCAGCAAGCTTAGGTGGGCAGGGAAAGCCAGTGACGGCACTGTGAGAGTAGACCTGCCACAAGTCCCTTTATCCCCTTTAGTTCAGTATATGTCCATCTGTCCATACCCTCAACTTCTCCACCTGCTAAAGAAGGTTATTAAACAGTAGAAGATAATCCTCCTATCCTGTTTGTTATGCTATGAGAGGTGTCAATATTTGGATATGACATAAAACTAAGTTCCTGCTTGCAGTCTATGAAGAGCCCATATTATTTTTACAAGAACATGGCCTTATGCACACACCATTTAAGACAGCTAGAGCCAAAAAGCAATAATGAATGTTTATTTTTTGCAAAAACATAACAATTTTCCAGTAAAACTGAAATCAGTGTTTCTTATCCAGTACCTTTAGTACCCTGGTCCCATTGCTATAAAGAGTGCACTGGCACTAGCAGCAAAGAATGGGAAGGCAGAAGCCAATAAGCTTCATATGTGGCACCAATAGCATTACTTCCTGTACATGTAAGAAGTATCCACAGTAGGTAAATATCCACACAGTAAAAATTCACACTCCCATGTCTTCTTCTGCAGCATACTATGAAACCTAAGGTTCTGTGTAATGTCTCCAACTGCTTCTTTCCAGGGTGAGGAATTCTCAGCATGCTAACTTGAAGTCCTAGCAGAATGTAATTTAGCTTCCAGAATAAGCTAAGAAGGTGCATTTTTTAAAACAAGTATAATAGGAACGCATATTTTTTACTTCTCATTTGGCTAAATCCAGACCCTGTGTAAGCTACACTGAATAAAATGGATTTCCATTCCTATCTTCTCTTCCAATCTGATCTTAGAAACAACTCCATGAAATTAAGTTCTTACCTGTATACCTAGCCAATGACTATTAGCTGTTGTGGAAACACACACAGAGTACTTTTGGGTCAGGTCAGCAGAAGCTTTTATTCAAAAGAAACTACAGCTGTAGAGGGAGTTCCAAAGTGACATGGATTTCCCAAGCACTTGGAAGGGGTCCCCCCCCAAGAGCAAAATCAGGAGGCTTATATACTTTTTAACAGTCGCTTACAACTCACGTGATCATATAGTGAAATTAGCATGAAAAGCGGCTATAATATTACTTCATTATTTCTTTGCTGTTATCAGGATGGGAATTATGGGGGAGATAGGGTTAGTTCACAAACCTCCTTCTTGCACCTGGAAATCTACTTTATACATACTTTTTTTTTTTTACCTTCAAGGCTGCGGTGAGCGAAGCATTTGCAGAAGAGTTACAAAGAACAAACACTTGCCCTTATCTGTTCTACTGTACCGAGCCAGCAATTCTACACAAAGCGGTTATGTCATCTTATAACTAAAATAATCAAAGTTTAAGGCATATATTTTTTCTGATTCCACATAGCAAAGAGTTCCTCCTTTCTGCTGACTACCCACTTGTTTTCTAATGTCTATCCATATCTTTCTGGGAGCTGAATCGTGCACTGTTTTCAGCAGACATTAAAACTAGTACAAACTAGTCTCAAAAACCTGACTCTGTAACTATTTATGAAATAAGCAGCCAAACAAACAAGAGTATCTGGCCAAGTATATGGCCAAACAAACCCTGGCCAGATACTGCTCCATAATCCAGTATTTTTTAAATTATTTTTAATTATTTCTAAATTACCAACAAATTAGCCTGGACTTGTACAAGAGGCAAATAAATGTGTGTGTGTCAGAAAGGTCAAATTAGCAGCTCCTAATCTATAAAGTGCTAAGAAATCAGAGTACTTTCAAGAAGTACAGGGACTGATTCTCAGGGTAAAGTGACAGAGGTTTAAGGACTTTAAGGAACTATTCCAATTTACACCAGCTGAGAATCTGACCCAAGATAAACTACTGTTTTGCAGTGTTCTTTCCCTGAAATATTCATGCTAGCTGCCAACATTAAAACAGAAACAAAGGTCAGGTTCTTAACAACTACCCAAGAAAAACAGTGGGAGTAAAAGGATCAGTTAGATTACAAAGTTCACTGAAATATAAGAACTGCATGCTCCACTATCATAAAAGTGGATGATATATTCAAGGATGGTCCTGCTTTGAGAAGGGGGATGGACTAGATGACCTCCTGAGGTCCATTCCAACTCTAATTTTCTATGATTCTATAAAAGAGCCTAAAAACAACTTTCCCATATGCTTCACATTGTAGAAACATAGAAATAAATCCATTCACAGATAAACTCCTTTTTAAAAGTCAATGGCACTGCAGGGTTTGGCCCAAATTCACGAGCAGATAGGTAACATCAGAAAAATGTACAATGTAATGCACACAGGTTGTATAAGCAACCAAAGATTTTAAAACAGAAAAAGGTATTACATTCATTAAATACTTCTAGGAACACAGGCACATCGGACTGAAAGGGACCAACTGGGTTACTGAGTCCAGTCTTTTGCTATTGTAGGCAACAATATATTAGTCCAAAAGAGTCAAAAAGAACATGCACTCTTGTATCTCCCATGCACCACTAACCACAAAATATTCCCTGACACTCAGACTTATCATCTTTAGTAAAAAAATAATTAACAATCAATAGCCTCAAAAATTACACTGTGCCTCAGGGAGTTGGAGAGAAAAGAGTGGCACCAATGCTTTGAGCCCTTTACTTTGATTAGAGAAGGCATCAAGTGATATCATTATTGTGACCATCATCTAACATGCTTGCTCCAAAAGGATCTCAAAGTTTGCTAGCCAACTGTAAAATATAGGACCCACTTTATTCACAAGTTAATAATGTTAATAGTATACAGTAAACATCGCCATATTTCTGTCCCTCTTTTTTTCTCCAAGAACTACATACTTAACAACGTTTTCATTTGTCCATGCTGACAATATCAAGTTACAGAGAAAGGGAAATAAATGAAGGTATTTTCTCCCACTATGAATCTATTATATTCATAATTTAATTCTGAACAGAATATTATTTATTATGCAACAATCCAATGTTGCCGCATTTATTGGTGAAAGTTAAAAAAGATCACAAGTGGAAAGTTTTCCAAATGTTTTCTTATTCAAAGATATTTGGGGGGGGGGGGGGGGGGGGGGGGGGAGGTGATATCTTTTATTGGACCAACCTTATGTTTGGATGAGATTTTAGACCAGCTTTCTTCTCCCAGCCACGGGGTTGGTCCAGTAAAAGATATCTCCACCAAAGTATGTTGTAGGCATGATGGTCCAAGAATGCAAGAGGCAAGGATCACTCTAACACCTCTTATATATACAGCTTTTCCAGTGAGCATATATATTCTTTCTTGAAAGTTTTGTCAGCATCTCCTGACCTAATGTTATCTCCTGTTTTCACTTCACTGGCACTATGTTAAAGTTTCATTTTTTTCCTAAGTAAACTGAATTTATCACTATACAGGTTAAGCCACAAGCAGAAATAAAAATAAAATCACGACCTACAATAAAAGCATTCATTTGGCCACATTATTTCTTATCTGCTTGTGAATATTTATATTCTCTCTATAATATACCTTCATCCATAAACTTACTGCAAAGGAATAGAAACACTAAAGCATAATTCTGATTTTAAATATATTAAGCAGAATAAATAAAGTCACCTTTGAATTGCTTCATTAGCTTGAGGACAATGAATACCCACACAGCAATAACAATCCAACAGTTGGGCAGGTTTGTGAAATTCCATTCACTCATTCTATTTGGGTATCTTTTTGTTTTAAACAGATATTCACTCTCCTTTGAGTGGCTGCTGCATATTTGCAGTCATGAGATGCAGAAGTTGCAGGCAGCTGTAGTGGGAGAGCCTGAATAGAGCATCTGTTGGAATGCCCATGTTCCTTTCCTGCCCTTCCTGTACTCACTGCCCAGCATTCTCTGGGGGAGTCTGCAAAAAGGAAAGTGGCATTTTGGCTGCCTTAATTCCTTCCAAACAT
Organism: Alligator mississippiensis; assembly: GCF_030867095.1. NCBI lineage: Eukaryota > Metazoa > Chordata > Crocodylia > Alligatoridae > Alligator > Alligator mississippiensis. Next base: position 42,674,362 of record NC_081836.1, on the reverse strand, counting down.
CATCAATAACAGATTAGGAACCACTGCAGACACCAGGACTGGATCCTTCTCCTAGTGCTGCCTACCAGTAATTAATTGCTTAGATTTAGATAGCAATACAATGTACATATGGTTACATAAACCATGTTTTGGCTGGTAGTAATCTTGGTAACATCAGCACAAATCTAGAAGAAGCAATGGTGGATATAAAAAGCAAAGGGTAAAACTTTAATTGCTTGTCCCAGTGACTTGCATGTCTCGGAGAAGAACAAAAGTCCACTTGTAAGACCTATATCCCAAAGGCAAGAAAGGAGAGGCTAAAACAATGGATTTTAGTCCTTTAGACATACTTGCAGCTAATCCCCACAAATCTGATGCTACAACCAATTCTGACAAGAAGCCAGCTTCACACCAGATGCACATGCAAACAAAACTAAGAGTAAATATCATAGGGTGCCATCACTGGCTCTGTCATCCTCTTCTAACTTGTAAGAAGATAGCTAAAAAAAGATCCGAGCCTAATACTGTGCATCAGAAATCTCAGAAAAGGAAGTCTTCATTGGATACAGCCTTAGATACGACCCTCTCAGACCCATGAACAATGGAACTGAGTAGGAATGCATCATGCAATGGCTCTACAGTCCAGTCTTGTACTGACAACCGATTACCGTTTGTTCATGACAACCACTATGAGATCCTTACAGGTTCTCATAACATTTATTCCCCTTCTGAAGTGCCAGACATTAACTCATACAGTTAATGAAGGATCTGTTTGAAACTTTTAAGGGAATGTCCTTTATAAAAACAGTTTTTCTAGTAGTGACAACAGGAATGGGAGTAAATAACTTACAAGAACTTTGGGCTAAAAGGACAAATTAGTTTTACATTTGCCTCTTAAGTTTTTCCCTATTCTACTTGGGGAATTCTACATTAATCAAGCCAGAAACTTACTGTTATTCTCCAATTCTCATTTTCATAAAACAGAAACAAAATGAAATACTTTGTACATTAGAGCTGTGTCCAGACAAGCGCAGATGTGCAATATGTGGCACCGTAGGCCCATCTGCAGCATCACACACCGCACATGCAGGTGTTTCCTGTGCTGCTACCTTGCAGCGTGAGGGGCTTTTTTTGACCGTGGGATCTCCTAGAGATCCCAGGGTAAAAAAGCCCATGTTGAAAAAAAGCAGAGTGGCACACATGTCCGCAGTGCGTGCTGGCCAAAACTGGAGCCTGGCTGGCTGGAGAGACACTCCAGCTGCTGGCCAGGCTTCCTGCCATGGCTGCAGCCCTGGGCAGCCCCCAGGAACATAGGCAAGGCTGCTGGGGACAGCATAGCTGCTGGCCCCAGCCTCCCCTACCCCACTCAGAGTAACCTGCCACACACAGAGCATGTGTGGCACAGGCGTTCGCCAGGGACAAGTAGCAGCGGCACAAATTGTGCTGCTGCTACTTGTCCCCAGGGATACGAACATCTGCACTCATCTGGATGTGCCCTAAGAGGGCTTTCACTATTTAAACTGGCCTAATCTTACAAATTAGCTGCCATCCTCATTCCATAAAGCAAAACATCCTATTCTACTAGAGCAGAGGCATCTTTGTTAGCTAGTCTCATATTTATTCCAGTCATGGGGATGTATAAAGTTGCTATTTTGAGTCCCATTCCATTTACACAGCAGAAATCACCATACCTTCTTCCAGAGGTATGCTCAGTGTGATAATCATTTTTCACCTTGTCCTACCCTTTTTCCAGAGTCACTACATACCAATCTTTTATGAGTAAGAATATACAAAGGCCATGTGAAGGAGATATGAAGGTTACTTGGACAGAAATGGAGTTCTTTGAGACAGGCTCTGCACACTCCATTCCTTGCACACCTTCCCCTCTCCCTCAAAATCGTAATTCAGTCTTCACCCTAAGGAAGCAAGAGGAAGGAACTGAGATGACTGCACTCCCCCCTTTATACCCTTTCCATAGCATTCAGAAATGAGTAGCTGATGGGCAAGAAGTGCATATGGGCTTTCTATTAGTTAGTCAGGTTCTGCCATATGAGCGACATATTGCTGATGTATGTCCTTAGTATAAAACCCTTCTCAAAGAAATCCAATTATAGCACGGTAACCTTAAATTTTCCCCTTATTGTCAGTTATAGGAAAGGTTGAGCAAACAAATTTTGAGCTTAGCTGGTAAATTCTGAAAGGTTATTATCTGTAAAGATTCTCATGCAGACTAAGACAAGAGTCAAAAAAATATAAGAAAATGGCCCCTATGAAATAGTTTCTGTTATCTCAGAATTAATACAAATTTAATGCCACTTTTTTGGAATTCAGAGAAAACTTCATTAAATGTTGTTCTGCAAAAGGAATCCTGCCCTGATAATAATTGGCACGTACAAACACTGACGATTTAATGTTCTATTCTTGCTTTTCTAGCAATTATAAGTTGCTTGAAAATTAAATTACAGTTAATATTTCTCCCCAGTGATGCTGGCAGACATGATGTGCAAATGCTTGCACAGCCCTGTTACAGGCTATAGTCCCAGAGGAAATGGGCTGGCAGCATGAAAATAATTAAACACGAATACGCAACTGGCCTCTTTTGTGCAAAACTAAACAGGCACAAAAACAAATTGCTCCACTCATACATTCACCACTGAACACTAGGAGAAATATTCATTTGCAAGAGCAATCAGCTGGCAGGACAATTCACTGGCTTTTATAAGTACTGTTTAACCACTTAATAGGAATACTTCATTAAACATCATTTTCATTTCTCTGATGGTTCATCATCTGTTTTGACCTTCTCTCTTTGGAACAACTGAAAAACTGATTTTGCCGTGCCATCCCCACTCTGTTGTGAAAAGCAAATGAAGGTAGCCCAGAGAAAGCCACAGAGTCCAGTGTAAGCTGTCCTCAGGTAAACAGGGACCAAGATGAAGTTTGACAGCTGTGTTGGAAAGAAAAAAAGTTCAGTGAGTGCTCCAGGCAATGTTAGGCTCTGATCCTACTCACCTAAAATTTCCACTGACTTCCTACTGAAGATTAGGTGCACCAGAAATGATGAATCAGGATTCATGGTAAAAAAAGGTACTGAATTAACACTGAAACTCACCTGTACAAAAGGCCAGTACATCAGCCCAGTCTGAAATGAAAGTGATTTATTATTATTATATATTTCATACATGCATTTAATCTATAGGATAAGACAAGGAATAGAAAATACCTTAGAAAAGGTATTTTAATACCTTTAATAAAAGGGGGGGGGGCTGAATTAGAGATAAGGCTGTTCAAATTAAAGGTTGCCTTATTTAAAAGTACTTATCCCCTAGGTGCATCCCTAAACATTTCTAAGAGATAGCATTCTGACTAATTTTAAATGTTAAAATCTGAATACAGCCAGACTTTAGAGTCACATGACACCCGATATGTAAGTGCATTTACCAGATGGGTGAACAAATGCTTAAATGTATGAATGTTTATGTCATTTGTGCAAGAAAAATGCCATTGAACTCTATATTTATTTCACACTTACAATATTCCTTCTATTTGCTCATATACTATAAAGCTGTTTCTCAGAGCTAAAGTGATAAATTAATTAAGTCAGAGTAAGCAAAGCCAATAGAAGGGCACTGTTTAACAGTGCAATGGGTATTGTTTATAAGCAGGTTTTCTGTTTAAAAATCACAAATTCTCTGATTAAAATCCCAAAATCCGAGATCAAAATGAAATGCCATTATATATATATAGGTATCAATTGAATACAATGTTTTACTGATATATTTACAATTTTAAAACAATTTGGAAGCCTACCAGTGCCTCAACTGCTATAACAAAATAATTTCTAAGTACCTATAAATTTTGGTACTTGATTTGGGATTTATCATGAAAAATCAGAGCTCCCTTGACTCACCAGGACGCAAGTCCAGGCCCGTCACTCCCCAGCCACAGCCGCCCAGCCCTGATGGAGGAGGCCCCCAGCTGCCAGGGCTACAGGGCCAGGGCCCTGGGTCCACAGACCCCTGCCCCCCACAGCAGTGCCCAAGCCCCAGATGCCACCTGCAGGAGGCGACAGCTGCTGCTGCAGCAAAACGGCTCCCCCTCCTCCATGGGTATCATGGACAAAGCGGAGCCCATGATGGCAGGGGCAGGGGTGGCTGCCTGCTGTGGACTCAGGCTCCCCACCTTGTTGCCCTCCCCTGGGGCCTCTGGGGCCCAGCAGGAAGGACCTGGTGCAGCAGGGCAAAGTGCAGCTGGGCAGGGAAACTCCTTGCCGCTGCCAGGGCAATGTGCCCCCTGCCCACCAGGCAGCAGTGAGGGGCACAGCTCCAAGCCACCACCCTCACTGCTGCTGGGCAGGCAGGGGGTGCGTTGCCATGGCAGTGTGGGGCTCGCAGCAGCAGCACGGATCTTCCCCACTCTGCTCTGCCCTGCTATGCCAAGTTCCACCTGCCGGGCTGTGGGAGCCCTGGAGGGAGGGTAGCAGGGCAGGGAGCCAGACCCCACAGCAGGCAGCCTGCACCTGCCCCTGCCCCATGAACAAATCTGGAGGGCACGTGTCCCCTCTGCCCTGCCCGGAAATGCACACAGCAAAGGGGAGCCAGCCTCTCCCCCTGCCCTCTGGACGAGCCACCCACAGCTCCGTCCCACTCCCCGCTGGGGCCATGCAGTCATGCATTCCAGCTCTGGGCCCCATGCACCACCCCAGCTGGGCAGCATCCCCAGCCCTGCCCAACTCCCTCCTTCATTCCCTATGGGGGCCTCAGTCCCCCCATCACCCCCAGACTTACCTGTGGGAGCTGCTGTCCAGGCAGCCTGGCAGCAATGTGCATGTGTGCACATGGTGTCCCTTGCCTGACCACCCTCCCATCACTCCCCCCAGCCCCTTGTAGACTGCAGCTCTGCCAGCCTGCAGAGAGCTCTCTGCAAAAGTGAAAAATCCATGTTTCTCTGTTAAAATGAAAAATCCATGTTTTACTCAGGTAAAAGGGAAAATACGTGGGGGTTTTTTCCATTTTTCCATGGAAAACAGGAAATCCAGATCCCTGTTTATAAGAATATGGGGCTTCTATAGCAAGGGTTTGCAAAGTTTCACCCCCTAAAGAGCTATTTCTAAGAGGCAGTCCTGGGTGGTGTGCTGCATCAAAAGAGCTGGCAGGGCACACTTGGTCTATCAGCCGCACTTTCGAGAACCCTTATTTTAGTTTAAAAAAATGCTCCTTTTTCAATGCATGGCCCATGTGGCCCCATTAAGTGAGGAAAAATATACCTAGAATTGAATTCTGTTTCCCCTTGTACATCTAAATGGCAGTTTTCTAGCTTCATAAATGCCAAAAATGCCACTTACATACATGTAGTGATTGTTTCCCTGTATTATGGACACACACGTGTGCATACATCGACTACACACGCCTAACAGGCTCCACACTAGCTGGGTACACAGATGGTTACATGTGCGCACCCACTCTGGACACACATCTCCATCTAAATTGTGAAAACATAGTTGACCAGTCACTAGTAATAGCAGCCATCTTGCTAAGCCACACACCATCCAGCTGTCTCAATCCTTCTGGCCCTCCATACCTCCCTCTCTTGGCTGTCCAGGGGGCCAGCTTCAAAGAAGTACCAGGGTGGGGACTAGATAATGTCTAACCTGCGGTGTGGTGGTTAAAGTCCTATGCTAGGATGTCAAAGAGATACAGGTTCAAAAGTTCCTTCAGCTTCCTGGCGTATTTTTTGGAGAGGGGCACTCTTTCTTCCCCATCAAGTGTCTGGGACTTACATTCAGGTACATGCATATATATCTGGCCAGTGTATATCACTACTGTGCATGTCTACACGCACATACTTATACATCCACACCGCAAAGTCAAAGCCTAAAACAGCCAAGTAGTTGGCTAGAAAACTGCCATATAGAGTCACAAAGGGAAACAGGATTCCACCTTTAATGTTGTGCTGCTCATCGTACTTTCTTCTGCTACTATATATTTTTTCAGGGGCTTGGAAAATCTTGAAAATTACTGGTTAGCTCAGTTTTACAATCTATCACTGTCACATACCTACCATTCTAGGAGACAGGCCTGCTGAAAGTCTTTGGGTTAGGGTCAGAGGAGAGACAGCAACAAGAGTGATGTTGTGGTGGGTGTCTGTTATAGACCACCAGACCAAGAGGATAAGGTGGATGAGGCTTTCTTCAAACAGCTAGCGGAAGTTTACTGATCACAGGCCTTGGTTCTCATGGGAGACATTAATCACCCTGACATCTGCTGGGAAGTCAATACAGCAGTGCACAGGCAATCCAGGAAGTTTTTGGAGAGCGTTGGGAACAACTTTCTTGTACAAGTGTTGGAGTGGCCAACTATGAGCCATGTTCTTCTTGACCTGCTGCTCACAAACAAAGAAGAATTGGTGGAGAATGTACTAGTAGATGGCAACTTGGGCAGCAGTGACCATGAGATGATTGAGTTCAGGATCCTGAAGAAAGGAAGGATGGAGAGCAGCAGAATAAGGACCCTGGACTTCAGAAAAGCAGACTTTGACTCACTCAGGGAACTCATGGGCAGGATCTCCTGGGAAGCCAGTCTGAGGGGGAGAGGATTCCAGGAGAGCTGGCTGTACTTTAAAGAAGTCTTGCTGAGAATACAGGAACAAACCATCCCGATGTGCAGGAAGACCAGGAAGAATGGCAGAAGACCAGCTTGGCTTAGCAGGGAACTCTTCAGTAAACTATTTCACAAAAAGGAAGCTTATAAAAAGTGGAAACTTGGACAAGCAACTAAGGAGGAGTATAAGAGTATAGTATTGCTCAGGCATGCAGGGATGAAGTCAGGAAGGCAAAAGTGCAATTGGATTTGCAGCTAGCAAGGGATGTGAAGGATAACAAGAAGGGTTTCTACAAGTATGTCAGTAACAGGAGGAAGATTAGGGGAAGTGTGGGTTCTCACTGAATGGGAGAGGCAAGTTTGCAACAGAGGATGCAGAAAAGGCTGAAGTGCACAATACCTTTTTCACCTCAGTCTTCACAGGCAAGGTCAGCTTCCAGACTACTGTACCTGTAAGCACAGTTTGGGGAGGAGGTGAGCAGACAACAGGAGCGAAAGAACAAGTTAGGGACTATTTAGAAAAGCTGGACATATACAAGTGGGGGCTGGACAGGATGCACCTGAGGGTGCCAAGGGAGTTGGCTGGTGTAATTGCAAAGCCACTGGCCGTCATCTTTAAAACTCATGGCAATCGCGAGAAGTCCCAGATAATTGGAAAGGAACAAACATATTGCCCATATTTAAGAAAGGGAAAAAAGGAGGATCCAGGGAACTACAGACTGGTCAGCCTCACCTCAGACCCTGGAAAGATCATGGAGCAGATCCTCAAGGAATCCATTTCTAAGCACTTGGAGAAGATGATTACAAACAGTCAGCATGGCTTCACCAAGGTCAAGTCATGCCTGACCAACCTGATTGGCTTCTGTGATGAGATGACTGGTTCTGTGGATGTGGTGTACATCCTTTTAGCAAAGCTTTCCATACAGTCTCCCACAACATGATTTTATGATAATAATAATTTTCTGTGATTCTACATACATAGAAAAATAAGCTAAAACTTGACATTTTTAGTCATCAAAGTCTTTTTAAAGGGAAGAATTATGTTTCTGTAAGTGAGAAATCTGTTAGCAAAGAATACAGACTACTAAACAAAGATGCCCTTAAAACAAATGTTCTGAACAGGTGTTCACATAAGCAGTGCCAAGTGTGTTAATAACTAAACATCTATGTATGGCTACTTCTCAGGACCCTTGGGTGTAGCTATCTTTGTTACAGTGTGATGCTCTTGTTCACATATAGTCAGGTACTTTATTAAGGACATATATTTTACAACTTAAGGATGGAGTCAACTTGCCCATCTGGAGATAGTGACTATATCAGACCACCCGTATTTCAGAATTATTGTAGTCTTCCTGCAGAGAGTCCCAACACAAAAAGTTGAAAGAAGGAAAAATCATATCAAACAAACTTTGAAAAAGTTTTCTTCACATTGTGATTTAACTGTACCATTTACAAACACGCACAAGGGGGAGAGATGACAACAAGCACAAGGGAGAAGGACTACAAGCATGAGGGGGATAGTTGTTTGTCAATGAGGTCATTACCTCACCTTATAAGTATTCCAGAATTTCTTTTTACAGTCTGAGAAAATGTCCTCTTTCCCCTGAAGTATACTCATACCTGATAGCAAAATATTTAGGACAAGCAGAAAAATGGCAAATATGAAAACATTTTTAAAATTAATTTTATTTTTGCATTGTATCCCACTTGTTACCTTCTGCAAAAACGTCACATACCATTTTGAAAGCTAGAAAACAAACAAAAGCAAATATTTTCCACATGGCTGATTTATACTGCCCAATCACAATTCCTAATCTACTGACTCCTTTAATCCTATCAACAAAGTTCACTAGGCTGCATGTTCAGGGACTACAATATAATTTGCCCATGGTGCCAATGGTAGAAACTATGGAGTAGACAAGACTAGGCACTTTGCTCAGGGTTATATAACCAGGTGGTCAGAATGCCATTCATACACAGTACCTAGATTAACTCCGAAGGTCTAACCCCTGCAGCAGTCATCATGCAACATAGTCTGGATGGTTTACATGAAGTGTAAAAGTTGTACTTACTGCAGGTTAACTTCTAGTTCAGCCAGAAGGGATGGCCATTGTTACGCAAGTGGTTAGACTACCTAATAGTAATAATACCTTCTGATCTTAAAATCACAGACTAGATTACTATTGTATCCAGGGACTCTGAAGTTGCATAGCACAGCTCAGGATTGGCTCATAACAGAGATTTTCAGGCTGTGGTATACATAGTGTATTATGCACTGTAATTATGTGCTTCTATACAGGTCTCCTATTACAGTATTATTACAGCTTTATTTGTATAGTTTACTTGGTCCTTCTAATTGGAGGCATACTGTGAGATTTCCGTGTCCTGTGTAAGATTCCCAAAAGGCAGCACTCCCCCTGGCCTCTTAGCAGAGCAGCCCACATACAGTGCTGCACTAACATAGCCACACTGCTTCTAGTTCCAGGCAATATCCTAAGAGGCTTGCCAACTCCTCCAGCTTTGCCCCTAGTAACACACTGCCCTGTTAGTTATATCAGTTTCATCCCTCACATTATGGCTATGCTTCTAATCAAACCATTTTGTGCATTTATTTGTTCATACTGTGACATACAATAACATTTAATTTGAGCTTGGTCTTCCCTTCTTTTCCCTTCAAACATAAATTAAATTACTTCTTTTTTGGGGCCATAAAATAAGAATATCCTGCTACTGAGTTAAATGATTCTAATCATCTTGAGTCTGATCTCATGCTTACTTTAAATTAAATGAGAATTACATTTTACGCTAGCCTGTTCTATCATCTTTTCTTAAATTATTCCCATCTCTATAACCATCCTACTCATTTTAAAGTCTTTTTCGCATTCATTAGCTTTTCTTAAGGTGACACAATATTGTCATCAGTTAATTGCAATTTGCCACCAAGGCACTCCCTGGCGCGTGTCTACACATGCACCCCCATCAGGAGCAAATTGAGCCTGACAGGAGCAGCTTAGTCCAGGGCTGCTCCTGCCCTGCTCTGCCCCCCTACAGCGGCCAGGGGAGCTCCCCCAGGTGCCAGCCCTGGGCTGGCAGAGGGCACAGGGGCTTAGCCCCAAGCTCCAGAGGGTGGAGGAGGAACAGCTGTCCTGGATCAACAGGCAGCTCTGTCCCAGTCAGGGGAAGATCGGGCTAGCCCTAAGCTGGGGGCATGGGGGTGGGGACAGAGAGGCTTAAGTTGCCTCCCAGCCATGTGGAGGTTGGGACAAGTCCAATTTCCACGTGGCTGCGAGGTACTGCCCCGCCTCCCCACCCCCTGTGATCCCCTGCTGCCTAGTCTGACCAGAAGCAATTTACTCCCAGTCAGCATCTACACATATTCACAGGTACTAGGAAACAGCACATTAAACTAATATACTGTGAAGTAATTGCTGTGCACGTGTAGACAGTGATTCTTTACTGCACATTAGCTTAGTCTAATGCACAATAAGCCATCTCATGTAGATACATCCACTGTCCCACAAAGCTGTTAGTTGCTGTTAAGCAGCTGTTGTGAAGGAGGGGGCTGATACTATTTGGCAAGTGAAGTAAAAGATTCAGATTTGATTAGATAAAGTTTGTACAATGAATCTGTAAAGTGTTTTGTGTCATTTGGGATTAAGTAAAGGCTCTGAGGCTGATTCACAGCTGTCACAACACTTCTGCACTGGTGTAATTCTTTTTCAATCTGCAGCAGCAGAGGCAAAACACAAGCCATGCCACGATGGCTCTGGCCCACTAGATCAATAGCCAGTAATCAGCAGTTACAATTACATGAGTAATTACTCATGTTAGTATTCATTCTAAGAGCATCTATATGTTCATTAATGTGCAGGGGTTACTGTGCATTTAATTAAGTACTTGTATAATCAAGTCCATATTAAATGCACAGTTACCAGAGTTACTGAGCAGTAGCACCGGCGAATGCCTTTTAAGTGATGCTACTGTGCAGTAGCGTAATAATACCGCGCAGTAGTGTATTAGCACTGTTTGTGCTGTGATGTGCTATTGCACAGTGTTAGGCTACTGCGCTGTTAGCATCTCGTGCAGATGCGCCCAAAGATCCCCAAATTGCTTCCCAAGCCATGTGTAGAAGGCTGATGGTGAAATTCAGTGAGTGACAAGTGGCACATGGCATCCTGCAGACTCAGACCCTACAGAAACGTAGTCCCACTGATCCCACTGGGGCCCCTGGTAACAGGCAAGCAGCAAGCCAAGCTGGCATGCTCTTTCCCAACTGGATGTGACAAGTCATTCTGCACCTTCACAAAAGCAGAAGTGGCTGAAGCCCTGGCTCGGATGCTGGCAGAGCCGGCAGTGCCCAGAGCCTGCAGCAGAAGTGGCCAAAGCCCTGACCTGGGCTGTGCTAATCTATCCTTCTGGTAGGTTCAGACACTTTGATACTTACCTGGCAAGGGAAACACCGCGTATCTGGGCCCACAAAGGCAGTTTTCCTTAAGCGTTCCCAGCTTCTGGCATGGCTTAGTACTTGCCAAGGTGTTGGGGCTTAAAGCCCACTTTATGTAAATGGCAGGCTCCTCCCCTGCTTGCTTCTGCAGCCGTATGGCTGAGGGCAGGCAAAACCTGGGGATATCCAAGCCTCCTCGTAGGATGCCGGCCAAAAGACTTTGGAAATATCTGAAGCCCCAGGTGGTGGTGGAGGATGTTTGCCGGTTGTAGGGCCACATATGGTTCTGGATTGACTCATGGATTTGGACTTGATTTGGCTGGGAACATGAAACATTTAATTTTTTTTTTAATTGGCAGAGCCAGCAGCGCCCAGAGCCCATGGCACAAGTGGCCAAAGCCGCGGCCAAGGCACTGGGCGAGCTGGCGATGCCCAGGCGCAGGCAGGGCTCCTCGGGGAGGCTGGGGGAGAAGCGGGGCGCGGGGCCGCACTCACCCGTGTAGAAGGCCAGCACGGCCACGGGCGCGCCCAGCAGCTGGTCGCACAGCACCTTGGCCAGCACGGCGCGCGGCGCCCGGCCCGGCAGGGCCCGCTCCAGCCCGCGCAGCCACACGTAGCTGAAGTTGCCGTGGAAGGCGAGCGCCACCAGCGCCACGCGCCGCGTCTGCGCCCAGTCCGGCTCGTGGCCCCGGCGCCGCCGCAGCCGCTGCTGCACCGCGTCGCCAGCCGCGAAGAGGCTGCCGTACAGCAGCACGTTGCTGAGCCACGGCGCCCGCCGCACCGCCCGGCCCAGCGCCGCCGCCGCCATCGCCGCCGCCGGCAGCCCCTCCCTCCTCCTGCCCTGCCCTGCCCGCCTCGCCTCGCCTCGCCTCGCCTGCGGGGCTCCTGCCCGGTCCGATTCGCAGCCGGGCCGCCCTGGAGCCCCGGGCTGCGCCCACAGCCTTCCGGGGCCGCGTGGGCAGCACTGCCGGGCCGGGCCGGGCCGGGTTCACGCGCAGCCAGGCCAGAGGTGGCAGCGAGCAGCCCCCGGTTGTGCTTGGAGCTCTTCGCTACACAAAACTGCTCGGTTGCTTTCCCGTCGGTGAGAAAAAGGGAGAACGACGAGCTGGCGTTTCCGGAGGGGTGCCTCCAGGCTATGCAGGGATGCTCCAAGTCTGTGCACACGTGCCTTGCCTCCAAGCCATCCAGAGGTGCCTCTAGGCTATCCTGGGGTGCTCCAAGTCTATCCAGAAGTGGCTCGGGGCTATGCAGGGGTGCTTCAAGTCTATCCAAAGGTGCCTCAGGGCTATCCAGGTGTTCATCAAGTCTATCCAGATGTGCCTCTGGCCTATCCAAGGGTGCTTCAAGTCAATCCAGAGGTGCCCCTGGGCTATCAAGGGGTTCATCATGTCTATCCAGATGTGCCTCAGGGCTATCCAGGGGTTCTTCAAGTTTATCCAGAAGTGCCTTGGAGTTATCCAGGGGTGCTTCAAGTCTGTGCAAAGGTGCCTCAAAGCTAAAAAGGTTGAGAACCACTGGTTTATATAGACCGGTAATTCTCAGCCAGGGTGCTGCAACACCCTTGGGTGCTGCCAATTCCTTCAAAGAGTGCCTACGGGTATGAAGAAATAAGCAGCTAAGTGCAGGCCAACCTGGCCAGGCCTGCACCTGACTGTCCTTCCTGGCTGACCCCATCCTCCCTGCCCCACCCCTCTGCAAGGAGGGAAGCACTGTAACATCTAAATTAGTTCCTCAAATTGGGTGCCACTCAGTTCACAAACGTTACAGAGGAGCCTCGACTCAACTAAGAGGTACCTTGAGTCCAAAAAAAGGTCGAGAACTGCTGATACAGGCACTGGCATAACGAGACTTTCACCCTCCTAATCAGCAAGAAGAGTAAGTAGGAAGCTGACTGGAAACTGCTAAAACGTTGAGGCCCATTCATGCAGGGGTGCAACACACACAAGGAACCCTGACTAAACCCATTTCTGAACGCTGGTAGGCAGCATGGAGAGAAACAAGCCATATTCAAGCAAGGACTGCTTTAAGATGCATTCAGTTCAGCTGGAAAAGATGTTTTAAATTATTTTTAAAATGCTTCCTTTTTTGTTTTAAATTTCAGCATAGGTAGGGCTTCTTTGTTCTGGGGTTACGAAATACATGATAGGGACTGAACATGTCTGTTCGTGACGCGCCTAGTTCACCTGGCAGAGAAAAAAAAGTCAAAATTGAAGAAAGAATAAAATGATGGAGGCAACGGGATCCGTTGCCTGCGGGACACCTGACGGTGTCAGGGGATCCGACTTTGTTTGCTATTCTGAGGGTGTCAGGTGGGCCAACTGTGAAGCTGGGGCAAGTTCCCGGGGCAGAGCGGGCTTCTTCGCACACGTGAGCCTACGTCCCCGGCACGGTCACGCGGGACACCCCCGTCCTCGGCGACCCCACGTGTGCCAGGCCCCGCGCGCCCCACGTCACTGCAATGACAACAGTGCCTCGTTCCCGGGCAGCAGCCAGGAGCCCCCTGTTGCGCATGCTCACACCCCGCCCCTCCTCCTCCAACCCCTCCCCCATCCTCAGGCATGTTCCATTGGGCAAACGGCCGCCGCGTGGGAGTGGCTTCTCGTGTCGAAGCTGGAGGCCGGTGTCCGTCGCGCGCCTCCTGTCATCGCGGCGCGGCGCGGCGCTGCGCTCCCGGATGTGTTGGGCTGATGCTGGCGGGGGCCCGCACCACACCTCCTTTCCCGCCCCCTTGGCTTTCCCACGTTGGTATACTCCACCTTTATTACGCCCTGACTACGGGGGCCCGGAAGGCTCCGCCCGCGTCGTTCCCTAGGAGCGCGCGTCCCCCCTCCTCCGTCCTCTGGTGGCGTCAGCGCTGCCAGCGTGGAGCCGGCCGGCCCGCGCCAGGCGGAAGTGAGCGGGGGAGGGGGCAGCCGGAGCCGGAGCCGGAGCGGCGCTGGCCATGGAGAGCTCCTTGGAGAAGGTACCGAGCAGCGGCCGGGGGCGGTGGCAGGTGTCTGGTCCGGGGCTGGAGCTCACGTGAGGGAGGGGAGGGAGCTAAGCGTGTGCCTGGGGCTGGGGGGGGTCTTGAGGCGGGGGCTGAGACAGGAGCTGTGGCTGGGGGGGGTCCTGAGGCAGGAATTGGGGGTCTGAGGCAGGCCTGTGGCTGAGGGGTGGTTCTTGGGGTTACCTAGGGGGAGCTGGCGGGATCAGGTCTAGTCCAGGGGTAGCAAATGTAAACAGGCGCTCCATGAAAAGCGAGGCTATGTTGGGTTGGGGCAGCAACATCCCTATTTTCGAAAATTGCTATGGAAGCCCCAGGGAAAAACCGGCCCGCCGTGACCTGTGCGCGGAGGCAGAGCCGAGGCGAGCCAGGCAGAACGCGAGGGAGACCAGGCTGGTTTCTTCATCTTGCCTCTTCCTGGCAACGGGCTATAAATAATTAAACGATGTGTTTACCAGAGTGAGCACAGAACTGGCTGCAAGGAACTCTTCCTTCCCTCATGGCTGGATGTCCCGGGTTTTATTGTGCTATTCAGAGGGTGTCAGGTGATCCAAGTTTGTCACGGGCCGTTTCTGGACTCCCAGTGCCGCGTTGCCCTTTCCATGACAGGTTTCAATGTTCCTGCCGATGTCAGTTGTCCTTTCTCCATGAAATACTGAGTCACTTGTACTGTACACAGGAAGCCACATTTTCCAGCCCATGTGCTGAGAGCTCGTAACAAGAGATATTGTTCGCTATACCCTTGTTCTGAGGCAATTGTTAGTTTCATTCTTGGAGAAGGTATGTTGTGCACTTATTTCCTGGGAATATTGGTTTTGGAAACACAGTGCACAAACTACGGGTTAACCCCTTTTCTCTTGCATTCTTCAAGTATTTTCCTCTTCTGTGCTTGCAGCTTGTGTTGTCAGCATGTTGGATAACAAGATGTTGACTTTCTGTAACCCACCTGATACAGTCATTCCCTTTATCATTTCAAGAACTGGTACCCAATAGTATGCTATGCTGCTGAAATGCAACAGGTGCTAGACTGGTAGTGGAAGTCCTGTTCCACAAGTCAAAAGGGAACTGAAGGGGAAAATTGCATTGCTAGTTTTGTCAGCTGACCTTATATTCAGTTATCACCAGCTTTTGAATTTCTTTAAGAATACTATATATTTTATATGCTGCTTAAGAAAAGAATGTTCAGACAGTGTTTTCCTACATAATCTACATAGAAATAAAATTAATAATTTTATAACTTATTTGGGAATTGGCTGTGTCAGTTCACATTGGATATACTTTAAAAAAATGAATAGTAATAAAAGCTACAAATTATCTACCTGATGTTTTGTCATTGTTCATTTCCCATAACTTGACAAAATTCTAAAATCTATGAAGCTGTTATTTTGGATGGAATTTGGTAGGGCTGAAGATCTAATTCTTATTTTCTGGAGCTAACAAAAATCACAGCAGTTGATGCTTCCTTTAAAGGAGTCAAGCTGCTTGAGTGTGGCTTAATTAAATTTACTAACTCAGAATGCCATCTCTGTTCTTCCTGAGGCTAATTGGCAGCATGGTAAAATATGCAGATATTTAAAGAATGTGACAACACTGCATTAGGAGTTCTCTTTACATTTTTTTTCCAACCAATATATTGTATTGTTTTAGCAGTGATGACAAACTTTGTTCTAATATTTTACTTTTATTTATTTATTTATTTTTTAGGCTAGTGATATACTACTAAATTTTGCTCAGCATTGGAATGAAGTCCTGGCCCCCTTGAAGTCAGTAGCAAAACTCCCACTGACTTCCATGGAGCCAGATATTTGTAATTTTATTGAAATTATTTCCCTTCTTTTTTTCCATAATCAGGGTGTGAATGGTAGTGTTTATACTACTCATCTAATAGTATTACACACTACCTTTTGTGTGCTTCAAGTTGTGTTACTTACTCCTTGAAGGTAGTGTAACTGGTATCAAAACTTGTAGTGTCAGCATGGGTGGAATGTTGTGGCACAGTCTTTTGTCCATTCGCTGCTTAGCACTTACTGCCTCTCGAGAAGCAGACATTGATAAGATCAAATATTTCTGCTTTACAATAAACTTATATTGGTCCCACAAATAGTAAAGAGTCTTCTCCATAACTGAATCTAAAATTATCTGCAGGTGAATCCCTGTAAACATTGTTAGGTTATGCATAGTGTGGTGTGGTGGCTTGCTTTTGTTTAGATGTTCAGTGAAGTACCTTCCTCTATTTGATCAACTTAGATTTATAATATGGTGAATCTCATAGTGTTTTGCACACTTCATAGATTAAGTTTCCACCTTACTGCCCACCAGTCCAATCTGGATTTTGGGGGATAGAGGTTTTTTGAGGACTAAAGAAATTATAACCCTATGCTTCATGGGGAGCTAAGGCATTCTTGGGACATAAATTGCAAACCTAGATTAGCAGACTTTAATACCCTGAACTTTAACACCCTAAAAGAACAATTCCCTGTCTTCCTGCTCTGCTCCCCTTCTTTTATGACATGTTGCATGTTGTGACTTGAATTAACTTTAATGAAAATCCAGAAAGAATCCTTGTTTGGAACCTCAGCCCCCTTACTCCACTCTAGTGCATGCATGCACACACATTGCCTCTCTCTTTCCGATTAAAGTGAGAGATTTATTTTGGCACTTCAGAAGTAATCTGGTTTACAAACATCTGTGAGTTCCATGGATACCTTGATACAAGTAGGCAGGGGCCTTCTGAGAGTGTTTTTTCATCTTCTTTCTGAAGCTTCAGAATAAATAGCTCAGCAGTCAGTAAAATATGGCAGATTGTGTTCAGAACTGCTGTTTCTACAGTACATGCATTCTTGTTTTCTCTACAAACAGAAAACCTATCTTGGGTCCTTGCCTAGCCAGTGATTCTTTACTTTTTTGTTGCTGCTTATTATCATAATATATTGTTAGGTTTTGCTGAAAGCTGCTGATGAAAAACCTGGGTGTAACCCCTTCTGCATGTCAAGGAAATGATGAGGATTTGAGGGGTAGAAAGTCTCGATGAGCCCTACTCTTAAAATAATATCTTTCTCATTCCCAGGTGTGTATAGTGTATGTGCGTTTGTGTCATGAATAAGGCATTTCTTATGACTAATGATAAAAGTCACACTTTTTTTTTTTTAAACTCTAGGCCAGAGATAGCTGAAGATGGTGCTAAAACTTTCCTTAAAGTAAATACAAATACAGTGTATGTGACAAAAGTGTTTGATGCAAGACTTTTTTTCCTGAAGCATTTATGGGACTATGGGTTGTGTGCGCCTTCTGGTTTGAGATTGTGCATGTATTCTGCTATACAGATTTAAAATAAACTTCTGTCCCATGTCTTTCCCCTTCAAAATGAAAAATACTATCTTTCTAAAGAGAGAAGTAAGGATATTTTGGTAATATATATTTTTTTTTTCAGCCAAGAAGTTAGACAAGATTTCAGGTACAAAGTGCCCTTCCCCAGGTCTGGGAAGCTGTCTCTGCTTCTTTTCCCAGACCTGAAGAAGAGCACCTTGTGTCCCAAAGCTTGTCTAACCTCTTTCCCAGGTCTTCACTTGGTCCAATAAAGGGTATTACCCTTGCTTCTTGCATACTGCCGGGACCACTCCAACCCCATCTTGCTGGAAATACAAAATAAATAGTGGTGCATCGATACGTTGGTCTGATATCAGCTCAGCACCAATATCAAGAAAATTGTCTGTATCAGAAACCGGCCTCGTGGCAGATTAATGTGGCCGATAAATGCCCTGTGCATGCGTGTAGCCACCGTGCAGCATGTGGGTGGTGAAGAGCATAGCCTGGCAGCTTGAAGAGCTGCATGCATCTGATAAGTCTATTGTGGTGGAAGGGAATGGGAAGGGAAAGTGTGTAGGGGGGAGCAGATCAAGGCCTCTCTGGTGAGGGAAGCAGTGGGGCTAGGGCAAGGGTAGGCACTGCCCAGCCAGGGTGGAGCTTGGGGGAGGGGGGTGCAGCTCCCACTGCTGCATGCATCCTGGGAGGGCATTTGGGGGGGGAGAACGCATCTGCTCCAGATCTCTGCAAGGCAGGGCAGATGCTGCTGCAGGCTGGGGCTAGGGCTGCATTAGGTTCTTCCTGGTGGAGGCTAAGCTAGGCTGGGCTGGGCTGGGCTTGGGCTGGACAGCAGTGAGAGGAGGGGTTGGGTGCAGGTGGAAGAGCCCAGCCCTCCCCGTGCAGATCTGGGGGCCTGTGCCCTCCTGGGTCGCACAGCAGCAGGAGCTGCCCCCCCTGCAGCTCCCTGGATAAACCCCGGCTCTGTCCTGCACCTGCCCCACCCTGGCTGGGCAGTGCCTGCCTCAGCCCCACTCCCTTCCTCACCACAGAACCTTGATCTCTTCCCCCCCTGCATGCCCCTTCCATTCCTTCCCCTCTTGCCTTCCTCCATAACAGACTTACCAGGTTCATGCAGCTCTTCAAGCCGCCAGGTTACAGGTTGGAAACCGGATCGGTTTGCCTCTTTAAAAATCAGTATCAGCCCCAAAAATCTCTATCGGTGCACCCCTAAAAATAGAGAGCAGAAATTATAGAATCTGGATGGTTTAATTACAGATAAAATAAAATAAACCTGCTTGTCTTAATCCTTTTCTGAAACAGAAAAGATCTTATCATTTCATGTATTGCCAAATGGCTCAAGAGGCTGAGGCACTAGCTTACAAAATATTTAAAAGAATTGCAAAACTTTTAAATTAAAAATTAATGAGACCTCTTTGTGGGAAATATGGAAGTAAACACAGGAGTGGATTTAAGTTATGTTTATTGGAATGGAATCTTTATTATTTGAAGGAAATAAATGATAAAAAAGTAAAGTAGGCTGTCAAACCTCTTTGTGGTGTGGTTTATTTGAAATCTTCCTCCCTCAAAATAAAGAAAACTAACTGATAAATACCTTGATGGGAGTAAAGGTAGTTGATGAGCTTTCAGAGCTAGAAAAATCACACTTCCTTATAAACCAAGGAGTTGGAGGGTCATAAACCTGGTATGATCATAAGAAGATTCCTTTGATTCCAATACAGGTTTTGCATGCAGCATTACTTGAAAGAAGAATTCTATCCTGAGTTTTTCCTTACGATAAGATATAGAGCAAATGAGTCCATGTCTGGGCATTCTTCAACCTGCTTCTATGACCAGTTTGCAGAATCTGTGGTTTTCAGTGGCAGGTAGGTTAGTGTGGCCTCCCAGAAGCCAAATGGTTCACAAAGGCATAATATTTTGCAGGTAATAACCTTCTTTTTTCTACTTGATTATTTCAGACTAACATGGATTACCATCTCTATAGTTACAGATAAAACTCTAATTATATTGACTCTTAATCCCTCAAAAATACAATATTCCCATTAAATCTTTTTCAGGATGCTCAAAAAAGGAAGCAAATATTTTTAACTTAGCTGTAAGGGTTAGTATGCTAAGAATGGATGTTGATTAGTTTAAAAATCTCCAGTTTCTGATGATAACCCAATAAAAACTAGCATGCTCTAAGACAACATTTTTATTCTTTAATGAAGACATTAGCTTTGCAGTATGTGCTTGTGGGTATGTTTTTGTATATTTTTTAATTTGCTTCCCTGTTCATCTTTATAAGAGCCTTTTTTTAGAAAAGGAAAAAAAAATCCTGGAAAAAGTGTATGCGCATCTCTGCATGTGTGTATACCTATAAAATGTATTGTTAAATTCTTGTATTGTCTTGTCCTAGTAGTAGATGTTAGCAACAGCAGTGGTATCAATAGATATTGGCAGTGCTTCTAGCTCTAGTTACTAACTTTTAATTAGATGTAGGAATTGCTGCAGGCATTGGGATTTCAATCCAAGTATTGCTAATAGTGATCTTTAATAAGGTAGAACTCTTGATGTCCTGAAATCAGCATAATTTTATGCTCTTGAATTAAACTGATGTGTTCATAAGTTGTATACATAAAATGAATGGTCTAAAAAATTATGAAGTAACCAAACATGCATTGGTCATGCCTATTACCATATTTACTTGAACCCAAGGCAAGGTTTTTTTGGTTGGTTTGTCCGTCCCTTTCCCCACCCCCACCTCGCCTGTTTAATATGGGGTGGGGGGTGTGGAGGAAGCCTCATCTTGGATTCAAGTGTCAGCCTGGGGCAGGTGATAGCTCTGGCTCCAGCTCCAGCTTGAAGGTCTGACCCTGACTCAGGCCCAGAGCCAGAGCTACAGCTGCCATCTGCCCAAGGCCAGGGCCTCTGCTGCTACCTGGCTAGGGTTAGGGTGGCTCGGAGTGGCTCAAGGTGGTTTGCGCAGCGAGGCAGGGGGAGTGCATGGTGTGTGTGGGGCCAAGGATCCAGGGGGAGACCATGCAACAGCAGGGAAGCTGCTCTGGCCCCAACCTAGGGCAAGGTTGGAGTCACTGCCTACACCAGGCCAGGGCTGGAGCTGCTACCACACTACCTGACCAGGACCAGAGTCCCTATGTGCTCTGTGCCCCAAACTGGAGCCAGAGCCACAATTTGGCTGGGGGGGCAGCACAGTGATAGGGTGTACAGATGGCAGGCGTACAGGCAAGGGAACCAAGGTGCAAGGGCAGCAAGAGGCAGACGTCAGGCCATTTGTTTCCCTGCTGTAGTGTTGAGGGAGATGAATTCAAGACAGCCCTCCGATAAACAGATTCTGCGCATGGAAAATTATAACAAATTTGGCATGTGACAGTTCTGTTAAAAGGCAGTGGAAATCTGGGGGCCTTCTACCTGTTGTTAGTATGTAGCTTTGAATAGGATGCTGAGTGGATGTGTCCCACAAATTTCCTGCAAGCTATCGTGGATAACTTTAAACTCCCTGAAGAAACCCGGA
Source organism: Alligator mississippiensis (assembly GCF_030867095.1). NCBI lineage: Eukaryota > Metazoa > Chordata > Crocodylia > Alligatoridae > Alligator > Alligator mississippiensis. The sequence goes on along the minus strand of NC_081836.1, from coordinate 42,653,522 downwards.
AGTGGAGTCTGACCAGTTTATAGACTCTGAGGGTGTAGATACTGCAGCGAACAAATACCTTATTGAAATTTGCTCAAGCCTGACCCAGACAAGAAACTTGTTGTGGAAAGGAATTCGGATTGGTGTATTATTGCTTGATGCTGCTGGCTTTTCTTATTCCTATTTTATCCACAGGTCATAAAACCTCTTCATACATTCTTTCAACTGGATGCACCTAAGCAGGGAACAAAATTAAATATTTTAATGGCATTGACTGTCCAAAGAGAAATAAAGTGATTCAAAAATTCCCATATCCCTGACTTTCCTAGGACAGGTGAATGAGCTGTCTAACAGCATAAATCACTAGGTTATTATTAGGAAAAAAATCTAAGAAAAGTACGTGAACAGTCAAATAAAATAATCTTGGCAAGCAATAATAGAACAATTCTTCAGTTGTAAAGAACTCGGAAAAGCCACAACAGGTCAGAATGTTTTGACACTGTGGATTCCTACTTGAAATTTCTGGTCTTATCTCATGAATCACGTTTTGGTGCTTGCACAACCAACAGTACCAATATTATGCAGCACTTCACAGGACCCTGGTTAAAAATCTTTGCTTTAAGTAGGCTGTCTATGTTATCAGTGGTCTCAGTGGGATTGTCTTTGAGAGAGATGCCTTCCACACCTGTTGAAAGATAAACCTTGATTAGGAGGAAGAAGATATGGAAAAGGGAAGACTGGTTTGAACTTCTCAAGAGGTTCAAAGTGGGAACCTAGAAAACAAAGGGGTTGAGAAAATTCAAGCTGAAGGAAAGGTAGAAGAACCAAGAAGTGCAGAGGAAAGTGTGAAAATGCCGAAAATAACATGGAGGAAAGCATGGAGATTTACACCCAGTCAGTTAGTGCACTACATGGATAGTGCTTTATTTTCCAGTACTTGGGCCACATACCAACCCATCCCCTCATCAAACCATGAGCAATAGTGTACTGCAGTATTTTTTCCAATGAAAATTACTGAAAGTCTAAGTGAAATGACCTGTCATTTGTGCAGCAGCACTCAGCACATAAGGGTTTGTGTAGGAACAAACAAAACAAAGCACCATGCATTCAGAAAATTAACAAAAGGCAGCATGCCACCTATGGCAGCAGTCAGCAACGTTTTCTGGTGGCGGGCCAGAATGACCCAGCTCAGACTGTTTTCTCTAACCCATAGAAGAGTACCTGTTTCTCTCTCTGTGCTTGCATGGAGGGGAAAGAATTGGGGTACGTCTCCAGTTCGTAGTTGAAGAATCCCATTGCAATGAATCCTTCTCTTTCCCAGTGGACTCATTCTCCCTTTCTGCGTGTTTCCTCCCCCCCGGCGTCAAAATCTTATGCAGTTGGACATATTTGATGGTCTTACACTAAGATGATGACTGGTTTTTATTGATTTTTATTTTCAAAACTGAACTGCCCACTGATCAGAAATGCTCCACAGCACAATTGTCCACCTGTTCTTCTACTGACAGATCACTCTCCAGTTGGCATTCATGCATTGGACAGCAGGTGTGAGCTCCACAGACTATTTAGGAATGGGAACTTTTGTAATGGCAAATTCTGACACCACTGCTGATTGTCAGCAGTCGCACTGCAATCTGATCCATTTGCTGATTGCTGGTTTTTCAGGTCAGGAAGTATCATTCCCCAGTGTGCAGCTGGTCAGTGGATGCAACTGCAGCATGTAGCTGTTTTCAAGCGTTGTCTGCATCCTGCTATCCTCTCCGGTTTTCTCACTTTTACAGATGTCCAATTGGTTGCTGTGGTCAAGTTTTACAAATACAGAAGAATGTTGCGTGTACTAAAATGAGCATGAACTCTGCTCTATATCAGTGATGTTTCCTTTGGCAAGATGGTAAAGAAATTAAGATACAGATACAAAAAAGGGTAAATTATGGGGTGCTACAGGGAGAATTGGGGGAGACTGGTGGTGGTTCCATAATTCCATGGAGCAGATATCCCACAGTGCTTTAAAATATGTCTCTGAAGGCAGGATAGTGGCTTGGGGAGCACAAGAATGCCTACCCACAGAGTACAGAGGCACTATAGTGGCAAAAGCAACCTCTTGTGAGAGAATGCACACTGGTGAAATTGTAAGCAGTTGCATTCCAGCACAAATGCTGCTCGTACTGCTTCAGGGTAGACATGATCTAACAAAAGAAGTTCTTCATTGTATTGGTTGAAAACCTGTTTGGGGGAAAAGGGATGGCTCTAGAAATGGAAACCAGATATGATTTATAGCTGACTAAATGCTGAGGCATTATAATTTGTATGGGGGGGGAAAGCTCATCTCAAGAGAGTTTCAAAGTGCTTGCATTGCTGCTTCCAGACTATAGTATGAAAAAATCCTAACTGGGAAGCTTTAGTAAGTAAGCAATGGACAGCATAGCTTAAAGGGATAATATTCCGTCTCAAAAGAGGATCATGAAACACTTTACAAATAGTAATTAAGGCCCTGGGAAGACTTAATGTCTGAGGTGCTCCAAATACCTTTAAGGTGCTCCAAGGAGTGAGCAAATAGATGTTCCAGCCAAAGGAGTGCTTCAAAAAAAGAGGAACATCCTTTTAAGCACTTCCTGAAATGCCTGTGTACTCTACAGAGTACATGGGGGAGGTTCCTCAGTCCTCTGGCATCCCACAGTGCTCCACTCTTACTGCCCTTTCCACCCCCGCTGGGGAGGAGACGGGAGATCAGGGTGAGCAGCCTGTGAGTGCTGTCTTGTGCACATGGTTGTCCTTTGTGTTCTCTGGAGCTTGGAAAGCATGCAAGGAATCTTTCTCTTCAGCCCTGAGGCTAACAAAAAGGATTACTTGCACACCTCAGCCTCTAGACCTGGGAAACCAGAGACTGAACACACAGGAGAGTACCCTTTGACTTTTTGCTCCACTTCCCTTCTCCCCCTGCACACTTTTTCTGGAGGGAGTTGGACCTACAGGACTGAACAACCTGCTATTGTACCTAGCATTGCAGTGATTTTTAAAGTGCTCCAGCTAAGGGGAGCAATTGGAGACAGTCTGTACAGCAGTGAAGTTCCCCATATATGAAGCATTCCGCACTGGAGTAGAATTCACAGTGCTTCTGATGTATTCATGTGCTGTTCATGGCTATCATCTCAGAATCCCTGTAAGTTATCATACCTATTTTGCTGGTGGCAAAGTTGAGGAAAAGAAGTTAAGTGTTTTGCACCAAGTCAGAAACAATCTATCCACCAACCTGTAAGGACTTTGAGGTTGTTTGACTTCTTGTGCTTTGGAAACACTTAGTGAATATGTTAAAACGAGTAGTAGAGCTTATGCAAGTTGTACTTCCATCCCTGTTCTGTCAGACCATACCTTCCCACATGGGAGAAAGAATAGGTCATGGCATCAGATTTAGTTTCAGAATCATTGTTAGGGAGTTATGGCTCTGTGTATGCTTTTTAACCCTACTTGACTTTTATTTTTTTAACTTTTTTAACCTACACATCTGTACGTTACAATGTGTATTTCAAGTAAGAAAACAAATGTGATTGCATATTCAGGTAGCCTATGAAAGAAGTAATGAAAAGAATTTAATTTGACAATGAAGTCCATACAAAACCCTAACATCCAACAAGAATTTAGTTATTTCATGTAATTCAAATTAATCTTTTGCAGCATTATGGCAAAGAATAGCAGACTTAAAATGCTGTCGGGTTACTGTACTTTGCCAGTTGTACTGGCAAAATGTTTGCACATATGGCAGCTATAAAACAAAGATGAGATGGAATAATGGGGCAGGTAAACACCTGCAAAATTTAGCTCCTGACAGTCGCAACAAATGAATTATGAGTTGCTTTTGTTTGTTTATAGCTTACCATCGTAAGGACAGTTAGATCATTTGATAGGACAATTAGATCATTCGACAAATGTCAGCATCTGGGACAGATCTGTTTGATTATTTTGCATGCAGTACTAAAAAAATCTTGGTGTTTTTTGTATTTAATACAAATACATTACTTAATTCCAGCCAAGTATTTTTCATGTTGTGAGACTTAAAGGCTGCAGTAATCAATGGCATTCTCCTTTTAGTGTGTGCCATTTATGCCAGTAGAGGTTACTTTATATAAATGAACAGAATGTCTCTTTGGAGACTTTTGCATTTGATGGAAAGAATATCATGAGAACGTCACTAGAAATGTGTAGAAATATCACAGATAAGAAACATAATAGACTCAGTGTGCTTTCTGCTTACCTTTTTAAAGTAACTATTTCTTGTTTATTTTCTTTCTTAAAACATGATGGCAAGCACTTGATTTTTAATTTTCAAGCTATATTTTTGTTTATTGCTTATTTCATGATACAACTTGAAATTTTGCAGAGTTTTGTTAAACGGCTGTGGATACTTTTAGCCACACCATCCTTCTTATTCCCATCTCGTGTAATTTAATAGAGCCTCAAAATATTTGTAAAAAATAATTATTGTTGCAGGCTTTTAAAAATCCTAATTTAAAAGAAAAAAACAGTGTATAAAACTATTTTAGTAGCAAAGACTTTGGTATCAGGACCAGTCTTCTGAAGGGAGGCTGTGCATACATTTCTAGTTTGAAGCTTAGGCCTTGAGGAGTGTTGGAACTCGAGAGGAAAGAGGGGCTTCTCCTGGTATCAGAACCTGGCTCTGCCTTAGTTTCTCTACTTGTTCTATCGCATGGGCCAGCTCTATCAGTGAAGCTTCTACCACTCTCTGTATTTGCTAATTTTTTCCCAGGGATGTGTTTTAGTGTTCAAACAGAATTGAACATTACATGGGTAAATAGAGTCCTGCCAGCTGTCCCCTCCTGAAATTTCTGACTGGGACAGCTTCTGTTGCTGTCTGCAGAACAGGTATCCCTATGTCTTTTTCTCTGGTATAGCAAGCCCCTATACAGGTCCTTTCACTTTAGGAACTCTCTCACCCCTGCCACACTTACTCTTCAGCTGCTTGTTGGCCTTATAACCCAGCTGCCTCAATTGGTGGTAAGTCACAGGTGAGGACTAAGCCTGACACTTAGGGTGCGTCCAGACAAGTGTGGGTGTACAGTCTGCGGTGCCGCACGCTGCATGTGCCACACATGCAGGCATTGCCTGCAGTGCTAACTTGTGGGGGGGGGTTTGATGCTGGGATCCCTTAAAAAAAAAAAAAAAAGCCACTGCTGCTGCCAGCTAGACTCCATGCTACCAGATTGCCATGGCTGGAGGCCCTCAGGACCTCCGGTAAGGCTGTTGAGGCCAGCCCAGGTGCTGGACCCAGCCTCCCCTACCCCACCTGGGGTAAAGTGCTGTGCGCCAGAGTGTGTGTTCATGGGTGTTTCCCGTGGGCAAGCAGTAGCAGCACATATTGTGCTGCTGCTGTTTGTCCTTGGAGAGACGCACGTTCCTGCTCTTGTGTGGACATGTCCTTACAGTATGGACATTTGGAGCTGTTTCACAAGGGGAATGTTTCAAAAGGGCAGGAGCTGTTATATTCTAATTGTATCATTCTGGCTTTGTCCACTGTTAGCAAAACCACTCCAGCATTGACTCGGGATGAACCAGTGTTAAATTTGGGGTGGTTTTGCCACATTTGTATCATTCCTAACTTGTCCATATATAACTGTAGGAATGCGTAACCCTTGCTACCCTTTTGAAATGATTTCAAATGTATGTGTCTAACCTCTGTGACAAGACTGCCAGGCGGTGTAACAAGGTGGCAGCAGCACACGAGGCAGTGGTGGCTGCCAGCACAGCTGTGTGCCCTGCCAGCAGAGGCTGTTGTTTTTCTGCCTCTTTCTGCCCTTTTTTTCCTCAGTGTGACAGTCTGAAACATTATCTTCCTTGCTCTTTCTATCTAAAGTAACATTAAATGTCATGCAGTTTAGTTTCCTTCATGGTAATTAATATTTTAAGCATGTTTAATGATCTCTTATTGGAACTAGAAGTCTAACCACCTATCTGTCACCTGTCTAGTGTGCGTCCATACATACTATGCATTTATAGTTTTTCCCTGAAGTTCAGATGAAAAAAGTGACATACAACCTGATAAAAAAACCTTTTACATTTAGGTCTTGCAAAAAGGTAACTTTCTTTTTTTTTTTTTTTTTTTTTTTTTTATGGAGACAGCAATAACTTATCCAGTGTAGTAGCTTTCATTCCTCCATTCCCTCTTCCTCTTTCTGTTTACCCTCCACCATTGTAATGTTTGCTTTTTTTGGTCATGGTCAGAATCTCTATACCCTAAAAAAGAACTCACTGTGTCAACAAGCGTCTCCTTAGTTTCCATTCCATGCTTTATGGAAAGATTAAGACCAGCAGCGTTTCTCTGCGCAATATTATGTTAATTCTCCTATAGGAATAACATACTTGTTCTTGGTGATGCTGATATTTGTAAATTTTTAAAAATATATACGTTTCTCTGAATCAGTAACAGATCTGAATTTGTCATTCCAAACTATATGTAATGGGCCTAATCTGAGCACCTTGAACTTTCCTGAAGCTTTTCAGTCAAGGCATCAAACCGTCTACCTTTTTCTGCTATTCTTGCACCACCGTCCTCCCCCAAAGGGTACACCCTGCACGTTCTAGGGAAAATCTAAAATGAGTTTCAGTTCTGCTTGTTTGAATTCAGGGTTTTGGTCTGTCAGTGAGAGAACTCATATTGCTGTGCCGTTTGGGTTTTTTAGTTCAGTATGTCAAAATCATTAAATATATACTGAGTTGAAGATTTAATACTTTGTAATGTTGTGTTTTGAGTTTGTTTTGAGCAATGTAAATCTGTTTAATATGTTTACAATAACTATGCTGCTTTGGAAAACTTAGTAAGAGAGCTGGTTCATATGTGTGTTTTGAGGTTTGTGTGTTTGTGTTTAAATAACAGATGGTTGACCCTACCTTAGCAGAAATGGGGAAGAATCTTAATGAGGCCATGAAAATGCTAGAAGACAATCAAAGGTATTTACAGAGAATAATGGCTGCAAGAACAATTGTGATTATCTATGCATGTTAAGTGTGTGGATATTGATGCCACCTTCTTTAAGCAAGGAGAAGAGTTTTTTCCTACTACTTCAAGGACAAATGAGCAGATACTTGTACTTAATTTCTGCAATATTCTGGTCAACATTATTTTTCTGTTGAGGGAATTTCTAAACGAGGCATATTTACTGGGTCAGTCCAGGGCGTGTTTAATAGCACTTAGCTTGTATAGCAGTTACACGAGAATCAAACAGCACCAAGAATTTTGCATTATGTAACACAAAGTAAAACTATTTAGTAATTCTCATTTTTGTATGTTAAATTAGAAAAGTAGAGGAGGAAAATGAAAAGAAGTATGCAAGGAAAGATATTCCTGGACCACTCCAAGGCAGGTAGGTCATGGTGACTTTAGATCAAGGGTTTTCAATCTTTTTTTTTAGCCTAAGTACCCTCCATGGTGAGGGGGAGGGGCGGGGGGGCTGGGTAGTGCATGGCCGAATGCTGAGTGAAGGGGGTGGGGGTGTGGCTAGACACTGAATGGGGAGGCAGGGACTGCAGGCAGGCAGGGATAGAGTGCCGCCAACTCCCAGGAGCAGGGCTGGGGCGAGGCGGGGAAGCTCACCGGGCTCACATGTGGCAGCAGCGGCCACCATGTATGAGCTTCCCCACCCTGCAGAGGGGCGCCGATGCCTTCACCATACCCCAGTCCTGCTCCTGGGAGGCAGTGGCACTCCATTCCCACCCACCCATGCGTACCCCTTAGAACTGGTCCAAGTACTCCCAGGGGTACACTTACCCCTAGTTGACAACCCCTGCTTTAGATGCACACTGCATGTACAAACTCTTAAATGCCTGTACTAGTGTATAATTTCCATGGAAACTCCCACGAAAGTTTACCGGTCCAGGCATTGTGCTGTTCTTTGATGGATAGATACATTTTATTCATGTATCAAAAATATTACTTGCTCGTAGTGCAATTTTGTGATACTGGTCACTAATAAACTTTAGGGTAGATAGCAATATTTGAGAGTAGAATAAATCTATATAAAATTATAATAAAGCCAAAGACCTTTGTTAAAGTATTGGCAAAGTGGCTATATGCTGCCAAAGATAAGAAATTTATTTTTGAGAAATTTGTCCTATGTAGAGTACAAAGTAACGTGAAAAATTCTTGGTTTAGGGGGACGATTGGCTTTTACCAAAATGTGTGTGTTGTTCAGCACAACAGCCTGAGAGTTTGTATGGAGTGACTTGTGCACAGGACAGACCAATGTATCTGAAAGTTAAGATTTAAGTTTCTGTCATTCTCTTTTTCACAAGAAGGTCCGAACTAAGGCTGCTGTTCAGTTTCCATTCTAATTTAATATTGATTTCACTGCAGGAGGAAGTTGCTTGACAAAGTCTTTTTTGGAGTTCAGGAAAGCAAATATGATTCGGTCTCAGAAATTAATTATTCTAAGAAGCTGACCATGCTTTTAGATGATATAAATGTTTTGGTTTTTAATACTGTAATTATTTTTAATTGTATTTGCTAACACGGGTGTAAGTTGGGTGTTGTGTCATCTTGAACTGGTATGGCATAACTTTGTATTTTTTACTGGTATTGAGGATGCACAGTACCAGAAAATAGTCAAAGATATAACCTCTGTGCACTAAAAGTTAATACTGGTAAGCAGCTTGACTATTATAGAGATACTTGTGATGTTGCTAGGTATAAAGTATGATCAGTTTGTGAGCTTATGACTGGACCTGTGAAAATACACTTGGAATCCCATTACTTAGGTCTTTGCTTCAGTAAGTGCTAGAGGGTAGGTAATCTTTCAAACCTTAAGTCCAAACCCTCAGATTTCAGTTAAACCTATAGAAAGACTTGCTCCTTTAGCCTACTGATTTCTCATGAAGAGTTGATATTTATTTTTACTGCAGCGTTCCCATTATTATCCTTCTGTGGCAAGATGCTAGGGATCAGCAGAACCAAGCACAGATAGCCTTTTCCCCTGCCACCTCCCAGAGTCTATAGCACAAAACCTAATATCCACCTTCTATCATGGTGCTAAACATTGGAAATGGCTTTCACGTTTGAATCTTTTTGTGCATGAGGGATGCTCATTGATTTATATTTTTTTTCTATCCAAGTGGACAAGATATGGTAAGCATTCTCCAGTTAGTCCAAAATCTTATGCATGGAGATGAAGAGGAGGAATCATCACAGTCTTTTCGGTAATACTAATTTGGATTGTTTTGGTTCTGAGACTCTATTTGACTGTTGTATATACAGTGATAATACTTAAAGCTTTTAACTTTTCTGTATTTTAAGAAATACTTATAAATGTTTTGAAAAATCTCATATAGGCATTTATCTAGACCTTTTCAACATTATACACAGAGGGGTGCAAGAGAAGAAGTAAAATACATCACCGGGGGGGAGGGGGGGGGTTTAAGTCTCAATTTAAGATACTGAGGTAAACAGTTTGTAACTTTTCATGAAGAAGCATTAATGTTGTTCTTCAGAACAGCCATATGCTTTACTGCAGTGAATTATAGAGACAGAAATTATTCCTGACTCAAAAACATGGGTTTTTATGCCTTTAACTTTCTCAGCTGTTTTCATAGAATGCTACTAACTATATCTTCCAAATTGTTAGCTTCCTTAAATATACTTATTTACAAGTTATGACCTTATCTGTAGATTTAGGAAAAAATAATGGTGTAGTTTGAGCCCAGGGATGGGAACCAGGAGCCACTGAATTCTAATCTCTTTTGACAAAGACTAAGTTGTGGCCTTAGACAATGTTTTTTACTTTTCTATTTCCTTTTATTTTCTGTTGTAAAATGATGATAACCCTGGCAGCTCACCTTCACAGTGTGTTAAAGATTAATATTTGCTAAACGGTTTGATAAGAGTATTACGTAAATGAAAGCTATGAAGAATATAGTTTCAACTTTCAGGTTTTTACTGTCTCCCCTAAACCTTGCCTGCACAAAGAAGGTAAGGTATATACTTAAAAGAAACTTAAAATACTTATGTAGACAAGGCAATGTATAGTTCTGATTTGTGTTAGTTGACTAAAACTCTGAGGAGGAGCCCAGGGTTTATCAGTTCATACAAGTCAAAACTACAAGTCCTTTGTGTATGATGAGATTGGGTTCTTTTTAACATGTTAACTGACATGTACTAAATGCAAAAAAAATGTCCCAGTGTAGACAGGCCCCTGTTTAACCTCGGTCTAAGTAGTTGATTTAAAATGTGCATGTCAACATCTGGGTATACCAATAAAGGGTCAAAAATAAATTTTGCATATTATAATGATTTTATATTTAACTGTCAGTTATTCTGATATGATGTTTCTGGTTTTCAGACTTCAAAATGTTGGAGAACAGGGTCACATGGCTTTGCTAGGACATAGTCTAGCAGCTTATATTTCAGTGCTAGACAGGGAAAGACTGAGAAAACTTATAACAAGAATCCTTTCAGACACTACACTTTGGCTTTGCAGACTCTTCAGGTAAGTCGCTGCAATTTGCTTATGTATAGCTAGGTAACATGCTTTTAAAATGATTTAAAACCTTCTTATGTCTTGATATCTTTATATTCCTATGCTATAAAGCAGGGTTGTCAAACATAGTCCACAGGCTAGATCCAGCCTGTGAAACTGTTTCAGCCAGCCTGTAGGATTTTCAAAGGCGCCAGGAATTCAAGGGCAGGGTAAGGTGGGGGTAGGACCTGGTGCTGAATCCTAGCAGTGGAGCCCAATGGGCAGGCGACAAATGTGTTTAACCCCCAGTGCTGCCACTTGCACTGCCAGGTCTGGAACCCCTGCTATAACAAAATGGTGGAGTGAACAATCTTTTAATTCAGCATAACTGTTTACACAAGCCTGTTCTGGAAGGGGAGAACTTGTCAATACTAGATGACTCATAAAAGTAGTTTTATGAGGAGTTAGGAGTTTTACAGTGGAGTTAGGAGTTGAAGTACAATTATATGTAGAGCACTGGTAAAGTATTTCACAGATTTCAATTTCCAAAAGCACATATTTGCCATTTAACTTTATGGCATTTTTCATTTTAAAGAATGACTTCAACTAGCCTCTTTGCTTTTCCATCTTGTCATAGCTTTGTATTGCAAGTGCTTGTATATACAATATTGTTATGTATTGCAAGTGCTTATATACAATAGCTGAAGAGTTCTTACAGTGAATAGCCTTTCTCAAAATCCATCAGCAATGTTGTTTTCTTGTATGGCTTAATTTTATGCATGATTCTTACTCAAGTGTTTTAAATGTGGCGAATGTGAAAACACTCTCTGGCTTGCCAGAGCTGAGCTTGCAAATGAAAATGGAAATTTGGTTGATACTAATGTAGAGAATGTTTCTAATATGGTAAAAGAATTAGTGAACAGGATAAATCTTTGTTGATGTGATGCTCTGGTGACACTTCTGCACAGGCCTATATTGAAGAATTGGGTGAAACTATGTGCCCTGGCAGATGTTAAAACAATGGCACAACTGGAATCAAAGGAACTTTACACCCCCTTCCAAACATCGCACATCTTGCTGTGGCAGATGTGTATGGTAGGTGAGTAATGTTTGGGATGGAGCATAAAATTCCTTTGATCCCAGTTGTACCACTGTGGAGCTATCCCTGTAGGGCAGGGGACAGCTTTGTCCTAGAACTAGGGCTGCTGCCAATCCTCTGCAGCTTCCAGACCCAGGAGTGTCCAGGGGCCAAGTCTGACAATACACTGATCAATCCTGGTCAGTCTAGCTGATTGTCAGTCACAGTTGGTTGGAGGGCTTTCCCTGCTGGGGAATTTAAACCCTCAGTCTGGTAGCTCTGGTGGGGTTGCTGGATGCAAGGGATCAGTGGCTCTGTGCAGGGGCAAGCTGAAGTCCTGCCAAGGACTTTAAACTGCAGGTGTGGGGTTTGAAGTCCTTGGTGGAGAAGCCGTTCTACAACCATTGCTGGGAGCCTCTGATCTCTTTCCTACCCATGCCCTAAACACCACTTATCCCTGCAGGGCAGTCCAGATTCAGTTGGAGAATCGGGCCACCCCACACCGGTGTCAACCATGTTGTCAACAGGCTGGTTGGAGGCTGGGGCTGTCCAGGGCCAATTCCTAAACAGTCTCTGTGTATAGATACCCTGCATATTTAAGGCACCATTCAAATAAGCCAAGAAAATGTTGTACACATGATATGTGGAACAATTGTATTGCTGGTTTTGCTATTTTATAGCACTTTAAATTGGGTGCACATATAGCACCCTTGCCATTTATGCCACAATTAACAGGTTAATCTAGAACACTGGTCCCTCAACCCTTTTAGACTCAAGGTACCCCTCCATAACTTTTGTGAATTGAGTGGCATCTCAATTAAAAGCTAATTTATGTATTATAGTGCTTATCTCCTTGAAGAGGGGGTAAGCAGTGGGGGCAGGGGAGCTACCAAGCAAAGAAAGCCTGAACCTGCCCTTAATCTGTTTATCTCCTCACCTCCCTTATGTCCTCCATGGTTGGGAATGGCTGATGGGAATGACTGATCTAGAACACTGACAAAGGTGGATGGTAAAACAAAAGAAGAGTTTGTAAATATTGGGGAATTGTAAAAGGCAAGCAAGTAAGGGGGGTGGGAGGTGGGGGGACGGACACAGGTGAAACAACGTGCCAAGAACCCCAAAGGATGATAAAAACCTAAAGCAAATTTAGTTGGGAACTATTTTTCATAAGGCTGGGGTCAGCAAGATTTTTGAGCAGAATGCCAAAAACACCCGCATTCTCAACTTGTAAGATGTTGACCTGCCAGGGGTGGAAGAAGGGGAAGCCACAAGGGGCCTGATACTTGTGGAAGGCATGTGTACCCTTCTCCAAGGTACACATGCCAAGCAAAGCAAAATGCCTTCGTGCACTGGACTCTGGCACACGTGCTAGGGTGCCTACCCATGTCTTAAGGCAATTTTGTTGTACTCTTGGTTTCCAAGGCTCCTAAGGAGGCTCCAAGGAGGAATTTTAGTCTTATGCAAAAAACATATTTGTTCAGCGGCGTTGAGCCTCCCTAAAGAGGGAAGAGACACAAGGGCTTTTGAGTAATTTCCTGCTGAAGAGGTAACAGAAATAACTGAAACTGACAAAGTCCATGATTCATTATTTAAAACAAGCCTTCATTTACCATCTGAAGATGATGTGAATAAGTTTTAACTTTAAACAATCAACCTTCTGAAGGGCTAGTATAATCAGTATTCTCTAGGAGTGAGAACAGATGATTACTATTTGTATTTACGGCACTAAGGTTTGTATTTAGCTGCAGTAAGGTTTCATGATTTGTATTTATTCTCTGATTTCGAGTTTATGAAACTTTTTGTATTACCATGGAAGTAGATTATAGGACTTAAAAATGAGGGGCAGAGTTTGACATTTTGTTTTTACATGTTGGCAGCTCTTAATTCATACAGTATGAGGAGAAACTGGTTTCATTCTGACACCTAGTATTAATTTCGGCAATAATTCCATATTAAATGTGAACAGATTCTAGAATATGGAACTGGGGTCCTGTGTGAAGCAAGTTGGCATATTTCATTTTACAACTCTGCTTGAATGGTATATCCCAAAGGGCCTGTGAGAGTGTTTTAAAGTATTTTTTGCACTATGTTTTTAATTCCTTGCTTTGTAGTTTAGCTACAGTAAGATTTCATGGTTTCTAGTATGATAAAATGTCACTCAGCAAAAATTATTTGGTTTGGTATCCTAGATGCTTCAGGACTTTAAAAATGTAAGTTTGAACTCATGGATTGATTCCCAATCTATCCCTCCCCGAGATAGTTGGAAGACGTGATGAAGCCAAAATCCACCACTTAAATCCAGATCTGTTTTACTTCTATTGCTGTAGTCCCCTTGCTTTAGTTAGTTGCCTATAAATAGACCTTTTTGTGCTGGAAGTGCCATACTTTTACAGCAGTCTAATTACACTGTTCTTGCTCCTTGTCTTTTATATGTTGGTATACTCATAACAGAAGCTGAATTTCTTGATTTTGATGAATAATAAAACATTAACTGACAGGAAAGATTTCCTTGAAGAAACTTTGACCTATTTATGTAACTCATGTAATTTAAAACTTTCTTGGCAGTTGAGTTTGCAGTATACTGAATAAATTGCACTAGTTGGCGGTCTGTTTGTATTGCAAGGTGTGTGAAAATAGTACATGAGTAATCTTGGGTACCGTGTGTTAAATCTTACTGGCTGGTGCTTAGGCAATTCATCTTATTACATTCTTCTCGTGGAGTAATAATTCAGAATCTTGGAGCATATGAATCATACAGAATTGAGGCCTTTTAAAGTTTTTAATGAAGACAAAATCCTTAGGGTTCTTCAATGTTTCCAGCTCTGCGTGTGTTCTGTGAAAATTGTTTCACTTCAGTGCTTTTTTGTATGAGGGAAAATACTTCTGGAAAGCTTTGTGGCTTTTAAAGAGTGGTTTTGTTGCTTTAGTTCCCTTGTCTAGTTCGTGGAATCTATGAATTTTAAAAGGTTTATAAAGTAGACTCCCAGAGTTACTAATCTCAGTTGGCTCAGTAGTGTTTACTTTCATTTCTTTTATCTTTGTCCTTTTACCCTCTTATAAGCTCCCCAGATAGTTTCCCTGATTTTAGTAGAATTGTCATCCAATGAATCTTTTGACTGATCTCCCTTTTCAACGAATCTTGTATTCCTTTGATAGAAAAAAAACATGTCCCTGGACTAGATTAGGGAGAGATCAAATTATAGCTGTAAAATTGGAATTCAAGAATGCCTGTTTGGTTTCTATTCTTGGCTCAGTTTAATTTCCAAGTTATGACCTGGGGTTGAATATAGCTTCTAATTTTAATGTCAGCTAGAACATACTAGAATTTACCAGCACTTAGGTCCTTTTGTTTCAAATGCTATTTAAGAGGATTAGGAAATCCTGACTGTCCTTGGCCATGTTATGTAGCCTTTTTCTGTTGCAGTTTTTCATTGGATGCATCTACGCGTTCATTAATGCGGCATAATTACAGCACATTAAGTTTTAGTACCTGTGGTACTAACCTGTAGTAACCACAGGTATTCTACTTAATGTGCCGTAATTATAGCGATTACTGAACGTGTAGACGCACCCAGTGAAAAACTGAAATGCAAAAAGGCTAAGTAACCTGGCCAAAGACAGTCAGGATTTCCTAATCCTCTTAAGCAGCATCTGAAACAAAAGGACCTAAGTGCTGGTAAATTCTAGTATGTTCTAGCTGACATTAAAATTAGAAGCTATATTCAACCCCAGGTCATAACTTGGAAATTAAACTGAGCCAAGAATAGAAACTAGACAGGCATTTTTGAATTCCAGTTTTACAGCTATAATTTGATCTTTCTCCCTAATCTAGTCCAGGGACGTGTTTGTTTTTTTTTTCTATCAAAGGAATACAAGATTCCTTGAAAAGGGAGATCAGTCAAAAGTACTGACTAAGTACTAAACTTAATGCACTGTAATTGGCGCTACTGCGCATTAGCACAAATTTAATGTTTTTGTTAGTGATGCTTCATGCGCATTAAACTATTTACTGTGCATTAGCATGGTTTTTGCCAATCATGCTAATGCGCAGCAGAATTAGTTGAATGTGCATTCAGTGTCTTGTGTAGACGTGCCCATTATGTGCATGATAATACTGACAGGCTCTTTAGAGTCTTTACATAAGCCCTTTAACTTCTCAGTAAACTGACACAGCTTCTGTTGGTATACATTTAATAAGTAGGTTTTTTTTCTACAGATATGAAAATGGATCAGCTTACTATCATGAAGATGATCGTGAAGGTCTATTAAAAATCTGTCGGCTTGTTATTCACTCACGCTATGAAGACTATACTGTAGAAGGTTTTAATGTTTTATATAACAAGCAACCTGTTATATACCTTAGCTCTGCAGCCAGAACAGGCTTGGGCCAAACTCTCTGTAATCAGGTAAAGTGGTTTAAATAGAACATTTTACATTAGCTATACATGAAACCTTGCTGGCATCCTGTTGCCTACTGGTAATTCAGATTTTAAGAATAAATCCTAGATTATTGCTGGTAGAAGATAATATGTTGTAGTAGAAGCATAGTCTTGGATGCATTGTTGGGGATGGGATTTCTCTTGTATCCCTACTATAACTGAAGAAGTCTTAACCCCTTCAACTCATTTTATCTCCAGTTTGAACATCCAGTCATTAGGACTCTTTCCAGTTTTTTGTGTTCTCAACCAGATAAGATCAGTGAGGCTATCTCTCTCAGGCTGAGCAAGCTGTATCTGAAGGTCTCTCATTTTATCTAGGCAATCGTATCATCATGGTATTTGAGCTTTTTCCAGGCTGCTTTGAAAGTGGAAATAACATTTCCCTCTGAATGTGATGTGTCTGTATTTATTGGAGTTCCTGACAGCATGAAAAGTAATGCTCAAACAAAAATGAATCTTAGGTTCTTATAGGCCGTTAAAGGCCTGTTTCTATAATGGAAAAGAATATCTTCCTTCATGCTGCCCAAAGATAAAAATAATTCCTGAATAAGTAAAAAAAAAAAAAAAAGGGCAAATATTGCACTAAAACCAACTAAGGAAAAACTGTCCCCTGACGTCAGCCAAAACATTTTTGTAAAAACAACAATGCAAGCATAACGGTAGTTAACAAAGCAACACCGGCATGATCCCCAAAGCAATCACAAAGAATTAGGGAGGGAAGCAAAACCATGTGGAGAGTAGTATAAATAGGCCTAAACAAAGCTGTAAGTCCAGTAAGGACATCCAGTCCCTACTTACCTGGGGGAGGGGGGATGTGGCTGTGAGGAGGTGGGTGACTGTGTGTGCATGGTAGGCTGCTTGGGAAGAGTGGGTCCTCCACCTACCTGCACAGGCCACAGCCCCCCCTGCAGCAGTAGTGGCCATCAGAGCACTTGGGACCCTCCTGGCAGAGCCCGACCGTGGCGCAGTGCAGTGTGCCACAGCCCCGGCCACCCGGCATCTGGTGCCGCATGCACCACATCGCATGGGGCCAGGCGCCTTTAGGCAGGCCCAGGCTGCTCTGACTGTCACCAGGGGCCCAGCATCACTCACAGGGGCCATGCATCATGCTGGGCCAGGTTCTGCCTCCATGGAACCGGCCCAGCCTGACAGAATGCAGGGCACTTGAAGGCAGGACCCAGCCTGGCACAACGTGCCAACCCCTGCAAGTGGTGCCAGAACCCTAGGTGACAACAAAAATGGCATGGTCCTGCCCAAAGGCACACAGCCCCAGGCCAGGCCTGCAACAAGCAGCACAGGTGGCACTGGGTCTGAGGCACTGGGTCTGGGGCTCTGCCAGCACCAGGCCCTGAGCACCCAATGGTTGCTGATGCTGCATGGGGGCTGTGCGCCATGCTGGGGGGAAGTTAGTGAGCTGTGTGTGGAGGGAGTACTGTGAGTCCTGCAGGGGGTGAGGAACCTGCCCCCCCCCCCCCCAACAATCCACTCACAAGCCCCACACCCCCAACCACCCCCACAGACCCCTCACCAACATACCCAGCCACAAACTCCCCCCATGTCCCTCCCAAAAATCTCACACCCTGCGTGCCCAGCTGGCCACATGATATAGTTGGTAGGGTCGGAAGGGACCTAAGCAGATCATCAAGTCCGACCCCCTGCCATGGGCAGGAAAGAATGCTGGGGTCAAACGACCCCAGCTAGGCGGTTGTCTAGCCTCCTTTTAAAGACCCCCAGGGTAGGAGTGAGCACCACATCCCTTGGAAGTTTGTTCCAGATTCTAGCCACTCTGACTGTGAAGTAGTGCCTCTTCATGGTATGGGACAAGACCTGCTGGCTGCCCTCACCAGTGCTGGGACATGCAGCCCCAGCCTGGGGGGGCTTCTGGTCCCAGGAATCACTTGGAGGGTGTGATGGGCTGGGGGGAGGGGTAGAGGTGGCAGCAGAGGTGTGTGTGAAAGAGATGGGGATTTGGGGTGGGGGAGCACTCTGGGTAGGAGAGGCCTCCAGAGCCAGAATTAACACTCCCCCCTCCCCCGAGCAGCCCATGCAGTGTGGGAGGCCTCCTCAGTCCCTGATTCCCAGTCGAGGACTTTCTAGGGACAGCATTGGACAGGGAGCAGAATGGCAAGGTCTGGCACTGCTCAGAGCCACAAAGCAGTGGGTAGGACAGCTTCCACCGGACTCACATCCTGGTTCTGGGACAGAGCTGTGGCTGGGAGAAAACTAGTGGAGGCAGGCAGGGGCTGCAGGTCAGGAGTGAGAGGACTGGGAGGTGCAGGGAGCTGTTGGTTGACAGTGAGGGGCAAGAGCAGGGGCAGGGTACTGGCATATCAGTGCTGCTCAGCACCGCACATCCCGGTGAGTGAAGGGAATAGGCACAGATCTTTATTTTTTGATGACATATAACCCAAAAGTAAATGCCAAAGTGTATAGATATCTAGAATCCATTTTATTATGATGATAGAGGCACTGGTAGGCTTCCAAATTAATTTAAACTTGTAAATATATCAATGAAACATTGCCCGACTGATTCATAGATTCATAGATGTTAGGGTCGGAAGGGACCTCAATAGATCATCGAGTCCGACCCCTTGCATAGGCAGGAAAGAGTGCTGGGTCTAGATGACCCCAGCTAGATACTCATCTAACCTCCTCCTGAAGACCCCCAGGGTAGGAGAGAGCACCACCTCCCTTGGGAGCCCATTCCAGACCTTGGCCACTCTCTAACTGTGAAGAAGTTCTTCCTAATGTCCAATCTAAATCTGCTCTCTGCTAGCTTGTGGCCATTGTTTCTTGTAACCCCCGGGGGCACCTTGGTGAGTAAAGCCTCACCAATTCCCTTCTGTGCCCCCATGATGAACTTATAGGCAGCCACAAGGTTGCCTCTCAACCTTTTCTTGTGGAGGCTGAAGAGGTCCAGGTGCCCTAGTCTCTCCTCATAGGGCTTGGCCTGCAAGCCCTATTGTAAATATATAATGATCAATGTGTTAGTGCACCTCTATTATTTTTATTTCATCTTGGTTTTATTTCATCTATACAAGATCTCTCTATGTATAGTGGTGTTTCATTTTAATAGTGAAAGAACACAGATTTGGGGTATTTTAATGAGAGAATTTGGGTTTCTTATCAGAGAATTTGCAATTTTTAAACAGGGAACACCAGGTTCTCTGCTGGTGAGACAGGTGGTGAGACCCAGGCAGAGGAGCCTGTCCAGGGCCAGCACTGGGGACCTACTAATATTCACAACTCAGTATACTTAGTGAAAGGACTTTGTGTGTATCCAACTAGGAAACTGTTTGGTTAATAAGAAAGAACTGAAATAGTTCTATACTAATAGAAAGAGCCTAGGCTGTTACCTAGGAATAGAAGAACTTAAGCTGCTAGTGCTGAGCATGATATGTGAAATAGCCAGTCATGTCTGGAACACAGGGATTTATGGATTGTGCTGTTTGGAAAAGGTGAAATAAAAATAATAGAGGTGCACCAACACATAGGTCTGATATCGAATCGGCACCAATATAAAGAAAATTGAGAGTATCAGAAATTGGCTTTTTTTTGCCTGATGTGGCCGATAATGCAGCTGACAAATGCCCCGTGCATGCACGCAGTCACAGCACAGCACGTAGGCAGCGAGGAGCACAGCCCCACAGCTTGGAGAGCTGCATCCAGCTGGTAAGTCTGTTGTGGTGGAAGGGGAGGGGGGAGGAAAGGGGTGTGGGGGAGGCAGATCAAGGCCCCTGCAGTGAGGAATGGGCTGGGGCTGGGGCTGGAGCAGGTGCTGCCCAGCTGGGGCAGGATGGAGTGGCGGCTCATGCATGGGGAGGGGAAGGCGGCTCCTGCTGCTGCACACACCCCGTGGGAAGGCAGGGGCTACATTGAATTTTGGGGTGGCTGCAGGCCCCCCTATAGCTGTCCACCCTGGCCCTGCCTGTGGCTGCAGGCCCCCCCATAGCTGTCCATTTGCCCTGCCCTGCCCCATGCAGCGCTGGGGGTACATGCGCCCCCCCCCCCCCCCCCCGGTGTCCCTCCGGGGTGCATGCAGTGGCAGGAGCTGCCCCCCGCCCCCACCACCAGATGAGCCATGGCTCTGTCTCATGCCCCACCCCACCCTGGCTGGGCAGCACCAGCCCCAGCCCCACTTCCTCCCTCACCGTGGAGGCCTTGATCTGCCTCCCCAAACCCCTTCCCTTCCCTCCCCTCTTCCACCACAACAGACTTACCAGCTGGACACTGCTCTTCAAGCTGCCAGGCTGGTATTGGAAATTGGATTGGTATTGGCCAATATGTGGATCGATATCAGCCTTAAAAATTGGCTATTGGTATCAGCCCCAAAAATCTCTATAGGTGCACTCTTAAAAAATAAAGGTATTTGGATAATGTGTTAGTGACATGATAGACTATGAACAAAAAGGAAGGGACAGTGGACATAAAATGGAATCCAAATTAAAATTATGTTAAGGATGAAGATAGAAGTTTTACAGGAGTAGAGCTTGGGGTTTGCTGTAGACTCAAGGAATGTATTTAGACAGCTATCAATCCATATCTTAAATTGTTTGACAGAGAGACTATCATAAATTTTCATTTATAAGAGACTTTTATTTCAGATACAGCCTGAAGAAAAAATGCTAATAATAATGGAGGTCTGTCGTTTTGTAAAGTCAGTGTTGCAAAAATTCTCTAAAATTTGTCTCGGGTTTAAAAGAAAAAAACTGGCAGAGAAGGACTCCAAGCCCACAGAATGAATAATCACCTCAAAAGGATACTGGGGATTAGTAGAGACAGGAAGTGGAGTAGGGAGGTGAGGAACTGATCTGTGAAAGAAAGCTAAAGGCTTTTACATGTCAAGAATTATAAGGATAAAGTGAGAATTGCCAAAGCCCAACTGTATTAGACCTTGCAAAGAATATTAAAACAAATAGCAAAAAGTTATTCAGCCATATATATAGATATATGGCTGAATAACTTTTTGCTATTTGTTTTAGTATTCTAATATTCTTAAATATTATTTCTTTGTTCTATATATATAAAAATAACTAGAGCAAAGAAAGAAAGAGTTAGGCTACTAGTGAGGATGGGGATGCCTGGAATAAAATGACACTTTTGGTACAACCCTGGAGATAAGGTACGAACTCTGGAAAGAGGCCAGGCTTGGTTATTCTTTACTTCTTCTTACTTGTATGAAAAACTGGCTGTTACCTTATAGTTGTTTTCTTAATTTCTAGGGACCTCCCTTTTCTTTTCTCCGCTCTTATTCTTATCATAAATTCTAAGAGGAAACTCAGTTTAACATGCCAGTAACAGTTATTGGTACAGAGCTCTGTCACTGTATGTGTTTACTACTTGACACTTTGATTCCTTCTGGTATTTTTGAAGCAGTTGAAGCAAGCAACTAAAATACCAGTGAGTTGTTTAGATTCCATCTTTCTTATTGCAGCTGGGGTTACCCCTTTCCTGCATGTGCCGTGTGCCTTGTAACACTATGTTTGGATCCCAGCATCAAATGGTAAGTGTACTTTGTTTTGTTTGACTAAAGTGACGCTAGCAGTCTGAACACTATACATATTTTTCTATAGTGCTTATTTTGGTGTGTACAGTAAAGGATTTTCTTATCCAAGACCCTTGGGAAATATGCGCCCTCTATGAAATGGTTTTTTTTTTCTTTTTTTAAGGAGAGGTTTAAGCCTTAGTGCCAACCTTGTTTTTATTGCTTTGTAAGACCCTGTGGTGGATGATTAGTGTTCCTTGTTATATAACCGACCCTGAACTTTTGTTCTGTTTAAAAGAACAACTTTTTTTTTTTTAATCAGAAGATGGAACATAAATGAATTGTATGCCAATACAACTCCTGCTGAAGTCAACAGAAAGACTTCCCTAGCTTGTGGCATTGGAAATGCAGATGAATCCATGTGTCTGAGGGTCACTAGGCTGTGAGGGGAAGAGCATGAATTATGCAGTATACACAGTTTCTTTAGAAGCATTGTGTCTAATATTGAAATTCAAAATTTTGTATTTCTAAAATTAGTTACTTTGTTTGTCCTGTATACCTTGAAAAAGTTTTGTCTGACCTTTTTGCTTATTTTGTCTTTGGGGAGAGTGAAATTGAAATTGCAAACCTCAGACAAAGCAGTATTGAGAACTTAATCAGTGAATCAGCTTTAAAATTGTGAGGACACTATGCCAGGCTGTTTTTAGAAATCACAATTTTCTAGTTTAATAGTAATAAATTCCATTTACCCTTTGACACATCATTTATATTTTTCTTATTAATGACAGGATGTTGCTTTGCTGGACAGATTGATTAAAGATGATATCGAATCTGGAAAGCTGCCACTGTTACTTGTAGCAAATGCTGGTGAGTAAGCAGACGATAATAAAGTTGCATTCTGGAAAAATGTTCTTTTGAATTGGGTATTTAGATCGTATGGATTATCGGTTTGAGAGTAAAGAGTAGGTCAGCCATTTTTTGGCATGGAGTATCATTTAGAATGCATAAAACCTTCTAGAACAACTAATTACTTATATAATTAACTTAAGACTGCATTGTGCAGCCTCTTATAACAATGGTGAACAATTACACTGGCATTCCTGTTTGCTAGAGGAAGTATCTCTGTGACCAAGG
The DNA here is from genome assembly GCF_030867095.1 of Alligator mississippiensis. NCBI lineage: Eukaryota > Metazoa > Chordata > Crocodylia > Alligatoridae > Alligator > Alligator mississippiensis. The sequence continues at coordinate 42,630,950 of NC_081836.1, read as the reverse complement.
TATTTGCAATTTATGCTTATTGAAGAACAAATTTCTTTTTGAAAATGAGATACTGAAGGCAGTAAATATCCCCAATTCAAACTTTTTTTTGACTTGCTAATAAGGCAGAGATGTAAATTGGTCTGGTCTTAAGAAAGGGTTTTATTTAATTAGAGGTAAGAAGTGTCTGCTGCTTTTTCTCCCCTAGAAATATCAGAATGTTAGATTTAATCTTCCTTATTTTGAAGGAGGTCACTCCTTCAGTTAGGCATATTGGGACCTTTTTCTGGTTCTTAATTGAAATATTCAAGTGTGTTTTTTGTTTTTTTTTAATGCTTTAGTCAACTAGTCTCCCATGTACCTGTAACCAAATGGGTATCAATACTGTTAATTTCCATGTTACCTTATGTCCTAATCCTTTAGGTCTCCAGTTGTCCATGTATCTACCACAGAAATGATTACCTAAATTTTAATGTAAAAACAAATAAAAATTGGATATAATTTTTTTCCCATTGTAGGTGACTTTCTAAATAATATACAAGATCCTTTGCTCACGTAGACTTAAAGGCACAGTCAAAGTTCACACGTGTGAAATAAGTTAAATATTGGACATTAATTGATGCTTTTTCCTTTCAATATAGGTACTCCAGGAGCAGGGCACACAGACAAACTTGGGCGGTTGAAAGAACTTTGTGAGCAATATAACATGTGGCTACATGTAGAAGGGTACAGAACTTAAAGCTCTTTCCGTACAGACCTGCTCTCCAGTTACGTTTGATTTAATGTGTGGCACTTAATTTCATAGCTAGCAAACACAATGGCAGGGCATACTCCATATATTTTACTGTTAAACTGTTTTGTATTATCATAAATTTGCCACTCTTTAAAGGTAAATCCCTGCAAATGTCACATTTGGTAATAAAAGGTTATTCGTGTGTATGTATGGAGTCCTGGTGGAAGTTCATTCATGAATGACAGATAATCTGCCCCTACTTGAAAGATATGAGAACCTAAATAAACAAGACCTGAAAATGCTTAGGGGAGAGAGAGTGAGACTTAGTGTGAACCTTGTTTCAAGTGCCACACAATTAAGGGGAATAAACCAAAAGACTGAAAGCTGCCTAAACAACATGAATGAAGAATGTCATGCTTTTAGACTAAGAGCTGTAAGAATGGAGACCTGAGTGCTACTGTATTGTGCTGTGCATTTTATGTTCAATGGCATGCTGTTAAAAATTGATAGAAAGCTACTAGAGAAAGGCAGTTAAGTGACAGGTTATGCTACCCCAAACTTGGACTGACATCTAAACTAGTTTCATACTTGAATTTTGAAATATTAAATAGCGATGTCTGTTTCATGTGCAGTAAAAAATATATGAAGAAAAATGACCTCCCTTTACAAAGCTGCATAAAATATTTAAACCAAAGATTAAAATGTATTTTACTTGACGAAAAGGTGTAAATATTTAATATATATTAAGAATATTTTCTCTTTTCCAGAGTGAATTTGGCAACTCTGGCATTAGGCTATGTCTCCTCTTCACTATTGGTATGTACTAATGTATGCAATATTTGTAACATGCTTTAGATTTTAAAATTGTTACCTAATCACAATGTGTGTGTTTGGTATTGTCCCTATAGTAAACTTTAATATTTCCCCTTTAGGCTGCGACAAAATGTGACAGCATGACTCTTACTCTGGGTTCCTGGCTGGGTCTCCCAGCAGTGCCTGCAGTTACACTCTATAGACAAGAGGATCCTTCTTTGGTAGGTTTGATTGTTTAATCAGCATCTAGAAGCTAGATGCTTTAAAATTACAATGCTAACATAGTGATTTGTAACTCAGTAAACAGTAATTTGCAAAGATGCCTCTTACAGCTGTGACGCATCTGTACCTTGATGGTGTTAGATGATTCAGGTTTTGTGTAAGGAATTTTAGTTATAAAATAACAATACTCTTCTCCCCTCTCCTCCTTTCCCTCCCACTTTAGTCCTTAGCAGCAGGTCTGACATCAAGTCAGCCTGTAGAGAAACTTCGTGCCTTACCACTATGGCTCTCCTTGCAGTACTTGGGACATGATGGCATTGTGGAGAGAATAAAGCATGCATCACAGCTAGTAAGTAGTAGTTTGTTAATATGTTGTTTAAAGGCATTCAGCTTTTCCAAGTATGGGATGGGATTTTATAAAAAATCTGTTACCCTATTTTTGCCTGGAGAAAAGGTGCTTGTTCCAATAAAGTTAAAATAGTAATGTTTTGGTAACAGTTATCTAGGCATCACTAGCACTATAACTGTTCACCTTTTTATATTTAAGAACACTTTGATTGTCATTTTAATATGTCTACATGATGAAGCATCACAGAAACTAATGTAGAAGAATTAAATGGAAAGAAAGAAATGTGGTAATAAATATGCATGTGTATGCATGCACACTCGGAGTTAAATTGCAAACTGCCAAAAGCATCAGTTGGCCAGCTATATGAATACCATTTGGGTTCAAAAAGTGGAATAGGATTTAAACCTAAATTTCTCCGTGGCTCAGTTTCCCTTATATAAATTGAGGATAGTAATACTTCCTCTCTCCTGTTCCTTATAGGTATTGTCTATTTTGATTGTAAGCTTTTCTGCCCAGAGGCTCTCTTACTATGTATTAGCCGAGTGTCTAGCTCAGTACAAACAAATTTGTAATATATAAATCCCTGAAAATTCAGAATGCAAATACAGACAATTTTAAGTATACAGTTGCTGCCTGTTTGCAGTAAGTGATTTACTAGCACTGTTTCCTCTGGTAATCTTATCCCCTACCACATTCTTTTAGCCAGTAACAGCAACACATCTGCTGCTTAAGAGCAACATTTGTGAACTAGAAGACGCTTTACTGTGTCATAGGTCAATGGGGACAGCTTGTTCTCTGTGCTTTCTTGCCTTGCTTAGCAACCCACAGAGAAAATAATGAGAAGATGCACTTAAAGAAAATTTGTGGTTATTAAACTCTTGATGACAATCGGAACCAAGTAGCAGTCAAGTAGGACTTGCACAGGTCAGTTATACAAAGAATTTAAAGTAGCGGGATTAGCTCTTAGAAGACGAAGATGGCCAGGCGAACAACCAGTCACAAATGTGAAGAAAAAAATCCCTTGTATTGATGAGCACCTTTCTGGACTCATAAGCAAGAAAAAGACCCTTCAATTTGCTACTGCAGTTGGACTGAATGACTTTAAGGCAAGTGATGGTTGTTTTAGCTGTTAGAAAAACCCACTATCACTTACAGAGAGGAGCATGAAGAGAAACAGTCTCTGGATAAACCCACTAGCAAACATTGGACATGAAAGACTTCTTCAGATTATTGAGAAGTTTTCCCTGTATGACATCTTTAATGCAGATGAAATTAGACTTCATGAGAGAGGGCTTTCTGACAGAGGACCCATGGAAGGAAGGAAAAATCTAGAAGGTGGGTGAGTTTTAAAGGACAGAGTAACTTTGCTTTTATGTGCCAGCATGGGTAGGACAAACCTGTTCAGCGTTACTCAGCTTCCTCTCAGTTATGACAGTTCAGCAAATGCTGGGGTGATGGAGATGCAAGTTCATAAAATCTTTTGTCATATCAAGGGGAAAAAAACCACAACAATATAAAAGAATCTGACCTCTCCTGAATGATGTTCCATTTTCTGCCCGTATGACACAAGAGGACTTAGTAGCTTCCCTAGTTGTGGATGAATGAGGAGAACTTCTCCATGTCCAGAGAACCAACTGATGATGTCACAGTTGTTATGAGGACATAGACACTACCTCAGGTTAAGAAAATGGATCACAAAATGGTGGATACGTAGGGTGAGAATGAAGTTTTTAGGAAATGTTTTATAAAGTCCCATTTCTGATGAATGTTGATGGATATTGAAAGCCTTGAAATTTGCTTGTCATGTCTTACAGCAGGTATGTGTGAGTCTTGGGGACAAAACTTACTGGTTTCTTTGGGAAAGTTAATATCATTTTCCAAAGCAGAATTATGAGTTGAAAGACATGGAACAAATTAAATTCTCTCATGAAAACGTAGTGATCCCATATATCTTGAATTTACCCTCTCGGTGCTCAGTGAGATGTTGATAATGCTTTGTAAAAGTACATTACAAAGCACTTTTTGATGTCAAGTATGATTTTAATTTAGGCTCTGTGTGTTGTCATGTTTTGTGTGTTTGTTCTTTGAACCTAAAAGTAAAACACTGACCCTGTTTTATAATAAACTCAGTCAGTACTGTTCCCCTTCTAGTCACTTTTAACAGGCTACCTTTGGTTAGATGACATGGCTGCTTAAAAGCTTCATAGTACAACAGTACTGGAATGTATCTGTTAATGGGTGTCAGCTGTAGTGGGAAGAATTAGTCTGAACTAAGTCCATACAAGTCTACGCAATAAAAATTGAGATTCACAGAATATGTGGGAGTTACTAAGTACTGTCTTTAAGGCCCCTGGGAGATGTTGAAACAATTGTGCATTTGGAACTCAAGGAATTTCATGTCCCATCGCAAACATTGTGCCTCCTGCCATACCAGACATACATGATAGGAGGCACAGTGTTTGGGATGGGTATGACAGGATCTGCCTTAGAGCAGGGGCAGGCAATTATTTTGGGCGAAGGGCCGCTTGATGAGTTTTGGCGAGCTGTCGAGGGCCGCATGGGTAGCCCTGCCCCTTTAGTTGCCCCACCCCCTGGTCGCCCTCTTGGGACCAGAAGTCCCACCCCCTAACCCCTAACCTTTGCCACTGGAAGTCCCTCCCCTGGAGGAGCTGAACCCCTGGAAGTACTCCTTTTAGAGAGGTGGCCTTGAAACCTGACCCCTTCTACAAGCAAGGACCTAGCCCACCCCATCAGGCCTCAGGCATTGAAAGCTGGCCAACCCCCCCACCCATCACTGGTGCCAGCATGACCTGGTCCTGACCCATCCCAGCGCGGCCGCAGCCCCCCCCCCCCCCCCCCCCCCCCCCCCCCCCCCCGGTGGCACAGCAGAAGCCAGCCCAGGCCCAGGTACCCTCACCAGCACAGCACCCTCCAGTGCTGTGAGACCCCTCCCGTTCCAAGCCGCAGGGGGATCAGCCACAGCTTTCCCTCCCCGGTGTGGCCTAGCCAGCCCATCCCATCCCCATCAAGCAGTGACTTCCCCACATGCTGCTGCACTTTCCCCCTACCTGTGCCAGCTAGTCCCAAAAGGCAGGAGGCTCCATCACTGCTTCTGCTGGCCAGTGATGACCCAGCCAGGCATCCCCAGCAGCATGTGGGAAGCCAGCTTCATCTGATTGCTGCTTCGGATGGGGCTGGCCCAGCTGGGTCGGCACCAGCCAGGAAAAGCGGCATGCAGCTGAAGCCAGCTTCCCACGTGCTGCTGGGGATGGGATGACCCCAGCCGGATCAGCACTGGCCAGCAAAAGCGGCGGCAGAGCCATGTGCTGCTCAGGACTGATAGGCAGGTAGGGGGAAAGTGCAGCTGAGCCCTTGCCGCTCTGGCTGGGCTTGTCCCATCCTGAGCGGCACACAGCTCTGCCACCACCTCTCCTTCCTGGTGCTGACTGGGCCAGAGCTGTGGCCCAGCTGCTGCTTTCCCTCCCTAGTGCGGGTGCAGCCCAATCCCACACAGCCCAAGTGGCGTGGCGTGGCATGGCATGGCATGGCACAGGGAAAGCCTGCCCAGCAGCCACTTTCCTGGGCTTAACTGCAGGGCAGGGCCCTTCAAAGCCTTTTGTTTCATTTCGATTTCACTGTTTTGAGCTTGAAACGCGTCGAAACAGCTTCAAGATGAAACGCTCGTTGAAATTTCCACAGCCCTAATGCTTACTAACTGTATCCCTTCCAGTCACCTGATGCCTCTTTCTCAGAGTCCAGCACAAGTGTTTCTCTTTAGCCAATCTATAGGCTTGCCTTTTCTCAGCCTGCCTCTCTCTGAGCTGACCCACAGCTCCTTGGCCAGCTTCCCTCAGCCCAGTCCTGTACATCAGGCAGGGGGCTGTTACCCAGATTACAGGTAACCTTACAGGTTGATTGCTGATAAGAGGCAGAAGGAAGTCTGCAGCCTGACTTATTTCCTTGCACTTCAAAAGACAAAAACAAGCATTTATCCCAAAGTCTATCTGGCAGCCCATGACAGCACAACATAGACTGTCATGTACACTACCTGGGGAGACTCAAGAGGTGGGAGGAGGGTGACATGCAGATTTGCAGCAAGTCTTCTTGAATGTGCTGAGTTCTCCAATTTCCCTCCAGCCTATACCCCATCTTTATAGATGGCAGGTTCTAATATTCTAATATATGGCCTCTGATTGGTTTTATTTAAATGTCTTTGTTGCACTGAAACTTTTGGAGCTGGGCTGAACCAGATAACTTGTGGATGTGTAAGGTGTCACTTAGGATTTACATCCTCGGGAAAGTAAAGGGGAGGATTTCTTATCTCCTTTCCTTCCCCATTGTGGAATGCTGTTCAACATTGTCCTGTTTCTTCTTTGCCTTAGTTTATGGTCTTCTCTGACAAGGCTGTTTTGTTTTTACAAATTAAATACCTTAACAAAAAATAATTTTATTATAACAAAATAGCATCTAATACATTTGGTTACATCAATCACTACTACTAGTATTTTATATATTTGGATTACTTAATGCCTGGTCTTCCTTTTACAATAGCTCCTTTCAGGCCTGGTACTTTGTTTACTTGCATTTCATTACTACTTTTCTTAGATATGTTGATAGTTTCCTTTACTTTGCTGACCAAGTTGGTTGCCACATCTGCAAAGGCTCATGCTGCAGTCATTCAGAAACAGATTTTGGAGACTTCTGCTTAGCTACACTTCTGCTACTTGACCTAGGCACCTTGAAAATGGCCATGGCTGGCAACAGGGTGACTCTCCCAACCTGGGGCTGACCCCAGCCTGATCCTTAGGATTGACTAGGGTATCCCCAGGCCCAGTTTCAGACCTGGGGCTGTTGCCAAAAATAGATGATTGCCAGCTGTGGCCCCAGGTCTGATACAAGGGCTTCCTCTGCTTGGGACTTCAAACCCTGCATCCAGCAGCTTCAGAGGGAGGGTTGCCAGCTGCAGGGGATCAGAGGCTTCCAGTGTGGAAGAGCAGAAGAGTTTTACCTGCCAGGGACTTTAAATAGCAGGCATTTTAAAGCCTCTGACAGGGAAAGCTTTTTGGCTCCCCCTGTCAAGAGTCTCATCCCCCCACACTGGCCAGCCCTACTGGGGCTCACCATTATGGAAGTTGAAACTCCTCTGCTTAAGAACCCCTTGGCTCTGCCAGGAGTCCACAGGGCAGCCTGGGGCTGATGCTGACAATCGGCTGATGGTTCGCACTAGTCCTGGAGCAGCCCTGAGCCAGCTGGAGACCAGGAGTTGCCCTGGGCTAGTGTTGACAAGATTATCAGCACCATGGGTTGGAGACCTGAAGCTGTCCAAGGCAGACAGCTGATTGTTGGGCATCCACCCCTGTTAGCCCTGGTATATAGACATGCCACTCCTTCAATTTTAAGGTGCCATAAAAACCAACCATAACAATGTTCCATGTGTTATGTGGAACATGTAATGGCTGACTTGTCATTTAATAACACCTTAAATTGGGTGCATTGGTAACACCCTCACTTCTTATGGCATGTTAACGCATTAGCGGTGGAGGGAGGAGGGGGTGGCTGCCATCTTGGCTGCCTGTGTGTTGGCAGCCGTGAGAACTGCTGGCTTCTACTGGAGAAGCCAGCATTTTATTTCAGTAAGGTGCCTCCCCACCCCACCGCCCACCCTTAGTAGTACATCCCTACTAATGTATTAATGGCTTTAGTTTTAGTTTAGGTTCTTTAGGTTAAAGAATTTCTTTCTAAATTACTTAATTAAAAAAATCCTTTGTTACTGGTTGCCATGGTAGCTTGGTGCACTTTGGGATTGGGTGGGAGGGAAGGCTGATCTGAGCCTTTTGAATGAGGCAGGATATAAATCAAAACAAATAAATAGTGCAATCAACACAGTTGTTTAGATGACAAATTAAGACACAATAAAGGCACAGACAAAAGTGCAGCTCCCCGCTGTAACTGAGAAGGCTTTGCAGGAAGTGTTCTTCCGAGTTGCAACCATCCCCCGGACCAAACTGTTCAAAATGGGAACATTTCAGAATGGGAGGGGGTGAAAGGGAGCAGAGGGAGCTTGTTCTAGGGGTTCCCTGGCTCTGGATGGTGGGGCAGCTGAATTGAAGCTTCCCATGCCCACCTCAGAGGGCTCCAGTACACATGCCCCACCCTCCAGCAGGGGCTGAAAACCCCCGCAGACCAAAATCCCTCTGTTCCCTTTCACCCTCCCATTCCGAAAACAGCTCATACAGAAGTTACAGAAGGCACTCTGTTTTGAAACATCTTCATCTGACCCCCTTATGCAATGTGGGATCAGATTTTCACTTGTTTGGCCATTTTTGAAGCAGTCTGCAGCTGTGCACTTATGTTTATAGTAGTATAGATGTACAGATGGATGATATTGAATGGATAAAGTTGTTGCTATGCATATGGAAGTAATTTTAAATTCCTAAAATCATTGTTTTTCTATGATCTTTTTAGAGTCAGAGGTTGCTGGAAAACTTGAAAAACCTGGATTTTATCAAAACTTCGGTACAGTTTACTTTTTATTACTTCTACTCATTTTGCCATTGGTTATTAAATACCAGAAATATCTTGATAGAAGAAACAAACCCTATGACAGTTTGGTGGTGGTGTTATTTTTAACTATTAAAGTTATATAACTTCATTCAGGGCTCATGGTAGAGGTGATATCTTTTATTAGACCAACAAGATTTTTGCAAAAAAAATCTTTTAATTGCAAGGTTTCAGGCACAAAAGATCACCTCTACCATAAGCCCTGATTGCTTTTTCCTCTAGCCCGGTACGGCTACAGCTTGGATACCTGACATATAACTTCATTGACATTTTGGGGTATAACCTGAGTTGCATATGGCAAAGATTGCACTCTTTATCCATGTACAGCCTCAGGCTCATGCTATAATGCCCAGAAGCTGCTTCCAAGAGTACTCGTTAAACCATTGACTCAATATTCTTTCAGGATACAAATTTTTCACAAGATCCTTTGGAAATTATATTTTGAAAATGAAACTAGCTGTACCCTCCCCTTCTGTTGAGAAGATTTTATAGTTGTTCTCAAATCTGTAAACAAAATATTTGTCCTACTAAGAGCTTAAGTTGAGACAGGTCTTTTAAAATTAGAACGGCTTGTAATTGAGAATTTTGTTTTTTAAATTAGTTGCATCTAAGGTAATTTTGGTGAGAAGATGCTCTGATGTACGGAGCAATTTAACCCTTTGAATATAGTATTTATTCTAATACACAACGTAGTTTAATTGGAAAGCAAATGCTATGGTTTGTGATGAGTAATCTTATTCTGCTTTGTGAGTAGAGTAATCTCATTTCTGAACTCATTTGCAGTATGAAACTCCATGCTGGCCCCTCTACCTGTGTATGTTCTGAATAACTTGTATTTGTCACTGAACAGCCGAATAGTCTATTTGGAGAGATTTCTACCAGGATCTTTCTCTCCTAATACTAGAATACTGGGGTTAACTTAACCCTAAAATATCTTAAGTATTGTATATCTTCCAATTAACATTCTTTTTTTTTACTTTATAGTGCTCCAAGTTCAGTTGTACAGAACTTTTTAAATAAAAAAAAATTCTGCTTTATGTGAAGGGAAGCAGTAATCTACTTTGCTAAGTTTGCCTGTTTACATGCTTATATAGTCACAAAGAGCTTTGTTTTTAATGACTAAACCAAAATATTAAGATTTGAACATTGTGAATATTGACAAAACAAAAGAATGTTGGCTCACCTTAGTTAATTGTGTACATACAACATTAAGTCTTTTCTAAGTGCATTTTCATAACATAGATTTTTCTTATTTTTATTTTTAAGGTTGAAGATGAACTTAGCTCTCCTGTTGTAGTATTCAAATTTTCCCAAGACCATCCAAATATAGGTATATAATTTATGGATAATAAATAATAAAAAGCAGTAGGGGGCAGCCTTTTTTGGCAGGCATTCTACAAATTAGCCCTACACTTTCAGTCCCCTTCCCCAGTCTGATCTGCTTTCTGCTCCCTGCCCTGTGCTCCATGCCTGATCTGTTGCTCTACTTCCTGCCTCTTGTGCTGTGCTCCCTGACCCATCTACTGTTCTCCTTTCTTTCCTGCCCTACACGGTACTGCCCATCCCCTTTCCAGTCTACTGCATGCCACCCAGGCCAGCCACTCCAGAGGTTGGCCCCACCTGTACCAAAGTACGTGTTCGTGTGCATCTGCGTGTATGTAAATAAATACATACGTATTACATTCTTGTTGCAAAGCTCCATTCCATTGCAGTATGGGAGAGTGAGTCATAAGTGGCTAGAATAAATGCATTTTAAGTCCATTATCAGTTTGAATTATGTGACCCACAAAATTAAGAAAAGATATATAAACGTATGTGCAAATTGTCTATCTTTTTCTAGAAAATATTGCTCATTGGAAAATTTAGTAACCTTTTATAATTATTTTGTATAAAAATCTCTGTTCCTTATTTTTGGGTTCAGATCAAACACTGCATGCTTCACAGACCTCTGCAATTCAACACACTTTAACCAACAATGAGAGACATATTTGTGATACCTTCAATCAGTGGGTAAGGCTGGACCTTCCTTTTTTTTGTAAAATGGGGAAAGACGGGATAGCTCAGGGGAACTGCTTACAGAAGCGACAAAACTAGCTTGGTCATAATTGAATATTTGCTCTTCCATGTGAAATTCAGGAGTGGCTCTGAATTAATAAGAGGGATTTAGTTCTAACTGGCAGCTTTTCATATGAATTATATTTTAAATTATAATATATACAAAATTTTAAACTCACAGGTGAAAATGTTGATACCTTTTCTTTAAGTCTTACCCCCAAAAATTTATATTTGTAGGTCACTAGGGTTAAATAAATGTTCTCCTTTGTCATGCATTCCAAAAAGCAGATTTGTGCATTGTGTTGCTTTTGCTGTTCACTAGATCTCTCTCCATTTTAAGTTAGTATTTATAGTCAATGAGATGCAACCTATAGAGGGGAACCCTGTACCCCAGGAAAGGTGACTTTCTTTTGTTTGCCAAAATAAAAAACTTGTCTCAGAGGCTTTTACTAGCTGAAGTGGAGAAGATATAACTTAGAGTTTAAGGCAATTTACTGTTAATGCAAGTAGTAACTGGTAACACAATAAGACCATCTTGTTGCGGGGGAGGGGAGAAATTATGTATGTTTTTTCACTCGCCAACTCCTCCCCCCCCCCCACACACACGCACTTCAAATAGATGTAGAAAATGGAATTGTGTTAATTACACTGTAAATTCCTTTAATTTTCTATCTGCCTTTGTGGTACAATCTGAGTTTGAGGTTTTATGCTGTGCAAGTGCTGTAGGAAGGGAAACAAGACTACTAGAGTGTGTCAGATCCCTTTTTCTACAATGTGGAGAGCTTAAATGTTCCTGCCTCCCCTCATATGTAGTCATGCAAGTCTGTTGTTTTTGTTTTCTTTGCCCCTAATTGAACTAAGGAGCAAGGGTTGCATTATGTGTTAGGAAAATGAGCAATTCTAAATATGTAAAATATGCATACTTTTAATAAGTGCTGCAGTAAATTCCCAACCCGTTTATGATGCTTATGCCAAGGCTAGTTCAGTATTCTTGTAGGGCAGTGGTTTTCAACCTTTTTTTCATTTGTTGGACCCCTTTGGAAATTTTGAATGGAGGTGCAGACCTCTTTGAATTGTAAGTGTGGGGGTATTCACATACTTCTGATTGATCGTAGTCTTCTTTTGTGGACCCCTTAGACATGGTTTACAGACCCCCAGGGGTCCACAGACACAAGTTGAAAACCACTAGGATAGGGGTCCTATCCTATGCAAAGTAAGCAGATGGGGGACAGCATCATGAAACCGATCCATTTATTTTGCTTTTCCACCTTTATACACATATGACTTCCTGTAATCACGGTCTTTCTCCATATTTCCCCTTGAACCTCTGCAAATCTACATGAATTAGGAAATGGAGAGGTAAAACTAAAACACAGTGGTTCGCGGGGGATTTTATAACCGTTGAGACAAAACACTTATAAGGAAAAAGCGTTCTGCAGGTCAAAGGCCTGCAGAACATACAGTCAGGCAGCCACACAAGCAGCAGCAACTTCATATTGCTGCCACTGCCACTGGTGTAATTGTGCAGCTGTGCTCACAGCCATTTTTTTTTCTGCTCCTCTCCTCTCCTCTCTCCCCAAGTCAGTACCTGACTCGCCACCCTAGTTATGCCACTGCTGTAGGTACAGATACTATATGCCGTCCTGTATGAATTATAATATCATTATAGGTTGCTGTGGACATTGTCATTACCTCTTCCTGCATGAAGCATGAATACAATTTGATTAACTTGCAGGAACCATGAAATAAATCACGTCTTGGGGTTTGCTTAGAAATTGTGAAATAATTTAATATGTACATGGCTTTTGTGTTTTGTCACTTAAGGTTGAGGTGAGCAAGCCAATGCTTATATACTTCAGGGAAGAAAACTAATTAACTTTTAAGTAGTAGAAAAAAGAAGCCTTATTTGGGGCATTGAAAATATAGGACTATTCCAGTCCAAGTTGGCGATCTTGAAAACTGTGCTCTATAAATTCCTTTAACTAACTATGTCTTGTCTCTTCAGCTTGGAGAACAGTTGGCACAGTTGATTCCAGCCAGTGGAGTTGATGTGGTTGAACTAGAAGATGAAGGCACATGTGTGCGTTTTAGCCCATTAATGACTTCTGCAGGTAACAGTGTCATTTAACTTAGCCACTTACTCAGATAGTTCATTTGGGGAGGGGAAAAATTGGAATTTGCCATTAAAATGATAAATATCATATATGTGTAAACTGAATCTGTTCTTCTCGGACTGACTTTCAGTATATTCTCCCAAGATTTTTTTTTTCCCTTTAGCTACTTAAATGAGGCAGTGACATCTAAAAGAGGTTCAGGATTGTCTCATAGCTTAGCAACTGTTACTTTAGAAAAACATTACTCTTTGTGTATGGCATCATGGTCCTCCACCTCTGTAAAGCCTTCTATTTTGTCAGTATTCACTAGAAAGAATAAGGTGAGAAACTGAGGAAGGTTCCTTTTTAAACTCTCAGGCATTAGAGAGGAGTCGTCATAGTCCTTCTTTCTCTCATTCCTTTGGATAAAGGATATACTCTTACTTATTCAGATGGTTAGATATAGGGACTGAGCCCTTGAATAGAATAAAATAGCCTATTTTGAAAGAGACAAAAGATCCATTTAAACATGTGTCTGTCTGTCCCTCCTTCCCCAGCACCCTTTTTCTTAGTATTGATGCAGAAAAGAAATTCCTTTTTTTATTTTTTCTCCTAGGAACAGGGTGTAGTATCAGATTAGAGAACCAACAGTGTAGAGAAGTAGGAAGAATTTTTTTTAATGTGGTTATGCTGTCATTTTTTTAGACAAAAGTAGCGCAGAATCATTGTGGTATAATTTGGCTGTATATGGACAGAATTATTTTTAAGTTATTAATGTAGTAAATAAAGGAATTGACATTAATAGTTTATAATACCAGAAAGTCTCACCATGATATAGCTTATTTTTTCCTGAATGCTTGGCCACAGCTTTTGTCATGTCTCTGCTGTGTCAATGGATGGTAGATCTGAAAACAGATTTCAGCACCCAGGTGAAGATAATGCAGTATTATTAAGATAATCTATGCAAAGACCATTGTAAATATAATGTGCAGGGCCAGGTATCTGGCTGGCTGAGATGAATCAAAATGTGAATAATCTGTCTCTGAGTCCACTACTTCACATACTAATAGATCGGCTCTTTAGTGTTAGGAACAGAGGTACAAGATGTTGATCAGTTGGTGGACTGCTTAAAAATGAAGATACCAGTACTGATGAGCACACTACAACTAAGAGATGAATTTGAGCAAGAAGTGAAAAGAACAGTAGGTTTGTCATATATTGAAGATCTCAGTTGGCCAGGATTGGGTGTTATAAGGTAAGTTTTGGGCAGCCCCAGACATGATATTGTTTGATGTTTTCCTCATGAGATTTGACTAAACAATGCATTTGGTAAAGAAGACATGACCCTGCTCACTAGTGATTTTATTGTATCCTTTGGGCCTGTAGAATTTGGCTTATGGCACAGCTAAAATTTTCTTATACTGATTTGTGACTGAACTATATTTTCTTGAAGATATCATCTGTGTTTTGCGACATACTTTTATTGGGTATTTGACACATTTGGAACTTGGCTAAAGATCTGCTTTGCAAAATAACTGGGTTGACAACCCTAACATTTAACCATTGTTGTAAATCAGTTGTATTCAAGTGCTTTTATGCATCCCACTGTATTTGGCTTAATATTACAGTCCATTTTTTAAAAATAATGGAATTCATTTGTCTTTTGGCAAATACAACGAACGGTTGATCATTTCTTGCCACATATTGTAAAGTTTTCCATTTGTTCAAAAAATTGAGCTGTAATCAATACTGAACTCCCCAAAAGATACTGCAACAAACTTCTGTATCCACGGGTTTTTTTTCCAGCTGCAAATGCTGAGTTACTGTACTTCCTCTACTTGGTTACTTTCAGTATTTTGACTTTAGGTATCACATTAGTTTGTAGAAACATGCTAAAAGTATAGATTGTTCATGTTTTGTTTGTAATGTAAACTAAAACTGTGCTGTCCTCTGTCTTGATGTTAAAGATATGACTACAGAGGTGATGGGAAGAATGATGACAAGCAGGATAAAGAATTGGAGAAAATTAACACTGAACTTCTGAAAAAATTAAGTGAACTGGAATCAGATCTTTCCTTTTCTTTAGGTAAATATACTGTTGAAAAAACTTCCAATCAAGTTAATGCTTTCTTGACTTTTATTTTCCTTGTTATGAGTGTTACTACAAGTCCTAAACTTCTAAAGATAGACAGGTTTCTAGAACTACTTTTCTTGGTTCCATAGCCTTGGTTCCATAGACTTCTTGGACTAAGAAGTCAATGAAAAACTAGTTCCATTTGTCAACAACAGCTGTGGCAGGATGAACTACTTCTGTGAACTAGATGCACTAAGCAAGCAGGATTGTATTAACCTGAGGGCTGTTTCCTTCCCAGAAAGCCTAAATGCTGTGATATTTAAGTTGATGAAGTTATGATTGATCTTCTCTTAGTCTCAAACTGATCCCACTGTTGGCTGTTTACTGCATTCCACAGTTTGGTTAGTTTAGATGCCTTTTGCCATAATATAAAATAATCTCAGTTGCACTTCAACCAGGGTGTCATTTGAGTGCATGAAGGTATTGTAGTATGGTCTGGTAAGAATGCTGGGGAGTTGCACTTTTGGTGCATTAGTGGTTTCTAGTCTCATTCTTATTAAAGCCAGGCTCATATTTTTAATCTTTAAAGGGAAAATCACCTAGGTGATGCCATGTATGAATATGATAAAGAAGCAATTGCTTAGAACACTACACTAGTGATACAAAATCCCAGTGAAATCCTCAGATTCCTTGTAGGTTGATATGGTAGGCTCTTGGGTGCAATCCTGGAATTTCCAGGTAGACCTTGCCTGATTCTCTCCATACCATTATTGCTGTAAGATGACAAGCCAATAGCAGATAATACGCCACATTTCAGCTCTTATTTTTCACGTTAGGTGGTGTCGTGACCCTTTTAAGATATCCTTTTATTTTATAGGTATACAGTTGTATATAATATCTATTGTTTCTTCTCATTAAACCTTAGATATGGTTTTTCAGTAAGAAAAATACAATGCCAAGCACTAAAATGTTGCTTTTATTAATGAGGTATATGCAAAGTTAAAAGCTTAAGTGTTGGGATTCCCAGACATGTTATTGTGTGTGTGGTCCCTCTCGTGAGAGATTTTTACATTGTCAGCAAAAAAAAATGAAATTCGTCCTTCTTCCTCCAGGCCCAGAATTTGGAGGGGAGAAAAACTGTGTGTATATTGGCATGGTAACTGAGGATCTGGATGTGTCTGAGCTGGTAGAAACTATTGCAGCAACAGGCAGAGAAATTGAAGAAAATTCTAGAGTATGTATTGAAATTGAGACTTTTATCTTGTTTTTTATATATTGGTTTCAGAGCACTTTTTGAAAGAAAATGACACTTAACCAATACACTTAACTTAGAGCAATTTACATCGTTTGTGAGAATTGTTCCCGGTGGTCTGATTCTTGTAAAATCTCTGGGCTCATTCAATCATACAATGAGCCAAAGAGTTTAAACCATCCAAGGAAACTCTTTTTTTCTACATCTAGGGAGTTGAGACCATATTTTAGCATTAAGTCTTGCAACTTCACTGACATTAGTGCAACTGTGAAAGTTTCCACTAGTTATCTGTTAAAACGTCAGCTTGGAAATGAGCATTACAATATGTTCATTTCAAGGACACTTCCTTGATGCTTGTAGAAGATTACCTGAGAATCCTTGGGTGCTACCCTTAATGGCTAATCTAATGGAGTTCTTGGATTAAAATCTGCATTAAGGAAGGTGGTTGCCATTGGAGTAAAGATAAAATTTTCCTGGTATTGGACAATTCCTGCTATTATGGAATAATTGATCATCACTTCAGCTAATTAATCTTGTGGATCTTATTTTCTCACCTACAAAATAAATTCTCCTTCAGGCATCCTCTGCATCTTTCCACTCATGGGGTCACCAGGGTGCAGCTCTGTAGTGGAAGCTCTTAGTCATGTCTATTGTAGTACTATCATGTCTGTTCCTACCACTCTTCTCACTGTTTCTGTTCAGGGGATGTGTCACTACAAACATCTTACTTCCTCCCATCTGAGCCCTCAGCCTGGATCCTCTCCTTGGAGAGTTTGCATTATAATTCCAGCATGATTTTTATGTAGACTTCTAGCATGGACAGTTAGCTTTCAACACGTTACAAGTTCTTAAGAACAGAAAAAGGTTATTCTAGGTTGTTAATGATGCTCGCGATTAGGATCTGATGGTTGGTCTGAAAATAAAGACTAAGTTTGAAGAGGTGTACCAGTTGCCCTGTTGTCTTTCCAGCTCATACAGAATGCCTGACTTGTCTCAGGAAGAGCTGGTTCTCCTTCAGGTGTGCAGTCATCAGTGTTTCAGTCACAGGGGCACAGAGAAGCCTGGATGAACAGACTGGTAGTTCTGCTTCTGTAGGAGATGGTGATTAGATTCATGAATGAGCATACACCAACTTTTGCTCCTGATCCCTCTAGGGGGAAAAGGCAACAGAAACATCTTTTGAGGCTCCAAGAGACCTGCAGCAATTAATATATTTTAAGCCATGAGATCCACAACTGAAAGGCAGATGTGCCTCATCAATGGCCTCTGCACAGAACCAGTCCGCAGGTACAACTCATTTGCACCCACCCCACCCCTTTTGGGTCTGTGCAGAAAAGTAGTTGAGTATTCAGAAAGGACTCAAGGAAAGGAGTGTCAGCAGAGCCAAGGTGTACTTGTGGGGCGTATTCCTGATCAAGCCTGTATGTATCCTAGCCAGTCAGATTCTAAACAAAGACTATAGGACCAGAGGCTTGGAATCCAATTCTCCATTCCTACCCCTCCTGCAAAACCAGCCACATCTGTAGCATTTTGGATCTGCTAGGTAACTCTCTTAATTTATGTCTGAGAGCCCTAAGACCTGCAGAGAGGAGATGTTCTTAACCTCTGCACCCCCATGCTGCTGTTGCCATTCTTCCAGAGAAAAAGGAAAATGTTCTTCACATTTTCAGAGTAGCACTTCCATCCTTTCTTAGGACTGTCCCCTACCTTCCTTGAAGGGGGAGAAGGGTGCTGCTTGTCAGAGCTATCCTGTCAGTGGGAATATGCAGGACACGAGATGATCTGTATTTTATCTGTAACTAAAGTTTTTCCAGGCACACTCTGTGTAGTCCCATTTCCTGTCCACCTTCCCTTCTTCTGCGCCTAATCACAGTCTCGGACTTATTGGAAGTAGTAAAGGAGTAAAGCAGACAGGGCCTCTTGGCCTCTGAACTGTGGGGAATGGTCAGGGAGAGCACACTGCTATCAGTTTTCCTCACCAGAAATGCACCATTTATGCACCCTATAGTGTGAAAATGCAGAGGACAGCCAGATGCAGGTGAACGACCTTCAAGTAACAGGAATGCACAGCAGTTCACTTAAGAATAGTTTTCTGCCTTAAGAACTATTTAATAAACAAGACATCTACATTCAGTTTTCTGTTGAGTGTCTGCTTTAGTGTAATTTGCCAAGTGCTGGCCTAACTTGGTAAAATGTCCAGATGTTCCATTTAATGTAATCATCAAGACTAGGACTAAGATGCCAGTTCAAGTGTAAGTGATTCAGTACTTTTTCGTTTTTTTAATTAGCTGTTGGAAAACATGACTGAGGTTGTTAGAAAAGGGATACAAGAAGCACAAATTCAGCTGCAGAGGGCAAATGAAGAAAGACTTCTTGAAGAGGTAAGACTGTCCAAGTAAGTGCGTGAGCTGCTTTGCAATCTGGTGGGTGGCTCAGTCACCAGAATTGATCTTTCCATTGCGTGTTCTGTAGGGGCTGCTGCGCCAGATTCCTGTCGTCGGTTCTGTGCTGAATTGGTTTTCTCCATTTCAAGCTTCACCAAAGGGAAGAACATTTAACTTAACAGCAGGTAAGAACACATTTACAACAGTATGACATTAGTGATAGCTATGGAAGTGGGAACCTGTAGAGTGCTACAGGCTTCTACTTATTAACTGATTTTAAAATATCTGACTTGCATGATTAAAAATGCACTCTTTAGATACTGATAGACACCTTTCACAACACTTCCTCCAGCACCAAATAAAAAGAATTCCGCACTGTTCCCTGTCCTGCTCACTGTTAGTTCTCCATACCTAAAACTCTCATATCAAACTAGAAAAACTTGCTGGATTTGGTTGTCTTCCTGTGTTATGTAACAAGAAAGGGCTCATTATGTCATCTCCATAAATTCCAAACATATGACCTGTAAAACTGGATTTCTTCTTATGCTTATAATGCATATACCAGCGAATGGGGAGATCTTAAGAGTCTTGAGAATCTTCTTAGAGCTGTGTAGTGTACGTTTCAGCTGGGGCCACCAGAATGTGTATTTACCCAAAGTCCAAGATGCCTCTGAATTTAAGATGGGTCCCCCAATAATTAGATTCTATACATAACACATTTATAAATTGTGCATGTATAGAATCTAATTATTGGGGAATCTATCTTAAATTCATCCCCCCACCCAGACCTGTGGCAGGGGGGCAGGTGGTAGGGTGAGGCAGTGGGGTACAGATGGTGAGAGGAGCAGTGGGGAGCAACTAGTAGGGGGTACAGGCAGTATGGGGGCAGTGGGGTCAAGCAACTTGACCTTTGCTTCTCTCCTTCCCCCCTCCCCCCCCATGCTTTCCCTGTGAATGCTGTTATGGGTAGCTTTTGTGCAGAGCAGAGCTAGATATGTTTGGTCAGGCACCCCAAGCTGACCACTTTTATTTTTGCTGCTGGCCTTAGCTAAGGACCCAGTGTTCAGGGTCCTCACCTCTGCTGCAGCTGAGTTACGTCCATAGCACCACCACCCTGGGCTTGCAAGAAATGCAAAAGAAACAAATAAAGAGTTAAACAAATAAATTGCCACTTAGCATTTCCCTGGTTTCATGCCTCTGACTTTTCCCAGGCTTCATTTGCTGGTACCCTCTTACCTTTCAGAGGCTTTGGGGCCTGAAGGACTTGTGCAAACGAATGCTTGCTCAGGGCTCCTTCCTGTGGGCTGCTTGACCTCTGCTAGCCCCAGGCTCAAAGCAGCTTACTCGCATCCCCCCCCCCACCATACTCGCATCCAAGACAAGGAGACCCAAAGAGCATTTTTCCCTATGTTAAACTGTGGGGAAAGAATACTTTCTTTTCTGTGTAGCTTCTGTTTCGAATGACCCTTGGGCTGTTCCTACCTTCATCACTCTGCAGTGAGTGTAAATCTGTTAGGGAAGGACATGCTAGAACTGAATCATACTGGGTGTGTCTACACAAGACACTAACTGCACAGTATCCTAATAACACTACGCAGTAGTGTGTTGAACAAAACCCGCGCTACCCGTGCTAATATGCTACTGTGTAGTAGTATTAGCCTACTGTACAGTTAGCATCTGAAAAAACCCATGTGCTGGTGCTATTACTTAGTAGCGCAAGTTACTTGTGCATTGATTTAGTACTTGGTTATCCAAGTACTAAACTGAATGTGAAGTAACTAGAGTGCATTAATGAAAGCTTAGACGCATCCACTGTGTTGAGTGTGTTGTATACTTGAAACAGCTATCTGGCAGCCAGTCATGAAGGGAATTCACTGCAGCATACATGTGTGGATGGACAAATTATTGCTGTATTTGAATTGATCTGTAACTTATGTCTGTTTTTTGATGCAAAAAAATGGAGGGATGATGCTTTTACAAGTCAGTCTTGGTAAAGTACCAGCCAGTCGTCCTTGACGCTGTAAGTTCACATAATTTAGCAGAGGCTTGAGGGTAGGCCAGTGACTTTAGTCACTATATCATCAAGGCAACCTTTATTTATGAAAAGCTGGGGGAAAGGGAGACAAGGCTTTTGTTGTGTCAGGAACTTTCACTTCATCACTGATGCAGGAAATGCAGAATGGAAGGCTTCTTTGGAAGAAAAAGGCCAGGATCCTTTTGTGAAAGATTTCCCCACTTCTATGGGATCTCCTTTCAAAACCTTGCTGTCACAGGGATGGAAAATGTAGAAAAGATCCGAAAATATTTTAGGGCTGTGCTGGTGGAGGGGAAGAAATCTTCACTGGTAGAAAAATGTTATAAAATGAGCATGGCGTCACTGCATCTTTCTCTAGTCCACATTCCATCCTGTATTCGCAGCCTGGGGTACAGCCTTGCACCCGAGTGGGATGGCACCACTTCATGTGAGACTGGCATGTATAGCATGAGGGGGGACTCCATGTGTGCTTGGGATGATGCATGAGTGTTAAATGAAAATTAAGAGAGATGCTGGCTCAGTGATGTGTTAAGCTGGCATGTGACCTGCTTCCAGTTGTATTTAGCTCAGTGGTGTGTCAACAGTTAAAATTTTGCTTCTTACACAACACTGTCTTCCCTTGCAGGCTCCCTAGAATCCACAGAAGCCACCTATGCATCAAAAGTGCAGGGGACTGGGACCACACCTCCCCCAACTCCCACTTCTGGTCGCACCAAGCAGAGACTTCCAGGTGAGCTCCCTAATTCACTTCCAGTAGTTTGCTAAGACATTAAAATTTCTGCTTGAATAAAAGACAAACTTATTGCAGTGTACACTGCCCACATCAAAAACTAGAGTGCTGATTTTTGATTTTGGTAGGACCTGATCAGTTGCTTTTAATGACCAATGCATAAATTACAATCCAAATTGGATTTAAACAAATTTGCCTAAGCATCAGTCACATCACTTCTGCTGTAGTGCTCTACAGACTAGGGAAAGGGGTGTCCTTTACCAGCAGTGTCACTGTCTCCAGGGCTCTTACTAGATAATATCAGAGATTATATTGAAGGCTTTTCAGTTTTGTGAATTAATAAGTAAACAACATTCTGCTATTTTGGGAAGAGAAGTATGTATTAACAATGCATTAGTGTGTGGTGAATTTGCTTTGCCAGCTGGCTATTTTGTGGAACCCCTGATGTGTTGGGGAAGTAATGATATGTCAGTGACTTTGTACTGTACCATAAAAAAGCTATTAAAAATCTGCTAGGCAGTCGGGGTGTGTGAAGCGGGCCATATTCAATTCGTTGATTTGGATCGCTGTCCCAATTTATATTCAGCCATATCTGAATCTGAAGATTCAATGCTGATTCGGCCATAGACACGGCTTTAAATGGGTTTTTTTCCTACATACCTCAAGGTACCAGGCGCAGCTCGTGAACGGTGGGGCGGATGGAGTGTCCCACAGGAGCGCAGCCCCCCCTCACCCCAAATGCTTGGCGATGGACCCCCCCTCCCCCAGCAATCAGCCATGGGGGGACCCCAGGTGCCCGGCCCCCTCCTCCCCCCCCACCGACCCAGGAGTCATCAGGCACCAAGCTGGGGGACAGGGGGAGGGTCCCCCGCACATTCTGTGGCAGACCCAGAAGTGGACTGGAAGTGCTTCTGGTCCACTTCCGGGTCTGCTGGTGAGTGCACTGGGGAGCCCCCTGACCCACCATTGCAGCATTCACAAGCCGCCTGGTACCTTGAGGTATGTAGAAAAAACATTTTAAAGCTGTGTCTGTCCAACTCATTAAATCTCTCCGAATCAATTTAGGGAAATTTAAAGGGTCTCCTGATTCGATCCGGATATTTGGCCGCCAAATCGAACCAGTGACTGAAGCTTTGCACAGCCCTACTAGACAGTAGTAAAGCTGGTTCTTCCTTTCACCAAGTAAACAACAGTAGGTTAGCAAAGTGTGAACAAGTGAGGCTTTATTATTGTTAGCTTGCCTTTCTTCCTCTGCCATGAGAGAGAATTGGTTTTTAGCCTTGGACTACCAGTCTTCCTTAATTGATCATTACTAGAAACCCCTTCAAAACAGTGCTGGTGTATTTATGCATTCAGAACTGACTTAACATGACTACCGGCATGCTGTGTCTGACACGAACTGGCAGGGGTTTTGTTTTTGTTTCCCTGTTGGTTGGTTTTTGTTCTTTTCAGCCAAGTCTTAACTGAGCCTCTGATGCAGGGGGAAACAGTTACAGAGAGAAGGTGAAAAATTTGCATCTCTTCTGTGCTCATGAAGTGCTTGTAACGTTTAAGTGAACTTAATGCAAAGGCAAAATGGTACTCACTGCTACAAATGCAAAAACCAGCAGCCAACCACTGTTCAAAATCCTGGCCTACGTGCATTAAGTTATGTATTTCCTACACTCTAATACTTTTATTCATAAATATTTCTACAGGTCAAAAGCTTTTTAAAAGATCTTTAAGAAGCTCTGATGGGTTCAGTGAGACCAGTTCAGTCAGTCACACAGATGACTTGGAAAAGATGGAGCAACAGCCCCACGCTTCATCCGCTGTACAAGAGCAAGGGACTTCCGAGCCAGAGAAATCTGAGCAGCAAAAGGAAATGGCACAGGCAACAAACAGAGAAACTGAAGATTTCCAAAGTGACAAATCCCCCAAATCAGGAAATGACTGCATTAAAGTAAAGGAACAGGAAAGCTTAAGATAAAAACCTGATGTTGTGGATTGAGACTTTGTACAGAAAATGCATTCCCTTTACCATAGGGAAGATGGTGTTGCATTTAAAATGTCAACAGTGCCACGTGCTAGTACAGTAACAGCTACTGTAAGTCATAATTAACTGGAATTTTGCACAAATACATCAGTGAAAAAGTTCCCCCTCCTCTGCTGGGGAAGGGCCTGAACTCTTTTATTGTACACTTATTACATTTGCTTTAATCATATACACATTAATATCACCAAAGTAATAAGCGATCTCATTTATTAAACTATTTGTAAACATTGCCGAAATAAATCATTTGGCAAAAGGTGATGTTTACTGTAGGAATCCAGGTGGCATTATAGTACTTGAGGAGTTGATCGGGTAGGATTAGGATTGAACATACAACTGCACCTAGTAATGTTTGTAAAGTGATTCTAATTTATATTCAACCTGCCAGTTGCTCACCATCTTTATATATATAAATATATAGATATATGTGTCAGTTTAGCCTCCACTGTAGAACAAACTTAGGTAGACAAGCTGTCTGCATTGCAGTTCATCTCAGTTCTCTTGGATGTATTTTGGATTTGTTTTATCCCTAATCCCCAAAACTTCATTGCCAGCAATTGTGAGTAAAGGGGATGTATACTTGTGTACATAGGAATGGCTGAACTGGCATCCATCAGTTTTTCCCACTGTTGTTTGCAGTCCACTGAGTTGTTTCTTGATCTTGTGGGCCTAATGTTACTGACTTACGCCTTTTAGAAAGTGATAGTGCCTCTGCATGCCACAACTTCTTGCCTCTCACTGACGAGAATCAATACACATTTTCCTCTGCACGCCACTTATATAACCAAATCTCACTGAACATATTTTGTATAGAGTAAATGTCATCGGAGTCTTTTTCTGGTGTGTATTTTTAAAGATACCTGTTAGGAAAGCTTGAAAACCTGTCAAGTTTGTGGTTTCTACACTATCACTTTGACTAACATGGTAATATACCTATTGTAGATATTGTACAAATCCAAAGAAATTCTATAAGTTAATCATATCAACTAAGACTGCTTAAAATGTATTACAATCTGGCTAGCTTTTGTCGGAATCAAAAACTTAAGTCTTTCTCCATTACTCTGAGTCACTTGACTACACTCCTTCAGGATTTGCAATAGCCTCTCTTTGTTAAGGAAGTCCCAGAAAAACTTAAAAGTGCAGAAGATATTAATTGTCCTAGTCCTCCAAAACTGACTTGCTAACACTGTTGCCAGCATTCCCTTTACATAAATATGTAATTTACCACCTTGTGTAGCATCATGCTGGCCTAGCGTTAGTGGGTTGGATATTGTTATAAGGAAAACTGTTAATTTTAAGTGTACTGCCAACTAACTTTTCCTCTTGGACACCCAGATTCTGTGCAACTGGGAAGCCTTAAAATTATACTTAACTGCAATTTTGATTCCAGTAGTTAGGCAAATCAGAGTGCAATTTTTCTTAAGTGCAACAACATAAGTCAACCTGTCTTCCTTATCAGTTTATTTGGTGCAATGACGTATATTAACATGGGTAAATTTGTTGGGAATAAAATTATCAACATAAAACAAAATTAATTTTTAATGTTTTTATATTTTGAAATGGTTAAAATAGCAGTTTTGTTGGAATTGAGCTATGTACTTTAGATACTACCCAAATGTTTCAATAAAAATTCTTCAAATGATTGTATCTGAGACTTGTTACTAGTAAAAGTTCAGTAACTAGCTTTTTAACTATAAGATACCTACTCTTGTCTTGTTTATGTAAAAATCCAGCTGTAGGGCATACTAGCTCATAATTATAACAGTACATACATCAATTGAGGAGCTTCTGTTTTTAGTATGCATTTGGATGACAACACCCAAGTCAAGCGGAAGCTGGAGTCTCCAGCACTTAAGACATGGATAGAGCATCTCATGTAATTTCTGTGTTCCAAATATTATGTCATCTTCCCCTCATGGTTTTGCTAGCTAGTTTTGATGGGTAAAGAAAATGTTAAATCACTGCAGAGGGACAACAGGACTCAGTGGCCAGAACACAATAAAGAACATGTATTCATGGCATCAAAGCTCTCCTTGCAAAAAAAAACAACAGGGTAAGTCAGTTCTTTTGAATTCAAAGCAGTTGCACCAGTTAAGCTGGAAGTAGCAAGTAAGAGTGTAGGTGTGTATAAGGGGAAAAAGAAATCACAGAAGGTAAAGTGCAAGAAATCACATGACCGATTCATAACTCAAAGAAGGGTGAAGGGAGCTACTCCTATTGAAACTTCTAGCTCAGAAGGAACAGACAAGATATTTGAAAGCAGAGCAGTGAAAGGCTAGGAACTCTGCAACATTTTAATATCACTGGAAATAATCCTTGAATTCAGAGAACATAATTCAATTACTGCTGTTTTATTACAATTCTCAAGCTATTGACACTTGGTTCTCAGATTGCTGGTGAGTTGCAAAGTTTACACACAGCCTCCTTTTGGCACTTTAATACTTCAGCATAGTTTTCTATCAAACTCATGCAGGTTAGATCCTTTTACAGTTTGGGGTCTTATGGTCTTTGTAGGAAAGTGCCATGTATAAACTATCTAAACTCTTAACTCCAAACTTTTCAAAGCTTTTATGGAAACTTACCAGCCCAGGTACAGATTGCACTAGAGAATTTGGTGAACATGCTTTTTCTACTGTCAGGTGTTTATAGTCCTTTTTTTCAATTGATGGTTTAGGATACTTTGTTTGCATCAACTCTATAGGTTGCCTGTATTGTATATGCACACACACTATGCTTCAGTTAATGCCATCTTTCCTACCAAAAAACAGACCCCAAAACTGGTTAAACTATACCATTATTAAAAATACACAAAACTAAAAATTTTGTAGGACAGGCAGCTGTAATGCAATACAAATGAAGAGATATAGATCTTATTCAAATACTGTTGTCACAGCCAGCAAAATACATCTGCTTAACAAATAATGCTATGGTTACAGAAGAATTGCCAAGACTTTAAGGATGTACACCTGTAACCAGTACTAAGAATCTGATCAAGATACCATAAGGATTATTGTTCATGTAGGTTTTAAGCTTTTTGTAACAAGGTATTTTCAGGAATAGTTGTTCAACTCCCGTTACATATAAAACTGTATTTTACTGCTATACCTAATTATAAAGAATATGGGACTAAGTACATCTCTGTCAGTCTCTTTTTTGTTAAAATGCAAAAATAAGTTGTAGAAACAACGATAAAATGTTACGCTTCAACTTTAGAGTCAACAGCAAAAGGTGAGGAACTAGCCTGGCAATGGCCCTACCACTCATTAGTGGTGAATACTTTTAAGTTACTCATCCACAGTTTAGATAACAGAATGGGAAAGCAGCACTGGTGAATAGACTGTTACTTCAGGAAAAGCGTAGTATGAAATATTTGCCCTTTTGCAAAACAAAGGCTTTTTAGGCTCAAGTATTTGGAAATATCTGAATCGCTTTTACAGGTCTGATTGTCAATTTTTTTCTTATGTGAAAAACTGATTCATCTCACCAAAAACTAGATATGTTATTTAGGGTGCAACCACGATTTGGATTTTGAAAAATAGTTTTCTCCAATGATCAAGAAGTCACTGCATTAAGCCTGTATACCTAAACATACATTTGATAAACTTTTGTCCTTAAGGAGAGAGAGTCCTAAAGGAAAAAAAAAAATTCTTGAATTGAATCTTGCAAGGTAGATTTCAAGAGGCTTCTATATACACCTGTTAGCACCAAAAGAAAGAACTGGAGAAAAAGCTCCGTCAGGGGCAGAAAAACTCTTAACCTCAGAAGCAACTGCTCCCTTTTGCAAGTAACAGTGCAAACAAATGCACTTCTGCCAAAATACTTTGTTTTGAAAAGCATCAGAGTTGAGGGATTGTAGGAGATGGAATCAGCATCAGTTCAGAAACATACTCCTTGCAAAATGGTCACTCTTCTGTTGGCAAGGCCACATCTTCCTGGTCTCTTTCTGGATTTGCCTGTTAAATCTTGTCAGAGCAAACCTGTACCCATAACCCTTCTTCATTTTTTTTGTAGCTGCGTGGTTTTCTGTCAGGGAACAGGGAGTATTGTGGAAAGGGGTGATCTTTTAAAAATGTTAACGTGGATCTAATGTGGGAAACAAAGTGGGGGGGCTCAGCCAGAGGAGATGTGGAAAGATTCTGAAAAATAAGACAATATTGTGAGCTAGTTCAACCCAGGATAGGAACAACTCCTGGCTGCTGGGCTTCCAGCTGCATTGTCAAGATAGGACACCCACCCTTCAGCAGTGCACAGAAAAGCCATCAGTTCAGACAAGACATTAGCAGTACTCGATACAACTAAAAACCGGTTTCTTTGGGTACCTGTAAGATCTGTTCATCGTCCTGCTCCAGCCAGAAATCCACATGTGGGAAAGGCATCCAGAAGTAAGGTCCAATATGGAGTTGCTTTGTCTCTGCATCATAAATACTAATCATCTAAGACAGGAAACAGACTTTGAAAGACTTTCCTCAACCTTCAAGAGCAGTTGATTGGTTCACTTGCTGCAAGGCCAGTCCCTGCAGGGAGCACCCAGCACTTGCAGTGAAAAGCAATCTAGTTGCTTGTGGTCCATAATTCTCCAGAAAGGAGAAGGTCTTCCCCCTCTGGGTCAAAGGATAATCAAAAATCATAAATCCTTCCTCAAGTGAGAGTCATCCTATCATGAGTTTGCATGAAAGCAGATCCTACACACGGATCTACAACTTCTAAGAGGGAACAATCTTGCAGGCTAACACTTAGGAGACCTGGATTTAAACTCTCAGCTGTCCCCAGGCTCTCATTAGCCTTAAGTAAATTTAGTGGGTTTTGCCCTATTCCCTACTCCTAACTGTAGATTACCACCACATCCTCTCACCTTTCATCTGCTGGGGACATCTAAGCTGCAAGTTCTCCAGGAAAGGGATCTTTCTAGGTGTTTGTGCAGCACCCACCATAAGGTAACCTGCTCTTAGCTGGAGCCTCAGGCACAGGGGCAGGCAAAGTCTGACCTGTGGGTCGGATTGGGCCTGCAGCAGTCTCCATTTCCCAGCAGCCCCTGCCCACATTGCTGTGACAGTGTGGGGCTGGATGGGGAGCTGCTCTGGGGGCTGGGATCTTGCAGCAGTGACAGCATGTTCTGGAGCCAGGGCAGAGCTGCCATTTGCTGCTCACATGCCCTGAGCAGGGACATGCGGGCAGCAGGTAACAGCTCTGGACGACGCTGTCGCCACTGCAAGATCCCAGCCCCAGCCACATGGTAGTTCCCCACCTAGCCATGCACCCGCCCAGCGCTGCTGGGGCCAGTCTCCATGGAAACCCTGGCCCCTTGCTGTCACAGCACCACCACTGCTGGGATCTCCATGGAAACCAGCCACAGTGACACTGACAGGCACTGCTGGGAAATGGAGTCCGGCCACTGGCCAGATCACCATTTTGCCCATCCCTGTTCTAGCAGCTACTGTAATGCAAATTGACTTAGCACAAACTCCAGCCTTGTTACAGAACTACAGTACTTCCCTTAGATATAGAGAGTGACCATATGTCCAGGTTTGGCCAGGACAGTCCCAGATTTTGAAGGCCTGTTCTGGCCAGCTGATGAAAATTTAAACAAGAATTCTGGGTATGGGGCAGGGAGGCAGAGGCATGAGCTGTAAAACAGGAAGCCCTAGCAGACAGCAAAACCCTCCTAAAATAGATTAGCTTGATTAATGGAATGACCATAAAAAGGGATGATTAACACCTATGGAGTAAAGAACAACAGGTCATTAGTGGGCCACTGACTCCCGTAGCTGCCTAAATAATAATACCAGAGCTGCACCATGCTGCCCTGCCCCTGTCTTTGCCTGCAACAACGCAGCTGACTTGAGTGGAGGGGTCAGTGTCTGGGACTTTACATTGTCCCATACAGTTACCCTACTTAAACAGCAGCTCTTGAAGCAAAGGTTTACAAGACCAGTGTTGTTGATCATAGCCTGGCATTATATCAGTCAAAGACATTTCTCCTTAAAGGAAAAGTTTTCAATTAGCAATAATCACACCTAGGATTAAACTCATTGGCTATGATACTACCACTGCACAAAGCATAGATTTCTCTCATAAGCCACTGATACTTTTCCCTCGTTAGTCATGTTCTTACCCCAGTAAAACTATACCTTTTTCACTCACCTTTGCTCCTGTTAAGGTACGGGCTGAACGTAAGTCCTCATCTGGTCCCTTATCTGGAAAAGTTGCATGGAAGATCTCTCCTGTTTTAACATTCACAGCTGAGGGGAGAGCAGTTATCAGTTACCAATGACTTGTACCCATCTACCCACACACACTGTATTCCAGACAAACAAAACCAAGACACAATAACCAGCAAACTTCAGGGCCAAATCAAGCAACTAATGTCCAAGGCATTGATAAAGAAATGTTGCATTTAGCCCCTAGTTTGCTCTATTTTCACAATGCTGCCTAGGGTGGTTTCTAAGCTTCCAGAAGAAAGTTTAAAGCAGTGGATCTCAACATTTTTAGACCTGAGAAAAAATGCTAGCTCTTAGTTTTCACTTTGCTTTTGTAGTAAAAAAAAAAAAAAAAAAAAAAAAAAAAAAAAAAAAAAATTCTTCTGTTGCAAAGAGCTCAGAAAGACCACAACAGGTCACCATGGTTTTAACACTATGGATTCCTATGTGAAGTCTCTGGGTCCATTTTGTGAATCAAATTTGCACACCAACCTGTGCTAACATGCATCACCCCTGAAAGGGTCTCGAAGCACCCTGCTTAAGAATCACTGTTTTAAAGGATACCGCTAATTTGAAAATAAGGCCCCACCACGTTTTGTTCCAATGGTATTGCACTGTTGGTAGATAAGAGAGGAACAGAAAAATTAACTAAGCACAGTGGAAAGAAGTTTGGTTTCTAGACAGACTAAGGAACAAATGGCACCACAGAACAGCTCCTTTGCACTGCATGGTCTGCCTATTAAAGAAGGTGAAGAAAACCAGGGGCAGTGGGACATGTGCATTTCTGGAATGCCAGGGGCATCTCCCGAACACCAGAACTACTGCTGTCAAGTACAGCCAGTCTCCAAGTGCTACTACCAGCAGTGCTGTCCTAACAAGCCATATTGAATCCTGTGCATTATGGTATTACTTGCATTAGCAAACTTTGAGAGAATAGCATATTTGCTAGAAAATCAGAAATACAGCCAGTGCCCAAGTTGTGCTATACTCACCAATTCCATACACAATTGGGAAATGACTGTCCTTCTCCTCCCTGTCATTTAATTCTGTTACAAAGAGAACAGACAGGATGTTCATCTTGGCAGCCATCCAGAAGGATATTCATTTATTTTCAAGCAGCATTATGTAGACTTACTCAGGGAGAGGCTCATGCATTACAAAAGGAGAGAGAGAAGCCCGTGCATTGCAAAGACAATGTGTGGACAATGTAGATCTAACCTATAACATACTATTATCACATGACCTAGATCCATGCCCTAAGAAGGTGAACACTGAATCAGCCCTTTGGGACTAAAGGGATCTGGGGAAGGGCATCACAGGAGACAGCTCCTGTGCTGGACTGTGGTTGGCTCTGCCCAAAGCCCCTAATCCCTTAACTTCATGAGCAAGAAATGTCTAAGGGTGCGCCAATAAAGAATTTTGGGGCTGATACTGATGGCCGATTATTAATGACCCATATTGGCCAATACTGATCTGATTGCTGATGTGCCTCAAGATCAAGAGCCTCCCATATTGTTTTAGGGCTTGAACAGCCTCTTATGGAGTAGAAAAACATTAAGTCTCTTACCTGTCACGCAGTAAGTCATTAAATGGACATCATCTTGCTGGAGGTCAAAAGCTCCTATAGCAACAACAACAGCAGCAGGGTATAAAACTGCCTCATGTCAAAGCAGACACTGTACTTAGATTAGGTCAGCATTATGTACTGTAAGTTAGATGGGCAACTCAGTCTGCCAGCAGAAAAAGTGTCCAGTCCACTGTTCCTGGCATAGATAATCAATCAGCATGGGGTTTTTTTGTTTGTTTTTACAGGGATGGCTCAATATTTTTTTCTTATGAAACAAAGCCTTAGCTAGTGCACCTTGCATGCAACTGACTGCTAGCAAGGATCAAAACTTATTTGTTAAATGAGAAAGCCTTTTATCAACATTTTATGCCTTTCTCTGGCATTGTAGGATCTCTGGCTTGCTACAGTCAGCAGAACTCACTTCTTAACTGTCCTTTTCACTTTCAATGCAAGCAAAAGACAATTTTTCTTCTTTTTGAAGTTCTAATATAAGAGTTTCCTTATTTTATAGTCAGAGCACAGGTTTAGAAAATTTCTTTGCTAAACAAGAAGGCTCTCTCTTTTGGGCTATTAGCCCACAGTCAAATCCTCCAGCCTCCACACACACACCCCAATATGGAAGGAGGACTCATTAGCTGAGTGGCACAGATGCCTCTCAGAATACTTCCTCTGCCAACCCTAACCCCCTTTAGACAACCTTTGCTGGTCCTTGTCTAATCACAAAGTGTGTCCAACTCCTACTGGTTTCAACCGGGGCCAAGAGCCCCCCAAAATTCACTAGAGGTGCTCAGCTTCTTCAGGTTAGAGCACTTGGGGCCAGGATGTGTGTTTCTGGTCTATCTGTGAGTGGCATGTACACCTCTGATGCTACAGGCATAAAGGTACATAACACCTTTCATGGGAGGATTTCAAGACACTGATTAAATATCACACCCCTTTCCCCATAAGCTGGATACTATCAATTTTATACATGAATAAACTTAGATACAAGACAGATAAGAGACTTAACCAAGATTATGAAGCATGCCAGTAGCCAGAGGCAGGAATAAATCCACCCAGCTTGTTTCTCAATATCCTGCTCCAATAGACAAGCCAAGAACAAATCACTATTTAAAAAGTCCTCCATCCTGTACATCACACAGATATAAATCTCACAATCCCATGCCATACTTTAAGTTCCCAGATGGAGAAAAACAGTGGTTCCAGATTTCTTTCTGTTGCATGATGGGAGATTCAGATCACACAAAATTTGCACGAATCCAGTCAGAACTCTAGGTTTTGGACATGAGAGTGGAAAAAATGTGAACTTACTAAGAAGCTGATTAGTAAGTTTTTGTGATAAATGCCTATCATCATTGAAACCTCCAACTAGGTGCACTTCCAGCCTAACAAAGATGGAACAACAGGAAACAGCAATTAAAAAAAAAAGACAACCCAAAGTGAACAGCTTTACATTATAATCCCCAGCCCACAATGTAAATGATCATTAGAAAAGGCTCTTTTGTTTATCAAATGCTCCAGTTGTTTGCTTATTAACTCATGGCTCCATGCTCTAGACATAATAGGGAATAATATCCAGTGAGCAGCACAAACTATGGCACTGAGCACATGTAGCCCTTAGTTTAATGGTATCTAGAAGCACTAACGGCCTTAGGACTGGACCTTAAATCACAAAAACTGGGACAAAGATCAATTAAATACAAAGTAGCCTCACTCCAGTGACTTCCCCCCACCACTACCTTTGACCACAAGGTAGGGCTCTCCTCTGGGAAGTGTCTGTAAATACAATCCACTTACTCAGGGGTCAACAGCCTACAGCCCAGATCTGGCGTGCAAAAAGGTTAGATCCAATACAGGGGACTGGTGGCACACAGATATGCTATGCTGTGCCACCCATGCCCACCTCAGCCCTCCCTGCTGCTCGCTCACACACCTGTGCTTACCCTCGCCCTTCTTCAATGACCCTGGGGACAGGGATAAGCAGCTAGGGTAAGTGTAGGCAGCTCAGGCCCCTCAGGGGGTGGAGATTTGCAGCCCACAGCCACAAAGGCTGCCGACAGCCACACTTTATTAAAGAGGTCTGCCCCCAGGGTGAAGTTTTCTGACTAGTCACCTTTGTCAGTTCTGAGTGCTCAACTTCACATGAAGGGGCCCAATTTTCAGAGAGTGCTGAGGATTTACCATCTGAAAACCATCCCCTTCAAAAGGAGTTGGCTTGTGAAAGTTCATCATCTGCCAACTAAGCAGTTTTTACTTCTATTAGGTGCATACAGGCAAACAACCAAAAAGGATGGATGGAGCTGTATAGTTTTCTGTCCCCCACATCATCAACTAAGAAAGACTGTGAGAGCCAGAAAAGTCCCACATAAATTCTCAAATCTCCGTTTGGGGACAAGGAAGGAAAAACTACAAACAAACAAAATGCCATTTATGAAACTAAGCACATTTGAGACAAGTCACCAGAAGACAATAAACATGGGACTTCACAGTGACATTTTTACAAAGAGACTATTTGCAAGCTTTATATCAAATCACTGGTAGAAGGAAATCTAAAACAATCAATTAATCTATACATAAAAAAAATTAATGGTTCTCAGCAAGTTTAGAAAAGGGAAAGTTATTAGCTGTATTATAATGTCATTAGGAACACAAATATCAGGAAACTGCGGAAAGAGCTTCTTACTGAGACGTTTACTTGCTCATACTGGGCAAGCAGTTACCTGCATCTGAGTCCCTAATGAGCACACTTAGAACTTCCCACCTGAACGAGTGTAGCAACCTTGGGAAATGTTGCACACAAGAAACAGAGCAGAGCTGACCTTCCACATTCTGCGTTGCTAGAAAGAGACTTTACTGAACTCATGATCAGTAACACCTCAGCCTCTGTGTCTGATCCATCAAAGTGCGTCAAGCAGGTAGCCCCACTGCCTGAAAGGCAGAAAATGAGAAAACGTTCACCCGACCGCAGATCTCACATCATGCAAAGCACCATTAACACCACTGCCGTTGCTTTGTTATTCTGCACAGTCCTTTGTATCAGTGCAGCGAGAGCACAGCCATTTTACAGGAGAAAGCCACCAAAAGGGGTTAAGTGACTTCTTAAATCATGCAAATGGACCCGCAGAGGCACCCTACACTCCCTCAGTTTCCTGCAGTCACCCGTAAGTTGCTTCCTGTGTAACTTAGTAGCTACAACAAGGAATCTGACAATTCCCTACCATCAATTATCAATAACCCAGCAGCTGCCAGGGGGAGGATGAAAAGGTCTTGCACAGCTTTTGTTCACAGTGCCCCGGCCAACACAGGTTGGGAATTATAATGACAGTGAAACTAAGCACCCAGGGAAGCTTAAAGCATCAAACTGAAATAACAAGTGCCAGGTTATTTGAGAAATACGGGCCTCCTTTACCATACCTGTGTGCCTGAGCACCACCAAGTGGCAGGTCGTGGCATCCTCGGATCCAAGAACGGAAACGGAGCCTATTTTAAGGAAGAGAAAGACACTGAGATCCCGTCCTGCTCGCTGCTTCCACACGGAAGGTTATCACCACTGCTTCGCCTACCATCTGCAGGGGTGGTCACTGCAAACTCTCTCTGCTGGACATACAGAAGTCCTTTGGGTCCCACCGTCTGAGCAGGCTGGCTTGTGAGAACTTTTGCTTTCTCCTAAAAATAAAACAGAGGCAAAAGTGACCGACGGTGCGGCCGGCGCTGAGGTGCACACGGTCACGGGGGGGCTCCGGGCGACCAGAAACCCTCAGAGCGCTCCCCAAATGGGAACCGGTGGATCCCACATCACCCAGAGCAGAGGGACCCTCGCGGGGGCGCAGAGGAGGACGAGGCGCCAGCGGGAGGGCCCGGCGCCGGGGGGACAACAGCGGAGCCCTGGGCCGTCGCAGCGCAGCCCCCGCCCTCACCACCAGGTGCGGGTGGGCTCGCAGCAGGTCCCCCGCCGGCCGCCCCAGCTCCACGCGCCGCCCCCGCACCAGCAACGGCATCTCCGCCGCGCCCGGGCCCTGCGGGGCCGCTTCCTGCCCGGAGGGGCGGGGCCGGGCGGGGCGGAGCGGTGCCGCGCGGGGCGCTGGGAGTTGTAGTGCGCCCCCCCACCCCGGCAGCGCCCGCGACGGACCCGCCCTGCAGGGCGCCCCGCGCCGCGCCCCGAAATGCGGAGCCCCAGAGCTGCGGCTTCCCTTAAAAGCCCCTTTGCCTCCCCGATTTCCCGCTGTTTCCTTTTTCACAGACAGGCTCTTTTCTGCCTCGAAAATCTACTACTGTGGAGCCTCCCTTCCTCACCACCCCCCCACCCCCACTTTTCCTTTGGTGCCCTAATTTCCACTCATTTACAGTCTCACTGACGTCCTGCCACACTTTTAGCTTCTCTCCTTCCTTGGAGTCTCAGACCAGCAGAGACAACCCTGCCTGGAGGAGGGTGTTTGCTCCCCAAAGCTGCCAAGAGCCATCAGTGACGCGCAGGGGTGCAGGCAGGTGCGCGCGCACCCCCCGGGGTTGACGATGCACCCCTGCGAAAAGCGCCGTCAACGCTGCCAGCAGCGCCTGCGGGCGGTCGCCGCTCACCACCCCCTCGTTGCATTGCCACCCGTGGGTGGTCGCCGTCCCCCCATAGCTCATGCTATGAACTTTGTTCCAACTGCTCAGTTGCTCTAATAAAAGAGACCAGATTCACCCAAAGAACCTGGCCTGACCATGTCCTTAGACCAACACGGCTGCAACCAAAACCCCCCTCTACACACACATGCTGCTTGTGGGACAGGCCCCGCACCAGGCAGCACTGAGCTCCCAAGGGAAAATTTAAGATGGGCACAAAACACCCTCTCTCTTCCCTCCTCTCCCAGCCCTGCTCTCTGCACATTTTTCCAGCTCAGTGAAACTCCACTGGTTTTATTAGCCAAGTGCTGCTTTCTTCTTGTGTTGTGGCTGTAAGCACAGCATTTCTTCTTAGGGAAAAAGGAAAAGCCCACGTCCCTCCCTGTCTGCAATCACACGTGCTTTCTGCTCAGGGGATGTTTTCACAAAATTAAGACACAAAAGCACTGTAGGACCCCACACTCAGTTATTTGTCAAGAAAAGTATATTTAAGTGTCTACGTGGCTTAAACACCTAGTACTTACCTAGGGCTCACTTTTTAGTATTGCAACATGTATGTTGTCTTCTAGAGGCCCAAAGTCCACGCATCAGAGAGCATTTTCTAGACCAGAAGTTGGCAACCTGTAGTCCACAGGCAGCATCCAGCCTGCAGGCCGCGTCCAGCCTTCAAGAGACTTTGGATCTGGCCCATGAGGCCATGGCTGCAGTGGCAGTCGGCCGCAGGAGGCTCCCTGCACTGCCAGGGGCTGCCCTGCCACACTGCAGCTAAGCAGCTTCACTGGGGAGGAGGCAGGGTTGCCTCTCCCTGCTGCAGCTAAGTGAGGGGGGAAAGGGCAGTGGCTGCCCTAATGCCCACTGCCTCTGACCTGAGCGAGCCCAACTGTTGCCAAGTGTAACAGGGAACCCCTACCCCTGTTACTAGGTGGCTTTGAGTGGGAAAAGGGCCAGGGATCAGGCAGCTAATGAAGCAATTAGGTGCACCTGGTACTGGGGAAAGAGACAAAATGTTGAATGCAGTGGCCAGAAGGGGGCTGGGTCCCTGAGCTGCCACGCAAGCAGCTCCTGTGTAAATTGGCTGCAGGAGGTGGGCTAGTCTGTACCCAGGCAGAGCCAGAGAGCTGTGAAGACTGAGCCAAGGTAAATGCCTAGGTTGCAGGGAAGTATTAACCCAGGGTTGTTTGGAGTTTGTTTTACAGTCATGGCACTGGCATTTAGGTTTTGGCTAGATCTGCTGGTGGGTTGGGAGTGGCTATATGGGGTAATAAGGAGCCACAGACAGGGGTGCTTGAG
Organism: Alligator mississippiensis; assembly: GCF_030867095.1. Classification (NCBI taxonomy): domain Eukaryota; kingdom Metazoa; phylum Chordata; order Crocodylia; family Alligatoridae; genus Alligator; species Alligator mississippiensis. Next base: position 42,593,979 of record NC_081836.1, on the reverse strand, counting down.
GCTGTTCCTCTCCAATAAGCACCAGAAGTCAGGCTCTGAGATGAGGGAAGGACTGGGACATAGGGACTATTAAGGTGCAAGGGGCCCTAGGAAAGGGGATTGCTGCCTAGGTGAGGCCAAACCCAAGAGGGTGAGGTCTTGAACACGTAGACCCAGCTTGGAGGGTGTGGTCAGAGAGGAAAAGGGGGCTGAAGCTGGGACAGGCAAGACACTGACAAGTGCCACAAAAACCTATGGGATGTGTCCCCTCAAAGGGGTAGTATCATGAGGCAAAAAGGCCCCAGGTGTGGCCAGAATAGTTTACCCCCCCCCCAGGTGACTACAGACCCTCAAGTACCCCCCCATTAACAATACATAAGCACCATCAAAGGTGTGGCAGGAAAGTGCTGGGAGAAGAGGTAGGACTGGGAAGGAACTGGCACGTGGAGCATACCCAGACAACATCTGGAAGTCCCTGGACCACACATAAGGTATTAGCAGTTAGCCAAAATAAGAACAAAGTATTATATGTTGAAGTTGTACATTGCTTGCTTCTCAAAGGTGGGGCTTATAATGTTAAGGTCACTGGTAGCACAGGGAATAAAATATATATACACACACATGCACTTTGTGGCACTCTGGAAATCACTTTTCCCTTTGTTGCAAGGATACTTTCATGTTAGGAGAGAAGACAAGTTATTTCAAATGCAAACTTTTTATTGCTCCAAGAATGATGACATAAAGAAGAATAAAATATTTTTGAAGAACTGCACAGACAAAATTTAAGGAAAAAAAAAGGTCATCAAATGACAGGAGCACATGGACTTTGCTATACTGTTCCCAAACCTCTCCCATAGAAGATGTCCCATTAATTGTGTTCCACAGTCTTTCAAAAGGAAATTGCCAGAATTGGGCACTCCTGAAACCCCTAATTCCTACAGCATGTTTTTTTTGCCACTATGTATACTTCTACACACATTCCAGTCTGTTTTGTACATAAGTTAATGGAATTATGTACAGATATATGATTTGTAAGTATCTGGGTGTATGAAGACTTGTTTCAATTCCCATCCCATCTATGGAATCTTGAAAGTCTAGCAACAAGTCTAAATAAAAAAAATAAAAAAAAAAATACAAAAAACCCAGGCCAGTGCAGTTGCAGCAACCTAAAGACAAGAATCTGGACCAAAATAATTAATATTTCCAGTTCCCAGAACAGCATATTCTCATGCGTCAAGAAACGTGTTAATCTAATTGAAATGCTAGGCAGTTTTTCCAGAAATCATCCATGTTTATTTGAGCCTCTTAAAGCCAAACAATTATATAACAGAAAACAGTTATGCTGAAGTAAGACAATTCTCTGCTATGATGCAGGAGGAAAGGAGGAATCAAATCACTTCTCTTCTGAGGTTTTCCAGTTTCAGGTTTCACATTTTAAATCACACTCCAAAAAAACAGAGGGCTTGCACAGTGCTTTTAAACTTAACTCTAGAGCTCAAGCTCTACACAACATTTCTATAGAACAACCATCTGTAGATCAAACAAGCAGCTGTTAAGCTTTTCTCTTTGTCACTTATGCGTGATGATGATTTGAGGTGGTAAATTTTCTTTTTTTTTTTTTTAAATAGGAAGTTCAGAAGGGGGAGACTTTGTTCCAACTAAGTCTTTTTCAGTGATAATACCCAGGCATTTGCAAAGCACTTCCTACCATCAAAATACTTTACCAGCTACCTCCATCAGCTGACAAGCAGCTGAGGTAGAGAAGCAAAACAACTCATGAGAGGGAGTCACTGTTATGCTGAATTTAGAGTTCAGTCCGTGGTTTTTATCTTGGGCTCAGACAAAGAGAAGGGAAAAGAGGGAACAGAAAACTTACAGACTCATCAAAACACAATATAAACATCAGGAGCAAAATCCTGGGCCTAGTGAAGTCATTGGGAAAAGAGGCCAAGACATCCTTTTAAAGATATATATATATATATATATATATGAGGTGAAAAAATACACACAAGCTTCTTAAAGTCAAGGGAAAATGCCTAAATTATATAAAAATCTATTTCAATATGAAATGTGTAAAATATTGCACATTTTATTCTCTAGTCTCTTCTGGCAACATATGAAATTATCAGAACTCATCTTAGCAGAAACAACAGTTAAAAAGCTAAAAGTTAGCTTTCCTCCCTGTTTAATACAGTTCAAAGAAAAAAAATGAAAAAACTTGAGTTTGTAGAAAGACTGAACGGCTTTCCAGAGAAATGCACATAGCTTTTGCCTCTCAACTTGCAGTTTCAGTCAGAGGTGCTGCTGTATATATGTTCCTGGTGGGGGGGATCCTAGGCTGCTTGGTGGACTCAGAATATTTGAGTCATATGAACTTGGAGTAATTCCAAGCATGCCATCGTTCTGAGGAGTCTCTCCTTTCAAGAAGTCATCGTCTTCGTCTTCAGCTGTATTCTGCGCAAAGAAAAGGCCAAATGAGAAGAGAGAGGCACTACAATGACTTGTCATTTTCACTCTTGAGTTAGATACATATTTATCAGAAAGAGTAATCAGAACTTCAAAGCAGCTTTACTAGGGGAGTGAGTATTAGTGCTATAAAGCAGGATGTCAAACTCACTCCTGCCCCAGGCCAGATCCACAGGGCCAGCAGCACCTGGGGCAGGTCAGAGTTGAGGCAATGTTGCAGGTCCACACCTGTCAGGGTCTAGAAACCCCAAATTCTGCATCCTCCAGCTTCCAGTAGCCCACCAGGCTGCCAGTGGATCAGATGAAACAGTTCCATGGGGCAAATGTCAAAGCAGCCGATATAAAAAGGTTAACCAAATCTGAACCTGTATATTTTGACAATAAATTACCTTTTTAATGGGTGCTGTAAGGTCCTTAAGATCTTCAGCACTCAGTTCTTCCCAAATCTGATAATGAGGATCAATATTCTTCTTTGACCTGAAAACAATACAGATGCTTAATAGACTTGAACCCAAGTAATTGTGAACTAGGCACTTCAGTTTCTACATTTCTCTAGTGTGTTTCAATGGATTATACACTTCACAGATAGATTAGCCTACCTTACAAAGATATAACTCCATTTTACAGATGAGTAAGATGTTACACAGAGAAGTTCAAATGGTTTGGCTTGAAACCAGAGCATTAGAGAGAGATTCAGGCACTAAAATCCAGAACTCACAATGATGTATTTTAACCAAGTAGCTAGTAATCCCTTAGGCAAGTACAATCCTCGTCTAATTTATAACCTGCAGGCTTCTTCACACCATTTTTACTCTTTGGAACAAGGTCTCACTGCAGCCCTTATTGTGCCTTGAAAACTGTTCTTCTCACAAGAGCTACCAAGCTCATTCTCTTCATGTACTAAAGCAGCCAACATGCATAATGCCAAGTGTATAAACATTCTTGATAAATAAGGCTGAAAAGAGACCATTCACATCTAAAGAGGAAAACAAGCCAAATCCCCTCTTACACAAGAAGGTATTAGAAACCATCCATTGGCTCTCAATACAATGCTTTGTTGCTGAAATATTGCAAATTAACTTGTTAAATAGGAGTAGCTAAAGAAGTCTTACCTAATCTAACCTCCTACTGAAACCAGACGGATGGGAGGGTGGACCTGACATTCTACACCCTACAGTGTAGACAGACTTCAGGTTTCAAGCTTTTGGCAGTGCTAAATCTAAAAAAATCTTAAGTCACATTCTGTAGTTCCACATAATACAACAATCAGGTGCTTCGAGAACCAGGAAGGCAAATGTAATTCAGGAAATCTTGAACAGTGCCTTAAAGTATGAGTTTTCTGTAAGGCAGAAATTAGTATAGATTTCAAATACAAACCTTTTGAGAATGTAAGGATCAAAAGGAAAAAAACTATCAAGTGGATTAGTGCAAGCCTGTACAGAGTCACCGCCATTGCTGCTTCTAATGACCGGTAAAAACTGCCTGTTGTTCCTCTCAATTATGGTGTAGCAGAACACCAACTGGTACTTCCTTAAAATAAAAAAGCAAACAAACAAAATGAAGCAGGTAAATGTAACCATTCCCAACTACATGGAAAGCAAATCATTTCAGAAGATACTAAAACTGATCAAGGTTTACTTCACTGATATCAAAATTGTAGCTCAAACTTCCCTTTCAGTTTGATGACCAACACCAAGTCTTAAACACAGTCAGAATACATTTAAGCTCACAGTCTCCTCTTTAATCCCCAACAGAACAAAGGACTGCAATTTGTACCATCATAAAGCAATGGAGCAGTTCTTGTGAACTAGAGCATCTCACTGGATCTGACTGTGACAGGGCACCTACCATGCCTGTCACTAAGAGGGGAAGAAGCTGCTTGAGAAGCAGCCTACAGGTGTGGTAGGGGCAAATAAAGAGTCACCTGACCAGAAGCGGGGGCTTCAAGCATATAAGTCCAGGGCCTCAGCTGGTCAGGGAGTCTAGCCTTGACAGTCATGGAAAGAGGAGCTCCTGCGCAGCAGGGCTTCTGGGCAACACCTGAGCTGGTGGTAACTCACTCTGGTGGTTTGTGGAAAGAAGAAAAGGGAGGTCAGGAGGTCCCAGCTGAGCCTGAAGGGAGGGAAGGAGAGGCAAATGTCAACAGGGCCAGGGAGCCTGATGGTCTCAGTGGACCCAAGATAGAGGCCAAGGCCAAAAAGCAGGGCTAAGGCCAAATGGTCATGAGAGCAAGGAGGGTCAGGGACCCATAGCCTGCAAGAGGTGGGAGGCAAAGTCAGGGACTTAGCCCAGGAGGGGTTGAGTGTCAACAGGGTCAGGGAGCCTGAAGGTCTTACTGGCCCAGGAGTTAGGTCAGAGATGGACTGAAGGCCAAGGAGGGATACAGCCAGAGACAGGTGGGGCCGGGGGAGCTTGGGAGTCTCAACTGGCCTAGAAGCAGGGCCAGGGCCCAGAGAGAGAGGCCAAAGCTTGGGGGTCATGGCTGGAGACCAAGGAACCCATACACCAGGAGGGGCGCATATCAGCAGGAATGAGTAACATTTCATTAAAGTGTGGCAGGTGAGGAGAAGGGAAGAGTACCCAAAGAGAAAGAAACTAGACGAGGGCTCCAGGGGCATCACGGCCACCCCTGGAGTTGAACCCTGTTACACTGACCTCATTATGAGCTAGTTTCACTTAGCTTGAAATATGCATACTATTACAATTATGACATGATTTATTTTACACAATACGTAGTACTTGTACAAACATACAAGTTTACAAGAAAGTTAATCTTTGAACTATTAGACTATGGTCTACGTACACAAATCAACATAAACCGTAGAAAATTTAAACTGGCAAAATAGTTACCCGGTAATGGCTGCAAACAAGTTGACAACAGAAACTAAGCAAATCTTCAGGGGATTCAGCTGACACATGACAATGCGTTCAAAATTTAAGTTCTGCAGGTATGCCAAACCTTCAAAATGAGAATTATTTGCAAATAAGTATACAAGAGTTTCAGACACTGCTTTCCCAGATTCTTAGCTAGTGGTTCTCAAATTTGAGGCCAATCCTCAAAATTGTTCATTGGCCACCATATGCCCATATTCAATTTTTAATTGAAAATTAAATTGATTTTCATGGCTTTGTATTCCAAGAATAGAGCTGGAATAGTAGCTTACACTGAAGCAGCAGACTACTCTATGCTTAGACACAGAGGGTGCTCCTAATGCCAGGAGCATTGGAGCATACACTAGGGATACTCTAGTCACATGCCCTGCAGCAGAGCTGAGGTAAAGGGACAGAACCACTGTAAATGATAATTGACATGCCACAAAGGGACACCTCCAACAGATTAAGTGCTGGTCAACTAAAGGCACTCAATAGTGGGGCTGTGAGTCTGGCCCACAGACTTTATCTGCTTTGTCTTGACTGGCTAAAGAACAAGCTGCCCTGCTGTCACGTTCCAATACAAATGTACAAGATTCTAGTTCATTTAAAATGGAGTAAGGTAAGCATCTCAGAAGCCACTTGACTGAACCAATTACTTAAATCATACAACACTTCCAAAGGTTGCAAATGAAATGTGTTTACATTTTCTATTACTGTCTCTTCTAACACACTCACCTTTCCTTAAGTTGCCATCTAAAAGCTGCCTATGGCGGAAAATGAAAGTATAGAAGACAGCTTGGCACGTGGAGTAAAACGGTCCATGTAGAGCTACATCACAGTAAGCATTTGTCCCTGCATCCTGACTATCAATATATCTGTGCAGCCAATTAACCAACAGGTCCAGGCATGCTTTCACTGTGCTACAAGGGAATATATTAAAAAAAAAAAAAAAAGAGAGAGAGAAAATCAGTCTGATAGGTGTGAAAGACAAAACACGAATATTTGAGAGCTTGGTGTGCACAGTACATACAAATGCAAGTATGGAAAGTTTTAAAATTAGATTCCATTGCCAGGGTCTTCCTCCATGACCTTTGATAACCTCATCTTAAGTCTCAATAGATATTTCATAAACAAAGTGCTTGGAAAACTTCAAGAGAATCCCACAAGGAGTACGAGCATAACTCAGACATGGTTCACTGGCAGAGTGAGGACAGGGAGAAAGTGGGACTTAGTACCATTCTGCACTTTACTCCAGTAGACAAACTGTTTGCTTTAAAACAAATGATATTTAAATGATCTAGCAAAACTACTTACACAACTGGAATAAACTTAGCCCTTGCCAAAAAGCTGCCAATATAATTTCCAGCGGTTTGTCTGATCACTGCAGGATTATTTGGATCCTGCAGTATCTTCCAAAGATGGTCTAAGAATGCTTCTGCAAACCCCTGCAAACAAGACAAGGTACAATCCATTAATCCTAAGGCTAACACCATCTCTAAACAGACACCCAGTGCTGAAGCCAACTGTTTAGAGATATCCAGTAAAAACTCGCTTATCAGGATAAAAAATAGCTTCCAGGACAAAAAAAATTCCTGTAATTAATCATAATGACAGAGAACATGTAACATTGAACTGAGTCCCTGTAGGCTTTGCATATTCATCTTATTATGCTTTAAAGAAGTTCTATACTTTGTTAAATGCAGGAAATATATTAGCAGACCCAGTGGGGTTTTTTGCTTAAGAAACCAAGGGCAAGCTGTAGAAGAAAATGGTGAATGTAACAAAGATCCTGGCCTAAATAAAAGGGGTAATACATATATCAGCTCCAAGTCATTTTTAAGCCATGTAAGAAAAGCAATAATACACTGTTCCACAGACTCGAGGTTCCAGTTGATTTAAAAATTCCAATCAGTTGTGATAGAACTGAATAAGCAACCTATAGTGGAGAGGTTAATTATAACGAATGTGGAAAGAGAGAAAGAAACTAAAGAGATGCACGATAATGCCCCTTTCCACTCCCTAAATATGGAGTGGAATTAGGATTTCAGTTGAATCAATGTAACTTGACAACTCGTTAAACTAAAAAAGCAGAAAAGGTCTCAAATACCATAGAAGAGGTACATTCTGTAAAGCCTATGCTGTTACTCACCAATTTAAAACTGCAGATATAAAACATGAAGTACTGTACATGACACAAAGCATGGGTTGGTAAAATTAGTTTGTCAAAGATGGTAATTAGATCCCGATATAAGCCTTTTGTATTGTTGATATCAACTTTGCCTGTAAGAGAAAAAAAAAAAAAAAGATTCCAGTGGCTCTTTACTCTTCCCCAGAATTGCAATGTGTATTTAAAGAAATTCTGCCAAGCAGATTAGTCTCCAGACATAAGGACGTCTAAAGACATAACATCATAGAAATACTTCCTGATATTTGAGCTCCAAAATATTTTTTTGTATCTATGTATACATTTGCCAGTGCCAAAAGACATGCAAACACTACAATACTATGTCACTGAAGGACAGTGAAAAAGTGAATAGGTAGCTTAATATTATCAGAGCATGGGAGGAAAGGGGGAAAAAATCAGAGAGTAAATCTGATTTTTAGACATTCTTTCTTGTTAAAAAAAAATCTACCAGGTTTAATATCAGAAGTTTAAGTACAGCTGTCCATCTACCATTGTTCCTTTAAGAGACAAAAAGTTAGGACTTTCCTTTGCATTTCAATAAAGGAGTAAAATTTGTTTTAACTAGTGATTAGTAGGGCTGTGCAAGCTTTGGTCGCCGATTTGGAGATTCATCCCATTTCAGTGGCTGTATCTCCGAACTGAATCAGGAGACCCTTTAATCTCTCCAAATTGAATCAGAACCCTCCGAATCAATTCGGAGATTCAGAAAGATTTGACGATTTGGACAGACACAGCTTTAAATGCTTTTTCTACATAACCTCAAGGTACCAGGAGGCTCGTGAATGCTGAGATGATGGGGCAGATACAGCGTCTCACAGGAGAGCGGGAGGACCCCCAGTGCACTCGGCAGCAGACCCAGAAGTGGACCAGAAAGCACTTCCGGTTGCACTTCCAATCCACTTCCAGGTCTGCCGCGGAGCGCGTGTGCACCCCACCCCGCCCAGCAACTGGTTCCGGTCCACTTTTGGGTTCGCCGCCAAGCATGCCGCACTTGTGGGATGCTCCATCCGCCGCAGCATTGCTGAGCTGTGCCTGGTACCTCGAGGTATGTAGAAAAAGCATTTAAACCTGCGTCTATGGTCGAATTGCTGATTCTCTGAGTCAACACTGAATCTTCAGATTCAGATTTGGCTGAATCAAAAAGGGACTGTGATCCAAATCAACGAACTGAATCACTGTCCCCGATTCGGGCCAAATCAAAATCTGAATCAAATACGGCTCATTTCACACACCCCTAGTGATTAGGTGGGGTTGTCTACCTCATATATACAAAACTGTAAAAAGGAATCTATCATTCTGATTATCAAAGTGAATACTGAAGAAGCATCAAACATTAAATCTTACTTATGACTCCTCAGCAAGTTCCTGAAGCACACAACATTCACCTTAAGAAAACTTTACAGTGCTGATACAAAGCAGCTAAGGGGCAATATATGCCCCATATGTGTAAGCGTGCTCGCTCTCTCTCTAGCTCTCTCTCTCCCTCACACACACACAATTAGATGAAAAACAGGAAGGGTTCAAAATGACAGATTATGAGAGATTTCCCACTTTTGGTTGTTCATGCCATTCTGGCAAAAAGAGGCTGGAAAGCCAATAGATCTCCCCACATGAGGAAATTCCCACTGAAAAAGAAAACAGTAGCTCCTACATTAACTCTCACATAGTACCTGGTATAAGGGACATGGTCAAGCTATGAACTGAGCACTAATGGGAAATGCGCAAGAGATGACTCATGGAAGTGAAGCAGCATTCTCAGCTAGTGCAGTAGCTTCTTGGTGACAAAGCTAGTTGCCAGATTTTAAAATATTATGAGGCCAAGAACAGGAAGCCAAAGCTGAGTCTTTGCATCATTCTTCAACTGTGGTTATGTTAAGGAGATGTGGGATACAGCTGAAAATCTAATCTATGTATGCTGCTGAAAGAATAATTCTACAGATGACAACCAGATTCTAATGGTCCAGTCCTGCAGTAGCAGAACTCTCCTCATGTTTACTTGGAGAGTAGGGGGGAAGGGAAGGAGGGAAAGGGAGGAGAAACAGGTATGATCCATACTTTATTACCATTGACATAGCAGATCTCTTTTATATAAGCAAACAGAATGGTCATCAAAATATCCAAGCGTTCTGCTAGAGGATGGGCCATCACATCACTCTCACTGGAGGCACCTTGGTTTTCTTTTTCTGTTTCTTCATCTTCCTCCTGTGAGATAATGCAGCAATTAAGGATTTCTCCTGCATACCCCAAAAACCCCTAACTTTCTCGTCATAAAGTTTAGTATTATGGATACAATTTTAAAAAATAATCACTGTAAAAAATGCATACAATGATCACTGCTTTATTGACTATGGTCTTATGCTTTGATCTCTGCATTAGAATAGATATGTATTTGGATTCATTTTTGGTGTAGATTCCTTTCCTTTAAGAAAACATACTGGATATGATGAGTAAATCTCAGACACAATGAGTAGACTAACAATGCAATTGTTTTCAAATATTTACTTTTTCTACCAAGTTTCCAATATTGTACAAGCTGAATTGGACTTAATTTTTAATGGAAATAAACCACACAATGTCAGCCCACTGTTTTATCCTGAATTGTAGATTTTCTTTGGATTTAGTTCTCTTTCAACAGAAGATCAGTGTTGTTTAAATGGAAACTGACAGTGACAATACAGTACCTGGTATTTTCTCTTTCAATGCCTTATCCTAATAACATCAAGTATTATGTATGGGAAAGGAATCAGGTTTCAAAGACAAAAAGCTAGTTAAGCTCTAGGTGTTATTTAGAGTTCAATGGAGAATTGTAACTCTTGTTTCTGCAGAAGATTTTGACATCTGATTTAACTCTAGCTAAAAACAGAATTCTAAAATTGTCTTGGCTCTGCCAGGAGCTTCCCTAATCTGCCTGGTTAAGAGTCAGGCAACTTGAGGAGCCAGGTATCTCTGAGAGCTAGCACTCACAAACAGCCAAGAGCCTAGAACCCATGGTTGGCCATTAACAGTCCATCTAGCAGTCTCAGCAGAAATCTCACTGGGTGTTTGGAAGACTTTCACTGAGATCAAATTGGACCTTCAGAATGTTGCTGATCTGTCAACACTGACATTTCCAAATGGAATATTTCAACTAATTTATTCTATCTTTAGTGGTGGTGATTTGGGTGCTGTGTTTCCCCATTAAGTAATTACATTTGTACCTATTAAAATAATGAAGAGGTCAAAAAGCACAATTTAGTTGAAACTTCAACATTTTTTGACAGTCTGGTTATAACATAACAATATTTTATCCCCTTAAGGCTGTGTATCATTGCCACTTAAAAGTATTACAGTAAGTTTTCTTAATTTTTATTTAAAAAATTAGAAGTAGTGTCATTAAGACAGCCAACCATGTCAAAAAGTCCTTCTTCTGTGGTTTTTTCCACACTACCAGGAGTATTAGCATTTTCTTCAGCATCCTCAATATCCTGTCGTGGTGTGCTTACCTATATATATAAAGATAAGAAATCAGTTTTGTTGGTATTTCTTTTTAAAACAAGTTTGGGAAAATGTAACCACACTATTTTTTAAATCTGATATTGGTGACAGTATGATTGTAGCATTTTGGGTCTAAAAACCGGCCTTTGTTCACATTTCCATGGCATAAAGGAGTAACGTTAAATACCATACACATGTAAAACTATATTTTAGGATGGAAATTCAGCCTCAAATGATAATTTAAGTGGCTCAATCTTAAACCAACAACCGACTGTATTTAATATTACACCTCAAGAAAAACTAACAGTCACATCATAGCTGACATTTAAGAAATAGCAATATTTTAAAAAGTGATTCCACACTTACATCCAGCTTCAATAGTTTTTCAACTATAAGTTCCAGAATTCCAAGTCTCAGAGTTGGAAGATACACAGTAATTCGCAGCAAGTTATGAACATAATATTCCTGTAATACATCATCATGAATTGTTTTTCATTGTTAAGGGAGTCTCATTTATTGTAATTTCTAGAATCCCTGAAAGGAGCAAAACTAACTACAGAAGTACCGAACCAATAAACACAATTATCTAAAGTTCTGAAGCAGAAATGGAAGTTGAATATATTACAATTCATTCTAAAGAATGGCTAAAAACAAGTTAATGCATAACCCAAAACATCATCATGCTTAAGTGATAGGATTTCATATTAATAACCTCCCTCCCTTTATTTTTCCCATTATCCCCATCCCAATCCCAGTTGCCCTCTCAAGCTTCTAGGTCTAAGTTCCCATGGATCCTTCCCATCAGTGACTGAAATGTTTTGACTGAAATTTTCCAAAAACATTGCCTGAAGCAGGCAACCAGCAAGGAAGATTCCTATCCAATGATTAGTTTCTCAACACCAACAACTAAAAAGAGGGCATGTTAATGAAAACTCTTAATAATTAGTAGTGCATTATATATATGTACTAATATAAATGCAGGAAGCTATAGATGAAAAATGCATCATCCTTGTTGAAATTTCCCTATAGTATTCAAATCAGGATAGATTCTTTTGTATGCTGTGTGTGAGCTACTGCATCTATATGGAACTCTGCAAGGAATCAATTCTAAATCTACAGTATTTTTCTAATACTTATACATTTTGAAGACAGATTCATGGTTCTTACCAGGGTATTTTCCGATTTATTAATGAAGGGAAAGTTTTCCACAAGTATTGGCATAAGAAACAACGGTGTTCTGCAATAAAGAAGATACCAAGAACTTTACCCAAAACAGAAAAAAAAGCAAGTACACATGCTAAAATTTCCCCAAGCAGCAAACTAAGCCAGCAGACAATGTATACAGGCAACAGTAGGGAGACTTCTTTGCATGAAACACCAGGCAGTATGGGGCCCAATTTTCCTTTGATTCAATATATCCCATGGTTTGATTTGTTCCAGAATTAATAGGGTTGTAACTACTGATGCTTAGAAATTACTGAAAATTTTGAGTCAAATAGATGCATCATTCCAAAGCTGTTATATATTAAAAAGAAGCCTCAAGTTAAATGTTAGTATTGCTCACCCAGTTAGCTTAAAGTTTGTCAGTTAGTAAACAAGCTATGTATTGACAAACAAAACACTGTGGGATGCTATACTTACAAAGGCACATATCTTGCTACAGTTTGCAGTGCTCTGTGACATGCTTTAAAGTTTCCAGAAAGGTCTATGAAAAGAGAAAAAGTTAATTACAATTAATTACCTTAATCAAGTTAGTCAGTGTAAGTACTTTCTATTAACTATCCATTTTTAATTCACCTATGAAATTACATTTGCCAAAGTTATTTATCTGAGCCAAATCTCTTTATTGCCAAAAAAAAGTTTACACATAAATACTGAACTACTGTCAAAACAAAGTAATATTACATCCCCCACAACACTGATTTTCAGTTATTTGAGGTCTGATTAAATGCTAATGAAGTCCCACATTTTACCCACAGATTTTTTTTGAACTACAACTTTTGTAAAATCTTGCAGACATGAGCGTCTATAAAGGTATGATGCAGCTGATTTCACTCACCATAAGAGTGGCCACACTGCTTCCAGAACTTGCGCGGCCACTTCTGAAAGTGGTGTGGACACTTTCGCTAGCGGCCCCACTCCCCGGCCAGTGCTTGCGTGGGGGGCACTGGTGCGCCCGCCTGCCCGCCAGCTAAACAGGGAGCGTGGCCAGACAGGGAGTGCACCAGCGCTCTCAGGGGGTGCACATGCACACCCTACGCATCACCCCTGGCTACAACAACTAAAAAAAGCTGAGAGTCAATAAGGTCGTTTCTCCTTTTAAATCAGTGCCAATCCAACAGGCAACCAATATAATGGTACACAACCCTAATTAAAATGGTTTTAATTACCTGAAGGGTGGTTCCAAAGAGGTTCCCAGTAGCTGCAGATGACAGAACAAGGAGCAATGGTCTCAACTTGCAGCAAGGGAAGTTTAGGTTGGATATTAGGAAGAACTCTCTCTCTAGGAGGATGGTCAAGCACTGGAACGGGTTAACTAGAGAGGTGGCGGAATCTGTCTTTGGAGGGTTTTACGGCCCAGCTCAACAAAGCCCTGGCTGGAATGATGTAATTGGGGATGGTGATGATTTGAGCAGGAGGCTGGACTAGATGACCTCTTGAGGTCCCTTCCAACCCTAATTTTCTGTGATTCTATGATTCTAAAATATTGCTAAAAGTTGTCTTCAACCTTTATATCAATACTATTCAGTAAAAGACTTATGATACTGAAAAAAACCCAAATCTACCCGAATAAAATTAACAAATGTAATTCCATATCATGACACTAAAGCTTTGAATAGAAAGTCAAATTTCCCAAGCATTCACCTCAAAGGATTTGGAAGTAGCCAAGGTCAGGTGATGATGCACTTAATTTCAATAGGAGTAATGTGCATTCAAGTACATGGGGTCCTCCTACTCTTCAGCATGCATGGGTTCATGCAGATTTTGTACCAATACAATTACATTACAGCAGCAATGAAAAGTTCTGCATAAAGGAAGCAATACAAATAGCAAACCATGCTGCTTGAGTACTCACTTTCTTCATCATCATCAGAATCTGAAAAATCCACACCATCTTCCCTTACGATTACTTGAGCTGTTAGGAAAGAGAACTATTAGTGCATAACTATAAAAAGCATAGAGATGACAGCCACAAGTTAAAGCATCTTCAGAACAATATTTTCACCAGAACTACCTGGTGAAAACCCACAATATCTACAATACATCAAAACAAGAAAAGAAGTTTTCTTCTACTCAAGAAGCCAGAAAAATTGTACATGCTGTTATCTAGTTTTAAGCTAATTTCTTATAAATTTCTTACAAAATTTGACCTTATACAAATTCTCTTACTCCAAGTTATTTTAGTAAAAAGAGTGTGAATTATCCCATTTAGAATAAAACGAATTACAAACTTACAAGGTACAAAATGTGAGACAACCATGCGGAGGCAGGGTCTAAGATAGATACTTTGTGCTGATACCAGGTTACCCAGAAAATCTAAATATTCCTCCACCACATCCTGGCTTCTTTTCAACCATGGCAGCTTCTGCAGGCAGTTAGAACAATGATGTGAAATATACAGACATTTTGAGATTAAACATTTATTTCTATATATTATGAGTGGCTACTTACCAACAAAATGCTGACCAGCTCCTCCACATCTTTTGTCAAGTATACAACAGAAGCACGGAATTCATGCAACCAGTTAATGATCTGGGCATCCTTATATAAGCAGACAATAAAATAGAGCAATTGCATTAATATAAAAACCTTTAAAACCCAAATAAACATGAGAATTATGATTAGGGAAGCAGTTTCTACACCAGCATGTTAGGAATGTCACCCAGCACCCTTCCTCCTGCACAAGGCACACCAATACCAGAGTGGAGAAAGGCAGAAATTGCAAATCCACCCATAGTTGCTGAACACAGTTCTCTTTCAAAATCCAAGATGAGTGGATTTATCACACTGAACGTAATAGCTAAGTAGGGGAACTACGTAGTACTCTAGACACTCCTTGTAGTCCTAAATCTAGTCCTGGTCCTCCCAGCCGCTGGGCACAAGGAACCCTTGGATGTATCACCTATCCGTTCTCTACAAGGAAGCAACGTTGTGCTCCAACTGTCAATTAGTTGTTCCTAAAGTCCTTTGCCCGAAAGAAAAAAGCCTGACAGATCTTATTCCAACCATTCTCCTTAAATAGACGTGGGCGCACACCTGTGATCCTCTTCCAACCTTCTCAAGCCTCTGCAAAACAGTTACTGCAAAAAATGGACAGATCTTGTCTCTTACCGATTTTCTGCAACTTAGTCATACGACTAAGATGATGGCATGTACAAAAGTAAGCAAGTAAACACTTCTTCAGAGACTTGAACAAGGTCCAACAGGATTACACTTGGAATAGGTAGAATAGGATCACTCCCAAGTCTGGAGCAGGTGCTGAACTGAAAGGATTAGTTTAGAATTATCAGGGAATTGCCATGGAAACGCAGCCTAACACTCTGTGGTCTGGAAGGAATGGAACATAAGCTGCCACCTGAAGAAATGTAATAACGGTCTGACTCCAAGTGGAGCGCTCTCAAAGAGGCGAGGAGGGATCAAAGGTGTAGCTGATCTGGAAACTGACAAGACTTCTGTCACTGCAAAGTTAACACAGAGCAAAGATATCTGAAAGATAAGAAACCCTCCCTGAAACCTGATCAAGCACCAAGAAATCTATTTGAGGGGGGTTTAAAATCATGTTTAAAACACAATGGCCACACTCTGCCTCATAATTAAATGTACTCCCATGAAACAACCACAACTATCAGAATCCCCCATTGCAAAAATGTCTCACCTTTATATCTGGATCTGACAGCTGATGCTTTAACAACTCAAAGTCAGCAGTTTCTCCCTAGAGTGAGTGTGAAGGGGAAAGAAAACAGAGGCACATTCGGTTTCCTGCGATCCCGGAGCACAGCTCGGGCCCCGCTACCTAACCCATCTGAAACACAAGCTTCCTCTTCTGTTACTAAGGACAGCTTGGAAGACCCCTGGCAAAAGCCAGAAAAGCCATAAAGTGGCAGCAAGAGTCGCAGCTTCTCTCTCCCCTGCTCTACTACTAAAGTCTGGCTGGTGCTTCTCCCTTCTGCCCACCCATCCCCTACGTTTCCTCAGAGAAGCCCGAGGAAGCAGCCCACCAGCACCCCCGGGACCGAGGCCGATGGGGGAGGGAGCAAGAAGCAGCTTTTCATCACCCCCGAGACAAGCCCAGGCGCCGTCACCTGCTCGTGCTTCAGCAGGACGTCCCTCAAGGTCCCGCCGAACCGGACCGTTTTCCTGAGCGGGGAGCCGAGGAACGCGCCTCCCTCCATGGCCGCAACGGTCAGACCGGCCGCCTCGCGTGCAGCCCACTGCTGGGGGGGCGGTAAAGACACCGTCACCCCCTCCCGCCTCAGCGCCCCCGGCCGCCGGGCCCGCCCCGCTCCTCGCCGCCAGCCGCGCGGCCGGGCCCCGCCATGCCTCCGCCTGCGGGCCGGAAACGAGCACTGAGCCCCCCGGAAGTGACGCACGCCCACACTACTAGTCTAAGGTGGCTGGCACGTTGGCCATGCGGCCGTTCTGGTTTCCCCTCTCGCTGCCCCTCGGAGGACTAGGGGCGGGGATCTTGGCCACGCCCAAGGCGCTGGGGGAGGTGACGTGTCTTCTCCTCCTCTCCCCTCCCCCCCCCCCCCGGTTTTTTCCTCAGAAGTGTCCGGGACCCCCTCGCCCCCTGGTCTGCACCGCCCGGCTCCTTCCCCCGCCCCGTGTCCGAGCCTCAGTGCCAGGGAGCTGGGCCCGGGCCCGGGCCCGGGGCGGTTCCCGGGGCCCAGGGTAGCAATGTGAAGCATCCCGTCCGCAGGGGGGGGCTTTGGGGACCTTCCGTCCAAAGGGAAAAGGGGATCTCGGACCACAACGCTCCAAAACTACTGTGCCTAAATTAAATTTAAAAAAAAAAAGTCATGATAATAGAACCGCAGTTTCCATTATTGAGCAAAATCACATCCTGCCAGGACTGAAAAGATTTGAGATCCACCAGGAAACATGTTTGTGGCAATCCAGACGCTACATTATAGGTAAGGACAGCTAATGGCCTGAAATGACCTCTGTAGGGGTAATAAGTTGTAACAAAATAATGTTGTACGTAAGACATACACAAAAACTAGATCTCTTGGTTCCAAAATGAGACTTTTTATTAGACCAAGTGGGAAATCGCAAGAAAATTGTCCTTTTTCTGCAAGCTTTCAGGATCAAAGTCCCTTCATTAGGCTCTGGGAACAGTACAGACGATACAAGATGGTAAAAAGTCCCCATGGGTAGGAAATAGACTTCGTTTTTGCACAGAGGGAGCTGAAGTCACACGGCTGTCCCTCCGGGTCCATGACAGGGTCTGTGAGCTGTGCTGAGCAGCTCTTTGACGTGTAGGTCTGGTAGATCTACGCGTCACTTTGTACTTACAGCACACTTTCTAGATGAACCCTTGCTCCCTGCCAGTCCTTTTGTAGCATCTGATAAAGTGAGCTGTTGATTACAAAAGTGAATGCATCTCTGACTTAGTCTATAAGGTTTCTCTCTGCCCTGCCTTCTGCCTGGAGTAGGCATGGCAGGCATACTACAGCATTCTGGCAACCAGTATAAAGCCATGCGACTCTGGTGCCTTTCCCACTTTCAGTATTTAAAAAACACACCGCTATTTATGATGAAATATCATTGAGTACGCTTGCTGGAGAGGCAAGCTAGCTGTTCATTTCCTTTAAACCCAAAAGAACAAATAATACTCTTATTCTCCAGGTAATTCACCTAAAATAGCTCTAGCAATTTGCTAGATTGTGCCATAGGCTTTGTTCTTCAGTCCATTATATCTTTGGTTACTACACTTCAGCAGGTATAGGGCAGTCTGTTTTGAAAGAAAGTACAGAACATGCAGTCATTAGAAGTGGTCTGACAAAAGTTAGCGCTCTCAGTTCATTTTCTGGTGGATAAATGTCCACATAAAAAGAACAAGTTGAAGTAATGACTATTTGCAGCAAAGTTAAAAAGATTGAACAGATCAGGGTGGGCAAAATGTGGCCTGTGGCCTGGATGCGGCCTGCCAGGCCATTCTATCCTGCCTGCGGGGCCCCTAAAAAATTTAGAAAATTAATATTTATTTGCCCCTAGCTGCCTGTCATACGGCCCTCAGTAGCTTGCCAATACTCAGTAAGCGGCCCTCCGCCTGAAATAAGTGCCCGCCCCTGGAATGGATGAACTACTGTATTGCAAGGAAATGGTTACAATATGGTTGATTGCTGATTTTACAGCATCTTGTAGACAGAATCAAACTGAGTTCCTTAACTGTGTTTCCCATGGGTTTCTCTTCGCTTTGTTTTAGGGTTTGTCTTTACTGAAAAATGGAATCGTTCTGCAATTAGGTTGGGAGCAACCATGTTCTAAACATGATTCTGTGCGTTCTGCCATGGGTAGCTGTCAGAAAGACACCTAACAGCTTGACCTTTGGTCCTTCTAGAAGGATCACACATAAGGAATTGTAAGGGCAGTGGGGCAAAGTTTGCAATGTCACTACACTGACACTGATAAAAGAAGTGATTTCAGTCATGAGCCTGTCCCACTAGCACAGGCTTGTCCAACATACAGCCCGCGGGCCGCCATGCAGCCCACCAAGGCATGTTCTGCGGCCCGTGGTACCGCGACAGGAAACTAAAGTAAACATGGTTTACTTTTGTTCCCACCCCTTGTCCCTCCCCCAGCCCCTCAGCAGCTTCCTAATGGCTACTGAAGGGCTAGGGAAGGGACAAGTTTCCCACACGCACTGGGTCAGCATGGCACGGCCGGGGGCATCCTTTGCAGGGACTGGACCCCTCCCTGGCCGGGGGCGGTGCAGGCTGCGGCTGCTGAGCGGCCCCGCCCGCCCACCCGCCCCGACAAGCCGGTGCCCATCCAGGCGGCCGCAACCAGTGCCGCGGGACTGCCCCACGCAGGAGGCCAAGCAGCGGCCGGTGGCACTGCTGGCCCATGCCTGCCTCCTCACCCGCCCGCTCCAAGCCAGCCCCGCTACCCTGCCCTGCCTCACAGCAAGGCGGTGCCTGCTCCCCTGGCCAGACTTCCCCCCGGTGCTGCGGCTCTCCAGGCCCGGCCGCCCATGCGCGAGGCCCCGAGGGGGCTGCTTCTCATGTGCTGCTGGGGACCGGAGGAGCCTGGCTGGGTCTGCACCAGCCAGGAGAAGCGGTGGCGGAGCCACATGCCACTCGAGACGGGACGAGCCTGCACCGGTCAGTCCCGAGCGGCACATGGCTCCACCGCAGACCTGGCCGGCCTCCTCCTGTCTCCAGCAGCACGTGGGAAGCCGGCTTCAGCTGCATGCTGCTTTTCCTGGTCGGTGCCGACCCAGTTCTGCCTAGGCGGGTCCTGCAGGAACCATGTCAACCCGGGCATGGCACCAGGTCTGACTGATATTTTTTCCACATTTGATCTGTTGACGTGCATTATGCTTCTTTCATTCACTGAGAAGTGAGTAGAAGCGAAAGTGTTTATTTTAGTCATGTGTTTGGTATTATTTCATTCTTGCTTTTATATCGTTTTTATTTTAGATTTTAAACCACATTTCCAGACCCATTTCATTGTCACTTCCTGCAACTTCATTGGTGTCAAAGGTCACGGGACCTCACTGGAAGACGTCAAACATAGTTGAACTTACAGCCTTATTGGTCATTCTGAATCAATTTCTCGGTGCCTCCACAGAATGTCTAAAATACTTGCATAGAAGTTGAAAACGGGTATCTTTGAATGTAAAGGTTCTTGCCTATTCAGTACTAAATTACAGAATGCAAGCTTTATAAAAGTCCTACATTTCAAAATAACCAAGGAAGCTATTAATTTTTTGTCAACTATGAGGCAAACATTTTTTATGGACCCTAATTAGTCAACTCCTTTGAAGATTACCTTTCTTTGCTGCAAACTCTTTAAAATATCGTGTTGACTATTAAAACTATTTTTACTGGATTCAGTTTCCTAAACTAAACTACAAGGCAGCTTTTAAATTATGACAACGGTTTGTGCTTGTACCCTATGGCTAGATTGTCTGAAAAACATAGTTTTAAATAGGCAGACAAGGTTCCTTGGGTGAATTTGATATCTTTTATTAGACCAATCCAAATGGTTGGAGAATAGTTATTAAGCAAGCTTTCAAGTTCAAAAACCCTTCGTCAGGCTAAGGAAGTGTCAGCACTTGGTGTGTGCTCTTCGTGGATGGAATGAAAAGTAAAGAGGCCAGGGGCTGGGCTGGGCTGGGGAGTCAGTTGCCAGGCAGATTATAATGTATCAAAAATCCAATGTCTATGTTTAGTGCATGATCTCTAGTATCCAGGAGGTTGATAAAATGGAGCTCATAAGCTCATCTCTGGGAAGTGTTGTGTACATTTCCCTTGAGGATCAGGACTGAGTTTTAAATATGCATTTTATTTTAACCATCCAGCTCCCTGATTTAAGGTGTTAGCCATGTTGGATTTTTATTCCAATATCAAGCATCATTAAAAACGACAAGTGTTACAAGAAGCAAAGAGAAGCAGTAAGATTTATTACTGAAGAGATGTTTGACTACTATGTGATCTGTCCTGGCAGGTAACAAGTTCTGCAATTCAGAATTTGCAAAACAAATATTAACTACAATTGAAAGCTCTCTCTGATGGCATAAGTTTTAACACGTTACTAAACTATTTTAAATTATTTCAGTCCATCCTGCCTAACACTTTATTTTTTTCTCCGTGGACCTACTTTAAATGATTGTAGTGATCATGAAAAAAGTGGTATGAAACACTATTGCAGGGGAGGGTATTTAGGACCTCCTTGTATAGGGGAAAACACACAAAATTAAGGGGAAAAATGGATAACTAGTAATATCTGACTGAAATCTCATTGTATAGTGCAGCAGGTGAGAGCTGCAAACACCCAAATTTATATTTATTAACTGAGCCAACTGAGTGGTGGGGAAGAGATGATATACATTAGCAGTAATGGGTAGAAAGAATATTTCATAGAGATAATACATTAACATAGCCATAGAATTATTTTTATTTAAAATAAGATGGCTATCCAAGTAAGCTAATTGTACAGTCTGTACCAGGGGTGGCCAGAGTTACTCACCCTGGGAGCCACATCTGAAATTTAAGAGCCAGATAGTGGGGGTGCTGAGTGACCCGGAGTGGAGGTGACCAACCTGTACGGCTGAACTGCTCTGGCTTTCCCCACGGGGAGCACGCCCTAGGGTAAGCAGCGTGGCTGCAGCCCAGGCAGCCCTGGTGCCTGAGCCAGCAGTCGCAGAGGGAAAAAAAGAGGGAGGAGGGTGGGCTCGGGGCACATTCCCCACTGGGAAAGCCGCAGCAGTGGGAGATGCCAGGCTGTGCTGTGCCCTGGAGCTGCCACGAGGAAAAGTCAGCGGCCAATTTCTGGAGAGCCGCAAGTTCCATGTTGGCAAGACACGAGCTGCAGTTTGGCAGCTGTGGGTATATACAGTTAAAATCAGCTCCATAGGAACTCTGCTTCTCTTCATTGTTTGAGAAGGCATCTTCATCTTTCTCCATGTGAGAGAAGTGCCAATCCAACATCTTTGGAGAACACCTAGAAAGTCACCAAATTTGGGTGATTTCAGACCAAAGTCCAGAAAAGTGGGCCTCCTGTACAGTTGTTAAATATCTTCCAACTAATGCTTACATGAGTCCTGTAAGTTCAGTCAAGCAATGGCATAAAACCCTATTTTCTTTCCACAGTGACCAAAAATGTCTTAGAAGTCAAATGGTAAACTCTTCAGTGTAATTTTCAGCACAGAAAATTATATTTCCATATGCACAATTTTTTTCAGCAATGTATAAAAAGAATACAAAATTGAATGTTAATTTAAAATAGATAAATGTCTATAAATTCCCAAACAAAAGCTACATTAAAATGTAGTTTAAAATTGAGAACCTACATCAGTCATGAAAATAATAAACATTTTAGGGGGGCTCTTAAGTTTTACAAAATAAATAATTAAACTAATTAAACACCGAACCAAAGTAAAAGTCAACCAAAGAAATGTATAGGTAAAGCACCTGAACAACCTTTGCCCAGTAGACACCATGCAATAACTATACAGTTAGGAGTAGTTCCTAATAGTGTTTTTGATCCTAGATTAGATTAAGAAATATTTAAAATGCACACTAGTTTTCTTCCCCTCCTCCACCCTTCCTCATTAGATTACTGTAAGGTAAAGTTAAGGTTACTTGGATGCCCTTGATAGTTCCATACCTTGCATGTGTTTAGTTTTCTTTTACATGTAAAATTTAATGCTGAATTTTTCTGAGCTTCTAGCACTTGGTCTGGAGATAACACTGATCTTCCTGTAATGCCTTTTATCCTAAATTACTGAAGTATTCTCTGAATGTTAACATTGTTTTTTGTCTGTTTTCTTTTTTAAATTAAGGAACCTTCCTGTATGTAAACAACATAAACTTTAAGAGAATGTCACATTATTTCTTTTAACTATTTGTGACATTTAGACCTTTATTTATTTACTCTTTAGGCCCCATTCACCAGGTTCCCCCTCTCTTAAACTATGTATCTTTTTACAAATAGCCTTCTTTCTTTACACCCCTTTATTTCCCTTTCATCATCTCTGTTGATAAGATCTAACACAGCTAGTAACTTTTGAAAATAATAATTTAAGATTTATGATCATTTTTATTGGGCTTTTTTATATCTAAAATCTGTTCAACAGATATTGTATAAAACAGCCTTCTGTGGAGAAACTTATCAAGTTGCTCTCTTTCAAGGAATGATGGCAATTGGGGGTCATCTTGAAAGAGTTTGAGTCAAGCTGCCCTGAAAATAGTAGGCTTTCCAAAGCTTTCAGGAGACAGAATAATTGTATGTATGGAAGAGGACTTATCCTTTTTGTAGCCTCAGTTTCATTAAGAATAATAGAAGACAGGTTTGTAGGGACCTTCCTTGAAATGGCTATTAGAGCTCAGATGTGTTGGCTTGATCACCATTGTGAACCATGAGAGGGGGCAGTTTTTTATAGAACTTCCTATAAAAACTGCTCATTAACTTTAAATCCTTTTTAAATGTAGCTACTACTTAATATTTCACACTGACAAATTTTATTTCAGTATGAGATTGTCAGACTATTTCTGTCCCTAATAAGTACCAAATATTTTAAGTCAAGTTAGTTAGCAAGTTTATTTGTACATTCTTAGAAGACCTACTTGGTTCTTGAATTGTAATTGTTTTGGGAGAAGAAAAGCTATATTCTTCAAATGTAAAAGCAAAGCTGAATTCTGCTTTAGGTGCATGTCTCAAACAACTATAGAACTGCAAACAGCACTTTTATGATGCTGATTTAAAAATATATATTTGCACAAGAAATAAGATGGACTTTGGCTTCATTATGAACCACAATTGATAATACATTTACAGCTATTTTAGTTTTCTGATGCATGTTAATCAGGGTCCTCTCTACATGAAATTGTATATTACCTAATACTAAACAATTTAAATATTTAAGACTAAACCTATCAAATAATCAACCTATATGAGCTGTGATTGATAAAATGCAATGTTAAAATAGTCACTTTACAGCTGCAGTTTGTAAGCCCTAAATAATCCAGACCTCAGGCACTGATTGCAAAAGAAGGAAAGGAAATAAGTTCTCTTCAGGAATGTGGAATAAAAGTAATATTCTTGCAAATAATTTGAAGAAGGCAGAACAAGAAAGGAAACAACACAGTTTACAGGAAAGTTAATCCGCAGTTTTTGGAACAATGCACATTGGGACACTTTCTTGGAATATATTTCAGTTTCCTCCTGCTTCTTCACAGGAAAACATTTTTGGGTGGCCCTAGAGGTTTGATGGACCAAGAATGGTTTGCTGTGATCCATTCCACAAATACATAACTTAGATGTGGCAGCCAGGAATTAATGATAAAACAGTACAGTGCAGGTAAAAGACACACCCTTATTTGCCAATGATATAAAGAAATTGCAGTCAACAGGGAAAATACAAGTAGGGACTTCACAATTGGCAGGGACGTCAAAAATCTGTAGGGTTTTCAGATACCCTTAGCTACAATTTAATTTTTACCTCCTTATGCGCTGGTAAAGTATTACCTGACACATTTCTCTGAGTTAGATTTAGTTTGCAGTTTCTGGAATAATACAACATTGGGACAATATTTTCTGGAACATATTACATGATGAGAATTCCTCTCCATTTCATACTGTTAATTCACAATAAATTGTTCCTATTATGTCAGGTAAAAAGAAATATGGTTAGGACACTAACCTTTCCACTAGTTTTGTCCATCTTCAAACAAGATTTAAAATACAAAGTTTGAAAGATCTTGAAAAGAAGCTTATTTAGCTATCAATGATTGATTACACATTACCAAATAAAAAAAATCACAAATTGTGTATTTATAATAGTACACAAATATTTAATCTTTATACTTTTGCATCAGTTATTTCAAAGGGACCTTAAAACCACCCTTCCAAATGTATTGCACTGCCATGGTAAAGTTCACAGTAATTTCATTTATGTACTTTAGTTACACACTATAAAAACTTGGCACCAAATATTTTAGGTATTTAAAAAAAAGGTGTTTCTACATTAAGTTCTGTAATTCCTTTTCTATTAAAAACATTGCCTAAACTAGTAACAAGTGTAACCCACTTTGTTTTCAAATGATTTGCGTGCGATTTCGCAAACTGAGAGAGGGATGTGTTTCACATGGTTATTGGTAATTATAAAGAAAGTTCTCCAGTCCAATATGGAAAAGTGTAGCAGAGATGGCATGGTATGCCTCTTTCAGATTCCAGAAAACAGGAGATACTATTCCATAATGGAAGAATCCTAATCTAGTATAGGGAATCTTCCTTCCGTAATCTGCATCACTGTTTTTTCCCCATGGCAGTAATGTCATGTCTCATCTTCTGAATCCTGAGGAGAAAAATAAATAAATAACAAACAGCCTCTCTTGTGCTATTGAAAGGCAGCTTATTTCCAAATGTAGCACCTAGTTATTTTAGGCCAGTATAAGTATTTCTAAACTATTTTAGATAGAACTCTGTTGGATCCCTTGATCATCTCAGCCTAAACCTGTCAAATCAGATATTGTGCTATTTGAAGACTCTAGGTTTGGTGCTAGAATATAACAACTTAGTCAAAGTTCTTTAAAAGTTCCCTTTCATTTCTGTACTGTAAGGACAAATCGAATGATCTAAGAAATGTAGTTATTAGCTAAAAAAAAAGGTATCTATAAATCTAATAATTTCAGTTTGGGAAATAAAGTTTAATGTTAGCCAGAACCAAAAGCAGAAAAAACAAGGCATTTGGTAATGAAAGGTCTTATTTGCAGTAGTAGTTAATGATAAACTATATGTGACCAGGTAACCTCTTGCAGCTCTCTTCCTTGTACAGGTGTTGCATAAATTAGCGTGAGTTCCCTGTACAGTATCTCAATACCTACAAAATATCCTCTTGTAATCCATGAATACAAGTACAAAGAGAATAGCAACAGCATTTTTAGCAAACAAGAACTTTTTCTTGTTTCTCTTTCTTGTTCTCCCTGAGAGGAGAACATACTTCTCAAAACAATAAAGAAATTAATCTCGAACATGCCATGCTGAGACTTTAAGAAGCTCAAAAGTCTGAGTGCTGTAGTTGCCCATGTCACAACAAAGTATGTTAGTTTTTCTGAAGTAACATTTTATTCACCAAATGACAGATTTCCGTGGTCACTCACACTTCTTTGTTAGCATTGGACAACATTTTTTATCAGGGCTTGAAAGGTGACTTTTGGAAGTGAAAGTTGAGTTGCTAAATCATGTGAGTACTTGTAACTATTTTATCCATTGCATATAGTAGTAAGCTCCTGTAGAAGTTATTAAAGGCTCCTAGTGAGAAACAATGGACTACCGTTTATTTACAGCTTGTAAACTCTTGGCTGCAATTGTGCTTCTGGGCCTGCTGCAAGGAGCAGATGCCTTATTCAAAGTCACCTTTTCAATTTTGTATTCTGCAGCACAGAAGCACTCCAGGTCACTAGACATCTCACCCTCTACAATCATCCCAGCTAACATGTTCAGCCCCTTTGGGGTACTGTCCTATTTCTATAGCAGAAACTCACACCGGCACACGGGGACAGTTTGGAACTGCATCATCTCACTGGTACGTCTCTACGCTTTGGCTGTGAGCGATCTGGGGCAGCGTTTGTACAGCGCCTAGCAGGCTGTACAATAGAGCGTCAACGCTTTTAAGATGCGAAGCACCAACTCCAACCAAATACCAACCCAGCACGCCCTTAGCCCTGGTTTACCAGCCCAGCCTCAAGCAGGAGAAGGCCTGAAGGATCTTGGCTTTCGGGCATCCTTGCTGGTCACTGGAGCAGACACAGCTCAGCCAGACGGGGTGGGAGCTTGAAACAAGCGACTTAGCTGCGCCCTGTTTTGTTGCTAGTCGGTCACTGGCGCTAGTTCGCAGCGATTTGGTTGCCAGTTGCTGGAGCGGCCCGGGCGGGGCAGAGCGGGGCCCGCAGTTGCCACCGACCGAGTCAGCTCATCCCCGCGGCTCCCGTCCCGTCCCGCCCCGCCCCGCCCCGCTCACCTGGCGGCGCGGCTCAGACGGGCGGGCTGCGGGCGGGCTGCAGCTCCACGCCGGGGCCCGGGGCCGGGGCCGGGCCGGGGGCGGAGGAGAAGCGCAGGCTGAGCCCCCGCACCAGCCTCCGCAGCAGCGTGTCCCCGCGGTCCTTGGGCGGCGCCAGCCCCACGTCGTCGCGCAGCTCGGCCAGGGGCACCTCCTGGTTGCCCGCGTACCAGAAGACCCACCAGATGAGGCTGAGGAAGATTCCGATGCCGCCCATGTAGATGAGCAGGTCCGAGTAGAAGACGTCGGCGAAGACCCCGCTCAGCAGCACGGCCAACCCCACCGCGTCGAAGGCCAGCGCCAGCCAGAAGGCGGCCACGCAGCGGCCCAGCCCGCCGGGGGCCGCCATCCCCGCCCGCCGCCACCTGTCCGGGCCGGGGCGGGGCGGGGCTGCGCAGAGCCCAGCCGCACCTGCGGCCGCTCCCGGGAGGCGGAGACAGCCCCGAGCCCGCCCGCCGCCGCCGCCGCCCTGCTTCGGGGGGGCAGGGGGGAAGCAGCGTCCTGGTGGCCCCGGCCCCTCCCGCCCTTCACCCCGAGCCCGGCCCCGGCCCCGGCCCCGGCCCCTCTCCCGCGCCGGGCACCGCCGCACACGCGCCCGACGACTCGCCCACGTGCGGGGGCAGCGTCTCCTCCCCGCCATGCTGCCGGCGCAGCGCCTGGCAGCCCGTCCCCGGGGCTGTGCCGGCCGAGCAACAGCGCGCTCTTGCCGCCCCGCGCCGGCCTAAGCGGGACGGCACGGGAGCAGCGACGTGCTTGGTCAGGGACGTGTGAGAGACGGTCAGTGGGTTTCAGCTACACGTGGAAGGGACAAAATACGGCATGTGCACAAAAGCAAGCTGGGTTAAAGAGGATGGTCCCAGTAATTCAGAAATCCCCTCTGTGTAGCATTGAGTTGGACACGCACGTGTACGGCGGGACTGGAATCTTTATTTTTCAATACAGGAGTAGGAACAAACACCCCCTCCCCCCAAAAAACACAACAAAAAAACCCCCTAAAACCATTGATTGTAGAACCAGCATGAAAAGATTGCATTGGTTTGATACGTATTTCAATTCTGTGGACACATCTTTCTTTTCTACAAACTGCTGCAGTGCCAAAAAGTTTAACCCATTTGACACCCTTAACAAAGGGCAAATAGCACAGGTCCTCAGGCACAGGAACCGCTTGCAGCTGCAGGTTTTCGTGCCTGCCTTCTCAGGAGGCCCTTGCATCTGACCGTCCGTCTGATGATTAGAATCCACACCGCTCCCATGACTACAAACATTAGCCCGGCAGAAAGACATACAGGCCCAAGAGCATATGGGACTTCATGTTTAGTGAAGTGCAGTGCAGCAAGGACAACACCACTGAAGAAGACGAGTCCTCCGATAACAACCAGTGTGACAGGTTTGCTATAATAAACCCATGGACTCTCTTCTCTGACTACAGTGCTGGTGCCATCATTTCTCATTACAAGAGATGGAGAATCAGATGGTGGTGAAGCCACTTCTTGATTGGGGAGTGGTTTTATGACTGACATTGTGTCACATGGGGGTTTCTGAAAGCAAGTTGTATTGCCTAAAAAGGAGAAAAGTTAAAAACATGGTCATTCAGCAACAACAAAGTTTCAGTTGATCTGCACTAGATCTAGAACAGTGATAGTCAGCCCTTTTGGCAAATGTGCCGGAAGGTGAAGTCCAGAGTATAAGCCAGCCCAACCCCCGAGTCCCCTTTTTGTCAGCACCTATGGTTCTCATGGCAAATGCACTGGCTGTCCATGTCATTTGTGGCACACGTGTCTCAAGCTGGCCACCATAGATTCATAGATGTTAGGGTCGGAAGGGACCTCAATAGATCATCGAGTCCAACCCCCTGCATAGGCAGGAAAGAGTGCTGGGTCTCGATGACCCCAGCTAGATGCCCATCTAACCTCCTCTTGAAGACCCCCAGGGTAGGGGAGAGCACCACCTCCTTGGGAGCCCGTTCCAGACCTTGGCCACTCGAACTGTGAAGAAGTTCTTCCTAATGTCCAATCTAAATCTGCTCTCTGCTAGCTTGTGGCCATTATTTCTTGTAACCCCCGGGGGCGCCTTGGTGAATAAATACTCACCAATTCCCTTCTGTGCGCCCGTGATGAACGTATAGGCAGCCACAAGGTCGCCTCTCAACCTTCTCTTGCAGAGGCTAAAAAGGTCCAGGTTCTCTAGTCTCTCCTCGTAGGGCTTGGTCTGCAGGCCCTTGACCATACGAGTTGCCCTTCTCTGGACCCTCTCCAGGTTATCTGCATCCTTCTTGAAGTGTGGCGCCCAGAATTGCATGCAGTACTCCAACTGCGGTCTGACCAGCGCCCGATAGAGGGGAAGTATCACCTCTTTGGATCTATTCGTCATGCATCTGCTGATGCACGATAAAGTGCCATTAGCTTTTCTGATGGCTTCGTCACACTGCTGGCTCATGTTCATCTTGGAGTCCACTAGGACTCCAAGATCCCTTTCCACTTCCGTGCCACCCAGCAGGTCATTCCCTAGGCTGTAGGTGTGCTGGACATT
The DNA here is from genome assembly GCF_030867095.1 of Alligator mississippiensis. Lineage (NCBI taxonomy): Eukaryota > Metazoa > Chordata > Crocodylia > Alligatoridae > Alligator > Alligator mississippiensis. The sequence goes on along the minus strand of NC_081836.1, from coordinate 42,564,742 downwards.
TTTCCTCCCGAGGTGCAGCACTTTGCATTTCTCCTTGTTGAGCTGCATTCTGTTGTTTTCTGCCCACTTGTCCAACCTGTCCAGGTCTGCCTGCAGCTGTTCCCTGCCCTCCGGTGTGTCCACTTCTCCCCATAGCTTTGTGTCATCCGCAAACTTGGACAGAGTACACTTCACTCCCTTGTCCAAGTCGCTGATGAAGACATTAAAGAGTATCGGTCCAAGGACCGAGCCCTGCGGGACCCCACTGCCCACACCCTTCCAGGTCGAAACCGACCCATCCACCACGACTCTCTGAGTGCGACCCTCTAGCCACTTCGTCACCCATCGGACTGTGTAGTCATCCACATCACAACCTCTTAATTTGTTCACCAGTATGGTGTGGGATACCGTATCGAATGCCTTCCTGAAGTCTAAGTATACAACATCCACCCCTCCTCCTGTGTCCAGGCGTTTCATAACCTGGTCATAGAAAGAGACTAGATTAGTCAGGCACGATCTACCTGCCACAAACCCGTGCTGGTTTTCCCTCAGCATAATTTTTCCTGCCAGGCTCTCGCAAATGTGAGCCTTGATAATTTTTTCAAAGACTTTGCCAAGGATGGAGGTGAGACTGACTGGCCTATAGTTGCCTGGGTCCTCCTTCCTCCCCTTCTTGAAAATGGGGACCACATTGGCCCTTTTCCAGTCCTCCGGGACTTGGCCCGTGCACCACGAGTGTTCAAATATTCCTGCCAGTGGCTGTGCAATGATGTCGGCCAGTGCCTTCAGTACCCTCGGATGGAGCTCATCTGGGCCTGCCGACTTAAAGGCATCCAGTTCTTCCAAGTGACTCAGCACCATCTCAGGGTCTACGCATGGTAGTCTGGCGCCTTGCTTCTGCCTCTCTACAACCCCAGTGAGACTTGTCGTGCCCTTCACTTAGGAACACTGAGGCAAAGAAGTCATTGAGGAGTTCAGCCTTGTCCCCCCTGTCCGTCACCAATTGCTTCTGCCCATTTAGTAGTGGTCCTATTCCTCCCTGGGCCTTTCTTTTACTCCCTATATATCTAAAAAACAATTTCTTGTTGTCCTTTACTTGGGATGCCATCCTCAGCTCCATGGTAGATTCATAGATGTTAGGGTCGGAAGGGACCTCAATAGATCATCGAGTCCGACCCCCTTTGGCTTTGGCCGATCTAACTGCCTCCCTACAAGCGCGAGCAGAGGAGGTATACTCCTCTTTGGTGATCTCTCCCTGTTTCCACTTTTTATGTGCTCCCCTTTTGGCCCGTAGGCTGCTCTGGATTTCTCTGGTCAGCCAAGGAAGCCTCCTGGCCCCTTTCCCTCTTTTTCCTCACATCGGGATTGTCTCCCTTTGTGCCCAAAGGATCATTTCCTTAAGGCACAGCCACCCTTCTTGGGCTCCCATCCCATCAAAACTCCTACTCTGCAGTGTGTCCTTGACTAATCGCCTGAGTTCATTGAAATCAGCTTTCCTAAAGTCTAGCACTTTCACCCTACTAGTTACCTTAGCCACTCGACGTCTTATGAAAAATTCTATTATTAGGTGATCACTGTCCCCCAGATGGCTACCGATCTGTAGGTCCCCTACCATGTCATCCCCCGTTGCCAATACCAGATCTAGTAAGGCATTCCCCCTAGTGGGACCGTGTACCTCCTGTGTCAGGTGGAGGTCCTGTACACAGGTTAGAAACCTGAGTGAATGGTGGGACTTTGCTGTCTGCGTCTCCCAGCAGATGTCTGGGTAGTTTATCCTGACCACTTATCGAGAAGAAAGAAATGGTCTTATGGTTAAAGTTACAGGACTGGAAGTCCAGATACTCAGTTGCCTCCCACCTCCCCTCCCAGCTATTCCAGTAAGGAAATGGAACAATGTTTACGAGCAGTTTCAAGAGTGGAGGCAGAGCTACCGATTCAGAGCCTGCAGAAGTTTTTAATATTATAACTGCTACATCTCCAGAAGCCTGTAGTGATAAAAAAAGTGAGCTACATCACCTTAACTTTAACCCAGGATGAAGCATTTGATTACTTGTTTTGCTATAAGTTTCCTGTATTGCATGGTTCACAGCAACAGCTCCCCCCCACCCTTTTGAAAATGCACTGAGTGAACTCCTTCACACCCTAACTTTCTGAATTTTAAAAGTTTAAGTTAGTTTCACATGCAATACCTAGTAGCTTGGTTGTTCAGTCACATCTTCTACTTAAAAAAAAATGTCAAAAACCAAAACAGACATACTTACTTCTCCCTGATAAAACTGAATATGCAGTAAGTCACATTATGCCAGGTGGTTACCCAAACACCTAAATTTAGAGAGTTTCCCTCTAACTGACTGTCATAGTATGTAAGATTAATAATTTCCATGGTCTCCATCCTATTCCACTGGATAAAATGGAAAAGGGAACTAAACCTAGCTTTGGAACTCTGTACTTCCATTAGCTATTAGGAGAAGTTCTGAAGACAAAGTACAGCCCTTAAAAAGAAAAAATAGTGCTCATTTTACTCAACATGAAAGGTTTCAAGTTAAAAAAAACTAACATAGTCACAGTACTACAACAGATACTACAGGAGCTGCTGAAATCAAGTTTATTTGGTAGGGAGCGGAAGGGAGGGAACCAAACGAATGATAGATTTTGCTCTAAAATTTTTCATAAAACAAAAAAGAAAGCCTAGGTGTCAAGATCTAACTATTTTCTGTCGACATAGTTAAATATCTACAAAACACGTTTATTTTCATACTTTGATTCGATAACATTCAATTATACTATTTCCTGGGGGTGAAAAGGAGAGATAGGAGGCTATTTTTTCTGAGGCAATACAAAAAGATCTCCAGGATCTAATCAGGAGATTTTTTGCTCTGGTCCTGCCAGGCAGGTACTGTATGTACATCATGGTCTTTGGAGGTTACTATGTTTTGCTTTTTTTCCATGGACAGATGGATACTTGCACAACTGGTCCGTGGTACGTGTTAACAGATTTATTATAATTACTTTATATGACAAAAATTTGCTGGTGGTACTTAAGGTAGTGGATAAAGGTATTCTTTTTCAACAAGGGCTGACCATTACTTTTAATACTGCACTATTGTAGTTAGGCTAACATACGTCTGAGGGTGAACCAATATATTTTTAGATTATGCAAATGGATCCAAGATCCTAAATTATTAAAAGACTATATGCAGAGGATTAGAAATAAGGTGGATAGTTTCAAAACTTAGTTCAATGGACACAAATCCTTTTGGTACTACTGTAAACTACATCTGACTAGAAGGCTCAGTGCATTGTGGGGCTACTTGTGGCTCCTATAAAATACTACAATGTGGCAACCTCCAGAGTAAGGCGAGTATACCATGCCTCAAAACCCTAGGCCCCACTGCTTTGTGGGTACTCCTTGGTTGGAGAAAGGCTAAGGGACATCACCCTGACAAACACATCCTCGCTGAGGCATTAGGCAGTTAGCAGCAACTCTAATCTGTTGCCCTCTTGTAGAAGCTACAATCATTGAGGTACCAAACGTCTGCATTTGGTCTGGCCTTTGGACTCTGTCTCAGTGGTCTAAAGGTGGGGAGAGAGGGGAGATCTAGGGCAGCCTCCTCTCCTCCATATTCTTGCCTAGGCTGCATAGACCTCTTATGCATATACCATGATCCAGAGGATCAACAGTTGCCAAGAAGTAAGAACTGGGGGAGGGAGGAAATATTACATCTGTCAGAGCCTGTTTCATAGGTATTTCTTTTCCCACTTCACAAGCACTTAAAGTCTTTCAGAGTGCTGCATCTTTCATGCTGTTCATGAAGTCATTCCTTAACCAGAGAAAGATTCCTGAACTCCATTTCAGGTTTCTTAAGTATTCTTTATTGGATTAGGGTGATGTCTTAAATTCAGACATCAACAACAACTTTAAGTGATATCAGTGGAGCCAGGATTGGACCCCCAATCTTACTTATACTGATTAAATATCTCATGTCATTTACATTCCTTGGATTTTCCATCAGTACTACAACCAGGGCCAAAAAATCCTAAAGCCAATACATGGTTATATTTAACAATTCTTAGGTTTTTGTTGTTTGGGGTGGGGAGGGGCGTGGGGGGGGGGTGTTGTGTGTTTTTTGTAGGGGCTGTTTTCTATTAAAAACAAACAAGCAAGAACAAAACTAAAAAACAAAAAGCAAAACAAAAAAACCCGGTTCTGTGAGGAAGTCTGAGATCCACAACTGTTAAGTCTGTGTCCCATTTTAAAGATCAGGGAATAGAAGTACAAGATTAAGTTGTTCAAGATCAAAAAACTGCTTTGCCAACTAATTCCCTGTCATGGCAGTGGTACAGTATTGGCAATGCACTCATCTCCCCTGGTTTTACCAATGACTTGTTACAGGGTGTTACTGGTATTCCATCTATTGATTCTTGTACCTGTGGGTGAAGGTTTGAACTGGCAATTCCAGGAGATTCCTTCAGTTAACAATTGCCTATTAATTCAAGGGAGTGGGTGCTATGATGAGGGGATCCTTTCCAGTCCTTTGTTCCAAAATTTTAGGTCCTTTTATTTTGAAGGCACTTACTATGCAATGAAGTTTTTGTTTTTTTCTTGTTTTAAGAAGCAAGCACCAGGTGACTTCCACCAGATAGATTAAAGGACAAATAATCAACCTTTTACGCAAGAGAGATTACAGTTCTTAGGTTTTGACTACATCAGTGGAATAGATATAGAGGTTTGGGTTCATTGTTTTATTTAAAAGATTCAAAGGAGTTTGAGTTCTGCACTAACTTGCACTCCTTGCTACTACAAAGAACATTGTGATTAGATACATTTCTTTTAACATTAATTTGTAATCATCATAGTTTTTGACACACACGTGTCTTCTGCAAGGCTACTCCTAAGAATAGTTGGGTTTTTGTCCCAATTTCAATAGACATAAAAGAGAGACAGGGAGGCTGAGACATGTACCAGTATAAAATGAATGTCAGTCAGAAAAGACTGCAGGATATGCTAGAGAGAGAATAATGAATTACATTGTTTTTAATACATTTTTCAAACAAATAGTAAAGTCTACCATTGATTGTTTTGAACCAGTTTGAGGAGTTGAGACAAGTAAGTTCAGGTAGACGGCAGACACTTTAATAGCCAATAGATTGAAATGCGCCACATAAATAAATATCATATGAAGAGCCGGGGGGGGGAAGAGGCTGCATGGAAGGAAGAGGTGGCAGGAAGGATTTCTAAACATTTAAGCTTTATCATACAAGAAACCACTTGTCTCCCCCCCCCCTTATGAATTAATATTTTTTAATAAATAAGCTATTTATGAACATTTCTGTTGTTGCATCTCTACAGAATGTTGCCAAATAAAATGTACATCTCAGAGAGATGCAATACTAAGTCCTTCAAGTACCTTACAACATATTTAAGGTCATTATACATAAGAAGTACTTTCATTTTTTACAAACATTTCTTCAAGCAATAGAAGTTTCCCCATCTATTACTGAAAGAACACATATATCCCTGGACAAATGTGTACCTATAAGGAATTTTTTTCTTATTATAAGAGTGTTTGCTTTGTGAAAAGATTTAATTTATGTCAGATCATTTGAAAATTAGTTCAATTTTGATTAGGTCAGTAGTAGTGTACTATTCCAAATCAAGAAGTCACATTTTACTTTTTTCCCCCTACTTTTTTAAGGACGCAGGAACAAAAGAAATATCCAAGTTAACCAAATAGCTGTAGAAAGGAAAAAAATAGAACAGGCATTTCCAAAAGTCAGCCCTTAAACCAAAGCAAGCATTAAAGTAAAGTAATATTATAAACAGGTATAAGTAAGTATTTACAGACTGAACATACCTGATTTATTTTTCAGTCCTGAGATGTTCATACAGAGAAATTTCCTTATATAGGCTCAGACTTGACTATTGTGCACTAGCTGTTAAGACTGAAGTTAATAACCACCAGAGTATTTTTCCTAGCTGTAATGGGTCAACCCTCGGGGAGTTGTCTTCTATCTTAATTATCAGTGACAGAGAGCATAAAGAAAACCCTCCTCCTAACTTCATCAGCAGTTATAAGGGGGGGTGGGGAGGGGGTGCTTGACCATTACAGTCAGCCATATGGAATTAGTTAATTGTTACCAACAGAGTGTTTCACACCTGAGAGAATATACAAGTCTCTCTTTGATTCTTTAGCGTGTCACCAATTGGCAGAGATTCAGGTTATTTTTAAGAAATGCTAGGTTTCCCTACTCTTCTCTTTGATGATTACCAGAGTGACAGGTTTGCCAAGGCCTCCTGAGCAGGCAAGAAAACATTGCTAATAAAAACAGTCGTTCTTGTGAAAACCCCTGAATAAACAGAAAGGAATTAAACTCCTTTAATCATCCAACACTGACCTTGGGTGCTTGTACTCTTTGTTTAGAAGCTGTGATTTATATTACATGTAATCAGAGCGCCCTGCAACCTTCATGATTAAATTGCTGCTACTGAACAAATGTGTTATTTAGTATACAGTTATTAATTATGGATGGCTACTAAGTGAAGATTTATGGTAATTACCTACAATTAACCTTTGCTGATATTTTTATTCTAAAAAGTTCTGATTTTAAAGACTAACTAAAAGAGCTCCCCTGCTGCAGAAACATCAATTCAATGGTGCAGTATAGTTTATCTCATTGCTAGGGCTCCTGGCGCTCTGCGGCATGAGGGGGCCACAATCCACTCCAGCAATCCTTGAATCCTTGTGACAACAGTAGTGTGCTCTTTCATTAGGGTAGCAAAGTTCCCATTTATTGATAATCTATCTACACACACAACTATTTCTCATAATTGAACAAACTACAATAATCATCGTAGCGCTTGTGGATGATTGTTTTTAGCTATGATTAGTTTTGAGATAACAGCTCTCCAAAGAAAGGAAGCAGAGAAGTTTGTAAGTAATATCAATAGCTTAACCTCGCTGGCTCCCAGGTCTCAGCTGAATTGTTCTCCAAGTTGCCTAACTCTTCTCTCTTTCTATTCTCTAGCTACAAGCTGGACCCCAGTTCTTGTTCCCTGGAACAATGCTGTGCGTACACTGTAATCTAATTAATTTCTCACTGTGTTGAAAGCTGCAGATCATGTCTCTACAGCCCAGTCAGGGAGTACAGGAACTTGGCATTAAGGTATAATAAGCAGAATGTGGGCAGCTGGTAAACTTCACTTGCAGGTTTTTGCTTAGCACCGTATACTTGCTGGTTAGCTCTATTGGCGAGGCAGCATTTTAAATTGGGGGATACGGGCTCCGAGGAACTTGGTTAATAGGTCATGTTCTTGGGAGTTGATGCTTCTACCAGCTAACTCTTCTCCTGATCTTTCTTGCCCAGCCTTAAGACACCTAACACTAAAATACTTAAAACATTAGCCTGCACTTTCACTTTTAAGATAGGTCTGGGACAATTACTTGACTTGTTATTATTATTATTAAATCTTAATGGGCTACTACTGAGATGTAAGTGGCTTGATAAAACAGGCTGTTCAACTGCTTGAATGGGCTCGTGGGTAGGAGAGCTGGAATTAGGGGAGTGGAAAGTTACGACCAGTGAGACAAAGGAATGATAAAGGAGGGATTTTAAAAGATCTGATGATGATTATGATGATGATAGGCAATCACTCGCAAATGAGTAAGATTGTCTTCTGAGGACAATGTAGTGAAAATGTAGTGTACTCAATGTAGTGAGTCCGCAGGTGGCTCCATAGCCCATTTCTAGATCCACATGTCTTGTTGCAGCGAGGAGAGGTGTTTCCAGGAGGGATGGGCACTGTGTTGCTGTGTTGGATGTTCGGATGTCCTTTTTGCCTGTTGTTCTTTTCCTGTTCTGCCTGTCTACAAGCTATTTCAAAGTGTTGAGGTCCCTCCCAGAGAGCCTTCCTCCATTTTGGTCGGTCCTGAGCAAGGGTCTTAAGTGTTGATGTCAATGTTACACCTCTTCATGTTTGCCTTCAGGGTGTCTTTGAAGCGCTTTCTTTGCCCTCTGCTACTTTGCTGACCTTCTTTCACCTGTGAGAAAAAGATTCTCTTTGGCAGGTGGGAGTCAGGCATGCAAACAATATGACCTGTCCAGCGAAGTTGGTTTTGGATAATCATGATTCCAATGGTGTTGGAATTTGCTTCGGCCAACATGCTGATGTTTGTGCGTCTATCCTCCCAGCTAATCCGAATGATCTTGCAAAGGCACTGTCGGTGGTATTTTTCCAAGCTCTTGAGATATCTTCTGTATGTGGTCCAAGTTTCCGAGCCATACAGCAGAGTTGGAATGACAATGACTCGATAAATCAAGAGCTTAATTTCAGCAAGGATGTCATGATTTAAGAAGACTTTCTTACTCAGATGCCCAAAGGCTGCGCTCGCACATTTCAAGCGGTGTTGCATTTTCGTGTCAATGTCTGCCTTCAATGAAAGATGGCTTCCAAGATAGGCAATGTGATCCACGTTCTCCAGCAATTCTCCATTGATTTGAATGGGTGGGGGGCATTGTTTCTTCATTTGGAGCAGGTTAGTAAAGGACTTGCATTTTCCTGATGTTTAGAGTTAGGCTGATACTCTTGTAGACTTCCAAGAATACATTAAGAATGGTTTGGGGGTCCATTTCAGATTGAGCAACAACAGCAGCAGCATCCGCATACCGAAGCTCCATTATGGATGTTGTTGTGGTTTTAGTTTTGGACTTGAGTCTGTTGAGGTTGACAAGTCTTCTGTCCATCCTATTTACAATTTCAATTCCAGGTGGGAGCTTTCTGTCAATGAGGTGCAATATGGTGGAGACAAAGGGATGATAAAGGAGGGATTTAAAAAGATCTTATAGGTGGATAGTGGGCAGTGGATTAACTGTTGTTAGCAGAAGCACAGTAGCTGCAGGTTCAAACTAAAATCACAAAGCCTTTTTAAAAGGCTTTTTAAGTGTAGATGAATACTCTCAGGGCTGTATGAGCAAAATCAAGGGGTGTTGTATGATTTGTCTGATGATCTGTATCCTCTTATGCTTTAAATGAAAATAATTGTCTTATAGAGAAACTTGCCAAAGCTTATCCGTGCCTGTGTCTGTTTGCTTGCAATTATCACACGCTTTTTGAAGTTACACTGTAAATCAGAAGGCTGGCACCCGTGATGAGATTCTATGAAAGGTAGTATTTCTGCTGCGTTGAGAGGCTGAGGAGTCAGGGCTGGAGCCTATGCACAGGCAGCTGTACAGTGGGCTTCATTTCTTAGGTGTGTACTAGACAGTTATCGTAGCAGAGTAGTATGCTGAGAATCCCCCAAATTGAAAGGCAGTGTTGGGACTATGCCAAGACTCCCAAAGAATAAAATATGCAGGAATCCAGTGGCTGGATCCCCTGAGAGCAATATGATGAGGGACCAACCAAGGGTACTTTATCAAATGCATTGAATTACTACTATCTTGTATTAGCATATTACCTAGGAGCTCTACTTGTGAACAAGGATCCCCTTGTGCTGAGTGAATGCTTCACAAATAGAGAACAAAAAATTTTTGTGCCCCAAAGAGGTTACAATTTCAGTGTAAAAGGAGAAAACAGATGAGGAAATGCATGGAAGCAGCAAATCAGTACAGTGGGCAGTGGACTCAGCACACCAACCAGCCTAGCCCTTGACAAGTCACTTTTGCAGGATGTTTGCAGGAAGTTCCTCCTAAGCATTTGGAGTGGTGGAGAAGAAAGCATGAAGTGCTTCTTTGAGAATGGCAATTAGGTTGGTATCATTGGCTGACTGGAGACTGGACTGGACATTTCAGTACTGAATGAAAGATGGTAGGGTGAGAGAAGACTAAAAAGGGCCTTGAAAGGGGAGAAAAGTATGCATGTTTGATGCCATAGAAGAGAGAGTGACAATGCTCAGGTGCAAAGGGAAGGGACAACACAGTCAAAGTAATAGATTAGGACAGAGATCTTTGCAAGCAGCATTTTAAATGGAGATGAATAGGGCAAGACGATGTTTGGCAAGGTCACAGATGTTTCAATAAGCAATTTAGGGATGATAGGGCCATAGCTGGGAAGTTAAATGATTCTTTGCATCAGTCTTCACTCCAGAGACTACTGAGGAGATTCCCACACTTCTTCTTAGCCAATAGATTTGAAGAGTTAAATTAAAATTAAGTGACAATACAGGAGATTTTAGAACAAATAAAAAATCAAACATTATGAAGTCAGAAGGTCTGGACTGCATTCACTCAAGAAGTGGCAACGCACAGGGGGTGCATGGGAGAGCACCGGCGCACCAGCTGACCAGCCGCGCTTGCCACTGAGGCAATAGGCGGGGGCAGGTGGGAGTGCTGGTGCCCCCACTGCAAGCGCCAGCCGATCGCTGCAGCCGCTTCTGGGAGTGGCTGTGGTGATCAGCCAGCGTGGGATCACCTGGGGGACCTCCCCCAAATCCACAGGATTGCCCGCAGGGCCCCATTCGGCAAGACTGGTCGGGGGGGTACATGCCCCCCCTAAGGCGGCACCAGTCACCCATGCACCCAAGGGTTCTGAAGGGACTCAAATACAAAACTGCAGAAGTATTGGCAGTAGTATGTAACTTATCATTGCAAACAGCTTCTATGCCACAGAACTGCTGGGTTGCTGAACTAACATCCATCTTCAAAAAGGGCTCCAGAGGTGAACTTCAGAACTAGAGCAGTGACTCTTACCCATGGCATGGATAAATATAACATGTTGGAGAATAGCCAGCATATTTTTTGTAAAAGGAAATCATCTCACCACTTTGCTGGAGTTCTTTCATAGATTCATAGATGTTAGGGTCGGAAGGGACCTCAATAGATCATCGAGTCCAACCCCCTGCATAAGCAGGAAAGAGTGCTGGGTCTAGATGACCCCAGCTAGATGCTCATCTAACCTCCTCTTGAAGACCCCCAGGGTAGGGGAGAGCACCATATCCCTTGGGAGCCCGTTCCAGACCCTGGCCACTCTAACTGTGAAGAAGTTCTTCCTAATGTCCAATCTAAATCTGCTCTCTGCTAGCTTGTGGCCATTGTTTCTTGTAACCCCCGGGGGCGCCTTGGTGAATAAATACTCACCAATTCCCTTCTGTGCCCCCGTGATGAACTTATAGGCAGCCACAAGGTCGCCTCTCAACCTTCTCTTGCGGAGGCTGAAAAGATCCAGTTTCTCTAGTCTCTCCTCGTAGGTCTTGGTCTGCAAGCCCTTAACCATATGAGTGGCCTTTCTCTGGACCCTCTCCAGGTTATCCGCATCCTTCTTGAATTGCGGCGCCCAGAATTGCACGCAGTACTCCAACTGCGGTCTGACCAGCGCCTGATAGAGGGGAATTATCACCTCCTTGGACCTATTCGTCATGCATCTGCTGATGCACGATAAAGTGCCGCTGGCTTTTTTGATGGCTTCATCACGCTGCCGACTCATGTTCATCTTGGAGTCCACTAGGACTCCGAGATCCCTTTCCACCTCTGTGCCACCCAGCAGGTCATTCCCTAGGCTGTAGGTGTGCTGGACATTTTTCCTCCCTAGGTGCAGCACTTTGCATTTCTCCTTGTTGAACTGCATCCTGTTGTTTTCTGCCCACTTGTCCAACCTGTCCAGGTCTGCCTGCAGCTGTTCCCTGCCCTCCGGCGTGTCCACATCTCCCCATAGCTTTGTGTCATCTGCAAACTTGGACAGAGTACATTTGACTCCCTCGTCCAAGTCACTGATGAAGACATTAAAGAGTATCGGTCCAAGGACCGAGCCCTGCGGGACCCCACTGCCCACACCCTTCCAGGTCGAGACCGACCCATCCACCACGACTCTCTGGGTGCGGCCCTCCAGCCAATTCGCCACCCACCGGACTGTGTAGTCATCCAAGTCACAGCCTCTTAACTTGTTCACCAGTATGGTGTGGGATACCGTATCGAAGGCCTTCCTGAAGTCCAAGTATACGACATCCACCCCTCCTCCTGTGTCCAGGCGTTTCGTAACCTGGTCATAGAAAGAGACTAGATTGGTCAGGCACGATCTGCCCACCACAAACCCGTGCTGGTTTCCCCTCAGCATAATTTGTCCTGCTGGGCTCTCACAAATGTGAGCCTTGATAATTTTTTCAAAGACTTTGCCAAGGATGGAGGTGAGACTGACTGGCCTATAGTTGCCTGGGTCCTCCTTCCTCCCCTTCTTGAAAATGGGGACCACGTTGGCCCTTTTCCAGTCCTCCGGGACTTGGCCTGTGCGCCACGAGCATTCAAATATTCCCGCCAGTGGCTCTGCAATGACGTCGGCCAGTGCCTTCAGCACCCTTGGATGGAGCTCATCCGGGCCTGCCGACTTAAAGGCATCCAGTTCTTCCAAGTGACTCTGCACCATTTCAGGATCTACGCATGGAAGTCTGGCGCCTTGCTGCTGCCTCTCTACAACCCCAGTGAGAGACTTGTCGTGTCCCTCGCTTAGGAACACTGAGGCAAAGAACTCGTTGAGGAGTTCAGCCTTGTCCCCCCTGTCCGTCACCAATTGCTTCTGTCCATTCAGTAGGGGTCCTATTCCTCCCTGGGCCTTCCTTTTACTCCCTATATATCTAAAAAACAGTTTCTTGTTGTCTTTTACTTGGGATGCCATCCTCAGCTCCATGGTAGCTTTGGTCCGTCTAACTGCCTCCCTGCAAGCACGAGCAGAGGAGGTATATTCATCTTTGGTAATCTCTCCGTTTCCACTTTTTATGTGCTCCCCTTTTGGCCCTTAGGCTGCCCTGGATTTCTGTGGTCAGCCAGGGAAGCCTCCTGGCCCCTTTCCCTCTTTTGCCTCGCACAGGGATCGTCTTGCTTTGTGCCCGAAGGATCGTTTCCTTAAGGCACAGCCACCCTTCTTGGGCTTCCATCTCTTCAAATCTCCTACTCCGCAGTGCGTCCTTGACTAATCGCCTGAGTTCATTGAAATCAGCTTTCCTAAAGTCTAGCACTTTCACCCTACTAGTTACCTTACCCACTCGACGTCTTATGGTGAATTCTAATATTAGGTGATCACTGTCTCCCAAATGGCTACCGATCTGGAGGTCCGCTACCATGTCATCTCCTGTTGCCAATACCAGATCCAGTATGGCATTCCCCCTAGTGGGACCGTGTACCTCCTGTGTCAGGTGGAGGTCCTGTACACAGGTTAGAAACCTGCGCGAGCGATGGGACTTTGCTGTCTGTGACTCCCAGCAGATGTCCGGGTAGTTTAGGTCCCCCATGACTACCACCTCTTTAGCTTTTATGGTCTCCGAGATTTGCCTCAGGAGCCCCGAATCTCTTTCTTCCCCTTGATGTGGGGGTCTGTAGCAGACCCCTACCACCAAATCGCTTTCTCCTTGCCCCCCATGTAGCCTAACCCACAATCCTTCTACTTCCTCATCCTTTGATTCCGTCTTGATGAGGGTTGATGTATATTGCTCACTGACATAGAGCGCAACCCCTCCCCCTTTCTTCCCCGACCTGTCCTTTCTGTACAGTCTATAGCCCTCAATATGTACCACCCAGTCATGGGATGAATCCCACCAGGTCTCTGTTAGCCCCACTAAGTCATAGGTGTTTAGTGCAAGCAGGAGCGCTAGTTCATCCTGCTTGTTCCCCATGCTCCTAGCATTAGTATATAGGCACTTGAGCCCTGCGACTGGTGCCTTTGCTGCCCCCCTTTGAGAGTGTTAACAAGCAGGTGGACAAGGAGGAGCCAGTTGATGTAATATATTTGGATTTTCAAAAAGTAGATGTTCTCCTGAGGAAGTACTAGATGTGACCTCATCTTCACTTCTTTGAAAAGTGGCATTGCTAACCCATATGCTCTTTGCCTTAGTGCCGGGTACAGCCGCTTGCCAGCTGGAACTTTTTTGTATTATAGAAGTGCTTAGGGTTTCTGTGTTAGTCACTATACAAACATGTGCTCCTGCCCCAAGGACCTTGATAACTACTTAACTATTGGTCATTCAGTATTAAATTTAAATAAATGACCTTCCTTCTAGGAAGTGATCTATTATATCTACTGGGAGTTTAAGAGTTTTCTGTGGGGTTTTTGTGGGTTATAGCAGATGTTTCCATGTACTGAGAAACGAGTACCATAAAAGCCAGTTGCTCTTTAACCACTGAACTCTGCTCCTAAAGCACCCCAGATCGAGTTGCACAGAATAAAGCAAATACAAGGAAGTCAAAGAAAAGCAATCTTGTAAAGTAACTCCCAAAGGGTTTTAATTAAAAAAACACTCTCTGTAGAACAAGTTTGTTTTCATTTAGACTGAATTCTGACTGCTGCATATTGTAATCAATGAAAGCATATATATGCTAATAAACTCAAGTTCTAGACTGCTAGCCCCCAGAAGTTAAAAAAATCACTTCAAATGAGAAGAGTGTAGAACAAACAGTGGGCTAAATGAATACTATGCCTTAAGACGGAGTTAAAAAAAACCAACCCAATAGATGATAAATATCCTGTGCTTCCAGTAGACAGGTGTTTACTTGTCACTTCTTAAAAAAATGTATTACTAAGGGTAGTTGACTAAGAACAGGAAGAAGCCAAGAGATATATATGGTAAAGAATATTGCATGTTATGTTACAGCTTAAAAACAGGATCCCATTATAGATTGCATGACATTTCCCTTGATTGTTGTTTAGTTTTAGGGTTTGAGCTTAATTTGTCCTTTTATGAGTTAACATTGAGGCTTGTAGCTGGCAAACAGCTACAGCACAGTCACTATAGAACACATAAACTTGTTTGTGAAGACCATACCTGCTACATTCAGATAAGCATTTTGTAACCTTATTCATTTAATTCTGAAATTTTCAAGTGTTATCCACATGCAAAATATTTACTTTCTATATATTAGGACAATCATCAAGATCACAGTATTTTTAAGTGGAAGTCCATAATGCTGACTTAGCTTATTTGTATTAGGATAGTCCTTCAGCACCCTAAGTCATGGACCCTTTTGCTAGGTGTTGTGCAAACACAGAACCAAAGACTGTTCCTGGCCCCAGGAGCTCATTTTCTAGTGTAAAACCCAAGATACGAAACGTCATGGCCTTGGCAATCTAACTAATGTCAAGATTTTCTAGAATTTTTAAGAAGGGGCTTGGGTGATAATGGGGTAGCTCTGAGGACACATTTGACAAGCCCTTCTTGAATGTGAGGGGCAATCTAGAAGAAATCACATGGGCATTAAAAATTGAGCGATAGAAGCTGGCACACTGGGCCTGAGGTGAGTGCCTACAGCTCAACAGCAAATAAGAGATAACAAGAGAGGTAAAAATCATGATTATGAAGGACCTTGTAACTAGCAACACTGAGTTATTATTTGATGTGGTAAAGCAGGGAGAACCAAAGGAAAATTCAAAGAGGGGTGAAAGAAAATGTTCTTTAATGACTACTTTCTGAATGTGATTGGAGCAAAATTGCATTTGCAAACCCACAGAGAAGGTTGCTGCAATGGGCAAAATGTAAGTCTGGATGGGTGGATGGAGAGGAAAGACAGATCTTAGCTACATAAATACAGAGACTATCAAGTTACATAAAAGTTTATTTAAGTGTCTCCAGCCCCACCAGAGGTGGAAGAAACACCAGCGAGCAATTACAAATATAAGTGAAGATACAACATACAGGAAAATTCTTTGTATGTTCCTTTTGTTTGGAATTGTTAGAAAAGGAATTATATTTAATCAGATCATCTTTTAAAATAAAAGACTGAAGTACAAAAGAGGCAATGCTCAAGCTGAACATGGAACTTTCATTTTCCTGGAGGTGCGTTTTGGCGTTTTGGGAGCTTTCTCCACTGATTTGATCAGCTTGCTGCCTTTAGAAGTCGCAGACTTTGCTTCTAACGTTTTGGGAGTCTCTTTCAGGTCCTTGTCTTTTACTGTGTTCTTCGGGGTCCTCAGCTTCTTGCCTTGTTTCTGTTGACTGAGGGTCTGCAAATCTGTCTCTTCAGCCAATTTAAGTCTTGTTTTTGGAGTCTCCTGAGCCTGTAATGTCATCTTTCTTTTACCAATGGGACTTCTAGTCTTGACACCTTTTTTAGGACCCTGATTTGGTTCAGCATTCTGTAGAATAAAAAGAAGAAAAGGTAGCATCATTCAAAGAAATAAAAAAGAAAAAAAAAGGCTCTCAGAAAGAGGATGACGAGCACGTAAGCACTGACATCAGTGTTGTCCACTGACTCCACTGCCCGCTAGCTTAGTCTAATTTAGACAGAGGGAGGGTTACTGCAAACCAATTGAACCACAAACAGTTTAAAAGATAAAAGAAACCCTGTGTGATACTTTACAGAGAACAAACAGACTTAATGTGCACGTGTAGTTTATAAATCCAGGAATAGTACGCTGCATTTTCAAACAGCTTTATTGCTTGCATTATTTATCTACTTTCTCTTGACTGGGTATACAAGATGGACTTTTCAAGCCTGCCTAACTGGTCACGGTCAGAGATATGAATGCTATCTATCTTTATAACTATTTGGTTAATTACATGTTCCCAAATATCTCTATTCCCAACAATGGCAAATTCAATACTGACAGCTCACTGAAGCTGTCAGTCTTTTATAACTTTTGGTTCATGCTAATAACAAAGGCATGAATTTGATGCTGTTTTTCCCCAGAAGTGGTGACCTGCACTCAGGCAGAAGCACGCAGCATTAAAGAATCGCCATAGGCAGGTTTCAAAGATCCTTTCCCTTATTTTTCAAATCGAGGCAGATGGCCAATTTTGTGGGCAGATCACAGGGCTGGCCGCTATTTTTGCCAGCTTATTGCAGCAGCTCCCCCCCCCCCCCCAAAAAAAACCCAAAAAACCTGATTGGCTAGGGGGCTAAGTGGCCCTGCCCTTCACTTCTGATTGGTTGAAAGGCCCATCTACCATGCCCCCTCACACCTCGCTGGAGGGGAAGCATTGTAGGACAGGCGGCCCCCACCCATCCCCCGCAGGTCATGAGGACTGTTGGCTCTCACTGGAGAGCCAGCATCTTATTTTTAGCAAGTTTCCCCCCCCCGAAGATTTCATGGACAATGCCCAATTTTGAGATTTCCATGAAACTGCAGACTGAGTAGGTCCCTACTTATTCTGACTCGCACTAGGAAATTACAAGCAATTCTTGATGTCAAAACGTGTGTGTGTGTGTTGGGATTGGGGAAACGCACAGGCAAGATACCCATGTCCAGAGTGATACTTGGAGCATGATACTATTCAGTCACAGGGAAACTGATTTCCCTCAATTTAAAGAAGATTAGACGTCCTGAGAGCAAAAGACACAGAGGTTATACAGCAATTTCCACAGTGAAGTTTTAACATAGAAGCCTGTTGATTTTAATGAATGTCGTTTCAGAGTGGCAAAATGAATGGCTAACATCCCATTTTTCTTTAAAAACAGCTTCCCTCAATCCATAATTGGGGCTTGTAACAAAACGTAGAAACAGAGAATCCCTTGTTCTTGCAACACCCGAAAGGGCTGACTACCTGCTTCACTCCATGTGAAGTAGACAGCCCCCCAAACACAAGGTCAGACATCATTCAGCTCGCCCACTGCTTTCTATGAGCTTGTCACAGGCCTTTTCCTTTCTAAAGTTCTTCACATCCTGTCAAGATATTGTACTTCAACTGAACAAAACTTAGATTCTGGTAAAATAGGATTACCTCTTGCCCATTTATACCCGCTGTTTGAATAGGAACTAGTTCTGGAATTTCTTCATCATTCTTATTATCTGATTCTTTTATTACCACTTCTGCTTTTCTCTTCTGTTCAGTTTCAGGCTCCTTAGCAGCAGCAGCATCACTTTTGTCAGCTGTCGCTTCAGCTTTCCTTGGAGTCTGCTGTGCAACTGCCTTCTTCTGCTTCCGTTTCTTTTCTTTCTTTTTCTTACATGGATAATTAAAATCATATTTTAGCAAGATATACCTAACCCCACATTTTATTACAAGTGCCAATTCATTTTATTGCAAGCCCAAGAATGAACTGATTATTTTAGACCTTCCACAGCTTTTCTTCTTCTTCAATAAGAGAATGTTATAAAGAATTAATACTAACTTGGATCTTGCCATTCAGCAGTCTGACTTGGCAAGCACACCTGAGCAAAGGAAAAAATTATGTGAATTTCACTTTCAGAAAAAAGAAGAATTTCTCCTTGGATACCTTACCCAACATGTAGTAATCCTATATACAAATACATTATTACACATACCCCTACAGTAATCATGTATATAAAAACATGTCTTTTAATAAATATATACACATCCCTCTTGATAGCAAATCACACTCAAAATTGTGAAGTTTTTCAAAAACAGAGGGGAGTAACAGCCCGGACCAGTTACAGGGCATAGCACAACATAAAACAGGGAGATCAACTGCAATAGTCAATGTGAAGAAATATGTAATATTTTCTTCAACTGGACTAAATTGGTGAAATAACCTCCAAATTAAGTCAAAAGTTTACCTTTTTTCCTGAAAGTTCATTACTTACTTTTGACTAGTTATTTCAAATGAGGATTAACTGACATATCCTCATCTGCTTATGAATTAATAGGAATACTATACTTATTTTATATTCATTTTTGCCTTATAAAAATAACACAAGTCCAGTGACCTGATCTCAAATAGCTGTAAGGCCATAATCTCTGCTCCCAAACCAACAGTTTCAGGCAAGAGACTGGCAACACTACTGGGCTCCATCCTTATTTCTGTATTTGCCATTATCTCAAGTGCAAACAGTGGTTGTCCATTACCACTGTTCACACCTGACTCTATGCTGTTTCAGGTACTGTAAGAAGCAGCATTTGTAGTGCATCCTAGCTATGGATATCTGTGCCTCCCTATTAGAATACATAATGTGACCAAATAAATGTGTATGAAAACACTCTAATCTCTGCAGACTGCCATTTAGCCAGTAGCTCGAACACTTTCATCTTGTGACAAGTTGCTCTACAGAACAAGTTAGCAGTTTTTACCTGTCCATCCTTTCTATGACCAGATGGCTGCTTCTCAAGCTCATCTAAATTGGAGACTGGCGAGTTAAAGATTGGAAGGGCAACCGATTTGAAAGTTTTGAGGTGAAGAACTTTAATATTTTTCCCCTTCTGCAACAATAAAAAGTAAATAAAGATGGAGCATAGCTGAAACCTAGTCCACTTCACATAATAATTTAATAAAAAACAGTACCTTTGGCAACTTATCAGCAATCACCCCAACTGCAGCAACAATGTTTTCTAACAACTCATCAGCTCCCATTCCTGTATGACCTACGCGTGCTGTACTGAAAGAAAAGGATGTATATAATTTTTATTCTGGCAAACACTAATCCTACAGCAAGGTTACCTAGTGTTAATTTACTGGCTTATAGGTGATCTGAATAAAAACCAAAAAAAAGCTGCCAGGCTTTGCAAAAATTCATGGTAACAGCAACAATCAAATTTAAAGAGGCCTTCTTTCCTCTCTCTATGACATTCTGCATCAATAACCAATTGTAATTAAGTTGTAGACATCTCTAGACAGATGATACAAAGGGGAACTCTATCAAGAAATGGTAGAAGCAAGCTGCTGATCTCTGAAAAACATTACTCCGAAGTTGGTCAAGCATGTCAGGGCAATTTTATTGTCATAGTGGAGAGAGGTCAAAGAGAAAATGATATAGACATTTCCTAAAAAGAAAAATCACTATTTTTTTTCTATAAAACCCAAAGTCCATTCCAGATCCTGTGCATTTTGGCAAATTTTAACCTCAGTTTGTTCTTGGACCTACTGAAGGCAAAGTAGATGCATTAATTTAACATTGTATCTTGTTCCTACTCTTAAGAAAATATATTTTTTTCACATTTAATACTTACTAACAGCAGCCCTTGTTGGTAACTTGAAGTATAGTTCCTCGGATACATTTGTTTATCTCCCTAGCAAGATTTTTGGCTTTCAGGTTTACAGACAAAGGTGTTCTAAAAAAAAGAAAGAGGAAGGAGGGAAACGGATGCGTAACTTCACTAAAAACAGTTCAGCTCTCAAAGATAATCTGTTATAAATATCCACAAGAGACTTGCCTTTTACTTCTATAAAACTGTTTGCCTAGATGTGAAGGCAAAAGTCTTCTAATTCGGTCATCAGACAGAAAAAGATCGAATCTGTTCAGGAGACGACGCTTTGCTTCATACGGTTTATACTCTTGTGTGAGAGTTTTGTAAGGAATGATCTGTATCATAAGAAGCGAGTTAGGTTGAAACTGTTTTCAAGATTGAGAATGTCTTGTTACAGCTCCATACATATGATTGTCAATACTGCTGGTCCGTTAAAACTTCAATAGTAAAATAGTCTATTGCCTTCTCTACTTTACAGACAATTACACAAACTGTACTTTAAAACAATGTTTAAAAGATATTGAGGTTAAAAAAAAAAAAAAGAAATTAATGTAAATCTGCTACATGGAAAAGCATTCCATCAAAATAGAATTTGAGCACATGCAGTTATATGTACATGAAGATAAAACCATTTCTAAAAATGAGATTTTACTTTTCTCTTATTTTCCCTTTTTTACTCAGTAGCATAAAACTATGTAGCTTGCAGAGCTACAGTGGAGTGAACTGTTTTTGCTTTATTCATGTCAAACAAATCTGATTGTTAAACATTCTTCTTCTTTTTTTTTTTTTTTAATTACAAACTTGTTGTTTTGGTCATCAGGAGCTAAAAGTGAAATTAGACTAGAAGTAGCTGAAAAAGTTTTAAAAAATGTTCCTGTATTATTACAAACAAATGATATATCAGAATCCCTCATTGTCCCTACCTGGCTGATATTTGTGACCCCATTCTGTTTTAAGAGTTTCTTGTACAAGTTTTCAGTCTGTTCCGCAGATAATTCAGGCTCATCCTTTGTAAACAGGCAAATTTCAGATGTTTCTGGTCGAATAACATGAGGCAGTGGTCTATAACAAAGTGACGAGATGGGAGGCAATTTGCTAAGTCAGACAGACTTTCTCTTTACACAAAGCCAGACCTAGTAAGCATTTTAAAATTACTGTACCAATGAGCGTAAGTGCTAAAGACCTTGGTCCACAACTCTATATAAAATGCAAAAAGTACTAAGTATCTGCAATGAGATCCGTAGGTCTGCTACCAGTTCATAAGAATCTAAACACATGCAAGTCTTTGTAGGTTCAGAGCTTTAAACAGATTGGGGCTCTAACTTGTCGTGCAGTATTAGCGTAGCACAGAATAAGGAAACTTTGCAGTGATTGGCAATGGGGCTGATTAATAAACACACTGAGCCTTTATTTCTTGAACTAGGAAAAATAGGTACCAAACAGCACAAAAGCCAACAAGACAGGCACACAGGACACGCATAGGCTCTGTTAATAGTAAATCTTGCTTCATTTACCTCGCTGATCCAACTGACTAAGTGAAAAGGGCAAAAGAGATGCCCATTCACATAGCAAACGTCCCCAAGAATGCTTGGGCAGCACCACAAACGTGGGAGACTACTAAAAGTTCTTGAAACTGATAAAATATGGTTTTATTTTGACAGTGGAGTGAGGGAGGTTAACAGAGATCACATAGGCCACTGTCACAAAGTGCCACGGTATGGCAGAGCAGATGAGAAACACTGGCCCTGGAGCTAGAGCAGGGGGTGGGCAAAACATGGCCTGTGGGCTGAATCCAGCCCAACAATTTGATCTGGCCCGTGGGTGGATGGCCTCCAACTCACTGGATCTGGCCTGTGGGTGCCTGGTGGCTCCAGTTGCTATGTGGTGCTGGGCGGGCAGGGGGGACTGCTTCTGCCCAGCAGTATCAGACATCAGCTACGCACCTGGACAGGGTGCCCGCCACAGTGGTTGGGTGTCAGCATCACGGGTGGATGCTGCAGGCAGGTTCAGTTCAGACACAGAACCTGCCAGTGGTGCCCAGGTGTGGTCATCTGGCCAGGTGCCCGGGGGATTGGAAACTGGCTAATATGGTCCCAATTTTCAAGAAAGGGAGGAAGGAGGACCCAAGTAACTATAGGCCTGTAAGCCTCCCCTCAGTGCTCAGGAAGATCTTGGAGAGAATCATCAAGGAGCATATCTATGGGGGGCCTGCAGGGGAGATCATGCTCAGGGGCAATCAGCATGGGTTCATCAAGGGCAGGTCCTGCCTGACCAACCTGACTGCCTTTTATGACCAAGTAACTAAATCCTTGGATGATGGTGTCGCTGTGGACATAGTCTTTCTGGACTTTAAGAAGGCCTTTGACACTGTCTCTCACCCCATCCTCATCAATAAATTAAGTGACTGTGGCATTGATGCCTACACAGTTGGATGGGTAAAAAATTGGCTGATGGGGCGCACCCAGAGTAGTGGTGGACAGGTTGTACTCAACCTGGCAAGGTGTGAGCAGTGGGGTACCCCTGGGCTCGGTCCTCGGGCCTGCGCCGTTTAACATCTTCATCAGCGACTTGGACGAGGGGGTGGAAAGCACGTTGTCTAAGTTTGCTGATGACACTAAGATGTGGGGCGAGGTGGACACACTTGAAGGGAGAGAGAGGCTGCAACTAGATTTAGACAGACTACAAAAGTGGGCAGATGAGAATAGGATGGGGTTCAACGTAGACAAATGCAGGGTGCTGCACCTTGGGAGAAGGAATCCACAGCATACATACAGGCTGGGGAGTTCCCCTCTTGAAAGCACAGAGGTGGAAAGGGATCTTGAGGAGTCATTACTGACTCCCAAGATGAACATGAGCCGCCAATGCCAGACCGCAGCCAGCAAGGCCAGCCATGCCTTGTCATGCATCCAAAGGTGCATCTCAAGCCAGTCCAGAGAGGTGATCCTCCCCCTCTATGCGACTTTGCTCAGGCCGCAGTTGGAGTACTGCGTCCAGTACTGGGCACCGCACTTCAAAAGGGATGTGGCCAGCCTGGAGAGGGTTCAGAGGAGGGCCACCCAGTTGGTGAGAGGGCAGCAGGACAGGCCCTACGAGGAGAGACTGAAGGACCTGAACCTGTTCATCCTCAGCAAGAGGAGGCTGAGGGGGGACCTGGTGGCTGCCTACAAACTCATCAGGGGAGATCAACAGCAAATAGGCAGAGCCCTTTTCTCTCCAGCACCACCTGGGGGGACAAGGAACAATGGTAATAAGCTGATGGAGAATAGGTTTAGGTTAGAGATCAGAAGGCAATATTTTACAGTTAGGGTGGCCAAAATCTGGAACCAACTTCCCAGGGAAGTGGTCCTCACCCCTACCTTGGGCAAATTCAAGAGGAGGTTGGATGATCACCTGTCTGGGGTCTTGTGAACCCAGCATTCATTCCTGCCTGTGGCAGGGGGTCAGGCTAGATGATCTGTTCAGGTCCCTCCCGACCCGAGCTACTATGAAACACTGCTGACTCGCTGCCAACCCAGAGCCCCGACCCAGACCCTGCGCACCCAGGCAGGAGCTGCTGTTCCGCTGGGCAGGTGGTATCATCTTTGTCTTTTCTCCCTCTCCTTCCTTCCCTCCAGCCCCAGCAGAAGCCACAGTTCACCGGAGGCCCCGATGCTCAGCTGCGGACCTGGACAGACACCGCGAGGTCAGTGTCAGCCTCAGCAGCGGTTGGGATGCTGCCCCTGCCTGGGTCTGCGGCCGAGCCTCAGGGCCCCGGGGAAAGTGTGGCTTCCGCCAGGGTCTGGAGGGAGAGAGACGGATGCGGCCCCCGACAGGCCCCACAATGAGCTCGGGTCCCTCCAGGCGAAGGAGCCCCGAGCCCGCGAGAAGGCAGTGTGGCCGGCCGAGTCCTCACATGAATAATGAGCGCTCGCGCGGGGGGATCTTCCACACCGTCACCATCAAGTAGAGGTTCTCGCTCCCGCCCAGGAGCGGCTTCTCCGCGCTGGCCCGGGCCGCGACGTAGGCGAGCAGAGCCTGGACGGCCTTTCGCACCTGCAGGAGCACAAGCACTGGGGGCAGCTCGAGTCGAGGCGGCCGAGCCCCGGCCTCGAGGGCCGTCCCGCCACCCCGCGCTGCCCCCAGCCCGGTACCTGCGCGCGGTCCAGCCCCTCCGGCGGCTCCGCCATAGCGCCGAGCCCACGTACAGCACCACCACCGCCGCACCCACGTGGAGCTGGCGCGCCCGGATGGCGTCACAGCGGGGCCAGGCGAACTTCCGGGGCGGGACTTCCTCTCACGTTCACTTCCGGGCCGGAGCCGCCTGTGCTGTCCGCTGCCCTCTGCCTTCCCCCGCGGCCGCCGAGCAGGGCGGGTTGCAGATGGAGGCAATCCGAGGCCGCGGCCGGTTGCCCCGCCCGGGCGAGGCGAGGCGAGGCTGCTCGGGGCTTTCCCAGGCCCGAAGGGCGCGTGTCGGAGCTGAGCACGTGGCTCTGCGGCTCCGAGTCAGAGCGGCCCGTCGCGGGGCAACAGGAGCGGAAGTGGGGTCGGGCAGGAACCGGCCTTGCTCCTGGTGCTCCCCGTGGAGCTGCTCAGGACGAGTCCGGTGGTGGCGCTGGCCGGAGCAGGCAGTGAGCCTAGCTGGCCTGGTGGGATTTGCTGGGAGGTGTCACGTGCGAGGGATGAAACTCGCGTTTCCAATCCGACTTCCGTCACAAAACGAAATAAAAGCGGGGGCGGGGCGGGGCCCTTGGAGCCAACCGGCTGGGTGGGGAACTCCCTCCTGCACCGGTGAGATGACAGGGCTTGTCCTGGCAGGGGGGGTCTTTCATACGCCTGGAAATAAACAGATGGAGGGCGAGCAGGGATTCGTGAATAATGCAGCGGTCTGTCACTTATAATAATGAAACCCACAGCAACACCTGCAAACCGAGAATGGGAGTAGAGTACGTAAAAAGCCTCTGAAAATAAATCGCTTCATATTATTGTAAGCCAGAAGCTTCATTTAAGTAATTTATGTCCAAAACGTTTCTCAGCTGTTAGCATAGCATTGCTCTCGTCAATAGAAGATAAGGAGAGAGTGCTCTCAGACTCCCTAACTCTAGTTTTCGGTCTCACACCAGTGTATTGTTATACAAGTTTTGAACTTGACACAGCAGCCATATTTATTTAAAGTGGAATATGGTTAATTGGGATAGGATTTGAGCAAGACCCAGGTTAGAGGTCAAAAGTTGTTAGACTATTAATTGCATACACTGTAAGTAAACATGTTTAATTTATAAAGTTCACAAAACTAACAAATACATTTGTCGTATCAAACAATCATATCAAACAATCCATAACCGCAGCAGCACTTAACTGATAAACCGGCATCAAGGGCTAGAGTAATCTTCACCGTACACACATCTGGAAGTTTTCTATCTGTATTGACCCAGCTACAACCCACACCCATTAATATGCTGATGTCTGAAATGACAGAACAGCTGAGCATTCCAGCTGACTAATAACCTAAAAGGATGTTTTCCAGATATCCCTATTTTTTAAGTTTATTTTTCATTAAAATTATTATAAAAGAAATACTGAAGTTTCCTGTTACATGTAGGCAGCCCTGGATTTTACCAATTCAGATATATCTAAGATTAAAAATAAGACTATTTACTTCATGGTACTTATGGATTCCAATTTTTTGAAGTCTCTGGTCCTTCATGTTGTTTCACAGATCCCCGAAATCTATATGCCATCAAGACTGGGTGTGTAACTTGCCTAACCCACACAAGCAAAAATTATGCAGAAACTTGTATAAATTAGAAACAGTGAACAATATCCAAGGGACTTGTACTTGGGAAGACTAGAAAAATCTTCATTCAGGAATATTTTCTGTTAAATTGTAAGACTTAATTCTCTCTCCTTCTCCCAAAACAGACTTCTGGGAAATACAAATGAAACATCAAGAGTAGGGAAATGTACATTCTGTTACCCAGTGCAATATTAAAAACAATACTTTCAAAGCATGGTAAGATGTTACTGTATAATACAACATACAAAGAATTTTATACATATTTAACATGAATGTGCCTGTTGTGACTGGTGTAGACTATGGGCAGGTTTGGGGTTTTTGTTGTTGATGCCCCTAAAACCAGTGCTGCATTTTCTTAGATTAGAACAGCCTGACAATATGGAGACATTTAGGGTTTTTTTTAAGTGGTATCTTGAGCCTTCACTATCCATCTAAACATTCTTTGACAAACCAACTGGTGGTAGGAATCAGGAACAAGTTTGCTTTTTTTCTTAGAAAGGACAGATATATAGGCAAGGGCCACATGGAATCAGAAAAATATACATGGTGGCAGAGATTCTGGCAGTTAGGCCAAGATCAAAATATTCTTTGATATATATTTAACCTAGACCACAGCCCCTGGGTTTTCATTGAAAACCATTGGTGATTCTTCCCCACAGGGTGAAATAAACTGCAGGAACTAGAATTTTGTTGGTCCATTTTTCCTTACAAGCTCTAGCATGGGGATTTCTGGTGCAGGGTGTTTACATAACCTCAAGATAAACCATTCAGATTACTGAACTCTTCTCCATTTTCTGAAAATGCCTGATATAGCTACAGATTTTTTTTTAATAAAGGGTACATTTTCTCATTATGAATGTAATATTTAAGCAATAGTTGGGCTTCATGTGTCCCTGAAAAATCTGTAGTGGCCTCCTACTGTAGTGGCTTCTATTTTGCTAGCAAAGATTCTTGAGGAATCTCCATAGAAGACCGGGGGGGGGGGGGGGGGGGGGTGCTTTTTGGGAAGAAAAGCAAAGCTGTCTCCAGTGGATGGCTAGTGCCAATGAAGCTTACAATTCCAAGGGAACTGTTGCTCTCAAAGTTTTCGGTGGGAATTCTTGATTCCCTGTCATGACTATACATATGTGGCAAGCTCTAAGTTGGCTGATAAGCAGGCCCTATGCCCCAGTGTGTGTCCTTTCTTTGCTTTTTTTTCTTGCATGTAGCAGGAAAGAATAAATGATCATTTTTTGTTGCAAAATAATAACTCTACTACTCCACGTTAAAAGACTTTTTGCATTTAATTATTATTACATATATCAAGGCTTTTATTTCAAGAACATACAAGGTCTTAATCATTCACTATCATCATAATAATCTGTTTGTTGATAAGTTAAGTCATGGCTATACAATAAAGCCATATCCACACTACAGACTTCTGCCAACATAGGGTCTGAAGCTGTGTGAGCCCTGACCAGCATAGCTATTCTAGCAAAAGCTCCTGGTGTAGATGCAATTATACCATGAAAACGGAGCTTTATCAGTAAAGCTCATTTGCTTCGTGGATCAGTTTTGCAGGGATAAGCTGCACTTACAAGAGGAGAGTTTTGCCAGTGTCATGCTGGCCTAGCTATATTGGACAAATTGCTCCTAGTGTAGATATGGTCTCAATCCAACTCTGTGTCTTAATTTACATTTTTTTTCTCCAATGGATAAATCCTTTATTTCTTTTGTTTTCAAAATAATACACCATGTATTTTCATAGAAGGAAATAAGTATTCAAAATGATTGTTTAAAAAGTTTATTACACTGATGAATTTATTAGTAAGTAGTACTTATTTCAAAACAAAGCAGCTGCACCATTCCTTTTTCCTCATTGACCTAAATTTAGCTCTTTTCAATTGTAGTAAAAAAATGGACTAACAATGTGGTATGACAATTGAATGAAGTACATTGAAGTTGAGATGCAATCTGAGGATGATTCAGAGATTCAAAATATGATAAAGGTATATAGATACATTTAGTTCTCATACCTAAAAATGCAGCCAATTGTCCTAGATTTTTTGTTTTGCATTTTGCTATTAAGCTTAAAGTCTGATAATATTCAAACACTTTACAGTCTAATCAAAAACTTGTATTGCTGAACAGAATCTACAAGCTATGATTCAACATATCGCCAATGCACTTCAGTCTTAATTCAGTGTCCCTTTACATACAAGGCGGTTTTAATTAATTTATGAAAGTTGTAGTCAAATGCACTAGGCCTTAAGAGAGAATGGGTTATAGAAATCCTTGCAATTTCCATGTACTGTTAAATTTCCATCCATTGATTTTCTGTTTTCAGTGATGAGTCCTTTCAAATCCACAATCAAGCTATTAAAGTTTTGGTATTTATTATTCTAAGTTTGCTCAAAAGAATTCAGTTCAAGTATTATTTAGTTGCCTTTCAATGTTTTTAAAAATGTTTAACTATATTAGGAAAAAAAACCCCTGTCTTTCATTGTTAGATTCCTGACTTCTCAAAGTACTATTTTAATGACAGCATTTAAAAACATTTCAAGACAGTAAAGTTTTACACTTGGAAATTTCTAGTCAATTCAGAAAAACAAAAATCAAAGAATTTAACTTAATTTTTACACTGGTTTAAGATTTAAGGAATTGTTCCATTTTGGTTTTGTTTACTTGGTTGGAAAAAAAAAAAAAGTTGTCTAAAACTCTCCGATTTCCCAGGAAAAAAAAAAAGCCCAGAGGTTTGCAGACATAATAAAATTTATTTAAATTTCATGCATTACGGTAGCTACAAGTGTAGTCATATGAAACTGAAGGACAACAACTTGCTCTGTCCGTACAATGTAGCCTTAAGTGAAATGAATGGGAATTTCCACAGTTACAAAGAAACAAAAAGGGTAAACCTGTTTAAGTTTTGGAATTCTGTGAACTGCAGCAGAGTCTCTTTTTTTCACCTGTAAACTTTTTGAGGAAGGGATGGGCTCACCAATATTTAGCTGTACAACTTCAAAATATTTAGTTTATTCTGAAGAAGCTTGGAATAAACTTTTAATCTAATAATGGAGAAATCTATTAATACTTTGGGAAGTAAAAAGTCCATTCATTTTCATTCTAATGGTTAAAATCAGGATGGTAATTGTAAGCCAGTTCACTTTCAAATTATAACTAAAAAGGTTTTGTTTTGTAGCTCCTTCAAGTTGTATTGAGGAAAATTCATTTTGAACCAGTTTTGTTTTTACTTTCTCAAGAAAACTCTTCACTAGCCCACACAAGCTTAAATTGCTCTGATATGCAAAAATTTACAGACTGTGCTTGATTCTGCCCCCTCTCAAATTTCAGTATGTGCAAATTCTTAGGGATTAAAATAATCTCTCCCCTTCTCAACTCAGACTGATCTTTAAAACAGCAAGGATTATCCAGCCTTCTAACTTAGTGAATTGAGTAATTTATAGTTCCTAGCACTTTTTTACTGGCCCAGTTCTCCCACAAAGTGTAGCTCTTACGAATGCTAACAGGCACTATTGCCACAATTCTCTTGTTTTTGCAAGTTCCAACGATTTACTGGTTGTTAACATTTTCTGCGGTTAAGAATTTTAATTATGCTGTACTTTATAACGACACAATATGTAGTTCTAGCATTCAAAACCAACTTACTGTGTCTAAGTAAACGAGTCAAGTCAACCTAACTTTGCTGTAGATATAAAGAGATATAAAGCTAATGAAGATGCCACATTTGCATGAAGGTATTTAATTTTAAGAATGTATTAAAGACCAAAAGGAAGGGGTAAAACTAATTCCTTTAATACAAACTTGGTCAACTGCCCAATTGCCTCATTTAAAACTGTGTGTGTGGGGAGGCTGAGGAGTTTAGAAAAGTCCAAGTAATCAAACATTTAGGTTACTTGGAAAGTTAAAAAGCTAATGCAACAGTGTCACATCTGGATAAAAAACATTATTCCAAAGCAATTCAAATACCGAAAAGGATTTCAAATTGAATAGTTTATTAACATGGTAGATGTCTTTGTAACATGTGCACACACACTCGCACACTCCAAATGATCTGCCTGGAAAAAGGTGTCTTAACATGTTGGGGGAAATTAAACATTAAAAATCCTTTAGATTTTCATAATTATAGGCAATTATGTCCACATCACTTACAAAGCTATTGCCGAATCTTTCCAAGGAAGCAGAATTTGGGAGGAAAAAAACCCCTTTTTGGGAAAATTCAACAGTGGCATAGCAGAGCTCTCAATATGAGAAAGCTGACATAATGTGGACCTTTGCTGTGAAATTTGTCTTTGCAAAATATGGGGAAAAGTTTATCAATGGGCAGAAAATAAGAAGGCGGTGTGAAGTAGGCTTTTGCAGAGTCAATTTTCCTCACAGTATTGTGCAGGGTCATCGAGAAAAATGCTTAGTCCTTCTCTGGAACCAGTTTCAGAACTTTTCCAATTGCAATGGTCTTACCTAAACCCAGAAAAAAAACACTTGTATTAGGTCTGTGAGCAATGCACATACTTCCAGAAGCATAAAAGCTTCCATGAAACATGCAAACTCTTCATATCACAAATGCACTTCCACAACACTTAACAGAAGGCAGGGCAGGGGAGTACCTTAGACACCAACTCATTCAGAGCTTTAATAGTGGTATAATTACTCACCACTCAGAAAAAGTGGTAGTGTACATTCATCTAACTCAGGACTATCTAACTGGTGGACTTTATGCAAGCCCATAGGGCCCTGTTCAGCTGCTTTTTCCCCTAGTACTCTGGCTGCAACAACCATCAGGGGCTCTAAGCTCCCCCTTAGTCTTCTGGCTGCCACTTCCTGCCCCTGCCCCAGGACAGCACAGCAAGGGGAACAGAGGGTGAGTTGGGGAGGGGGACGGGACAGGACACGACACGTGGGTGTGTGGTGCAGAAGCAGGGGGGTTGTGTGCCCATGCTGTGTGCAGAGGGCTGTGTATGTGCATGCCCCTGTGTGTGCTTGCACAGGCATGAAATGCAGCAGCAGGGGCAGCAATGGGGGGCACTCTACAGGGCGTGCAGCCCCTGGCTGCTTGGAAGTTGAACAGCCCTGATCTAAAAACTTTTAAAGGTTTCAACAGAGGAATTTGTTTCAGTGTGCTCTAACATGTACTAATCGAAGATGCCAGCTTTGCAAGGGCATGTTCCAGGACTAGGTAACAGAAAGAATTTTAGAGGTCAGAAATGGTCATCTCTTAGAAGTAAAGCCTACTATTTCTGGAAGCAGTTTTCTAAGTTTCTTTTGGGAAGCATATTCTTGCAAACAAAGATTGCCTTAAGCCATGTTTTTAACTCACCTAATCTTTGGTGCAAGAGTTATTTGGGATAACTACTGTTTCTTGCTTGTTTGAATTTCAACTAGTAGATGGACTACCAGTGAAGTTCTGTGCTAAAATTTACCAAAACTACTGGCTTCACATTAAATTGTCTCGAATCGTCTGACTTGAAGTACAAATAAGTGGACTGACTAATTAAAGAGACAAACTTTTCTTTAATGCAGGTGCATCATGGCAATCAATCCCCTCAGTTATTTGACGTAGGAAACTAAGTGGAAAGCATTCCACCGCTCTTCACTAAGATGGAGTGTTATGGAGTCACATCCATCAGTTTGATACTCTTAGGATCAAGGAAAAGTAGGCCTGGAAGAGACTTCATGAAATCAGCTAGTCCAGCCCTTTGCTCAAGGCAGAATCATGCCTGGACTAAGCCATCCTAGTTAAGTGTCTGTCTAACTTGCTTTTGAAAAAAAAGAGTTAGTATTCCACAAGTTCCCTAGGTAGCCTGTTCCAATGCTCAACTATCATCATAGTGAGAAAGTGAGTAGAGATAGTGAAAATGAGAAAAAGAGCCTCCTAATCTCCGTCTTAAGTTATCTCTGCTGTAGTTTGAGCTCCTGGTTTTGTCCTCTACAGCCACAGAATGGCCTACTTCCACTTTCTTTGTAACTGCTCTTCAGGTATTAGAAGACTTGTTAAGTCCCTCCCTCAACTTCTCTTTTCCAGACTAAATAATCCTAGTTCTTTCAGCCTTTCCTTGTAAATCATGTTTTCCAGGCCTCTAATATTTTTTTGTTGCTTACTGCTGAACTCTTACCAAAATGTCCACATCTTTCTTGAAGTATGGGGCCAAAACTAGACAGTACTCTAGATGAGGCCTCATCAGTGCCAAAGAGAACAGAAAAATAATGTTTCTTCATTTGTAAGCAACATTCCTATTGATACAACAAAGTTGACTACTAGCTTTTTTGGAATGAGCACATAAATTTAGCTTATGGTCCATTGAAACACCAGTCCTTTTTCACTACACTGCAACATAGCTAATCATTCCTCCAATCTGTATTTGGGCAGGAAATTATTCCATTCTAAGTGTAGGGCTTTGAACTCAACCTTGCTGAATTTTATTCAGATTGATTTCTGACCATTTCTCTAGTTTATCTAGGTCATTCTGAATCCTAGCCCTGCCCTCCAGAATGTGAGCAATTCTACTCAAGTGGTTGTCATCCACAAATAAGCTAAGTGTACACTCAATCCCATCTTCCAACTCACTGATTGTTTTCACCGCAAAGAATCACAAGCTAAAGATGAACAAACCAACTTGAAATAAAACTGGCTTGCAAAGTGTAAATCTGATGCCTTAAACTGTGCTACATAAAATACAGGAGACAACCAAGAACTGCACTATACAAGTGAATAAACTTGTGAAAAAATTTGAAACTTGTGAAAAAATTTGGCATAAACTTAACTGGAGCTATAGATAACATGCAGTTATTTTCCAACAGCTGAACATGAAAGGAAGCTTAACTCAGTAATGAATCTGCACTTTGGGGCCACTGAAGATTAGATATAATTCAAGTAAGGCTTTCAGTCCACTTTTAGGGTTGCTACAAGTACTGCTATCAACTAGCAAATGACATCAGGGTCTCTTAAGAGAAGTCTATTTCACCTTAGTAGCTATAACTCAAATACCTTGGTTTATTATCCCACTCCTAGGATATTGCTTGTTTAATTAATACAGAAAGGTCTTCCCTAATGAGGAATCCCATTTGGAGGCAGTAATGCCCAAATACATCCTTGCAAATCATGATTGACATTTGTCTGGGGGAAAAAACCCTGAGACACTTGTATTAAACCCGACAGAAATATCCCCAAATCCTTGATTTGAGAGGTAGTTGGGTCTTAGGTCACTGTTAAAACAAATATAACAGAAGCCATATTTTACATATCCCTACCTAACCTTGGACTCACCCCTGGTGGAACTACTGAAGTATGCAATACAAGAGCCCTGCTATCCTGTAACCTGAAGAGAACTTAATACTGTTTAATTAAATCCATAAAAACAATCTTTTAAACTTGTGATGTTCAAATGAGTGTCTTCAGTAAATATTCAAAATACATGGCTGAAGACAAGAGTTCTGCTGGTTATTCAAAACCAGGCTTGTTTCCTACTGCTCCCTATTATCTTTAGGACCTGATACTTTTGACAGCACAGTCGTCCCCTCTCTGGATGCTGTACAATGGAATAGCTGTCTTGCAGCAGGATGAACAGTAGAAAATTATATACAGATGAACTTTCCTTAAGGACAACAATTAGCCAGATTTCTGTGCATGATATTTCTTATTCTAAGCACATGAAAATCCATGCATCTATACAGACACTAAGTGTAACTGTAGATAAAGTACTCTTACCCTCATCTCTTAAGGTAAAGCGACCCATTTGAGGGAAATCTTTGAATGTCTCAAGGCAGATGGTTCCTGCTGTCCTTAAACGAGCAATGCATACTTGATCTTGTTTCACAAAACGGGGTCGCGTCTTACTTTTTTCTCCTGTTTTTTTGTCTACCAAACAGATTAAGGCCTAGAAAAGGAAAAGAAAGTAATTATGTTAGTTATTTGGTAAACACACTTGCTTATGCGACTACCCTGCAAATTTCCATAGTTAAAAAGCAACCCCCCAAAAACAAAAAAAACCTGTTATTTTTCCCTCAAGTTTTCCTTTCCTTTGGTGACGTGAAAAAACCACAAATTACGAATAAAATAAACTTCTGGGAGGACAACTTGAAAGTGACATCCTCTTATTTTTGTTTTAATTTAGGCTAGAAAAATGTTCAGACTAAAATATGAAATTGTTTCCCCTTATGATTTGAAGCATACCAGCTTACATAACTTTCAAAGTATTTTTGTATCGACATTCCAGGTTAAAATAAGACTCACTGTTATCTCGACTTCTTCAATACAGGTGTGAATGTGCAGCACCGCGTTATAACCTGGGCAGATGATGGATTTGTGCTCAATTATCACTATCTGTAAATTACATAAAAATGAATAATCATTTTCTTCATGTAGCATGTCCTAAAGAAGCAAGCTAACCACATAAGGATTAATTCCCCAATGCATGTTTCCATCTAGAAACTTCACACAACAGGCATTATTACTGGAGAACACATTTCAGTAGAAAATGCAAAATCTAATTAGAGAACAAGGAAATTATCAAATAGTTTATAACATGGAAGAACGTTGCACCACTAAAAAAAATAACCGAACAGTATGAAAACAGAATTTTGCTTTAAGCTTAATGAATTCTAAAATCTTATTCAGGGTAAAATAGAGGTGCACTGATACATCATCAGTTCATACTGCATTGGCACTGATGCAAGGAAAATTGACATTAATCGGCATTTTTGGCTAATGTAGCTGATAATTTCACCAGTAAGTGTGTATGTGCACAGCTGTAGTATGTACATAGCCAGGAGTGCAGCCTGGCAGCTTGGAGAGCAGCATCCAGCCAGTAAGCCTGTGGAGGTAGGGGAGGGAAGGGGTGTGGGGCGGGCAGATCGAGGCTCCTGCAATGAGGGAGGGAGTGGGGCAGGGGCACATACCGCACAGCTGGGGCAGGAGGTGGAGCTGTGGCTCTGGCTCATCTGGGCGTGCATCCCCAGGGGAGGCACAGGGGACACGTGCCCCCCGGATCTGCGTAGGGTGAAGGTGGGCTGCCTGCTGCACGTTCGAGGCTGGGGCTGCACCGAATTCTGGGATGGCTATAGCCTACCCTGTAGCTCTCCTCCCAGCACCACTGCGGCTTGCTCTGTCTTGAGAGCAGCATGGGCCTGGAAAGAGCTCGGTGCAGCCCCGGCCCCGAGCATGCAGTGGGCAGCCCGCCCTAGCCCCGTGCACGGATCCGGGGGATACATGCCCCTCATACCTCCCCCAGGGGTGTGTGCAGTGGTGAGAGCTGCTCTTGCCGCCCCCCCCCCCCCCCCAATGAGCCACGGCTGTCCTGTACCCCGCACCCTGACTGTACAGCCCCTGCCCCCAACCCCACTCCCTTCCTCCCCACAGGGGCCTCAATCTACCCCCCGCCCCCCTTCCTGCCCGACTTACCAGCTGGACACTGCTCTCCAAACTGCTGGGCTGCATATTGGCAATCAGATTGGTATCGGACGATATGGCTGGTTAATTATTGGCCATCTTCACTGGCCCACAATATCTTTATTGTTGCATCCCTAGGGTAAAACCTGTCCTAAGAATAAGGTCTACAACCTGATCATGACTGAGTAGTGTTTAAATCTTGGATTTAGATTTATGAAGTCATAATGTATGTATGCATGGGTAAGATCTATATAGAAATGTCACTTTTGAGAAATGCTCTTATATTACATCATATCAGTTGTGAAAAAAAAGTAAATTTAAAACGACAGGCAAATTTGTTTTAAACTAAAAGATAAAATATAATGTATGTAAAATATTCTTGGTCTTAATATAATGTATGTATATAATATTACCTATGTTTAAGATATATTTTTAAATATTACTTGCATTAAAACCTACCCAATTATAAGAATAAAATAAATCTGTGTCTGTATCCAAACACCACAGGGGATTGTCCTTCTTCAGTTATTAGAGATACATACCCATTACTTATGCACAATATTAAGATTACATACAATTAGACATTACTACAGACCACCCAACCAAGGGGAAGAGCTAGACTGCTCTAGGTCAGCTCATGGAGGTAATTAGGTCAAAGGACGTGGTTATCGTGGGTGACCTGAACTTTCCAGACATCTGCTGGGAAGAGCAGTCAGCTAGGTCTGACCGCTCACGTTGGTTCCTAGCCGAGATACAGTACCTCCATCTAACCCACGAGGTACACAGCCCCACCAGGGGAGACGCCTTGTTGGATCTGGTACTGTCCACAGGCGATGACCTGGTGAGGGGTCTGCAGGTGCTCGACCACCTGGGCGACAGTGATCATCGCCTGCTGGAATTCACCATCCAGCACAAGGTGGCAAAGGCCTGCAGCAAGACAGCAGCCCTGGACTTCAGGAGGGCAGATTTCAATGAGGTAAGGAGAATAGTTGGGGAGGCACTGAGGTCCTGGAGGAGAGAGGAGTCGAATGTCCAAGAAGGGTGGCTGTTCCTTAAGGAGACGATCCTCCAAGCCCGAAAGGAGGTAATCCCAGCACGGATCAAAGGGGGCAAGAGGGCGCAAAAGCCCCCATGGCACACCAAAAGCATACAGGAACGTCTCCTAGCTAAAAAGGAGGTGTACACTCAATGGAAGGAAGGGGCCACCACCAGGGAGGACTATACCTTGGTTGCTTAGGGCTGTAGGGGGGCAGTCAGGAAGGCCAAGGTGGAGATGGAACTGGGCCTAGCTACCCAGATCAAGGACAACAAGAAGTCCTTTTTTAAATACGTAGAGGGTAAAAAGAAGGTACCGGGTAACGTGGGGCCTCTGCAGGACACGCTAGGAAATCTGGTTGTCACACCAGACAACAAAGCTAACCTATTTAACAATTTCTTTGCCTCCATTTTTCTGAGCAGGGACCAGGTCACCCCCCCCACCCCCACCGGGACCCCCGTAGACCCCTGGGGAGGCGCACCCAGGCCTAGGGTCTGTGAGGATCTAGTCAGGGAACTTCTGGAGGGACTGGACATATTTAAATCAGCAGGTTCTGATGATCTCCATCCCAGAGTGCTGAGGGAATTAGCAGAGGTCATTGCGGGACCCCTGGCACGGCTTTACGAGCACTCATGGTGCTCTGGCAAGGTGCCAGAGGACTGGAAAATGGCCAGTGTGGTTTCCATTTTTAGAAAAGGGAGGAAGGAGGACCCAGGAAACTACAGGCCAGTCAGTTTTACCTCGATCCTGGGTAAGCTTTTTGAGAGAATTATCCTGGCGCATGTCCGCGAGGGGCAGCAGGGGAGGTTATGCTTAGGGGCAACCAACACGGGTTCATTAGAGGCAGGTCCTGTCAGAACAACCTGGTGGCCTTCTATGACCAGGTCACAAAATCCTTAGATGTAGGGGTAGCTGTGGACGTAGTCTTTCTGGACTTTAGGAAGGCCTTCGACACTGTCTCTCACCCCATTCTCATTAAAAAACTAGGAGACTGTGGCGTGGAAAACTATACAGTCAAACGGGTCACTAGTGGGCTGGAGGGCCGCACCCAGAGAGTGGTGGTGGACAGGTCTTATTCAACCTGGAGGGATGTGGGCAGTGGGGTTCCGCAGGGCACGGTCCTCCTCGGGCCTGCACTGTTCAACATCTTCATCAGCAACTGGGGAGGGGGGGGGGGGGAGCGTAAAAAGCACCCTGTTCAAATTTGCTGACGATAAGATGTGGGGGGAAGTGGGCACGCTAGAAGGGAAGAATAGGCTGCAATCGGACCTAGACAGGTTACAGGGGTGGGCAGATGAGAACAGGATGGGTTTCAACACTGACAAATGCAAGGTATTGCACCTGGGCGGGAAGAACGAGCAGCATACCTACAGGCTGGGGAACTCCCTTCTCATCAGTACAGAGGCAGAAAAGGATCTTGGAGTCATTACTGATACCAAAATGAACATGGGCTGACAGTGTGGGGACACAGTCAGGAAGGCCAACTGTACCTTGTGATGCATCCACAGATGCATCTCAAGCAGGAGGTGATCCTCCCCCTTTCTGCGACACTGGTCAGGCCACAGCTGGGAGTACTGCGCCCAGCTCTGGGCGCCGCACTTCAGGAGGGATGTGGACAACATGGAGAGGGGTCCAGAGGAGGGCCACTTGCATGATCAGAGGTCAGCAGGGCAGGCCCTACGTGGAGAGGCTATGGGACCTGAACCTGTTCAGCCTCCACAAGAGAAGGCTGAGGGGGGGAATCTAGTGAACATTTAACAAACTAGTCAGGGGGGACCAGAAGACATTGGGAGAGTCCCTGTTCCCCCACGCACTACCAGGAGTGACAAGAAATAACGGTCACAAGCTGGCAGAGTAGATTTAGGCTAGACATCAGGAGGCACTACTTCACTGTCAGGGTGGCTAGGATCTGGAACCAACTTCCCAGAGAAGTGGTGCTGGCTCCTACCCTGGGGGTCTTTAAGAGGAAGCTGGATGAACACCTTGCTGGGGTCGTTTGACCCCAGTACTCTTTCCTGCCATGGCAGGGGGTCAGACTTGATCTGCTCAGGTCCCTTCCGACCCTACCAACTATGAAACTGTGAAACCATAAAAGACTAACAATGCAATATTAACTTTATCATCAAAATATTTAAAAATGTGTTATTCCATTTACCTGCCAAACCCCAAATTGTAATTTTACTTATTTCAGTAAAATGGTCATTAAAGTTCCCTACAATGTATAGCAACAGTAAAGGGAAATAGAATTCAAGTCAAATCTCAGCAATTCATTATTATGTAACTAAATAACATTTTCTTTAAAAAAAAAAAAGTATCAGAAATTAGGATTGACTGAGTCAGTACAGGCAAAGTCTATTTTAATGTCATCACCATCATTACTAGAATTATATTTCAGTTGCTGTACTACCTGGGCATCAAATGTGCGTCCAGAATGACACAGGTTATTAGGGTCACAGAGTATAAATCCTGGAAGAATCTCTTCTTCTTCAATTCCTTTCAGTCTGATCTTCAGATTTTCACCTGGGGCTACTGAATCAGTTTCTACATCATCAGAAAGGATTCCAAGAACTTCCACGTTGTGCTTAAAGAAAGCAAGATTGGAGTTTGCTGATATGAAACATTTAATGCACTTATTAACAACAAAAATCACTCATACAAGTATATATTAGAGCTATACAAGCTGTTAGATACTTTGCTTTACAAGACTGGTTTGTAATATAGCAATAAGTGTGATGAACCTCACAACTGCATAAAAACAAACGAGCTTCCTTGCATCAGTCAACTATTAAAAATACACATACATCCAGCACATTTATACCCCACTATATTCTAATTGATACAATATTGTGGCATTAGTTCAGATTCCATCAATAGTAAGTTTCAAAAGGGTTTCACCAAGCCAGACAGCCACTTCTTTCTCTATAAATTGTTGCTGAAAGCATGAATCCAAAGCAATACATAATTTTCATCCGTTTTGTGGCATGTATGCCACTCATATAGAATGCAACACATCTGCATAAATCTTAGTTTGAACATTACCATGGCAAAAGCTTTAAAAAGGCAGAGAAAGCCAATTTTCCAAAGGCCAAGAGAAATCCATAACACTAAGCAAGGTTTAACACATGGCTATTAAAGTACATTTTTAGATGCTGATCAAGTCATTTACTCTAAAACAAGCTAGTTATGGCCCTTAAAACACTTCTAAATATGAAGGTGAAGATCTGCTATACCTTGTTTGGCATCATCACAAGCTGCTGTCCTTTGCAAATTGAGCCTGATTCCAGCTTTCCCAGGACCACAGTGCCCATATCCTTTTTTATAAAGATTAGAAAAATTTACACCATTAAAAAGTTGCTTTCCTTAATGGACTTCTCTATTTTTCTACTTAATCATAAACAGAGTCAATTCAAATACATCAAATGAGTTAAAACTACTGCATTTAAGGCTCCCTCTACATGTGCAGGTAAAGGCACAATGGGATTTAATGTATGATCCACACAATCATGCTTCTTGCTATGCCACATGCAAGGTAGGAGGTCTGATTGTGGGATCATGTATTAGATTCCATCATGCCTTATTGCCAGGCTCCCTCTGCACCAGCAAGAAGTTCCCATGGCTGAGGATGGGCTCTGTTGAGGGACTTCCAATTGCATGGGTCCCCCATGCACCCCTGAGCTTGGAGAATCACAGTTGCCACAATCCCCCCAGGCTCAGGGATGCATGAAACCTCCAGGCCTGGGGCATCACAGCTACTGCAATCCCCCAGGCTCAGGGGTTTCACATACCCTCAGGGCAGCCAGAAACCCTGGCTCCTGGTCCTGCTACCCAAAATCCAAAGCTGTGGGATTCTGGGTCCCTGTGCGGCCAGAACCCAGGGCTGGCAGCTTCTGTGGCTGAGTCCCCATCAGTTGCAGGGATTGGCTGGGCAAGGTGCATCCCTGCAGCTGACAAGGCTCCCAGCCGCAAGGGAGACCCTGTTACATGTGCAAATAAAACTCACTAGCAACCAGCTATAAAGTTAGTGCACATTTTCGAGGTCTAACTTTATAGCTGGTTGGAGCTTTTTATAGGTGTGATAACTACTTTGCACATGTAGCTGGTCTCAAGTTAACTGTGCAATTAGCCAGGTAATTGTGTACTACCTGTAATGTGTAGAGGGTGCCCAAGTTATTACCTTCCAGTAGGAGAAGCCTCTAAAGCAATATTAAAACAGATTCTTAAAATAAAACATCTCTTCCTTTCAGTCAGTTCTGTAGTTCTAATTAATTAATTAAAACAGAAGGACAGGTATGCTTAACTGTTGCCCCTACCTCCCAAAACCCTACCCACCACCAGAAAAGAAAAGAAAACAAACCAGTGAAATGCATGGTCCATCTAGTTATGGAGAACAGAACTAACTGAATCCTAGTATTTTTATTTTTACCTTGTATTTATCGACAATTGGCAGCCTGATTGGTCCATCAACTGAGCGGTTGAAGTTTGGCAAATTATCCAGATACGGAATAAATGGTAATCCTCTAGAAAAGTAAAGGCATTCATTCAGATATATTCATGTGGTTTAAAACTAAGAAAAAGTTCAGCTTGATTCAATGACCCAAGGAAAAAGGCCCAACTAAAGAACTTAAAACAAAATCCTTAACACGACAAACATGACCATCATTTACGTCCATGTTAGCAGAACTCAAAAATGGTCCTGCAAAGTGTTAATATTGTTTGCATTCACAGCATGCAATTAAGCTCTCTCACTTTCATCTCACTTAAGTCTCTTCTGAAAGTGAGAGATTCATGAAGAGAGATTCATCTCTCACTTTCTCTCTCACCTTGCACATGTAGCTGGTCTCAAGTTAAAACTGCCCTGGACTGCCTGACCCTCTGCGCCTTGTACTGAGCCATAAGTGAAGTCACAGGGGCTAAATAACTTTCTTAGAACTCCAACCATATCTACATGCAGCTAACTCTTCAGAGCTGTGCAACAAGTGACAGCAGAAGTCTTGTATAAAACTAGAGGTGCACTGATATATCAGTCTGATATCAGATCAGTAACGATTATAGACCAGTTCATTATCTTGAGAATCTTGCTAGGCAGGCTAAATCTGTTCCAGAAGTGTGGGCACAGAGAGCTACTTCTAAATGTGTTTTTATTAACATTGTTTAATTGCCCTGAACCATATTGGCAAACATAGTATTAAGTGGGGACTGGGCTTGTAGCCAATTACGTTAAAGTTCTATATAAACTATTATTTACTCTAGCCACACATCCAACATGAAACTACTAGAAAACCCTGGAAGTAGCAGACCATTTTCAGAACCTCAGAAGGCAAAGAAAATGTTATAGCTTGTGAATAGTTTTGCAATAAAATCTTTCTGCAGTTAACCAAATGCTTGTTTTATTCACTTATCAGACTGGTTTGTATTCCCTCCTGCCCTGATCATCTTCTTTCAAGCGTATACTAGCCAAAAATATTGGAAATGACTAAAATACATCAAGTTATATTTTTGCTTAACTTTATTGCAGCAATGTCTTTACAGAACTATTACCAACTCCCCAACTTGTTAGTAAACATTATGATACGTACATATACCAAGGACAGAAGTCCGATTGTTCTTTAAGATTTGCTCCAGTCAATCCTGAGCAGGGCATGAAGTGAATATCTTTTTTGGGATTGAAGCCAACTTTCTTTAAAAATGGCACCAGTTTTTCTTTACATTCCTCATATCTGTTAAAAAAATTGATAAGCATATCATCATTTATGCCATTTTAATAACAATAACTTTCAAATAGAAAAATAGTATACCAAGTCCTGAAACAAAATATATTAAAAAATTCAGTGTAAAAAAGCAGTTAAAGGTGAATGTACATATAATTCCTTAAAATCCTCCTCAAAACATTTTTTGGTGATGTTTATAAAAAAAACTCGATAGAGGTAGTAGCAGCTTGCAAGCTGAAATCCCTGCCTTGCCTGCAGACCAAAACTGTCCTAATATTTTCCCAATCTGCATTAATCTGTTGCCTCTTTTCTTAGAAGCTGTAAGCTAGTTTGGAGAAAGATTGTATTTCTGTCCTATGTGTTGTTCAGGTCATGGCACAATGGGGCCCTGGGTTCATAACCAGAACTTCTACGCACCAGTGTAAAACAAAGTAACCCTGTCTGTTGCTTCATAGGATAACAGTTTATGTGAATCTCTTTATATCTGTTGAGGGAAGTGGAGATGCAGGGAATGGTGCAGGGATTGGGGAAAGGGCAGACAAGACATGGGGATACAAGGGGTAGGCTGCAGGGGGGAGTAGGGGATGGGGGCAAGTACAGGCAGGGGTGAAGGTACAGAGGGCAGGCACAGAGGAGCAGACAATGGGCTTGGCCCCTCACCCCCTATTCTACTGTTTAGGAAAGTATTCAGTTATAAAACAGGCACTAAAATTAGTTATGATGAATAAGGAACCATAAATAAGA
This sequence comes from Alligator mississippiensis, assembly GCF_030867095.1. Lineage (NCBI taxonomy): Eukaryota > Metazoa > Chordata > Crocodylia > Alligatoridae > Alligator > Alligator mississippiensis. The sequence continues at coordinate 42,522,285 of NC_081836.1, read as the reverse complement.
ACTGAATAAAAACATAACAGATGTTTGAGCTCCATGTGGGGAGACACTCAGTTAGGTTCCTCCGAGAGCTGAAAACTGTGTCCTAGACTGCCTGTCCCCCTACGCCTTGTACTGAGCCATAAGTGAAGTCACAGGGGCTAAATAACTTTCTTAGAACTCCAACCATGTCCACATTCAGCTAACTCTTCAGAGCCGTGAGACAAGTGACAGCAGAAACCTTGTATACAGCTAGAGGTGCACTGATATATCGGTCTGATATTGGATCGGTACCGATATAAAGAAATCTTGCTGTATCGAATATTGTCTGGATGGGGCTGATAATTTGGCGATAAATGCCCATGCTGCATGCAGCTGCAGTGCAGTACTCAGGAAGCAAGGAGCACAGTCAGCAACATGGAGAGCTGCAGTTCCAGTTGGTAAGTCTAGTGTGGTGGAAGGGGAGGGGGGAGGGAAGGGGCTTGGGCAGGGCAGATCAGTGCCTCCCGTGGTGAGGGAGGGGGCAGGCACTGCAGAGGTGCGGTGGTGGGCAGAGCTGTGGCGGGGGAGGGGGCACACAGCGGCGCGCGGCGTTAGCTCCCGCCGCTGCTGGCATCCCAGGGGCGGGAGGGCATGCCCTGTGGATCTGCACAGGGTGGGACAGGCTGTGTAGGGCTCTTCTCGGCAGACACTGGGCTTGGACCAGGCGCTGGTGGCACTGGGTGGCTGGCGGCAGCGGCGCTAGGAGTAAAGCAGCAACAAAATTTGCGGTAGATGCAGCATCCTCCCAGAGCCACCGGCACCCGCTCCGAGCCCAGCCCTCACCGAGAAGAGCCCCTCATAGCCCTGGCTGCAGCCCGCCCTGCCCCATGCAGATCCGGGGGGCACACGCCCCACCATGCCCTCCTGGGGCACAAGCAGCAGCAGAAGCCACCTCCCCCTCCACAGGCCACAGCCCCTACCCCTGCCCCCTCCCTCACTGTGGGGGGGGGGCATTGATCTGTGCCCCCCCCCAAGCCTCTTCCCTCCCCCCTCCACTTCCACCACACTGGACCTATCAGCTGGAGGCAGCTGTATCAGAAATCAGATTGGTAAAGCCGACATGAAACACATTCCCCATCTCCATTTCCTCAAAGATTTTCTTCAGGGAGGGATAAGGTGGTCTAAATTTATTTCTAGACAAATCATGGCTTGTTTTTCAAACCACGGTATCTTCCTAATTCAGACTGCCTTCTCTAATGCTGGCTGCTATCACAGCTAATACAGGTGCCCTGCTGTATAAGCATGCTTGTTATTTTTCTTACTCTTGCCCAATACTTTCTGTGCATCTGTGATGCTTCCATTTTATCCCTTCTGTGAATTCTTGTCGTGTTTTCTCTCTGTTGTCGAGCTGGGGGAACTTCCTGAAAAGCTAGTTCTCATGGATAGTAAGCACCTTAACACCTTTTGACCCAAGTTGTTCCCGCTTCCACAGATTAGCATTAAAATGTAATTACTGACTACCGTCACTGGTCTGGGAGGGACTTAACAAAAGTCTAGTCAAGGAGGACTGTGCACAGAAGCATTAAAACACTTCATAATAGTAACCAGAACTCTTAAGCTGTGCACATACAAATAATTTCCCAATCATGGTAGGAGATACTTTTTCACATGTGGCCAGAAGGCACTCAGCAGAGATTAGTGGTGCAGAGATTAGTGGTGCATCCTTTCCCTGCATGGGAGACTCCAGGGAAGAAGGGTGAAGTAGAGTCTCTCTCTCTCATACTCTACAGCAGCCAGGCAGCTCTGGAAAAGGAGAGGCATAACCTCTCCAGGTATGTTTTAGCTTTCACTTTTGCTACCAGAAGCTAATAAGAAAACCAGAGCCTTGCAACAGGTCTGCCAGACACAAAATTGATAAATGTCCAATCACTCAGTTATGTGAGCATAAGGAGGAAGGAAAGGAGGGAGGGCTGACTGCTGGGGTGCTCATCTTTTTTATCTATTTTTGTTTGGGCAATGTCTGGACACTTTTTCCAAGCTATGGCCATGAACAACTTTACTATAACTCACTGTCTCATTTGCTTCTCAGCCTCTCATGACAAAACTTCAAAGCACGATAGGAACATATTTAAATTCCTGACAATTTGATCTATTTTACTTGTTCAACAACATTTATTTTAAGTGCATTACCTATCACTGCTCTGTGTGTCTACTGTAACATTAGTATATATAAAATTCACCAGAACTCAGTCCAGGGGAGATAAGAAAGCACATTTAAAATGAAGACTGAGAATGGCCCTTTCGCTATATAGTTGTATTCAAATTAGTGCAAAAGTGTGTGGAAGCACTGGAAACAGAACTATAGATCCCGAGTCACTTTCTCTCCAACTTTCAATGTATTTAAAATCTTGCAAGCTATCAGTGAAGCTTGCTGTTGGAACTTGTGATTTTGTTAAATATGGCTGCATATAAGCCTTAAAAAGATATTATCTACTTTGACAGTGGGGGTGTTTGTTTTTGATAATACCTATTGTAAATCAATCCTTTTTCCAACCAAACTGGACTTCTACCAAAAAATTATATTGAACTGCATACATTTCCAGTTAAAACAATTTAGCTATACAAGAAGAAAAAAGAGACTAATTTTTATATTAGAAACTCACCTTTCATTACTCCAGTTTACCGTTGGATCATCCATTTTATTAATAAGAACTATTAAATGTTTTACACCTGCTGTCTTTGCTAACATGGCATGTTCTCTTGTTTGTCCACCTTTTTCAAATCCAGTTTCAAACTCGCCTTTTCTTGCAGAAATAACCTAATTAAATAAAAAAAAAGATTTTATGTTGCATTGAAGTTAATAATGAAATGACATTCTAGTTAGGATAAAGAACAATGCATGATAATATCATAAGTTCCGTAGGCAGGTTAAGGTTGCCTAAACTGAAAACAAAAAACTCAGAAAATGTATCAATTTGCGATATTACAATCTTAGGCCCCTTCTACATGTTACATATATTATACAATTAATCAGCTGATTGTGCAGTTTATTTAGACTGGCTACACATACAAATGAACTATCACACCATGAAAAGGTCCATCCAGCTATGTTAGAGCTGGAAAATGTGTAGAAACTTCATAGCTGGTTTCTATTCAGCTTTAATTTGCACATGTGGCAGGGTCTCCCCCTGCAGCTGTCAGCTGATGGGGCTCCCAGCCACACAGGGAAATCCTGCTCAGCCGGGGCTGAGAGTTCTGCAGCTGAGGGGACACTCTGCCCCAGAACTGCCCCAGGGCTGCCAGGAGGAAGAGTCCTACAGCTGGTGGGGCTGGTGGCTGCACCCCATGTGCTGTCAGGGTGGAGAGTCCTGCCATTGACAGAACTCTTGGCCCCAGCAGCCAAGGGGCGCTGTTGGGGCTGAGAGTCCCATCAGTTGCAGGACTCTTGGTCCCAGTAGCAGTGGGGTGCTGCTGAAACTGAGAGTTATGCCACTCGTCGCAGCGGGAGTTTGCTATCTTCCGGTACACAGGGAGCCCAAGATGTCGATTCCAGGCTCCCGCTGTACCAGCAATAAGGTGTGATAGGATCTGATGTTGGATCCCGCATGGCAGAGGCACGACTGCCTGGATCACATATTGGATCCCATTGCACCTTTGCCTGCATGCGTAGAAGTATCATTCTGCTTGGGCTTTAACATTTATAACATTGCAAAACAGTAACATAATGAAATATTGGGGGCGGAGGGGAGGACTTTAAATAGGCTGTAAAACACTAATTTAACTCTGAAAACATTTTACCATGACACAAATGAACTTAGCAGAACTGAATTACAGATATGAATACCATATTTTCTCATATACAAAATGCACTTTTCACCTCCAAAAACAGCTGCTGAAAATTGGGGTACACATTATAAGTGAGGAAATACAGTAAAAACACTTCCTGCTGCTTACAGTTTTTCTGGGTCAAGGCAAAAATAACTGCATACAACCCACAGGGAGCAGAACTATAGAGCAGGCTCAGCTCCCTACCTCTGCTGCTCAATTACTTACTACAAGCAAGGAACATTTTTCTTCTGCCTTTCAAAAACAAGGTGTATATCTTATTCTAGGTGGCACGCAAGAAAATATGGGAAACTGCAACATTAAGGTTTAAACTTAAAATGTCACAATTGTCCACAAAATATAACACTTATCTACGCAAATCCAATAGACTTAAATTGCAAAATTAATCACAAATAAAGTTCAATTTGCTTCTCTTACCAGCACAGCCAGATCAGCTTGAGAAGCTCCACCAATCATATTGGGAACAAAGCTCTTATGTCCTGGGGCATCTAAAATTGTGAAGTGTTTTTTCTCTGTTTCAAAATAGGCCCGACCGACTTCTACTGTTTTACCTTTGTCTCGTTCTTCCTGGTTTGTGTCTAAGGCCCAAGACAGGTACCTAATACACACAATGTAAATCTGCATTAACGTTTACTAACATAAAGGTTGTTTTTAAAATTCTCTCAAACACATTTTGTACAAAGAACAGTATGTAACTTTTACCATGTTATGTTGCATCAAAATAGCTATACGTAAGTTAAGACTGAGAAGATGTCATACCAACAATGTTGGTATACCTATACAGCAGGGGTGGGCAATTATTTTGGCTGAAGGGCCACTTAATGAGTTTTGGTGAGTTGTTGAGGGCCGCAAGGGTAGCCTCTGGGGCTGGATGTCCCGCCATCTTGGGGCTGGGAGTCCCAGCCCTACCCCCTGACGTTTGCCACCGGAAGTCCCACTCCTTGTCCCCAGAAGTACTCCTTTTTGGAGAAGGGGGCTGCCATCTTGGAACAAGATAAAAAAAACCAAATCATATACTAAAAATCAAAATCTACTATATTTGAGTTTTATTTAACAAATATTTTTGTCCCGATGTATGTGTGCTTCCATAGTATATATAGGAGGTGATTGCATCATAGCTCAAAATAAAGTATTACTCTCTTACACATGAGGGTGGGAGTCGGCAGGGCTCAGCCCCATGCAAAGTACAGCAGGGGCAGCTGCAGGCTGGACCAGATATGATTAATTGATGGGCACATGCCTGCAGGCCAGATGAAATCACATGGCAGGACAGATTCAGCCCATGGGTTGCATTTTGCCTGCCCCTGACATACAGCATAAAACTGGACAGAGATACTCTTGAGCTTGATCTGCCTGGGCTAGTTTTGGACTGGAACTCAAGCCTGGGTAAAACCCACATGAATCCAGCTTCACCACTTCCAGTTCCAAAGCTAGAGCATTTAGAGCTAGCTCAGAGTATTTTTGCTTAGCAGTGTCTTCCACCATATAGACATCTACTCTATTATCCATAACTACATTGTAAACTCAAATATTTCATGCTTAGCTCCAGTTTAGAAATAAATGAATATCTGAAGAAACCAAAAGAGGATTAATTTAACTTGATCAAGAAAAATACTTTTATTCTTTTTTCCTCCAACACATGGACACACAATGCTATTTTTCCTTCGACACACAATCCTCCATAGAGAATACATACAGTACATTTTTTAAAAGTTGGTTATGAAATAGAAATGACTTAAAACTACTTAAAAGGATCAAGATGATTTCATGCCCACCAATTCCTCCATAACCCAAGAATTCTTGACAGAACGAAAAGACATATCACAGAACTGGAAGGTCAATTCTTCTTCCCAATAGCATTAAGCATTAACATTAATTGAAGTAACAAAAGCATCATACCCACTGTTGCATATGAGCAAGAAGTGCAGTGAAAACTATGCTTTCATTTTCTGGCTTATACATAAGATCTTAGGAACTGCTAGATTTCCCCTGTATTCTCTTTTAAAAAAAAAGAGATTTCCTGGGCAACAGATTAGATATTCTTTGCCATCTAAAGAGAATATTTCAAGTTTTCCAAGATGGGATACTACAGAAAAGCATACTTCTGAATCAGTTTTTTAGATAACAGATTGTTGTGTAGTACTAGGCACAAAGGTTGGCAGAGGGAGGTAAGGCAACCTTTAGTCCAAGCATCAACCAATTTTACAATTTAATGCTAGATTTTAAACTTTACATTAATTTTTCTGCCCTACTTTGAAATCAACATGGCTTGGCTAAAACATTTAAAGTAAAAATAGCATTTGCAAGTCATTTTACACACCCTTTAGCAACATGTAGGACATTTCTATTCTCTACCAGTGTTATGGAAAAGTTCTGATAAAACTAACTTACAAATGCTTTACCCTTCTTCTAGAAGATAATCCAATGAAAGCTGGGTATCAGGACTTCTGTTCTTTGTGTTGCTAGTGAATGACACTAGCTTACATAGAAGTAGGTTGCCCAAAAATATAAGAGGGAGTTGGTAGAATATGAACAAAATTTAATTAAAATTTCCTGTACTAAAGCAAAAAACAATTTGGCAAGTCTACATGAGGACACTGAAAAATACAAACTTTTATGGTCTCAAAATATAACAGTCTCTTGCTATAGAAGCTTGCCCACTGTTAAAAGCAGCTTTTTCAACATGTTAAATGCCTATTCTTATAAGACTGTCCATTAAAGAACCTTACAAGCATCAAATCAAGCCACATGCACGTGAAATAGGAAAAGAATGGGGAGGAATGGACAAAATGCCTGTTATGGCATTATAGCACCTAGAGACCTCAGCATTAGGTTAGGAGATCACTATGCTAGGGATTGTACAAACACAACAAAAGGCAATCTCTGCCCTAAGGAATAAATATAAGACAAGAGACAACAGGTGTAAACAGAAAGGCAGTGGAAACACCAAGAAACAATGTGACAACTGGTCAGCAGGAGAAGCATGGCAGCTAGCCAACTACTGTTGGTTTTTCCTGTACATACCCAGTACAGTTTAGCAAAGGATTTGAACAATATTTAACTATAAGGCACTGCTGCTACGTGTAAGACAGTGAATAAGAATATAGTATTATAAAAAGGACAGAGAAATCTGGGCAGACAGTAAGTAATAACTATGATTTGAGTTTTGTCAGGTATTCAAAAGTTACCACACAGATACTTTGAATCCTTAATAGCAAAAACCTGTCTGGATCTTTTTGTTTTAGCTCATGTATTATTCAACATAATGTTGTATTGTTAGTGTGTACTGTATCAAGGGGTCACATACTACTTACACAAACTCTATCATACCCTGTCTCACACTTCAGAATTTCCTGGACTTCTCAGCAACAGACTAACTGGTCTGATCCTACTCAGCTTGTAAATCCCCACACAGGGTACCAAGGCAGAAAATGTCTTTCCCCTAACACCTTTAAAAGTATTATGCATATAACAATCTTTTGCTCACTAAAACCTCTGCTCTATCAATTCTGACTAAGAAAAGTTTAGTAGACCTTTGAAAAACTTAACTCCCCAAACTTCAGTCCTGTCAACTATGGAAAAATTTGATAAATTACTACAATGTGGAAGCCAGGCTTTGTTGCTAACTATGTCATATTTTGTTAAGAGAATGATTTAGGATATTTTCATTTTCAATTCAAAGAATTAAGACTAGAAATACCCAAAGCATTCAAGGTCTTTGTGAAAAGTCCACAGGCTTATCATAGGATACCAGAATAAAGACAGTCTCTGCTCATTCTTGCCACAATAAAATGAACTCATGCCATGTTTCAGTCCTGCTGTCCCACCATAACATGCATTTAAATCAGGGCAAAACCTACCTCTCTCTAGGGTTCCAGTACTGCTACCCCTGAAAATGTTCTCAGCTGCTGCTCAAACCCCCCTATTCCCTCCAAGAAACAGAAGACGTTTCTCAGAGGGAGCTCAGATGCCCAGGAGCTGTAGTAGGAGAAAGTAGGGAGCAGGTTGGGCTGCTACATTTTGACTCCCGGGGGGGGGGGCGGGGGCTTCCAGCCTGTGACCAAACTAAATTCATGGCTGCTTATTCCTTTATCAGCTTATGTGAAAAATATTTATGGGCTAGACTTTTGCCACCGTCTCTCCCTACTCCCAAAAGACTGTCAAGCTTGTGAATTCCCTCCCTCATCTCTCTCTCTCATTTACAAGGGAAGGGTCTGCCACTAGCTATCTGCTGACCTGCAACACCATAGCTAAGGCAATGTTTTGCAGGACAGATAAGCAGAATCTGCTCCAATGTTGAACACACTGTATAAATGCAAGCATGCTGAACAATTCTAGCCAGAGAAATACTGGGGGAAATAGCATTAAGTGCTATAAAGGAAAAAAAAAAGAACAGTCTGCACAGAAGCTCTTGAAAAATATAAGTTGTTACAGTCTTAAGAAACAAATTTCATACCATGTTTCTCTGTTTTTCTCTTTAGCTTCTCGCTCATATTTTTCAAGTGTTCTTTTGTCAACCATTCCTGTCAAGTACCTAAGGAGGGAGGAAGATATTTTACGTCAACAACATGGCAACTACATTTTTATCTACTGGTATATGAATAAATTACTCTGCAGAACTGAGGCATGGTTTCAAAGAGGGCAGAGCTGGAATTGCCATCCTCCAAAAAACAACTTGTCATTTTAAGTGTAAATTAAGAAAGTAAAACATAAAACTATAAATCTATAAAACTATAAATATATTAAGAAAGTAAAACATAAAACAAGGCATAAATGTACTTCTATGAGCTCATCTCAAAGAGATAATGTTTTAGACAGCTAGTCCAATGAAAGCACCATGCAAAAAAATATTTTTGTACTGAATTTGGAAATGCTTCAGTTTATGGACAATTTAAAGAATACATAAAAGCCAGTAAGTAGATTGGGCGGGGGGTGGGGAGGGGTCAGAAACCCTAACACATGACTTTACATAAAAAAATGCAATGGAATGACTGAAAGTTTAAGAAAGGTATTTCTTTAACAGACATCCCATCTTAGATTGGATAAGTAAAGGAAGTGCCGTTACCCACCGATTTCTGCATATTAAAACACCTACATACCTATACTAGGTGCTCTTTGTCTAATGCTACCATGTCCCTTGTGGTGTTTTTCCTTAGAAGCTTCAATTTGATATTTTACTCATAAGGAAATAATAAAGGCAGCAACATATAAGAGAGAGAAAATACAGGCACTCTATTTACTTTCTTTCATAACAAGCAAAAAAAGATATTCAACAAAACTGAAAGGCAACAAATGTAAAAATGAAAAAAATACAGCAAAACTAGTTTATGGAACAAACATCTTGGCAGGAATAAAAAAAATAGATACCTGCATGCAGATATAATAAAATATTAAAAATAGTGTTTTCTTCTGCAGCATGATCCGTGAAGCCAAAGCAACTACAGAATAGTGGGGGTTAAAAAAGAAGCTTCCCCTATAATGAAGCTATTCCAGATTTGTTTAATACAGAGTTTTTTGCATCGTCTGAGATACCCAGAGCTGACCGTTATCTGAAGAAAAGATGACTAGATCAGTGATTCTCAAGCAGGGTAACATGGCAGCCTGCAATGCCTACAGATCCTTTCACAGGTAACATGGTGTGCCACGTAATCTTAGCACTGTTAGAAATCTAAGAGCTGGCATTTTCTGAAGGCCTCAAACCTAACAAGGTTGAGAACCACTGGACTAGATGAAACAGTGTTTTGATCAACTATGATGACCTGCGTTCTGGTTTGATCAAAGGATAAGGCAAATCAGAGATCTTTCACTTTGTCACTAAAAGTATCATTTTAAAATTATGACAATACTTTCTTTCAGCAGACTAATATTTATATAGCTGTTTCCACCCCCCCACACACTTATTATATGCCATTCAACTTACAAAGACTTAAGCACCTAACTAGATTACTTTCATTTTTATCAGTAAAGAACCTGAACTGTAGATACATTTAACAGGCTTAATTTATATAAAATGGACAGTATATAATCTGGTAATTTTAAATGAAGTTATGATTCATAAACTAACTCAGAAACTGAGTACACTCAAATAGTTTTTTAAATCTTACAAAAAGGACAATTTAACAGTAGATGAACAGCAGCTGAAAGGTCAGCTTTCAGGAAAAAAAAAAAGGAGTGACGTTTTAAAGAACAAACTGTTACTTTTTGTTATTAATAATCAGGCTTTTGTACAGTAATGCTTCCATTCAGTAAATGACACTCCTGTGGATATCAGCAGATTAGTTCTGCTGGAGTTGAAGAATCAAAGACAATGAGAAACCAAATTAACAGACATTCATCAAAAAAAACCGTTTTGGTATTCATCTTAAAATATTAATCTATACTGACAAAAGCCATCAAAATTACTATTTACTAATACTTAATGCGTTTTAATTCACAGTACAAGACTATACATCTAAAGAAATCTCTTACTGTAAAAGATAAGCTTGCTTACATTATTTGTCCTCCAATGGTTGATTTGCCGGCATCTGGCAAACATAAAAAGAAAATCAGCTGACAAATTCATTCAATTTAAGGTTAAAAAAAGACAGAGAAAACTAAAAAATTAAACACTGCAAGTGAAAGTGAGATAATCTTATTTCCTGACCATGCAGCACTGTTCTAGCACTTTGTCATCTAGTTTTAAAATATCCCAAGAAATGCAACTTCTATTTCTCTTGAAATCTATTCTACAAATAATCAATGAACTTGCATTGTTATGGTTTTCCCCATTAGACCCCAAGGCTCAATCCCACCCACACCCTTTCATTTTCACATTCTTCAGTTTATTTGCAAACTGTCTAAAACCCCGCGTCAGCAACCTATGGCCCACAAATCCACCCTGCAAAGGTGTGATTGCCTTCTCTGCTGCTCCAAAGTTTGCCAACTCCTAGTCTAAACAATGCAAGCAAGATCCTAGCCCAGGGGTGGGCAATTATTTGGGCCCAAGGGAGTTTTGGGAAGCTGTCGCTATCTGAGTCAGCACCTCCCATCCCCCCCAAAACAGCTCACCAAACCTCCCTATGTGGGATTTGGAGGGGGAAGAGCTGGTGCAACAGCTTCAACAGGGACAGCCTATGGCCCACCCTTCTACCCAAGGAGAAGTTCAAGCAGATGCCCTGATCCCCAGGGGGGAAGCTGCTGCCTGCATCCACAGCTGATGCTGATGCCCACCCAACACTGCTTCTGGCAAAAGCCCGGCCTGTCAGCAGGTACCCTTGCCAGTTCCAGGGCTCTTCTGGCTGCAGCTGCCTGGAGCCCACACCAGGACTGCCCTGCGTCTCCTCCCTGCTACTACCACCCTATGGGCCCAGGGTGGCCTGCAGGTGGTGCGGGGTGGCGGCAGTGGGGAGAAGCCACAGGGCAGCCCCGGGGTGGGTTCTGGGCAGGCACAGGCAGAAGGGCCCTAGAAGTGGTAAGCATGCCCCCTGCAGGGTCTTGCCTTCGCCTGGTGCCCAGCACTGGCTGCTGCCGCCCATCATGTGCAGAGCAGTCTTTATCTCTCTCCCTCCTCTCCCCACAACATTCCTCCCCCACTCCCTTGCCCTCCCAACTATTCCACACCTCTAGCATAACCCTGCAGCTTACACCAGATCCCAGCCCATGCAGCAGAAGCAGTGCTAGGCAGGAACTGGCATCAGCTGTGGATGCAGTCAGCTGCTTCCCTCTGTGGATCGGGATGTCCTCCTGGGTCCGCAAGCAATGCTGCTGTATCAGCATGTCAGCTGCAGCCTCAGGCACTTGCCCTGATCCCTTGTGGGAACCTGCAAGCAGTATCCACAACTAATGCCAGCGTGCACCTGGCACTGCATCCAGTACGTGGAATGGGAGCTGGTTTAAACTGTGGACAGGGTCAGGACATACCTGCCCACTCAACACAATGCAACAGCTAGAACCAACAGCTCCTTATGGGCCAGATCAATCAGCTGGCAGGCTGGATCCAGGCCGTGGGCCATATTTTGTCCACCCCTGCCCTAGCCCATAGCATTTAGCAACTTAAGTCCTGAGTTTACCTCTCCATTTATTTTTATTTTTTGATTCTGCAAGTTGTCAATATTCTCTTGACTGCAAAACAGCAGTATTTAAGTTGCAATCTTACCGGGGACAGAAAGGAACCATTGTTTTCCAGCAAAACATTTTTTAAATCCTTTGCAGGAGATATGTTTGGGTACTCCTTACCTAATCCGCCAACCAGATTCTCAGAGAAGCCACAAACATGGGTATTATTCTGAAAAAATGCAGGCCCTCTCCTATCCTTTTCTGACATATTACTGCATTAGAAAGACGAACACAGCAGCATTATTAAAACAAGATACTATGACCTTGTCAAGGCAGGATGCATACTTTCATCTTCTAAGGAGGAAGTATGATTAACCTTTGGTACTCCCAGTTCCCATTGATGTAAAGAGCAATTTCTGGACCCCTGCTATTTATTCGTAACACTTGCTATGCAGTGTCGGGAGGAAAGCCCTGTTCATTCTGAAGTGATTTCCTAACACCGAGCAACAGACAGGAGTTTTGTAAAAGTAAGAAAACACTTATATTTTTGGTGAAACAAGTAAACTACAGAACTAGAAAGAAAACCATACATTGACTTGACTAAAGGGGCTGCATTACATAAAACCATACAGTTAAACATACACTACAAGTATTCTCCATCCCTTGCCCTGAAACTGGTATTTACAACTTACCTACATGTCCAATGAATACTACATTTACATGTTCTTTTTTAGGAGCACCTGGTGGTGCTACCACTGATTTAGGTGTTGGCATTTCCTCCTCTTCCTCCATCATTTCCTGGGCACCCTCCTCAGTAGCTCCTGCATCTCCTGATGGGCCACTTACAAGTTCTACTTCACTTGTTTCTTCTTTGTGGTCCCATGATTCTTCAGGGGACATTTCTGTCTCTCCATTTTCCACTACAGGTTAAAAAAGAGGGACTATTCAAATAGATTAAGACATTAAATCAAAAAGAGCTAGAAATTCTTTTTGATTCTAGGAATAACTAATTTGATGGAGTTTTTTGTCTGTTTCAGATTTGAAAAGTAGCATCTGTCTGTTTAATTTTTAACCTTGCTTGTGCCCTGCTACATTAAACAGGCAGTTTGTTTGGTTCTGAAACGGATAGTATGGGGAGCTTTCAAACCAGTTTATCTGCTGACATCAGAAAACTGTGACTCACAGGGATTAGGAGAATTCTATTTTAACAAAGCAGCACTTTTATGGTGAAAAGTAAACCTAACCGTAGACTCAGAACAGCATGAGAGTCAATTACAGTCACACATCTGCACCAAAACTGCTCTGAAAAACATCATCATTTTATAAAGAAAAGAAAAATTTAATTTAAGGTTCACAGAAAATTATGAGAATTACAGCATTATTATATTCCATCTTGTCAATTCCAAGACAGGAGATCGTAATAAATCCATTCTGCAATTTGAAATAAGATTTTTGAATAGAAGTGTAGGGTATTCCTATTCAAAGTTCAAATAATCCCAATACATATGCCATCACAAAATTTATTGCAGTGGTATTTTAATGTCCTATTAACTCTTTTCCAATCTAGGCACAAAGCAGACAATTTTTGTACCAATAAAAATTGCAAAGGCTCAATTAAGGCAGCTTTAGTTTAGCTCACTTGTGAATTAACACAAGTGATACTAGAAGCCCTTTATAGGCCTGTTATAGTAAAGCAATTTTCATCTTACCAACAGGTTCCGATACATCCATATTAACAGCAGCATTTGAACCTAAACCAAAAACATGAAGCAGTAAGTATATTAGTTTAACACAACATCATTAATAATTTAACATAATTTTGAAATGAACATTGTAATGAGATGGAAAGTCCAGCAGTTAGGGTATTAGCCTAGGAAAATGGGGATAATAGCAAAGGGTTTTTCAAGGATAAAAATATTTAAGATTTTATTTGAATACTTCAGTATAATACCAGGGGCCAAACAAGTACCGTAGCAGATTGTTTTGGGGTTTTTTGTTTTTAATATCTTGGACTGCAATTTCCTTGCGTGTGATTAAGAAAATCCGATTTTTTAAATAAATCGCAAAAAAACCCAAAGCAAAACAAGACTCAATTACCTTCACAAGACGCTGTTTGTTCCTCCTGAGAAGACTCTGAAGATGCACCTTAAATAAAAAAAATTCCCTTTTAAAGGAAAGTCATTGGATTTAACCTATTACAAGATACTTGCAAATGGCAGCTTTATCAATGTTATCAAAAGAAAGCTATATTAAAAAATCCCCGCCTTGTGAAAATGGCATTAACTACAAGCTTGAAGCAGTAAAGAACTCTGCTTATTGCTTTAAGAACTAGATTAGATACTTTTTGGGTATTTCCCCCTCATCTGGAAAGATTTACTATGAAAAGTTTAATGAAAGATGTTTCTATAGATGCAAGTCACCTGCTCAGCCTTTTTTGGTACTTTTTTGTGCATATTTGGGCTGGTAACATCTGTAGTTAAATGTCTCTATCTGTAATGAAGTAATATTTCATTTGTGATGTCAACGTTGTATGAAAGAATTGTAATAAATCTCTCATATAGGCATTTTTAGAATTGAGGAAATTTAGAATTTTGCTGAAGGATCAAGCAGGAAATTGAAATGGGCTAAAGAAGGTTAAAAGACCTTCTATGATTACCAACATAGCGAAAAATAAAAACAAGTGACTGGTAAATTCATTTTTTAAACCTAAAAATCTGAAGTTAGTAGCAAGACCTCTGTTTTTTAACTGACAGTCTAATCATTTGTAGTTGGGCCAAATAAAGCATAAATGATTTTATTGCAGGTGTGCTCGACCCCTGGCCCACAGGCCAGATCTGATCCACAGAGCTCACCACTGGTTTGAATGTTTGGTGGCAGTGGTAACATTAATTGCTGCTCCCCTACTGCCAAATTTCCAGACCTATATAGAGCCTGGTGGGCTGGAAAGTGTGGACATGCATGCTAGATCAGGGGCAAAAGGCTTGGTATCCAGAACTAAATTTTGGCATGCAGGGCCAGGTTCGGGCGGCACAGTGCTGGATACCATGAGGTATCTAGCCCATGAATCAGCCCTGTGCTGTTCATCTGGACCATGAGGCCAAAAGGTTGAGAGCACCACTGATTTACTGCATCCACATCTTGATGTGGTTAATATAGTCTCCCTCATTTTTCCTAGCACTGCAATCATTTCAGTTGTATGCCCTTTGGGTCCCCACTATACAGTCTCTAGGCACAGCTCCAAGAAGCAAAATATTCTGAGACTTCACAAAGCCATCAGATATCAGGACAATTTCATGAATCTTCACAGCACTTTTATAATGGATCTGCAAACACAGTACCACCAGATTCATATTAAGTAGTAACTAATTATTTAACCTACCAGAAACACCCTATTTCAACCAGTCATTACAGCTTGAACTTTTGGGACATTTTACATGTAGGCACAACAGTATTCTACAAATAAACCTAGACTCGAGCATTAACCTGTTTAATCTCATGTAGCTCAGGCTTCAGGTTTCTTTGAAATGACCAAAGTAACCCTTATGCATCTTAAAGCAGTATTGTCATCCATACTGTACCTTTCCTTTGCCCTAACCACATAATCATGCCACATCTTTTACTTGGTTGTGTTACCAACTCACTTGCAATCATATTGCATACAAATTCAACTCCTGCATTATTTGAGCAACTTGAAATATATGTGAAGTGAATTTTAAAAATAAAATAGATCTTCCCAAAATAAAAAACAAAGCAAGAGAGACTAGACTCTCAATCACTTTGCTTTAGATCTGTATTGTGTGATCATTACAGGCCGTCATAAACTAGTCTGACAGTGCCAGAGAACAAGGATTGCAAACAGGGGTGAATGTGGGTCATAGTCAGTGGGTACACTGCACTAGGAGAATGAACAAAAGCAACAGAACATTGTTGCCCTGGACAAGCTAATCTGAGACCAATTAATATAATGCAGAAGACGCAGCTCACTTCAAAGAATCGAGAACCATAACTGAACTCTTGCAGTAATCGTACTGCTGCTCATAGCATGTCTCATCAGATCAGAGTACTTTAAGGTTCTTTACAAAAGTGATTACTACTCCCATTTTACAGATAGGAAACAGACAGCAGTCACCTTACTCATCCAATGTAGGACAGGAAATGAGTGACACAGCTAGAACCAGAACCTAGGTTTGACATTAAAACCCTATTCTAGAATAAAGCATGTCCCAAAATTCAGTTGGCCACAGTGCACTTAGTGAAAGCTGTAAGACCATTTCCATTACAAGCAAAAGAGTTTGAGGAATTCATTTTTAGGGCTGAAATGTCCAGTTGTAGGCAGACACCATATAGAAAAACTATTTAGTGTATGCTATACTTCTACATGTCCTTGATATAGAAACACTATGGTAAGTACAAAGAGTTGCCTAAGTTGACTGTGTTTGTAACATATATTCTGAAGTTCTCTATAATGATTTCTAACAACAGAGTTTGGAGACAGCAGTAAAAAAGTAACAACTCTTCCTTCCCCAACCCAAAGAGACAGACAGAGAAAGAAGTAGGAACTAGCACACTGAGAAAGAGGGATTATGACAGACCATCAAAGTAGCCATACTGCTCAGCTCAAGGCAAATTATACACAAAGCTGCCATATAATAATGGCAACAGCAAAAAAGCTAAGTACCATTTTAGGCTGCATTCACAGAAATGTCACAGAACCAGGTGACAGAGATTCTGGTATATTTGCAGCTAAACATTCAGTTCTGGACACCACAATACCAACGGAAAGACATCCCATTGGTGGAAATGTCTTTCAATAAAGGACTAAAAGATCTAAATATAGCTAGATGTAACAAGCGAGGAGAGGACCTCTGCAAACATAGTGACCAGGCTGATATCAGAGAAACTGAATTGGAAAAGAAAAGATACCATAAAATAAAGCTAAAAGGAGTCTTACTCTAACAGAGGAAAAATAGTTTGCGCCTTTCAGGTGTTTGTAAATTTGATGCTGTTTTCTCAAAGGTTTCAGATGCGAGAATTCTACCTACCTCAGAAGATTCTGGGTGACAGGTACTAGTAGATTGCTCTCCCTAACACGGAAAACCAAAATATGATTGAGGGAACGTGAAAAATTTACTAGCTGCTCCACGTGGAAAAAGAAAACAGGTTCCAGAAAATGACAACTTCCTTGATATGTTCCAAACAATTCTGAGGCTAGTTGTAGCTTAATGGGAGACTATGGCAAAAAACAAACAAACCTGAAAGCCTGTACTGACCCCTTTTGAAAGGTTTTCAGAGCAGGTCAACTGACTGAAGTAACTAAAGTCCAGCATTCAGTAGCTGAAAGATAATCACAGTATAGCACTTTGAAGGTAAAGAGATACAATGGAAGAAGTCTTGCTGCTTTATTGTATACGCTATGTTTTGTGCTTCCATAAATTTCTATAAGCAGTAACCAATAGCAAGTCATGCTGAAGGAAAGTGACCATAAAAAGTAGGTTATGTTCCTTTCTCTGAAATACCATTTTATTTTACTTATATGCCTTTTCAACCATTAAAAGATAAAGATAGAAGCAGTAGTATTTTAGCTTGCTTATTTCCATTGATAAAAAAACAGCATAAATGGCTTTGAAAATATGTTTACACTAAAGTGAAATTAGTTGCGTGTGTATAGGAAGATGCTATAGTTTGGGAAACAAAAATGAAGATGAGAAAGTAACTATAAAATCCAGTGCAATATTAAAATTACTAGGTAAGAGGCAGAAGCAGTTGGATAAAAGATACTGAAGAAATAGACATATTTGAAAATTGTTGAGTCTCTCTCAGTACTTTAATTAGAACAAAATCAGTTTTGTTGGTGATTATATTTTATTGGGGTACACTGATAGAGATTTGGGGGGACAATCATGATTGCTGATTTTTAAGGAGGCATACTGGCCAATACCAATCCAATTTCCAATACAGCTGGTAAGTCTGTTGTGTGAAAAGGGGAGGGGGAAAGGAAGGTGTGTGGGGATGCAGATCAATGCCCCCTGTGGTGAGGGAGTGGGGCTGAAGTAGGCGCTGCCCAGCTGGGGCGGGACAGAAACGCGACTTGTCTGGGCGGGGGGCACAGGGTGGGAGGGATGGCTCCCACTGCTCATCTGGGAGGGCATGGGAGAGGGGTGGAGAGGGGATGTGTGCCCCCAGATCTGCTTGCGTGGGGTGGGGCACAGCAGGCTGCAACTGCAGGCTGGGGCTTGCACTGTACTTGGGGCAGGCAGCAGCAGTGCTGGAAGGAGGGCTATGGGAGGGGCCTGCAGCCACCCCAAATTTCGCTATAGCCCCCCCTCCCCCCAGCGTTGCCGCCTCCCACCCTGAGCACAGCATAACACAGGCCCAGCCCGCAGCTAGAGTTCACCCAGCCCGCCCTACACAGACCTGGGGCACATGCAGCAGGAGCAGTGGTGAGAACCACAGGATGAGCTGTGCGCAGCAGTGGGAGCTGCCCCCCACCTCCCACGGCTCCATCCTGTGCCTGCTCTGGCTGGATGGCACCTATCCCAGCCCAAGCCCCACTCCATCCCTCACTGCAGGGGATGTTGATCTGAGCCCCCATGCCCCTTCCCTCCCTTTTCACACAGCTCTCCACGCTGCCGAGCTGTGCTCCTCGCTGCCTGTGCACTGTGCTACGTGCACACACACAAGCATTTAATTGGCCAAAATATCTCCCACATCATTTCCAATATAGTCAATTTTCTTTATATTGGCACTGATCTGATATCAGACCAATATATTGGTACACTTCTAACATTTTATGCTTCACCTTTTCTGAAGTACTCCACTAAAGTACTGCTCACAGAGATTCTAATTTTCCCTTTCATTCTACCTGTCTTGCATGGGTGGAAACTTGGACTTTTGTTGACTAGAGACAGAACAGCCTCAATCCAAAGCTTCTTTTCAGACTCCCGGTTTACTGAAAGAGGTCAAGAACCACAGACATAGTGTATAGAGCAAAACTGACATGTTCCTGGTCAGCTTCTTTCAAGCACCAGAAACTCCTTCCTAAGAATTCCTGAGATGCTGAAGAATGAAAAAAAATGCAAGATGCTCACACTGAATATACAGTGAATAACCTAAGGACTCCACCACTATTCTACGTTTGAGATTTAAATATCTGATTTTATTACCATATTTACAAAATAGCCATATGGCCTTAGCAGTTCTTATGCAATTATGTAACAGATGTTTACCCTTCCTTTAGAGAGGAAATAGAGAAAGAAAATTAAACTAGAAAGGATATAAGAAGTCTGACTTATACTTTTAAGATGAGATTGTTAGTTAACACACAACAAAACAGCATGGTCTAGTTAAAGACAGTATTGCATATTATCAACATTTACATTTTTGTAGAAAAGAGAAAGTGTTTAAAGAAATGGTTTCAGAAATTCACCTCGGGTATACACAGCGATTAAAGTGATCTACTGAAACTTTCTCCTGCCCCGACTCAAACCCTCCACCTTGTTTTCATTAAGGAAACAAGGTGGTTGTAACTAACATATGGTAAAAATCTTAGTGAAGACAAGGCAATTGTAGCCTACTAACAGAAGATGGTAGAATTTTCTTCAACCTACCGATCCACAGGAAAAACTACAAAATTGCTTGATCTTTACTAAGATTTTAATCACATTTGCTAATATGCAATAAGAAAATACTTCCTTCATAGTAAAGATGCTTGTGGTAAAGTTTCTTATAGTATTTCTTCTTTGAAATCCACAAGCTGCCACACAACAATGAATTACAGAAGCCTACATAATTTCCAAAAAAAACACTCATCTAAAAGCCCAGGAATCTTTCAAGAATACGCGATTTAACTGAGCCATGAATTCAAGGAATTGGGCTCAACATTTGCACAATTAAGGCTTCCAGTGGAGACAGCTCATACCCTTAGAGAATCCAGAGAAAAACTAAACATCCCTATTACTTAACCAAGAATCAAAGTGCCCCCTACAACTGATATACATTGTTTCTAACACCCAAGGTATTACACAGCCATCATAATATACATTTTTTTGGAATTCCTGCATTACCTGTATGGATCATCTAGCTTTATACATCTGATTGGGATATCTAGAACAGGGAAAAGATTAACTTCAAATTCTATTCCAAACATTATTACTTGAGAAACAGCATTTTCACATTAACTTAAGGGCCTGTTCAAAACTTCTTGTCAGAACATACATATGGCAGAAAGCTTTTAGGAAAATCAAAAAAAACTCAACTCTCTCTTAATCTTAACTTTATATAAAGTGATGCCAAAATGCACTCAGTTCTACTGTACCATCCCCCCAATATAGTCAGCTGCTGCTTTTATTTGTTATTTGGCCATTTTACATACCAACATTAAAAAGGAAAACATTTTAAAAGTAAAGAAATGTATCTGTAAAACCAGAAAGTGGTCATTGAACTTGGGAACTACTTTTGACTTAATTTTGTTATTAGATGTCAAGCTGACACCTCCTGTTAAGTACTCAAATGTTGGATTAAAGTCAGCCAACATGGAACCAGACTTGCAGTCTAGAGAACGCCAAGTAATCACCCAAATAAAGATTTCATTTTATGCTAGTTTAACAAGAATCCATACTATTTATTGACATTTCAAGAATCATATGGTATTGATCTACTATCACGTGATCAAGAACCATCTGAAAGATGCAGAGAATTACATACAGAAAGAACATTACAATTAACATTGTCAATTCTCCCCAAGGCAGTGCTATAAGCAGATCGCTAAATGTAAACATCAAGAAACTATATACATAGAAATGTAAGCCATTGTGTAAGTCCTAATTTTGAATAGTTTCTGAAGAGGAACTGTTTGTCTGCAAACTCAGGATCTAGTTAGGTAGCAGGACTAGATTTTTATTTGCAAAAGATGAAAAGTTAAGTTAAACAACGACCAGTAATGACTATACATAGCATTTTAGAAAGATGTTTAGGACCTATAATGTCCATACAGGTTATAGAAAAAGACATAAACCAGACTAAATTATTTTTGTTAACATGATGTTATAAGTAAATTACTACATTAGTTCCAAAAAGGTAAACTTTGATAAAAAAGATTATAATTTGAAAACCTATTTTTCAGTACCCAATTAAGGCTGGGATATAGAGAACCTACAACTGAAGTTGAAGAGGATAATCAACATTAAAAAACCCCAGATTTTCAGGTCAGAGGAAAGACAGAGGATGTATCAGTTTGTTTCATTCAAGGAAGAATTTATTGACAGTGTTTGGAGGTTGAAAGCATCCAGCTTGAAAGAATCACCTCAAAACTAATGCAGGCCAGCCAAGATGCAGAGAGTATGAAACAATCTCTAAAGTCTTTGCTTTTACCTGACAACTCTTGCTACTCTTTTAAGCAAAATCTATTGTCGTTGCTAAATAAACAGTTTCTGCAATTTGCAGGTAGCAATCAAGACATTAAAGGAACTGTTAGTATTAATCCCACTAAAAGTAACACAATACCTTGACTTGCTTTACAGATCTCTCCTCCACTCCACCACAATGTTTTGTCCTTCCTTTTTAACATACATGAAATTGCTTACCAAAGCCACTGCAATCTTCAAAAGCTATTTAAAACCATGCCACAAAATAGAGTAAAACTCACAAGCAAACTTCAGGACCATACTAATAGGATTTTCTGTAAAACCTGATCACCATTCAAATACTATAAAAATAATCTCAAGACAACAGTCCTAATGCACTTTTATTCAGTTTCATCATAATCTGATTTTTATTTCCATACCAATTTTATAAGTTTTAACCTTCACGAACACATTCTAGATAAGGATTTTTGTTTACCTGCTTCTAACTCCTTTACACATAAACAGTTTAAATCTTCTACAGTTTAAATCTTCTACAGAAACAGGAAAGTGAGGGAGCCCAGAATATAATTGCCGCATGTATTTAGAGAAAAACAATAAAGCATAACAAGAAGTTAAATTATGTGTTACAGAATGGCAAGACAAAACAGCAATTTGCAAGGGTCAGAAATATCTGAAACCAAGATGACTTTGAATTTTAAATGACCCTCCCCCAAATAATTTGATTCTATACATGCAAAATTTGTAAGTTTGTTACAATTTTTCCATGTACAGAATCTAAGTACAGGAGGGTTATCTTCAACTCATTCGCGTCATCACTGTAGCAGGAGAAGTAGCAGTAGGGGGCAGGTGACAGGGGTATCAAGCAGCCTGACCACTGCTCCTTGCCCCCTTCAAGGTTCCTGCCCTGTGCCTAACTGCCCCATGGGGCATTGTACTGTCTGGTACCTGGTCTCCCACCAACCCCCCTTGATCCTCTGCCTCGAACCTGTCCCTTCTGCTTACCCTCCAGCTCTATCTCCAGCCACACCCCAAACCAGGACATGGAGCATAGGACTGCTTTGGCCCCAGCCTGGCCACCGCAGCAGCAGCAGTATTGGTTTGGAGCTGCTGCCACTGCTGCTGTGTGGCCTGGCCAGAGCTGGAGTGATCATATCCTCCACGCCCTGACCTGAAACAAGGCAGGACCATAAGTAGCAGCAGAGGCAGCAGCAGTGGGAGATGGCAATGGCTGTGGCTCCAAGTCTGGGTGAGAGTTAGAACTGCAGCAGCCACCTCCTTCCTCTCCACCCCCACCTCGTACTCAAATCCAAGATTCACTCCCCACCCCCCACTAAGTGAAGGGAACATCTTGTCTTGGATTTAAGTAAATATGGTGCTTTCATCTCAATAAATAGAGCTGACTTTAGAAAGTCGTCAAAAATCTGTTTCTACAAAAGTGCAGCTTGTCCATGACACCCATATACATAGTATGTTTACTGGAAGGTTGTACAGGACAATGGTTACAATTATAGAGGGAAATATTATAGAGGGAAATTCAGAAAAGTGAGAATGAGAATGCTTGTGCAATCTCATGAAATACAACTTTGGCTCAAGGAAATTTACCATTTTCTCTTTGGTACTTTGATCAAGATATTAAATGAATTTCAAAAAACAAACAAAACTCAAACCCTAAACCCTCAAGCAAAACTATGTGTTACATTAAAAACATATCTTTCTTGCATCTTATAATAAAGATGTATTCTTAAAACCCAGTGTTAATGTGAAACATCATTTTATTTCTAACCAAAAGGTGAATTTGGTACTAAAGACTAACACGTTGTCAAGCTATCTGAATGCATATTATTTTGGGACACACATATGAAGCCAAACAAGAATTCTAGTCACATAAAAGACTAGAAGAGCGGGAGGGGAGGGGGAATTACATGCAGATAGATATTCTCCTTAATACATGACTAGGGCAAAGGGACCACCTATCTAGATATCAATTTTAGATGAGAATTTCTTGGATTTGAAAAAAAAAAAAAAAAAAAAAGTTCCCCTACATATTTTTTACGAAAGTTCACTAAAAAACCTTTAAGGGCCATTGAAAGCATTAATCTGGTCCAGTGGTTGCCAA
Source organism: Alligator mississippiensis (assembly GCF_030867095.1). Taxonomy (NCBI): domain Eukaryota; kingdom Metazoa; phylum Chordata; order Crocodylia; family Alligatoridae; genus Alligator; species Alligator mississippiensis. The sequence continues at coordinate 42,498,969 of NC_081836.1, read as the reverse complement.
CCAGGTGTATGCATACCCCTAGGGTACTTAAGAAGTTTGTAGGGGGTACGCAGAACAAATGAGAAAAAATTAGAGGTGCATGGATACACTGGCCCCATATCAGATTGGCAATAAGCAAAATTGACTGCATCAGCAATCTGCTTTTTTTGGCTGATGTGGCCAATAATGTGGCTGATAAATGCTGTGTGCGTGCGTGCAGTCACAGCACAGTGCGCAGGCGGCCAACAGCACACCCCAGCAGCATGGAAAGCAGCTGGGCTGGTAAGTCTCTTGTGAGGGAAGGGGCGTTGGGGGCAGATCCACCCTCCAGTGGTGGAGGAGGGAGTGGGGCTGGGGCTGCCCAGCCAGGGTTGGGGACAGAGCTGTGTGGTAGGGAAGCTCCCACCACTGTGCACATACCCAGGCATGGGGGGCATGTGACCCTGGATCTGCACGTGGAACAAGGGCAGGCTGCCACTTCAGGCTGGAGCCAGGGCAGTGCCAGGCTCTTCTCAGTGGAGGTGTTAGGCTAGGCTGTGCTCAGAGCAGGCAGCAGCAGCTCTGGGAGGGGGTGGGGGGGGTATGGCAAATTCTGGAGTGTCCGCAGCCCACCCCACCCCCATAGCCCTCCTCCCACAGCCCAGGCCAGCCCCCTGCCTGTAAGAGCCTGGTACAGCCCCGGCCCACAGCTCTGGCCCCATACACAGATCTGGGGGCACACGCCTTCCATGCCCTCCCGGGGTGTGTGCAGCAGCAGGAGCTCTCAGACGAGCCGCTCGTGGCTCCTTTCCACCCCAACTGTGCAGCACCTGCCCCAACTCCAGCCACACTCCCTCCCTCACCGTGGGGGTCTCGATCTGCCCCCCCACCTGTTCCCTATAAAGGGATACATGAGCTGAAACTTTGAGACAGAAGGGGCACACTTGTTAAAAAAGGTTGAAAACTCCTGATCTAGTCTAGTTAATAAATGTTAAAGCCATAATAAGGAAATTTACCATTTACAAAAGGAAACAATGCTACTAGTTACATCCAGGAAGCACAATCAGTCCTGGATATCCTGGTCTACTTGTTCACCTTATTCTGATCTGTAACTTTTTTTGTTAAAGTTTGAATTTTCTCCTAAAGAGACTGAATACTGAAGGGGTTTATGGAGGAAAGTGTTACTAGAAACTAAATTTAGGTGACTTAACTCATTTTAATTGACATCTAACCTTTTAGATATTTCTCTAAAGACCTGGCATGGTAACTAATATTATTCCAACAGACTATAAGACTGATAACAAACGTGAATCAAACTCTTCTACAAGCCGACACAGGCTGACTGCTGCAGAACACTTAACTGTCTGGGAGAGGGAGGGCAAACTTTCTGTGGCTCAAAATAACCTATTCAGCACCACTGACTAATCACAAGATGAGTGGTGCGCTGACATATTTCCAGGGCAAGCTCCACCTCTCCTGGCCAGAGAATCTACAGATATTCATTAGTTGGAGCCTGTGGCACAGCAGGATAAGACCAAATATTGTCTTATTGTGACCAGGTACATCAAACCTCAGAGGGCCATGGCAACATCTAGTAATGAAGAAAGAAACTATTTTTTTGGAATTGCAAAATCCTCTAATGGAAAATGGTTACTACAAGACACACTTAAGTGATTTTCATATTCAACAGCTTAGTACAAGGAGTGCCCATATATAATATCTAGTAATGTAACCATCTAAACTTTTGAAATCTTGAAAGGCAGGCACTCTGAATCAGAGTGCTAATAGACAGTATACTCAGCAGGTAGGAAGAAGAATGGTGAGAATAGCCACTCTGCTGCATACTAAGAATACTGACTGGACTTCAGTATTCAGACTGTTTATATATCAGTGACTCTCAAACAGGGAATTAATACTCAATTATTAGCACTGTTGCATGTGCAAACCTGATTCACAAGATAAACACAGAGAGATTTCAAGTAGGAATCTATAGTAATACCAAAACATTCTGATCAGACCTGAGTTCTTTGCAACAGAAGAATTGCTCTATTATTTTTCCATAGTAAAAAAACCAACAAACAAGTGAAAACTAAGAGACGGCATTTTCTGACAGATGCCTTGAGTCTAAAGATGTTGAGAAGCACTGGCCTACACATTACAGGTCAGCTGCCACAGTAACTACAGCAGTGAAGACCCCTTATGGAGGGAGACAGCATACGCTGGAGTTTTGCTGTTGCCAGTTACACCAGCTCCCCTAACCACAGAAGCCTTCTGGTGGCACCATTTCATTCACATTAGGCTATGATATCTTGGTACTCTTAGCTGACAAAGCTATGCCAGCAGAGCTTAATGGAGGTTACAAAGTTTTATTTGGAAAAATGGAATCCATGATCCAAAGCCTCAGGAGGGAGAGAAATGAAATATGCAGAATAGAAACTGTGGAGGGAAAACAAGTGAGAGAAAGCTGTCAAACCTACCAAGGAACCATCAAACTCAGAAGACAAAGGTGGGGAATGGGGGAGAGCTATTGCATACAGAATAATTCAAAAAGAGGCAACGGAATTTTTAAAAACCCCATGAAGAGCCCTTGTTTAACGTACAGCGTAAGCCCTAATAAATTTCCTTTAGATGACAGCTGGGAATCACAGAAAAAGATGTAAAATGTTGGGGCAGGGGGTGAAGAGGGGCTGTTGGTCTCTCTTTTATATCTTGCTTTAATGTTCACAGGCTATTTTAAGAAAAATGTAGGAATCTTGTCAAAGACTTACTCAAAGTAAGAAACTGCCACAAGACATGCCGACGATCAACCTCCCCACACAGCACCTTGGCTAAGGTGTACTATAAGCTCAGAAAGCATTTGATTTAAGAGTAAATCAAGCTTAGTGAACATATAGCCTAACAACATAACATAAAAGTGACATTTTAGTGTTGCGATTTATTATACCCTTAGAAACAAAAATAATCAAACATGAAATGACTCTTATCAGCTTCAACTGTGAAATGGAAGTCAAATATAAAGCAGAGTATAATATTAATTTAGGTATTAAAAAGTATGCCACAATTAGTAGGGCACGGGCAGCCGGCGTATGTGATGAGTAGCCGTGTAAGAAACAGGCTACGCTGTACAACCCTGACCCATGAAATACAGGGCTGTCTCATGCTGCCAGTATGAAAACAGGAAGATTTCAGAGAGAGATAGCAGGGCTTTAAGCATCATACTCAAGTTTCAAATTCCTTAGTCCAGAGTGACATGAGGGGCCTGCCAGGAAGTTTGCCCGCATTCCCCACATTTGGAAGGATCTTTGATTTGGAGCCGGAATTAATAACCAGACAGTGCTTCGTTGCGCACGCACCTATGTGGCCCCAAAGTACCGACAGGGCACTGGGCGACCCTTGAGAAGGGAAGGCGAGGGGCGATTTTAAGTGACGCTCGAGTGCTGCCAGCCCCCAGCACCATGGGAAAAAGTATCAGGCTAGAAGGAAAATCACGAAGAGCCAGAGGGGAACATCGAAACCTCCCGGAGGAGGCGAGAGATGGGAGCGGCCGCCGCGCCACCCCTGCTGTCCAGGCCCCCCTCGCTGGCGTGACTCCCCCTGAGAAGAAGGCGGAAGGTGCGGACACTCCCGACACGAGGCGCAGCGGCCCTGCCCTCCCCAGCCCCCGGGCGCTGCCCCACCCCCACCCCCGTTCCCGCCTCCCCTCCCACGCAGCGCGGCCGCCCCGCGCCCCCTCCCCCCCAATGGCCCCGTCCTGGCGGGCGCAGCGCGCGGCCCGGCGGTTACCGTGGGGCGGCAGGCCGGGCGGAGGCGGCGGCAGGCCGGGCGGGGGCGAGGGCGGCGGCAGGCCGGGCGCCGGCCCCCCGCGCAGGAAGGACGGCACGAACTCGGCGGCGTGGACGTTGGGCACGAAGGGCTTGGCGTTGACGTTCAGCTGCCGGCTGAAGGCCGCGCCGAGGAGCAGCTCCTGCTGCTGGGCCTCGGCCTCGGCCTCAGCCTCGGCGGGCGGCGGGGCGGACCCAGGGCCGGCGCTGCCCGGCTCGATGTCCGCCTGATCCCAGCAGTCGGGAGCCGAGTCGCTGCTACTGCCGCTGCCGCTGCCGTTGGCCTCCATCTTGTAGCTGCCCCACAAGCCTCCGCGGCTCCGAAGCGGCTCCCAGCGTCCGGGCGCGAGGGGGGAGCCGGCGGCGGCACCGACTCAGCACTCGCTCCGCCGATTCCGCGTGTGCCCCGACGCCCTGCACAGTATGGCCTCCCGCAGCTCCCGTACTCCCTCGCTGCGCGCTCGCCCGCCGCCATCTTGGTAGTTGTTTCTCCCCTCGTTGCCCGGCCGAGCGCATGGGCCGGCGGCGGCGGGCGGACTACGCTACCCGTCGGGCCGTGCGCGCGCGGCTTCTCTCTGCCTCCTCGGTGGGACGGGAGATGTAGTTCTCGCGAGCCTCCGCGTGCGGAAGAACTGCTACTCCCAGGAAGCCTTGCGCTGGCCTGGTGGGCTCTGTCCTCCCTCCTTCCGGCCCCGCCGCTGGGGGAGACGGGAAATGGAGTCGGCGCGAGCCACGTCGGGGGGCTCAAACGATGACTCCCAGGAGGCCTCGCGCGCCGGTTGCTTGTTCAGCAAGTTCCTTTCAGCGCAGGGGAGGCTGGGAAGTGTAGTTCTCACTGGCTGCCAGGGGCCCGGAGCTGGGTCGAGCGCACAAGCCTGGGGCCGCGGAGCCTGCGCCCCGGAGCGGGGAAGGAGCATGGACAGGAAACCAGGGGACCACGGGCCTGTTCACGGCGACTCGAACCTTCCTAGGCTGCAGCCTCGGCCGGGTGTGGGAGGATTGCGCTCCCTTCCTGGGAGACAGGCCGGTGTGGAAGCGACACGTTTTAATAGCGTGTCCCCTCTCCGTGTGGTGCAGCTGTGCTACAGGCCCTACCACGCCGCGCGGCTCCAGTCGCAGAGGCCCTAGTCCTCTGTGTAGCCACCTTGCTGAGAAATTACGAGTTTTTTCAAGGAGGTTCAAGCCCCAATAAAAGCAGGGGCTTCCTTTCCCCGTGGTCATCTGGGGAATAATTAGAGTCCGCGGCTGGGGCTGCCGTCTCATTCTGCCCCCCCACCCCATCACTGTATCGAAATGCTAACCTCTTTTGATGCCTAGCTCATATTTATGAAGAAGGGACAGGAAATTTGCACGTTTGGCTTACCCCATTTGATTTTAGCAATTCATATTCAGTGGTTCGAGTTCTGTTGTTTTGCTTCATCAACCTTATATGCAAAGCTTTGCAGATAAAGTTGATGAAGAAAACCAACAGAACACGGGTGAAAAAAAATCTTGCCCTTTATCTTTTTTTAGAATATATAAAGCAGTATTGAACACCTTTCTCCCACCCTTAGACTCTTAGCTTTTAATGTCCCGTTCCCCCCACTTGTCAGAGGACTCTAAACAGGGGTTCCCAAACTGTGGAACACGTACTATCTCTGCAAGGTACCCAGGAGAAGTTGTGTAGGGGCAGATTTAATAATAGACATTTGAGGGGTTAAAATAGAAAATGTATACTGGTAGGGGTATACAGGCAGCTGATAAATCTGGAAGGGAGGTAGGGGGGCAGAAAAGGCACAATAAGATGATGCTCTACAGTGATTTCAGGGTTCATTAGGGTGAGGAGGATATACATTTTTTCCCTAACTAGGGTTGTGAAAAAAAAAAAAGGTGCATCAAGCATAACTGATGCAGTGATACAGACACAAGGTTTGTAGAGACTCTGAAGTAATCATTCTGGAAGATATGAATTGTCCACATTCATTTTAGTCAGGTGTCAAATTAAGAAAATCGCCTTAGTTATCTACTGCTCATAACATGGAGAGAAAGTGTAGATCTTGGATGGTTTCTCACATACCTATTGTGAATGAGATCAAACTGGCATCAATAAGAAATTACATTTTGAGGGGGGAAAGAGCAGGGGTTGTTCCTCTTTCTGTTTTTGATCCTGAAAGGACAAGTGACTGAAGTATTAGACATGTTAGCAGCAAGATAAAAAGGAAGAAACCAATTCCTAATGCATGCATTGGAAGATAAACCTAACCAGAGCTATCTGGATTGGCAGATATTACCTTCCTAAGGTTCTTGTTCATACTGTTACTAGTTCAACTGAACCAGCATTACCCCAAGTTTCCATAGATTACATAAAAGCAAAACTAGTGTAAGTTATTAACACAATGATAAGACATGCACACAAGTAGTAGAGCTTAGTTTATATTAAGGTTTCTATTAATGCCAACACCAGCAGCATTCAACATTTACCAGTGTTGAGCTGAACTGGTAGCAGCAGTACTGATATTTTGGGGGGTTTGTAAGGTTCCTTAGTGTACAGTAACTTCTGCATGTATACCTGCCATCTTTATAACTCAAAGCTCCCATGGAGCTCTCCAGCAAAAAAGCAAGAATAGTACATATGTCAATTCTTGTTTTTAATTCTGATGTATACATGCCAATTCATTTAGACTGATGAGTGTGCATTACAACAAGTTATAGTTTCTTTGAGGAAGTAACTGACATTCTGAGGTAGACTGTTTGTTTAATTTTTTAAACTTTAATCTATTTTATATAGTTTGTACTCAAGCCAAAAAGCGCATTTCTGCAAGTTTGGCAGCAGAACCTATGTAAACATCCATGAATTGGCTTTCATGAAGTTTCATCAGCCAAATGGTTTAGGGCTTCATTCCATCAGTACATACCACCTTTGTCAAACAAAAAATGTTCACATGCCGGGTAGCCCTCACATGTCATTGGGAGAGTTTATTTTCAGCTGAGTATGTTCAGGTCCAGCATGCTTGTAAAAACTGAACACAGTCAATTCGTTGTCAGGACAAAATGCTAGTGTGGTCTCTGCTACTTTCCTAGCTAGTGGAAAGTGTTCTGCAGACAGATGTTTTTGGGGCTTCTGTTTTTCAGAACTTTCTTCAAGAGGGAAACTAAGGAGGCTCTGACCCGCACCACTCAGCCAGCATTTGGGAGAACTGTGAGCAGTACGTTATACTGAGCAACACTATCCACAGGAGCTAGATACCTTAAAATAAAGGGGACCAAAAGGCCCATTTACAGCAACCAGCAGTCTGTGAAAAGGAGAAAAAAATAAATAAATGGAAGTCCACTTCCATTCTCCTTGAAGTAGTACTGGGAACTCTGGAAGAGGAATGCACACTCTCTCCAGCAGCAAAAAGGAATAGGAAGACAAATGTTACAGGTATGAAAAAAACATCTCCTGAGCAAGAAGTTATTCAAGAGCGCTCTTCCCCATAAGTTGCAGCTCTTTCCACCAGATGGAAGGAGTTTTGGCTATCCTTCCTAAACATTTGGGAACTGGACATTTCCCAACTTATAGATGTCTGGGAAAAACAAAAAACCAACCAAAAACAACAACAACAGCCACCTGTATTTGATGTTTTTATTGTAATAAGCAAATATTGGCTCCGTTTCATAATAGTGATTACTATTTAATGCTGCAAACTTATTTTTTATTTGAATCTTTACCTTCCTCCGAGAACCACACATCTAGGCGTTTCCCTTTCTGTGCCCCATTTACAAAAAAAGGTTTCTCCTCTGTGGCCAGCTTGTTGGAGACGTGGCCCTTCATTGGTTGATACCTTAGGGAAAGGATATGGCACTGTTTATCTTGCGATTAATTTTACATAGAGCTTTTGGGCAGCACTTCATATTTTTGGCAGCCCTTAGAAAGTTTGACCTCAAACTGCCTGAAATACAGCTTGATTAAGTCAAAGTGCTTCTGAACTTTATTGCTCTTTTTCTTCCATTGTTCAAACGTGGGGGGGGGTTTTGCATATTAATGCCAACATGTTAGCCCAGTGTATTGCAGGAAGCTTCAGGAACTTCCTCCATGGAAATCAGTAGGAGTATCAGTCCCTCCTTCATTGCCTGACACTTATGCCCTTGAAACTCACTATGATCCAGACAGCCAGTCCTCAGAATTTCAGATGATCTTGAAGCCCTCCCGGGTTCTCTTTAGAACACACAAACCTGTTTTACAGGCTACGCCATGCATAAGAGGCAAGTGAAGTACAGCCCTAAAGTTATAACAGAATTGGTACCTCTAGTATTCTCAATTTGGATTGGGGCCAGTACTCAAGAGTGAGGGTGAGGCAAATAAATGGAATCATGGTTTTTCCCCCGCCCCAGCAGCAAAATACCTGTTGGAATACATGTAATAATATTCTCTTGGGGGAAAAACAAGAAAACAAAAACAAAACACCACCACCAAAAAACAAAACAAACAAACTTTACTTGTCAAAATCCCATTATATCATGAGACATTTAAAATGCTTACCTGTGTTAGAGCACCTAGAAACTTATGGCATGTTAAAGAACTTTTTCCATATTTGTTGCCACAATTCAAAGAGGTGGTTAGTTTCTGTTGGACTGATGTCAGTTGTCATATTGTATGTCAATCAATTAACCTCATTCAAATTCTCATTGCAGCCCAATTGTCTCATTTACATTTCATAAGAGAAAATAGTGGCAATTCATAGGGGGTGTATGTGCACCCTCTGAGAGTGCCGGCCGGGGAGTGCGCCAGGAGAAGCGGTGCCTCCACGGCTGATCCTGCTGACCCAGAAGTGCCAGCAGCATGCTTGGAAGGATGGGGCATGAGCAACCCTCCCCCCTGGCCAGCAGGATCAGGCTGACTTCCACTGTGGGGCAAGTGCCCCCCCCCCCCCCCCCCGACTCAGGAGGCACCAATCGCCTATGAAAGAAAAGAACCCAGGACATAACATGGATGAGAGCTATAAAGGCCTTTTGGTAGGAATTATACAAACTAAAGAGAAATATACAGGCTTTCACCTTTGTTATCATAGTATGTGAGCATTTCAGTCTTCATATACCCTATTTTCTTGCATATAATATGCCCCAAAATAATACACGCACCTAGTCTTTAGAAGTCAGAACATTGCGGGGGGGGAAGAAACCAAAACCCATCTGTGGTGGCGAGGTGCCCCCACAGGCTCTCGAGGGGGAGAGAAGAGAGCCCGCGGACCCCAGACCCCGAGAGCAAACCCCCAGAGGGGCATACGTACCTTCCGGAGAGCAGCAGGAGCCGCGTTCGCAGCTGCAGCCGGACAAACTGGCATTACGCTGGCTGTGGCATCAGCTGTTCCCAGCGAGGCGAACAGCTGAGCCAATCCCAGCGGCTGTATCGGCCACTGTGGGAAGATTTAAAAACACCGGTGGAGCAGGGAGAGGAAGAGAGCTGGAGAGAGAGAGCACGGGCTGGCAGCTCGTGAGGCGAGCTCTGGCACGGGAAGGAGAGGACCCAGCTTGCGAGACTCAAGCAGGCAGCTCAGGGAAGGGCTTTAAGCCTTCTGTGGGAGGCAGAGCAGGAGGCAGACAAGGAGTGCAAGCAGAGGTACTCTCTCAGCCTCCTGAAGTGGCTTACACTCAGGAGGCAAGGGAGCTCCCTGCTTGTGGTAGGGGAGAGGAAACAGCTGAGGATCCGAGAGGGAGCTGGAATAAGGGGGATAACCCTGCAGCTCCTCCTGACTCGGAGAAGTATTTTTTTTTTTTCCTCCATAGAAAAGAGAAATTTCTCCAAGAAGGGAGGGAGAGCGACCGGAACCCGGAGAACTGGTCTGAGGCCGTCATACGAGGCCAGGAAACATCTGTAACGCATCACCCAGCGGCTGGCGCGTGGACGGGGTGTAGGGGAGGCGGAGCCCCATGGAACACCGCGTCAGACGACCGTGAGTACCACTGTCTATCAGGAGGCCCATCCGAGATAAGATCTCCACTGTAGACTCCTCTTAATGTGCGTTTAACATCCAAGTCATGGCAGGAGAGTTGAGGGGAGGGGCAACCCCCAGATAGACTGGGCGGAGAGAGGGCGCAAGCTCCACACCATCTTTTTTCGTGTCATGACCAACTACATGACAGAGCAGGTCTTCCTGGCAACACAGACTTTCCAGGAATTGTGGCATCCTAGGAAAAAAAATTCTGCCATGTCAGGAAATTTTTACTGCTTCACCTCTCCTGGGATGCCATACTTCCTGGACACTATGTTGCCAGGAGCACATACTGTCACACAAGGTTAGGCCCCAGAGTCCCTTGTAAAAGGTGGTAACAAGACTGTTAGCTCTTTACTGCAAGAAGCTTTTTACATAAGTTCCTAAAAATAACATGTTTCCACATCACAGGCCTCATCGGTATAGTACTAGCGGCTCATTTGCTGGCAGGCACAAACTATAATTCTCAGCCAGTAGCTACCACTGTGAGAGGGTTCAAACAGAACTTAGCCATCTTGGCAGCAGCCTAGCATCTGCATGGTGCACATATCTCTAGGTTTGCTGCTTTCCCAGTGAGAAAAGCACTTCCCCACTTAGCAAATGCATCCCAAATTTACAGTAGGGGCTGAGAAAGGTGCATGTTGCATGCAAAAAAATAAGATAAAATAAATACTATTGTACTTATCTTTGCAGCACCCTTCAGTGACAGAGACATTATCATTATCTCCCCAATTCAGGAACAGGGCAATTACAGACGGAGGTCTAGCTGTCCAAAAAGTTATTCATGAATCCAATTCCTATTAAGCACTTAGTTCCCAAGAGGATCCGAGCATAAGAAACTTGCTCAAGGGCATGCAAAAAATTACAGCAGAACAAAAAACAGAATTCTGCTTTCCAGAGTTCGCAGCTTTCTATTTAAAGAAATTAATTTTACACCAAAGAGATCACTGTCCTTGTTGTTTCAGTGGTAGTACTTGGCACTTCCATGGTCTCATTCAAGGTTCTGCAATCAGATGAACCCACACAGAAGTATCCATTGCATGTTTATGAACTGAAGGGGATAAGGATGGGGGGTGGTCTTCAAACTTGAATGCTAAACCTAGATATCCATCTAAATGTCGATTTTAAATAAGTAAGGAACCCAATTGTCAGGCCATGGGCTCAAACCTGGGGCCTTGGCCTGCTTGGTACAGCCACCCATCCCAGCTTGCTACCCTGTAGTTGACCGTTTGGACTGGGTGAGGCAAGCTGGAATTCTTCATGAGGGCCTAGCCATCCACCCTCTTCCCTCCATGTAAAGCCCTGCACAGGAACAGAGCATGTCTGGGTGACAGGGCTCAGTCTGATCCTAGACCGCCTTGCTGTTTCTTCTGGCTCATGTTCTGCAACTGCTGTCTGTTTGATCTCTTGGCTACTCAACCTAGCTTGCCCTTTGACTCTGCACCCTGCCTGATCTTCTGGCTCCCAGGGCCTAGTTCTTGGCCTGACTTCTTGATCTTGCCTGGACCTGGATTGTACTCACTTCTCCTGACCCAGATTAGCACAAAAAACTTGGTGTACAACAAGAGACTCATCTGCACGAGACCTGGTATGTTCCAGGCTGCAATAACTTAATCCAGAACCATCTAATTTTAATGGATGATTTGTTAACCCAGTTCTTTTGCAATTAAAGTACTATTCCTTTTGGGTATTTGGTGGTAAAAGTGGTCATAAATCAGGTAAAGTTTTGCTTGTGCTCACCTACCAGACTGCTGTGTTTGCACCCTCCCCCATACTATACTTACATATTTCAGGCTTCCCAAGTTGGAGTTGGCTCCAGTAGTGCCTTTTGCTTTGGCTTCTCTGGCACAAGCTCCATGTTACCTTTTTGTCATGCAGCTGTGTTCAGGTCTAGGGCTGACCCTCAGTATACATGGCGCTCTGATACTTAAAAGGCATAAGAACCTAACCCCTGTTGATTTAATTGCCAGTTAAACACCCAGATACCATTAAAGTCTCTGGGATCTAGTTACTTAAGCAAGTCTTCTTCCAGGGCTCCAGCCTTCTAGACATTTTAGGTTGAAGGGACATGCAGCACTTGAACTACATACAACAGGCTTTTTAAAGTTTGCAAAACAAACTGCTTTTTATATTGGATAACACATGCAGTACACGCAGTTAAACATCCATGTGAACTTCTGTTTCAATCCTCTCACCATTTGTGAGCATCCTTTAGGTTAAAGTCCTCCAGGCTGTGCTGGAGTCTCCCTTGCTGCATATAGCTTCCAACTGCATACAAGTAAGAACAAGTGATTGATCAACTGCTAAGACATAGCTTCTAGGACCCTTTTTCTTAGATAGCTTCCAGTGCCATTTGTCTGATGACCCTCTGAGCAGGCTAATGAGGAAATGAAAGTCCCTCCTCAGGTGGTCTATTGCTTAATTAGCTCCTACAAATTCAGACTTGAATTATTTATTTATTTGTCTTGTGTGGTAGACAGTTCTTTGTCGAAAAGTTATTTAAATGGATTATCATTACAGTTTAATGATCCTCCTGGGCCAGCCTTGTTATCTCATGCTGACTATTCTAGCTCATAGAGGCAGAAGATTTCAAGGAGAAAGCAACCAAACCCCATATTTAAAGTGGAGTTTACATTATGACAAATACACAAAGACAGTCTCCAGTAGCAAACAAGATTTTCAAGTTGTGTCTACATATACACACGTTCCCCAAATCACTTTAAATACTATTGACAATATACCAGAAAAATCCTATATTTAGGTGGAAGAGTGCATATTTGTAAAGGAAGCTGACAAATGCCCTTCACCTGACAAGCAGGACCATAGTAGCTACTGTAAGATTTAATCTAATGCTAAAAGCCTTTTTTTGAAGAGTGAAGCATCTAGTTTAGGTCACCTACTTGTGCTAAGGATTTTATGGGAGATAAGGAGACTTAAAGCTACGTGTAGCAGGTTGGGGATTACCCAATTTACTGTATTTAGGTACCATCAGTCTCAGTTTCCCCAGGGCATGCTCCCTTTCAGCAGGAATCCATGTAAACAAACAGTAAAACAAACACTTGAAGTAGTGGGTCTTTTTCCAGACCTGAAGAAGGCCTCCAAACTTAGTTGCACCACCACCCACCTGCCCTCTTCCTTCTCTATCAGCTTCACGCCAGCAACCCAGAGTCTCTCAGCATCCCAAAGCTGCTTCAGTCTCTTGCAACCCCAGAAGAGAGAATACTAGCATAATACTCAAGACTCATCCAAAAACCAGCCCTCCCCCTCTCCTATTTCCTTTCTGGGAGCCTTTTAACTTCCACAGAGCCAGCTAATTATCTCTGTCAGCTAGCTCAGTCCTCCAGAGCAGGCTTGCAGCTGCAATTCCTGAGTCATGCAGCCTGTTACACCACCACTGAGACTGTCTTTCAGATACTTAGTAGTTTCTGAGCTCAGCAGTATTTTTCCTCCATCAGTTTTCAGGCTTTTTGAAGAGCATATTTCAATGACAGCTGCTGGGATGGTGCTGCCTTTGAATTTATGTCAACCATTTTGGTTTCAGCCATGCTAGGAATTTTGGACTTATTATGTTAAGCTTTAGTGAAGTAATTCAAGCATTTCCATCAAATACAAATAGATAGTATAAAGCTTATTGTTCTTATGCCACAACAAAAGCTACAGCACAATACATTGCATTTCACTGCTGATAAAAATATGCCTTCAGGACCATGACTGGACTGAGGGGAAAATGTACTACAGAAGCTGCAGGTACTCTTACCCTATATCCAAAATCGCAGGGTTGAGAATCACAGTATTTGAAATGATAACAAGAAGAAACTATGCAGGTAATAAGAAATCAGGAAGTAAGACCATTATTATAAAGGTATTTGTTCAGAATAAGTCGCATATTTATATCCTGGAAAAATGTTGAGTTAGCAAATTCAAGTTTACTGGAAATCAGATCAAGATTTTCTTTTTCTTTACAAAATAAACTAGAAGGAAACTTCTAGGCAAGCCCTAGTATGATATCAGAGGTGTTAAATTGTATCTACTACACAGGGTGTTTTGAGGCACTTAACATTTGTATTATATAATTACAATTTACAAAACATCTTTCTGGTCTGGATGTACCCTATGAGCATCCTCACAGGCCTCTGGGAGCAAAGACATGGAAAGCAGGCCCGCTAATGTCTGCCTGCCTCCAGAAAGTACATGTAAAAGATACATACGTCTGGGGAACACTGCGAAAGGACAGCTTTGTTAAGGGCCTGTGTACATAACAAGATTAATGAGTAAAAAGCTAAGGTATGATTTACAGTGTGCTAGCTACTTTGCATTAACTTTTTGTGAGGACAATTTATACAAGCCAAGAACATCTTCGTGTGATATGCCTTACTTCAATCTCAGTGTGCACTAACTGTCCATGTGTTGGAGTGCAGACTAGCTAGAGTACTGCAAATGCACACCTTTGCTTACTATGCACTAATTTCCCTACAAAGATAAGCTCCGCAGTTCCCTGTGTACTCTTGGGCATAGGGTTTCTAGGCCATAACTCCTACCTCCTTTATGTGATAGCTTTCCACTGTCAAGAAATTAAGCTTCTTGTAGATTCCAGACATTTTCTGACACGCTGTAAAATTAATTAATGTATTACCACTTTTCTTCCCTCCCAAAATTTCCAGTGGAAGACATTTAATCTGGTTAGAGATAGAAAATCATTACAAAATAGCCTTTAATCTGTGCTGCTGACCATTCAGCATGTTTTCCCTGCAGTATATTTTCTTATGTTCTGTGTTACTATTAAGAGATTTTACAAAGACAATAAAAACATTTAACCAGAACAGCAACAATTCAGGCAACAAACATTTTGAAGGCAAAGGAGGTGTGTGATGACAGCACCAAAAATACCAGCAGTTGAGATGCATTATGTATATTTCACACTTTCATCCTATGCAATTAGTTTTAGCACTGGGATGAAAATTCACAGGTTTTGTGACTTTTTATTTATTTCTAACTTAATTACTGATGTAATTCTAGTTTCTTTTGGCTTAGTCAGCACCTCAGCTTTATGCAGACATATGTTCTGCTGTAGACCGCCTGGTGATTTATATAAACTACATCATAACTTTAATAGCTGAGTATGAATGAATTTAGTCTCACAGCACCACTGAAAGGCAAGAATGTACAATTGTACCAATTTTACATTTTCAGATGGAAAACTGAGGCACAGGGTGAGGGAAGATTTTTTTCAAGTATCTGCTTCTCTCTGACTTTCAAATATTCTCTTTGGAATCTGTGTAAAGTGTTGCAGATCAACCGACTGTGAACGGCTGTATACCACCCTCAAACCAACGGCCTGGTGGAGAGGTTTAATGGGACACTAAAGAACATGCTGCATCGGTGTGTTCAAGCTGAGCCTCGTAAATGGGACCTTATGATTCCACTGTCACTGGTAGGTGTTGTAAGGCTTTGGCCCATGGTCGGTGCCTTGTTCCCTAACGACGTCAGGGTGAGACTGCACCCTGAGGCCACCTAGATGGTTTCGGGCACTGCCCCTACTTGCCTGCCACATCTTTGATGTTAATTGATGGGGAGGCAGTTCCCTGTTGGTGGGCCCAAATGGTTCTTGACCCTGGTCTTTCTTCGTGGGGCTCCAAACCTCCCCTTTACCCCATCCTTACCACATCCATGGCCTGGGAAGGCACTGCTCCCTGTAGTCTTCCCTGGGATGATCTCTTCTCATCCACGTTACCCACCTTGACTTGGGTCAGGTCTTTCTGGCTGTCAGTCTCTCCCTAGTCGATCCCTGGTCTTCGGATCAACTTTTGAGCAACTAAACCTGCCCTGGCCTGGGGTTACTGTAATTTAGGATAATTCTCAACTGAAAAAGGTGTTCAGCATCTGCCTACGGGCGCCTGGGATTCTGGCTCCCAGGACCCCTCTGTCCCCTGGGATGGGAGAGGGAATCTGTCTGTCTCTCCGTGTGCTTTCTCAGTGCCCAGCTGATTAGGAGCTAACCACTCCTGGTCCCACCACTTGGTGGTACTTGCCACTTCCCTGTAGGGCTCCAATGCAGCCGCCGCCTGCTCCTCCCTCTTCACCGGGCTGCGCGTAGGGTTTAGCCATCGCTCGTTGCCCCTCCCTGCTGCAGTACCTGAGCTCTCCGACATGGCTGTGGCTTCACCTGGACTTGCGATGGAGAACTGCTTCTCCCCACTGTGGCTCTCCGGTGACCCTCAGCTCCCCGAGCCCGGACTCCTTGTTCCTGCAGCCGGGCTTCCTCGGCTGACGCTTGAGCTTCCTTCCCTGCGCTCAGGACTGCCACTTCCTGGCTCCGCTACCTGCAACTCCTGGCCAGTGTGCTGCTCCTCTCTCCCCAGCCAGCTGATTCTTTCCCCAGCTGCTCTTTGAGCAGCTGCGCTTCTCTGAGGCCCTGCCCCTGGGGCTCGCCGATTCACAGGCTCAGGTAACTCTGGAACTGCCGAGCCTGTGTCAGCATTTCCCTGCAACTGCTGCTTGTCTCCTTCACTGCAGTAAGTACCGGGGCTCTTTGGGAGGGGTCCTGGGACATGTTGGGGGGGATTTTGCCTCCCCTCTCACACCCACCATTGTTGTTTGTGGCATGGGAGTCCCCACAGTGTCTTTGGGGTGTGCGTCATTTGATCTGGTATATGGGCACCGCCCGAGGGGCATATTGGATTTGGTCAGGGAAGGTTGGGAGGAGATGCCCCAGGAGGGTGCTAGTCATGTGGAGTATGCAAGAGAACTAAGACAGCAGTTACAGAGAGTGGGGGAGTTGTCACGAGAACATTTGAGGATGATGCGGAGAACCCAAAAAGCCTATTACAATAAAAAAACCTCAGGAGGGGGGTTTTCAAGTAGGCCAGAAGGTCTTGATGCTACTCCTGGATATGGAGAATATATTTTTGAGATGTTGGCAAGGTCCTTTTGAGGTGGTTAGGCAAGCTGGCCCTGTTGACTATGTGGTTTTTAAACCTGGTCATAAAAAGGAGAAGCAAATATACCATGTTAATTTGCTAAAGGAATGGAGGGAGCAGGAGGGTTTGTTGAATGATTCATTCCCCCCGGATGAGGAGTTTGGTCAGGATTTGGGTGCAGACCTAGATCAGAATAAAAGGGGTGTGGAGGTCCTGGTTGGGGCCCAACTGAGTGCCTGGCGACAGGGTCAGCTGAAGGATTTGGCAAAGGAATTTCAGGATGTTTTTAGCAAAATTCCAGGGTGTGCCAAAGGGATAACTCATCAGATAATAACCCGGGTGGGCAGAACATGAGAGAGAAGTGGTGAAGAATCCCATACCACAGATACCAGGCAATCCATGAGGAAATTGAGAAAATGTTAAAGCATCATTCAGGAGTTCCGGAGTCCTTGGCATAGCCCCATTGTGACCGTAACTAAGCCCAACGGGTCATTATGGCTGTGCGTGGACTTCAGGAAAGTCAGTGTCATATCCCACTTTGATGCCTTCCCTATGCCCCAGATTAGCGAGTTGCTGGAGAAAGTGGGACAGGCTAGGTTCATCTCAACCCTGGACCTGGCAAAAGGGTACTGGCAGGTACTGTTAAGAAGGGAAGATATGGCTAAGATGGCATTTTGCACGCCGCGGGGCTTATATGAATTTAGGCAGATGCCTTTTGGGCTCCACGGGGCCGCGACAACCTTTCAGAGGTTGATTGAATGGGTGTTAGCCCCCCACCAGCAGTATGCGGCTGCTTACATAGATTATATTATAATTTATACACAAAGTTGGGAGGAACACTTGGAAGCGGTAAAGGGTTTACTATGGGAATTACGTCAAGCTGGGCTGACGGCCAACCTAAAGAAGTGTGTATTAGGTAAGGCTGAAACAAAGTATCTGCGGTTTATGGTGGGTCAGGGACAGATTCGACCTCTAGCTGATAAGATAGCTTTATGTCATTATATACCACCCCAGAGTCGCAAACAACTGAAGGCGTTCCTAGGCCTTGCAGGATATTATCAATGATTTATACCCCAATTCACAGAAATAACAGCCCCCTTAACTGATTTGTTGCAAGGAGAAGGTAAAGGCCCCCTTAAGTAGAATGCCGTAAGTAGACAGGCATTTGAGAAGACAAAGAGCGCCCTCTGTGAAGACGCAGTACTTAAAACACTGGACTTTGAGTCACCTTTTATCCTACAGATGGATGCCTCCAATAAGGCATTGCGCATGAGATTGATGGAATTCCCCGACCGGTAGCCTACACCAGCCGGAAGTTGAACTCTACAGAAAGAAGGTATGCTACGGTAGAGTGTGAATGCCTAGCCATTAAGTGGGGCATTAATTATTTCTGATACTATTTGCTGGGGTGTGAGTTCACCCTTATAACTGACCACGCCCCGCTGAGGTGGCTTAAAACCAAACAGATGGACAATGCACGCATTGCCCGGTGGGCACTGATATTGCAACCTTTCCATTTTAATATTGAGTACAAACCTGGGAGAACTAATATGGGTGCAGATTTTTTTCAAGATGCTACAAAGAAGAAGAGTCAGGGGAACAAGGCTGCTTAGAGGCAGAGGCATCCCTGCCACTTCCCGATGGAGAGCTGCCTAACAGCGAGTTGAAGGGGAAGATATGTGGGAAGGCCAGGAGTACCTGCTGCGTGGAGAGCCCTGAATGAAAAGATCCGGTTGGCCATTGCAGCCTGGCTGTGCTCTGGAGGGATCTCCCGATCTACGGAGCATTATCAACTCACCAGGTGAACCGATTGGTTCAGTTACGCTGCCGGGAGCTATTTCTGGTGGCAGGCAGTGGCAAGAAGAGGGGGAGGCATAGAAGAGAGTTAGCAGGGGCAGCAGCGAGGGAAACCACTCTCCTGTGGCCCAGGACTGAAGTCCGCAGGAACGGGGCAAAAGACCTATTGGGTCTTCAGAGCTCAGAGGAGCTCAGAGAGAGAGAGAGAGAGAGAGCAGAAACCATGGCTTTGCATTAATTGACTGTGGCTGGTGTTCGATTAAGCTGGTGAGACAGCAATTAATGGGGAGCGAAGAAAAAAGAACGCTCGATCGCTGGAGTCATGATCGAGAAATTCAGAAGATGAACAAAGAAGGAGACAGAGAAGATGTTGCTGGGATTTTTTTTTTTGGGGGGGGGGGGGGGGTTTGCTTTATTTTTCTTTTCCTTTATTTTGCCTGGTCACACCATCCAACTGAATAACCGTCAGCCAGCTTTGGGTCAGGGAAACCATCACCCTCCCAAGTTTAATTAAAATCATCAAAGACATGGCAGGCGAGATAACAGAGCAGGAGCCTGACCTGATTCCGCTGACTGACGCCAGCCCTGGTACCAGCAAGGCAAGTGGATGCCATCAGGACGCCAGGCCCTGTGTCCATATCCTGTGATATCCTGACATAGGACAGCAAACTAAAACTCCTCAGAGTTGCAAAGAAACTCCTCCTCGGTGTTTTAGTTTGCTGAGCCCCTAGTCATTTAAGGTGCATTACACCGACAAATTTCCTACAGCGGCTGGAATTAATTCGCAATATGCCACTAAGGTATGCAAACACCAACACCATTACAGCAGTGCAAAAGCATTTAGCCCATTTTAAAGTGTTGTGCACACACGCCCCTCATTGTGTCTACACACGGCCATTGATTGCCTTGCTTGCATGCAGACTAGCCTCTGGCTTCTTTACTATTCATTCCATCCAGGAAGAGCACACACCAACTGCAGATGTTTCTTCAGCCTGACAAAGGGCGTTTATACTTGAAAGCTTACAAAGAAGAATTTTTCCAACTATTTGAGTTGGTGTAATACAAGATATCAGATTTACCCAAGGAACATTGTCTGCCTATGTCCTTAGACCAATATGACTACAACTTACACCCCTGTAATTGTGCTTAGTTGTCTTTGAAAATCTTCCTCAGAGAGACTGAGTAGTCAAAATGGCAAGGTTGCAAGGGTCGAGTCTATGGCAGAGCTGGAAATGTAGCTGTAGGCTAAGGTCCCAGTTCTGTAACTGAACAACAAGAAACAGTCTGTGAGAATCACGCTTCCCTTTTAAGAGAATTTATGTACACCCTTATAATTGATCAGGAAAGTATTCTGCTAGTGCACAAATGAGATCCTGGTAATGATAGTCATTAAACATTAGGTATGGTTTACATTTAGGCAGTGCCCCAAATCTCAAAATGCCTTACAAATGATACTTGGGTTATATTTTTAAGGATGTTTCACTCACCTTTCTAATATTACTTCTGGGGTGGAATGAATTAGCCAGTTAACAATGTAAAGTACATAATATTTTTTTAGCAGAAACAGAAGAAGAAATGTATACTCTTGAATGAGAAAGAAGGAATTTAAGGACTCAAAATCCCAAGTGAGATTTGGCTAGGCTAACAAACTTCTCTGAGAAATACCAGAAGATTCAGTGACCCCAGATGGCCAGCATCTTGATTTTGTGTCTCACGTGAAAGATAGATTCCTACAAAATGTATTTGGTGGGGAGCATTTAGCATAAAAAAATAGACTAGCAGTTTCATGTAATATGCAGTTTTGTAGTGAGTTGGTTTGAAAGAATTAAAACTTCTTTAGTTCTCAGAAAAATGTCACCCATATTTAACTAGTGGAGCATAACAGTTTTCTTTGGGAAACAGTCAGATAATATAGTGGCAAGAGCTCATACTTACACAAATAAATAGATCATCATGCAGAAAGACGACACACTCAAGTGAAGTAAATGCTAGACAGGTCAATTTAAAGAGAGTTCAATTACAATATCTCACTGTGTAAGATAACACTAAGTGATAAAATACAGTGACGTTAATATACACGAGGCTTTGTTTTGGCATTTTTTATCACTAACTGCTGTGAAAAGATGTGTGATTGAGCAATGTGCTTATGTAAGTGACAGAAGTTCAAATAAAGTCAAAGCTTCCACCAGACAAAAGTAGTTAAAGATTGAAGAAAGCCAAAAGGGCAAAATGAAATTCCCTGCTGAACCACAGACATTTTTGCTAAGATTAGCAGATGCAAAATGCTATTTCAGGTTCAGTCAGTCCAGGGAACAAAAGCATTTACTGCATTGTTATTTCTAAATGAAATTCTGCATCAGAATTTCTCCTGCTAAAAGAGAAAGTTATCAATAGTAAATTATTAGAGAAACTATGATAATTTATTGTATTTTCCTCTTGCTTGAAGTGGTAGTACATATGTCATTCAATGAACATAAAGTAAGAGTTGTGGTAGTAAGGTAGAATTCTGATAAGGAACTCCTTGATACAAAACAGCACATAAAAATGTTTCTTATTTTTAAAGCTAGCCATTTTTATCCTATAACATGCCTTGTTCAGGTAATAGGGTGAAGGCATGGTATAAAGAAGCATGCAACTAATCTGTCCTATGGATAGGTTCTAGCTAAAACTCATTTTCGAGTAACACATGGTTCTAATGACCACAATAATTTAAGGAAGATTCTGTGTCAGAATAAATGAAGGTTTCCCCCATTACATCTTGAATCTGGATTTTTTCCAGCACTTCAAAAAGGTGTTATGCATGTATGCATAAATGCAAAGGACTAATATATAATGGTAGCTTAAATATTCATTCATACTGTGAGACAATAGCACTTCAAAAAATTATGGCTAAAGCACATAAGCTGCCTAGATTGACTAGAAGTTGGCCTTCCACTTTTTTCATACTAGAATTGATAGTGATGATACTACTGTCAGTGTTGGTTCAGCCGTCCCTATATGGTGGTCCTGCCAATGAATAATGCCACAGCATTAGCATTTTCTAAATCGTTATATGTCAAGATTAAAGTAATCTCCTAGTCACCCAAGAAAAAATAGATTATTGTTAGGGGTCTACTCAAATCAAGGAGGCAGCCAGCCGCCATTTTCACGGGCTTATTGTGGTAGGGTCCTGCTCCCCGCCACTGATTGGAGAGAGCTATCCATCTGCTCTTTTCCACTGGAGCAGGGCCACAAAAAGGCAGCCCTTTCAGCCAATTAGCAGTAAGGGGTGGGAGTGGTAACCATCTTGCCTGCTCCCTTTTGTCCCAGTAGTCCCCCCTTTTCCTTCCCTCCTGGCAGGGTGTGTGGCCACAAAGGCCATGAGGACTACTGACTCCCACTGGGGAGCCAGCATTTTATTTTTAGTAAGTTTTTTTTTCCCCTTGGATTTCATGGACATCGCCTGATTTTTGCAATGTCCACAAAATCTGTGAAATCACAATTTGAGTAGGTCCCTAATTACTGTTATCAAGACAAGTTTAAACAGGAACAAGTACAAAGAAGGTCTAGGAGGATGGGTGAGGGAGGATATGGACAAACATACATTG
Source organism: Alligator mississippiensis (assembly GCF_030867095.1). NCBI lineage: Eukaryota > Metazoa > Chordata > Crocodylia > Alligatoridae > Alligator > Alligator mississippiensis. Next base: position 42,476,938 of record NC_081836.1, on the reverse strand, counting down.
CAGCCAGTTTAAAAAGGAGGGCAATGTGCAAGCTCTTAGGATGCAGCTGTATCTATACAAGTTAGCTAAATTGTCCTAAATTTAACCCCTAATGAAACATTTGCAAAGCTCCTGTCTCCCCTGCTTTTTAACTCGTACATCTTTTATGGTGTGTTGTAGGATTTGTATTTTGGCAGTATCTGTGACTCCCCTTCTCTCTAACTGAGGCATGTTGTAGGATGCTTTGTAGCTGTGGTATGTAAGAGGGATTGGGATGTATGATCTTGCAGACCATTTTGGACACTAAATTGCCGACAAATACAGGGAACTTGATGGCCTGGGGGACCTCTTTCTGTCCCATGTTCCAAACATTAAGGCTAAGTACAGGCATTCAAGAAGCCCATAGCAGAAGCACTCTAACTTCTGAGCTTCTAAGCACCCCCATTTAAGCTGGGAAGAAGCAGAACACATGTTAGCTCTTGTGGGGGGCTCAGAGCCTATCTACACTGCCCAAATGCAGCAGGTGGTGGGAGCTGTTGCACACCTCCCAGTGTGCCCCATGGGCTCCCTGGGCTGCTGAAGACTCCTGAGCAGAATGAAAAGGCCAAGCCACCCCTGATTGGCTGCCAGGAACATCATGGCCACACACCTTGACATGATGCAGCAGCAGCTCATCATGGCTATGAGCCGTCAGCAAGCTGTCCTGCACATGCCCACCCAGTGCACCCTGTGCCTGCCAAGTGCGTGTGTGAGAGTGTGTGTTAGACACCTGGGTTTTGTGTGTGTGCGTGCACACATGTCCCAGATGTCTGGGTTTTGTTTGTCATCCCATAGGTGCATGCCCCCCAGGCAGTTCTAGGCCAGTCCCAAAGGGGTGCAGGAGCACTCAGAACTGGGGAGAAAGGGTGGCCCACTAGCCTGCCAGGCCAAGTAGTCACTGGGGAGCTTTGTCAGCAAAGCCCAGTGGCCCAAATTTATCCACCCCTCCACTGGGAGGCCCCATGCCAGACATTGGGAACTGGCCTTCCATGCAAAGATGTAGAGCATGCAGACAAGGGAGAGCTTAGTTTGCAGGAGTGGGGGTGGAGGGGGTGGGACAGGGGACAGGAGATGGGACAGGTTCAGGGCTGGGATGGGCCCATGATCACAAGAGGGAGGTTGGGTTTGCCCTGAGAGGTCAGTGTAGCTAGTGCCGATGCCATGAGAATCAGAATTAGCTGGCACCCATTGGATTTCACCCATGGATTGGATCGGGGGGAGGGAAAAAAGTACTGTTGGGCCACTTGCCACCCTATCCAGGTGTGCAAGCTGGGAGTCATCTTGGCAGCGAGAGCCAAGTGGTTGAGATGATGGTTCCCACACAGAATCCTTCCATTACATGTGTCCCTTTCCTGGCCTGGGAGGGAAAGAGGGAGCCCTGGAGGATTTTTTGGCAAGAAGACATTTTTTCTCATTCCTGCTGCACTGAGACTGTAGTAGTTGTCAGACATAGCTGCCTCATATCTCTTGTCCCTGACCCAGGGTGCCCTCTGCCAAAACTGCTGTTTACCCTTTTGCCCACTGCGCTCAACAAATGCTATCAATGCCTTTCTGTGAGTGCTTTGGCAGGAGGGGGAGCTATTTACACATAAGTGCTCAGGCTATCTATGTTTAGACTCTAATCTCCCATGGAGCACATCATGACCTTGAAAGAAATGGCAAGGTTGTGTCAATTACACAAATTTCTGATCCAATTCAATGGGACATGCTTTATTAAGTGCCCAAAAGCTGGTGTGGAGGGGGAACTGGTGCCTTAGCTGGGCTCCAGGCTTCAGCAGGGAAGGGCGTGGGGAGGGAGGTGCAAAGCAGGCAATTCATCCTCCTCTCCCTCAAGCCCCAACCCCTTTGTGAGCTTCTTAGCCATAATGACCTGAGAGAGGGTTATGACTACAGGAGGTTGGCCTGTGGTGGTCTTGGCTCCCCTGCTTCCCCTTTTATTCCCCACTTCCCCTTGGGGGTTCCACATTTCCCATCACGGTTTTGTGGAGCTGGGGCAAACCTTACCATCACAGGTAACATGAAGTCAGCACATGTGGTCTGACTCATCAGGAGAAGTGTTGGGAGTGTGGTGGGCCCATTGGGGGTGCTCCAGGAAGGGGGTCGGCCAGACATGAGGCACCCCCAGGGAGGCACTTGAAGCCTGGAAGGTGGTTGAGCGCAGTGAGGTGGATAGATCAGCATAGGAGCACCCCCTACTGGCCCGCCACATGTGGTGGTAGCCATGGGATGTGACAATTTGCTGTATTGAAGGCATACTTTGGGGAAGGGAATAGAGTCACTGAAAACCCTTGAGCAAACAATCTCTAATTTGGCATCAGGTCAGCTGGACAGTGTAGGATGGCTGATGAGTCTGAGCACATGATGGTGGCTGACTTGAAAGAGATGATGAAAGAGAGAGGCCTTCCAGTGAGAAAGAAGCAAAAGAGAGAAGACCTGATTAAGATCCTGTGTGATAATGACCAGGCCGCAAGATCACCTCTGTGCGTCCATCCAGAACCCACTGGGGGCCCCGAGGGGCTATCCTCTGAGTGGGATTTCTGGAAATACCAGCTGCAGCTAGAAGCTCAAGTATGAGGCACAGAAGCAGAAAGGGATCTTGGAGTCATAGTGGACTCCAAGATGAACACAAGTCGTCAGTATGATGAAATCATCAGCAAATCTAACTTCACTTTATCATGCATCAGCCGATGCATGAGGAATAGATCCAAGGATGTGATACTTCCCCTCTACGCGGCATTGGTCAGACCACAGTCAAAGTACTGCATCCAGTTTTGGGCACCATACTTCAAGAAGGATGTTGATAGACTCAAGAGGGTCCAGAGGAGGGCCACTTGTATGGTTAGGGGCTTATAGGACAAGCCCTATGAGGAGAAACTGAGGGACCTGGACCTCTTCAGCCTCCACAAGAGAAGGCTGAGAGGTGATCTTGTGGCCACCTACAAATTCATTAGGGGGACACAGCAAGGGATCAGAGATGCACCAGGGTGCCTCCTGGGGTGAAAAGGAACAATGGTCACAAACTGACAGAGAGCAGATTTAGGCTAGATATCAGGAAAAACTTCACGGTAAGGGTGGCTAAATTTGAAATGGGTTTCCAAGGGAGGTGGTGCTCTCCCCTACCTTAGAGGTCTTTAAGAGAAGGCTGGATAGGCATCTGGCTGGGGTCATCTGACCCCAGCACTCTTTCCTGCCTAGACAGAGGCTTGGACTCAATGATCTGTTGAGGTTCCTTCCGACCCTAGCATCTATGAATCTATGAGGTAAAGCTGAAGTGGAATTGTGTGGTTCTAAACACCTATGACTTAGTGGGGCTAACGGAAACCTGGTGGGATTCGTCCCACGACTGGGCGGTACATATTGAGGGCTATAGATTGTACAGAAAGGACAGGGTGGGGAAAAAAGGGGGAGGGGTTGCGCTCTATGTCAGTGAGCAACATACATCAACCCTCATCAAGACGGAATCAAAGGATGAGGAAGTAGAAGGATTGTGGGTTAGGCTACATGGGGGGCAAGGAGAAAGCGATTTGGTGGTAGGGGTCTGCTACAGACCCCCACATCAAGGGGAAGAAATAGATTCAGGGCTCCTGAGGCAACTCTCGGAGACCATAAAAGATAGAGAGGCGGTAGTCATGGGGGACCTAAACTACCCAGACATCTGCTGGGAGTCACAGACAGCAAAGTCCCACCGCTCACGCAGGTTTCTAACCTGTGTACAGGACCTCCACCTGACACAGGAGGTACACGGTCCCACTAGGGGGAATGCCATACTGGATCTGGTATTGGCAACGGGGGATGACATGGTAGGGGACCTACAGATCGGTAGCCATCTGGGGGACAGTGATCACCTAATAATAGAATTTTTCATAAGACGTTGAGTGGGTAAGGTAACTAGTAGGGTGAAAGTGCTAGACTTTAGGAAAGCTGATCTCAGTGAACTCAGGCGATTAGTCAAGGAAGCACTGCAGAGTAGGAGTTTTGAAGAGATGGGAGCCCAAGAAGGGTGGCTGTGCCTTAAGGAAACAATCCTTTGGGCACAAAGCAAGATGATCCCCGTGCGAGGTAAAAGAGGGAAAGGGGCCAGGAGGCTTCCATGGCTGACCAGAGAAATCCAGGGCAGCCTAAGGGCCAAAAAGGGAGCACATAAAAAGTGGAAACAGGGAGAGAGCACCAAAGACGAATATACCTCCTCTGCTCGTGCTTGCAGGGAGGCAGTTAGATGGGCCAAAGCTACCATGGAGCTGAGGATGGCAACCCAAGTAAAGGACAACAAGAAATTGTTTTTTAGATATATAGGGAGTAAAAGGAAGGCCCAGGGAGGAATAGGACCCCTGCTAAATGGGCAGAAACAATTGGTGACAGACAGGGGGGACAAGGCTGAACTCCTCAACGAGTTCTTTGCCTCCATGTTCCTAAGCGAGGGGCACGACAAGTCTCTCACTGGGGTTGTAGAGAGGCAGCAGCAAGGCGCCAGACTTCCATGCGTAGATCCTGAGATGGTGCAGAGTCACTTGGAACAACTGGATGCCTTTAAGTCAGCAGGCCCGGATGAGCTCCATCCGAGGGTGCTGAAGGCACTGGCTGACATCATTGCAGAGCCACTGGCGGGAATATTTGAATGCTCGTGGCGCACGGGCCAAGTCCCGGAGGACTGGAAAAGGGCCAACGTGGCCCCCATTTTCAAGAAGGGGAGGAAGGAGGACCCGGGCAACTATAGGCCAGTCAGTCTCACCTCCATCCTTGGCAAAGTCTTTGAAAAAATTATCAAGGCTCACATTTGTGAGAGCCCGGCAGGACAAATTATGCTGAGGGGAAACCAGCACGGGTTTGTGGCAGGCAGATCGTGCCTGACCAATCTAGTCTCTTTTTATGACCAGGTTACGAAACGCCTGGACACAGGAGGAGGGGTGGATGTCGTATACTTGGACTTCAGGAAGGCCTTCGATACGGTATCCCACGCCATACTGGTGAACAAGTTAAGAGGCTGTAACTTGGATGACTACAGAGTCCGGTGGGTGGCGAATTGGCTGGAGGGTCGCACCCAGAGAGTCGTGGTAGATGGGTCGGTTTCGACCTGGAAGGGTGTGGGCAGTGGGGTCCCGCAGGGCTCGGTCCTTGGACCGATACTCTTTAATGTCTTCATCAGTGACTTGGACGAGGGAGTGAAATGTACTCTGTTCAAGTTTGCAGATGACACAAAGCTATGGGGAGAAGTGGATACGCCGGAGGGCAGGGAACAGCTGCAAGCAGACCTGGACAGGTTGGACAAGTGGGCAGAAAACAACAGAATACAGTTCAACAAGGAGAAATGCAAAGTGCTGCACCTAGGGGGGAAAAATGTCCAGCACACCTACAGCCTAGGAAATGACCTGCTGGGTGGCACGGAAGTGGAAAGGGATCTTGGAGTCCTAGTGGACTCCAAGATGAACATGAGTCGGCAGTGTGACGAAGCCATCAGAAAAGCCAATGGCACTTTATCGTGCATCAGCAGATGCATGACGAATAGATCCAAGGAGGTGATACTTCCCCTCTATCGGGCGCTGGTCAGACTGCAGATGGAGTACTGCGTGCAATTCTGGGCGCCACACTTCAAGAAGGATGCGGATAACCTGGAGAGGGTCCAGAGAAGGGCCACTCATATGGTTAAGGGCCTACAGACCAAGCCCTACGAGGAGAGACTAGAGAAACTGGACCTTTTCAGCCTCCGCAAGAGAAGGTTGAGAGGCGACATTGTAGCTGCCTATAAGTTCATCACGGGGGCACAAAAGGGAATTGGTGAGTATTTATTCACCAAGGCGCCCCCGGGGGTTACAAGAAATAATGGCCACAAGCTAGCAGAGAGCAGATTTAGATTGGACATTAGGAAGAACTTCTTCACAGTTCGAGTGGCCAAGGTCTGGAACGGGCTCCCAAGGGAGGTGGTGCTCTCCCCTACCCTGGGGGTCTTCAAGAGGAGGTTAGATGAGTATCTAGCTGGGTCATCTAGACCCAGCACTCTTTCCTGCTTATGCAGGGGGTCGGACTCGATGATCTATTGAGGTCCCTTCCAACCCTAACATCTATGAATCTATGGATGGAGATGGCGGAGGAGGCCCAGCGCTAGCATGAGAAGGAACAGCATGAGCATGAAGCTAGAGAGGCCCAGCATCAGTGCAAGAATGATTTTGCAGTACTCCAGATGAAGTCAAATGCTGGAACCACAGGCGCCCAGCTGGCACCAGCTGCACCCGCCAGACTGAACACCCCAGCCTTCTCTCACTACAAAGACGGGAATGATCTGGAAGTGTTCCTAAGCAACTTCGAAAACCAAGCATGCCAATGGAAGTTGCCAAAGGAAGAGTTCATGAAACATATGGCTGCTCTGGTTGAGGATGACATGTCTGTTGTTCTGAACAGCCTGTCCTCGGAATCAGCAGATAACCACAACACCTTTAGAGAGGTGGTGCATGTAAGGTTTAAGTTAGGTCCAGATTACTTCCGAGAAAAATTCTGTAGTGCTAATCCCCAGCCGGGAAAGACCACGCACAAATTTGGGGCCCTGCTATGGGACTCATATCAGAAATAGAAGAAGGGAGCTGAAGCTTCCACTGTGGAGGAGGTGGACATGCTTATGGTGCTGGACCAATTCTATTACAAATGCCCAAGGGAGATTAAAACCCTTGTCAAGGATAGGGGCCCTAAAACAATCTGGGAAGCTACAAAAATTGCAGACCATCTGTTGCTAAATAGACAAGGGCTGAACCAAAAGCCTCCCTACTTTTGGAAAGAACAAAACAGGTTCTACAAAGGAGAGAAGGGAGGGCCAGGCCCAAAAGAGAAGAGAGGGCCACCTCCTGCTGAGCATAAGGTAGCCCCAGATTTGGACATACCACCCAGTTCAGAAAAGAGGGGTTGCTGTAACTGCGGGGAGCCTGACCACATCAGGCCCAACTGCCCAAAGCTAAGCAACAAACCCAAGCCAATCAGCCATGCAACATCTGTGAGCAGTGAGGAGGGAGACCCAATCCAGACCGTACGCAGTTAATGCGAAGGTGATGCAAGAAATAAAGCGGGAGATTGCAGAGATGAGAGAGTCAGGGGTAATTTGGCCTTCAATGAGTTCCTGGACCAGCCTGGTGATACTCATCTAGAAGCAGGATGGGTCCATCCAGTTCTGTGTGGACTGCAGAAAGCAGAACACTATTATCACCCCTGACGCTTACCCTATGTCCAGGATGGACTCTTTGCTTGATGGCCTAGGCCCAGCCAAGGTCATCACTACTCTCTATCTGTCCAAAGGATTCTGGCAAATGGCAATGGACCCAGACACCATAGCCAAGTCTGCCTTTACCACACCTGTTGGATTATATGAGTTTACAGTTTTACCTTTCGGTATGCACAACTCTCCCACATCTTTTCAAAGACTGATTACAAGGATGTGAGCAGTTTGCCATGGCTTACATCGATGACATTGCCATCTTTAGTCAGGACTTTGAGTTGCACCTGATTCATCTGACCACCATGTTAGGTAAGATCAAGCAAGGTGGTCTTACTGTGAAGGCTCCAGAGTGCCAGTTGGCACTATCTGAAGTGGTGTATTTGGGACATCATGTGGGTGGAGGTCATGTGGGTGGAGATTGCTCTCTTGTGGGACAAGTTCAAGGCCATTAGAGACTGGCCACCCCTACAAACCAAGAAGCAAGTCAGGGCCTTCCTTGGCCTGACTGAATATTACAGGCGGTTCATCCCTGGATTTGGAACGATGGCAGCTCCCATATATGAGCTGACCAAGAAGGGCAGCCCTGTTCCAGCAGTCTGGAAGCAGGGGTGTCAGGAAGCATTTGACACCCTAAAGGCAACCCTGATCAAACATCCGATTCTGAAGGCATTGGTCCATGATAAACCCTTCTACATAGTCACTGATGCCTCTGATTCAGGACTAGGAGCTGTACTCTTACAAGTGCACAAAGAGACTCGACATCCTGTGGTTTACTTAAGCTGGAAGTGAATCCCTCGGGAGCAGAATCTGTCATCTATAGAGAAGGAGTGTTTGGCACTCATCTGGGTGCTGAACAAGCTGAGGCCCTATCTGTGGGGGCAGCAGTTCACCATCCTCTTAGATCGTGCCCCACTTCAATGTCTGCAGGCAATGCAAAACACCAATGCCAAGATTCAACGACGGGCCTGGAAGCTTCAAGAGTTCAATTTCACCATTGAACACATCAAGGCCAGAATGTGATAGCAGATGCCCTGTCGTGAAAAGATTCTGGGTAGCGGGTCAAATGGACTTAGGCCCACCTGAGAGAGCTCTGGAGTGGGAGCTCCCCAATGTGTTTTGATGTTCTATGTGTAATATTGTTATGACCAGTCTTATGTGTTGTGTAGTCTCTGTTTAGGTGTGAAAGGGGACCCTTCCAAACAAAACACGCTTGTACCCACAGACCTGTGAAGCCATGTGCCCAAGCTTTTAAAGTGGTGGGGGGAGGGGGGAGGGGAGTGTGGCAGAATGCCACCTCTGTCTCTCCCCAAAAACTCTGTGATAATTCGGTTAACATGGGCCCTGCAGAGTGCAGACATCCCATTTCTTTAGGTAACCTGAGTTAGATACATTCCTGAGGGAGGGGGGAAACCTTCTCCCTCTGCCTACGTGACTGGCATCACATACCTGGGTGGGGGGACTAGGTTCCCTATTGTTCTGAGCAATGCCAGTCTATCTGGCAACCAGTGATGCATTTCAAATTGGTTGGTTGGTTGGCAGCCAACAGGTGCTGGCCTCCATTGGACCAGGAAAATGAGGTCATAAGGTCTATATAAGTTAAGGACTGCCCAGGAGGAGGGGCAGTAGCCATGATGAAAACTCAGAGAGAGAAGAGCTGGACCATCTGAAACTTGCTGTCTCTCTTGAACCTCATGATCAATGAACTGCCTGCCTCCAGAGCCAATCTCCACTTGCCTCTGGATGATACTTGTGAGTAAGCTACCTGAGATCTAACTAGATATATAGCTTGCAGTAATTCAGATGTGTGATCAAAGTCTACCCAGCCATGCCAGTTTGCTCTATGGGACTTCTCTGATATTGCTCTACCTTGTACTCTATTCCAAACCTAATCCTTGTAAACAATAAAGTTCTCCTTTGTACCTAGCATGGGAGACTTATTGGGAGTGGGTCTAGACTATACCTTGGGGTCCCCTTGGTTCAGCTGACTAAAGGAGACCACAATTTGTGCTTCAGACTGAGGGAAGCACCCCAAGTTCTCTCACTGGAGCCTGGAAGGTGGTTGGGTGCAGTGTGGTGGGTGGCTCAGTGCAGGAGCACCCCTACTGGTCTGCCACAGGGAGAACTGGCCCTGGATCCTGTGGGTTGTGCCAGTGCAGCAAATGGTTGGAAGCAGCAGCAGACATGTGAAGGTGCAGTTCCTGGTACATGGTTCTTAGTCTCTCTTCAGAGGCTGGGGACCTTGCCGCTGCTTCCCCTGGGTTTGGCTGCTTGGGTCACCTCCAGAATCCTGAATTGTCCAGGGGCTTTTGGTTGATGCCCCATGATTCTGGCAATACCACATGCCTACCCCCACCGCATCCCCGCTGGCTGGGCTGTGGAATTCAAGGGTCTGTATGGTGTCTTTGGATCATGGGGTGTCTCTTTGCTCACTCCAGTGTGGGGGTTCAGTGCCCCCCAACTACATCCTCCCACACACTGAACTACCTAGTTGATCATCTAGCTATATGATCAATGAGGAAGAAGAGGGGGAGTCAGTCTACATTAAATAGGATGAAGGACATGGCAGGAGTCTTCCCTCCAAAAAAATATTAAAAAAGGGATGGCACATATTTAGGGCCTAACTCAGCCATCCTTACTTTACACCCTTATAACATGTAGGACTTTAGTGTAGTGAATTCTGCTAGTGGGATGTTATGAATTTCAATCCCAAATAGTACTTGCCAAATTTTATTAGATTTCATTTTTTCACTTTCACCTTTTCTTTTCCTGTCTGATACTGACACTGTAGAAAGTCCTAGTTTGGAGGATATTTCAATGTAAATATGGATATCACAGATGAGGAAGCACAAAGCACTGCACTGTCAAGTGCTTGTTTTGTGTTACTTCAAATTCATTTTAAAAAGGAAGGAGATTATGAAAGGGTGTTTGAGACAGAGGTGAAGAGAGATCATCTCCCCTCATTGCTGTCCATCATCCAGAGCCGTAACCCTTCAAGAACTGACATAAGTAGAACTACTCTAGTGTTGGAACCAAAATCATATGCCAGGTTCAGAACTATAATGCAAATACTCCCCTATGCACTTAAATTGAAATTTCACATTTAAGGCTTTATCCCTTCTCTACATTAAAGTGATTTTTGAATGAACTGGGCAAATCCAGAGAGCTTTTAGTTCAGAGTTGAGAACTAACCTACATCTCAGACAAACACAAACTCGGTTTGAACAAGACACTGTGTGATAGGCCCATGGCATACTTACCACAGTGCTGGTGACCAGGTGGCCAGTCTGCTAGGCAATTGGCCAGCACCACACAACTGGAAGAGGGCCTGCAGAGTGGCCCAACCCCAGAGGGTTCCCAGGATAAAGGGAACTTCCCGGCGGTAGCACCAAAAAGGATGCACTGTGTATGTAATCTGAAACCCTCCCTGCAGCTAGAGTGACCCCAACACACCACCATGGGGGTGGGTTGCCGGGCCAGGCTGCTGGAGCCCTGTTCACCACGAGAACCTTTTTGCAGAGGCAGGTAGCTTACTCTCCTGAAGCAAGACAGTAGGGAACCTTTCCAGAGGCAGGAGGCCCCACCAGAAGAGGGACACCAAGGATGACAAAGCACCTGTAGGGAAAGAAGCTGGTATTGGTGCAGGAGCCATGTCAGGTGAACCAAACAGCACAGATCCAGCTGATTCCCCGCTCACACACCTCAACACCAAAGGTACCCGGGTGGGGGGGGGCAGCTGGAAGGGGAGGAGCACAGCCCGAGAGGAACTTGTAGAGCCCGCTAGTGAAGAGAACCTGTCTGGTACTCTGGTAGCTACACCTGCAGTGTTTGAGCAGGTGCAGACCCCAAATCCACTGCTATGGCAGCAGCGGTCCCATAGGACCCTAGCGGGCATTAGGGCATGTCCCCTGAAGTACTGGGGTACATGGCCAGGTGCCAGCAGGCCTAAAACCCCAGCTCACCTGCAGAATACCCCTAGAGGAGGAGTAAGTGGAAGCCAAGAGAAGCATGCCTCACTGAACAAGGAACACTGAAGTAAAGTGTTAGACGTGGGTAGCATTAATGCCCTGCTTAGCTGCATCACCTGAACCTGCTTAGTTTCATTATCATTAAGAGGTGTGTTCATCATTCAAGACAGCCTCACCATGCTCCTGCAGGGAACTGAGTGGGCAGATGTGCCATGAGAACTAATGACACCAGCAACCCATTGACGACATCTCCAAGACCAGAGTGGACTGCCTGAGTGGAAAGGGATGGGGTATAGGTGAGGCGGAGCCCAATAGAAGACCAACTGGCTGAGGCACCCAGGGCCAGAGGGAAGCACTGAGCTTCCCTCTTACCTCCAAGTAAAATCAAATAACATCAAGTCATGGCAGGAAAGTAGGCCCTGGGGTGTTGCCCAGTTGGGCAGGACATGCCAGCAGCAGCACTGCAAGTGTGGGCTTGCCACACTCTATTTGCATCAGGACATTACAAAATACTTCTGTGTGTAAGCAGCCGCTTTATAGTATCAGATGCATCTGAAACAACTTTGGAGAATGTAAGTTGGAGAGGCTAGATATTGTGGATTGTAGGTACCGAAAACAAGAAATACAGTTTACTTTTTGGCTATTTTTACCCAGAAAAGCCATCAGATGGAGTAAAAAAGTGGAGTGCTATTAAAATATTTCAGGCAAGATTTTGCTTCCTAATTTACACACACACACATAACTGGCTTCTCTCCTTACAGATTCACAGATTCACAGGCTGTAAGGGTCTGGAAGGGACCTCACAAGTTCATCAGGTCCAGCCCCCCTGCACTAGGCAGGAAACACAATTGGGGTCAGGTGACCCCAGGAAGGTACTGTCCAGTCTCCTCTTGAAGATTTCCAGGTGAGGTGACTGCACCACCTCTGGAGGAAGTTTATTCCACAGTCTGGACACCCTGACTGTGAAGAAGTTTTTCCTAGAGTTGAGCCTGAAGTGGTCTTCCAGGAGCTTGTGGCCATTACTCCTGGTTTTCCCCAAGGTGCCATGGTGAACAGTTGTTCACCGAGCCCTTGATGTATTCCCCTGATATAGCAGTAAGATGCTACCAAGTCCCCTCTTGGCCTTCACTTTTTTAGGCTGAAGAGACCCAAGTCCCTCAGCCTTTCCTCACATGGCTTGCCTTGCAAGTCTCTGATCATAAGTGTCGCTCTTCTTTGGACTTTCTCAAGCTTTTCCACGTCCTTTGAAATGCGTTGCCCAGATCTGGACACAGTACTCCAGCTGTGGTCTCACCAATGCCGAGTAAAGTGGAAGAATCACTTCCTTGGTTTTACATGAGATGCATCAGTTGATGCATGCCAGAGTATTGTTTGCCCTGCTGGCTACAGCATCACTAGCACCATGACTGAAAGGGGCTCATGTTCATGCTACGGTCTATTATTACCCTTACGTCCCTTTCAGTCATGGTGCTAGTGAAATTGGCACCACTGAGCCTGTAAGTATGTTGGAGCTTGTTTGTCCTCAAATGGAGCACTTTACACTTCTCAGTGTTGAACCTCATCTGGTTCCAAACCGCCCAACTCTCCAGCCTGTCCAGGTCTACCTGTATCTGCAGCCTGTCTTCAAGCATGACCATGCTCCCCCATAGCTTGGTGTCATCCACAAACTAGGCCAGTGAGCTCCTCACCCTCTTATCCAAACCATTGATAAAGATGTTGAAAAGCACTGGACCAAGCATGGACCCTTAAGGGACATGACAAGCCACCTTTTGCTAGGACAATACAGATCCATTCATAAGAACTCTCTGGGTCCTACCTCACAGCCAGTTTCCTACCCACCTAACCATTGAGCAGTTAAGCCCACAATCCTCCAATTTTCCCATGAGAACATCATGGGATACCAGATTAAAGGCCTTTTAGAAGTCTAGGTATATAATGTCAACCTTCTCTCTCTTATCCAGGTGGCAAGATACCTGATCATAGAAGGAGATGAGGTTGGTAAGACAAGACCTGCCTGTGACAAAGCAATTCTGGCTGTCATTCAGAATCCTACCTTCTGCAAGCGTATTGCACATAGACTTCTTGATGAATTTTCCAAGATTTTCCCTGGGATTGAAGTAGGTTAATTGGCCTATAGTTGCCTGGGTCCTCTCTCCTCCCTTTCTTGAAGATGGGCACAACATTGGCCCTCTTCCAGTCTTCAGGGGCCTCCCCCAAGCACCATAAGTTTTGGAAGAGTTTTGCCAGAAGTCCTGCAATGACCTCGGCAAGCTCCTTCAGGACTCTCAAGTGAGGTGCATCCAGTCCTGCTGACTTATAAATGCCTACCTTTTCTAGCTGATCATGCACCAGCTTAGTGTCAACAGTAGGAAGTCAGTCAAACCCACCATGCCCACTCTGAACCTTATCTCATATGATTTTCCCCTTGGTCCACTGAAATACCAAAGCAAAGTAGTCATTTAGGAGTTCATTTTTTTCCTGAGTGTCAGTAACCAGCTGTCCTGAGGTGTATAGAGCTCAGCAGCTTTACCTGATAAACCTTGCTCAGCTTAACTCACCTCTGAAATTGCTATCTTCTCTCTCCCTCTTCCCTCAAACTGTAAAATTTTTTAATATTTGTAACTGCTCTTAACTGAGCTGGGGATGGGATTTTCCCAGCTCAGGCAATTTCTCAAATTCACTACTAGGAGAACAAAGCAAAGGCAGGCTAGATATGTGCCTTATAGACTAAACAGTACAGTACAAAGACCCAATCCTACTCCACTTGAAATCAAGGGAAATTATCCCAATTTCAGATTTAAGTGTTACTACATTTCAACAATTTGCCTGTGACTGAAGGACTGTGTGATAAACATAAACCACCCCAAAACACCCAAAATTTCATAGATTTAATAGATTTCATAGACATTAGGGGCTAGATGGGCCTCACAAGATCATCAAGTCCAACCCGCCTGCCATAGGCTGGAAGTCTGCGGGGATCAAATAATCCAAGCCAGATAAACATCCAAAAGCCTTTTGAATGAGTCCAGAGTAGGTGCTTGCTAGGGGTGTGTGAAATGGGCCATATTCAATTTGGATTTGGATTCGCTTCTGGTCCACTTCCAGGTCTGCTGCTGAGCACTGGGAACACCCCCACGCTCCTGTGGGATGCTCCATCTGCCCCACCATCTCAGCATTCATGAGCCGCCTGGTACCTCGAGGCATGTATAAAAAACATTTAAAGCTGTGTCTATGTCCAAGTCATTGAATCTCTCCAAATCTCTCTGAATCTATTTGGAGGGTTCCAATTTGATTCAGAGAGATTAAAGGTTTTCCTAGTTTCCTAGTTTCATAGTTGGTAGGGTTGGAAGGGACCTGAGCAGATCATCAAGCCCAACCCCCTGCTATGGGCAGGAAAGAATGCTGGGGTCAAATGACCCCAGCAAGGTGATTATCTAGCCTCCTTCTGAAGACCCCCAGGGTAGGAGCGAGCACCAATTCCCTTGGAAGTTGGTTCCAGGTCCTAGCCGCCTTTGTGAGCACAGAGGCAGAAAGGGATCTTGGAGTCATTATTGACTCCAAGATGAACATGAACTGCCAATGCTAGACCACAGCCAGCAAAGCCAACCACACCTTGTCGTGCATCCAAAGATGCATCTCAAGCCAGTCCAGAGAGGTGATACTCCCCCTCTATGTGACATTGGTCCGGCCTCAACTGGAGTACTGCGTCCAGTTCTGGGCACCTCACTTTAAGAAGGATGTGGCCTGCCTTGAGAGGGTTCAGAGGAGGGCCACCCGCTTGGTTGGAGGGCAAAAAGGGAGGCCCTATGAGGAGAGGCTGAGGGACCTGAACCTGTTCAACCTCAGCAAGCGGAGGCTGAGGAGGGATTTGGTGGCTGCCTACAAACTCATTAGGGAAGATCAGCAGCAAATAGGAAGAGCCCTATTCTCCCCAGCAGCACCTGGGGTGATGAGAAACAATGGCCAGAAGCTGCTAGAGAATAGGTTCAGGTTAGAGATTAGGAGGCACTATTTCACTGTCAGGGTAGCTAGGATCTGGAACCAACTTCCTAGGGAAGTGGTCCTCGCTCCTACCTTGGGTAAATTAAAAAAGAGGTTGGATGAACACCTGTCTGGGGTCATGTGATCCCAGTGTGTGCTCCAACCAGTGGCGGGGGGTTAGACTAGATGATCTATTCAGGTCCCTTCTGACCCCTAACTACTATGAAACTATGAAACTATGACTGTGAAGTAGTGCTTCCTGATGTCTAGCCTGAATCTACTCTCAGTCAACTTGTGGCTGTTATTCCTAGTTACTCCTGGTAGTGCTCGGGGGAACAGGGACTCTCCCATTCCCCACTGGTCCCCCCTGGTAAGTTTATAAATGGCCACCAGATCCTCTCTCTCGTGGAGGCTGAACAGGCTCAGGTCCCATAGCCTCTCCTCATAGGGCCTGCCCTGCTGCCCCCTGACCGTGCGAGTGGCCTTCCTTTGGACCCTCTCAATGCTGTCCACATCCCTCCTGAAGTGCAGCACCCAGAACTGGACACAGTACTCCAACTGCAGCCTGACCAATGTTGCACAGAGGGAGAGGATCACCTCTTTGGCCCTGCTCATGATGCATCTATGGATGCATGACAAGGTGCGGTTAGCCTTACTGATTGCATCCACACATTGGCGGCCCATGTTCATCTTGGAATCAATAGTGACTCCAAGATCCTTTTCTGCCTCTGTGCTGACGAGAAGGGAATTCCTCAGCCTGTAGGTATGCTGCTGGTTCTTTCTCCCTAGGTACAGTACCTTGCATTTATCAGTGTTGAAACCCATCTGCCCACCCCTGTAACCTATCCAGATCTAGTTGTAGACTGTCCCTCCCTTCTATCATGCCCACCTCTCCCCACATCTTAGTGTCATCCGCGAATTTGAACAAGGTGCTTTTCACCCCCTCATCTAAGTCGCTGATGAAGATGTTGAACAGTGCGGGCCCTAGGACCAAGCCCTGGGGTGGGACCCCACTGCCCACATCCCGCCAGTGAATCGGGCCGAATCTCTGCTGAATCAAATCAGCGACCAAAGCTTTGCACAGCCCTAGTGCTTGCACCACCTCTGCGGGGAGTTTGTTCCGGACCCTGGACACTCGGACCGTGAAGAAGTTTTTCCTTATGTTTAGTCTAAATTGGCCTTCTAGGAGTTTTTGGTTGTTGGTCCTTGTTATTCCTTGGGGTGCTCTGGTGAACAACTGTTCTCCCAGATCCTGATGCACCCCTCTTATGTACTTATAGGCTGCCACCAAGTCCCCACTGAGCCTTCTCTTCTCCAGGCTGAAGAGTCCCATGCTCCTCAGCCTCTCCTTGTAAGGTTTGCTCTCTTGGCCTTTGATCATATGGGTTGCTCTCTGGACTCTCTTGAGCTTATCCATATCCTTCCTGAATTGGGGGGCTCAAAACTGGACTCAGTTCAGTGCACTGTCCTTTAGATCACTTCTGAAAACACACAATGGGAGTGTTATGGCCTTAAGTGCAAACAATCAATGCCTTTTAAAACCTTCCGAAAATGTATTGATAAACAATGTAATGTGCTGTTCCTGCAGGTCATGGCTCCACTTCCTCTCTTGCAAACACCCAATGCCTCTGATTGGCTGGTAATGTTAGGGCACCAGATAATTATGCAATTTAAAAAAGACCTGATGGAATATTGACACAGTACCAACTACCTGGTGATCTTAAGTCATTCTTTGTGGGGTGTGAGCTATAATATATAACTTCAGTTTTTTAAATTGATGCCATTAATTTCATAAAAGTTATGGAGGGGTGCCTCAAGTCCTAACAGGCTGAGAACCTCTCTAGTAAGGACTTTTTACGTTAGGTGATGATACCTTCAAAAGTAGTGATCTAAATCTGTTATCAGGCATCAAATTGTAAAATAGAATATCACAGTAATGTGCTGGTCCTTTACCTATACGTTATCATTACTCACAGAAGAATTAGAGGTCTGTTCAAATAATCAGCCACAAAACGCTTAAAAGTTTATTTTCATGTATTAATTTCCAGACTTGAATTGAATGGGGACAGTTCAGACATCTCTCTGCTATTTGGCCAAATCTGTTTCTGTTGTAATTCCAGTATTTTTTTAAGAATTGAAGCAGGGGTTAATTTATTGTATCTGTCTGCAAAGACAATAAGACAACAATGCATGGCAGATTTCTCTCTGAAACCGCAAAATCCAAGATTTTTTAAAATTAAACTTACATTATGTAGAAAGAAACTATTGTAGCCATCAGGAAAATGATTCTGGTATTCTACCAGACATCTGCTCAGAGCTTTGTTTTTATTAGTTATGTAATGATGTTGGTGTACATGGCACTTGAAGACCACTTTTTTCCTCCAAAAAGCTTACAGTCTCTCACACATTTAGTGCTTTCTGTAATTCAATTCCTAGTTAAATAACCTTTGAGAGTAATAATTACAGGAAGTTTTCAGATGTTTAGCTGACAAATGTTTGCACTATTGTTATTTTAATTACTATTTTTAATGAATATTTGTCTCCAGTTGTCTTAGTCTTTAATTTTTTTTTAAATGCCAGATATAGCAACATGGTAAACAACATCACTCTCTTCCTAGCAATGCTCTAATTAAAATAGGCAGAACCCATGTTCTTTGTTCTACTGAACTCTGGCATGACATATTATACAGTGTTGTGCTTAAGTAAGGGCACTGTTTTTTGTCATATGTAAAAGTTAATGAGCAGAATTATTTGCCCAGTCCTCCTCCCTTGTTTATTACTAATGGTCCCCTGAGTTACAGCTCACCCTTCTTTCCCCAACGTCAGAGTTAAGGAGTAATGTGCTTTTTAAAAAAAAGGAAGTGCGATTTCTGAGACCACTTGCTTCATCCAGGCAGGTTTGATTTGCAGGATATTAGAATCTGTAGCCTCTCCTGTTCTCCTCAAAGCCAGTGGTGACACATAGGGGGCTCACGGGGGTGCATGTGCACCCCCTGAGAGCGCTGGTGTCCCCCCTAAGAGCAAGTGCTCTGCGCTTAGGCAATGGGCAAGGGGGCAGGTGGAGCACTGGTGCCCCCCCTGAGAGTGCCAGGGAATGGGGGTGCTGAGGGAAGTGCCTTTGGCACTTCTGGGTGCACTGCCCCGGCATTTCCAATGATTAGCCATGGGGGGACTCCCCTCCGTTGGAGACTGGCCGGTCATCACTGGTGCTCCCCTGACCCAGAAGGCACCAGTCGCCCATGTTCAAAGCTTTGCTAAAAAGCCTGAGGGCAATAGCTACTAGGGTGGAGGATACTGGAGATTTTACTTGTTTATTTGTTAAGCCCAGGCAGTCTTTAGGACTGCCATGATGATGGATTTAAATCCACTTTATTCTTGAATGCTCTCTATGGATCCCTCAGAAATAAAGATCAGAATAGTTGGCATTTGAATTGCAGAAATAGTGCTGTTGGTTGGGAGTGTGTTCACGTGGACAATCGCAGACCCTGGCCTATGTAGCTATGCCATAGGAATTCTTTTGTCAGCTCTTAGCTGTTGTTGTTTGTGATGTAGCTATGCCAGTAGAAAAACTTGTTGGCAGCTGTTTTGCAGCTGTTCTGGCATGCAAACCTTAAATCTGGTACAGTTATCTGTAAAAGCATCCGAAAGCAGAAAGCTGAGACAACCCCTGTTGTTTAGGACCTACATGCTGCACAGGCCTTATGCTGGTTCTTAGTACAAGGGATACAACCTGTGTGTAATGCTGATATAACAGTATTGCTGTTTTGGATGGTCCTATCACACATTTTTTTAAAGCAACATATTATCTCAGTATTGAAGCTTGCTGTAACTTCTTCTTGCATCACATTCTCCTCACCCTTCTCACATGAGTAGTCCTTGACAACTTCAGTAGATCTGCTGACAGTAACATAAACTACATTTTGAACCAACTCCCTTGGCTGGATGTAATATCACTTCATGAGGAAAATGATATTAATTTAACCCCCTTGATGCAATGAAATGGGCATTAACACGGAGAGTTCTACCAGAGAGAAATTTCTGATGCCAAAACAAAATAGGATCAAAGCTTGAAAATATACTCTTTGGCAACACTGTGTGGCTGAGGACGTACAATATGCTTGCATTCTGCCTTTGAAATATGCCATTCTGGGATAAAGGTACAGATAATTACAGAAAATGTGACAGAGTTTGAATAGGCTTCATACGTTTGAAAACCATAAGTCTTTTGGAACAGAATTTTTCTTGTCTCTAATGAATACGCTGTCAAAAGGGTAGCATGCTAAAATAAACAATTGTAACTCAGTACATTTGCATAATTACTGATAGTAATGAAAAGCTTTATTTAGCTCTTCAACATCTCTCACTTCTTATTTTCTTTGTTTGCAGACAAAATTTTTTTTAAAGAGGAATTTAAGGGACTGGTCTAAAATCCACTGAATGGAAGCCCTGTCATCAACATTACAGATTTGTTTCTTTTGGTCCCCAAGTAGCACCTTGCAAGCACTGCATTAGGAAAAGTTTGGGATAGTAAGTGACTAATCTTGAGAAACATTTGAACATAATCCAGAATCAAGAATCTTTGCAAACAAGCAGGTGTATACAATGAACAGTATTTTTATCAAAGACAACCCACCAATCCTGGCAAAATAAAACTTACAATAAAGATGCTTTAGAGTTACATCCTTATCATTACTGAAGATAAAATCAACCCTCATCTTCAGTGTGTCCATGATTTAATAGAAAAAAAAGAGGTCACAAAAGCTGAGAACTCACTAGATGCAACATAGCTAAGGAAATAAGTTTTGGTCTCTGATTTAGCTCTGGACCACAACTTGCTTATTCTGAATCTTACTTCTTTCTCTGCTGCTCATTGGTTTCTATGACATACAGCATTACATCTAATGGTCTGCCTCAGATTTTCTCCATTTGAACACTGCAAGTAAGGCATGTACTATTGTGAACTGTGATTAGGATTTATGGAGAAGTACAAAGCACTGTTTGCTAAGTCTTTGCTGTTAGACTGTTTTGTTCCTCTAATCTCCTTCTCCACCACATATCCAAGTTGAAAAGGCTTTACTGTTTTCACTGGCATTCTATTTTTCTCATAAACATTCAGCTGAACATTCAGCTTTTCCTTTTTTAGTTTCTGCAACGTATCTGACTTAAATATCAACTTTCTCATAAGCCATCCCAGAGCACCTCAGATGCAAGCTTCACAATTACAATCTATATTTAATATTGTTTGATTTTTTCTTCTGATTGTTTTATAAAAGATTTTCTTATTTTTGTCTAACTTTTTCTTTCTTTCAGTCTCATTTTTATTTATAACTGAACACCACACTGATATTAATGTGCTTTTTCCCATAGCACGATACGTATAAGCCAAACTGTTTTGCAAATCCTTTCTTCTCTATGATCTACACTGCAGGGGTGGCCAACTCATGGCTCCAGAGCCACATGCAGCTCTTCAGAAGTTAATATGCATCTCCTTGAATCTTTGCACAAGCACACAGTGGCCAGCTTCCACACCTGTTATGTCACGTCATGTGATGTGACTGCTCGCAGTGAGCACATTACTCACTTTGGACTCTGAAGTTTGGACTCTGGAGCTGTGGGTTGGCCACCCCTAATGTACAGGGATAGATTGATAGGCAGACTCCCTGGGTCTTTGGGATGGTATGACGATCTGAAGGGACAAATTGAGTTGTGACGTGCACTTGTAGTCTACCACAGGCCAAGTTTGGACAACCATTATGATTGCATTCCTGGTGGTTTGGTAATGCCACCCATTTGCATTATTCTTATACAATTTCACTAAGAGCTGACAGGTCTCAGATTGCTATCAACACATGGCTACACTACCCTTAGTCCCTTTTTAAACATTAATTTAACTGCATTCTAGCAGCATTAGACTTGCATGTGTTTTTAATAGTGTTTTCCTCCTTTAGTAAAATAAGTTTGTTTAGAAATTGCAAATTGTTAGAATACTGTAAATATTTTAAAACTATAGAGATTAGCATGGTGGAAATGTCTGTGTCCATCTGACAATAGGGAAATATATAAATATATAAAATTCCAGCCTCATTTCCAAATGCATTTTTCTACTTATCAGAGGAGGAAGACTTACTTGACTTCTTGAAATGCTCTTAATTAAATTGCTGTTATGCTTGATAGCATTGTAACATATCTAGCATGCCTGTTACTACATTTTTCAAAAACCGATATATAGTTTGCTACTTCCAGGGATAGGCAAATGTTACAGCTGACAGCATTTGTCCTCAAGGTAGGGCTGGTAGCAAGGTCACAGGCTAAATGTTGCAGTCCCTGTACCAAACACCTCTCCCTAGCCCTTTGATTTAATGTATCGCTGGGTACTCGGAGTCTCCTGCCCTGGGGTGGTTTCCCTTCTACTTGCCTGCTACATCTTGCTTGTCAGAAACTACTGATGGAAAGGGAGGTTCTTCCAGAAACAGGGTGATTCTCCACCCTCAGTTTGGCTTGGTGATATGACGAGTGACTTGGGGCTCCACCTCCCCTACACCCCATACACTCACCAACTGGATGAAGTTGTAGCAGTGGTGATGTACCAGGCTGCTATATGAGATAAACGACCTTGTTGTCCCATCTGCATGAAGGACAACTCTGATGTCTATTCATTTTCAAAGTCTATAACACTGGGGTGTTACCCTTAGGCATCTGGGTAGTTCACCATTCCCCTCAGCTGTGATTGGAGCAGCCAGGTGGGCCCTCCCCATGCTGAATCTCATACTCTAAATATGCTTGAGGCTACTTGACTTCTCTTGCGGGGCCTCTGTGGGCTGTGCCGGGACTCTCCTGTATTGGCTTCCGTTCCTGCCAAAAAAAAGAGAACCAAAGGAGAAAAAAGAAAATCAAAGAAACCCCAGAGCGCTCCAGGTAACGCTGCATGGGGAGATGGACTCATGCATCCAGTGTCTGGTATCCAGTCTCAGTCATGAGATGGGTCCCACCAGTTGGATGCTCACCTCCTGATCTCTGTCCTTGGAGACAGAGACCCCTCTGGGTCTCGTCCAGTCAGGCTTATAGACAGCTCCTCAGCATCCTTGTCGGGACTTGTTGGATCCATGGAGGAGGTCCTTATAGCCCATGCTGCCACTGCTTCCTCACCATCAGCTGCTGCTTATCGGAGCTCCAGATGCCTTTTTATAGCATCAGCAGCACCGCACCTCCCCACACACAGGGAGACTGTGCTTTTAAAGTGGCATGGGAGACCTACATGTGCCTCCACTTCTGGGGCTCGGCTAACTGGAGGTAAGTGGAACTGACCCTCGGCCCTTTCCGGACCATGGTTCCCTGCCAGCCAGGGGCAGTCAGGGGGGAATCCCCCCTGCTTCCAGGGCACCTGGAAGCCTTGTCACCCCACATGGCGACAGCATCCTTTTGAAACAGTTACTTAACAACGTGAAGGAAAAAACAGATTTCATAAAAGTTTTTATAAATTGTCACTGGGTGTCACTCTTGAGTCATCCTATGACAGTTTCAGAAATTGGACAAGTGTAAGGCTTACAAGGCAATAACTTTAATTTTTTTTTTTTGGCTCTTTTTTATTTATATTAAATAGTCTTTCTCTGGGAAAGTTTAAATGGGCTGCACTCAAATATCACCTTCACCAAATCATGTTACTTCATATAATTATTTTATTCAGAGAAGCTGAATTAGGGAGATTTTTAACTTGGTTATGCAAGTGTCGCCTCAGAGGAACCACACTGACTTCAGCTATGAACATGTAAGCTTTATGGTTAACAGGTAAAAACCATTTTTTTTATATTGGACCAAACACATTTTTTGATCTATGTGTAACTCTATTGTTGTCAGTATCTATCATCTTGTATAATAAGTACAGGGCCAAGCATATGTGGCAGAGAGTATTTGGAGTAAAATCTAGTGCTGTGCAGAAAGTCAATACGGGCACTTTTACACGTGCTTTTGGAGTTGCTATAATTAAAGTGTTGCTGCATCTCGTGTATCAGCATTCCTGTGCTTAAAAATGGCAGTGGGGGCACTTGAACTAAAGCTCTTCTGACAAGATTAAATCAAGCCCCCTCCCCTGCCATTTTTAAGCACAGGGAAGCTGATACATGAGATGTAGGAGGTTTCTGGAGCACAGTAATTGCCACACTCCAGCAGACTCGATTAATCGAATCTGCTCTGATGTGCTGGAATTCCAGTATATCAGAGCAGCCTCCATGCTCGTGTATAGGTGCTCTATGTGCCCTATACATTAATAACTCAGAAGAAGCTAAAGGGGTTGCTTTTGCCCAAGGAGAAGAACCAGTGTCTCATTATCTATTACTGAATAATAAAAGATTGAACAACACTTCTTGAAAATGATTAGTACTATTAATATAAAATTGTTGAATCTGGTATAGACACATGATTCCATGATAATATCATTGGTGTTATCATTAGTACCAAAGGAGGAGGTGTTGCTCTGTACATAAAGGTGAGACGCACATGTTTTGGAGGTACAGTGCAAAGTAGAAGAAGATAGGCCTGTTGAAAGCCTGTGGGTAAAGATCAGAGGGGAGAGTAGCAGGGAGTATATCATAATGGATGTCTGCTACAGGCCTCCAAATGAGGAGAAGGAGGTAGGTGAGGCCTTCTTTAAATAAGCGACAAGCAGTAAAGCTTCTAAATAGCAGGACCATTTCATGGGGCACTTCAATATTCCAGATACCTTGTGAGAGGGAAACACAGCAGTGCACAGATAATCCAACAAATTCCTGGAGTGTGTTGGAGTTAACTTTCTGATACAGATGGTAGAGAGGCCACCTAGGGGAAAGCTCTTCTTGACTTACTGCTCACAAACAGGGAGGAAATGATTAGAATGTGAAGGTGGAAGATAAATTGGGTGACAGTGACTATGAAATGATAGAGCTCAAAATCCTAAAGGAAGGAAAGAAAGACAGCAGCAGCATAAGGACACATAAGGTTCTTTGGGTGAATATGATATTTTTTATTAGGCCAAGGACACATAAAGCAGACTTTAACAAATTCAGGGAACTGGAGGGCAGGATCTCCTAGGAGGGGGTTATAACAGGGAACTTATGGTAAGGAGGGAAGTAAGTATCCTAGAGGAGAAATGCCAGGTCCTCAGTAGGGGGTTGACACTCATGAGGCCCAACCTACAATCAGCCAGCTGCAGGACCCAGCAGAGGGAGGGGAGAAAGAGAGTGCCCATACCTGTGCCCAGGGAGCAGGAACCTGCCTTGGCTGACCAGGCTGGCATGGCTGACTGAGATATAAACTCTCCCCAGGCCAGAGGAAGGGGGTTGTCCATGGTGGCAGAGGGAGACAGAACCTTGTAGGGAGGCAAGGGTGGAAAGTCCTCTGGCCAGGAGAGTTGCTGCCCAAGAGGAGAGAATGAAAGAGCCAGTACTTGGGAAGTACTAAGGATTTCCTTTCTCTCTCTCTTTCTCACTCTTTACACTGTGAGAGGCCCTGGGAAGGGGATACAAAGAATTGAGGGGTGTTTTATCCTCACCCTGGAGAAGTCCCACAGCAGGGGGAAGGGGACTTAGTCTATCCAAGTGGACTTAGAACTGGTTGTATTGGCACTGGAAGGGCCCAGGGGAGTGGGGTACCCTGAGGACCACAGACTGTTTATGAGTGCCTGGTGTGGGCCTGCTCTTTCTTTTTTTTTTTTACTCATGGTAATAGTCAGGGCCATCCCTGGGGGTGGGGGGAGTGAATTGGGGTGACTGCCCCAGTCCCTGCACTTGGGGGGCCCCATGGATAGTGCCATACAGGTCTTGCCGTAGCCACCATGCACCACCGGCTCTGCACTCTGGCTGCCCACCACCCTTCCCCCTGCTCCATGCTCTGGCTGCTTACCATCCCCTTGCCCCACACAGGCTGATATGCCCAGTCCCAGCACACCCTTAGGGATGGCTCTGGTAGTAGTAACACTTGGTGGACTGGGGAAGCTGGGTTGTATTAACAGGAGTGTCACCTGCAAATCAAGTTTCCACTCTATTCAGTACTGGTGAGGCCTCAACTGGTATACTGCATCCAGTCTGGGGGCTCTGGACCCCTCTGGCCCTGTCCTTTTATTTCAGGGTAAACTCCCCTAGGTATAGCCCACAAGGCAGCTTTGTCTGGGGTTTGGAGGTGCCTCAGACTGGCCCCTGGGGTTTGGTGCTCATGGCCTTTTCTAGGGACTACTCTGCCATGAGCAGTCCCAGCACAGTGATTCCCAAACCTCAGTAGGGTGCAGTTTTCAGTCATACTCAGGACCAGCTCCTGGCTGTCCTGTCCCAGTTATCTTTGCCTCTCCTTGTCTCTGTCTGTCTTCTCCAGGCCTCCTGGGCTCAGTCTCTCTCTCTCTGACCCTCTTTCACTTCTGATGGCCCTATCATAGCCATCCTCATTCTGGACCTCAGTTTCTTTGTCCCTTTCCTCTCTAGCAGAAGCCCCACCTGGACCTTTGGCCTGCCCTAGGCCCTGGCCCCACCTTAGGCCAGTTGGGAACTCCAGTCCCCTCTCTGGCTCTGGCAATCTCCTGCTGCATCCGCCTCCGCACTTCACCCCTCCCTGGGCCCTGGCCCCATTGACAGGCCAGTGAGATTCCATTGAGATTAGTCCTCCAGCCTGCTAGCCCACACTCACTCAGGGGTCTGCTCTCTCTGGCCCCTCAACAGGTCTCTTACACTCCTAGCCCCTGTCTCTGGGCTCCCCTAGATCCCACAATAGTTCTCATACACTGGGTCCCTCTCTCTGGGCTCACCTGGGCCCCAGCCTGGGTCTCTAGAAACCTCCTCCAGCCCCTTAGTTCCTACCCAAACCTCCAGACTGCTTCTTGCAGTTCTTTCCTTGCTGGTATTCAGGAGTTGTAGCTGTTCTGATGGGCAACGTTCCCCCACCAGCTTCAAGGATCTTACTGCCAGCTTTGGTCAGGGCCTGGGCTTAAGCCCAGCCCCGCTTTGGGGTCAAATGATTCCTTCCAATCAGCCCCAGCCACCATCTGTAGGCTCCCTGGGTCAGATAACCCCCTAATCAGTTCCTGTCCCACATGTAGGCTAGTACTCTGGCAGCTTGGCCTCTTGAAGTGGCAGATGCCTTAAGCATCCTGCCACATACTGACTAGCGTTCACTTGCTTATTCTGGAATCATTTATGTTTCTCTTGCTTATTCTAGAATCACTTTTTAACCTACCTCTGGGCTGGCATGTACACACCGGTCACATCTACATGTGCAATTAATGCACCCAGGCACGCATCTGAACGTGTGTCCATTGGGAGCAAAATTGCTCCCAATGGGAGCATGTTCAGTCCTGGGCTCCTCCTGCTCTGTCCCCACCCCTCCCCATCCCCTGCAGGAGCCAGGGGAAGCTCTAAGCACCCCCAGGTACCAGCCCCAGGCTGGTAACGGGCACAGGAGTCAGGTCTGTGCTCTGGAGGGTAGGGGGAGCTGTCCAACTCTAGGGCAGCTCCTTCCCAGCCATGTGGAGATCAGGGCCAGTTTGGAGCCGAGATAGCTCTTCCCACCCTGTGGAGATCGGGGCTTAGCCAAGCAGTAATTGTGGCCTCTTGATGCCTGTGGCCCCCTGCTACCTGCTCTTGGTCTACATGTGCACTTTGGTGCATTAGTTAATGCATCATTTTTCTAGTACTTGTATATATTGGTACTAATGACATGTTAGACTAATTTAATGCACAGTAATTTATGTGCCATGTAGATAGTGATGCTTTACTGCACATCAGACTAATTTAGTGCACAGTAAACATCTCATGTAGATACACCCACTGTCTACTCTACACCTACTTATTGGAACTTAACATCCATATTTCTCATGTAGTGCCTATAGCATGAACACACACTGTACCTCCCTTCTCAATCAATGCATCATATCCTCAGTGTTCACAAGGGAAAAGATGCGAGTCAGCTCAATTATTGTGTCTTTTCTATTAGTCTTGGTATAACATGCTCATTTTCTTTCCTATATGCTCTCTGCACATAATGTGTCTCAGTGTACTTAATGGGTATCAGATAGAGCACTGCACAAATCAATGCACTTATCTACAGTTGCTAGGGAACAGTGCAGTATTCCTACAGTATCAGCTAATGAGCCTTTATTCTGATAATGTAATTCTCCTGTTTTGTGTTTCTTTGGTTAGATTAATTGGCATTCCTTATTCTACTGGGTATTGTGTTTCCAGAAGACTTGGAAAAAAATAACCTCTTGTAATAAACTAAGTTGTTATTTTAAAATTCATGTCTCCATGCAAGAGAGTTAGGCCATAAAACAGTGTGAAAGGAGTAAATCTTAACCTTTTCTCAACACTAATTTTTTTTAAAAAATGAAGCTTGCATAAGATACTCGCTAGGAAAAAAGTTGTCTCCAATATCCCATTAGATGCTACGTAATAGAATATAATTCTTATTGCCAATGATCTGAAACCCCTAGGTAATAACTATCCAAGGACATTCACTTGCGCTGTATTTAATTCCTAATTACAAGAATTGACTTTCCCAATACAGTGTGACACTTGCTTTTGAAAGTGAACTCTGCAATATTGTGTATGGGTGGAGAAACAGTTATGTCGCAGTGTTCTGATAAATATTTGTGACATGCATTATTGAAGAGCTTTGGAAATGTGGGATGTCTCTAAAGCAATGATTCTTGACCAAGGTGCTGTGGCAACCAGGGGTGCCTTAAGATCCATTCAGGGGTACAGGGGGATGCTATGCTATGGTAGCACTGTTAGGTGTACAAACATGATTCGCAAAATAACCCCAATGATTTCAAGTCAGAAACCATAGTGTTAAAAACATTCTGATCTTTTGTGAACTTTCTGAGTTCTTTGCAACAGAAAAAATACTGTATTTTTCCATAGTCAAAAAATAAATGAAAACTTAAAGCTGGCATTTTCTGAAGGGTGCCTTGAGCCTAACAAAGGTCTATGAATCGATAAAAAAACCCCGCTCCAAAGAATATTGTCATTTTTAGAAGTGTTCTATGGGCAGGATTCTTTATTTGAAAATCTGTTTGCATTTCCAGAACAAATATTTTTTAAAAGATATAGAACATCCCTTACTCATTCGGGGTGCTTTGTTTTACATCTGGAAGCTGTGTAGCCTGCATACAATTAATCTGGGAGGAATTCCAGAGTGATGTCCTGAGGAATCAAGAGATGGTGCCCAGAACACGGATTTTAAAGTAACAGTATGTTTGAGGATATTCTTCAGGTTCCTGATCAGGTGTCTTGAGACTGTATGACCAAGCAAGCAGTATTGATAGGGTACAGGAGATAAAGGCAGAACCACTGTGCCAAACCATTTCCTTCTCTCTGGTTTAATACCATTTCTCAGCCCTCTGTCTTTCCGGACATCAACATTTAATTATCCAGGCTAACTGAGACATTATGGGTAAGCTGCTAATCACCTTATTCTTTACAAAATTACTTCACAGTTTTGCATAATTATCAATGTTTCTGGTTATAACATTCACTCACTATAATCTGGCCTCTGCTTCCTTTATTCTTTTAATTTACTTGCTGTCACATGCCTAATTTTTTTAATGCTGGATGAAGCCCGGTTGCTGTGACATTCATGTGTCTGCCTGTCTGGCTGGCTATCTACAATGTTTCTTTCAAGCAGATTTTATTCAGGCTGGTGATTTCAACTTTGCAGAATATAAATCTCCCTCTGCCTCACAAGAGCTCAATCACCTTTTTAAAAGAAGTTCCATACCACTTCATATATATATATATATATATATATATATGCGTATGAATTGGTGTATTTGTATGTAGTGAACTTGTGGAGTGACTGGGATAAAGTGTTCTATCATGCTGCTCTCATGAACCCACAGCATGTGCGTGTGCCTTTGTGATGCTTGGTGCACAAATAGTGCAGAGGTTTGTATTATCAGCCACTTGTGTGACAATAGCAAATATCTCTTCTGCAATTTACAGAATGAGAAGAATGTGGTAAAGAAAAATGGGGCTGAAGCAAAGAAAAAGAAGTTTGTAGCCAAAGAGAGAGGGATGTCTCTCAACTTGGCTGAAGCTATTTGCACTTTTGACCTTTAACTGAAGAAACTCTATTATAGTAGTTTAGTCCCTAAAAGGGCAGCATCTTCTTCAGGTTCGTCCTTCTTTTTATGTTCAGAATCTTTAAATTCCAGTAAAGCATGAAGGAAAGCTTCTGCTTGGGCCAGCCTGTCATGAAAAGTATGACCATATCTGATGGGGCACAACAGCGCTTTCCTTTCTGTACAAGTTGGTCATCAGTGCATCCAAATACCTGTGTGTACTGGACTCAGAATAGGTATGCTAATTTTCTGAGCTTGCGTATCTATATTATCTCTTTATCTGCCACCTCT
Organism: Alligator mississippiensis; assembly: GCF_030867095.1. Lineage (NCBI taxonomy): Eukaryota > Metazoa > Chordata > Crocodylia > Alligatoridae > Alligator > Alligator mississippiensis. The sequence continues at coordinate 42,447,414 of NC_081836.1, read as the reverse complement.
TCCCCTACTCTCTACTAAACGTAACTTTTCACTAATGTTTCTACTCTAAATCAAGGATACTGTCTCCCCGAGATGTATGCATGTTCACAGTAAAACTACATAGAAGTTATCTGATTTGGAGTTTGCTACAAATATGAAACTTCTTAGGTTCTTTGGAAGATTATTTGCCATGTACAGAAATTGCGACTTATTCTGCTCTCATTATTAGCACAGTGGGTAAGATGGGTGTGTACTAAGACAGCATGAGCTAGAATACTGTGAACTAGAGTGAATTAGAATCACTGTGCCTGTGAAAGCTATTCAAAACCAATGCCAAAGGATAGCTCAAAGTAAAAGTGTGCACAAGAGATGCAAAAGCCAAGAAGCAAACACATTTTCTGCACCAGAAAACAGGTTGCATAGTAAAAGAGCAAAGAAAGTTTTGAAGACATTGAGATTCTAATATCTTCTTCTGTCTGCTCCAGTGTTGAGGACTTGTAGACCCATGGCTGGGGGCTGGGCAGGCTTTATTATAGTGGTGACTTATACTCCTTGTGTTGCAGCACTGTCAAAAGATGTATGTGGTTTTTCAGGAGGAAAAGCATTGCCATCTGCTCACCCCACCACATCCTGGTGGCACTGCTGTTGCTTGGTTCATGACTAATTATTCATCAGTTACCCCTGCTTATTTTGCAGCTAACCTTCCTTGAAGATCATTCTTCATCTGCCACCAGTGGATACTCTGATTACCAGTACAGTTCTGCTGCCAGAGGTGATTTTAGTCAGAGATGATCTCGGACTCTGTCCACCCCTCAGTGAGGTGTGGAAAGCCATCAAGCAGATGAAGAAGGACAAGGTATCTGGAGCTGATGGAATCCCTGCTGAAATTGTCAAGTGGGGTGGGAGAAGAGCTCACATCACAGCTCCATGCCTTCTTCTTAAGGATTTGGAATAATGAGAAAATCCCAGATGACCTCAGGGATGCCATGATTGTGACCGTCTTCAAGAAAGAAAATTGAGCAGCAGTTCTGCAGAAAAGGACCTGGGGGTTACAGTGGACAACAAGCTGAATATGAACCAACAGTGTGCCCTTGTTGCCAAGAAGACTAGTGGCAAACTGGGCTGCATTGTTAGGAGTGGTTGCCAGCAGGCAAAGGAAGAGATTATTCCGCTCTGTTCAGCACTGGTGAGGCCACATCTGGAGTACTGTGTTCAGTTTTGGGCCCCCAACTACAGAAAGGATGTGGACAAATTGGAGGGAGTCCAGTGGAGGGCAACAAAAATGGTGAGGAGGCTGGGGCACATAACTTATGAGGAGAGACTGAAGGAACTGGGCTTAGAAGAGAAGACTACCTGAAGTGGGCTTTGAAAGAGGATGGAGCTAGACTGTTCTCAGTGCTGGCAGATGACAGAACAAAGAGCAACAGTTTCAAGTTGCAGCAAAGGAAGCTTAGATTGGATATTAGGAAGAATTTCTTCACTAGGAGGGTAGTAAAACACTAGAACAGACTACCCAGAGAGGTTGTGGAATCGCCATCCTTGAAGGTTTTTAAGACCTGGCTAGACAAAGCCTTGGCTGGGATGCTGTAGTTGGGGGTGGTCCTCCTTTGAGCAGGGGGTTGGACTAGATGACCTCCTGAGGTCCCTTCCAACCCTAATTTTCTATGAGTCTATGAGTCTATGACTGTAATAGAAGGAAACACAGGTTACTGTGGTGGGTTAGGCATGTCCTAAGGAAGTTATATTGAAGGACATTTGCTACATCAGCTTTCACACTTGACAAATTCCTCAAGATGAAAGGTCTCTTTGTTCATAGAACTGGTAAAAGCAAGGATTCTAGAGCATATCCTGCCCCTTCCCACACATAGCCTTTTCAGAGTTGGATAAGCCTAATTAGGAGGGAGAAGGTAGATCAGTTCTTTGTCTGTCCAAATGACTCTACCAACAAGGGTTGTGGTTTGTGAGATGCAAACACCTGTTTCCTGGGAGCTGAACTGAGACTTCAACTCATTTCACATAGCCCGCCAACTTCATTTCATATATTAGAAAAATACCATTTTGAGTCTGAAATTCATGATGCCATGACTTCCAAAAGGGCAATGTGTGTTTTATAACTCATTATCGCTACTGTTAAAATGACATTCTGTTTTTCAGATGCATTACAATAAAGAATGAGAATGACCCAGAAAAGAATTTATAGATTCAGTTAATACATTTTTCCTTCAAGTTGTTGTCCTGTGAGGTCGCACCAACTCCCAGGATCTCAAAATTATGCTGCTAGACAGGAGGGCACAGTGTACAATTGCACATACACAAACACAGAAATCAATTAGGTGCATATACACACACACACACAGTCAATTACCAGCTCAGGCATATACACATCCAAACCAGCCTAGGCACATGCATACCTATCACCAATTCAAGCACATACACAATACACACTACAAATTAGACAAAAATCAATTGTCAATACCAGCAGATTCAGTACACATACACAGATCACTAATTCATATATCATGTACACAATTATATATATGTATCTATACACACACACACACACACTCACCAGTTCATACACATACAACCCACCTACACATAGGTAAGTTCCTAACTTGGATGGTACAGTATGTATGTGTGCTTGGGGTACCTGGGATAGTTGGGGGAAGATTAAGGTGAGAGAGAGAGTTAAAGTGCAGGGAGTGAACATTGCCAGAACCAGGATTAGAACCAGTGGACTAGAGAGAAGCTGACTGAAGAACTGAGGCTTGGGTTTACTTAAGACCAAGTGGCCCCAGGGTTACTTGAGGTCACTGGTGCATGGGAGGGAAAAAAAAACCAGACACTCGGTGGCAAGGAGGAGACATCCAGGAAAGAGAGAGAGACAGAAACCTGGGAGCTTGGGGCTGGAAACTGAGGCAGACAGCTGAGATATTTGTGGGAGGCAGATAAGTGGTGGCAAGGAGGAGACAGCCAGGAAAGAAACTGAGGCAGAAACCTGGTTGCTCAGGGGAAAAAGCAGTGGCAATGAAGCAGGGGGTTTGGAGGCAGAGACAAGCTCAGGACAGGTGTTGGAGGTGGCAGAGAGCCAGAAGCAGGAGAGGGAGAAATGAGACAGAAGCTAGAGGGACGAGGAGCAGAGACTGGGGCAGGGCTGAACCATAGTAAAGCAAAACCCAAACTCAGGGGTCCAAATAACAGGTTTATTAAACAGACAACACACTATACAGCCCCATGAATGTATTGGTTCTCACACACACACACATACAATGGCAGCAGGAGAAAGAGACTCAGTGGAAGGGTTGGAGTCCAGGTAGGGAAGAGAAACAGAGTCCAAGTCCTTGGTTGAAGAGGGGGTGGGGGATGACAGCTACCTATCCAGGCTGAAAAGGGGTCTTTGTCCAGTAGGTGTTGTCCAGAGGGGGGTCGCTGGCAGGTCCTCTGGGTGGATAGGTGGTGTGGCATGGTGCTGGTCCAGATGGAGAGGGCGTCCCAAGGAATCAGTCTTTATTACCCCTTTTATGCGGCAGGCTACCTCTGATCTCCTATGGGGAGGGCCTGTCCAGGCAAGGTCAGTCCTGTTCCAGAGGGCTCCAGGTGTTCTTACTGAGCATGTGCAGCCTGGCACAATGGTGGGTTGCTTCATCTTTTGTTTCTTGAATGCTGAGGGTGGTTTTAAGGGCTGGGTCCTTGGTCCAGGTATTGGTGTTGATGGTTTGGTTAGTCACAGGGAGCTATTTTTAGACCTACTGCCATTGTCTCTCAAGCACCCTCATTCATCCCCATTATTCAGGAACCAAGTTACATAGGAGGGGTAGGTGTGAGTCATAGGTTACACAACTGGGTCTAGGGACAAGATGGAGACTTGACAAGCAAAATGGAAACTTGACATGACTTATGCTAAGTTACATATGTAGGCCTAAATCATATAGTACCAGTAAAACAGTAATATAGAACAGTAAAAATCAATATAAACATAGTAATTATACAATATAAAGAAGGAGAAAAAACAAAACAAATACAACTTGCTACCAAAATAAAATGCTGAAGCTTATCCTATGTCTGAGCTCACTTATACTTATCTAAAGGGAATAGAGAGGGAGAGACAAAGTCAGAAATGGTTGGGGAAGGGGAGGAAATGCATTAAAAAAAAAAGAAAAAGAAAAAGAAAAACTGGGGGTTTTGCTACAAAGTCTCTTTATTCCCCAAGCCTTTATAATCAATCAGAAATGTAGGCAAGGTATACTTACTGTGTGGTAGGCATTATGGAATGTGCTCTAGCTACAGCCATAACTGAACAGATGGTCAGGGCACATGGAGCGCTGTAAAAATGGCAGATACCACTCTAAGATGGATGTGGTATCAGACTTCAGTGCTGTAGGTTAGAGCACTGTAAGGAGCATCTGTACCAGATTTCATTGTGACTCACGGTTGATTGCATTCCACCAATATCCCATGGAGCATTGCAGCATCCCACTCCCCTCTCACAGGACAGCGCTCTAGCCTCAGCTAGAGCTCATGTGGCCAGCCAAAGCGCTGGGCTGGCCCTTCCCCCAGGGTTTCAGCGAAGCCCCCGTGGTATGAATCCAACCCCTGTCCCTTGTTTCCTCCAGTCAGTTATAAGCCACTGTCTAGTATTATTGTTCAGTGTGTGGATTCCATCTACCCTCTCTGGACATTTGTAAAGATTTCAGCTTTCAATTAAGTGCTGTTCTGATTGTAGACATGGTGGCCTACGTGTTTAATCCTTATATCTGGGAAATAATTTGAATATATATATATATATATATATATATATATATATATAATCCCCTGCCCCCTCGGAATCTATATATATACTAGAAAATTGCCTGTCATGAATGATGGGGTAAGGGGGCAGGCAGGGACAAAGCGCCACCACCCAGCACCCCATGGTGCTGCTGCTTTGCTTCCAGCCCCGTGCAACCTCCACTGCCTCCTGCAGCACCCTCTGCATCTCATCCTATGTACCTCCCCACCCCCACATCCAGCTCTGTGCCCCCCCCACATCTGGCCCCGTGTGCCACCCCACCCTCCGTGTCCAGCCCTGTGGCCCCCCACCCCCTGTGTCCTACTCCATGTGCCCTGCCACTGCCCGCCACTCCCGGTGCAGCCCCATACACCCCCCACAACCCCCTGCCACTCCACCCCACACTGCCACTGGCTCCCAAGAATGGGGGGAAAGGGAAATTGCATGCAGCGGCAGCCCTCGACACCTAGCAGCATGCAACATGCCCGCCCCCATCTTCCCTCCTTTCTCCTCCCTCCCTCCCTCCTTCCCTGCCACCTCCCCCACTCTGCCAGCTGTTGGGTCTGGGCAGTGGCAGCGGTGGCAGCAGCAGAGGGGTGGGGGGAGTGCTGCCACTGGAAAACCTCACTTGCCCTTCCCACTCCACTCCCTCCCTCCCTTCCTTCTATCTTCCCACTGCCTCCCAGTCTCTGCCAGCTGTTGTTGGTGGGGGCACGGCAGCTGCCTCGCTCCCTCCATCCATAATGCTCCAGGCCCTTGCAGCCAATTGGCATGTGCCCTCTTGGTGGTGCATATACAGTTCGGCTGGAGCGTTATGAATAGACAGACAGACAGACAGACTAAGGCTTTTATTATATTAGAATACACACACACACACACACACGTATATGTGTGTGTCTATATGTATATGTATATGTATGTATGTTAACAAGCTATACTTCAACCACAGATTAGATTTTGGATGAGAGCAAGGACATAAATCAGAGGTGCTTCTCTGAATATGCCTGCCTTAAATCTTTACATGACCAAGTGTGTTCTGATTGACCTAAGTGTTTTGCTTAATAGCATTTGCCATCAGGCTGAGAAAGCTGCTGTTTCTCTCTCTTCCTGATAAAATTGTAATCTATTACTGAATTCAAAACAGTATTATGTATAGCGTCTACTTGGGATTTCCAGTTACTATGCAATAGCAGAGGAACATCATCTTCCACCAAAAACCCTTTATCACTGTCAACAACCTGCAGCATTTTTCTTTTTTCTATAGAATGTTAGAATGTTAGATAGTGTACTAAATTAACACCTATTTAGTGAAATCACTCTGATGAAAACAATTAAAGAGAGTAATGCTTAGAGTAACTGTATATGCTTCCTTTAGTCTCAAAAACAAAGCCATGTTACATAACTAAGTAGTGAAAAGTGTAAGAAAACCAGCAGAACAAAGAAAAACACATTCACATGTGTTGTTTCCCCCTTTCCTGTGTGAAACATGAACAAAAGTGTGAAGCTGTGGTTAAAAATGGTTGTGGGTGATATCTTTTTTCATTGGACCAGCTGCATGGTTGGTGTAGGCATACTTTTGGGCATTATCATACCTCCCCTGCAGATCTTTCTGGCCTCTTTACAGTTGCTCCAATAAAATATATTAACCACAAACATTCTTGCCTCTTGCATATTTCCTGGACCGTTACAGCTATAACATTACTTCAACACTACCAAAACTGTAGTTAAGGAATTGTGCCCGTTCATCTACTGCCCGTTCATCTGTTATGCTGAATTTTGTGTGGTCACCTTGGACTGCATTAGCCAAGTGTATGAAAAGGAGTTCAACAGAGGTGAATAAAAATTAAGATTTTTGTTATTTGAATAACAAATACCAGGGGCACAACCCTGTGCCACTGCCCCCGCTGCTGCTGTGTAGACAGGGGATGCTGTGCCAGGTCAGCGCAGGGTTTGCAGTGGCAAGGAGCTTCCCTGTGCAGCCCTGCTCTACCCTGCCATGCTGGGTCACACCTACTGGGCTGTGGAGGCCCCAGGGGAGGGCAGCAGGATGGGGAGCTTGAGCCCACAGAAGGCTGCAACTACCCCTTGCACAGATCTGGGGGCATAGGTGCCCCCTGTTCCCTGGGGATCTGTGCAGCAGCAGGGAGCCAGCTCCACCCCTTGCCCCCCTGAATGAGTTGTCTGTGGCCCCATTCCGCTCCCCACCGGGGGTCCTAAATTCCAGCCCTGAACCCCAAGCTCCCCCCGAGCTGGGCAGCTGCCCCAGGCCCAGCCCAGCTCAACTCACTGCCTTTCTCTCTATGGGGGCCTCAATCTCCCCGCAGACTTAGCTGTGGGACCTGCAATCCAGGCTGCCTGGTGGTCAGGTGCATATACATGCACATGGTGCCCCCTGCCTGACCACCCTCCTCCCACTCCTCCCCAACCCCTTGCAGGCTGGAACTCTGCCAGCCTGCAGAGCTCTTTGCAAAAGTGCAAAATCTGTGGGTTTCTCCATTAAAATTAAAAGCCATGTTTTCCTTGGGTAAAGGGGAAAATCCACATTTTTCTTCATTTCCCCATGGGAAAAGGAAAACTGGAATCCCCGCTGATTACTCATTTACTGGTACAAGAAGTGCTGATTCAAGTAAAGTAAAAAACAATACGAAAAAGGAAACTACAAAGAAAGACAAAAACATGAAAAGATAAAAGACACTATTTTTCTGTCATCTGGTTAAAATTAAGAGCACCTCTGGAAGTCAGAGATATTATAGAACTGTTGTCAGTGAATAAAAATTAGGCCTAAAGTGTCTATGCTAAAAATAAATAATATTGCTTCTTAAAATGTGGAGGCCACTTCTTGTTCTTCCTGAATATCTGCCTCCTCTAAATCTTGGATGAGAGCATTACCTTAGTTTCCTCTGTCTCTGAAGATGAGTGGGTGGCATCTACAAAAATAACATTGAAAATAAGCTGGCAGGAGATACTGATGTAATGAGCAACTGTAAAACACTCAAGAGGGGATGAGATGTATCAGTGCCAACACAGGTTTCCTGTACTGTGGTATTATATGAAACCTTGGGTTAGCCTTAATTTTAGATTATTACAGAGCCTTGTATTATCTCCATTCCCTCCCTCCCAGCCCTCCCTTATTTTGTTCTTTTTGTTGCTTATTTAGGCTCTGATTCTGAAAGCATTCCCCATTCAAGATAGCATTTAAGAAGAAGCTTAATTCAGTTAAGATTAATTCACATAATCCCTATTACTAAAAAAATCATTGTCCTGCCTAATTCACAAACCAAGGTCCCAGTTCTGGAAAGCAGTTACGTACATTCATAAATCTAATGGTATTCATAATAGAATGTAAATATATGTACTTTACTCCTATTATATTCTTTTGAATCAGAATTCCCCATTTATTTATGGTACTACTTCATGTTTGCCTGTGTTTTTTGCCTCTGTTATGGAGAGATCACCAACCAACTTTCTCACCTGATACCACTAACCAGGCATCCATTAATATTAACTAGTCATATCTGCCTACTCTGAAGTTTTTGGAGACTCATTGTGTTAATTATCAGAGGTTATTAGAGAGTCTTCAGCAGAGGTTGGATTGTCTAGTGCTCCAACACAGTGCTTGATCAGCCCAGTAAGTTTCTGCCTGGTTTTTTATAATTAAAGTTTTTTTGTCCCTTAGTCTTTATGATTATAAATCAAACCTTCAAACTCTAAATCTGAGCAGAACCTCTTGCTGACAGAGAAACAATGGTTGTAAGGTGACTTTCCTCATTCATTTCACCTGTTTAGTATTGGTGAGTCATATTGATAAGACGTTAGCTATCAGCGTTGGTAACTCTTTCACTATTACTAAACATTTGGCAGAAACTCTTAACTGTTCTGAGACTAGGTAAAGGTGACTCTTAATATGTCATTCTAATTAAATCCTAGACAATAGCAGGCCAAAATCAGTTTTGATATCAATCCACTGAAGTACATTACAGGAATGAAGCCAGGAATAAATTATGCATCAGCGTTGTAGAATTTTTGCCAAACAGGCCAAATTGGTAATAGCTAATAATGGTCTCTAGGTTAGGGTTACCATATTTCCAGTTTCAAAAAAGAGGACACCTGTCAGGAAGGGAGGGGAGTAATATGATGGGGGGTGGGGGGCAGTAATATGCCCATGCCCTGGCCCTGCCCCTCACTGCCCAGCCACAGCACTCCCCCTGCCCTGCTGCTGCCCCTCACTCCCAACCCACAGTACCCTGCCCCCCAGACCAGGCTGGTGCCCCTCACTCCCAATGTGCAGCCCACCCCACCCCTGCTGATACCCTTCACTCCCGACCCACAGGCCCCTGGCACTGCTTCTGCCCCACACTCCTGACCCACAGCCCCCCCCCCCCCCCCCGGTTCCCCTCACTCCCAAACCACAGCCCCCACCCCCCCTTCCCTGCTGGTGCTCTTCACTGCTGACCCACAACCCCCTGCTCCCCCCAGCCCTGTAGTGTTTCCTGGCTACCCCACCCCTGCAAGCAAGGGTACTAGCCCTGGTGTCACCAGCCCAGCCACACAGCACCCCGCTGCCCCCAAAGGACCCCCCCACCCCCTTCCCCTGCTGGAGGGACAGGCACCTCCCCGACCCTGCTGCAGCCCCAGCACATGGACAGCTTCCCCCAGTGCCAGCAGGCACTCGCCCCCCTCACACATTCCTGCCACACACATGCACAGGCCCCCCCAGACAGTCCTCAAGTCCTAGCCCTCCAACCCCTGCCCTTCATAAATTTACCTGCATGCAGCTGCCGGGGCTGTTCCCACACCCTGCCTGGCTACATGCCAGGCACGTGCTTGTGCACTGACAGACGCACATGATGGTCCTGCTTCCAATTGCCCTCACCCCATTCCCCCCAGCCTCAAGCAGCTCCTTTCTAGAGCAAGCTGGGAAGTGCTGGAAAAAAACTTCAAGGCTGAGCAGAGCAAAATCCTGGACATTTATTGATATTTTTAAAAATCCACCCAGATGGAGGACCCAAAAGCATGGGTGTCTGGTGCATCTCACTCACTGTAAAAGCAGCCACTTCTGGAAGTGGTGCAGCCACTTTTGCTGGTGGCCCCAAAGGGGGGGCAATGGTACTCCTGCCTGTCCCCCCCACCCGCCGGCTAAACAGAGAGTGTGGCCAGACAGGGGGTGCATCGGCACTCCCTGGTGGGTGCCTGTGCACCCCCGTGCACCCCCTACATGTCACTACTGCCCAAAAAGAGGACATGTTTGGGAAAACCTGGACGTACGGTAACCCTGTTCTAGGTGAAAGTTTCCTTACTGTCTTAGCAAAGTTCCTGAGCTTTCTAATGCCTTTCATCAGTAGATTTTTACCACTTCGTATATGATTGATTATGGATGGATCCTTACAAGATAAATAATCCTAAGAGAAGGCCTAAGGCAGTGTACCTGGTCTGTGAAACCAAATGCAGAAATGATACTCTGCAGTGCTCCCTGCTAATGTTCCAGGATAAAGAGATTGTTTTTATTAATATATTCTGCCAAAGGTAATTTGTGAATGTCATGTGATGCGTTTCATAGAAAAATATCATTAATTTTGTTTCTCATTAGTTCGTACATAGTCATATATCCTCAAATTATGATTCTTTGTGGTGATAATGTTTATGCCGTCATTCTGAAATTAAAAGATAGTGAAGTTAAATGTTGCAAAGGGATCAAATTGACTGCATATAAGCTCAGGATACTAATAACTTATTTAATGTCACACTGACATCAGATGGACACTTTTAGATATTGCTAGTTTATTGTTTCTTTTTTATTTAATATAAATTTTATTTGAATCTGGAGGAAAGTCAACCCAATTAATATTTAATACTCCAGTTTACAGCTAGAAGAAAAATACTGTTTTAAAAAAACTAACGATAAAATCATAAAATAAGTAATGGTACAAGGAAACATGCTGCTGCATATGTCTTTCTTTCTGAACACGTGTGCTCCTTTTTACATTGTGTTATTGTTTCATGTGTGGAACATTCAGCATCTCAACAGGAATTTCACCTGTGGTATGAATACAAACTATCCAGTGAAGATTCACTGTGCGGCTGACAGATCAGAAAACTTGACTTTTATTTTGCCATCTTTTCTGACTCAGAAAGGACCAATATTGAGAGTCAATGGTATTTTACTGAACTCTAGCTTGTTACAAAGGGATTCCGTCATCATTATGTAGTGTAAGGCCCCAACAAAATATGGGCTGCAGAACCTGAGCAGCTCAAGTGTCATAATGTCTTGTACAGAGAAGGCCAGCTAAACATCTGAACTTTCAACTTTCCATGGATTTTTCTGTCAATTCCTTTATCACCACCTCTTCCCCCCAATCCCCACCCAACCCTCACACACACTTTCTGGTACAGTTTTTCTTCCTCCAAAATCCTAGGCACAGTGTCCACTCCTATATCAAAATGGTTCTTGATCTCTCACCTCTTCCACCAACACTGTATCTCTACCCGACAGGATGATGCTACAGATATGCCATGATCTATAGACTCCTGAGTTTTCCATCTAAAATTTTCCCTTTCCATGTCCTTTGTCCTGGGAGGCCATAGTTTAGCAATGATTAGGAACAAAAGGCTTAATCAGTTTAAACAATCATTTTCTTATCTATATAAAACTTAGAAGCTGTCATCACATAGTGTCATTTCTCTGATCTGTTGTTAAGCAATTAGAGATGAAAAGTGGCAGTAATAATACTAAAAAATAAAAAAAACAGACATATTATCTCAATACAATTTTATCAGTTGAAGTTTAACATGAAAAATTATTCCTATAGGAATATAGGAACTATCCTTTTTCTAATATTAAAGCCTATTTTTAAGCTATACACTTTAGTTAAAGAATACCATATTTACCCCCAAACCAAGATGACCCTGAATTTAAGACTACTCTCTCAACAATTAAATCCTAAACATGGAAAATGTATAAATTTGTTGCAGCCAGAGCTGCAGCTGCTGCCTGCCTCCCCACCACCTCATTCTGTACTCAATTTCAAGATGAAAGTCTTTCCCCCACATTATATGGGGGAAATAACCTTGTCTTGGAATTGAGTAAATACAGTAGATTAGGAGAGTAAAACTATTACCTTTAACTTTGAACTGAAATGCTTCCATTTGCATTATAAATGTGCTCATACATATTATGAAAAATGACTTCTTAGTCACAGCACGTAATTGATTTAAGTATTCCTAAAAGTGTTGTAGTCAAAAAAATCAAATGTTTAAGATGGTTTAGCATATTCCAATGCAAATTGAAAAAGATCATCCATCATTTTGCAACAGAACATAGATTTTGAGGAAAGTTAGGCTAGGAAACATAACCTAATTAGTAACTACTTTCAGAAATGTAAAAGAATCCTACATGTGAAATGAATATCATTTTAATTTACACATCCCACAAAAACATCAAGAATTGAATAAAAGTGACAGACAGTGAATATACAAGAGAAATTAATTTAGGTTAGAGACCAGTTTCTGCACTTCTCACTTATACAGAGCTTCTGTTCGTATAATGGGAGTTTGTCTTAGTTAAAACTGGAGTAAGCAGCTTAAAGTTAGGCCCTCTGAAACTAAGAGTCTCTTTGTAGTATGGTTACAGCAAGTCAGGAGACAGAGGGACATAACCATTAAGTGCTTTGGTAGGATCTATGTGTGGCCTTGTAAGTACTGTAGAAGAAATCTTTGGGTATCTAACCTGTTTCTCAGGCGTGGTTAGAATCCAGTTGCTTTTTACTTTTTAACTGTGTTTTAACTAGATCTTATTGCAAATGTTCCACTAAAATGAATTTTTTTACAAAAAATGCCAGTTCACCAAAACTAAAATATGTCACACAGGTGTTTTGGTTTTGATAAATGTCTGGTGAAACTCGGAGTTCCCCATGAGAACCCCATCTAGTTCCCTGTAGCTTGGCTGCCAGACTGCTGAACAGACAGAGCTTCCAAGGTCCATAGCTTGAAGGTAACCTTATCATAATGCCTGCTTTGGAGATGGAGTGCCCAGGGCTTTGAGGCTCCCATCGGAGAGAGATGGACACCTGGAAGCCCAAGAACCCTGTTGAAAGCTCTTAGAAGTTCTAAGGTACCTGTTCCAGGGCAGGAAGCTGGGAGCCCAGGCTTCTGGGTTCCTTGTTGCATAGCCAGGGTTGTAGCTGTTCTAGAAACAATCTCCAGAGTCAAGGCTCTCAGGTCTTTTAGGTGAAACACACCATGGCCAGGGTCTCCCTGGGCTGCTGCTGCTAACAGAGCCTGTTCAGAGAATAAAGCCAAGGAGCTGTATGAGGAGGCCCACAGAGTCAGGGCAGCAAGCTGCTTAATTTTATTACGGAGGGGGAAATCCCACCTCTAAAAAACAGCGCAGAAACACACATTTACATTTTTCCTGAAATAACAGGGGTTTGTAGCTCCCTTTCAACATTAAAATCAAATTGCTACAGGACCACAGAGTCATGTTCTGGGGTGCCCCAAGAAGGATTTCTAGCTTTATCCCATCTCAAATTCGAGTTCCTTATTCAGGTCCATATACTTAGCACAGTGGCAAGGGTGGAGTAAATTGGCAGTCTGGCACAGCCAAACCATGCTTTGGGTCAGGCAAGTCTCCGGTCACAGATGTCCAGGACAGTCCCTGGGTGGCAGAGAGACATGGTTTGGGGTGGCCTAAGAAGGGTTTCTGGGTATAATCCCAGTCCAAAATCCAGTTCCTTATTCAGTTCCATGTACTTAGCACAGTGGCTGGGGTGCTGTCTGTTGGCAGCCTGGCACGGCCAAACCGCTCTTTGGGCTGGACATGTCTCTGGTCACAGATGTCCAGGACAGTCCTCCGATGGCACAGAGGTATTCTGATGGGTGTCCCAAGCAGAATCTCTAGCCATAATCCCAGCCCAAAAGCCAGTTCCTTATTCAAACCATTATATTTAGTATAGTGGGCATGGGGGCTGTTAGTTGGCAGCCTGGCATGGCCAAACCATGCTTTGGGCTAGGCGGGACTGTGGTCATCTTTGGGACAATCCCCCAGTGGCATCGCCATGAAATCTGGGGTGGCCCAAGAAGCGTTTTGCCCCATAATCCCATCCTAATCTGACCTACGTTTAGGGCTCTGTACTTGATGTGGGATATTACTTTACATATTAATTAGTACATACGCATAGCTAATGAAATTCTCTCTCTTTGGGATGTGGAATTCATTAATAACAAGTTTTTATTGGGTCTAGATTAGCTTTGAAAAAGGAACTGGGAACAAGGAATAAGGAACTGGGAATAAGGAATAGGGAACCGGGAATGAGGAACTGGGAATAAGGAACCAACTTCAGCCTCATTTTATCTCAGGGGTTCACTGAGGCATAACTGAAGCTGATGAGGGTAGAGGCACCCTTCATTTAGGCTATATGTCAGAAGCAATTAAGCTTTTTTGGGGGAGTAAAATAGCTGAAATAGACTGAGACAGAGAGCCTGAAAGCAGCAATAGGGCAGACACTGTTGACCAATCTAGCCCGTATAGCTGCCTTATTGCTGGACTTGGGCAAGCAAGGAGCAGGAGTGAGTAGGCAGAGCTGTTTTCTCCAGCATATGCCCTGGGTCCAGCAAGGAGGAGTATAGATACAGGGCAGGAGTTACTATCCAAAACACCAGAGACAAGCAAGGCTAGTCAGAAATTTGAGCTAGGATGGGGGTCTAAGTAGAGGGTGAATGCAAATATGGAGGGCTCAGTATTGTTTTAGCATAGCTCTGTGTAGGTGTGAGGGCATGCAGAAGCAGCCAGAAACACCACAGAAGAAAACAGAGAAGGAAGCAAAAAGACTGACAGAAAAGTACTGGCAGCTTGGCACTACCAGAGAAAAGTAAGAGTGCATATCTGATTAGAGTGCTGCAGGTTGCAACAAAAGAAGCTAGGAACATTGAACAGGGAAACAGTCTGATTCCTACCGTGTTCAGTAAAATAATGCTTTGTTACTTTTCTATTTATTTAAAAATAATATAGACAAAGGATATATAGTCTTTCTCACCAGTTTCTTCTCCAAATAGATGCCATCAGCAAAACCCCAAATGGCTTAACCATTTGCACTGGAAAGTGGAAACAGTAACTCCACAGTGAAAACCCTGGGCACTTAATCCTGCACACAGTGCACAGTAATAATACTGAAATGTGCAATTTAAAGAAAATTGAGTCAAGAGCATAAAATAAAGCAATACAGAACTTCCCAGCATTATCCACTGTGCACAGGTTTAGCTGTGCAGCATGCTGCAGCTGGAGCCTCAGTTGTGGTGAAACTGGCTTTACCATAGAAATCAATGGATTATGATATGCAGCAGATGCATTTGGCAAGTGAAGCGTGTTTTTTCCAGTCCCCGTGCTTTTCTATTAGAATATTTAGCTAACCTTACATTTTTCTTTATGTGAGCTCAGTGATAGGAAGAACTAATCTACTGGTAGTCTTGATGGCTTGGGAGACTTTAAGATGTGTTTACCATATTTTGTTGGCATGTATTGTTTCATATCAGAATATTTTATTATTTGGATCCAAGGTGATAGGGAAGGGAGAGTGTCTCTTGGTTCCTATCAGATTAAAATGTTAATTGTGAATTGTATCAAGCTACATTTTAGATAGGACTTGGAATTAAAATTAAAAAATGCATAAAAGAGTATTTTAAAAACATTTGAAAATGGTGTTCTGGGTCCATGCTATTTTCATTTAAGACTGTTCTATTAAAACAAAGGACTTATCATATATAGCAGGGGTGGGCAATTATTTTGGCTGGTGGGTCACTTGACAAGTTTTGGTGAGCTGTTGAGGGCTGCAAGGGTAGCCCTGCCCCTTGATGGGTGCCTGCCTCCTGGCTGCCATCTTGGGACTAGAAATCTCACCTGTAACCCCTGATCTTTGCCCCAGAAGTACTCCTTTTGGGAGGAAGGGTGCTGCCATCTTGAAACTGGATAAAAATCATATACTAAAAATGATACATCTACTATCACTTATTTTAATTTTATTTTAAAAATATTTTTGTCCTCATTTATGTGTGTTTGCATAGTGTATCTAGAGATGATTGAATGTTAGCTCGAAATACAGTGTTGCTCTTGTATATTGTGTATGGAGGTAAGGGGTGTCTGTGGGGGGTGGTTGGGGAGTGGGTGTGTGGCTGTGGTGGGGTGTGTGTGTGTGCAGTGTGGCTATTGTGGGTGGAGGCTGTGGGGGAGGGCAGGGAGGGTATAGAGGGGTGTGGGTGGGAAAGGGTGTATATGGGGCTATGGCGGATGGGGTAGGAGTGTGTGTGGAAGGGTGAGTTGGGGGTATGGTGAGGGTGTGGGAGTGTGTGTGCGGGCTGTGGGAGGGTGTGGGTGTTGGGGTATGGTGTGGGGTGGGGTGCATGTGTGTGTGTGTGGGAGGGTGGTCCTTGGATCTGCATGTGGAGGCAGCAAGTGGGGCTAGCCCTGCCTGGCCACATAGCGTGCAGCTCTCCGCACTCCCACCCCAGTCCCTGGCCACAGGTGGTGGCAGCTTGCAGGGCCAGCCCCACCCGGCCCCATAACACACAGCTCCCGCCTGAGTTCCTGGCTACACATGGCAGAGTAAGGGGCCAGCCCCACGCAGACCAATAGCGCTTCTGCTTGAGCCCCCAGCCACATGTGGTGTTAGAATATAGGGCCACCCAACCCCATAACGTGCAGCTCCTGCACCCAAAGCCAAGTCCCCAGCTGCATGTGGTGGCAGGGTGCGGGGCCGGCCTGGGCAGCAGGGGGTGTGGCTCAACCCAGCACTGTGAGTCCTGCTGTTCCCCATTGTGGAGCCTCTGACAGACTAAGATCGACTGTCAGAGGCTCCACGATCGACCGGTCGGTCGAGATTGACTGGTTGGTGACCACTGCTCTCAAATCAAGAGTTCCTGCCCCCTTGTCAAGATTCTCTTCTCCTTCATCATATCTAGGTTTTGTCACTAATGAAGAAAGATATCTCCTTCCCCTTCCCCCACCCCACAACCTCTAGAATAGACATATAAGAGTTCCTACTGCTTAGGCTTCCCTGGCCTGCAGTCTTTGTATTCCCAAAGAGGGGGAACCTGGAGGTGCTCTGAGACTTAAAGGAATCCATCTGTGCCTCACCTGAGGTTCTGCTCTTCTATTGCTATGTGAATTTTACAAGTCCCAGCACAGCACCTACAGTTTTGTAGCCTGATGCAAACCTTATAGGATACTAGGAAAGTAGGGCTAGAAGGGACTTCACAAGGTTAGCTAATCAAGCCGTCTGCTCAAGGCAGGATCATCCCTGACTTAACTATCCCAGCCAAGTGTCTCTCTAACCTGCTTTTGAAAGTTTCTAAAGATGTAGATTCCATAGCTTCCCTTGGAAGCCTGTTCCAATGCTTCATCACCCTCATAGTCAGAAAGTTTCACCTTATCTCCAACCTAAATTTCCCCTGTTGCATCTTGAGGCTGTTGCTCTTAGTCCTGTCCCCTACAGCCACAGAGAAAAGCCCACCTCCATCCCTCTATAATCACCCTTCAAGTATTTGCAGACTGTTATCAAATCCCCACTCAGTTGTTCCTTCTCCAGACTAAATAGTTCTTTCAGCCTTTCCTCATAAGTCTTGTCTCTCAGGCCCCAATCATTTTTGTTGCTCTGTGCCAGACTCTTTCCAATCTGTCCACATCCTTCTTAAATTATGGGGATCAAAACTGGACCCAGTACTCCAGGTGAGGCCTCATCAGTGCTGAATAGAGCAGAAGAATCACTTCCTTTGTTTGCAAGTGACACTTCTGTTAATACAACCAAGTTGCTGGGGCTATGAGTTATCCTTTGGCAAATGGTTGGCAAAGATAGAGCTAATGAGGAGAGTAACAAAATACTTTTTCTCTTGCCATGGGACTGGAATCCTAGGTGATCTCTGCTTTTCTGGATCACAACAAAACTGATTCTCAGCCTTTTGAATTTGCTTTTTTATCAGCAAAGAATGAAACAGGTTGCAACTCAGTGATAGGGCTACATTCAGATCATAGTTCTAATTTGAGTTCAGTTTTTCTTCAGCAGAGAAGTTGGTGGGCCTGGTGGGCATGAAAGCTTCTGAGGTCAAGCTGGGTATGGAAAGTAGCCCAGTAGAAGTGAAGAGCCCAGCCAATCAGTGGTCTTAGTGTTGCAGAATAGGCAGTAACACAGCCCTCTGGCATCTTCTTGTTTAGAAGTATAAGCCCTTGCACTTGGCCAGCTGACTAGGTGACAGAGTCATTGCCAGGGTATTGAAGCCTCTGTGGTTCAAAAAGGCAGTTTTCAGGCACAAAAGACCAGCCAGGAGGCTTTTACAGGGAAAAATGACTATGGTACCCCAGACCAAAAGCAGTTCCCCCCAAAATCCTGGTGACTGGCACACTTCCTGGTGGATACCCGTCTGCTCCAGTGGTATAAGCAGAGATAGTGAGACTACTGAAAGGGCTAGTCATCCTAAGATAGGGGACTCAGTGGTATTTTTCAGGACTGACCTATCTGAAATGGGAGAGGGAGAGTGTCTGTTTTATCAGTGTGTTTCTATACTTATTTCTATGGTAGGTAAGATATAAGGTGGTCTTGTAGAGAAATTCCTGGTATGGGCTTCCTCAGAAGAATTGGCAGAGACAGTCTGGAAAGAATGGGCACTGAAGCATATGGAAAGTCAGTACAGTTTGGAAAGGAAGAGGAAGTGGTAACCATGTTGTCCAAGTCTAATTTTGCTTTGGCTTGTAACTGGCCTTTTTCCAGATGAGAAAAATAGGACTGCAGGTCAAGAGACCTCTGGGATTGCTACGGAAGGGACTGAGGGAAGGAGAAAGTAGATGCTGGGGAATGTCTTGTTTATGTGGTGGGAACTAGAATGAGGCTACTGTAGAGGTTAGGGAGAACTATAGCAACTAATATCACTTTTTTATGCTGTTATCCTAGATATCACACAGACCAGTATGCCATGGGTGCTGCATACCATTGAGGATAGCCTAATGACTAACAACCTTGTGGTCAGTAATATTGGTGCTGATTTTTGTTTTTTTGTCTTTCATGAAGGAACTTGTCTGTGCAGATAATTTGGCTGTACTGGGCTATCCAAGGAGAATTAAGATCCTGCTGTAAAACTGGATAAAGACTACTGGTTATGGTTGACTTCTGTTTTGGCTGGATCCAGGATGTTGAATGAATTACCTTCTGGGCTGCAAAGTCTTGAATAGGACTGTCCTGGTCATGGCAAAAGGAGTAGTAGACTTTGGAGAGAAGAGACAAAATATGTTCTTGGAATTTGTTTGGTTTCTTTGACTTTCCCTCAGTATATTTTCAGAAAGAGTTAGTTAAGTCAAGCAGAAGTCAGAACAGACTGGCACCATTGAGTAACTGGTTTTGAGATGTATAAGCTTTTGTGGGTAACAACCTACTTCATCAGATGCCAGTGCTGTATCCCCCTATCCTTTGTATTAAAGTCATTTAATCATACAAAATTCATAGATTTCATAGATGTTAGGGTTAGAAGGGACCTTACGAGATCATCGGGTCCAAACACCTGCCCAAAATGAGGGTTGGAAGAGACATCAGGGACATCAGATATCATTTAGTCCAACTTCCTGCTCAAAGCAGGACCATTCCCAAATATATCATCCCAGCCAAGCTTTTTTTACCCAGGTCTTAACAACCTCAAAGGATGGAGATTCTACAGCCTCTCTGGGTAATCTGTTTCCCCTCCTACTGAGAGAATTTTTTCCCCTAATATCTAACCTAAACTGCTTCTGCTGCAACTTGAGACCATTGCTCCTTGTTCCGTCACTTGCCACCACTGAGAACAGTCTCACTGAATCTCCTTTGTAACAACCCTTTAGGTAGTTGAGGATTGCCATTAAGTGCACCCCTCAGTCTTCTCTTCTGCAGAATAAATAAGCCCAGCTCCCTCAACCTCTCGTTATAAATCATGTTGCCCCATCCCTCTAACCATTTTCTTTGCCATCTGCTGGACTCTCTCCAATTGTTTTCACATCTGTTTTGGGCTGGGAGGGGGGTGGGTGGAGGGGAACAACCCTAAGTGTAGGACTTTGCACTTGTCCTTATTGAACTTCATGACATTTCTTTTGGTCCTATTCTCCAATTTGTCTAAATCACTCTGAATCCTAGCCTTACCCTTCAGCATATCTACTACTTCTTCTCTGCTTGATATCATCTGTGAACATGCTGAGGGTGCACAGTCTTTCAGATTGCTGATGAAGCTACTGAACAAAACTGGCCCTAGTGTAGGAAGAAACCTTTTTTTTTTTGCCTGCCCCCACTCCAATGTGAAGCTCTTCCATATGGCAAAAGCCCCTTTTGCAGTATTTGCCCCTTTTGGGGATGCTTTCTCTTTTCTATCTTTTCTTCCTTCCTCCCTCTCCTTCTTTTATTATATTATTATTTTTATAGAATATAAGGTGTACTATTTACTATATATTTTTAATAAAAATATAGTTTGTGGATGCTTTTATGGGTATAAAATAGTATTCTGCATCAATATGCCCCACCTCCCTGCCATTGTATTTGGTTTATTTGTTGTATGTGCCATGGCATTTCACCCTTTTATATTTTATATTCTAAGTTTTTTAACTTTGTAACAAATGTACTTTTAAGTTTAAAAGTAAGTTGTACCATGTAACAATGTTAGCAAGGACGGGAATCCAACCACTGCTTCTCTGTATTGAGCAGGTCCCTGAAAGAATCTAGATGATTGTGTAACACAGTAGCTAGCCAGGATAACAAGTTAACGAGTGGCAATTAACACCTAGGAAACCACAAACTAACAAGAGGAAAGGATCAATACAGAGCCAGAAACTTCCTGAAACTACACTGTTAAAGGTACAAAAACTCCTGTTTGAACTAATCAATGCCGAAGACCAACTCTTGGGACTGAATACCTGCCCCCACCTCCGATCAACTGCCCCCAGAGCTCTATTCATCACGGCAGTGAATTAATCAAACTTGATCAACGGACTCCTGAGACTGCACGTACCTGCGGATGTGACCCCTGGGGCTGACAGCTGCCATCCAGCAACCACCAAGGAGGACATCCCACGAGGTCAATGACCCCTGGATTGGGTAAGCCCAAAAACTGGGGAGTCACCAAAGTCTGCCAGAGAGGGATAAAAGGCAGTGAAGAATGACCCCCAATGGTGCTCTCTTTGACCTGACCAGCACCCTGCCTGCCCAGCCCGAAGGACCAGTTGACGACCCCCTTCTGAAGCAACATTGCACTGAAAGAAGCTTCAACTGGTCACTGATGGTGGACTCGAACGCTTGGGGATAGGTATATCTTGACACCGGTGCTTAGTGTTCATAGCTAGCTACTGTGAGTGTGTGCATGCGTGAATGTGTGTGTATTTGAGGGGATCAGCTCCAAGATTTATGATCTGAATTTTGCATCTGTCTAATAAAGTAGAATTTTATGATGATCCTGCGAGTTGGTCCTTTGTAGCCAACACTAGGATTGACCTCTGCAGCACTCACTTGATACCGGCTGCCAACTAGACATTGAGCCATTGACTACTACCCTCTGAGCCCAAAGATCCAGCAAGTTTTCTAACCACCTTACTGTCCATTCATCCTGCTGGAGCCCCCCAGCTGTGCCGGAGCCCCTCACTCCCCACTCATAGTCCCCTGCCCCTCAGCCCTGCTGGGCTGGGGGGAGGGGCAGGTGCCAGGTCTACGGGACCAGGGACTAGGAGGCAGCAGCTGCTACAGTGGAGTGGAGTGTGGAGCCTGGCTCCCCGTCTCCGATGGGCAACACAATCATAGCACAGCCATCTGCGGGCTCCCTGCCCTGCTGCCCTCCCCCCAGCACCTCTGCAGCTCAGTGGGCAGGACTCTGCAGCACAGCAGAGCAGGGCAGAGAGAGGCTGGACAGGGAAGCTCGTTGCTGTTGCTGGGAGCTCCACACTGCTGTAGCCAGGCACCTCTGTCCACCCAGCAGTGAGGGGCACAACGCCACGCTGCTGCCCCCACTGCTGCTAGGTGGACAGGGAGTGCTTTGCCATCATGGCGCAGGGCTTGTG
The DNA here is from genome assembly GCF_030867095.1 of Alligator mississippiensis. Lineage (NCBI taxonomy): Eukaryota > Metazoa > Chordata > Crocodylia > Alligatoridae > Alligator > Alligator mississippiensis. The sequence goes on along the minus strand of NC_081836.1, from coordinate 42,425,629 downwards.
GTGGTGGCATCAAGCCTCCATGTTCCACTCTGCCCTGCCTTACCAGGCCCCACCTGCTGGGTTGCAAAGGCCCTGGGGGGAGGGCAGCAGGGTGGGGAGCACAAGCCCGTAGTAGACAGCCTGTCCCTGGCTTCTGCACAAATCTAGGGAGCACATACTCCCAATGTTCCCCTGGGAATGTGTGCAGTGGCAGGGAGACAGCTGTCCGCGGCCCTGTCCCACTCCTCACTCAGGCCCTGCAACCATGCATTCTGGTCGCATGCCCCATGCACCATCCCAGATAGGCAGCAGCCCCAGCCGTACCCAACTTCCTCCTTCCTTCATTATAGAGACCTCAATCTCAATTCCCCACTGCACCACAAGACTTACCTGTGGGGAGCTGCTCTCCAGGCTGCTTGGCCATGTACATGTGTATGTGTACACATGCACATGGTGCCCCCTGCTGTCCACCCTTCTCCTGCTCCCCCCAGCCCTTTATAGTCTAGAACTCTGCCAGTCTGCAAGGGGAAACCCACCATTCCCCACATTTTTCTTCTTTAAAGGACAATTCTGGGTTTTTCTCCTTAAAATGAGAAAATCTGGGTTTTACCATGTTTTTTCATGGCAAATGAAAAACCCAGATCTCCACATAGTGTGCTAGCTGCACTCGTCAGCCCTAGCTCACATTCATTTAATGGAGTAGTGGGATCTTGTCCTTAATCCCAACAATTGTACCTCCAGCCATGCCAGATATGCATGGTAGGACATGCAATTTTGGGATCAGATTGCAATGGCACTATTACTATTTGCCAGTGCAAGGGGACAGTGCCAATTGAAAGTTGGCTTTGAGAATCCCATGTAGTCCCAGCCCTGGGACTGAAAACTGTAGGTCTCAGCCCCAACACCGAGCTGGGGCTGGGACTGGTTCAAGACTCCGGTGCAGCCCCAGGGCTGGGACAATCAGTTGATTGTGGGTCCTGGCCCTGGAGCCAGTTTCAGACTCCTGTGTGGTCCTGGTGCTGGGTTTGAGAATCAGCTGAGTCTTGAGCCAGTTCTGGTTACCCTGCCATATGCTACATATAGATATGTATGTTACACATCTTTTGTGGTATATTTTTGTGGCTGGTTTCCTGTTTTGTCATGCCATTAATTTGTTGAACATATGGCAGGGTTACTATTTATGGTGTGATTAACAGGTTAATCGTGTCTGATTGTAACGTCTGCCAGAGGCCATAGTAATGGAACCCAAGTATACCGACTCTTGTTCTGTCCACTGGGCACAATGCCTCTTACTGTCTTCTGTTCATCAACAATACTGTGTGTTTGGTTGTGGGAATGGAATAGAAAGAGTAAAATGTAAACAAATGCCCCATTGAGAAGCTTGCAGATTAGTGTGACATAACTGCTATAGATCCATCAAATTGAAGAAAGACTACAAATCCCCAAGGACAGCGGTCATCTCTGATTGAAAGTGCCTATTTGGGAACCCTCAGGTCTTTTTCTACAGTCTGTAGTGGTTAGCACCTGCTTGAGAAATGTCCTCTATAAATATAAATAATACGTTTCTGTTTCAGACAATATTTACATTGAAAATTACCCTCACGCAGCTGGACGTTCTTTCTAGAAACTCAAATCTGCAGTTGCTATTCAAATAAAGGAGCTGGGGTATTCTTGGGGAGGGCCTTGTGATGAAAATCCTTGTTATTTAATGTGATCTTTCGAAGAGGAATTTTGAAAAATAGTTAGCTGCTGTCGCTAGCAATTCTTACTACAACTCATGCAAAGTGACACGTGAGGAAGTCCTTCTTACTTTTCTTGTCCTTACTTTTTGACCATTTCTGTTTATTGATCCTGATGGCTCAACATTGCTTCCAAAACGAATATTTTGATAGCTTGCTGCAGTCCTGTAAGCCGTGTCACCTTCGATGCTCCAGTAAGCCACCTTTTTCATGTCAGAACTATTGTAATGAGAGTAAGTAATATTTCTGCAATACTTTGTTGTGCATTTTTACATTGTTTGTTGCATTGATCTGAAATATGAAAATATTATCTGACCAAGTGAAGACATATACAAAGTATCCTGTATTTGAACTGAACTATATTAGCACAAGTAAATGTTTCAAACTACTGAGCCATCACTCAGCAAATTACTCTTGACTGATGTGAAAGGCTTCATATATTAGGTCATGTACTTATTCTTTATTGCTTCTATTTTTAATTTATATAATGTCTACTTTATTTTGAAGGTGCTGCAGACCCAGTGAAATTATCACATGGAATTATTTGGATCTGTTTAGGCATAGGAATACTTTTAACATTCGCAGTGTTTGTATTAATGGTCCTATTTAAAAGAAGGTACTCAAAGCCATCAAAGGAAGAAATTAAAATTACAGGTATGAAATATTTCAGATTATTAAGAACTTCAACTATGTTCTTCAAATATATAGATTTTGGGTGTGGCATACATTGCCAGAATCAGATATCTTTACTAAAATCGAATAGCGCCCAATTCCACAAACAGTCCCACTGAAGTCAAAGGGACTAATCGTGGAGTAAAGTGCTTCCAAGCATGAGTCAAGATATCAGACTATTTCCAATAAAAATCTGTAACCCTCAGCTCTTTTGTTACACACATGCTTGGTTTTGCACTCCAGAACGTATTTTCAACCATCTTATTACTATGTTGGTAAACCACCTCTACGATTTTCTTTATCAAGTGCTTAATCTTCTCATTGGATTTTACCTGAGTCAAGAATAAAAAATGAAGATTAGCCTCCCACCTTGTAAAGGGTTAATTGATTTGTTTTAAATCTGTAATGCTTCAGAGTCATGCATATGATGTCTTTTGCCTTTGGTAGTAAAGAATTCAGTAAGTTTTTGCACTTTTTGTACTCATTAATATTTACAGCAAAGCTGCTTCTACTAATATACATTAATTAGTAAATACAGTTAGTAAATACAGACATTTGAATTCTTACTGAGTATATGGCACATACTGAAATACCCCACCATACTTTTACAGAATCTTCCATGGAGCTAAATATTATACTCCAGACTGACACTGAGAGCTGTGTGAATGCAGATGGAATTGGGGAGACACTCCAAAGTGAATCATCACTCATGTATTCAGTACAGGAATGCACTTGTATGGATTGTAACCTGGTGAAACCCCAAACTGGCTTTGATACCTCTTTCCCATTACCAGCCACAGAGGAAGGAGCTGCTGTTTTAGTTACTACAAAGACTTCTGATTGTTGCAGCTATCTTCCAGGTGTTGTACAACTACGATAGGGAGAAAAGTGTTTTTACTGCATACAGTGAATCAGTTCATAGTGTAATATAGAAATAATATAGTTATACTCATAAATCTTATTACTGGCAGTTACTGGGGAAGATTAGTACATCCTGTTTCCTTGTACCTCTTGTATTTCACTTTCATTGCTTTTGTTATATTGCTTCTAATTTTAGCTTATTTTTATATGTATATTTTTACATTATTGCTTGAAGCCAGGGTATTTACTAGAATTTATAAGCTATAACAATCTCTGTGTGGGATGAATGTTTTTGCACTAGCATTTAAAGACTATATTTACTTAGTCAAAGGGCTGGATGCACACAATTGATATCAATAAACAAGTTTATATATATTTTATGTAAAAAATATTGTATCAAACTGTTGGTTGTAGTACGAAAACAAGTGTACAAAAGAGAGCATATATGTCATGGATGGACTCTTTGGAGAAAAATTGCTTCAGATCTAGGTTTTAAGACTTTGGGCACAGCACAGTGGGGAATGCTTGAAATTGGAAATGCTTTTATGATACATGCATTTAGAGAATATACAGTGAGAACTACTTAAGACAACACCTGTGAACCCCACTACATGTGGATGTGATGCCGCAGAGCCTTGAATTGCCAACACATTTTCTTATGGTGGGTGTTTTCATTTATAGACCAAGTCTTGTTGAAGTACAAGGATGCAAAAAGTTATTTGTACTACAAGGTATTTACAAGTATTGTCAACTAGGTAGTAGCGTAACAGTTTTCAAATTTTGGCACAAAAAGATATGAATCTTCATCCATGTTTAGGTACCTAAGAAGTGTCCTGATTGTCATAGATGATGAGCACCTCAGCTCCTACTGAAGCCAGTAAAAGCTATGGGTGTACAACCACCACCCTCTCTGTACTACAAGACAATTTCCAACCAAGGATTTAAAAATGAATAAGCAATTATGAATGAATTAGACTTCATAACACAAGAATAACTCATATTTAAAATATGTGAAAACTGAAACACAGAACTAAAGATTTTAAATAACTTGACAAATATAATAGATCATGTCTAACATATATGCCATATATTTGGGTGTTTCATTGTGGAGTCAGTTGCCTGACTTTAGCTACACTAGTCTGAAGACTTTGGCCTAAGTTTACATAGCGCTTAAAGCACTATTATTTGTATGACTGGTACTAACCTAAGAGCCCTAGTCATGGCCCAAGACTCCACTGTGATGGTCCATGTCCCCAGATACCTTCTATAGATGTTTCTGTGACTACAGCTGTATTGATTTTCAGTCTTGCATTGGACCTTGCCCGAATACACGTCCTTGCATCCAGGTATGGCTGTAACCCTCAGCTGAGTTCATTAATATGAAGAACGTTGCTTTTGATTATTTTGTCAACTAGCTTTCCCAGCCCTCGGAGACATTGGTGCACTGTTCCTATTTCACGACACAGAAGTTTAGATTTTTATTCTCATTTTGTGCCCAAATTCTGTTCATTTTGCCCTAACAGGTGGGGTTTCTTCTCTTTCTTTTCTTGAAGGTGCAGATCTTAGATTTGAAACAACTCTTACACAAAGAACCAGCGAAGGGAAGGTTGTTTCTTGCCGCATATGCCCAGGTGGAGGTCAGTTGCCAGCATTCATAACTGATGTTTCTAGGACAGTGGTTCCCATTCTTTCCTGACCCGAGGCACCTGGCCACAACTTGTGTGAGCTGAGAGCATAGGCGATGTGTAGGGGGGACGTGGGGGGGCACGTGCCCCCAAGACTGGCCGCTGCTGAAGCCGCCCTCGCTACCTGCCTCCCTCCCCCTCACTGCCAACACCGCCTCTGGTGTCTGCAGGTGGTCCCTGCTTGCTGACACCAACACCAGCATCTGTGGGCAGTCATCACTTGCTGTTTCTTGCCGCTGACACCAACGTCTGCGAGCGGTCCTTGCTTGCTGCTGCTGACACAAACACCGGCATCTGCAGGTGGTCCTTGCATGCTGCTGACGACACTGATGCCTGTGGGTGGTCCCTGCTCTCGGACACCGGCATCTGTGGGCAGTCATAGTATCATAGTGCTTAGGGTCGGAAGGGACCTAAACAGATCATCAGGTCTGAGCCCTTGCCCCGGGCAGGAACGGGTGCCGGGGTCATATCACCCCAGCCAAATATCTGTTGCCTCCTCTTGAAGACCCCCAATGTAGGAGAGAGCACCACCTCCCTTGGAAGCCCATTCCAGAGCCTGACAGCCCTAACTGAAAGGTAACGTCTCCTGATGTCCAGCCTGAACTTTCTCTCTAACAATTTGTGGCCATTATTCCTAGTAACCCCAGGTGGTGCCCGGGGGAACACAGCCTCCTCCAGTTCCTGCTGGTCCCCTCTGGTGAGTTTGTAAACGGCCACCAGATCCCCTCTCAGCCTTCTCTTGTGGAGGCTGAACAGGTTCAGGCCCTTTAGCCTCTCCTCATAGGGCCTGCCCCACTGCCCCTTGACCATGTGAGTGGCCCTCCTCTGGACCCTCTCAATGCTAGCCACATCCCTCTTGAAGTGCAGTGCCCAGAACTGGACGCAGTACTCCAACTGCGGCCTGACCAGCGCTGCACAGAGGGGAAGGATCACCTCCCTGGACCTGCTTGTGATGCATCTGTAGATGCAGGACAAGGTGTGGTTAGCCTTACTGACTGCTTCCTCGCATTGGCGGCTCATGCTCATCCTGGAGTCAACGGGGACTCCAAGATCTCTTTCTGCCTCTTTGTTGACAAGAAGGGTGCTCCCCAGCCTGTAGGTGTGTCGCTGGCTCCTTCTTCCTAGATGCAGCCCCTTGCACTTGTCTGCGTTGAATTCCATCCCGTTCTCATCCGCCCACCTCTGTCCTCGCTTGCCACCGCCGACACTGACACCGATGCCGACGTCTGCAGCCCGTCCCCGCCACGGTGCCCCCATCTCAGGAGGCACCAGTCATTCATGGCCGAGGCACCCGGTCTGTCCGTGCCCCTGGCAGGGCTGCCAACTCTGAATCTATTTCGGGAGGTTTCATCACACGACATCATGACATGAATGACTTTACATCAGGAAGGCAAATACACAAAACTATTACATTTAAAAAACCCCACTGGACTCCTGTATGCATCGGATTCAACACTGAATGCTGATTTTAACAGCCGCCCTAGCACTGCTCTCAGCATCTCCTGGAGAGGCACAGCTCCTTCCCGGACACTGCAGAGGGGTCGGCTTTGGCGACCCCAGCCTCGGGCAGCAGCGGCACCCGGATGCGCCCCCGAGGGGAGCAGGCACCTCCCAGCGGCCGGGCGGCAGGCCCTGGCGCGGCTGGGCGCGGTGTTTACCTTCCGGGGCGGCCGGCCTCACTTCCGGGGCGGTGTCGGGGCGCTGCTGCCTGCAGCCGCCGCGGCGGGACTCGGGCGGCCCGTCCCGGCGGCGCCATGAGCGGTGAGTGCCGGCGGCGCCGCCTGCCCCGCGGTCCCGGGGAGGTCGCACGGCCGGGGCTGGCCCCGCGCCGCGACCAGCGCGCTCCGGACGTGCCCGAGCCCCGGCCCCGGCGCCTGGTTGCAGCCGAAGCCCGGCGGCACCGGCTTGGCCTCGGCTTCCGACGGGCCCCGCCGCCTGGCACCGGCCTCCGAGCCCCAGCACTGCGGGAGCAGGAGCGGCTCCTTCTTTCGGCCGTGAAATGCCGACGGGAGTCAGTAAAGCTCGTCCCGCCGAGCAAAGCCACCCCCGTCCCAGGCGGCCTCGGGGCTGCCGGCAGCAGGGCAGGGGGTGGGGCGGGAGACCCCGGCCCCTGGTCCTACTTCACCGCTTGAAGCTCTTGGGAGGTGCTGTGGGAAGGTGATATAACAGCTCGGGGTTAACCGAGCCTCCCGATGCCTGAGGGATGGTGTTTGTGCCCGAAAGCTTGCAAAGAGCCCAATCTTTTAGTTGGTCCAATAAAAGAGAGCACACCTAGGCCAGGAGCCTCTCCCGCCGGTGTCCTTAGATCAGCGCGGCTGCAACCGGCAGCCCTGCACAGGGTTAACTGAGGCAGCCGATGAAAGGCAAAGGTTGCGAAAGAGAAACTGGTCAGGAAGGGAAAGTGAAAACATGTTAGTTGCATTTTCTCTGCTTTGTTTATGTGGCCTTCGTCCTTAGGAACAAACAGCATCTGAGTTTCCTCCTGAAAGGAGAGGAGACCGATTTGTTAGTGTTAGTCTTGTGTGGGATACAGGTAATGCTGGAGCCTGTTGTTGGACCATAAAAAGTGTTAAGCTTGAAGTTTTGCCACTGAATACAAAGCTAGTCTTTGGTCCATGAAGGTCTAAATCTGTTTTTCAGGTAAAACTTCAGCCCTACGATCACCCCAGGTGGGGTTTGGGATATGCATAAAGTTACATGAACCAGGATGATGGATCTAGTGTTTGACTGTCCTTAAATTTACCTTTCTTCCCATGGTCTGCTTGAGGTTTCCACCAATTTTAACTAGACAGCAGCATTGCTCTCTCTTCTGAATAGTTGAGTTTATGGATATGTGAAGTCTTGGCTTCATAGAACAGAGTAGGAGGACTTTATCATTCATGCTGGTTTCAGGTGGAATAGGAGGTTAAATTTGAGGTTGTCAGCCTTAACTAAGTCCTATCTGGGCTGAACACCAGCATCAGCAGCTAGTCAAAAAAAATCTTAAAATTTAGCCTTAACCATTTCTACATCATGAACAGAAATGTTTTATATGGTTAAAACCATGAATATTTGTAAATTGTACTTTAAGTCTTAAAGATCTCCCTTTCTAACGGAGGCACGATTTCCAGGAATGAAGTCATTGTGGATTTTTTTTGTTCAGTTTGCTAAATATGCTAACCTTGATGAATTGTAATTACTAGAGTTTATATGCCAATCTGTGTACAAACTGGAATTTATTGTATGGCAGATTTGTTTTCTTAACATGGAATTGGAGGTATCTTTTGCGTGATGGGGAACACTTCAGTGAAAATAGTACAAGCTGTGGGGTGTAATATAATTTTAGATACAGATAGAGGTTGGCAAAAAGGGCTTAGAAACATATCAGAATCTAATTTAACCATACAAAAACTTATCATTGAAGCCTGCAGAGTTTTTATCTAACGTCATATTGAAAAGTGCACAGAAGTAGATGATTTTAAGTGGTTGCATAATTTAGGGAGATATTTAACTTGCCACTTACTTCTTGGATAACTTCCTGATTTAGATAACCAGGAAATAGAAATTTAATGATTTCATTTTAATCTTTATTTGATTTTGCTGTGATTGCCTCTGAACAAGAGTATGGGATGTCAAAAAAGAACTCCGAAAGAGTTGCACACAAGAGGTTTTCACGGTACTCCACCTCAAGCCGGTGCTATTGAACACTGAATTCAAATGCAGATTTTTGAAAGCAGATCTTTAAAACCTGATAGGACTATTCTTATACACGCTGTAGTGTAACAGATACATTAGGGCAGGGGTGGGCAATCAGTGGGGCTGGAGGGTGACTTAATGATTTTTGGTGTGCTGAGGGTCACATGTGCATGCTCCCCAGCCCCAGCCTGCCCTGTCTACCCAGATCTGGCACCTACCAGCTACATCCACAGCTGGGGGGGACACAGGATAGAGCCTGGCTGCAGGCCTCTGTGCTGTCCCATCCTGCCCCACCATCAAGGCTCCTGGTGCATGAACGCATGGGCATCCCCCCCCCCCTCCCCCTACAGATCCTAGGAGCCCTGATGGCAGGCAGAAGGGGATGTTTCTGTCCAGCATCCTCTGCAGTGCCTGGGAGATGCAGTCTGGCCCCCAAACTCTGGGCACTCCCTGCCAGCAGAGCTTGGGGCCTCCGTGCAGCTTGCTTGTGGGGCAGACCGCGTTTCCCAGGCACTGCAGGGGATGCTGGGCAGAAGCGGACCCCTTCTGTCTGCCATCAGGGCTCCTGGGAGCTGTGCAGGGAGGGAGTTCCATGTGCTGGCATGTGCCAGCAGCCCTGCCTGTCTGCCTGGGACCACATGGCAGGCCCTAGGTGAGCTGCGCCCCACTTCTGCTATCAGGAGGCACAGGTGGCAGCTCTGGGCAGGTGAGCGGGGCTGCTTCTGCCCCATGTCCTCTGCAGTGCTTGGGCAGTAGGGTCTGACCCTGCAGGTCCTGGGTGGACTGGACTCTATCTTCAAGGCCACTGTGCAGTGCTGGGCAGGCAGGTGGGCAGGGCTGTTTCTGCCCATTGTCCCTGGTGGTATCACCAGACGCTGGAGCCGCTGCTGCCACCCAGACTGCCCACCAGCAGAGGCCAGGGCCTGAGCATGTCTCGCCCAGGGCCTGCTGCGCAGTGTCACTGCCCGGGCCATCCATCCGTGGGTCAGATAAAATCAGTTGGCAGGGCAGACCAAGCCTGTGGGCTATATTTTGCCAACCCCTACATTAGGGTGAGTTAAAAATTTTTAAACACCAGAGTTTTGGCTGAATTAGTTTATAGTTGCTATAATACTGCTTAAGACAGCTATACTTTAAAAAAAAAACTTAAAAAAATCTTCTTTACCTGAAAAGAATGATTTGAAAACACTTTTTCCTCTACTCTAACCAGTAAGTTTCTTATGTTGTATATGTGGGTCTTTTACCCAGTATGGAGAGAAAAAACATTTAAAAAATAAGAATGTCACTGTAAAACCGCAAGAGTGTTGAATTGAAGGCAGGTGCAGTACCTGAAGCTAATTTTGATGTTTTCTGTCTGTCTGTCTCTCTCTCTCTCTCTTTTTTTTTAAACTGGCTTTTAGTGGATGGAGTCTCTTTTAAATGTTTCAGTTTTTGCTAAGTTTAACTCATATTTTCACAATCTTTTTTAGATTTCTGCCTGGACTTCCTTTTTCAACACATTCTAAATATAATCTTCTTTCCCCAATAATTTTTTTGCATTGTGTATGCCTTGTGTGTGCATGCACATGTATGTGTGTGTTGCTATAAGGTTACTGCTGTTTTGAATTTTCAGAGGAGTCCTTTTACTCGGCTTAGGACCAGCCAGTTGCATAATATTAGCCACGTGTAAACTGTGAAATAGAGTACAATAGATCCCTCTAAATTAGTCATTTCTGAACCCATCTTAATTTGCCAGTAGGTTAGGACATGTTGTCTTTCATTTTATTTTTTTCTTTTAGTGGTGCTGGCCTTGACATTCCCTTACTTTTTACAAACCATGTCCTTTCTTCCATTTTCCCACCTGCAAGTGTAACTCATCTGAAAACCAGTGTACCTTTTGCATTTATATTCCTCCTAGAAAACCAGACAAAACTGTCTGTTTATGATCCACTTGTGAAGATAACCCACATTCGTTGTAAAAACTTTTATGCTGGAAATGGTTGCTGTGACCTGAGCATATGAAGTGTACCCCTTCCTTTTTTTTTGTCTCCAGTCAAGCTTTGTTTTCACAGCAGGAAATTTCTTTGTTTTGTTTTGTTTTTCTGGGTGATAGACTTATTTAAGAACTGCTGATACCTCCTGGAAGTCCTTGAACATTTTCTGGATCTGTTTCTGTCCTCTGATAGAGTTGTGCAACTCTTGTTAGTGGTGGAGTAGCGGGTGAACATGCATATCTGATGCAGACTTGCCCGTTTAATTGGAAAATTTTGCTTATACGACTTATATTTATGTTTTTACAAGTGACGCTTTGAACAAAAGAATGACACATGCTGCTTCCAAACTGAACTACTACTACTCCTACTATTGATTTCTTGATTAAAGTCTTCATTTACTTTCTGTTTTCACATTCGTCTTTACAACAACCAGTTGTGATATTGCTGAAGACGAAGACTTTGAATAAAAGCATTAGGGACAGATGAAACTAGGAGCAACAAAGGGTGTGTACAGAAGTTGCTTTTTTGCTATTTAAAGCGCTTTATTTCTATGACTTAACAGAAGTGCACAGCTTTACAGCACTGTAAAAATGGGTACAGTGCTTTAAATTAACCCTTGTTAAATGAGGTATTAAATTTGAAGCATTGTATTTTACAGCATTTCAGCAACCTACAGGGCTTTACGTAACTTCTGTACACCAAATACTGCACTTCTGTTGTGTAACTTTATAGTGCTATAAAAATGCTCTAAATTACAGCATTGTAAAATGTGCATGGAGCACTTCTGTACACACTCAAAGATTGTTATCCTGCAGACATCCTTTTTTTTTTTTTTTTTAAAGAAAGAAATTGTAGAAGAAACTAAACTGGCTTTAAATATAGTGTTTTTAAGACTTGCCTAGAATTTTAAAGGATCATCATAATTAACTAAGGCTAGTAAGACTACTTTGTGTTGATAGATATTTATTTGCTTGCTTTCTTTAAAGGGAAGTGGGATAAAAAATAAATTTCTAAAAACATATTACAGGCCACTAGTCTTATAAAAAAAACTGAAAAGTGCTTTACTTTGCATTTTATTCTGTTCAGATTTAAATTGGACTGACTAGTGTTGATTTTTGGATATCTTATGTTGCAAGTTGTAGACATTAGAAAGGGCTTGTTTAAATACAACCCAATAACTTAAAGCTTTAAGTTTTCTTTTAAAAATTCTTGAGGGAAAACATAATATAAAAATAGGGTTTTATAAGTGGTCCTTTTTCCCTTACAGAGCCTACCGGCTGAATGCAACAGTAGCAGAGTTCATGTGATCACTAGGAACGGATTTTTTTTAAGTAGGACTAGCCAGACAATGCATGATTCAGAGCATTGATCTTGGTGGGAAGTCATCCAGAGTAGTCATGGAAATTGATAGCGATAGGCATGTGGAGTTACGATTGTTAGTACAATTTCAACTGTCATATGGATATAGTCTGTATAATATGGATGTGAAATAGAAGCCATTTAGTATCATGCAATTGAATTCTTAGCGTATTCATTATAGTAACAAGGAACTTTTCTGAAGAATTTGTATATCTATTGATTTCTAAGTTTTAAAGTTATTAGATATAATTGTGGCAGTAGTATGGATTTGTGTATTGGACATCAGAGACCCCCCTTTACTACATACCCCACATGATGTAGAATTTATTTCTATCTGATTGAGGGCCAGTCAACATGTGAAATTCCTGTCTACTAACCTGAAAAAAACTTCAAATTATTGACCTTAAGTTCTAGTTTTTTGTATAACCTTAAGATAAACATAGCGTTTATGACCAGTTTTTCCAGGTATTTGGAAAGGGTAGGATTATAGAAAGACTGAGTCTGAACCAGCAGGGGTATTTGTGTGCTTTTGGTGGTTTGGTTTATGTTTGGATTTGCCAAGAGTTTAGTGTGAATTGAACACTTCTCTTGTATAATCTTATGTGATTGGCTGTAAAGCATGAAGAGCTACAGCTAACTATGTAGCCCTTTGTTTTTAGAAATTTAAATACAATCACGAACATTATGTAATTTTAGCTAAGTTATAATCTCTGAAGTGACTCGAGGTTGGAATAATAAGGATTGTACAGGTCAAGGCTAACATGCATTTGGCATAAATGCTTGATGAAGCTTACAAGGTAATTAGTTTTACTCTAGAGCATTAATTATCCAAATACAGGATGTGCCACCAACTGCTTGGTATGCGGTTCAAGTAAAAGCAGTGGTATAAAAGAGAATTATTTTAATGACCAGGAAAAAAATGGAATAATCAACAAACTGAAAAAGGCAAATTTGTTACCAAACTTGCTTTAGAGAATGGTGTCAGAGTAGCTTGTTTATTATATGTTTTGTAATCAAACAATTTGACCTCATGAATAGTTTTTGATCCCACCTAGCTTAGATAATTAATCCTCCTGTATATAAAATTTGGCTCTTATTTAGAACTATTTGTGTCTCATCCCATCTAACCGATTAAAAACCACCAGCACCAACCGAACCTACCTCTGTGGACCGCACAGCCTGACTGAATGGTCACAATATAAAGCAGTGCTGTCTGTCTTGTGGACTGTGTACAGCTTTGGAGGTTTTGCTTTGCAGCCCCCAGACTCCCGCCTGGCCTTCTCATTACTCTGGCCACAGCAGCTGGGGTCCCTGGGTTTCATCTCCCTCCTTTAGCTTCTGCTTCCTGCCCCTGAGCCAGTGCTGGGGGTAGGCATGGGGGGGGGGCATAGCACAGCCTGTGGGGCTGGGGGAGCCGCTTGGTGGCATGGGACACCTGCATGGTACAGTTCAGTGGGGGACCTGGGAGTGGGGACAAACATGCTTGTGAGGCATGATGCAGTGAGGAGGGGATAAGGGTTGTGTGTCATGGGGCAGCAGGTGGGGGTCCACATGGTGTGTGGCCCTGTGGGCCATGGCCCCTGCTGGCACACCCTGTGACATGCAATCTTTAGCTGCTTAGAAGTTGGGCAGTCCTGACCTGAAATTTAACCTTTTTGAATGACCTCTGCAAATTTAATAATGGAAAATGTAACACTGAGGATTTTACATAGTTAGCTGACAGGCATTTGGTTAATGACATCTATTTTGTGACCTGTTTTCTTTTGCTTGGAATTCACGTGGGAATGCTCTTAGTCCAACTATTGTCCAGTAATTTGAAAGTCCTTCTGTAGAAGGAGAGTATCTTTATCACAGCAGATGTTTTTTATATCTGCTTCGTGCATGAATAATACATCTCTGAGATTCCATAGTGGTCCAGCAGTGAAGAGGCTTCAAGAGAAAGTGGCAAATATTTTTCCACTGTCCTTTCTTCTCCAGTTCCTTGAATGTGTGATGGGTGGCAGTTAGGGAAGCGTATGTATTTCGAATTCTGATACAAATCTCAGAATTTTGCAGGAAATAGAATGTTCCATGGGAAAAATGAGCTAGACCATTGTATGCCCAAGTCCTGACACATTTGAAGCAGGGGGCAATATGTTTTTAAGAATTTTCTAGACCTGTGATAAGAATGGGTAAATGGTGCATGGCGATATAGGCTAATTAAGCTGCACACGTTATGTGAAGCCACAGATGTTCATGAAAGATTTTTAAGCAAGCAGAGCGTGAAGAACTGACACCACATATTGCTGAAGTGGTACAGATAACAAAGTTAAATGTTGTGACTGAGTAATAGTGTTCGTGTGCCGTGCCTTGCTTATTAACAAACTTTGCTTGATTGGTGTTAATGATCGAGAAGAATGTGTTCATGGTAATATTTTAAAAGCTCTAGTTTAATATTTCTCCATTCTTCAAGAAGAATGATTTACTACAATTAAACTGCATGGTACTGTTTTAAGTATTGGTTCTGTATTTTAGATAAAGGCTATCTGAAAAAGCAAAACAAGCTTTGATTCGGCACCATTTTACTCCAACAAGTAGTTCTGCGGTCTCAGTTGGCTGTGTAATGTATGTGAGGAAAGAGTTCAGGTGCAGCAGAATTAAGCCTAATATATTTTTATTAAACTATATTAGCTTAAAAAATAATAATGGAGCTTTATTGAATTTTAGGATCACAGAACAATGATGCCAAAAGACAGTTTCTTCTAGAGCGGTTACTGGATGCAGTTAAACAGGTAAGAAATGCAAACAACAACGGTAAGTCTGCCTGAATTTTGAAAGCTTTTTTTTTTTTCAGTATAAATGCTGAGTTGGCCACTCCTGCAAAATTTATCATTGTCTTTTCCTCTCTGCAACAAATGTAGAGAGAGTCTTGCCTTCTTAAGTGAGTTCTCTGCTATGAAAAATAACACGTAGTGTAACATGTTTGAAAGTTTACTGGAGACAAGGCAGGTTATCACAGTGCATGTTGACTGTTTAAGGTAAACCCCCAGACTCCTTCTGAGTGTGTCGGCATGTGTTGCAATTACGCCTTGCATTTTTTACAGTACAATGTTAGTAAATATGTTGAAGGTGTACCTTTTTTCCTAAACCAGAAAGGGTCTTTTGTCCACCCAGAAGGTATACAGCCAAACCTTTTAAAGATTTTTAACGCCAGAAAATAATGTAAAATATTTTAGAAGTTTAGAATAAAATCTCTTATTTCTTAGCTACATTAATCCAGAATTTGAGGAAGAAAGCAGAGAAAGTGTGCTGGTTTGTTTTTTGATGATCTCCATACCTCTTAATATTGAAGAGGTGTTAATATTGACAAAGATGGGCTTTTTCCTCAGTCCATATCTTGTCATTATTTGGCAGCTTTTGTCTATTTATAATGCACTATAGAAAACAGTGCTTATAAACATTGTTTCTGAAAGTAGGTGTGTGTAAATTCAGGCCACAAGTTCTAACTGGAAATAGATCTGGATAACACTGGCATACTGGTGAAACTAGTTTGAGGAAAATCGACTTCTCAGCCAAGCTCACAAAGAAGTTCTAAAACTATTAAAATTTGTTTTTTCAAAATATTTTATTTTTGAAAAACTTAAATCTATTTAATTTCTCAATTAATTTCTCAATTAATTAATTTAATTTCTTTTTATTTATGAAGGACAATAATTTTAAAAGACCTGTAAGTGGCAATGTAAGCCGTGAATATATTAGTTACTTACTGAGTGCAAATTTCCACCCGATTAATTTTTGTTGCAAGGACGTGTACATATGGAAAGTCCCAAACCCAGTAATACTTTAGTTGTCTTTTGTCTTTGCTGTTGCCTTACCAAGAGCCCCTTACATAGATTGTTCTGGTCAGCAAGAATCTTTTTGTGCTGTGATGATAGTTTTGTCAGATAGTATAAATATGAAAATAAAATTCAGGTTCCTTTTAATAACAGGCAGCCACCTTAATTTGCACATCTTTCCTGCTTGTCTTAGGTGACTGAATTTTTGTTTTCTTTTGTTTTAAAATGCTTCAGAATCTTCAGATTCTTAATATTGACGGTATCCTTTTAAACCTGTTTGTTACAGTGTCAAATCCGGTTTGGAGGAAGAAAAGAAATTGCTTCAGATTCTGATAGCAGGTAAAAAAAATATAATAACAATAATAAAACTAACATCAACAACAGAAAAAAACTTTTAGAAGGTTAAACTGCGTGTCCTGCTTACATGGAGTTCACCATAGGAAAATTTTTGCCCTTTTGCAAAGAAATCCTTGCTTACGTAACTTCAGCCACAAGAAACGGTTGGTTGCATTCTTTCTGCTTGTGCATGCAGTGTTCCAGATGAAGGGGCCGCCCATGTGCTTAAGTGTTTGCAGGATCAACGCTGAATTCTGGAGTGTGGGCACAGGGCCCTTTAACTTAGACGATGCCCTACATCTGTTTGTTTTCTGTTGTGTTTCTTCTTCTTTTAAAAAAACAACTAATTAGAACCAGGTGGATTTTTCACTCCCAGTGTTCTACCTGGAAGTGACTGGTTTCTCTCATCTTATTCTAAAATACATCTCTTCTAAGTAATACAAATTCAGAGTGGAAATTTTCATTTAGACCCTGTTAATTTCAGCTGATCAGCTCGGTTATGGCTTAGGTAATAGGTTTGTGGCCTTTACTTGAATAACTGTTAATGAGAACTGATGGAGACTAATATAGTGTTTTGTTGCTCTTCCTGAGTTCCTTACTTAAGAATTGGGAAAATGAAACTCCAAAGAGAAAAACAATGGCTCTATTTTTCCTGTAGTCTCCAACATGTTCAGTTGCCTTTTCACCTGCAGTTAGTCATCCTTAGACAATGTCTGTGGAAACTGCTATGTTCCTAACTTAGATTTCCACCCCCCCACCTCCATGAGAGGCACAATTAATTGACATTTGATTTTTTTTTTTTTTTTTTGTGTGTCCCACCTTTTCCATGTCCTTTGTAAAGTCATGGAGGAAGGCAATGTTTGCTTATGTATACTGTTAAAATGGACATGGGTTTCTGTAGATGTCAAGCAAAAACTTCTAAAGAAAAGTAAGATTTTCATGACCAGTCTAAAGCTTGTCTAACTTTATCCCAGTCATGTAATTGGCCCAATAAAAGATATCATCCACAAAAATTCTTGCCTCTCACCAAATTTCTGGATCACTCTGGCTACCACATCACACTAACACTAAAGAAAAACCTTTTGTCATGTTGTTCAGTTACTGAAATGTTTTAGCAATTTGGGTTGTCCCCTTTTAGAATTTGTTTATTGACAAACACAGGCAGTTGGCACTGAATATTATATTGAACCAAATATAGTACAGTTTACACACAAATATTTCTTTTAGCCAGGCAGACTAGTCATCTTAGTCAGTAATGTAGTATTTGGCATTTAAGGCTTTAACAAGAAATGGAAATGTTGTGAACAGAGTTTTCCAATGCTTGATTTTCCAGTAAGAGTTGGAGCTCGTGATTTTTGGAGGTGTTAGCAAGTCTTCAACTTCTGCAATCTGTTAAGGGCTTTAGTTCACAACTAGATATTTTACTAGATTACTATAGTATTTTTTGAGCTTTTACTAAAGCTGGGTTGTTTTAATTATTTTCAGTTCTGCAGTGTCTAACACACAAGGGTCTTGTTGTTGCTTTTTCCAAGTTCTTACAACACGTTCATTGCTATGAGCATATCTGTTGCATGCTATTGAAAACATGTCATTACAGTATTTTCCATTTTAATGGCTAAGTTATCTTTTGTATAAAGCCACCTTCCCATAGATGACAAGTAGGAATTTGTTTCCATAGCTAATAAAATAATTTCCATTTGCTTTTGGAAGGTTTATTCTTTTTAATGCTTTGTACTTAGTGGTTTTGCTTTCATTCTAGTTGTATCTGGGATGTTAATAGCTTGATTGACATCTCTTTATCACAGGAGCTAGATTCTTAATTTTTCTGTTCTTTCTGCCTGCAAGAGTCGCATGGGCTCTTTTGGTCAAATTTGTTTGTTGGCATTTCCTCTTGACCGTAGCAGTTGGCTTTAACAAACATGAAATTGTTCACAACTATTTTCACAATTCCATTCAGAATGTTTTGAATAATATGATACTTATTTTGAAATTCAGATTTTCTTAAAATAACTGATGAAAAATACTGTTTGTTTAAAAAAACCCAAAAAACAAAACAAAACTGTCATAGCTGGCAGCCAGGCTGCATCTATTTCTTCTTTGTGGTCTCCCTGAATTTACAGCTTCAGGTTTTGTAGCATGGGTGTTCCACCATGCTAGGGTGGATTTATGCAGTTCTTCCATTCTTAGGCCAGAGCCTGGGCTATAATATCCCCTATATCAGTGGATGTCAACCTTTTTAGACACTAGGCACCCCTCATTAGACCTGAGATACCCCTCAAAAAATGCCAGCTCTTAATTTTTCACTTATTTTTGACTGTAGAAAAATAATAGAGCTAAGAACTCAGATCACTACAGATCAGAATAGATGTAGTGCTGTAGATTCCTATTTGAAATATCTGAGTTCATCTTTTGAATAAGGTTTGCACACCTAATAATGCTAACTTTGTGCAGCACCCCGCAGCAGTCTTGGAAGGATCTCAATGCCGTTGGACCCTGGTTGCGAATCTTGGTGTGTCTATACAAGATGTTTACTGTGCAGTTGACTACTTAGCTGTACAGTAAATGTCGTGCATCTACATTTGCATCACCATTAGGCCAGACTAATTTATTCTGCATCAGGGGTGCTTGTATACGTGACGGTTACCAAAATGCATACATGACAAAAATGTCAATAGTGTGGCTTAATGGTGTCACACATTACACATGCACCAGTTTGGAGGGTTTTAGATGAGTTTGCATCATTGCAAATTAAACTACATCTGGATGTAGTTCATCTTGCAGTAATGCATTGCTGCTGTCAGCTTGCTCCCTGGACATGGAAGAGGCGGGCAGGCTCTGTTGAAGATGAGGATTGGGCCCCTTGCCTGCTGAAGGCAGAAGCAGTGATGGGCCCAATCCTTTTTTTTTTCCCTCCACAGAGCCTGCCTACCTCTTCAGCAGCCAAGTGGTGAGCTGCTGGTGGGCTGAGTGTCCCTGATCTGCAGCAGGCCCTGGTCCCTCCCTCTGCAGTGGTGACTCCCCCCAGGGCTGCCTGGGGGGCTGCTAGTGGGCTGGGTGCTGTCCCAGTTTGGAGGCAGCACCTGGCCTGATCCAGCTGTTCCCTGAGCCCCACCCCCTGCACTGGGTGCTGCTCCTTGGGTAGGCTCAGCGAACAGTTGGATCAGGCTGGGTGTTGCCCTCGAGCTGGGGGGTGCACTGCCATTGTGGAGGGAAGGACCAGGGCCTCCTGCAGCTCAGGGGCTGCTCAGCTCACCAGCAGCTTGCTCCAGCTCCAACCAAAAAAAAAAAAAAAAAAGATTTGGGGCCCCTCACTGTAACATGATGGAAAAATTGAAATGATGGGTTTCAATTAAAAACTCACCATTTCAATTTGTGGATATAGAACAAAACCCTGAGGACTAAATCCCCGTCATGTGTAGAGGCATGTCAGGATAGTACTTGTAAGTACAAGTACTGTCCAGCTGTGGAATAAAAAACTCTGCAGCAGTGCACATGTAGATGCTGCCCCAGCTGGCAAGTGCTTTAGTGTGGGGGCTGCCTTTCAGTTAGCTCCTCAGTGAAGCTCCCTCATGCTCCAGCCAGCTGATATGCAGCACATTGAGCCGGGTTGGAACAGCCCTGGGGTGGCAGGCTGACTTCCGTGCCACTTGCCAGCTGGGGCTATTCTGGCCCAGCTCAGTATGCTGCTCATGAAGAAACTGTGGAGCAATAAGTTCTGGAGTTTCTTCATGCACATTAATTGCATGTGTAGATGTACTTCCTGTTCTGTAGTAACTCTTCTGAATTGGGGCACCAATGGTTTTTTTAGAACTACTAGTGATTTACTAGCCTTCGGAAAGCCAGCTTGTTGTTGTGTAACAACAGAAACAACACCTTAGAGAAAAGAGTTTGAACAGCACTGCCTACTTCATCTTTTTTTTTTTTTTTTTGGAAGTTTTTGCTTTATATCTAGAGCGAGACTGTGCAGCTAGAAGCCTAGTGCTGCATGCAGCCCTCAGAGGGTCAGTATGTGGCCTATGGGTTTCTACCTGGCTGCTACTCCCCATCCCCACCAGTTGCTCTTGTCCCACGGCCAGGAGGGGGCTTAAGTGCATATGCTGTGCTTGTGGCAAAAAAGGGAACCAGGCTGCCTGCACTGCAGGTGGGTGTGTGGGTGGCCAGGAGAGAGGGGTGTGGGTGCTGCACATTTGCAGGGAGGAACCAGGTTGCCTGTGTTGTGGAGACGAGGGGTGCTGCCTGCGTGGCGTGCGCAGGTGGGAGAAAGTGCAGGCAGCCTGGCTCCCCTATGTGCATAGGTGCGGAGGCATCAGGCAACCTGCACAGTGGTGGGGAGTCAGGCCTGTGGTTCCCAGGTGTACAGCCATCTTGGTGTGTGGTGCCCACTAGCTTGGAAGTTGGACAGCCCTGATGTAGAGTTGTTTCTAGATGTCCATTTTATAGTGCTCCAACAGACACACCCCTTTTGCAGTGCTTAGCCAATCGCTGTGGCTGTGGGAGGGTTAATGCAAGATTCTGCCCCTTCAGTTTGCTAAGCAGACACAGGTGGCAGCCAGCTTGGGAGCTGCATGGCATGCACAATATCTGGCATTGAAGAAAACAGCTTTCCTCTTTAAAACACACAGCCCAATACTGGGGGGCCTGGTTTTGTGGGGAAAATGTGAATGTTGTATTTGAGAAAATACGGAGTGTGTAAATGGAGATTAAATGAATCGGATAAGACTAGCACTCCAATGTAAGAGGATTAGTAGTTTTTTAATTGGCTGTTAATTCTCTCTAACAGTTGTTCTCTCGTTCTAAATCAGTGGTGCTCAACTTCCGGCCTGTGTAGCCATGTCATCTGGCTCATAAAGCTCATCAAGGGTCTGGAAGTCTGGCATCAGGGGAACGCTAGCAGCACTAATTTCTTCCAGAGCTACAGCAATTAGTGTCACCGCTGTTCTCCCGCTGCCAAATTTCTGGACCCATGGGGTACCCTGTGGTTTGGATGACATGGTCCCATGTGCTGGATGGGGCCACTGTACGTCGGAATCTGGCGTATGTCAGAATCTTGTGATCTAGTGCATGAGTCGCACTGGCATGCGGGGTCATGCTGTGACTTAATCTGGTGCCTGAGGTTGCGTTGGTGTGCAGGGTGAGGCATGCGGGTTTTGGCCTGCACGGGGGGTATGCTACAAACCGATCTCTTGTAGGGGATCCAGCCTGCAAACCAACCCTGCATCACTTCCTCAGTTCGCATGGCTGGATAGGTTGAGCAGCATTGCTCTTAGTAACTTTGGCATAGTGGATATGAATTGATTATATAGAGTTTTCAAAACATAAGAGATTAATCAAAGTAAAAGGGTATTTCTTAATATATAATTTAATTGTCTAACTGGCAATTTTCTCTGTCCATTTTCACTTTATTCTGCATGTCTGAGTCTGTAACATTGAAACATAGTACATGAAAAGAGTAATAAACATAATTCGTTATCCTGAGTAATTTATTCTGTTGCAGAGTGACTTGCCTGTGTGCTCAGTTTGAAGCTGTGTTTCAGCATGGTTTGAAGAGGAGTCGTGGATTAGCATTAACAGCAGCAGCGATCAAACAGGCAGCAGGCTTCTCCAGTAAAACTGAAACGGGTAATGCACTGTTCCAACAAGTCTATTGAAAATGTCAAAACATTCCTACTTAGTATGTGTAGGCAGCTGATATAACCTCTAATTTTTGGATTTAAGAAAACAAATCTAAGCTATTTTAGCACATTTAACAACTGAAGCCTCATTATAATATCAAAATGGCCCTTAATTCATTTTTATGTATTATGTTAAGAGTGTTAATGCTGAAGAACGTTGATATTAAATATCTGAAAATAGTTTTAAAATCCTAGGTGGTGTTAATAATTGTTTGGTGCTTGCTGGTACTCATTCTCATGAAAAATGATTATATACCAATATAAAACTGCCTAGAAATGATCCATTTAAAAAAGCAAAACAAAAAATCTATTTACTTTAATCTCTCAATTTCTTGGCCCCCGATGTTAATGCTGTCTACAAAAATACACAGTCCATGCAAATATATGATGTAAATTTTTTGAGCACTCTTTGTGATAGTTGATATTGCAAAACACTGTGTAATTGTGCCATTGAATTTATAATGCTTTCATTTAATTCATAATCATATATGAATTTGTTCTTAAATTAATATTGTTTATGGTATTCAACACATATTTAGGAATCTGCATGAGCTATAAGCCTTGATACATTAAAAAAAATCTTAAGTGGCTTCAGTTGGGTAGGGGTTTATTTATTTACTTATTTACTACTCTTTAATGGTGTGTGTGCAGTGATTATTTTTGGTGGGCTCTTCTCATCGTCCTCCCCTCCTTTTCCCTTACTTACACTCAAAAGTGCTCAGATAGTTCAGCTCCATTAAGCTTTCAGAGGTGATGTCTACTTTGCTTAGCCTCAGCTGGTTTGTGAGTCTGTCTGTCTTTGTGAAAGTGATATCAAATTTAAGATATTTGTAAGGGGCTTTATCTTTCTGACCTATTAACAGCACCCAAATATAACAGTACTATACTTTGAAATTTCATTCTTCAATGTAATGGAATTTATTATTCTGTGACGTTCAGTTAGTTTTGTCAATAATTGTGTGGCTTATCTGTGATGTCTTGTAGCTTGATCTAATTTTTTCATTTGTCATTTCAATGCAATTTTTGTTATTGGATATGGAATAGGACATGGTTTTGCTGGATTTTTTTTCTTGACGTTTTCTTCCTAGTCTGTCCAACTTGTTGGTACAGATTTCCTCCTACATTTCGCTCTTTAATAGTTGTATCCAAAAGTCAAAACAGTATGGAAAGTTGGAATATATATACAAACATAATTCATTTGCTAATGAATTTTTTTGTTTTTGCACTACAAGATTATTTAAATCTACTGTTGCCTTCTATTGAGCTGTATGGGCATTCTGCCTCAGTTTCCCTCCTTCAGTCTTTCAGCAGGCAACCATTAAGGGGACAGTTCTTTGTCCTTTGTTCCCCCATCTCCAGTCATCAGTCTCATCTTTTTGTATAGGGGATAGGTGAGTAAATGTTTTTTTTTTAGGAGAGAAAGAAAAGGATCTTTTTGGCTGTTGAGAAGATCACAGTCAGGACTTATGAGTAGTAACGTGCGGTAGCTGAGTTAAAACTGAGAACATGAATATAGCATGGGAGGCAAACAGGCAACATTGAACAGTGATAGACTATGTATATTGTTAATGGAATCATCAGTGTTTGTTTGCTGGTAAGCTTATTTTTCTGATGGATTGTGTTTCTCAATCTAAATGCAGATGTAAATTTTTACAGTTACCACTTTCTCAGAAATTATTCAGGTTTGTATTCAAGGTGGTAATAACCTGAAGGAAGAGGTGACACCTGTGATTAACAAAACTGTATGACGCAGTTTTGTTCAAAGATGGCTGTGTAGCATTTTTGACAGTAAAAGAGGTAGACTGTTCAGAAGGATTTTAAGGTGAAATTAACTGAAACTTAAGGAAAAAAATGAAATACAGACAGGCTGGAAATCTCTGTTTATTGTGCCAGGAAGGGATCTGTAATATTCTTTTTTAAAATTTTTGTTCACATTAATACAAAATATATGTTTTGAAAAATCTGTTCTTTGAAAAGTGAAGCGTTCTAGAAGATCTCTAAAAATCCCCATGGTCTTTAAAATAATTAATTCTTATATTTATAAAGAAAGTTCTCAACCTTATTTAAATCTTTTGTGAACTAGCAGCGTTCATGGTTACAGCTGTATGTAGTCATGGCAGGTATGCACAGTTGTTACAGGTCTCTTCTTCATTGGTAATGTTGCCACTTTTCTAGTTTATACCTCCTAGTTTAATTTCTTTATTCTCTTTAGTTAAATGAATAACAAAACAGGACTTCAGCTCTGATGTTCATTCATCAGTGTGCAAGTTTGAATCTAGGCAAGATTTTAGCATCTCCTAGAGTTTTAGGATAAAGTGTTTCCGATGCTTTGCAGGATTTGTTTGAAAGCTTGTTAAAACTGTATTATGAAACGAGTCTAAATATCTATGGAAAATTCCTCTCATCTGACCCCTTTTCCCCCTTGCCCCCACTGTCATGCTGCTATTAATACAATAGCTTTAATAGACGCAGAGGTCTGTTGCTCTCTTCCGCTTGGTGAAACACTTCTGTTGTTGCTTGTTGCTAGTGGAACGTTTGTGCCCACGTTACTGTGCTGGGCCAGCATATATGACCTTTCCCGCCTCTTCTTCCACTATGTAGGTCTTGTGCAATACTGTATATTGGTATATATTCTTCTATAATCTCAGATGCTTCAGAACAATACCTGGTAAGAATAATTCATGATTCATCAATCCATTCTTGGATGTTATGTAATTTACTTTAAACATAGGTGAACCATGGCAGAGAAGTCAAATGATTTCCTTAAGATCATGCAGAGAGTATAGAAGTTGATAGTTTTATTTTTTGGCTTATTGCAACATGCCATCTTAATCTATTATAGAAAGTGATTAACTTGCAGGGTCCTGTTACATTTAATGTAAAAAAACCCCTTTTATTCAGCTATATTTCAGTAGCTATTCTTAGAAGAGGGGAAATCAAAATACTTATATTTTATTCAAAATGTCTGTTAAAAGCAAAGCAAAATTTTCTTCTGCTTTGTGAATAGCGAAAAGACCACTATAGCTCTTAATGCCAAAATATTCTTCAGTGATACTATAGTGTCAAAATAGTGGAAAGAGTCTCAAAACTTTTTTCAGTTTGATTATAAGCGAAACATTTAAAACACAGGATAGCCACAGTGCATCAATATGTGTTAGATTCTTTTGCATTTTTCCCTGTCAGAAAGATCTAGAGTTCTGCTTTCTGATGCCAAACTTCAAAATATGTCTGTCTACCCCAGAAATCACTCCAGAATGACTTACTTGCATCACAATGCCACAGCTGCTTAAGGTTGTATAATATGTGTCAGCTTATTTACTGGATCTAAAAAAGGACAAAATGGCATTTTAAAATGATATAAATGATATTTATGTGAAGTAGTTAATTATTTGGTTGAACATTCATAACTTCAGTGTTTTTCCTTTTTATATATTATATTTACTAAAAATAAAATAGGTTTTCTTTCTGATTTGTTTCTTCTTATACATATGTAGTCATGGACTCTGGAAAATGATCAACTTTAGGATTGGGATTTTGGCCTGGCTGTTCCCTCTTATGTTAATGATCAATTGCTTTTGGAAAGCTCATTTTATTTCATTATGTTCTTATATAATGTGTGTTGTTGAGGTACTGTAGTATATAATGCCAGTATTTAATTGCCAATGCATAGACTTCAGACAGATTCCGTAGATTTTGTATTAGCTGTTGATATCTCCAAATCCATTCTTTTTATTAAAAACCATCAATATCTATAAATAAAAAGTGTGCCAGGAGACAAAAGATGATGTTCACATTGAACATAAGAGGAAATATGGTTGTTTTTCTATTCCTGTAACAATTTCACTTCCTTTTTCAAATTTTCTGTCTTCTTGAAACTCAACTGCATTTTGTCAGTCACGAAAGGCTATTCTTTAAAGAAGCAAACCCTTTTAGTGTTGCTATTCATGTGACATTTAAAACAATCATTTTCTTAGATACACAGGTTAAAATTTGGAACAGATCCAAGTAAGTGCACAAGAAATAGATGGATAGAACTACAGATATCCTTAGTCATATAACTTTCTAAATTATAAAAGTTTTTCCATAATATCCTGTGGGAGTTGCACACGATGGTTATATGGTTTTACTTTTTTGTTAATGTCTTTAGGTTTCTAAAGCAGTATAACAGTCTAAATTTTTACATGCCTTTTAATGAAGATTAACAGAGATACTCAAGAAAAGAACCAGCTTCTACCAGCAGAACTCACCACTTGCATGTTGACTACAGCTCTGCACATCTCGCTCCAAAGCTGAAGTGTCTGTAGGCTTTTCATTTTTATCAGAAACAAAGAGAGAATTCTTGGATGACCTTTCCTATAACATTCATTACTTAAAATTTCAGGCCTGTATGATTTGGAAAAGAGATAAGAAAGGAAGGGCAAGATTGATGTAGCTAATCTCTTCCCACAATTTTTTTTTCTTTCTTTTATGATTTTTAGTGCCAAGTGAGCTTTTTCCATTTTCACCAAGTCCTTGACTGGACTATTAGAACTAAATGCAGTGATCAAGGGGAAGATGTGCTGTGTACTTATAAAATAGAAGTACCATTTTTTCTCTAGTTCGCTCTTAATATGAATCTAAATTGTTTAGTGTGTTTTTTCTTACTGCCATTGTGCATTGACCAGACACCTTTTTAATTGAGCTGTTAAGGAAGTTGCCCGTATTTCTTTGAGGTGCTTGATGGGTTCTAAATTAACTACAGAGTGTAGGAGTAGTTTAAATTGTTCTCTCTCCATTTTTTTCCACTGCTCTTGCTTGTTCTCAATTTCACCTGTTACCATGTTGTCAATTGCTAGTGTTAGTTAAATCCTTTAGGAGTAGTCCCTAGTAGTGACACATTTAAACTCTTCAGCATCCTCAACAAACCTTTATTGACACTATTGCCATTCAGTTGTTTTTTTAAGGAATATATATTTCATGCTATATTAATAGCTTATAGTGATACACAAATTGTGTGTAGAAGTGATAGAAAGTTTTATGGCAATGAATATAATATTGGCTGCTGGAGTTACGCGACCTGTCATTAAATGTATATATGCTTTGAAGCAACAGGCATCAATATGCATTCCCAAATGAAACTTGGAATGCACAATGTAAATTAAGGGATGCATCATCTCTGAACCAGGAGTTCTAGAGTTTTGCATTTCTTCAGTGTAAATTAAATGCGACTTAGACGACCTTTTAAATTATAGCAGTGAAGATGGAATCCTGTGGGGATGATTCCTATTACAAATGTCTTATGTGAATAGCTTTTGTGAAATTCAGTAGAAATAAGCAATCTACTAAATTGAAAAGTTAGAGTAAACTGGGAAATGAATCTCTAGAGTTCAAGGTAATCAACAGCTAATTTTATTTTTCTGTAAAATAGCAAGGTAAGTTTTATAAGACAGCAGCAATTGGAAATAGTTTATTGGGTTTACATAAGCAGGAAATAGATATTTCTTAAAGACCAACTGAATAGCAATAATATCAGTAAGGTTTGGTTGACGAGTTTACATGCATCACTGTTAAAGGGTTTGGAATAACTGATAAAACTGTCACTAGAAATTAGACAAGTGGTATAGGGGGTGGCATTTTCTTTAATGATTGGTAGGCAGAGAGTAAAACAAAGAGAGTTAAATGTATTTTTGTGTCTTTATTTATTTTTCAGAGCCAGTGTTTTGGTACTACGTGAAAGAAGTTTTGAATAAACATGAACTACAACGTTTTTACTCTTTAAAAACAATTACTACAGATATTGGCAGAGGCCGTGCCTGGTTGCGCTGTGCATTAAATGAGCATTCTCTGGAAAGATATGTTCATATGCTGCTTGCAGATAAAAATCGACTTAGGTAACTATTTAGTGCCTTTATATTGGAGGAAATTTGCATTCATTAGCAGACTAAGCACTGGCATTTAAAAATGTTTGAAGCTGTAGTAATAGACTAAGTAGTTCATCTCCTTTTAGTTAAATGTAAGATAACGATATTAGCTTTTAAGCAATGAATTAACTCCATAGATCTTGCCTAGTGTTGTTTGCTTGTATCCATCTTTCCTAATTTGCTGCAAAATTGTTTGGTAATTGTGTTAGTATTTAGTTATTTGAGAACTCACACATGGATAAGCAGTGGTAAGTGATATGGCAGTATTAGTTAATATAGCTATTTATCAAGAAATAAGCGCAAGTATTTGCTATGTCCTTTCCAATGGGATTCTTGATCTTGAGTGGCTTATACTTTTTTAGAAAAGAAAGAGAAAACAAAGCGTTAAGACTGAAGAGTTCTTCAGTCAGTTCCCAGTACCCTCTTGCCTAGTCATACCCCCCCCCATGTTTGAACAGGCTCCACTATTTTTATTCATAGATTCATAGATGTTAGGGTCGGAAGGGACCTCAATAAATCATTGAGTCTGACCACCTGCATAGGCAGGAAAGAGTGCTGGGTCTAGGTGACCCCAGCTAGATACTCATCTAACCTCCTCTTGAAGACCCCCAGGGTAGGGGAGAGCACCACCTCCCTTGGGAGCCCGTTCCAGACCTTGGCCACTCGAACTGTGAAGAAGTTCTTCCTAATGTCCAGTCTAAATCTGCTGTCTGCTAGCTTGTGGCCATTGTTTCTTGTAACCCCCGAGGGCGCCTTGGTGAATAAATACTCACCAATTCCCTTCTGTGCCCCCGTGATGAACTTAAAGGCAGCCACAAGGTCGCCTCTCAACCTTCTCTTGCGGAGGCTGAAAAGGTCCAGTTTCTCTAGTCTCTCCTCGTAGGGCTTGGTCTGCAGGCCCTTGACCATACGAGTTGCCCTTCTCTGGACCCTCTCCAGGTTATCCGCATCCTTCTTGAAGTGTGGCGCCCAGAATTGCACGCAGTACTCCAACTGCGTTCTGACCAGTGCCCTATAGAGGGGAAGTATCACCTCCTTGGACCTATTCGTCATGCATCTGCTGATGCACGATAAAGTACCATTGGCTTTTCTGATGGCTTCGTCACACTGCCGGCTCATGTTCACCTTGGAGTCCACTAGGACTCCAAGATCCCTTTCCACCTCTGTGCCACCCAGCAGGTCATTCCCTAGGCTGTAGGTGTGCTGGACATTTTTCCTCCCTAGGTGCAGCACTTTGCATTTCTCCTTGTTGAACTGCATCCTGTTGTTTTCTGCCCACTTGTCCAACCTGTCCAGGTCTGCCTGCAGCTGTTCCCTGCCCTCCGGCATGTCCACTTCTCCCCATAGCTTTGTGTCATCTGCAAACTTGGACAGAGTACATTTGACTCCCTCGTCCAAGTCACTGATGAAGACATTAAAGAGTATCGGTCCAAGGACCGAGCCCTGCGGGACCCCACTGCCCACACCCTTCCAGGTCGAGACCGACCCATCCACCACGACTCTCTGGGTGTGACCCTCTAGCCAATTCGCCACCCACCGGACTGTGTAGTCATCCACATCAC
This sequence comes from Alligator mississippiensis, assembly GCF_030867095.1. NCBI lineage: Eukaryota > Metazoa > Chordata > Crocodylia > Alligatoridae > Alligator > Alligator mississippiensis. Next base: position 42,396,401 of record NC_081836.1, on the reverse strand, counting down.
AGCCTCTTAACTTGTTCACCAGTATGGGGTGGGATACCGTATCGAAGGCTTTCCTGAAGTCTAAGTATACGACATCCACCCTTCCTTCTGTGTCCAGGCGTTTCATAACCTGGTCATAGAAAGAGACTAGACTATTTTAGTTTTAATATAGGCTAAAACTTCCCTTACTATTACCATGTTCTGTGCATGTCAGGAGATTTAAAGGGCCACTTCAGAATGTATTTGGATCAACTGACTTATCACGAAATCTATGTTGTTTATATATACATTTTAGTCTTATATATTCTTAATAAAATGTATATGTTAAAAAGAAAAAAGGATAGGAAATGATATAGCTTTATGTTCACCTTCTAATATGTAGCGTCTTCTATGAAGATTGGTCTTTTATGATGGATGAAGAGCGTTCTAGTATGATCCCAACCATGGCAGCTGGTAGGTTGTGACTTGGCAAAACAAATGCCAAATAATACTGTTTTGAAGATGTACTCATTTCTTTTAAAAGTGCCTTTAAAAATAATGAATTGCTTGCTGGTAATGCTGTGAATGGAAGCTGTTATGGCAGCCATGATAACATATTCCATAGTGAAACATAATTGGATCGTAGGAAAGTAGGGCTGGAAGGAACCTTATGAGGTCATTGACTACAGCAGATGACCTCTAGTCCATGAAGTCATCTAGTCAAGGCAGAGGAAAGTCCATCTCCATCCTCTTTATAATCACCCTTCAGGATACTGGTACATGTACATTATAAGTAGCAATATTGGGAGGCTGCAAAATTTTGTTTGTGGGAGATGTAACTTTTCCATACAAATATTCATCTTTATAGACTATAGTTTTTGCTCTAGTAATGTATGATCAAAAGTAAACCATGGAGTTGTAGATCTTAAATAGAAAAGAACAAAGACAGTTTTGATAGCAAGATTTAACTTAGAAATTAAAATGCATTCTTGTGCTAGGAGTACTAGAGGGGAGTAGATTTTTCTTTTGTTTTACAGCATATGTGATGTGACATTCTTACTTGATTGCATAGTTTCTGTATAATATTGTACACTTTTTTTCTGCCAATGAGGTTGAAAATTCATCTATTGCTCAATGTAAACTAGTAAATATGACTGGAAAGTATACTTTTTCTGTGACAATAAAACATAATTTAACATCAAATTATATTAAGTATGCAGCAAGAGATACGGGCTAGTGTATATAGGCCGGCAATGCTATCATCTCAGATCATTTAATAATTACTTGCTTCAATAGCATGTAGCAAAGTTAGATGGTACATATATGGTGGGAAAATTGTACCTTTAAGTGTAGAGATCACTATAAATAGATCACTTCTGTGGCCTGAAGTATGTTGAAAAAATGTATGAGAGACTCGTATAAGTAATTTAGCTCTGGAATCTTTTTGGGTTTTTTAAAATATCTTAGTGCTTTATCATGTGACTCTAAAGTTCTAGCTATGTAGTTTTAGAATGGAATATCTTTGTTTCTGTACCTGAAGTTGTGCTGCTCTATGGTTTTTCTTTTTTGAAAGGTCTAAACTCCATTCTTTTTGCAATCAACATTGACAACAAAGATTTAAATGGGCAGAGCAAATGCACTCCTACAGTTTCTGACCTTTTAAAGGAATCCACACAAAATGTAACCTCACTGCTGAAAGAATCCACCCAAGGTGTTAGCAGCCTTCTGAGAGAGATAACTGCATCTTCTGCTGTTTCCATTCTCATCAAATCTGATCAGGACACTGACCCACTTCCAGTCCTATCAAAGACTGCCAATGCTGGTAAATATTTCAGGGCTGTTTAATGTATTAAAAGTGTATAAAATGCTCAGTGTATATATATATATTTAATAATGGAACTTAATAATATCAAGAATAATTTGTCTTTAAAGCAATACAATTATGCTGCACTATATATTATAAATAACTTAAAATTTAAAATCATATCTCACTAGTTCTCTTTTTAAGAAGTCCTTCAGAAATACTGGTATGAAGGAAAAGAAATTTTCTTATGATGAATGTGTAATATGCAATCTGTATCTCTGGAAGTAGAAGATTAAATTTTCTCTGCATGACAGTTGGGGTTTTCACTTGCAGTTTGACAGATTTTTAAATTATAACATTATACCAAGGAGATGTTGGTTATTCCTTTTAATTACATGTTTTTACCTTTATCACATATTTTTACTCATTACTGATAACTAAAGTGGAAGATGTCTATAATGGCGCACCTAGATTGCAAGCCCCAAGTAACTGTAGACTCTTTGGGGCAAAGACATTGTGTATAGACTAAATCACAAAACAAAGAAATGTACATCATGAATGTACACTCTGCTGAAACCTCATATACAATATTGGATTTGCCATTGCCATGATGCAGCTATCACAAACCTAAGAGCTGCAACAAATGTAGACTGAAAGCTGAGTCTTCCGTCAATTTAATATAGTACAATAAAAATGCAGTGTACGCTCCTGTCATGTCTGCAGTGGCTATATCAAGAGAACAAATTCTCATCTTTATTTCCAGAAATTGAGCTGAAAGTATTACTTCTAAACTTGCCTCAAAGGAGAGCAAGTAGAAAGCAGAATCCTTGGACCTTGACACTCCTTAAATAAAAAGACTGGCTTTGGGGAAACAAACATTAGGAATGATTAGAATTTCTTACAATAATGACTGAAAGGGGTTATAAAATGTGTAAATGCACATGGTAGGAGTAGGGGAGAGAAGAGAGACTCTAGTTTTTGGCATTTAAAACATACTGTCCATTTAAAAATGGACAGAGGATCTTCTGCAAGCTGGTGGCATATGTAAGTACCTTTCAAGGATTGTGTAGATGAAAAACAACCATTCTGTTGCTTCATCTCTATGCCAGCAGCCATATTTTTACCATAAGATGTGCCAGGACCCATCTGTAAATCTAAGGTAATGTTAAGAAACATGTTTTTCCCCTTATTCTGGAAAAGGAATAGATTTTTTCCCCCAGAAATTATTTTCACTTGTTTTTGAAACTAAGTAGTGAGGTAACTTTGAGAGAGGTATTGAAAACCCTTTTTACCCAAATTATGCTCAACCTATGCTAGAATAAGAATAAAGTAACCTATTCTTGGCAGTTTGTGTGGCCTAAATATTTTTGCAAGAGTCTGGGCATTGTTCTAAAGCACTCCAAATTTAAATTGGAAACTTATATTTGAATAAAGAAATTCATAACACTTACCATACAGTATACTATGTAAACTAGGTGGTGAACAGCAAGTAATTGCCGTATTATGCTTAGATAAAAAGATAATACACTATAATTTAGCTGAATCATCTGAATTTTGTAAAGTGTGAAGGGTGAAGGTAGTGGGACCAGATGTTAAAATTAGAAACTTTTAAGATGTACTGAACTTCTTCCTCTGAGGGAATTTCACTGCACTTACTACCAAAGGAAACTGTTCAAAGTCTCAACCATTTGGTTAAGGATCCTTTAATACTAGACCAGTTTAAAAGTACATTTATATACTAAGTACATATATATAACTTCTGTATCTGTAACTTATTTTATCAACTGTTATTCTTTGTCATTTTTAACTCTTTTCAGTTTGCAGTGGTACTCTTAAATATTGTTTATCTATGGAATTCTTTTCAATCTATAAAGTATCCTCATATGGAAATGTCTAATCAGGTTTTACTGAACAACAAATAACAATCTTAAATTAAAATGTTCTATTTTCTAATTCTAGAAGCATGAAAATGGATTTGGCAGAGATTTTTTTACAAAATCTCAGTTTTTGTGTGTGTCCCCCTTCTGTTCTTCCATGTTTTTATTTATCTACTCTCTTTCCTAGGTGGGTTAATGTTCTAAAATGAAATAGGTATATCCTTTTAGTATTAACTGCATTTAAAAAAATACTAGTTTTTTTTTCATTTAGATTTAAAATGTAAAAAAGAGCGAAAGAAGAAGAAGAGGGTGACACACATTATCTCATTTGATGAAGAGGAGGATGAGCAAAACTTTGGAGAAATCCTAAAGACATCAGTTACAGGAGAAAGCTCAGAGGAAAACTCTGATAGATCTTCACTTTTTGCACTACCTTCCTCTGAAGGCTCTCTTGGACAAAATCTGAATGGGAATCAGAATAGCCATTTGTGGAAAAGCAGTTCTCCATGCTTGAATGGAGAGTATGGTTACCAGAAGCTGGATGTGAAGAGTATTGATGATGAAGATATAGATGAAAATGAAGATGAAATTTATGGAAAGGTATTAGGAAATAAAGACATGGAAGATTACATAGAAATTTCTGAAAAGTAAGTATTTTTCTTTAAGGAGATTGAAAGTTAAACTCTTTTGTACTGTTCTGCTTTGCTTTATGAACTTAATTAGTATAGGCAGGCCAGAGCAGCACCTTAAAGAGTAATTCCTTCAGAAAGGCATAAACATTTTTGTGTGTCAGGCTGGCAGACTTTCACATATGAAAGCTTGTGCTTTCTGAAGGAGTTATTCTTTAAATTGCTGCCCTGGCTGCCTTCTGCCTGATGTCAGATTACCTCTCCTTAATAAGTACAGAAAAACTCCCTTGGTTAATGTAAGAGGTCTCGAAACTTTTTCCTATTTTTGGGGATCAAACTAGAACTTAGTCTTTTTAACTATCTGAATTATTAGTATATTTGTGGTGGTCTGCAGTTAATGTCCCCCTTGGATTTTCAGCAGGACTGAAAATGGCAAGGTATCGTACAAAATTAATATGGTTATATATATCAAATATTTAAAATACATATGTATTTTTGTGTAGGCCACAGGAAGGGGGCACATGCAATTCACAAATAGGCAGTTGGACTCCCCTGCAGGTCCTGAATGATGATTCACATATTCTGTTCCCTGTCAGTGCTCTTGACTCTTATTCCCAAACTGGTAAGCATTTACTACTGTTTAGTTTAAAAAATCTGTTTTAGTTGTCCAGTAAGTTGAACACATGTCCTAATATATGATAATTTTCATAATACTTCTGTCCTCTTTTTTTCAATAAGCATGCAAGTCCATCTCTACCTGTTTGTCATCTAAGTTTCATCCCATCCCTTCCATGTACATCTCTGTTCTTATTGATTAATTAGCTATACATCATTTATTTTTATTATAAATCTCAAATCTCCATAAGAACGTTGGTCTCAGGTGGCCTTCATCCAGCCATATACTTAATGATGGATTTTAAATAAAGAGCACTTAGTGTCAAAGGGAGGGATTTGATAGGAAGTCTCTGCTGTAAGATTATGCCAAATAAAGTAACAAGTGAAGCTTGCTAGATGACAGTTAACCTCAGTTTGACATATACTGGGGAAGACAGGAACAACTACCCCACGGGGATGAAGTAATAATGTTCAGATGGATACTGGGTAAGATGAAGGCTGAAAAGCAACATAGTGGAAAGGTACAAGCCATAATGCAGCTATTTCCCATGGTTGTAAAGCTGAAGGAGTGACATGGTGAAGATACATGTGAGGTGTCAATCTTGGATTCATACTATAAGATCTTAGTCCTTATGGGACAACCTAATGAAAGAAAACCTAGTTTCCTTTATACTTGGTTTACTTTAGCATCTTAAAAACTACTACCGAGTTTTAAAGTGAAAAACTTAATAGCTTCAATTACAAAACTTATACAAAAAATAACTCCGTGGTGATATAAGATTGTTAACCTTTTGCATCTGTTAGCTGTTTTTTGGAATTCTGTTTAGAGAACTAAAATAAAGAGTTTTGTAATGATTATCAAGTTGTAGAAAGATAAGTACCAGTAAAGAATATTAATACCTTTTTGTGTTGGGTAAGAAGGGTTACAGACCACAGATAGAGAGCAGTCATTCTGGGGACAGCAATTGTCTCAGGATTTTTTGAGTCTTAATGCTGGTTGATGATCCCTTGACAATGCTTCAGTAGATTAGAGACATGAATCTTAAATTGTTTCATTCTTCAGCTGATGACACTTTTGGAAAGAGCTAAGCACTTCTTGAGAATTTCTGCGCAACTCTATTTCTTTTAGGAGTTGAGGTTGTTTTTCATAAAATCAGGGAGTATATACATAACTAACTTGTACACGGCATAACTTAGCAGGGCCTTATTCCCTTTTCTGTCAAACCTTTTCTTTTTCTCATTGCAGTTTCTCCTGCAAGTATTTAATGTGTCACTGTATTCAAGATATGTTTAAATTAAAGTAGTGGTAAGCTTAGAATGAGTAAGGAGAAGTTAATATAGAGAAAGTTTCCAAATTTCCAGTATTTGTTATTAATAAAGAACATTGCAGGATCATGTATTCAGTTGTGTATGCATACATTTTAGCAGTTAGGTTTGCAAAGATACTCTGTCATGGCCTCACTGAAACATGAAAATGAGACTATTTAAACCCTTGAACAAAGCAGAGGAAGAAAAGCAGCTGCATGAATTCTGTCTGGTTCAATATTATTTAAATTGCCTACATTAGATAAAATCAGGGCTTAATGTAAATATAAAGGATTCTGTTTCAGTACCATATGCTACATTCAATACCTTTCAAGTTTTTAATTTAGTACTTCATCTGGTGAAGATCCTTTTTGAAACAAAAGGTTCAGCATATGTAGATAATAATGAAAGTATATATAAATGTGAATAAGATGAGAGAAACAGAGTAATTGCACACTTCTAAAATAAATAACAGAAGTTTATTCACTAACCCAGGCCAGAAGAATGTGAGTTTCGTATAGTCTCTAATTATTAACTTAGCAGCAGTGCCATAAAATAGATTTTATTATGTTTAATTTTTTTTTTTGTATTGTTGTGATGTTTTGAAATGTTAAACATTGCCAGGCATAAACTATATGAATATTGGCTTTCTGCTTGTCAGTTCACATTATTTGTGCCTGTCATGGAGTTCATTCATCCATAATGTTTCCTTGACACCAGGCCAACCTTAATTGTATTAATTAAAGACAACAAAAGTACCCATAAGTGGGGGGGGGGGGGTGATGAAAGGCCAAGTTGTAATAAGGATGTTTGATGTACTGGCAGGATTAGCAAAATCCACCTAAAGCATGGGTGTCAAACATACAGCTTGCAGGTTGCTGGACTGACTCACGTGCTGCCCTGAATGCATGTGCTATGTGGGCTGGACCCAGCACCATGTGCCCTGCAGACAGGAGGGTCAGTCTGGGGTGTGTGCTGCATGCGGTGCCCTGCTGGACTGGTTCCAGGCTGGTTCAGATCTGGCTGTGTTGGAAATACTGGGAAGTGCTGGTCTGGCAGGGCACTACATACAGTGCATGCCCTGTGCCAGCTCTCGGCTGTGTGCTGTATATGTGGCGAGTCCAGTGCCCCACACTGCTTGCAGCACATGCCAGCCCTGGAGCTTGTTGTGCCTGTGGCATGTGAGGCCAGCATGGGGCGCACGCTGCCCATACTTGGTCTGGATCAGCACTGCACACAGCACAGGGTGTCCAGGGCATGGGCTACAGGACTTGACTTGACCCCCTGTGCTGCATACAGCACCAGCTTCAGCCTGCATGCCATGGGCAGCGCACATCCTGTGCCGGCCCTGTATGCCACACACTGCAAATGCTGCACAGGGATTTGGTCCTGGTCCAGCCCGCAGATCAACCCAGCGACTATCATCCAGCTTATGGAGCCGGGTGTGTTTGGCATTCCTAATCTAAAACAAAGTGCATGTCCCCTTCAATCAAGGGAGGTGGCCCAGAACTGTGGATCTGCAGGGCGTGGGGACTACAAATGATAAAACAGGCAGACTAGGGACATTCGTTCATGGATCTGGTGCCCTGAGTTAAGCCAAAACACTACTGCTGCTCTGTGAAGGAGTCCAAGGATTCATCAGATGGGACCCAGCAGACTAGTGCCTGGATGAATGAGAAACAGACTTTACAGAACACCTCCCTGTTGTGCCTCCTTCATAGTTCAGGGGTGGCTACAAATAACATAGGCAGCTGCTACAAGTGTCACTCAAGCCCCAGAAGCCTCTGTTGGGCCCGATGGGCACATATTCTAGATTAGGTATGCCTCTGGGACCAGCAACAGTGGCAGTTAGAGACATTTGAGGTGTAACTTGTGGTATGGCACTCAAAAATGGTTAGCCATCACTGTCCTAGTCCCATAGATGGCCTTTTTAGCCAGTGTCAAGAAGATTGAGATAGTCAGGCAACTTCATGGGACCATGGATGTAATGCACAAAGAGAAAAAATTGTTGGGAAAATTGTAGCCAGAAATTTCTCTGTTACCTCAGAAAAGGTAAGTAGTATGGGACTACGAGAGCTGCAATGCTTCTGGGCTAAAAGGAGCAGGATGGTAGATATTTGAAGTGGTTTAATACAAAATATGTAGAAGGGAGATAAAGTTGAATGCTTTGTTTTGTTTTAATTTTTTCATAGATGCCAACTATAGAAATTTGGAATTCTGAAAAGCCAAATTGCTAAAAAAAATTGCATGCATTTGAGCAGTTCTTGTAGTTTAATATTTATTAATATGTATAAATTATATCTCTGCTTCAGAATTACAGTGCAGTGGAGAAATGTGGACAGGATTCATGTCTGTTGTGTGTACATAAAATTAATCAATATTTTCACTTTTGGACTTCAGCCAAGAAATGTAATGCCGAAAGAGAAATTTTTATGAAAAAGCAAACTCTAAAATAAGTATAATCAAAGTTGCATGTGGTTGTTTTGACATTAGAATATACAAAATACAGTTTGGGGTTAAATGTTGTCTTGATCTCCTCTGCTGTGTGCATGAGTTAGCCAAATCTTCCTCCACTGGCTGCAAGGACCCATTAAGAAAAAGCTATTTACTTAATTTCTTCTCAGTGTGGTCTTTCAGTATCTGTATTGCTGTTTAAAGATTTTTGAGCCACAAAGGTCTAGTACAGGATTTGCTTAGGGATTGAGAGAGGATTAATTTGCATATATTGAAGATGTAAGTTTAAAGATTTTGCTAAGGCTAGCTTTTATTATGGACTATTAAAACAATGAAAACAGGGACAGAGTGCTGTAATCATTCCATTAATGTTTGTTCCAGTCCTATTCTCCTGCTCTCATTTCCAATTGTATGCTGGTCAGTAGTAAAAGAGTTTGCTTTCTTTTCAATATGCAACATATGCTCCACTAGTTTCTTAGAAACATTAACTCAAGGAGTTGAAATGAGCAATTTTGTAATTACTGTGTAATTAAGGTGGTAAAAAATCAAAAAGAGTCACTTTAGGAATTGAAATAATGCTGTACTGCTCTCTAGTGTCTCCTAAAGTACCTGCATCTTTAACAAAATACCATAATGGTACAGGGAGCATTCCCTTTTATATTTAATAAAAATTGCAGGGCTGAGATTCTTGTTTGCCCCCTTTCTAAGCAGATTTTAATGTATGCATTAATTTTGTGCCTGCTAGCAGATAAAATATATCTAAGCCAAAGTAATATCTCTGTGTTTGACTTTTGACTACTCTTATACTTGGTTTTGCATTTTTTTAAAATTCACAGTATACCAATTTGGGTTGTGGCAAAGAATTGCTAACTACTTTGCAGTGTAGTAGGGAGAAATGTAACTTACTTTTTCAGTCCTAATAGTCCAGTAATTAAAATTAGTCTTAAAATATTGTTCCTAAACCATGCTTTATGGTCTATTCCTGAGTTTATTTGGTAGGCACAAATATGCTAATATTTTGATTCATGGGCTATATTATAATGGTCAATAGCAAAATTGATATGAATGTGAAATTTTTCCAAAGCGTTCTGTACTTGTTAATATAAGGGTGTTTCTATTGCTGTCCAGATTACATTGCTTTAGGGTTGTGTCAAAGCATATCAAATCTTTGTGTGCCTAGGATAACACATCCAGGGCTGAAATTCAGGTGCCTAGAAGCAAATGGGAGACTACAGTAAGGAGATCTTAATACGTTCTGCAATTAAGAAAAAACAAACCCAAAAACTCATGAAACAAACCAACAAATAAAACATTCCCTTTCATTTTTATCCCAACATCATTATTGCAGTGTTGTCATCATTCTCTCTATCTCCTTTGTTTTTCAAATGCTTTATTATCTTAGGATACATACTAGGGGAGCTGCAATGGGGGTGCAGGTTTGTTTTACTGCAATTTCACTGTGGTGAAACAGAAAGCAAAATGATGGAAATATCACCGGAATGTGACAGAATTAAATATTGTGACTGAAGATATATTTTTTATGTGAATAATTTTAGATGGAAGTGAAGCTTAATAATGAGAGATGTCAGGCAGAAGACAGGGCAGTAGGTACACTGTACCTGCACCTGGCACCTTAGAGACTTGGCTGGTTCACAGAGCCATAAACTTTTGTAGGCAATGGCTACTTCACTGCTTCTGACAAAGTAGGCTTCACCAATGAAAGCCTATGCTTTTCTGAACCAGTTAGTCTCTAAGGCGTTGTTCTGCCCTGCCGTCTGCCTGACTTCAGATTAACATGACCAACTACATCTCTCCCTGCCACTAAGGTGTGTCAACTATCAACATAAATCTGTTTCATCTTATTGATGGCCTTGGCAAATAGGTTTTTAATATACATAATCGAGATAGCTTGAGAGAAACTTTTCCATGTTAGCCCATTAATGCCTAAATCCCAAATGCAAAGAAATATCTCTGGAAAAGAGTGGTTTTCTATGCTCATTTAATGCTCATTCTCTATATATAGAAAGTGACAGTGAGGATGTCAGTTGCAGTGATAGTTTTTTGATTTTTAAAAATTGTCTACTATTTGTATTTAAACCATCTATTCACTTTCCACAAATGACTGAACAGCACTCTATTGGCAGTGACTATCACATATTATGTTGAATTAAACTAAGCATCAGGATTTGCAAAAATAAATTGGGTAAGGCATTTCCTAATAATTTAGAAGTGTAAGATGGTGGATGTAAAATATTAGCACATAACGTAATCTGGAGTGCTGCAAGACTGTGATTACCATATTTACTCAAATATCAGATGGTCTCAAGTAATTAGATTTTGTATATGGAAAATTTATTAGCGGTGCACCGATACATTGGTCCATATCGTATCGGCACCAATAAAAGGAAAATTGACATTATTGGCAATTGGCTTTTTTTGTCTGATGTGGCCGATTAATGCTGTGTAATGCAGCATGCATGCAACAAGGAGTGCAGCCCTGCAGTGTGGAGAGGGCGAAAGGGCTTGTAGGGAAGGGGTATGGGGGGGTGCAGATTGAGGCCCTCAAGTTGAGGGAGGGAGTGGGGCTGGGGCAGGATGTGGGATGGAGCCATGCGTGGCTCATGGGGGGGGTGGGGAGGCATGGCTTCTGCCACTGTGCACACCCTAGGGGGGAGGCATGGGGGGAGCATGTGCCCCCTGGATTTGTGTGTGGGGTGAGGGTGGGCTGCCTGCTTGGGATTGGGGGGCAGTGCTGGGCTCTTCCCAGCGGGGGAATTGGGGCTGCACTTGGGGCAGGTGGCAGCAGTGCTGGGGGGGTGGGCTACTGGGGGCTAAAGCCATCCCCAAATTCTCTGTAACTCTTCTTCCCAGTGCCGCTGCCACCCCCCAGAGCACAGCCCTGGCCCAGTCCCCTCCCCACCGCCAGGAAGAGCTCGGTGCTGCTGTCTGCCCCAGGCGGGCAGCTCGCCCTCACCCTGCATGCATATCTGGGGGGCACATGCCCCCTGTGCCTTCCCTGGGATGTGCGCAGTGATGGGAGCCACCCTTCCCTCCCTGCCTCCGATGCTCCCTGAATGAGGTCCGTCCTGCGCCCTGACTGACTCGCCTCAGCTGTGCAGCGCCTGCCCCAGCACCCACTCCTTCCCTCACCATGCGTACCTCGATCTCCCTACGCCATGCTTCTTCCCCCCTACACACTTACCAGCCTGATGCTGCTTTCCAAGCTACTGGGCTTCATACTGGCAGTCGGATCAGTATTGGCCGATATGGCTTATTAATAATTGGCCATCGATTGCGGCCCAAAAAACCTTTATCAGTGCACCCCTAAAACTTATAAATATGTTATAATTTTCTAGATATAGAATCTAATTATTGGAGGTTTGCCTTGAATTTGTCCCCTTCCCACTGCAAAAGCAGAGAAAATAAATAGCAGGGTCAGGTAGCCCCCTTATTCTCTGCCCTCCAACTTCTTCCCCTTGTAGCCGCTTCTACCTTCCCTTTACTGTTAGACCCTGCTCTCCCTGAGCACATGGAAATGAGGGGCAAATGTGAAAACTCTGACCTTGAAAGAAATATACCTGTAGTAATCTGCATATAGACTTAGTTCATCCAAAATTGGTGCAGTGTACCTTTTTTGGAACTGCTACAAGTTTGAGCACAGATACTCCATAAACACAGTTTTAAGCAGCACTACATAGTACAAACCATGCATGACATAAGTTTTAAAGCTTAAAGGCTCATAATTTACCATCTAGTTCAGGGGTGGGTACAATGGCAGATCTGTCTGGCGACCAGACTTCATTTACCAGCAGCCCTTGCCCACGCCACTGTGGCCGGGTTCCATGGAGACCCCAGCAGCAGTGGGGCCATGACAATGTGCATCCAGGGTTTCCATGGAGACCAGCCCCAGCACTGCTGGTAGGGCACAGCTGGGTGGGGAGCTGCTCTGGGGCCAGGGTTGTGATCTTGCAGTGGTGACAGTGTGGTCCAGAGCTGAGGCAAAGCTGCTGCTTGCATGCCCCAAGCAGACTCCCCTATGAGAGCTTGCGGCTATGAATCTATTCTGTGGAGATGGGGGATTTTCCCCTAACTTGCTCCTTTGGTCCATTGGTTAAGGGCAAGCAACACTCAGGGGCACCCAAGCCTCTGGGCTTGGGCCTGCACATAGGATGCCTGCCATGTCTTTGGAAGTATCTGAAGCCCCAGGCTAAAAAGTCTGGGAAAGAGGACACTTGCAGGTGGTAATGCCACATGGATTTGAATGACTGAGTTCTGTTCAATCAATAAGTTTTGGAACTGATTTGATTAATTTGACTTGGAACATGAAATTAAAAAAAAATCCCAACTGCCTCCTCCTCCCTTGCCAACCCCGCCCGCCCAAACAAAACAAAACAAGAAACCCTAACCTGTTTGCCCAAAACAGACCATGTGTTTTATAATCACGCTTAGTGTTGGCTGCATTTAATCAGCTTCATAGTTGGTTTTCATTACTGAGCACATGCTACTTTTGTGCATTGCACAGGCAATGACAGACAGTGTATTTAATGAGGTTTGCCTGTATGTGAATTTAAGACAGCGAGCTTTTCCCCTCATGCTTATTGGAGAAGAATCCTCACCTTGTATTTGAGTAAATACAGTAACATTTTTTTCTGAACCACTTAACAGGATCAGTCCTATTTTCAAAAGTGACTTGAAATAATTTCCCTTACTACATTTATTAATTACAAATGTAGCAGACAACTATATATACAAATTTTAACATTGCATATTTTCTTGTAACTAATTCATATCATTTGGGTGCTATTTTAGATGCCTTGGAGAATGGAGATGGACATGATAGTGCTGTTCTTGCAGTAGAACTGGCTCAGAGGGGATCTGAACTCCCTTTCAGGTGCTTATCAAATTAATTTTATTACTTAGAAACAAAAATGCTGTAATTGTTAACTTGGTACCCAAATTATAATTACTTAGTACTTGAAACAAGCCACTAATCAAATTAATTCTGTATACATGTAGAAAGACAAATGCCAAATCCACATTTCCATATTTTTATAATCCTCTTAATATTTTGTGTGATACCCAGTGATACTAAAGGAGACCACTAAATATGTCAAACTTATGGATTTTATCACTAGTTTTGTTTTTTAAAGTTGTTTTTGTACCAGGCATTACTTGTGTGATTTGTGTATTTGAAAACTCATATTTACACGATTAATGAATTACCACATTTACCCAATTCCAAGGTGACCTGAATTTAAGACAGCCCCCCTCCCCCACAATAATTAGGTTCTATACACGGATTTATAATTTATTATGAATCAGAACTCGTGGCAGAGGTGGTATCTCTTATTAGACCAACTAGATAATTGCAAAAAAACCCCTGGCTTTCAGGTTCCAGGGTGGTAGATTTACTTTTTTCTTGTAGGATTGTGACGTTTTCATTTCAAAATTTGCACAAAATGAACTGTTCCAACCAGAAGATCTTACAACACCTTCAGCTTTCCTGTGAAATACAAATTTTCATTTCTACCTAAGAGAAATGTTACAATCTTTGCATTCTCCTATGCCTGAGGAAGAGTGAGTATGCCCGAAAGCTTGCAAATATCTAGTTGTTCTAATAAAAGATATCACCTCTGCCACAAGTTCTGATTCCTTTTGCCTGTAGACCAATACAGTTACAACCTGCATCAATTTATTATAATTTTCCACATATGGAATCTAATTATTGGAGGATCATCTTAAATTCAACACCCTCCCCCCCCCCCCAACTACTGTAGGCAGTGGGGAGAGAGGTGATGAGGTGGGCAGTAATGGGGTGGGTGTTGAGGGATGTAGTAGGGAGGCACTTGGTAGGGCAGGTGACGGGGGGACAGTAAGGAAGAAAGTAGTGAGGGAAGGGTAGTGGGGGACAGGTAATGTGGAGGCAATGTGGCAGGCAGAGAGAAGCAGGCAGCTTGTCCATTGCTGCCTGCCTGCATCCAACTTACCCCCTGTTGTGCCTGCCCCCCTCAGCCTTAGGCTCCCGAACCATGTTCCCATGTCCTTCTCTCTGCTTCTCCCCTCCACGCCACTTCTGCACTCTAGAGCTTTGGGTCCTCCCCCCGCCGAGGTCTCTACTCCACATCTGCCCCTCAGTACCCTCCCCTCCCCACCTTTGCTCTGCACCAGAAGGCTCTTCCCTTGCTGCAACCTGTGGCCCTGATTGTGGCTCCAGCTCAGGCCTGTAACAGTAGTGTGGAGCTGACTGCTGGTATAGGGCCAGGCTGCAGTACGTGCTCTGTGCTTCACAGTGAGGATTGAACCTCCCAGCATGGACCAGAGGTAAGGAGTACGGCAGAGGGGAGAGAGGGCAGAAGCGGCGTGCAGGGGAGACTGGGCGCAGTGAGGAGGAGTGACAGGGGTTCAGTGGCAGCAGTTGTGGCTCTGTCTCCTGCTCCAACTCTGGGTTGGGACCAGAGACACAGCAACTACTTGCCCCTGCAATATTCTCAGTTGTAAGGTGAGAGGCTTTCCTTGCCCCTCCCCCCCATGTTAAATGGGGCAAAAAACTGTCTTCTAGTTGACTAAATATGGTAGAAGTTATAGATATTAAAAAATAAAAACCAAAGTCAAAAACCCTCCAAAGAACTGTTTGGCTTAAACAATGTTTTCTTCTCTCTTTACAATTACAACACATGAATCATAGTTACATTGTGAATAGAGTGTTTCCATTATTGTTTTGAGGTCTGCAAATCTTCCTTCCTAGTCTTTGAATTCAGCATTTTGTTTCACATATTTAATATTGATGACATTCTGTCTTTTTAACTAGAGTGGAAGTTAATCCTGCTGTTCAAGTGAACGCTTTAAGCAATATGTTGCCTTCAGTCACTGTTCCAGAATCAATGACAATTAGTAAGTACTTACTTGATCCATTTAGATTGACATAATTTGCTTTTCAGAATTAGTTCTCAAAGTTCACTGACTTTTAAAATGTTTGCTTTCTTTTTCTCTCTTCTCAATAAGATGTGGTAAAGCAAAGCCTTTACTTGAACTGACATACAGCACTATATTTCTGACCTTCTGGTTCCTGCTGGGAATCTGAACTCTGAGATAATTTTTCAATCTGTCATTTCCAGAAGTTGATAAGGTGTTATCAGTGTGGGACAAAACCTTTTTTCTCCAAAAACTACTAGGAATGATACCATTAGATATGTCTTTAGCCATTACAAAAGAGCAATCAGCTTGATACCACAAAATGGCCAGGACGCATCTGAATATGAACAGTAGTTATATTGAGATTACTAATTATTTTTCTTGACATATTTACCATAGTGAAGAAAACCCTTCCATGTTTCCCATTGCCTTACAGTCCAAAGATATGGTATGGAAAAAGTCAAATCCTGTCACAAGGCTAAGTATGACTTTCATAAACAGAGCCTCTGCTCTGCTTCCTTCCCATATTACCACCTATTACAGTTGAGCTGGGGAAGTGGTCTCAGGTTGGTACTTAGCCAAGGCTGAGACCGTTAGGTATTTAGGTGGGGTAGGCAGCTTATTTACACAGCCTCTGACTACGAATTCCTTATCAAAGCTTTAAAAAAATTAAAAATAAAAAAATAAAAATCCATTCATGTTTGTTAGTTGGATTAGCTACTTATATAGGTTAAACTGTGCATTTATTTACCTGGTTCTTCAGAAAGCTACCCAAACAGTCTCATGGAAGCAGGTTTCCACAAATTCTCTTCCTCTCCCCCCTTTTTTCCC
The DNA here is from genome assembly GCF_030867095.1 of Alligator mississippiensis. Taxonomy (NCBI): domain Eukaryota; kingdom Metazoa; phylum Chordata; order Crocodylia; family Alligatoridae; genus Alligator; species Alligator mississippiensis. The sequence continues at coordinate 42,380,016 of NC_081836.1, read as the reverse complement.
TTGATACCAGCATGTAATGATGTTATTCATGAGGATGGGAATGATATAACCAAATTTCATGTATGAAAATGTGTTTGCCAAATGATTAACCTACTTAAGAGTGAACCGGGAGATGATTTGACCTCGATTTTTGGCATACAAAATAGCATCCAGTTACTTCCCCCATCATTATAGTACTATATTGTGTATGTACCTGATAACATGTAGAGATGTGCTGCTAAAGTAGGTAGGATGGAGCTTGGAGGTTGGAGCTTGGTCTGCTGGGTAACCCTGGACAAATCATTAAGTATCCTTGCCTCAGTTTTCTCATCAGTGAAATAATGCTCTTCCATAAAGTGCTTTGAGATGTTTAAATGAAGAGTGATATGAGTGTGTATGTGTGTGTGTTTATATAAATGTATATATATAATAGTTTGGTGGCATTTGTATTTGTTAAATATACATTGTACATTTGTAAAAGTCTCACCTTGTCAGAAAATGTGTTTTTCATGTATTTGCTAAAGTGAACTTCTGAAGCTTAATTTTATTTATTTTGCTGGGTAAGAGTATTACACCATAAGTGCAACTGGAAACTGATCCTTTTTGCTGTTTTGTTCTAGTTAGGATTAGCTTCAGTGTTTAAAACTACATACAGTACAATCTCTGTTATCCGGGATTTTACTAACTGGCATTTCTAGTAACCGGAATTTCCAGCCAGACACAGAGGGGTGGGAAGCTCACATGCGGCTGCCCCCGCCACCGCCACCACCCACCACACTGCGCTACTGCCACTGTGTGTGGCTGCAACACCCCCCCCCCCCCCCCCCCCTCCCAGCGTCCAGGTGGAAACCCTGTGCTCTCAGGTAACCAGCATTTTTATATTACTCACACCCCGCATTCCCCACTTGTGTTGGATATCAGGGATTTTACTGTAGTATTGTTGGCATCCACTAGGGGAAGCAATTGGTCTTTTCAGTTGACTTTCTGTATTTGGGATTATGTGCTGTTAATCTTCTGTAGAACTGAAAAAGTAGAAAATTATCTGTGGTCTGCATTTTAGTAGTTGCTATTTTACATTTTCCAGCTAAGATGGAAGGCAACATAAACATAAACATTAACACGTATTTTCAATTCATAAATTTTATTTGAGAAGTGACATAAGTCATTCTAAGCAATTTATGAAGCTGAGTGGATCTGTTTAGTTTATATGTCTGGTTAGCATTTTTCTTAAGTTGCAGCGTATTAGTCATGAATAATTATATAAATACTGATGGAAAATCATGTGTATGTGATCAGTGTAATTTTTTTAAAGAATAGCTCTTCTAAGTACTGAAAAATTTCATTGATTTCTATACCTAGGGTAATTCAGTAGCGTGAAAAAATCTTTAGTGGTTAGCTTTCTCTTTGTTATAATTAAGGAAATCGCTTATAAACAGTGAGGCTTCTAGCTGGTTGCATAGCAACACAAGTCTAAACACATCACAGATAAGAAAAATGAAATAGAATAGTACAATAATAAAATCCATGGGGCTTCCAAAATGAGGTAGCTTTCGGCTGTTATATCTTTGAAGATAACAGTAGTGGGGGGAAAAAGCAAGATTTGGGGCCTGGGTACATAACATGTTTTCATGAATGTAAGTGTGTAATTATACTAATGTACTCAAAGGAGCAGATGCATGTTGTACAGCCCTATACTAGTATAAGTTATTCAAATATCAGTGAAAACTTACCCTGCAAAAAATTAGAAGAAAAAAAATAATGACATTAGTTGTGTAGGTGTTATGTAATGTATTGTCCCTGCCCCCCTCCACCCTTTTTTCCATTTTGATTTTATAGCACCTGCCAGGCAGTGCGAAACACACCATTTCGTTTCGACTTCTGTTTTGCTCTTTTGAAGGGACAGTGTTTCATTTCACTGTTTCGAAGCACTGTCCTGTTTCATTTTATTGAAGATGTTTCAATGCGTTTTGACGTTTTGCCCATAGGCTATAATGGGGAATCTCAACAATTACAAAAATGCCTATAACTTTGTAATTTCATGCCTGATTCAGGTGAAAATTGAAGGGATAGTAGCCCCTTCTGAGGGCATGAAACCTGCCAAGCTTCAAGGAGGTAGGTGCAGGTGTTTCTGGGAAACTGCACCTCAAACTGTTCAAAGCAAAACTCGTATCACTTGCTGCCGAGCACTGGGCAGACTTGGGTGCTGGGTCTGGCCCCAGCTGGCAGCAGCAGCTGGCTGAAACCCTGCACACAGATCAGGGGCCTGTGCCCCCCGGGAAGAGCTGGGAAAATGATCAGAGAGCTTGGGAATCGAACTGGGAGCTAGATGTTAATATCAGAGCATTCCATCCCTGCTCTTCCCCCTCCCCCTCCTTAGTTTCTGTCTAGCTGCAAGCAAGCCCAGCTTTGAAACTTAAAGCGTTTCAAAACTTTTGAAACGTTGCAAGTGCCCTCATTTTGTTTTAAAGCTGTTTTGAAGACTTTCGTTTTGTTTCGGTTTCAGTGTTTTGAGCTCGAAATGTGCTAAAACAGTTTCGAAACGAAACACCCTTTGAAATTTCGCACAGCCCTACCTGATGTGTAGTTTGGTAGGTGTTGTTCTAAGAACCTTCTTTGAAATGCTTGCTAGCCTTTTTGAATGTATATGTGATAGGCTTGTGGCCACAGGGGTGGCTCTGATGCCCCCAGTTGGCTTTGCAGCTCCTGCCTGGCTTGGACTCTGTCATTCTCCCTAAATGGCTCTCCTGTCGCTTCTTGTTCTTAATATTAAAGGTTGATGAAGGTTGACTGAGGCTGCCAACAGTCTGCAGAATGAGCCCTAATCCTAATAATTTCCCACTGGGTCTCTCATGAGCCCCCCCACTACCCTCAGTTCAGCTCTCAGGTCTGATGGGGTCTCTCTCAGCCTGACTAGGCCTGTAGGGCACCTGTAGCCTTAAGGGCAAATTGCGTGGCTCCTCTTCCTCCCCTATACCATGCTCCAAGCCTTGCAGATGTTGTTTCTCTCTGATGTTGTGTATTTGTACACTCAGCCCCCTTGCACCCGTGGATCCCCTGGTCCTGCACGCAGCCTGTCGTCTAGGCTTTTGGACCTTCTAGTCTAGCTTAGCCTGCTTTTGGCTTGTGGACCCAGCTCAGTCTTTCCTGGGGCTCGTGGACCCTCTGGTCCGAGTCTCAGTCTCTTCCTAGGCTTCTGAACCCCTTATTGGGCCCCACGCTCAATCTGAAGGCTCCTGGGTTACTGGTTTTAAATAGGCTTTGAGCCTGCCACAGCTGTCATGTTCTACAATGTTTAGTTAAAGCACCCCTGCTTCCGTTTAGAAGCACAGGGACACTGATACACAAGACGCTGTGGGCACTCTAATTAGAGTGGCTCTTGGAGCCTCTCTGATTAAAGCACCTCCTTCCCATTCCTGGAGCACTTGTAAAAACACACATATATCAAAATGTTGAAGTAGATTAGAGTGGAATCTTGGCCCTATAGGCACAGCTTCCTTTAACTTCAGTAGAGACAAAAGTTCACACTATGTATAGGGGTGCACTGATAGAAATTTTGGGGGCCGACACCGATAGCTGATTTTTAAGGAGGAGTATTGGCCGATACCAATCTGATTTCTGATATGCAGCCTGACGGCTTGAAAAGCAGTGTCTGGCTGGAAAGCCTGTTGTGGTGGAAGGGTGTGGGGGGGGGCAGATCAAGGCCTCTGCAGTGCATGAGGGAGTGTGGCTGGGACATGGGCAGGGTGCAAGATGGAGCCATGGCTTGTCCATGGGGTGGGGGTGAGGGCAGCTCCCGCTGCTTTGTGCACCCTGGGAGGGCATCTGGGGTGTGTACCTCTGGGTCTGTGTGGGCTGGGCCTGGGGCTGGGCTGGGCTCTGCTCCGGGCAGGCAGTGGCAGTGCTGGAAGGGGGCTATGGGGGGTGGCTACAGCCACCCCAAAATTCTCCGTAGCTCCCCCAATCCCTTCTCCCAGTGCAGCTGCCACCCGCGCCAAGCACAGCCTGGCCCAACCCCTGCCAGGAAGAGCCCCATGCAGCCCTGGCCCCAGCTCGCCCTGCACAGATCTGGGGACACCCCCACACCTCCATGCACTCTCGGGATGCGTGCAGCAGTGGGAGCCACCTCCCTCCCCCAACCCCTGGATGAGCCGTGGCTCTGTCTTGTGCCCTGCCCTGCTCCGCCCCTGCTGGTCAGTGCTTGCCCCAGCCCCAACCCCACTCCCTCCCTCACCATGGGAGCTTTGACCTGCCCCCCACGCCCCTCCCCTTCTGCCTCCCCCCTCTCCTTCCACCACAACAGACTTACCAGCTGTACATAGCGCTCCAAGCTGCTAGGCTGTGTTTCTCACTACCTATGTGCTATGCTGCAGCTGCACGCATGCATGGGACATTTATCGGCCACATTATTGGCCACATCAGGTCAATTTTCAATATAGTCAATTTTCTTTATATTGGTGTTGATCTGATATCGGACCGATATATCGGTGCACCTCTAACTATGTATGTTCAGATTTCATATTTAAGCTTATCTTTTTTTTTTTTTTGTCTGCATTTTCCCTTTCCTACATTCTTTCTTCCTCCATTTTTTTTACATTCAACTTTTTTATCTCTAACTACTTTAATTTATAAAATGTTGGGTACAATTTATATGAAAGGAACTATATAGAATAAAGCTCATTCATAGAATTATAGAAAATTAGGGTTGGAAGGGACCTCAAGAGTTTATCTATTCCAACCCTCTGCTCAAAGCAGGACCAGCCCCAACTAGATAATTCCAGCCAAAGCCTTGTCTATCTGTGTCTTAAAAACCTTCGAGGAAGGAGATTCCACCACCTCTCTGGGTAACCTGTTCCAGTGTTTCTCCTAGTGAGAAAATTCGTTCTAATATCTAACCTAAACTTCTCTTGCTGCAACTTGAGACCATTGCTCCTTGTTCTGTCATCTGCCACCACTGAGAACAGTCTAGCTGCACCTCGTTTGAACCCCACTTCAGGTAGTCTTCTCTTCTAAACCCAGGTAGTTGAAGGCTGCTATTAAATCCCCTCTCAGTCTTCTCTTCTGTAGACTAAATAAGTTCAGTTCCCTTAGCCTCGCCTCAGAAGTCACGTGCCCCAGCTCCCTCACCATTTTTGTCGTCTTCCGCTGGACTCTCTCCAATTTGTCCACATCCTTTCTGTAGTGGGGGACTCAAAACTGAACACAGTACTGCAGATATGGCCTCACCAGTGCTGAATAGAGGGGAATAATCACTTCCCTTGACCTACTGGCAGGACACCTACCAGTGCAGTCCAGTATGTCGTTAGCTTTCTTGGCAACAAGGGCAACTCTTGGCTCATATTCAGCTTGTCCACTGTAATCCCCAGGTCGTCTTCTGCAGAGCTGCTGCACAGCCTGTCAGCCCCCAGCCTGTACTGGTGCCTGGGATTGTTCTGATTTTGCACTTGTCCTTGTTGAACCTCATGAGATTCCTTTTGCCCCAGTCCTCTAATTTGTCTAGGTCACTCTATATCCTAGCTCTACCATCCAGCATATCTACTACTTCCCCCAGCTTGGTGTCATCTGCAACCTTGCTGAGGGTGCACTTTAAGCCATCTTCCAGATGGTTGATGAAGACGTTGAGCAAAACCAGCTGACCTCTGGAGCGCTCCACTTGATACTGGCTGCCAACTAGATATCAAGCCATTGATTACTACTCTCTGAGCCTGATGCACCTACCAGTTTTCTATCCATCTTACAGTCCATTCATCCAGCCCATACTTCCTTAGCTTGCCTGTGAGAATGTTGTGGGAGACGATATCAAAAGTCTTGCTAAAATCAAGGTACACCACATCCACAGAGCCAGTCATCTTGTCATAGAAGGCAATCAGGTTGGTCAGGTCTGACTTGCCCCTGGTTGATTCTGTGTTGACTGTTTCTAATCACCTTTTTCTCCTCTGAGTGCTTAGGAATGGATTCCATGAGAATTTTCTCCATGATTTTTCTAGGGACTGAGGTGAGGCTGACTGGTCTGTAGTTCCATGGATCCTCCTTTTTCCCTTTCTTAAATATTGGTACTATGTTTACCTTTTTCCAGTCATGCAGGACCTCTCCTGATCATCATGAGTTTTTGAAGATGATGGCCAATGCCTCTATAGTCGCATCAACCAACTCCCTCAGCAACGTAGGGTGCATCCCATCCGGCCCCATGGACTTATACACGTCCAGCTTTTCTAAATAGTCCCTAACCTCTTCTTTTACCTCTGTTGACTGCTCACCTCCTCCCCAAACTGTGCTGCGTGGTGCAGTAGTCTGGGAGCTTATCTTGCCTGTGAAGACTGAGGCAAAAAAGGCATTGAGCACTTCAGCCTTGTCTGCATTCTCTGTCACAAGGTTGCCTCCCCTATTTGGTAAGGGGCCCACACTTTCCCTGATTCTCCTCTTGCTACCGACCTACTTGTAGGAACCCTTCTTGTTACCTTTCACATCCCTTGTTAGCTGCAACTCCAATTGCTCTTTGGCCTTCCTGACTTTACTGCATGCCTGAGCAATACTCTTATACTCTTCCCTAGTTGTTTGTCCAAGTTTTCACTTCTTATAAGCTTCCTTTTTGTGATTTAGTTTACTGAAGAGTTCCCTGCTAAGACAAGCTGGTCTTCTGCCATACTTGCTGGTCTTCCTGTGCATCAGGATGGTTTGTTCCTACACTCTGAGTAATGCCTTTTTAAAGTACAGCTAGCTGTCCTGGACTCCTCTTCCCCTCAGACTGGCTTCCCAGGAGATCCTGCCCATGAGTTGAAGTCTGCTTTTCTGAAGTCCAGAGTCCTTACTCTGCTGCTCTTCTTCCTTTCCTCAGAATCCTGAACTCAATCATCTCATGGTCACTGCTGCCCAAGTTGCCATCTACTACTACATTCCCCACCAATTCTTCCCTGTTTGTGAGCAGCAGGTCAAGAAGAGCATGGCCCCTAATTGGCTGCTCCAGCACTTGCACCAGGAAGTTGTCCCCCATATCCTCCAAAAACTTCCTGAATTGCCTGCACACTGCTGTATTGCCCTCCTAGCAGATGTCAGGGTGATTGAAGTCCCCCAGGAGAACCAGGGCCTGTGATCACGAAGTTCTCTTCTAGTTGTCTGAAGAAAGCCTCATCCACCTCATCTTCCTGGTGTTGTGGTCTACAGCAGATACCCACCATGACATCACCCTTGTTGCTCTCCCCTCTATCCCTAACCCGGAGACTCTCAAGAGGCCTATCTCCAGTTTTGTACTGGAGCTCTGAGCAATCATATGGCTCTTTTACATTAACTGCAGCTCCTTCACTTCTCCCCTGCTTGGCCTTCCTGAATCGTTTGTACCCATGCATAACAGTGCTGTAGTCATGCGAGCTCCCACCAAGTCTCTGTTATTCCAGTCACATCATAGTTCTGTGACTATGTAAGGACTTACAATTCTTCCTACTTGTTTCCCAGGCTCTGTGCACTTGTTACCTCAGGTGTTTGTACACTAGTTAATTGCTCTGATTTCTGGAAAGGGAATTCTCCAGGCAGACCCCATTAAGAAGTACAGCTCTGTGCTCTTGCTTCCTGGCAGTTTTTGCAGGTTCAGGGCTTGTGAGTGTTTTGGTTTATTTTTTGCTAGAATCAGAATGATGTATATATTTCTTTCACAGTCAGACTTTTAAAATTAGAAAATATTCTTCATAGATTTCCTGACAATTGTCCTTTCTTTCATTCTTATGGGTAGTAGAATCACCCACCCCCCCTTTTTTTTTTTTTACTGTAATAATGTAAGACCTTTAACATAGTAGAAATGAGATGTTAGATATTAGTACTTCTATTATGATCTGGGTCTTCTCTAGCTTCTGTAGCTTAATCTTTTTTCATATTTTTTTAATTTAGATTGGGGTATATTTGTTGTTTACTATACTTTATCATTCTGTTTTCACGGTTTTTTTTGTAGTTACTTCATTTGTTTATCACCAACAACCAGAGTGCTTATAATAGTAGTTCTCATTGGCAACATCAAAGTAGATTTTTCCCTGATGTCACGATGTTATCCACATTTCCTTGTAATGGAACAGTCTAACATAAAGCAGGTAGACATGCACCTTTATAGATGAACTACAGTCGCAGGCTTTCATGAATTTGAGTTCACTTGATCAGATGCTGCTAAAGTACAGCATAGAGTTTGGAATAAAGTGGAGTGCATGTAATACACCAACATAACTTTTCTGTAAGACACCTCTTCTCCCTCACCCTGCATGTTCTCAGGCTATGCAGAAACGGAAACCCAATTCCAAAGGTTTCCTTTTAGAGCTCCTCAAAGGGAGCCATGTTGTCTTGTAAGTAGTATAACACAAGATTCTTCTTACTGCACCTCTGTTTTTAGTAAATATTTTGTCAGTGGACTGTTCCAATATATTTTTCACTCATTTTTAAGCCTGGGGTTAGACACAAGTGTGAAGAAGCATTCTTCATGTAATGATTTCTCTTGCATCCACAGATTATCATCAGTCACTCCTAGACACTGACTCAGTTTCCAAGATTACCTTCTTTCCTGCAAGTTCTTTTGTGAATGACTCCTTTAAGCGCACACTTCTGATGTAAGATATAACTAAACTGTTAGGTATTTCTTTTGATATGGAGGAAACACCTGAGTAAATTTAGATTAAGAAAAAGGAATGAAAAAATATTCCACACACTGTCTTTTCATGCTATATCAGAAGCTTGTGAAGAATAGCTCCTTGACCTGAGAGTATCTCTAGGTATACATTAAAAAATTATTTCAGTTACCGCTCGTTCTTCTCAGGAAGTGATTATATTTCATACTGATCAGGTCCTTGACTAGAGAGCAAGAGAATTTTGAGATTATTAACTTGTTCTGAAGATGGCAATAAAGGCATGTTGAATATACCTCACACCTTTGGGATGTGGCAATATAATGTCTGTAACTAATGTTCTGAGACTGACTGTAGAAATACTTCTTTAAAAGTGAAGGCTTTCTAGACTAAAAAGCCTGTATATGTATTATCTGAAGATGTATATTTTTAAAGCAGATATTAGTACCACTTACTAAGCAACCTAGGGTAAATCATACTGAAATAGAATTAATTGTTTGCTTTCCTTTCTGTAAACTTCCTTGACCCATTTTTAGGTTTACTGAGTATAATAGACATTTTAAAGTGAAGTCATCATTTAATATTCTAAACAAAAGAGGGTTCTGGATTGGAATAAATTGACTTATTGAATATGGGAGTTATTCTTTTCAGGAGGTATTGTAAAAATATCTGTCAAGACAGTTTAGGAATTATTAATCTCTTTGTGTTAGTATAAGGAAGATCATAAGCCTAGGACAGGGGTGGGCAATTATTATGAGGGTCACATGGGGAGTTTTGAGCTGTTGTGTGCCAGGTCAGCACTGCCTCCCCTCCCCCTCCCTCCCCCGCTTCTGCAACAACTCAGCAAAACTTCCCATGGGGCTGTGGGTGAGTGGGGAGCAGTGTTCTGGGGCGGGGGGGACAGGTGAGGCTGGGATCACGGGGCCAGGTCATGGGGTGGTGATAGCTCTGGGAGATGTGGCGGGGGTGGGCAGTGCTGCCTGGGGGCTAGGTCTCATGGTGAGGGGAGGGAAGGGGGACAGGGGCGTGCAGCAGAGCTCACCCGGCTGGTACCATGTGTGCTGCCCCTGTGACACTCTGCATGAGGCTGAGTCTTGCCTGCTCACACCAGGGAAGCCCATGTCATGGTTCTAGCTGTTCTGCTCTCCTTGCCTCCACCAGTGGCTCCTGTTTTTGATCTTGCCCCTGCCAGGGCATGCTACTCCAGGCGGGCAGGCAGCTTCAGCCGAGTGGCTCCTGTCCAAATGCAGAGGGCTCCGGTTCTGGCTCTATTTCCAGGGAAAGTGGCTGGGAACTGAAGCTGGAGCCCCACACGCTGGGGCAGGAGATGCCTGGCTGAAACTTCCCATCTGCCTGGAGTGACACGGCACGGCAGGGGCAAGATCAGGAGCAGCTTCCAGTGGGGCTGTTCACAGTGCAGCTGCAGCTGGGTGCTGCTCTGCTTCCCCCACCTCCAGCAGCAGCTCCTGCTTCTCCGACCTGTTTCTGCACTGCACTGGTCCTGGCAGGTGGGTAAGCGGCAGTAGCTGGGCATCTCCTGCCCCAGTGCAGTGGGCTCTGGCTTCAGCTCTTGGCCATTTTCTGGTGAATGGTGGCTAGGAGCTGGAGCCAGAACCCTGTGCACTGGGGCAGGAGCCTCCTGGCTGAAGCTGCTCACACAAAGTGGTATAGCGTGGTACAGCAAGGATAAGATCAGGAGCAGAGGCCGCTGCTGAAGATGGGGGGAGCAAAGCAGCTGCAGTTGCTTCAGGAGTTGCATGCACTGGCTGGGGCTGGGGTGTGGGCATCAGTGGGAACCTTGTGTGGGCTTCTCCCAGGCTGGATCCCAGGGCCAGAAGCAACTGTAGTGGATCTGTGCTTGAGTGGAAGCATGGGGCCGGGGCTAGGCAGCCGTGTGGCAGCACAGGGCTCTGGCTGGGCAGCCACCTGGAGTGGCGGGGCATGCAGTGGCATGGGGCTGTGTCTGGGCACCAGTGTGAAGTGGGGTGTTTGTGGTGGCACAGGGCTCTGGCTGGACAGCAGTACAGAGCAGGGGTCTGGAGGCATGTAATGGTGGGGGCTGTTGCTTATGGTTGTCTCTTGGGATTTAGGGACTTTGAATTCTGCAGCTGGCCATACCCCTTGACTTCTGGTAGCTCACTGGATTACCATCGGGCCTGATGGAATGGTTCTGCAGACTGGATTCAACCTGTTAGTAATATGTTTGACACCCCTGTTGTAGGGAATACAAGATGAAGTCTTTTTTTGTAGCGTTCTCTCAATATGCAACTTCACTAGAGGCCTTTTCTGCAGTGTTTACACGTTGTATAATGACTCACGTTTATGTGAAGTTTGTGTAAAATGCTACCACCTGATAATGACAGTGTGTTTTCCCCTGCTTAACTTGCTTTACACAAGAACGAAAGACTACAAATGGTGCAAAACAGCAGTTCAGAAGCAATCCGTGAGTTCCTGTCCACACTGAGCAATTTTAGTAAATTAATACATGGGTCTTGCTTTTGATTCAGCTAAGTGTATTTCTAAGTGTGACTAATACATAATGTCTATCCTTCTACTGGTGTATTTACATTTATTTAAAAATCCATGTTATTGAGGTTACAAAGCAAGGCATTACAGAGTTAGAAAATGCCAGTATTATGTGCTAGTGCAGCTGTGATCTTGCTACTTTGTCTAACTGTGGATGAAGTAAGAATGGAGTGTCTTAAGAAAACAGTAGGTGATCAAAAGGGATCCTGGTTTTCTGTCTAAAAATCTCAAATCCTCCAATTAACAAAAAATCTAACATTCTTTGATTAAACCCCCCAAATCCATGTTTTTCCATGATTAAAATGAAATGCATCTGTGTATTTGTCTATCTATAGATATATATATGTATCAGTTGACCACAATGTTTCATTGGTATATTTACAATTTTAAAACAATTTGGAAGCCTACCAGTGCCTCAGTCATTATAATAAAATAAATTCTAAATACCTACGTATTTTGGCATTTGATTTTTTTTTTTTTTTAATCTTAGAAAAATCAGAGGGCCCCCCCCCATCCCCTTCACTCACTAGGACAGGAGTCCAGCTGCAGCTGTCCCCACTTCCCTCCCCTCTGCCCCCTGCTGCTTTGTGGTGCTGAGCAGCCCTGATATGCTGGTGCCCTTCCCTTGCCCATGGTTTTGCCTCTCACTCCCAACCCACAGCACCCCCCACCCCCCACTGGTGCCCCTCACATCTGACATGCAGCCCCCTGCCAGTGCTCCTCATTCCCAACTTACTGTCCTGCACCTTGTCAGCCCTACCGGTGACCCTCACTCCTGACCCACACCCCACTGCCTCCCTCCCAGCGTGCTGGTGGGGGCCCCCAGCAGCTATGGGACTAGGGCTAGGGCCTGCAGCACCCCACCCACCCCTTCCCCGCAGTTCCTGAGCCTTGGCAGGAGGGCAGCAGGGCATAGAGCCCTGACCCTGCAGTGGGCAGCCTACATCCTCCCCAGCCCCATGCACACATGTGGGGGGGCCACCATGCTTCCTTCCCCAGCAGTGTACAGAGCGGCAGGGAGCCAGCCCCCCTGGCGCCCCCTGGACGAGCTGCCTGTGGCTCCATTCTGCTCCCTGGCCGGGCCCTAGGGCTGTGCATTCCCACCCAGGCCCCAGGCACTGTCCCAGGTGGGCAGCACCGCCAGCTGCCAACCCTGTCCCACCCCTCCCTCACTGTAGGGGCCTCAGTCTTTCCCTTCCCCCCTCCCTCCCAGACTTACCTGCAAGCAGCTGGGAGAGCTGCTCTCCACTGATGCCTGACTGTATTGCTCTCCACTGATGCCTGACTGTATTGCTGGCTGTGTACATGTGTGTGCATGAACACATGCACGTGTCACCCCCTGTGTCCTGCTTCCCCCAGCCCCAAGCAGGCCCTTGCAGGCTGGAACTAGTACAGTCTCCTCCTTCAAGTCACTAGAATTTGCTGAAAAAAATTAATATTGGAGGGCTTAAAAAGCCTTTGTGAGCCAGGAGATGACATCTAGATACAGATACTGTAATATGTTTACTATTTATTTTATAATAACAAGGGATTACTTTTGGCAGCTCCTCACATGAAGTTAATGGAAGAAAGAAAGTATGCCTTACCTTAGAATTACCTTGTAATGGTTTTATAATGTTGAAGTCAGTAACAGCTCTTATTTAAGAACTTTTGGAAAATACAATTTGGATAGGACGGTTTTGCAGGTTTGGAATAATACAATGGGAGGTTTTTGGGTCTGCTTTTTGGGTCTACTTTCCCCCTCGCAGCATCTCATATCTGATGGTTTGAAAGCTATGAGATAAAAGGTATTAGTATGATAGTCCTTTGCACATTGGGACTTAAGTAAAATATTGGTATCCAGTTGACATTTTTACATTGCAAGACTAGTACATAATCTGACATAATAAGCAACCACTGTTAAGTAAAACCTCAAGACTCGGATAGTAAATTGTTGAAGGTTAAAGCTGAAATGTCCCATACCTATTTTAGTCTCAGAAACCATGTTTTGATTACAAGCTTGTGGTGTCTGGCAAAGGCACCCTCAGATGCATTGCTCTGCTCTGGGCAGGCTGTCTCGTGAACAGAAGCAGTGTAGCCATGCTCGTAGGTTGCAAGCAGATGTTGACTTTGTGCCACCATAAAAATTGTTATGGTAACACAAAAGCCACGTGAACAGATATCATAGCCCTTTGTTTCACCATAAGCAACACATACATTTTGTGCTGCCAATAAAGGTAGTAACAATTTGTGCTGCCTTTTTGTGGCTGATGTCTTGTCACTTGTGGGAGACTAGCTCACAGTCTCCCACCACCCCAGGCAGAAACTGGCCTTGCCTCGAGGGGAAAGGAAGAATTCCTTCTTCATTCTGTGCTTTGCAGACCTGCTCTGGGGGAATCATTCACTTGGCTTGTGTCTGCAAGTGCTAAGGGCCCTCCCACCTCTACGTGCACACTGTGGTAGGGGAATCATCCCCTCCATGGAGGTCTGCAAGTGTGGAGGGGGCAGCTCCTCTAAGATTTTTCCCTCCTGCTTGCACATACTCCCAACCATTGGGTGGCAACATGATAGGCATGCTGGCATCCAGTGTACTTTTCTCACTGCAGCCCTGGGGTCATAGTGCCACATGCAAGTGGAGGGGGGAACCTCTAAGGGAGCTTCCCACTCTGCACTTGAATCTTGTGCTGGGGGATTTCCCCCATCTCCTTGTAGACACGTGCCCCAAGTTGCGGTAGGGCACCCAGGACCCTTTTCTTCCAGGATCAGGTCCCTGAAGTCCTGGGAGAGGCAGGGACTATCTCTGGGGATAACAGCTCCAATGACCTATTGTGGTGTAGCTAGTTGCGCTTCAGAGAAGACATCTGTTTCCAGTCTTACAGCATTGAAGACAGACCAACTGTTACTGTCACTTGGCAGTGCTAATTAGCCTAAACACAGCTACAGTTCTTCCAGTTCAAGAGATGGCCTGTATGGAGCAGTGCAGCCTTTGTGATGGTGCTGCTATTGGGCATGGTAAGTTATGGTCTAGATGTGGCCAAAGTTATGCAAGTTCCACATTAATCTGGTGCCCTTTTAACTTTTATTCTTAACTTCTTAACACCAAGAATCAAGACACTGTTTATAGAAAGTTATTTACCCTACAGGTGTTTTTCAGACTTTTCAGGTTAGCAGCATGGGCTAGATAAGTCTGTTCAGAGCTAGCTTGGGTATTCTTATGCATGCTGCAGTCATATCTCCAATTGCAGGACCCTAAAAGAAATGGCAGTTGCAGAGCAATGTGAAGGAAGATGTTTGAACAGTTTCTGTTAGACTTTCCTTTAGTGGTGTTATCATCCTTGTTCTGTCCAGTTTTGCTATTATTACAAGCCCAAATACAAACACTCTCTAAAAAAAAAAAATAACGTGGCAAAGAATACCTAATCTTCAGGTGCATTTGGTCTTAACTTGGGCAAGGTTCTTTGGGTAGATATGATAACTTTTATTAGACCAATTAAATAGTTGGAAAAAATGTTCTTTGCAAGCTTTCGGGCATAAATACCCTTCCTCAGGTATAGGGCAACTCTGCTGGTGTTATGTGTTCTCCAGGGTAGACAAACATCTCCTCAAAGAACCTTGCCTGCCTATGTCCTTACATCAACATGCCTACAACCAACAAGCCTTTGGTCTTAACTGTGAGATACAAACTCAAATTTAGTATTGGATTTTAACTGACGAGTTGACATTTATCACTATAAAGGGAGACTGGTAATGGAATGGAATCTATTGCCGTATGTTGAGCTTTTATTATAGAAGAGATCTTTCTGCTGAGGATGTTAAATCCAAGCTGTACTGGGAAGAGGGAAATAGGTAGAAATAGACCTGTATTATATATCTGTAGAAGGATACTCAAAAAATCTAAATTGAAAGAGGAATTTTTCCATTCTCTCTTTTATTAAAAATGTAATTTAAACTTGCAAGAGCAATGTATCTACCTTAGGCAGATGAATAA
Source organism: Alligator mississippiensis (assembly GCF_030867095.1). Classification (NCBI taxonomy): domain Eukaryota; kingdom Metazoa; phylum Chordata; order Crocodylia; family Alligatoridae; genus Alligator; species Alligator mississippiensis. Next base: position 42,364,950 of record NC_081836.1, on the reverse strand, counting down.
AGAGAAGGACTATTCTTATGGAAGATAAGATTATTTTAGAGTGAATGCAGTTCTACAAGTAGTATCCAAGTCTAAGGATGCAATTGAATATAGGCATGGTTATTACTAAGAAAAGTTTAAATTTGCTGTCATGTGGAGGGAAATGTCTTATTTTATCTTGTTCCCTTTGCTGGTAGAAAAACTGGGCAACAGGTAATTGAATTCATAAACATTTCAGTTAGTAACATAGTGCCAAAGAATGTAGTAGATAGGAAAGACTGTCTTGTTATTGATAGCAAAGGTTGAAAAATGTGGCTGACACTAAAGTATCTCAGAGAATTTGTGTTCATAATTTGTAAGAATAGGCTAGATTGAAGTAAATGGAATGGACTTTTCTCATATGCTTATATGCTGGATTGACTTTCAGTGAAGAAACCTACAAAGAAACATGTTAACCGTTTAGAAATTAGCCAGTTTCTAGGATGCTATAACCTGGGGACTGATAAATTCCAGGGTTCTGGAATTATTTGAGACCTTCTGTTAAGAAGAACAAGTGTGTAGTTTGCCTGGACATTCTTTCACCTGCAGACAACTATTCTTAGAACCTGATCTTGTGTTCAGATTGAGGCAACAGAGAATGGGTACAAAGTTATTTTTCTTTGAAACGTCCTTGAGGGGCGAGGGATCAGAAAGGACTAGAAAGGTGAAGGCTCATTTTCCTGGAGAGAGGGGAAATAGGAAAAAGAATGAAAGCTGGGAAGACCTTCTGGATCCAGGAATCATAGGATTCAAAGGAACCTCAAGTCCACCTTCTTGCATGTATCTACTATTCTTGTACCATCCCAAATAAATGCTTATCCAGCCTCTTCTTGAAGACCTCCGGTGAAGGTGATTTCACACCTTCTCTAGTTAGGTTGTTCTAGTGTCCTACTGTTTTTACAGTTTGGAAGTTGTCTTCCCATCCCCACCTCAAGATTGAATGTCTATCTTCTTTGTTGCAGTTGAAACTGTTTTGTGTTCTGCCCTCTGCCGAAAGGAAGAACAGTTATTTTTCCTCTTTTCTTATGGCAGCTTTTAAATGTTTGAGAACTGCTATCATGTCCTTCCCGTCTAGTAAGGAATTTGAAATGGAGATCAAGGCCCCAGCGTATCATGACAACCATGTTTCACATCCATTGAGGAAAGTGGGGATGATGACTGTTGTAGATCTAGATCTTGGTGTCTTTCTGGTGATTGCGTTGAATAAAGACACTCCAAAACAATTTCCCAAAGATGCGCTAGTGCACTGGATCCTGTGATGGATCTCATCAGTGCTCACCCTCTGAGACATGGCTACACAGGTAGGGCTATTAGATAAAAGTGACATAAGCCCTACTAAAGTGTTCGATCTGCACAGATGTTGGGTGAACCGGGTCTAATTAATGTGCTGCCTCTTCTGGGTGCAGCACAGGTGTGTGCTGGGCTCGGCACAGACGCACGTCAAGTTTAAAATGAAGTGCTGCTTTTTTTTTTTAATGTTTGCAAGCAGCTTTGGTGTTGATCGGTGGTATAGTGGCTAAACCACATAATGCAGTTCCAAAAGACTAATGTAGGACCAAAAGAAAGAACATTCAACCCATCTGTTTTTTTCCTTCTTTAAACAGTTGGTGCAGTGATAGTGGAATAATGAAATAGTATAGGTACCACATATCAATACTTTCACTTTAATGTGTTTATTTTTTTTAATAGCTGCTTGTTCTACCATAGCTATTTCAGTTAAAATGCTGTTATTCTTGATATAAGCAGTGCAGTAATGAAGGAATACACCTTACAGTAACTCAGCCAAAGACTTATTTGGCATTATTATCTATTATCATTATTAGTCTTTTCATGAACAGCCTTATTCCTGCATCTTCATGTAGCAATCTGCTTAGTCTGTGTGAAAATGTAAACTGGTTTTGTATTTCACATTTACAATTTACCCCACTATACTTTTAGACATTAAGGAAATTGGCTGTAGAATAGTGATTCTCAACCAGGGTGCCGTGAGATTTTTTTTCCAAGGGTGCTCCAGGGTGAACTCAGTGGTAGCACTCTTAGGTGTGCAAACCTGATTCACAGGATAACGTGAAGATTTCAAGTAGGAATGCATAGTGCTAAAAACCTTCTGACCTGTTGTGACCTTTTTAAGTTCTTGGCAACAGGAAGAGTGCTCTATTATTTTTCTATAGTCAAAAAAACAAGTGAAAACTAAAATCTGACATTTTCTGAGGAGTGACTTGAACCTGAGGAAGGGTGCCCAGAGTCTAAAATGGTTCAAAACAACTTCTCTAGGAATTTTGTTCTGCTTCACTTACAGTAGTTATTCTTAACTTGCGTGTCATGTGATCCTTTTGAGGGTGTCATGGGGTACCACACAGTTTTGGCCCTGTTAAGCATGTAAACTCTTAAACAAGATTCACAAGAGAAACCCAGAGTTTTGAAGTGGGAATCCACAGTTCAAAACCATTCTGGCCTTCTGTGATCTTTCAGAGTACTTTGCAAATGAAAGTTACTCGATTTTTCCATAGTTAAGAAATGGGTGAAAGCTAAGAGCTGGCATTTTCTGAGGTGGTGGGGCTTGAGTCTAAAAAGTTGAGAACCACTAGCTTAGAGGCTTGTTTCTAAGCAAGACCCTTTAAGTCCCTTATGATATTGTACTTGTTACTTATTCCCTTGTTTATAATTTTGGCTTCCATGAGAAAAATATATGAAATTACATTTTTCAAGGTGCTTAATTTGTTGTTCTATTGACTTCTGATAAAATAAATTTATTTGGTTACAGCTGGAGAGAGAATGGTAATTTGCTCAGATCATTCATTAAAGATACTCTATTTTTTTTTAAGTATTTGAAATGCTACTGGCTTGATTCCTTGAGGGATGATGCTGATTTCATTTTACTCATGAGGATAAAGTTGTTGCTTTAACTTATTTCAGGTTGTATTTTTTGTGATTGTAACAGGGTGCCATCTCCAGGGGAGCCGTGAAGCCCCTGGAGGCTGAGCAAATTCCTTGCATCCTGTTCTTGGAGCAGTCCACTCTTTCCACCTGCCATGCCTTGATGTAAATGGTTATTAAAGCACAGGAGGCTGCCCTTATCTTATAGTAATGGTCCCCAGGTGTCAGGGGTCTGTGCCTGAAAGTCTGATTGCCTGTCTTCATTCCTCCCCTGCTACCAAGTGATGTATTTGACTAAAGCAGTATAAACCATTTCCCTTTGTCAATCATCAGGAGGATATAAACATTCATCTAGTCCAATCCAGTTTGAGCAGGGGGTTGGACTAGATGACCTCTTGAAGTCCCTTCCAACCCTCACTTTCTGTGATTCTATATATTGCTTTGAAGAGGACTGTGCAAAATTAAGTGATTAAGTGAAACACTGATTAAGTGAAACACAGCTATGAAGAATTTCAAGAAAATTGTATTTATATTGTGGGTAATCAAACTGGTTCTTATTTAAATTGTTGTCTTTAGCTGATAATGTTCATTTAGTTTTTCAAAACGAATCTGATAGACTTCTGAACTTCCACAACATTATCACATTTCATTGAGATATATATATTTAAAGTCTTCAAAGTTCTTTTTGCTGTGCCTTGTATTAGAGATGAATATTGAATCTGGAGTTGTGATGCTCATAAAGGAATCTGGTGGGTAGGTACTTAGCGAGTGCAACATACCAACAGTGCTTTATATTATATCTTTCTGTATGTCTCAGGTAATACTGGTCTAATTTGTTTTAATTAGTTCTTTACAAGTGAGGGGATGTTTAAAATTTTGCAAAAGTTTCAGCTAGTTAAAATACTTTCCTAAATATATTTCTAAAGAGAATCTAGTAGATACTTAATATTGTGGTGGGCAGCACTTTGTGGATGCTTTTTTAACACTAAACCAATAACAGAGTACAATTTTATTTCTTTATGCGCATGAAGGATAAGGTCTGCTTCACCTTTACTCTTCTATTTCACTTTCTCACAGAGAAGAACCATAATATCTTATATTTGGATTCATTTGTAATCTTGGTGCTTCTAATGTCTAGTAAAGCTGAAACTATCTTTTCACATAGATTGACTGTAGAAGATTGAAGATTTAAGCTGTATTGCACCATTTTTGATTGACATCCCTGTTTGGAACTATTTGGCTGTTCAGTATGGAAATGTGAGTGAATACTCGCATAGAAATAGGAAAGGTGTGATATAATGAATTATGCTTACAATTTATGCAAAGTGAAGCTGCATTTCTCACTCCTTCCTGGTGTACAGTAAATTGCAAAAGACTTTTTCTATTAAAAATAAAGATTTTGAAGAATGTTATAGATAAAAAGATGAAGATTTTGAAGAAGTAAAGCATTTATAAGTTTTAATTACAATTAAAAGGAGAGAAATACTGCTATTTAGCTTCATCTTGCAGATTGGGACTTGGTAAAGGAAAATAAGCCCAGGAAAATAAACAGAAACTAATTTAGAGGCCTATGTGCATGTGGAAAATAACATGCATTGAATGCCTTGGAGAAGTGTCTCTGTAGTCAGTTCCATAAACTAATGTGTACAGTTTTTTGACAGCCATCTTTAATATGTTGATGTTTTTCTGACTCTTGATATCTGAATATTTTCCTAGCTATTGCAAGTTTGGTCCTTCATATACATGCTTGTTAGGAGATATTGAAACATCACTCAAGATACAGAAATAATTTTGCTGTTGTGAGTTGAAGGGAATTTATTTTTTTTCAAGACTGGCATAGTCTAAAACTATTTTGGTCCATTTAAGAATATTACTTGTTCTTGTTCTAGAAGTTACAGGCTAAGACTGCATTTTGTTGCCCATTCTGAGATCCAGTAAGAAAACTTGAAGATCTTATTTCTTGAAAAATGAGAAGAAATCTTTCATAAAATGGCCATTATACCAGAATTTATGGGAAATAACAGGAATTCATCCACTGTGGGAATGGTGTTCATACTTCTGTGCAATAAAAACCTTTATCCCTTTGATGGAGACTGCTTTATTTGCTCTCCAGGCTCTGAAACATGATTTTAAAGGTTGCAATTTTAGTTACCAACATTGCCTTGCAGCATTCACTGTTCAAATTACAGAATGCAATTTCAAAAGTGCAATTAAATTCTTGTATGCTTTATACACAGAGGATGAGAAAATGAATAGTTCCCTGCATTTGCTACCCTGTGCCAGTAGTAATGCTTCTAGAAAAGTATATTCATGTACATGTTCAAAATAGATGAGATGGGTGTGGTGGTGCTTATGAGCAGGGCTTACTCTGAACAACTCCCTCATTTCAGTTACCTGCTCTTCCACCTTTGTTTCTTCCTTTCTCATTTTGTCCATCTTAATTATCTTTTGCCTGTCTTAATTATCTCCTAAACCAAGATTTAAGTTCCTTTGTGGGCCCCGATCCCTTACTGGGACCTTAAGATGCCATCAGCCATATATATGAAAATGCTACTATCTGCTTGTAATTGCCAACAATTAAGTGTGTTTTTCAATTTGGTGTGAATGTTTGGTCATTTGAAGGAGTTGACTTACTGTTGTAAATTTTCATTAGTATTTGTCACGATTATGCAAAATAAGGAAATCCTGGTTTACACTAGGCTGTGGAACTTTTTGTGGAACTAGAGTGTGTACATTATATTTGTAGTTAACATGATAGCTTTACTAGTAAATTATTAGAAAACAGATTTTAACCTCATTCAATTTTATGCTAGGCCTAGAAAGTTTTCTTAGTTACTTGAAAACACAGTTACAGTCTTCATATAGAGTATAGTTCATTTATGCATTGGCAGAATGGGACCGTAATCCAATGTCAAGGAGGCCAAGACAATTGGAGATCTTCTGCTTCATCCTTCTCCTGCCTTCGCAGCTGTTGAGATTCTAATATCTTCTTCTGTCTGCTCCACTGTTGAGGACTTGTAGACCCATGGCTGGGGGTTGGGCAGCCTTTATTATAGTGATGACTTATACTCCCTGTGTTGCAGCACTGTCAAAAGATGTATGTGGTTTTTCAGGAGGGAAAGCATTGCCATCTGCTCACCCCACCACGTCCTGGTGGTACTGCTGTTGCTTGATTCATGACTAATTATTCATCAGAGTTACCCCTGCTTATTTTACAGCTAACCTTCCTTGAAGGTCATTCCTCATCTACTACCAGTGGATGCTCTTGAGTGCCAGTACAGTTCTGCTGCCAGAGATGATTTTAGTCAGAGATGATCTCAGACTCTGTCCACCCCTCAGTGAGGTGTGGAAAGCCATCAAGCAGATGAAGAAGGACAAGGTATCTGGAGCTGATGGAATCCCTGCTGAAATCTTCAAGTGGGGTGGGAGAGGAGCTCACATCACAGCTCCATGCCCTTATCTTAAGGATTTGGAATAATGAGGAAATCCCAGATGACCTCAGGGATGCCATGATTGTGACCGTCTTCAAGAAAGAAAATTGAGCAGCAGTTCTGCAGAAAAGGACTTGGGGGTTACAGTGGACAACAAGCTGAATATGAACCAACAGTGTGCCCTTGTTGCCAAGAAGACTAGTGGCATACTGGGCTGCATTGTTAGGAGTGGTTGCCAGCAGGCCAGGGAAGAGATTATTTTGCTCTGTTCAGCACTGGTGAGGCCACATCTGGAGTACTGTGTTCAGTTTTGGACCCCTAACTACAGAAAGGATGTGGACAAATTGGAGAGAGTCCAGCGGAGGGCAAGGCCACAATTAGCCAGTTTCGCCAAGAGGTGATCATAGGATACCAGATCGAAGGCTTTTTTGAAGTCAAGATATATGACATAAATCTCTTCTCCCTTGTCCAGGTGATAGGTCACCTGGTCATAAAGGTAAATGAGATTGGTCAAGCAAGACCTACCCGTTACAAACCCGTGCTGGCTATCCCTCGAGATGTTTGCATCGGCCAGTCCATTAACGATGGCCTCTTTAATAAACTTTTCTAAGACCTTCCCCGGGATAGACGTCAGGCTGATGGGCCTATAGCTTGCCGGATCCACTTTTCTCCCTTTCTTGAAGATAGTCACCACATTGGCCTTCTTCCAGTCTTCAGCACTACACCAGAACACCAGGAGTTCTCAAAGATCTCTGCCAGAGGCTGGGCTATGATGCTCGCCAGCTCCTTGAGTACCCTGGGGTGTAGATTGTCAGGACCTGCTGACTTGAAGGTATCCAGCCTCTCAAGGCATTCATTTACGAGGTCCGCATTGATGGAGGGCAAGGGATCTCCCCCATCCGGACCTCCCTGTCCTGTAGCAGGCATGGGCATCCCATGGAACTGATGAAAGACCGATGCAAAATACCCATTTAATAGGTTGGCTTTTTCCTGGGTGTCAGTTGTCAGTTATCCCATTTGGTTCAGCAGGGGTCCAGTGTTGCCCTTGCTTTTCCTCCGGCTCCCCGCATATCTGAAAAAGGACTTTTTATTGTCCTTGTTGCTCGAAGCTATTTGGAGTTCAGTTGCAGCCTTGGCTTTCCTGGTTTGTTCCCTTCTGGACCGGACCAGTGCAGAATAATCCTCCTTGGAGGTGACTCCCATCCTCCATCCTTTGTAGGCCTTTCTTTTTACCCTCAGGAGGTCTGCTAGATCCCTGGAGAGCCAGAGGGGCTGCTGTGCCCTCTTGCTGCTTTTCCTCCGAGTTGGAATAGAATTAGCTTGTGTATTGAGGATCGCTCCCTTGAGGAACAACCACTCTTCCTGGACTCCCCTCCCCTTGGGGTTGTGGTCCCTTAGGGCCTCACTGACAAGCTTCCTGAGCTTGTCAAAGTCGACGTTTCTGAAGCCAAGGACTTTGGTGTTGCTGACTGACTTGCCAGCTTTATGGCGGATGGTGAAGGTGATCAGCTTGCGGTTGCTGTCACCCAGCTTCCCATCGATCACTAGGTTGCTGATTAGGTCATCCCCAGTAGCCAGTACCAGGTCGAGCAGCACTTTACCTCTCATTGGCCCATAGACTTCTTGAGTCAGGTAGAGGTCATCCATGCATTATAGAGAGCTTTGCGACTGCTTGGATTTTGCTGAGCGATCCTCCCACGAAATGTCCGGGTAATTGAAGTCACCCATGACAACCATGGTCCTGGAGCAAGTGGCCTCAGCCAGTTCCTGGGCAAACTCCTGGTCAAGCTCTTGACTTTGGGTGGAAGGTCTGTAGTAGACTCCCACCGTTGTGTTCCCTGTGCCGTGTTCCCCACGGATTTTAATCCAGAGGGTCTCTAGTCGTCCACCCTGGTCGCCAACATCAGCTTGCAGGGACGCGTAGCTTTCCTTAACATAGAGAGCTACACCCCCACCCCTTTTATCTACTCGATCTCTCCTGTACAAGGTATAGCCATCTATATCTGTGGTGCAGTCATGGGCCAAACAGTCCCACCAGGTCTCCATTATCCCTATGATGTCATAATTATTTGCGTTAAACAGGAGGACGAGTTCCTCCTGCTTATTCCCCAAGCCCCTGGCATTTGTGTACAGGCAGGCAGGTGTCCCCTTGGGGGCTCTTGCCTTGCCCACAGATTGTACCAGGGCTGGGGCGGGGGTGGGCTCCCTTAAGTGCCTTAGCCTGCTGGCTTTGCAAGGGTTGCTCAGCGGGCCAGCAGTGGCGGTAGTCCCCCCATCCCTCGGTGGGTTTAGTTTAAAGCCTGGTGGAGCAGGTCAGCCAGTCTGGCTGAGAAGAGCCTCCTCCCCAGGAGAGAGTGGTAGAGGCCATCTCTTCCCAGCAGCTCGCTGCCTCTCTCACCAAAGAGTGGACTGTGGTCATGGAAGCCAAAGCCTTCCCGATGACACCAGCGCCGCAGTCTTTGGTTCACTAACTGGATCCTCCTCTCCCTCCTCAGCCCATAGCCTGAGACTGGGAGGATCAAAGAGAACACCACCTGTGCCCCCAAACCCTTTAGCCTTGCTCCCAAATCCCTGTAGCGCCTCATGACCCGGCTGGGAGCACTCCGAGCCGTGTCACTGGTGCCCACATGAATAAGGAACATGGGATAGTGGTCTGTGGGCTGAAGGAGCTTAGGGATCTTCTCCTCAATGTCTCGGATGTAGGCCGCTGGGAAGCAGCAGACTTTCTGGGCTAAGGGGTTGGGGCGGCAGATTACCACCTCAGTCCCCCTCAGGATGGAGTCGCTCACAACAAACACTTTGCCTTTTGTCTTGGGGAGAGCGGGGGCGGTAGCTGCATTTGGGCCTGTGTTGCCTGTGGGAGCTGGGAACTCAGCAGGGTCTGCTGGGGCTGCAAGAGGTTCATACCTGTTGCTAAGCTCTGGCGGGGCAGGGGCCTTGGTGCGGCGGGCCTTAGGGCCCTTGACCACCTTGGTCCATCCCCCTGACTGGACAAAATGGGAGGTCCCGGAGTCCTCCCTTTTCCTGGAGGGAGACCGTGGAGGAAGAGTCTGCTGCAAGGATCTCAGTATTTTGAAACCATATGAAGTCAACAAAAAATGGAAAAATGGGAGCGGTAGAAACAGTCTGTTGCAGACCAAATCAAAAATCTGGAGCCACCCACCCAGCATGGAAATGGGCCCAAGTTGCAACAGTCGGTTGATCCCAGATCAGCCTCCTCAGCCATCTTCAGACTTACAGAAAAGACGGTCATGTAAGACAATCATCAACTGCAAGGTGCTGCTGAAGAAGACATTGAATTAGAACAGTTGAACAGTGTAGAAATTGGAAGACTTGGTTCTCTCTTTTTATAAACATTTAAGTGTAACAGAAACATTTAGAGGAAAAAACAGATCCCAGAAATTTGTTGGATCATTTAGAACGGGTCTGTCCAACTTCTGAATGACCATGCTACACATCCTGGCTGCTCCGCCACACCAACACTAGTTCTTTAACCTATAGTTTTATATTTTGGTTGCAAAAATAATTGAAAACCGTAGCCCAAACTAGATAGTGCTGGCTAAAAATACAGATGGGCTCTGCACTGCATTTTGATGTAGTAGGAGCTGTAGTTTTAATTGCAAATTTGATACTGTACTTCAGTTTAGGGAAAAAGTAACTGAAGTTGCTCTCAGTACTTTCTGAAACCTCTCTGTAAGGGTGCCTTTTGAGTTGGAATCAAATCATAGACTGTAATCCATGTAATTTCACATGCACTTCTGATTTTGTCTTTTAGAGTTGTGTTTTACAATTTAGGTTTAGAAGACTGCCTTAAAGAACAAAATGGAGGTTATTTTATGCTTAAAGATAAAGGAGCAAGTTCTGATATCCAGGATCATGTAGAGTTGTATCTTACTTGATGAATAGTATTATAGAAGTCGCTATATTTTTATAGCTGCATGATGGCTGATTGAGTATGCAGTATTTACCAATATGAATAAGGGAATCAGACTTTGTCCCTTTTTATTAAAGCCAATTCATGTTATCTGTGTTCTTTGCTCTTCAACTTTTCTTTAACATGTTAAGTTTCATTTTAGTACTAGCTTGTCTTTTCCTACCAAAAAATGGTTGGTTCCCATGGAGGTAATAAAATTAGACTGTAATTAATTATATTGGGTTTTTTGGGTAGTTACATTCCTTTTCTTTAACTCCTTCAGAATATTTCTGTTTTCTGCCCTGACCCATCTTTTAATGAGTTGAGACATCTGTTGTGATTTTTCTCATGACTGAATCTAGCACTGAATTCCCAGCAGCTGTTTTCACTTTCCAGATTTGAGTATATTTTCACTGAAATGTCTGTCATGTCAGGAAACCACTCATAGAAGTACCTAAAGGACTTGGGTAAACATTTTCAGATTCCTTGTGTGAACATTTTTAACTCCCTTGAGTCTTCCACCTTTATTGGTAACCGACTTCAGTAGAGAACTGGCTTTTCTAATTATGAGTTTTAATTTTTACGAATTTATATTTAAAGCATCAGACTACACTTAATTAAATGCTATTTTAGGTTTCTACTTAATCAGTCTTTTTCTTCTCTGCAGTACAGAATATCTAGAGCAATGATGTGATGAGTCTTCAAATCTAGCATTTTTCATTTCTGTTAGGATGCTGAAGAAATGTATGGCCGTTGTTTAGTAATTCTGAGTAGTAAAGTAAATTCTACCCTTGATGCGTACAACTGATGTGATTGAGTTTACTGATTGTTATTTCTCTTTCCCCTGAGTTTGACAGAATTTTCATTTAGTAAAATGCAAACTTCTCAGCATCTTCCCTGAGGCAGTGGAATGAGTTATGGAACAAATATACGAGCTTTTAAAAGTTACTTTCGGTGTACTAATTAAATAGTTTTCTGTATTTGACCTTCAAGAAAGTGAGGGGTAATTGATTTATGTGTACTTTTGGCAACTCTAATTGTCCCAAAATCTACCTCTGAAACTAGGTGGAAAGAGCTGATTTGTCAGGTACATCTCATGTGAAGTAAGGATGGTAATCTGTGAGTGGGCTTGTCTGTGTGTGTCACTTCTAGCTCAGATCATATTGAAAGAACGGACTGTATTGTAAGGCACCATACATGATAATGTTGTCAGAAGAAAGAGTAACTTCTGTAACCTAGAATTAACTTGTTAAAGTTTGTATTAAAATCATATTCAAACTATTTCACAATCCTGAATGAGTTTACTCTGTTGAATACTGTAGGTGTCAAATATGCCACTTTTTTAAAGTACTAAAATGAATAGGACTTAAATATATTCTTAAGAGTTGACTTGAGCACAGACACATTTTTTTAATTGTTGCCAACATGCATATGACTTTTTTCATCTGAAATGATAGAAAGAAACATGATAGTTTTCTTCTCTCTTAGATGAACTTCGGCAAGCTATTGTGGCCATGATGAACAGAAAGGATGAACTGGAAGAACAGAACAGGTACCTTTTCCCTGAAGCATATACCCATTCTTTTTTCGTTTCAACTCCTATAATAACAGGTTCTGGGTGCAAGACTGTCACCCTGTATTTCTTTTCATGCAACTTAACAAGTATGATGCTGTAGTGTTTCTGCTGAAGAGGAATGCTCACAGGCAAACTTTTTCATTTGGATTAAAATGCTTGTAATGCTGATCTGAGAGTTCTTTTCCAAAGACAAGGTTCACACAATGGAAGCCTACAGTTCTGGGCCCACATCTCCTGCTCCAGCTAGTAAATGATACTGCTTATATACTCTTGTATCTCAGAAAACATTTCTTCAATTGTTTGAGTTATGCTAGGGAAAACAGATCTTTTCTGTAGAGAACATGTCTCCCTTTGTGAATATGGTATCGAACACTGGGGCATCTATGATATTTTGGGCCTAGAGTTGAAATAAAAAATAATGTCATAATTATTTCATCTACTACTCTTGGTCCTTTTCTGTATCTTTTCGTAGCTTTTTATAAAATGCATTTAATAAATTTGAATAGGTACTATAAGATTAGACTAAGTGCATTTATTAGATTTGAATAATGAGATTTGGGGGTAAAATGAATGACATACTTTTAGACAACCTACTTATATTTGTTCATGTTTCATCTGTTGGACTGGTAGCTTTTACAATGTCTTAACAGATGGTACTCCCTTTTTTCAGATCTCTGCGAAACCTGCTTGATGGAGAGATGGAGCATTCAGCAGCACTCAGGCAAGAAATAGACAACTTGAGAAAGAAAGTAGCAGAGCAAGAAGAGCGACATGCAGCAAAGATCCAGGCATTGACAAGGTAGGGAGTAAGAACATATTGGAAAACAAGTATGAGATGCAGATACACTCTGCATTGTATTTTAAAAACTTCAAGCTTGAGGCTGAAGTTCAAGGTGAAGCCTTGTAAAAGTATATTTAATAAAGAAAAGACTTAAATGAGTAAATTGCATACCGAAAAAGCTAAACGCTAAAGATAGAGAGGAATAAACCAGTACTTTGGAACAGGTGATTATATGCATTCTATAATTACTCTATGGCAGGCACATGTATCACTTTTAATCATTCTCTGTTTAAATTGTATGATGGGTGTGAGAAATGTAGTAATTGTTAATTTATTATAACATTCTGTGTAACCATATGTTTGCACTCCTTTTGGTTTGGGATATTGTATTTTTCATATTTATTGGAGGAGAAAATTCCTCTTGGATGTGATGGCAGTATGGCTGCCAGTCTGTGGGCTGACAAAGTTTTTTTTGGTGTTCATCTGGCTGCTAGGCAGGTGTCCTGTTTTATATACTTGTCCCTTGTAAAGCTATTGGTTTTGCCAAAACAAGACTTTCCCGGATGACTTCTTTCTGAAGTTAAAGATATGCAAATATGTAAGTAGCAACTCTAAAGGATGAGCATTAACAAGCATGGAAAAAGCTTTTTTTTCTTTCTTCATAGTAGCCTTAGCCATTTCACTCCTCTTTTCCATAACTTGTTGCCTGGTAAGTTATAACTTTGGGTTCTTGGAAGGACTAAATACATAGGCTTTTGTATGTTGTGTGTGAAAATGGAATAATTTGGTAAATTGCTAGTATACTTTTGCAGAAATTGTTTTAAATCTAGTTATGGTATATTGTTACAAATTTTCTGTCTTGCTTACTTGCTTATGTAATCCATATAAGAGCAGCTTTCAGAATTACCTCATGAAGCAGATGTGTTGCCATTTCAACCAATTATGCTTGAATTGAATTGTTTGGTGACTCATGTTTCAAGGACTGTCCTGACTAAAATTCTTTTCCTGGCATGCATACGCTGATGTATTTAGACTGAAGCATAAAACCAGTTCAACACATGAATAATCTTGGTTATGATTTGAGAGTCTTGTATTGGACAATTTGATTCTGGTATCTTCCTGCCCCATGGAGGGAAAAATTATAAAACTTCAACGTGTATGTTTGAAACTTAATTTCAGTGAGTACAAATGGTTATATGCCTTAGGAGTGTAAATCATCTTGACTTTCAGTGAGGCTTAGCTACTGAAGTGCCATAAATTTAGCCACGGGTTAAAAATAACTAATAAGCATTAAAAATAATTATGAAAATTCTATCAGTTGGCCAACTGCTCTCTTGAATCCTGCCTAATTGTGGTGCTTTGTGTCCTGTGTTAGTTGACTTCTATCACAAGTACAAGTTCTCTTCAGGTTTTTTTAACCAGTTCTTTGGCAGTGTCCAGTTCAGTATTTCCCAGGGGCAGCTGGGGCTTTTTAGCACAGGAGAGAAATGCAGGAGAAAGATGCATCTGACTAGAAATTTAGGCAGAAAAAGGATGACCAAATGAATTACTATTTCTTGGTTTGGGATCCCCAAATCATAAACCAATTAAATTGTAGAGGTGCACTAATACATTGGTCTATATTGTATCGGTACTGAGAAAAGGAAAATTGACATTATTGGAAATCAGCTTTTTTTTCACTGTGGCTGATAATGTCACTGATAAATGCCACATGCGTATGCAGCCATAGCATGCCTGTGGCCAGCCCGGTAGCTTGGAGAAAAGTGTTTGGTTGGTAAGTCTGTTGCAGGGGGAAGGGAAGCAGGGGGAAGATTGAGGCCCATGTGGTGAGAGAGGGGCTGGGGCTGGGGCTGGTGCAGGCACTGCCCAGCCAGGGTAGGGCACAGGGCAGAGCTGTGAGTGGCTCATTTGGGGGAGGGGGAGTGGCTATGCGCACTCCCAGGGGAGCCTTGGAGGCATGTGCCCCCCAATCTGTGAGCAGGGCAAAGGTGGGCTGCCATTTGTGGGTTGGGACTGGGGGCAGTGCCCGGCTCTTCCTGACAGTGCGAGAGCTGGGCTGGAGCTGCACTTGGTGCAGGTGGTGGTGGCAGTGCTGGGAGGAGGGCTATGGTGAATTCTGGGGTGGCTGTAGGCCACCCTGTAGGCCCCCCCCAGCGCCTTTGCCACCCACCCCAAGTGCAGACCCAGCCCAGCCTCTCTCCTGGGAAGAGTCTGGCGTTGCCCCTGGCCCCAGTCCACAGTGGCAGCCTACCCTCGCCCTACGCACAAATCTGGGGGGCACATGCCCCACATGGCTCCCCCACGGTGCATGCAGTAGCGGGAGCTGCCCCTCCCCCCGGATGAACTGCTTGTGGTTCTGCCCCATGCCAAGTCCCAGCCCCACTCCATCCCTCACCATGGGGGGCCTTGATCTGTGCCCCCCCATGCCTCTTCCCTCCCCTCTGCCCCTTCCCTTAATAGACTTTATCAGCTGGGCTCTTCAAGCTGCCAGGCTAAATATTGGCAATTGGATTGGTAGTGGCTGATATGGGTCATTAATAATTGGCCATTGGTATCGGCACAAAAAAATCTTTATTGGTGCACTGCTATTAAATTGTAGTATATAGATAAAAGTAGAGTAGCAGTTCTAGGCATCTGATCAGGCAGCAAAAAATTCCACCATACTTGTAGATAGTTGTAACGGTTATGAAGCCTCAGGACAGATACCGTACTTAACTATGATGTGAAAGAAATTGTCCCAGGCTTGTGTTAGTGTGGGCAAAAAACTGGAAAATAAAATATTCCACAGCTGAGCCTTGTTAAATGCATGTGCCTAGGATACCAGCATATATGTTTTTACACACTTATATCACAGAAGATTTGGGTTATGTGGCTAGAGTATAGGACTAGCTTTAGACAGTGCAGGTTAAGACAGGCATATCGTTTATGTATGAAAACAACATAAATTGGTCAGTGCCAATATATTTTTGACAGAAATCATTTCAGGTTTAGTTATAAAGTATGTTACAAATTTTCTGTTTTGTTTTACATTTTTTGTACACAGTATAGGTCAGTGCAGGCATGACTGTCTCACGTTACAGATTAGTTGGGATGTGCATTTCATACTATTTCCCATTATGCCATAATGTCTAATCAAGAGATGGGGCGGGGGGAACAGGATATCAAGTGGGAGTCTCCAGGAGTCTGTCCTGGGTCTGAGCTTGTTTAATATCTCTATTAATAGTTTTGATCTTGAGGTTGAATGCACACTTAAAAAAAAAAAATCCAGATCACACCAAGATTGGTAGACTTGTGGGCAGGCTGGAAAGCAGGATTAGGATTTAGTATGATTGATAAACTGGTGAAATGATCCAAAATTAATCTAATTACTTTCAGTAAAGTCAAATGCAGAGTCCTGCCCTTAGAACAACAGTTGCATGCACAAATGTAAGCTGGGGAATGACTAGCTAGGCTGCAATCCTTAGGAAAAAGACTGGGTGATTTTTATAGTGAGTTATAAGCTGAGTATGAGCCAACAGTGTGCAACTGTGCTTTTTACAAAAAAACCCCCAATAGAGTATTGTAGGGGTAGGCAATGTTTTTGCAGTGGGGGTACCACTTTAAAAGAGCTTAGTTTTGAGTGTGGGCCACCTCCAACCCAGCCATATGCCACCACAGCAGTTGCTGCTCACCCCTGCAGTGCTGCTGCTGCTGTTTTTCCTCATCACTTGGCTGCCATGTGCACGGAGTCCTCTAGCTCCATGGTCCATATAAAATGGGCCATAAGTTTGCCAACCCTTTGAATATTGGGGTGTATTAGTAGGAGCGTTGATTGCAAGTCAAGGGAAGTGATTCTTCTACTCTGTTCAGGTGTGTTGGGACCTTATCTGGAGTACTGTGTCCAGTTTTGGGTGCTGCTTTTCAAGAAGCATATGGATAAATTGGAAAGAGTCCAGTATAAGGGACAAAAATGATGAGAAATTTAGGAAATGTGAATATGAGGGAAATTTGAAAGACATGGGATTATTTTGTCTGGGGAAGAGAAGACAGGATGAATTTGCTAACAGTCTTCAGATACTTGAAGGGCTGTTTTTTAGAGGATGGAGATGGACAATAAACAGAACAAAAAACAACAGTATTAAATAAAGTAAGAGACATTTTAGGAAGAACTTTCTCACTATATGTGTAATTGAGCATTGAAAGAGATTAGCTAGAGGTTGTGAAATCTCCGCCCTTGAAATATTTAAAAGCAGGTTAGAGAAACAGGAGATGGGACTATTGGACTTTCTAAGGTCCATTCTCTCCCTGGTTTGTGATTCTGTGCATCATCAGAAAAGCATAGCAATTCTTATACCTCTCAAGAATTTGATAGCAGAAAAACATTGACGTTTTCTTTTGTGGCTATGGAATACAAGTAAGAACAAATATTCAGTATGGTAAACTAACTTTCAGCTTGTTGACTAAAAGTTTATATAAAGGAACAGCAGCATATCACAGTACATATTTTGTGTTGATTATTTTAAAACTCCCCTAACAGTACAAAGTGCGGACTTTTCCAAAAATCACTGAAAAATGAACTGGTAACATGGACACAATGATAGTATGAATAACATAACCTTTAGAGGTTATGCCTGGTTTTTTAAAATCATTCAGAGGCACAAAGTTGCCTTTATTCCCTGTGAAATAAGTGTGTATTCATGAGTATATGTTACCACCTAAAAATAAGGCTGCTTACAGATGTAACCCCCCCCCCCAACCCAGCATTTTACTTTAAACTTGGCATGCCCCAGTGCTAAGCCCAGTGCACGCCCAGAAGAGGCATTATGTTAGTTTGACCTGGCTTGCCCAATGTCTGTATAAATTGGGCTCTTTAGTGGGGCTTTTTTGGCACTTTTATCTAATAGCTGATTGAATCAGCTATTAGATAAAAACACCAAAAAGCCCTGCTGAAGCATGCAATTTACACAACTGCTGTGGAGCTGTGTCAAACTAACTTGCTGCCCCTTTTGGTAGAGTGCATTTTTTTTCGTTTCACATCTGCCCGCAGCCTAAATTAAATGAAATTCTAAGGTCAGTATCAGAATTTAATTTTGAAAAATTGGATGCATGTATTTTGGGTGTTTTTATATGAGAAATGAAAGGGAGCTTATTTTGGTGGAATGGAAACTGTAAGTGATTATATACCATATTAACTCAAACCTACGATGACACTGAATATAAAATGAACCTCCAATAATTAGATTCTACATAGAGAAAATTTATAAATTTGTTACAGTTTTTCAGGTATAGAATCTAATTATCAGAGGATTGTCTTGAATTTAATCAGGTTAATTAAGCCGTGGATTTGGGTCATCCTTAAGCAGCAAGTTCTGTGATTTTGGTGAGGTCAGTGCAAGAAAAAAAAGAAGAAAGAAAAATAACTTACTGGCAAGCAGAGAAGTCCTGCAATCCTGGAGCACAGGGGGCAGGCGGTAGGGGACAGGATAGAGGGGAGGGCACGGTGGGGTCCTTGCAGCAGGAGGCATGGAGGCTGAAGATAGCAGCCCTGCCCTGCTGTCAACAGCCTTGCCCTGCCTCTCTTGCTGCCATTTTCCCTCCCCTCCCTTCACCCTCCTCCATGCTCCAAGACTGCAGGGCTTCTCCGCTAGCTAGTAAGCTATTTTTTTTTGCACTAAGCCCACTGTTTTTTGTGGCAACTACCATTTTTCTTGGAGCCCTCCCAAATTTATGGTTTCTATGAAATTTGCAGAATCTCTAATTTGTTAGGTCCCTGTATATGAATTATGATGATACACATTTATTATGAACCAGTGATTTTCTTTGTTTCTACTTATAGTTTTGAAAGTAAGATTTTTGTTTGCTTGCAGTGCACTCTGTCTTCTCAGACTCTGTATGTTAGGGAAATATGTTATTTATTACAATAAAGCTGGAAGGAATCTGGCATGTAAGTTAATGGTAGCCTAGCCTAGATTGCATCTTACTCATTCACCCTATCGCATCATGCAGTGGTAGTCATATAACTTGTCTTTAGATATGTAGATACCAGATCTTAGTGGACATATCTTCAGTTTTTTGAATGGAATGATTTTCTGCAGTTTATCCCATTCAAAGCACTCCTGCATACCCTGAGGAATAGTAACTTTGAAAGAAAATTGTTAGGCTCATTTAAACTTCATAAGCAAACTTAGCAGCTTGTCTAGCTCATGTCTGTTTGTTGACAGTTTTGTTGGTGCATCTCCAGAAACTAGCAGAAACAAGTAATATGGATATAATTTGTAAACAAGGTAACCTTTGTAAAGGTACCCACTGTAGAATTCTTAAGCTTCCAGATCATTATTTAGATAGGAGTTTGGCTTTAGTTAAGAAATATAGAGAGTTTAAGGCGTAATAATAAAAAGTAACACTTTGTGTAGCCATATCTTTGATTTTTTTCTTGCTCATTTTTTCTCAGGTATTTAAAAAATGAAGCAATGAAAACAACCATGCAGTTAAAGTATACTTTGTAAAGTAAAACATTTAATTTTCCCTAGCATTTCCTATACCCAAGTTGATCAGATTTCATTTACAAATCAGTCTTTTGGTAACTTGTTGCACTTATCTCACTTTTAAGGTTTAATTTTGAAATTAGATGTCGGAAACTGTCAGTACACCTGTGGTGCACAGAAGTAAAGCTACTAGAGATCTAAAGCTGATGATTTATATCTACAATCAAAACTTCATCTATATCAAAAATTGTTTTATTTTTCCACTACTATAGCATCTTTCAGCATTTTGAGACGACACCACATCATCACTCAATGTTTAAGCAAATAGGTCAGCTGTCAGCTACTATATAACAAGGAATCTATCTAAGCATTTGATAGAAAAATAACAGGAGGTTTAAGCAAAGGATTACTTCTGCCTGCCCTGGACTGTCTTTTGAGCCAAGTATAGTCTACCAAGTATCTGCTGGCACAAGATATAAATGAGTTTGTCCTCTACGTTGATTCTATTTTAAATCAAAGTCAATGTGACTAACGCTTCCTCAGCAAAACAGACTGAACAATCTTTTCCCAAGTACTAAACTTGTGTTACAGTATGCCAGACTATAGCTTTCTTGTTTGTATAGTTTAGAGGTGATAGGAGGCTCTACTCAGAAAGATGGGAATGCTTTGGAAATGGTATTCGGGTCTTTGGAGGAACTGAGAGGGTGGGATATTATGACTATTACCTTCTTACATGAATGGATCTAGGATTTTGAAGAGGGTGGTGTGTGTTGCATCATCAGGTTTAATGCAACATACATTTTTCTCCAGATAAAAAGAACCCAGAAGCTTTACTAATATGCTAGGGGCCTAGGACTATGTTATTCAATTTGCAGTCAAAGCAAACACAAACATAACTTTATTGGAATGTGCGTTAATGTGCTATGTACATATATTATGTATAAAAACACAACAGACTAGGCAAAAATAATCAAAAGATAATGTTTCTTTAGTCCTGTTGTCATTAGAATTAAATGTACATCTGTTTTAGATTCATAAAAACCAAGCCTTCTTGAGCATCTTGACAATGCATCCGCTGTTTCACTGAACATTATTTCCATACCTGAGTTGATGTTCACCTGAGTTGATGTTTTTAGCTAAAATGAGGAACTGTTTGCAGGGCAACATTAAAAAGAGCAGCTAGTAGACAGCAGAATTCCACCAGAAAGGATTGCTTAATTAGCGGAACATCAAAACCATTAAAAAGGAGGGGCGGTCTTTAACACCCGTGGAATGAAGAGTTTAGAAGGAATCGGGTAGATTACAATGAGCCATGAAGTCAAGTGACTCCCTTGCTGCTGCCTGAATAGAAATGCTGCTGCCACTGCCAAACAGTTGTTTTTAAATTATGGGGGGACCAGGAATCAAAGGGGAGTGCTACTGTGTCATTGAATGCCCCTGGATCTGCTCTGGATGCCTTGTGATCTTATCTCTTCTGATGTTTTGTCTTTGAAGAGTGATGTAACCCATATGTTAATGATTTTCTTCTGACAGACCAGTCTGTTGTTATGTCCTACCAAACTGCTGACAATCTTTTGTTTCCCACTGTTGATACAATGACACCTGAACAGTATTTCTGCTACCTTTCTCCTTGTACATCACCCTTGTTTACGGGTGACACTCAAATGCAATGAGAGTGCAGATGGCCAGATCTCTGATTCTGAAGCTGCGTGTAAAAGCACGCAGAGCTTTTACGATATTATATAATGGTTGTGCCAAAGCCATTGCTTTAAAAATAACATTTATCCAGTCTTGCACTTCTGAACTGCACTGAGTGAATTGCAACTTAGTTGATCTTAAGTCTCCACTCCATTGCTGTGTTTCTTTCCTGTTACTTTGCAGAAAAAAATTACTCGTATTTGGACTGAATGTCAGATATTCAGACATTTGGACTGTCTGGAAACAGAATGGCAACTTGAGCGGAAAAACAATGTCTCTTTTTTGCTTATGTCGCAGCCAGCATTGCTCATAGTTGATAAAAGTGTTGGGGAAGCTTTGTGTTATAACCTGTGGTTTAGTGTCTTATCTTTTCTGGCTAATGAAGTGCTGGGGCTGCTGTTAATTGAGAAGTTCAGCCTTTGCTGGACAGGGTTCAATTAGATCTTAAGCTATTATGTAAGTCAGGGGTGGGCAATTATTTTGGATGAAGGGCTGCTTAATGAGTTTTGCTCAGCTGTGGACAGTTACAAGGGTAGCCCTGCTCCTTGAAAGATGCCCCACCCCTTGGTTGCCCTCTTGGGACCAGAAGTCCCACCCCTAACCCCTGACTTTTGCCACCGGAAGTCCTCCCCCTTGCTCCTGGAAGTAATCCTTTTGGGAGGGAGGCACTGCAATCTTGGAACCAGAAATAAAACAAATTTTATACTAAAAATCATTAATTTTATTTCAAAAAATATTTTTGTCCTGATTTATGTGCGTTTGTATAGTGTATATAGAGGTGACAATATAATAGTTAAAAAACAGTGTTACTCTTGTGTATTGTGCATGGGGTGTGGTTGGGGGTGTGTATCTGGGGGAGTGTGTGTGTGGGGGGGTTATAGGGAGGTGTGGTGGTGTGAGAGGTATCGGTGTGAGCAGGGTGTGGAGGGGGTGTGAGTAGGATATGGTTGTGAGTGTGTGGGATTTCTGGAGGGTATGTGAAGGAGGGTTTGGGTGTGAGGGAGTATAGGCCTCCCACATGTCCCCCCCAATTTCTCCCTGCAGATGATCCCCTTGTGCTGCAAAGTCCCCACTGCCAGCAGCAGCAGGTAGCAGGTCCTTGGGTTGCTTATGGCCTGCGCAGGTGTAGCCCCTAGTGGCATGCACCTCTGGCCAATTCTGGGAGCTGCATCTGGAGGCAAGGAACAGGGCCAGACCAGCCCGCCTCCATCATGTGTGGCTCCCTTAGGCTCATGTGCAGCTCTTGGCCATAGCAGCATGCTGTGAGAGGGAGCCCCGTGTGATGGAGCCAGCAGCCTCACCTCACTCCCTGCCACCATGTGTAGCTCCCAGGACTCTGCTGGGAAGCAGGGGGTGGGGCTGAGCCCACCTGGCTCCACCATGTGGGGTCCCCTGCCACTTCTGGCATGGTCCTGGAAGTTGTACATGGCAGCTGGGAGGGCCTCCAGTTCCATTGCATGGGGCTCCCCCCCCTGGGCTGAGCAGAGTAGAATTAATTGGGTGCCCACAGGCTGGATGAAATTGCCTGGCAGGCTGAATTCGGCCATATCTTGCCTGCCCCTGATATAAGTAATATATTCAAGACAACTGTTGATCTTGATAATCTGGTTAACTGTTGCTCTGTCTTCTATCCCCATTGGAGAAGATCGCAGAGGTTAGACAAGACAGTAGTAACACTCTTTTGATCCTTTGGTTTTCTTTAACCTTGGTTAACATGGTTATAGGCCTGGAGAGAGGGTAAACAACTGCACTGGTTACTTGAGTTAATAATGTCTTTCTGGTAATGGATGCAAATAAAGGACTCATGCTCTTTTAAATCTGTCAGCAGCCTTTGATACTGTTAACCATGAAATTTTGTTGGCTTGCTTGTGGACACTAGCAGGAGTGTATACAATTGATTTTGGCCATGTATGTTCAGTTTCTACTTGGAATTTCTCTTGGAAGAGTGAATGTCTGTACATTTTCCCTTCTCAGATAACCTGCAGCACAGTCCTCTAACATCCAGACTGCTTTGCTCCTAGTCTCTACCTCCTACCTTCTGTTCCCTCCCTCCCTTCCCCTGAGAGTCAGTCTGTCACTTGAGCTAGACTCGAAACACACCTCTTTCACAATCTTCACATTGGGCTGTGCTGCAGGGAGACCTAGGCTGACCCTGAACAGTCTGGGCCAGCCAGTCAGGCAGCTTTGGGCCTTTGCATGGCTGCCCTCTGTCTCCAGGTGGACTGAGGGAGCCTCCAGAGTATGCTGAGATGTGTACACAGGGGCCTTCTGGATAAGCAGCAGCAGTACTGAACCCTTTCTGTTCCTCAGGGCTTGTGGTGGGCCAGTAGGGGGTGCTCCTGCGTTGAGCCACCCACTTCACCGCGCCCGACCACCTTCCAGGCTCTGAGTGCCTCCCTGGGGGCACCTCATGTCTGACCGACCCCCTTCCTGGAGCACGCTCGCTAGCCTGGGGTAAAAACTGCCATCACCCAGGGCTGGGCTTGATTCTGGCTCTGCGTCCGCTGGGTAACACAGGCCTAGTAGCTTTCGAGGGTACTTGACTCACTTGAAGCACCTGGGGGGGGTGCTTCCCCCAGTCGGAAGCACAAGTAGTGGTCTCCCTTAGTCAGCTGAAGCAAGGGGACCCCAAGGCATAATCTAGACCCAAACCCGACAAGTCTCCCATGCTAGGTACAAAGGAGAACTTTATTGGTTACAAGGGGTAGGGTTGGAATAGGGTACAGGGTAGACCAATATCAGAGAAACCCCATAGAGCCAAACTGGCATGGCTGGGTAGCCTTTGATCATGCATCTGAGTTACTGCAAGCTATATATCTAGTTAGATCTCAGGCAGCTTACTCACAAGTATCATCCAGAGGCAGGTGGAGATTCCCTCTGGAGGCAGGCAGTTCCTTGATCATGAGTTTTGAGAGAAAGCAAGTTTCAGATGGTGCAGCTCTTCTCTCTCTCTCTCTCTCTCTCTCTCTCTCTCTCTCTGAGTCTTCCTCATGGCTGTTGCCCCCTCCTCCTTGGCAATCGTTAACTTTTATAGCCCTTATGACCTCATTTACCTGGCCCAATTGAGGCCAGCACCTGTTGGCTGTCAGCCAACCAATTTGAAATGCATCGCTAGTAGCTGGGCAGACTGGCAGTTTCTAGCACCCCAGGGAGCCCAAGCCCCTCACCCAGGTATGTGATGCCAGTCACGTAGGCAGAGGGAGCAGATTTCCCCCCTCCCTCCGGAATGTATTCAGCTCAGGTTACCTAAAGAGATAGGGTAAGGTGTGTGTCCTCTGCTGGGCCCATCCTAACCAAATTGTCACAGAGCAGAGTTTTTGGGGAGAAACAGAGGTGGCCTTCTGCCACAGGGCTTAGGATCTGAATGTCTTTTCAGGGATTTCTGGGTAGGTTTTTCTACCAAGAAAACAAACCCAGTAGACTTTTCTCAGATCATTTGAATATGTGTGTGCATTCTTGTTTGTCCCCCACATTCCCCCTACCCTGGGTATCTGTTCTGCTGCAGGGTCAATATTGTCATCTTTTCTTCAGTTTGTATCTGAGAGGAGTGCTAGGTGGGCTGGGTAAGAGATAATTGGCTATAGTGCATTTAGTATGCCGATGACACTTAGCTGTATATCTTTTCAGCAGGGTTCCAGGTTTTCCGTTTCCTGCGGAAAAATGGAAAAAACCCATGGATTTTCCCTTTGAACCAAAAAACCCATAAATTTTCATTTTAATGGAGAAACATGCAGATTTTCCACTTTTGCAAAGAGCTCTCTGCAGGGTGGCAGAGTTCCAGCCTGCAAAGGGCTGGGGGGAATAGGAGTTGTGTGGTTAAGCAGGGGGGATGCAGATGGCTGCCAGGCATTCTGGAGAGTAGCTTCCACAACTAAGTCTGGCAGAGGGGAAAGGGAGATTGAGGCCCTCATAGGGAGGGAGGGAAGGAGTGAGTGAGTTGGGCAAGGCTGCTGGCCAGCTGGGGTGGTACATGGGGCTTGGGGCCCAGAGCTAGGATGCACGGTGGCAGGGCCCTGGCAGGGAGTGGGATGAAGCCAAGGGTGGCTCATCTGGGGGGGCAGAGCATGGGTGGGGCTGGCTCCTTGCCACTGTGCTCACTCTTGGGGGAGAGCAGGGGGGCATGTACCCCCAGATCTGTGTGTGGAGCAGGGGTGGCTTGGGCTCCCCACCCTTCTGCCTTCCCCCCCCAGGGCCTCCGGAGCCTAGAGGGTGGGACCTGGCACAGCAGGGCAGAGCGGAGCCAGGTAGGGAAGCTCCTTGCCACTGCAAGCCCCATGCCACCCTGGTGAAGCATTCCCTGCTCATCTGGCAGCAGCTGGGGTGGTGGCATAGAGTTGTGCCCCTTGCTGCTGCTGGGCAGGCAGAGGGCGCCTTGTCATGGTGGCATGGAGCTTCCAGGGCTGGCAATGAGCTTCCCCTACTGTCCCTGCTCTTCCCTGCTGCACCATGTCCCACCCACTCAGCTGTATTGGCCCTAGGGGGAAGGCAGCAGGGTGGGGAGCCTGAGTCCACAGCTGCCAGTCCTCATCCTCCTCTGCCTTTGCCTCCCCCAGGAGCTCTGCTTTGGCTGTGCCACCCATAGGGGAGGGGGAGCTAGGCTCTGTGCTCTGCTATGCCACAGCAGTTGCCGCCTCCCACAGGCAGCAGCCAGGGCTCAGGTGCTGCTGCCTGGGGCAGGGGGCTGTGGACCTGGGTCTCTGGTCCCATAGCTGTGGCAGCTGGGGTGCCTATCTGGCAGGGCTGGGGGGGATGTGGGGCTGTGTGTGGGGAGTGAGGGACCTGGACCTGCATCCTTGTGAGCAGAGGGGGCAGGGGGACCTCTGGTTTTCCATGATAAAAAAAAAAATCCAAAATCAAATACCAACATTTACAGGTACTTAGAATTTATTTTATTATAGTGATGGAGGCACTGGTAGGCTCCCAAACTGCTTTACAATTGTAAATATATCAATAAAACATTGTATTCACTTGATACATACATACATAAATAGTGGTGTTTCATTTTAATCATGGATTTTGGGTTTTTTAATCAGATAATTTATAATTGGGTTTTAATGAGAGAATTTGCCATTTTTAAACAGAAAAAACAGGATCCCTGCTTGTCAGATACACTCTTAATAAGACTACACATGCATTTGTTACAGCACTGCATTCCATAATGGTAAACGCATCTTGTCTGTTCAAAGCAGCAGTCATATGGCTGCTCAGAGCAGAGTATAAAAGGAAGAGAAAGTTGAACAAAATGGGAGATAAGGGAATTGCTGTGTCCTCTCCTCTCCTGGCTATCTGAACTGGGAGAGCCATTGGAGATTTGCTGAACGCTGAATGCTTTTTCATTTGTTACACTTTTTATTCTGTACTGTTCTATGGATAATAATAATTTTTAGAAAAGCTTAAAAGGACTAGTGCTGGGAGCGTTATTTCCTTCCTGTCTGCTTGGTAAAACAAATCCAGCCTTCAGCACTCATTTAAGGCTATACCTTGGGACCATTCAGAAACTGAAGATAATGCTGAATACTGCAACCTGCCTATTAAGTGGAGTTGCATGTTGGGAGCACATTAGACTTGTGCTCTGTGATTTACACTAACTTCCAATAGATTCAGATGTCTGCTAGAAGCAGAATCACAATTTGCAAGCTGCTACAAAGGATACACACTAGTCCCTACTTTAAAATAAAAACTGGTTTCCGAAACTAGGAAAGTAGTAAAACACTGGAACAGGTTGTCCATAGCGATTTGTATAATCTCAATCTTTGGAGGTTTTTAAGACCCGGCTAGACAAAGCCTTGGGTGGGATGATCTAGTTGGGAATGGTTCTGCTTTCTGGTTCTGCAGGTGGTTGGACTAGATAACCTGCTGAGGTCCCGTCTAACCCTAATTTTCTATGATTTTCTATTAAACAAATGTAAAGAATAGCTCATGGTGGAATAAAAATAGATATGACTATACTCATTAATTTATTACTGTAATAAATTTAGAGAGGTTCATTTTAATTAAAGAAAGTATATAACTGGCAATGATCATTATAGCCAGTTATCTGAAGTTAAGATTGCTGGTGGCATATATTGGTATTGTTCTCTGACTTTGGGGGTTCACAACTAGGTCTCTAGGGCCCTATCTACACATTACATTTAAGGCGTGATTAACCAGTTACTTAAATCTTAAGTGGTCACCTGCCCACACATTCATTTAGCTAAGGATGTGATAAAAAGAGGAATAAGTTACAATATTATTCCACAAAACACATGTAATAAGTTTGTAGTTGCTTTCTATCATGCCATTACTTGAACATGTGGTCAGGGGCTCCTGTGGCGGGGAGCCCCGTCAGCTAATTGGAGTTCCCAGCTGTGGGGTCCATGCCTCTGTGCTGGAAGCCCCTTCAGCTGACAGGGCTCTCAGGCACAGGGTTGCCCTATGCACCCCAGTGGCTGGTAGAGAATAGCTGATGAGGTGTTACAGCCATGAGGGTGCTTCATGTACCTCTGTAGATGGCAGATTGCAACTGAGGCTGCAGCTGAGGTGCCCACTGCCCACGTGGCTAGGAGTCCAGGGTCTCCCAGCCATAGGAATTTGCTTCCTGTTGGTGCAGGGGGAGCCTGGGATCAGGCTACCCCTGCCCCAGCAGTAAGGCGTGATGGAATCTAATTCGCGATCTCACAGTCATGCTTCCTGCATGCATGTGTGGCATGGCAGGAGGTGTGATTGTGTGGATTGCTTATTGGATTGTGCCATTGTGCCTTTACCTGCACCTGTAGAGAAGTACTTTAGAGAACATGGAGCTGCTTCCAAGATAAATTGTAAAAACAGGCATGCTTCTTGGCTCATGTCTGACTGCCCCTTTGAACAAACAAAACACTTATAAATTTAGAAAAATCTTTGCTTTGGTCTTCTACGTGAACTAAAGTTCACTTGACAGCTCAGTTAGTGGCACAAGTGAACAAAGATGCATCAATGGCTGTATGGGATTCTCTAAATAGTTTTTGATGACTTGTCAGAATTGACTTTTGTATTGACCCAGACAGTCTTCAGCAGAAGATGCGAGATGGTGCACTGAGCAGTGACAGACCAGAATGCCTTGCCTGCAGTTGAAATTTCTTCATTAGCCGCTGGCTTATGCTTTGTATCTTTGTATGCTTTGTATCTTATGCTTTGTATCTTTACATCCCTTCCAAAAAACAAGGAGTATAATTGGAGGTCAGAGTTTCTCTGAGACAATAGTGATAATGTCCCGGGCAAAGACAAATTGGCTGTTTTTCAAGGCAGTTTGCAGAAGGAAGAAAAGAGGAATGGAAAAGGAAGTGGGAGAGTAGGGAAGGACATGCAGATAAAAGGAAAAGAGAGAGTTAAAGTACTTCATTTGCTCAAGGTACTTGCTTGGAGTTGATAAACAGCCTGGGAACCACAGCTGCACCTGCAAGAAGAAAAACAAAACAGCAATAACAACAAGCCAACCCAATCTCTTTTTTATTTGGACTACCACTTAACGTTTACAGTCTGGTGTTCACAGGGGAGTTTAGTTCTGCAGGGACTCTCTCAGGCTTATTGATACATTTTGATATCCAAACAGAAATCAACTGGGAAACTGATCTAGTCAAGTTCAATTCTGATGTGAAGGGAAGCAATTTTTAGGAGCCGATTCTCTTGCTTGTTTAACTGGTGCTGGGCACTATAAGGGCATGACCCTCTAGTGACATCATCTGGAAAAGGATTTCTGTGGGATTACTGATCTGATCCTAAAAGTGGCCTCCAGTCGTAGTCTTTAGGCAGGTGTGTTGGACAAAACCATTGAGTATCACAATGGTCAAGAATCATTGCACTGGCCAGATCAGTCTAGTGCTGGCTGGCTTTTCTAGTTGCCATTACCTCTGAACACAGCCTTAGGAATAAATTTTTGTTAGTTCAATTTAAGAACTACATCACTGTTTTAAGAAAGCAGGTCTTTTTATTTTTTCCAAATAGCTTTCTGACCAAAGTAAATGCTGTTTCTTTCCATAGAAATTGAGATGTATTTTCCCTGTTATTTTGTTTAAATCCTTAGCACTTCTTTGGAAAGATAATGGCATAAATTGACATAATTACAAATTCCTGAATTTCTGAAGATATATATTAAGCATGCACATGTTCATACATTTTACTCAAAAGGCCAGGGAATTAAGGCTTCAGAGTTGCTACTGGCTAGATACTAAGTATATTTACACATTTGGGAAACCACAGTTTCCCAGTGGTAATTGGGGCTCTCTCTCTATTTTTCTTCTTGTTTTTGCCAGAAGAAGGGATCCTAACACTCAACCCAGGAAGATGGGTTTTTGCTTTGTAGTAAAGAAAGTGTTATTGGGTTAGTTCCCAAACATTTCCTAAAATTACAAAGCTCTTGCATTGTGTAAAGGAATTCCTACTCTGCATATTATTCTGGTATGATAGTAAAAATTCTGCTTTATTCCTTACCCTTTCTGCTGCTGCTGGGAATCACTGCTTGGTGCTACTTATTTGCAAGAGGATCGAAGCCGTGCAGCAGAATAATAAATTTTCATATTTGATTTTCTTACTTTTAGCAACTGCTCTCTTCATTCAGGCTAAGTGCCAATACAACTTGTGGAAAAAAAAATGTAAAAATGTCTGAAAGGAGACTTAAACATATTACCTCAAGGTTAATTAACCTAATTTCAAGCTGTTATCTTTATTTTAAAAACTGGCTGCTGGAATTGTTGAATAATTTTGGAGGAATTCTTCTGGTGACCTGAATTGCAGGGAGAGCCTAGTTCTAGACCCTCAGGCAGTAATATTGGATTCCAGATCCACAGATGAAGCATTATCCAATCTTTTATGAACAAGGAAAAAAATCTGGTCATAGAACATTATCAGGTAAGAAATTTCTCATTTCTTTGCTCAGATCAGTGGGGCAGCCTGCATTCTCATAGTAGCTCAGAGTAATGGATCTTTACCAGCTTCCACTGGATTCCCCAGCACTTGCATTGCTTTAATATCTTATCTGCTCCTGATCCCAGGGCTTGCATCTGGTCCAGGGCACCTCACCCTTTACCTGCTTCCCTGTGGCTTTGCCAGCTGTAGCAGAGGAAGTTTTGCCAGCTTAAAGAATCATGCCCTTTGCCGGCTTGTGCAAGAAATTATTGGTCCTCTCCGCTGTAGAAGAGATCAGCCCGAGTTTGCCAGCTGCTTTGAAGTCATTCTTACCACAGAGAATCAGTAACATGTAAGAAATAGCAAAAACATCTATTATATGAACAAGAGAAATCATAAGAGCAGCAACTGTAAATTGAAGACAGATGAAGATATGAAAAACAAACCTACGAAATTATAAGAACTAGATGTCTTGTCCCATTCTGTACCACTGACTTGGTAGGCTGTGACCAAATCAGCTTTCTTTCCCAACATCCTGCCAACTTGCACAGCTTATCTTTCTTCAGCTGGTAGCTAAGGGCCCATCTGCCCATGCAGGTAAAAGTGCAATGGGATCTAATGCATAATTCACACAATTGTGGGATCATGCATTAGATCCCATTGTTTCTTATTGCCAGTGCAGGGGGTGCCTGATTCTGGGGCAGTCTTTGCAGCCCTGGGGTAGGGGGGATTGCTCTGTGGTGATCCTCTGGCTCCTGGGGTTTCCTGTAGCCCTGGGGCATGGGGATCACCTTCTGGTGATCTTCCAGTCCCAGGGAGTTTCTTGCAGTCCTAGAGTGGTGAGGATTGCCCTGCAGCAATCCACTAGGCCCAGGGGTTTCCTGTAGTCATGGGGTAGGGTGGGGTGAGGAGGGGATCGCTGCAGCAATCCTCCAAACAATTCTTCAATTGTTTTTTAGATTTTAGGATGAAACTAAAATTATAGGATCATAGGAAACTAGGGCTGGAAGGGACCTCATAAAATCATCTAGTCCAACCCACTGCTCAAGGCAGGATTATCTCTGACTAAACCATCCCAAGCCAGTGTCCTGTCTAATCTGCTGTCTAATCTTCCTGTTTGAGTTTCAATTCCTTGTTTTCTGTTGTCTAGCCAGGCTGGTCTCATGTTGCACTTCCTATTCTTCCGTTGTATTGGGATAATGTGCACCTGTACCCTTAGGAGGGGCTCCTTATGTCTTCCGTGGCCAGGGGGGCAAGTTGCTGATGGGCTGCGCAGTCCCTGAGCTGCGGAAGGCCCCAGTCCTTCCTTCCATGATGGTAGTGCCCCCTAGGGCCATCTGGGTGGGTGGCTAGCAGGTGGGTGCTGCCCCAGCTCCGGCTCAGGGAACAGTTAGATCAGACTGGGTGCTGCCAGCGAACTGGGGCAGTATCCATCTCCTAGCTGCCCCCTGGGATGGCCCTGGGGGCACTGCTGGCAAGGAGGGAAGGTCCAGGGCCCACTGGCAGCTCACCCCCCAGCTGCGGGAGAGGCAGGCAGGCTCCGCAGAAAAAAAAAAAAAAGAAAAAAGGATCTGACCAATTGTCCCCTCACCAATTGTTTTTGTTTTTCCTCAGTGGAGCCTGCTTGCGTAAGCAGCTGCTGGGCTGTGCAGCCCCCGAGTTGCGAGGGGACCCTGGTCCTTCCCTCCACGGTGGCCTGGGTGCTAGCTGTGCAGGTGCTGCCTCAGCTAGCAGGTAGTACCCACATATTTAGCACTCTGCCTGGGCAGCCCCAGGGGGCACCACCGCCGCAGAGGGAAGGACCTGGCCCCCCTGCAGTTCAGGGGCTGCATGGTCTGGTGGCAGCTCGCATTAGCAGGCTCTGCTGAGCAAAAAAAATTTAAAAAAATGGCGATGGGCCTGATTCTCCTTTTTCCTTCTTTTTTTTTTTTCCATGGAGCTTGCCTGCCCCTCCTGTGGCCAGGGGGTGAGTGGCGGGGACCCTCGACCTTCCCTCCATGGCAGCGGTCTCCCTCGGGCAGCACCTACCTACTAGCGCAGGGATGGGCAAAATGCGGCCCGGGGGCCATTCTATCCAACCCATGGGGCCCCTAAAAAATTTAGAAAACTAATATTTATCTGTCCTTGGCTGCCTGTCGTGTGGCCCTCGATGGCTTGCCAGAACTCAGTAAGTGGCCCTTTGCCGGGAATAATTGCCCACCCCTGTACTAGCAGCACACTTAGGTGGCCCTGGCGGTGCAGAAGGAAGGACTGAGGCCCCCCACAACTCAGGCTATTTGGCCCACAGGCAGCTTGCCTCCTGGGTGTGGAAGAGGCAGGCAGGCTCCACAGAGTGGGGAAAATAAAAGAAGGATTGAGCTCCTCACTGTAACGGTGATGGAAGCCCCTAAATTGAAATGATGGGTTTTTAATCATTGGAATTAAATGCCCACTGTTTCAATTTTGGGGCCTAAACCCTTATTATATGTTCAAGTGGCTTTAATGATTTATTTACAACAGAAGAATTGCTCTTTATTTTTCTATTGTCAAGAAGTGAATGAAAGCTAAGAGCTGGCATTTTCTGATGGGTGTCTTGAGTCTAAAAATGTTGAGAACCACTGATATAGGTGAGCTATAACCAGGTTTGTATGGCTATCCAGAAAGAACAAGGAGATCATTACAGTTGTGGAAACTGTTTTCTCACTTGTTTCCAGAACACGTTTGATTTTTTTTCAAATTTGTAAAACTACATGTAGTTTAACATCAATTTTGGAGCCAGTGGATGCTCATTTCGAGAGATTGGGTCATGTGTTTTATTTTGGATAGTCCACCATAACTGCTCTGCAAGACTGCTAAATTCCTTCAGGGATCTACACAAGCAGTTTCTAAAGGATGGAAATTACCAGATGCCCATGTTAATTTTTCCAGATGCAAACCAGTTTAATCTGGTATTTCTGCATTTCTTTTTCCTCAGGTTGTTTCTCTCTGACTGAAGCAACTGTTTCAAGAGTGGAAATCTTGTTCTTCAGTGATGTTTCCTTCTGAGCCATCTTTCTTATATGTGACAGTTTAAATATAATTTTGTTTTTCTTGAGCTCATTTGTAGTCCTACAAATTAACCTTTCATGGCTGAACTCTATCAAATCTGTTCAAGTATAATCTGTGATTCAAGCTATCAACTGTGACTGTGAGGTGGTGCACTGCTATTGTTGTTGTGCTTGAAGTAGAGTGTGTTCTTTATAAAATGTTCTAAAGTTTCTTAACGAGAACTATAGATCTTAAGTGGCATACAAAATATTGCCTTGCTCCTATCTGTCCTTGAACAGAACTGCGTGGAAGTTTCATTCTGATGACTTTAATGTTAATTGCATCCTTACTTCGATCATAATTACAGGCTTTGAAATGGAGTCAGCTGAATAAAATATTCTAAAAATGACTAACCTGCTTAGCAAGTTTGTGATTATTTCATTTGTTAATTTTAGTTGGTTGCATGTATGAAGAATTGTCCCAATTGATTCTGTGTCTTGTTGCTTCTTTTGTTACAATCCATTAACAACACAAAAAGATCAGCTTAGTATGGTTATCTTGTCAAAAGGAAGAATTCTAATGATATGGTTGTGGATCCTCTGTCCTAATAAGGAAAGCACAATATGATACAATAAACAATTTATATAAATTATACAATCATAGAAAGGGTTGGAAGGGACCTCAGGAGGTTATCTAGTCCAATCCCTTGCTCAAAGCAGGACTGTCCCCAATTATATCCCAGCCAAGGTTTTGTCTAACCAGGTCCTAAAAACTTCCAAGGATGGAGGTTGCACCACCTCTCTGGGTAACCTGTTCCGGTGCTTTACTATCCTCCTAGTGAGAAAGTTCTTCCTAATAGCTGACTTAAACTTCCCTTGCTGCAACTTGAGACCATCGCTCCTTGTTCTATCATCTGCCACCACTGAGAATGGTCTAGCTCAGGGTTTGGCAACCCCTGGCATGTGTGCCAGTGTGTGGCATGCAAAGGGATTTTGCTTGGCATGTGCGCTTGTGGGCAGATAGCGGGACAGGGACTGGGGCTGCATTGCCACAATAAGGATTGGGTCCCTCGCAGTTCCCCTGCTGTCCGTCCAGAGATGTGTGTTCATCGACTGCTAGCAACAAGCTGGGCTGGGGCTCTGCAGACCTTGGTGCAGCAGTTTGCTGCCTCCCGGCCACCTGCCATGGCCAGCCCAGGTTCTGTGCAGGCTCCTGCCGTCCGCCACAGAGCCCAGGCTGCTTGCAGCAGGCAGTGGGGAGGCTGAAAGAAGCATCCCTGGCCTGGCTCATTACTGGTGGCAGGTGCACACATGCCTCTGAGTGGATGGTGAGGAAGGGGCCAGGGTTGTGCTGCCACAACAAGGATCAGGCCCCTTGTAGCTCCCATGCTATCTTCTCCTGCCATGCCAACATCTTACAAGGTGAGGTTGGGGTATTTTTGGCACTCTACCCAAAAATATTGCTGACTTCTGGTGTAGCTCCATCCTCTTTGGAACTGCACTTCAGGTGGTTGAAGGTTGCTATTAAATCCTTCCTCAGTCTTCTCTGCTCCAGCCTAAATAAGGCCAGTTCCCTCAGCCTCTCAGAATTCATGTGCCCTAGTCTCCTAACTGTTTTTGTTGCCCTCCACTGGACTCTTTCTAATTTGCCTACATCCTTTCTGTAGTGGAGGGGCCCAAAACTGGACATAGTGCTCCAGGTGTGGCCTCGAGAGTGTTGACTAGAGGGGAATTATCACTTCTCTCGATCTGCTGGCAATGCTCCTTCTAATGCAACCGAGTATGCCGTAAGCCTTCTTTGCAAAAAGGGCGCACTGTTGACTTATATTCAGCTTATTGTCCACTAGGGCTGTGCGAGGCTTCGGACCGTGCTTCAGATCTGGAGAAGCTTTGGATGCTTTGGCGTCCAAAGCAGCATGTCCAGATCGAAGCACTGGGTTCGTTAGGCTTTCCAAAGCCGTTCGGAGCTTCTGAAGCACTTCGGAGCCGCTTCGGAGATCCGGCCATAGGGTATAATGGGGAAACAATAAAATACCTTTAACTTTGTTTTTTCATCCAATTTGGATGAAATTTGCAGGGGTAGTAGACTCTGCAGAGAGCATGAATCATGATTCACTCAGGGACCAGCTCAATACACAATTGCTAGCTAATGTAGCTAGTTAATTACCATAAATTAACACCTACAAAACCAGACTAAGGAGAGGAAAGAATCAATACAGACAATCAACTGCCCCAAGACAGAGACAGTCAGTTGCACAAGCACCCATGTCATGAGTTGCCTGCCAACAGCTAGGGGTGCAGGGCCCCAGAACCCCCCTGCACTGATCTCCTCGACAGCTGGCAGGCATCGTGGCCGCAGCAGGGGCTACCACCCCTGCAGCTTTCACCCTGCTGTGCCTTAACACACACAGTGTCACCCATGTGACAAGTTTTGCTTGTCTGCAGCTTGAGGTGCAGTTCCCCCCGAACCCCTTCACCAATCTTCTTGAAACTTGTCAGGCTTCGTGGCCTCACCAGGGACTATCACCCCTGCAGATTTCACCCCCTGTTGTGTGTAACATATACATGTGACATGAGTTTTGCTTTCAAGAATTTGGGGTACAGTTCCCCCCAAACCTCTGCACAGGTCGTCTTGAAACTGGGCAGACTTCATGCTCTCAGCAGAGGCTACCACCCCTGCAAGTTTCATCCAAATCAGACAAAAAATAAAGTTATAGGTATTTGATTGATTCCCCATTATACCCTATGGCCGGATCTCCGAGGCAGCTTTGGATCCGCTTCAGCCAGATTGAAATAGAAACCTGGTCCAGAGCTCCAGATTGGATAGCTGCCATCCGAAGCGGCTGGATCCGAAGCCAGATCAGATCGCTGCAGACTCGCACAGGCCTATTGTCCACTGTCAGGCTCAGATCCTTTTCTGCAGAGGTGTTGCTTAGCTAGTCAATCTCCAGCCTGTACCAGCGCATGGGATTGTACAGGGCTTTGCACTTGTCTTTACTGAACCTCATGAGATTTCTTTTGGTCTAATCATCCAATTTGTCTAGGTCCCTCTGAATGGTTGCTCTATCCTTCAGTGTATCTACTACCCCCAGGCTGGTGTCATCTAAAACTTGTTGAGAGTGCATTCCATCTCATCTTCCAGGTCATTGATGAAAACACTGAACAAAACCAGCCCCAAGACCAACCCCTGGGGCACTTTACTTGGTGATTTATTAATTTTTTTTTAGCTTATGTGATTTCGGCATATTGTTTCAGCCATCTTAAGGCGATGTCATCTGTGGCAGGCCAGTAGGGGGTGCTCCTGTGTTGTGCCACCCACCTCACTGTGGCTGACCACCTTCCAGGCTCCAAGTGCCTCCCTGGGGGGGGGTGCCTCACGTCTGGCTGACTCCCTTCCTGGAGCACACCTGCTAGGCTGGGGTAAAAACTGCCACCATCCAGGGCTGGGCTTGATTCTGGCTCTGCGTCCCCTGGGTAACACAGGCCTAGTAGCTTTCGAGGGTACTTGACTCACTTGAAGCCCTTGGGGTGGGGGTGCTTCCCCCAGTCGGAAGCACAAGTAGTGGTCTCCCTTAGTCAGCTGAAGCAAGGGGACCCCAAGGCATAATCTAGACCCGTACCCAGTAAGTCTCCCATGCTAGGTACAAAGGAGAACTTTATTGGTTACAAGGGGTAGGGTTGGAATAGGGTACAGGGTAGACCAGTATCAGAGAAATCCCATAGAGCGAACTGGCATGGCTGGGTAGTCTTTGATCATGCATCTGAGTTACTGCAAGCTATATATCTAGTTAGATCTCAGGCAGCTTACTCACAAGTATCATCCAGAGGCAGGTGGAGATTCCCTCTGGAGGCAGGCAGTTCCTTGATCATGAGTTTTGAGAGAGAGAGCAAGTTTCAGATGGTGCAACTCTTCTCTCTCTCTCTGAGTCTTCCTCTTGGCTGCTGCCCCCTCCTCCTGGGCAGTCTTGAACTTCTATAGCCCTTATGACCTCATTTACCTGGCCCAATTGAGGCCAGCACCTGTTGGCTGTCAGCCAACCAATTTGAAATGCATCGCTAGTAGCTGGGCAGACTGGCAGTTTCTAGCACCCCAGGGAGCCCAAGCCCCTCACCCAGGTATGTGATGTCAGTCACGTAGGCAGAGGGAGCAGGTTTCCCCCCTCCCTCAGGAATGTATCCTGCACAGGTTACCTAAAGAGAGAGGGTAAGGTGTGTGTCCTCTGCTGGGCCCATCCTAACCAAATTGTCACAGAGCAGAGTTTTGGGGGAGAAACAGAGGTGGTCTTGTGCCACATCATCAACAGTGTGAAGAGCTTGAAGGCCACCAGGTAGCATAGTAAATGGACATGAGTCAACAATGTGGGACATGTTTTGAACTTGTCCACAACGGCATTTGTTGTCATTGTGAAGGCCCTATTTGTATAGGTTTTGAGGCACACTGGCCCTGTCCAGTTCAAAAAAGATTGAGAAGTGCCTAATAATGGTGTTGCCAGTTGAATCCTGGTTGACTGACTGCAGGGTCAGAGAGGATGTGGTGCTTGTGCTGACCATTCTTTGTAACATGAAGTAAGGAAGGAAAAGTCAGAGGATTTGAAAGGGTGGACCATATTGGATGTCTTGAGGGGAGCTGAGCAATTGGTGGGTGGAATGTATCCCATTGCACTGGCAGTATACGATTATCACGGAGTCTTGCTAGTAAGCTTACTTCAGCATTTGTGCGGCAGAGATGAGAGGGAGCAATGTTACTGAGGACTGGTAACCATGGGACTGGAGAGGGGCGCAGTGTGCCTGATGCAAGATGGACTGTAGCATGCAGTTGGATGTCCACTAGTTCACTGTGCAATGAACAAGCCCATACAGAGGCACATTATTCTTCAACTGAATAACACAGTACAAGAGGAGATGAACGTAGCATGGAGGCTTTGGCTTCCCAACAGGAGCCTGAAAGTTTAGCAAATAGGTTATTTCTTGTTTTGATTTTTAAAGCAGTTTTCTGGAGATGTGATTTATAAAAGGAAAATCTGGTGAAGGGTGATTCCAAGATAAACTGGGTGGGTTTTGAATTTGAGAGCCTGACCATTTAAGGTGATAGTGAGTTCGTGATTAGCACTAGCATTATGCTGATGGAAAACATTTGAGAGAGTTTTTGAGACATTTGCCAGGGGTTGCCAACCCCTGAGCTAGACCATTCTCAGTGGTGGCAGATGATAGAACAAGGAGCAATGGTCTCAAGTTGCAGCAAGGTAAGTTTAGGTTAGATATTAGGAAGAACTTTCTCACTCGGAGGATAGTGAAGCACTGGAACAGGTTACCTAGAGAGATGGTGTCATTTTGAGGTGCCATTTTAGGCCACACTCTGACATCTTAGGCCATACTCTGACATCTGTCTCATGTCTCCATCAAGTGTGAGTTCTACATTTGAAAAGTAATGAGTTTGTATGGAAAAGGCACTGTTGTCAGCATAAACAATTTTTTTGTGAACCAGTCACAGGCAGGTCATTAATGTAGAGGTTGAAAAGGAGAGGTGCCAGTACTGATTCCCTGAGGGAAGCCATTGGTTTGAAGTCTCTAAGAGCTAGTTTGGTTGGCCGGGTGGACTCTAAAGTGTCGACCACGTAGTAATAGTTTGACTAGATGAGTGGCCCAATGTGACAGAATTCCTGATATTTTTGCCAGAAGACTGGTATGCCAGACAGTTCATGTACTGCTGTTAAATCAAGGAAGATAACACTAGTCTTCGGTTTTTCTGAAAGCCATTTTCAGGGAAGGAAGTTGAGGCTAGAACTTGATTGTAAGTTCTCCAGCCATGGTGGAATCCAGCTTGTTCTGGGTTTAGGACAGAACCAATTACTGAAGAAACATTGTAGAAGTAGTCTTAAGTGTCTTGTAGCAGATATTCATGAGGGAGATTTGTTGGTAGCTTGCTGCTGATTAATTGTAGGTCTTTGCCAGGCTTGGGTAGACCAATTATTTTTTGCTCAGTTCCAACACTGATGTAATTTGTCCTTCATGCATAATACTGTTGAAGAAGCCAATTACGAGCTCAAGGACTGAGATGGTTCAGAAACTCTGGATGTGTGTTGTCATAGCCAGTTGCAGTGCCAGATTTTAATTTGCACAGCAGAGAGTTCAGTTCTGTTGAAAAGGTTTGTGGAGGATCTTGGTTCTGAACGTTTCAGTAGAAATGACACCATTCTTCACTTACTCTTCATTCACAATTCTTGTTACAGGGGACTCTTGCTACTTTCAGAAGGTGGCTGGCAATGGCCAACACAGATGGTTGAGTTGCGCAGGGGAACATTGAGCCACTCCCAGGCAGCCAATGAGGCCCCAGCTCCTCTGACTGGAATGACATAAATTTAGTTGTGAGGTTGAGTCCTTCCAGCAGTTCCAGTGAGCAGTATCAAGTGATGTGAGCAGGTGATCTGTGTTATTTGGATCTCCAGATATTTCATATTCATCTAGTAGTGCACTCTCCATACAAGCAAGGAGTGTATAGGAGGTGAAATCCTCTAGGAACAGAGGATTGTGCCACTTTATAGAGGGTACCACAGAAATGCTTATAGGTTTCATCAACTGGGATATGTTGCCATGGGCAACAGTAGATCGTTCCAACAGTCTCCATGAATAACATTAAACCAATTGGTTTTCCTGAAATCCCATCTGGATTTTCTTAGGAATGTGATGACTGGGAGTTGCAGGCCAATGTTGATGAGTGATGAATGGTGTTGGCTGTGTGGAACGTCATCAAAAACAATGCAAGATGCTGGTTGTGGGTCCCTATTGACTGATGTATCCCAACGTATGTTGGGGGAGTAATCTTGGTCCTATTTCAGTGGAAGGTGCCACTCTGTTTTGAGTCATAGATCAGGGCAAGGTCATTGCTGGATGCCCAATTTTGTAACAGGTCACCATCTTCATTTGAGTGTGAGTAAGCCCAGTCATGTGGCTATTAAAGTCAGCAACATATAGGGCTGGGTGGGGGAGAGATGGAAGAGGGCTGTTCCTCCAGGTTTCACTTGGTGGTATATAGACATTTGCAATATTGAAGCTTCCAACCTTATCACTTCAGACCGATTAGTGGATAGGGTGTGAGGTTGCCTCAGAAATGTTGTTACAAATGTAGGTGGCTCTCATGTATTTTGCATGAAAGGTGTAGCATATCTGATCAAAACCATTGATAATAAAGTGACCAGCTTCATCCTTGACAATGTGGGTTTCCTCAAGACGGATAATGTCAGCCTTGTGGTGAATTGCAATAGAATTGATTATAGAATGTTTTGTTGCTGAAAGAACCTCGACATTGAATTGAAGGATTTGAAGCACTGGGGCAATAGTCTGAAAAGCCATCTGATTGGCTGGTTGGCAAGGAGAAACATTGTTAACATTTATAGCCAATTGACCACAGTTGTCTGATTCTATCCACTGGTAGCATCATTAGTTTCATTGATGGTTCGACTACTCGCAGGAGGCATGACAAGGATGATGATGTTTTGCCTATACTTTATTCTGGCTGCCAATTAGATCTCAAGCCATCAAATACAATCCTCTGAGCGGAACAATCCAGCCAGTTTTCTATTCACCTTACAGTCCATTCATCCAACCCATACTTCCTTAACTTGCTTGCAGGAATGTTGTGGGAGACCATATCAGAAGCCTTGCTAAAGTTGAGGTATATTATGTCCACTGGTCTCTCTGCATCTACAGAGCCAGTCACCTCATTATAGAAGGCAATCAGGTTGGTCAGGCATGACTTGCCCTTGGTGAATCTATGCTGACTGTTCCTAATCACTTTTTCCTCCTCTAAGTGCTTAGAAATGGATTTCTTGAGGACCTGCTCCATGATTTTTCCAGGGACTGAGGTGAGGCTGACTAGTCTCTGGATCCCTGGGTCCTCCTCCTTCCTTTTCTAAAGATGGGTACTATATTTGCCTTTTTCCAGTTGCCCCGGACCTCTCCTGATCACCATGAAATGTAAACGCCTCTGACAATTTGCCTACTCTTATATTACTGACCATCTTTTCTAATGGTAGCTCATTTTGCCATTTTAAAATGTTGTAATTATCTTTTCCTTTAGCACGGTAGAGTTTTTTCATAATTCTACTTACGTCTTCAATTTGTCCTATAAGATGTCTTACTCGAGAGGTTGTTTGTTTTTTGCTTTTCTTCATCTTTCTGGCTCTTCAGGGTATGGGCACTTTTGCTCAATGCCTTTGTACAAAATGTTGCATAGAAAGTAGTTATGATATGATGAATAGTAGTTGAGTTTTCAACACTTTTTATTCTCTTTGTAATTTAATGTTATTTCTACACATGGCCTTCAGATGCAAATCCATATATACCTTATTTAAACAAATCCAAGGTGACTTTGAATTTAAGACACCCCCACCCCCATAATTAGATTCTATACATGGAAAATGATAAATTTATTATAATTTCAAATGCATAGAATCTTTTTTGTGGGGGAGAGGCCATCTTAAATTCATTCTACCCACCACTGTGGTAGGGAAAACAGCATTGGGAACAGTATTTGGAAGTGAGGGGCTAGGCCTCTTGCCCTCTTCCTCTCCCCCTCTGTTGCTTGCCTCCACACCTCTTGCACCCTGATTCTTGTGTCTGCCCCATTGTTGCCTTTTTGTGGGGGAGGGGTTGGCAGTCAGGCTATGTGAAAGAAATCTAATTTTCGAGGTTGTGTTTTCCATTTCAGTTCCAAATCTTTGTAGTGCTAACTATTGTTTAATTTAATCAGGGCCAAATGTGTAATATTAAACAATAGATATTTTGCATGAAAAGAATTATAAACCTTTCCTAATTGTTCAACTAGAAAAAACCCCAAAGTTAAATACTATGATTATGGTATAATTTTCTTCCTTCTATCCCAGTTAAAACATGCATACTCTGGAGGGCATTCTGTGGTACCCAAAATCTTGGAGCACTTACTTTGCATGTGAAATATGAGACTTGTTTCAGATGTTTAATTTAGTGACATTTATGTGCAAATAGAGGAGGGTAAATATGCCCTGGTGATTATCAAGGTGAGCTACCATATGAGAATCTTCAGAATTCTGTGTTGCAAAACAGAGTCAGTACCTGTGAATAAGAAGTTTAAAGGTTTTCTGTTTTTCTGTTTGGGGCATTACTCGCTCAAGTTTTGAAGACACTTAAAACTTAACTGTTCACTTTGAGGGAGAGAAAAATGTGTGCAAGTGGGCTTGATGTTCAGAAGGTGTATAGCGGTTGGGACAGTTCTTTATTACTTAATGTTCACATTTCAGCTATGGGCTTTGTACATTGCTACCTTTTTGACTCATTTCTCCCACAGTTTTAAAATTTGCATTGACATACAGGTGAATCAGATATTTGTCATGCACATACACTTCCAAAGAATAGGTAAGGAGTTTTTATAGCGAAGTTTAAAGAGCTGTTCAATTGGATAAAAATTCAATAGGGTTCCCCCTCCCCCCCCTTCCTCCTTAAATAATGTAATAATAGAAATTAAGTTCAGCTGGTGTGGTGGGAACATTGTGTTGATTGTGTTCCTGGAAGTCAGCCTACTTAGTCACATGGTAAAATGTAGTGCCAGCATACCTTTCAGTACAACAAATAGTCACTGTGGTACAGATAAATTTGGACTTTAAATAGTTATTTTAATTTGGTGCAGGAAGAAATCTTTTCTACTGTAAAGGAAACATCACAGATTATTAGTGAGTTTACAGTTTTTTAATTGTGGGTATTTGTTTAATTTATGGTTACTTCTGTGGCAGTTTTGAAAATAATGTTGTGAATCTAAAATGTGGACAGCCTGAATAACTCCATCACTGTATCACTGAAGTAGTGGAATAACAAACTGCGGATATGTGGTGGTGTTGTGTATGTATGTTTAATACTGTGCAGTACATTCTGAAAACTGGGTACCACATTGTGGGTAGGAGGAATCTAAATTCCAAATATTATGTAATAAGAAATTCTGGTACAGCTGGCATATGATTTCAAGGTTAATGGCTAATCAACACCTCACTAACTAGTAATAGTCTGAGTCTTGGGGGTAAGGAGACATTTAACGATGACCGTAATGGTGTAATTTGTTGGTCTAAAAATGGTTTGGCATCTAATATTTAAAATATGTGGTTCAGATTGGTCCTGTTCTACCTTAAAGGCTCTCAGAAGTGTCAGAAGACACTTTTTAACTTCAGTATCCTCTTTGGGAATTTGTAAACATTAATTCTGGTGGCCCTAATTGGGGGAAGAGCAAGATAAAAAAAATGCATTTATTACTTACATAAAACAAAAACTAGTCTGTCCCAGAGGGACAGTTGCTGGGGAACGAGAGATCTCTCCTGCGGCAGGATCCAGAATGGGGGCTTACCGTTCCTGCAGAAAAGCCCTGAAACCAGGGAAAATTTACCTATTTCAGGCTGGGGAGAGGCAAACGAGCCATGCTGGCATGAAACACTCATGCAGTTTGTGAGCCGCATCTGTTTCCGGCTGATGCCGGCACAGGCGGGTGATGTCATCCCCGGACACCACCCGGCTGGCATAAAAGCCGGCACTGGGGAGACGCTGGGGGAAGCGGATGGGGAGAGTGCTTCCCATGCTGGGCAGGAGCAGTGCCAGCGTGCAACGAGGGACCAGGAACCAGACCCATGGGAGGGGTCCACAATGGTGGAGAGGAGCCTGGACGACGTTGGGGAACAGCTGGGGCCTCCGGCATCAAATCTGTGAGTGGGGATGGGTCACAGCCCTACCCCTCATCCTTCTGTTAAAGTTCTTCTTTTCATTTTTTGTATTGCTGGGATGACCCGGAGAGGCCCCGAGGTGAGGGCCCGGGGACGGGTGGTGCTCTAAGGTTTGGAGTGGCTGGGAAGCCATGACAAGTGGCCGGGCATAAGTAAAGGCACAGCAGAAGAACAGGGCAACCCAAAATGCCCTGAAGACTTGGTGGCTGGGATGGATCAACTGTAGCCCCATTGACAAAGAAAACGAAGAGTGACAACACCGGAGGGTGAGCTGCACTAACACTGAGTGGTAGTGGCTGGTGCATGGATGGGGTATAGGGGAGGTGGAGCCCCATGGATACCTGCCAAGAGGTGCAGCCAACCTGAAGGAGTCCATAGGAAAGAAGCCCACCACTGAAGGTATGGTCAAAGTTATGGCAGGTGAGTTTCTGGGTTTTCCCCCGGGTGACCATGGATTCCCTTAGAGATCGTTGGAACTCACACAGTGGCTAACACTGGGCACACGTGCCAAGGCGGTGCAGGAGCTCCTCCTTGAGGCTAGCCAGGCACATAGTCTATGGGAAATTTCAGTTACTTGATACTTAGCTGGATATGTTCTAATATAAATGTAACTTAATTTATTGAAAGGACTAAGTATATTGCTTATGACCTGTGATTATTGTGTTTAATGACATCAGGAAAAGTAATAGATTTTTTTCAATTTAAAGGAATTTTTTGTAATTCAGTTGTAACCTACAACTGGATTAAAAGTCCTATTGATTTTTTTAGGCAAATTATAAAACCTAAACATAGAAAATATAATAATTACTGATACTTACTTTATATAATGAAGGTATCTCATAGCAAAATAGGAAAAGGAATAGGCATTCACTGGATTCTGTACCAAAATCCATGTGTCTGGGGGGGAAAATATCCACATGCATCACAATATACACCTAGTGCATTTATTTATTTAACAGTTTTTAGCTTCATTCCCCCCCTCTCTCCCCTGCTTCTGGTTACAGAACTATCTCATTAAGGACTTCAGTGCTGCAATCACTGAAGCATGTATGTAACTATGTAACTTTAGGCACATTAATATTCTCAATTCAGGTCACTTGCATTGTATGGAAAATAGTCCCTGGCAAATTTTTTGCAGTACAAAAGTTCTAGCAATCTAAACCTTCCATAAAGTTTTTTTAGTATTGAAGATTTTTGAAAAGTGGATTTAGCTGAAAAAACTTTGAAAAGTCTGAGCTGAAAAAAAATATTACAGATAAATTACATTCAGTCTTGCATCCATGTTCTACATGAGTTTTCCCCATCATTTTCAGTAGGATTAATGTGTATGCAGAAAGATTTGCAGGATTGAAGCCTTATTGAAGTACTGTTATAACTAAGGAACAAGGAAATCTATAGCGTTGTCTTCATTCCATTTTTAGTTATTGCTTTGGCTGTGAGATGGGCATTGTGCAAACAAGGCCTTTACCCAGAAAACTGAAATGGTAGATATGAATAC
Source organism: Alligator mississippiensis (assembly GCF_030867095.1). Taxonomy (NCBI): domain Eukaryota; kingdom Metazoa; phylum Chordata; order Crocodylia; family Alligatoridae; genus Alligator; species Alligator mississippiensis. The sequence goes on along the minus strand of NC_081836.1, from coordinate 42,320,094 downwards.
AACTAATAGGTGTTAGGAGCACAAGGTATATGTGTAATGATTACAAATGTAATAATCAGTAGTCCCAGTACATTAACAGCCTAGCAATTTTCAAGTGTTTTGTTAGGTCTTGCTGGAGAGGTAAGCTTTAAGGAGACACTTGAAGGAAAGCAATGTAGTAATTAGTGCTCAGAAATTTTTATGAGAATTACCTCTTTGTATAATGGGTACTCTGGGGAAAAGTTTCTGCTGGAAAACTTAACTAATGAATAATAAAGCTCATAATCTTTGATGGAGCAGAGGCAGGAGTAAATGGCTAAAGGGTTTGTGAGATAAGGAGAGCAGGACAAAACTCTTAAAGGCCTTAAAAGTGAAGATAAGCAGTTTATTTTGATATGGTGTAAATGGGTATACAAAAAAGGGGTAGTAGTGGATTATCTGACTGGGGCTTTGAGCCAGGAAGATAATTGTTCAAACAGTATTTTGAGTAGATTTAAGAAGGGCAAGATGGTGCTTAAAGTCAGGAAAAAGGAGCAAGGAATTGGTTAGGGCCTGTGTGAATGCATCTCTCTTCCATCCACAAAAGTATCATAGAGGTATTGTGTAAGAAGAAATGTCAAAACTTTTAAAGGGTGTCTAGATCTGTAGAGGGATGGAATCAAAAATTGTACTTCTGAGTGGTAAGAAGGATTGTGGTTATGTCAGAATCTGAGTTTAAAGGACATTATCAGTTAAATTGATATTTCTGTCAGAAATGTTTTGACCTCTTCCGCTCACCCCCAAATAACAGGTAAGATTATTATTAGTCAGACAGATGCAAGAAGGCACATGTTTTCAGTTTGTTGTTTATTTGAAATGGCATCATGTATAATCAGGTTCCTCTCTCTTGTGAAAATTACTCTAGTGATATTTTCTCCATATATATATCTATCCTACATCAGAAGGGACGGACTTCTGTTTCAGGCCCCCAAATCTGTTTTGGATCTTTCTGTACCAGTTTACCAGTCATCATTGGAATGATTATTTCTGGACAACTTGGCTTTCATCTCTAATCTGGACAGTTGCCAAAGCTTGACTCTTCTTTCAATCAAGGCTTGCTTGTTCAGGGAAGTCTCTGCTTTGAGTTTCTTTGGGTGGGGATTCTCCAGTCATTTGTGTCAGGTATGTGTAAACTGAGTCCTCCTTGTAGATGAATTGAACCAGTGCCTCCATGTTAACCATTATATTGTTTGTCCTAGGATTTTATAATGTTGACTGCCCTAGTGTTCATTGTGGGCAACAGTGAATTATTATACTTGGGCTTGGACTATTTGGTGTCATTTTTTAAGCTAATATTTGTCTAATTAAATACTTGTTCTAAAATTGCATGTACATACCATGCCCAGGGGCCATTGGTTAGGAAATTAATGGTTTTAATTGTCATTCTTCTATTTTTTGTACATAGTAGATTAGGTGCATGGCAAAGAATATTGAAGTTTACTGTGAAGTTGGATGTTCACTTATGCATCAATAAGTTCAGAGTATCTAATAAATGTAGGTGATAGAAATAAAGTGGTGTAGCAAGAGAAGTAATGAAAGGGGGAGTAGCGTGCAAGGTTATTAAGGTAAGCTACCATGTGAGATTCTTAAGAACTCTGTGTTGACTTCTAAGTGTTTCCAGAATGAGTTCCTGACAGAGCATTTGTTCTCATGCTCTATTACTACCAGAAGCATATTCATTTAATTAAAATAATCTTCAGGCAAGAACAGTTTAGCTAGATGAAAGATTCCTCAGGTGCTCTAAGAAAAAAAATCAGAACAACAATTTTACAAAAGCAGTCTTCAAACCTTACACAGGAGAAGCTATTTGTTTAAAAAAACCCCAAACCTTTATTTTCTCAGACCTCATCTTTATCAAAAATTGGTGAGAATAAAACCTTCTCTAGTGTATGTTGTTGATCTTAAGTACAACTTAGAGATGATTTCAAAATTATGTGTAGTAGAGTTTAGCTAATCTAACTTGTGCTTCTTTACCTTGTAATATTTCAGAGGTATATAATCTATTTCATTTGCTTTGATTTTGTGATTAAAGGAAAAAACATAAACTAGGCATTTAGCATATGAACTAATTTATATTTTTCTAATTTTTCCATTTTCAAAATCCTTATCTCCATTCATTTTCCTTTAGTAGTCCATAAATATATATTTTTAAGGACTAGAAGAGAAAATCTAATGCCAACAAAGACAAAAAACTTCCTATGATAATCTATGTGAGAGTAACAGCTCAGAAAAGTAATTAGCTAAACTGTTGCAGAGGTTTGTTTTGTGGTCACTAAAATTTTTAATGAATAAATTTCTTTTGAAAAGAATGTAATAGTGCAGAGGTAGTTATCAAGACGACTTGCATTACTAACAATGGCAAAGAAACTCTCACACAGCAAGGAATATACAGGTTTTTGTGAAATAATGGAGAATTGTTTTGAAAATGTGGGCCAAAAAGTGAACTCCAGTTACTAAGTTGCTCAGAAGTCATTCATTGCCACAGATGCTATTTATGTCTTTATTCACATATATCTCCAAAAATAATAGTAGGAGTTTAACTTAACTTAAAAAAACCAAAACCCTTATTTTGTAAATATCTTGGACAACATCAGAAACTTCCTAGATTTTCCACATCACGTCACAGTGTACACCATTTCCCAACTTCGTATATTACATTATAGATTCAGAAACAAACAAGAAAGGGGTCTGAGAAACTTGACCCTAGCTAATGTCTTATTATTTATTGTCAATAAATGAAGAGTTTCTGCAAACTATAGAGCCTAAGTACTAGCTAGCGTAATTTTATCTGTATAAAAAACTACTTACCATGTACTAAAAATCCTGAAGAAGACACATACTCCAGATCCTCAGTATAACCTAAGCAAACTACTTTTGGATAGCTCAAAATAAATGTGAAATAAATTATTTTTCCTAAACAGAAAGGCCAGAGCCTCTCTTTTTCTACATTCTGCATCGGATACTTAATAAACGCCTTAACTAGCTAGATCAGTGCACATGTCACCATCCATAAGGCTTAATTCAAAAGAATAAAAGACATCCAACCCCAAAGTCTTGATGTGCATGTGCAACGTTAATTATACTTGAACTATTAATAATTCATCTCTTAATTGATTTGTTTTACATCATGGAACAAAACAATTTTGTTTAAACAAAATTGATTTGTTTAAACAAAATGGAACATTATTTCCTTGGTGTGCTGGGGAACTTTTAGGACCTTCTCTAGAAAAATCTATCATGCATTACCTTTATGATTTAAAAATGTACATGTGAGCAAAAGCAAAACACACACACACACACAGAGCAGTCACCACACTATGGAATTTTAAACCTGGCTATCTGATGTGGTGTTGAGTGGAAAGTATTGCAAGATATTTCCTAGGAAAGGACCTCAAGCCCAAGTAGGATTTCAAGATGTACCTGCTTACAGGTTCGGTACATACTAGTTGCACCTCTCTCTGTAGTTAAACTTGGTTGAACTTTTGTACTTTCATCTGTACAAAATGGAAAGACGGTGGCTGCTTCCCTGCCGTGCTGGCACTGAGAGGACTGGCTGTTGTGTGGCCTCCACCGTTTTTGCCAATCCACAGCGAGGGGTGGGGCCACTAGGGCCTTTCAGCCAATCAGAGGTGCGGGGTGGCTCCACCACAGTAATGGCAGCCAACCCTGAAATCTGCCCACAAAATCAGCTGCCTATCTCCTCAATTGCAGTAGGACCCTAGCTGTGGGCCTTAGTATTTTGTCAGGATGTTTTTTGTTTCCCAAATAGGAAAATATTGATCTTCCCTGCTTCCATCCTACACTCTGTCACCAGTTCTGTATATACCTCTCTCTCATCTTGGCACCATTTAACTTTCCTTTTCAAATTGTCCTACTTGTATTGCCACCAGTTCTTATGCCCTCTTTCTGTGCAATGCTTTTTTGTGTTTGCTTTCAATAGCCAGATTCTGGTGTTAAGGGAGTTGAGATAAAAGCAAAGATGGTGGATGGGGTCATAAGGAAGAAATGAGGCTTGTGTAGAAAGGCCACTACCCCTGCTGGAAGGTCTCTTGGAGGCACCTGAAATCCAGACTTTGGTATCAACTAAGTCTATCTGTCACCTCTATAAGGTAGCATATTTTATCATATATAACGCACATCTTTTCCTCCCAAATCTTTTCCCCAAAGCTGGGGCCCATGTTTTAATTAGGGAAGGGGTTTTCCTTGCTGGAAACCCCCACCCCCCAAACCCCCCCGAAAGGAAAACTGTGTTAATCCTCTCTCAGGCATAGCTAAGTGGCTGAACGCTAGCTTGTACCTGAAACAGCAAATGAGCTGTTGGCAGTATCTGGATAAGACTTGTGATGTGGAAACAAGACTCTTTTAAAGAAACTTATTTAAAGAACTACTTACAGTAAAGAGCTAACAGTCTTGCTATGGCCCTTGCAAGGGTCTGAAACGGGTAGGCAACGTTTTTAGCCGGAGTGCCGAAAAACTGCAATGCAATGTCTATGTTGTAAGGTGATGGAATGCCAGCATGCCAGAAAAACAAAACGGTGGGTGAGGGGTACATGGCAGGACTGGCTCCATATTAATATAATTACTAATCATAAATGTTGCTTTTTTTTTTTTTTTTACATTAAATATCGGGTTTTTAAAAAAATTCTAAACCTGGTGACAATAAATAAAACTTCATATGCTACCTTTATTCTTGTGTATTCTTTTTTGTTAAACATGTTTTGATGATAGAGGAAAAAAAAGAGAAAGAGAGAAAGGAGAGAAAAGAAGAGAAAGAAAAAGGACAGGAGACAGAGAAAAAAGAAAGAGAGCAAGAGGTAAAGGAAAAAGAGAAGAGAACAAGGAAACATGGGAGAGATTAAGAGAAAGAAAAAAGAGGACAGAAGAGAAAGAGAGGAGAAAGGAGAAAAAGAGGGAGAGAGAGAAAAAAGAAAAGGGAAAAAAGGAGAGCGAGAAAGAGACAAAAAGGAGAGAAAAAGAGGGAAGAAGAGAGAAAAGAGAAAAAGAGAAAGCAAGAAAGAAGGAAAGAGAAAAAAAGACAAAAGGAGAGAAGAGAGAAAAAGAAGGAAAGAAAAAAGAAGAGAAAGAGGAGAAAAAAGGAAAAAAAGAGAGAGAAGAGAAGAAAAAGCAGAAAAGAAGAGAGAAAGAAAGTAATAGAAGAGAGAAAAAAAGGAAAAAGAGAAAGAGGGTGTGTCCTTCATAGCCCATGTCTTCCACTGCTACCGGCTGTGGCTCGGGCCCTCTGGTCCAGGGTAGTGTCCAGCAGAGGGAGGCAGTGACACTTCAGCAGCAGCTGCCAGGGCTGGGGCACTTAGGCCTCCTTGATGGTCCTGGAGTGGGGGGAGCCGAGGCCCAGGGCTGGTAGGGAGGGCCTGGCTGGGGCTCGGGCAGACAGACACTCAGGCAGGGGCATCACCGGGGCACCGAGTGCCGGGGCTGGGCACTCAGGGCAGGGTCTGTGCAGCGCAGGGAGACACAGGAGCAAGGGAAGTTGTTGCAGGCAGGCTGGGCCCTTGGGAAGGTGGCAGCTGAAGGAGAGTAGGGGCCGGGCCGGAAGCGGGGGATACCCTAGGACTTCATAGACTCGGGCTGTGGCTGGTGGGTGGGTGGGTGGGGGTGCCCAGCGGCATCCAAGGTGGGGCTTGGCCTGGCCCACGTAGCTCCACGTGGATGGGCCACAGCCACCCTGCCTGCGAGGGGACACCGCCTAGCCGGGGCAGGACGCCATGCTCAGGGGGCTCCTGACACTGGGCTTGGGCTCCCTGCATACTGGGTACAGCAGGAGTGGGGCAGAGCTGTCCCTGGTGCAAGGGCCCGGCCATGGGGCATGGCCGCTGGAGCCCCCCAAGAACAGCCACCATGGGCAGCGCTCAGGGCCCAGCCGGCTGGGAACGTCCAGCACAATGGCCCTCCTCAGCACCTGCCTGGGCCCTGGCTTTGCCCACATGTAACTTTCCTCCAGGGGCTGGGCTGGGCTGGGCTGGAGGGTACAGCCCTGAGACAGGGAGCAGGGCTAGTAGAATACATCCCTGCCTGTGTTCTCCTGACTATACCCCAATGCCTGCCGTGGCACTGGGACTTGTGGTTGCTCCAGAAAGCCTGGAGCAGCAACTTAAAAAATAAATAAAAAATTAAAACAATTTCCTCACACACATCCTGATGTGCTGAGGAAAATGTCTCTGCATGCCACTAATTGGCATGCATGTCAGGAGTTGCCTATCCCTGGTCTGGGACCTAATCTTGTATGCCCAGGAAGTTCCTGGTGCTACACTTCTTCGACATGCTATGTTCTCAGGAGGACTTACTCTGTCATTCAGTCAGCCACGACTCTGGAAAAACATTTTTTACCCTATATTCTGTCTTTCAAAAAAAAGATGTGTACTTTGTTTGCTGGGGGTGGGGTGGGGGTGGGCATGCAGTGGTGGGTGAGAAAACAGAGTATTTTTCAGGGTGTTTTCCATACTTGCAGTTTTCACAATGGAAATTGTGTCAGAGACAGCTTGTGATGGGCAAGGTCTGTTGACAACAGTGGGCCTGGGGTTATCAGCAGTGAGCCATGCTTGCTTCTGATGGCCATCACTGGCAAGGCCAAAGTGTCCTTAATTTAGTGACAGGTCATGCCCCACAACTTCTGGTGGCCCACTGGTAACTTGGTGGGTCAGATAGTAGGCTGGCGCTGTGCACAGCAACTGTCCTACAGGCCATATGTTTGACACCCCTGCTCTAGACCATCACAGAGTTTGATTACAGAACCCTCTATAAATGACTTTGAAAAGAGAATTGCTTCCCTAACACCAGGAAAGGATGGACTATCAGCTCAAGTATTGAAAATCCGAGAACAGTGTTTCTTTTCAGCTGCACTGTATCCCCCCCTGCTGGAGGATATCCTGAGACATGAAAGATTCTAACATCATAACACCGATCAGAATGATTACAATAATTATAGGAATCTCTTTTTCCAAGTGTTGGCAAGGCATTCACATGGTCATAGTAAATTTGTGCTGAACTATATCCAGAGAATCAGTATAGGTTCCTTGCCAGTTGATCACCTGTTAACATGATCTTTGTTCTAAGGTATTTTCAAGAAAAGTGGGTAATATAAGGAGAACCTCTCACCATGCTTTTCATAGGTCTTGCAGGAGGTTTTGCCACTGGTACTTCTTATTCACTGGTACTTTTTGTCCGCTATTTTGTGGACCATATTATATGTCCCTAACAAATCAAAAGATGGATATAACAAACAAAAAGGCAAGTATATTCAATGTAAAATGTTCATAGTTTTATATTTTGAAAAACATTTTCAGGTGCAGTAGCTTTGACTCAATTGCACAGTGTTTCCTTGGGTATTAAGTCTCTTGAGATTAAATTGAAATTTGTTCCACTTCAAAAACTGAGATTTGAAGTTGCTGGAAGACTTGCATTTACTATATACCTAAAGATTCCCTCTTTTTCCATGTAGTTATAAAAGAAGGCAATATAAGATGGCATTTTAAGTATTGCTAATGCATTTTGTGCCTGTGCATCATTGAATGGGTATTTAAAAATATATAATTCTTGTTTTCAGCAGTGTTATATTTTAACTGTGAGAGTGTGTGAAGCACTGATTATACTGAGAAATTTACAATACTAGCATGTCTTGACACTACTACTGAAAGCTAAAGCTGCATATAATATTAATCGTAATGCTGTGTTCCATTCCATTGTCTTGTAAATTAGGATTTCTCACCCTTGTAATGGAGACCAGGAACTGTTGCACAGGGTAGTGTGTGCACACACATTCTTAACAAGGGATTTGCCATGCAATTCATTTTGGCTTTAACTGTAAGAGTTAAGCAGTGTAATAAACGCTTTACTATGTTATTTATGTGCCCACTGATTTATATTTTCAAATATCTGCCGTATGTGGACTCAGTGACCTTATTCCATGCACCCACTTTGTTTTTCTGTTTTTAGAAGACAGCTTAAGGGATTTCCTATTGTTATCTATTCATCTTTAGACTACTGATAAAAGATTATTATTGGTGAAAAGGTTGCATTTTAATATTTACTCTGCAGCACATTCTTTTTTTTTCAGTCTGTTCTGTGTTGCAGTCCAGTAGTGCTTTATGACCAACATTAGCATGGTATTTTTCCTTTGTTTTCAAAGAAATACTGCTATCAAAGGCTGAAACTCTACTCATTAAGTTCTGTAATACTTTAATTTGCCTTTGGGAGAAGTTACAAAAGAAAAAGCTAACTATACAGCTTAATTACAAAGTTTTGTCAGGATACAATATTTTCTATGGCAGTGAAATTAGTTTTTTTTTAAAAAGGGTTTATTTTGATAAGAGGTTATAAAACATTGACTTGGTTTAAATATAAAGTCTCCAGATTTGTTAAAACTTTAAAATACATTTGGATATTTTTGCTATGTAGTACAGTTGCAAAATTATGACTTTAACGATTTTCAAATGGAGTATTTGACTAAAAAAAAAATCCACCCTGCCATTAGATGTATCCAAGCTATTGCTGTTTATATCCATACATGTTTATACTTCCTTTAGAAGAGAATTAGGAAAATAAATCTATTCCACGAAAAACAAAAATAGGAGCAGTTGTACACATTCTAAGGAAAAATTACTTAGAGCATCAAAGTAATTTAGCTAATCTATTTATGCTATGATTACCTAAATAAGACTGTGTCATGATCAGGCATTTGGGTTTTCTGTTTCCTCTGGAAAAATGTGGATTTTCCCCTTTGAGGTGGGGAAACAGTGGGTTTTGTCTTGCAGGCTGGCAGAGTTCCAGCCTGCCAGGGGCTGCTTGGGGCTGGAGGGCAGTGGGACACGGGGCACCACATGCGTATGTGTATCCATGCATACATAGCCAGCAATGCAACCAGGCAGGGTGGTGGGAGCAGCCCCAGCAGCTAGAAAAAGGTAGTAGGGGAGGAGGTTAGAGGGCCAGGGCTTGGAGACCATTCAGGCATGCCCATTGGTAATATGTTGGGGGGGCATGGGCAGGCATGTTGTGCCTCAGATTTGTGCACGGACAGTTGGGCATGGGGTGCAGCCTGGCCCAATTGGCTTGGTACAGTAATATAAGAGCCTGGTACAGTAATATAACTTTGAAATATTTTTGGATGGTGGTGAAGGGGTGCACCAGGCAGGAGCTGCCTGTGCAGCCCAGCAGGCGGAACCTGGTGCAAGAGATTAGAGTCGGGCAGGGAAACTTGGTGCTACTGCTGCTGGCGCCCCGTGCCAGCTGCGCTGCCAAGGCAAGGAGGCCCCTGCCTGCCCAGCAGCATTGGGGGGGGTCACAGCTTTGCACTGCTCCCATCCCTGCCCTCGCTGCTGCTGGGTGGACAGGGGGCGCCTCACTGAGGGTGTGTGACTGGCTCAGGGCACCTGGCAGCAGTGGCAGCACTGAGTCTTCCCGCCCTGTTCTGCACTCCCATACCAGGTCCCAGCTGGTCCCAGGTCTCGCACACGGCAGCCTGGGCTTGGGTGCTGCTGGCTGGCTGCAGCTGGCACCTGTGGGACAGGGAGTAGGCAGGATGCAGCTGCCGTGTCCTATAGCCATGGCAGCTGTGGATGTGGTGGGGGCAGAGAGCTGCGGGTTGGGAATGAGGGGCACTGGCAAGGCTGGAGCGTGGGGGCTGCAGATTGGGAGTGCGAAGTAGGCAGGGCCAGGAGGCTGCAGGTTGGGAGCGAGGGGCACTGGCAGGACAGGGGGCTGTGGGTTGGGAGTACCAGCAGGGCTGAGGAGGTGGGATTGTGAGTGATGGGCACTGGCAGGGCCAGAGGGCTGCGGGTCATGGTTGGGGGAACCAGTGGGGGTGGGGGACTGTGGTTTGGGAGTCCCTTGCAGGGCTAGGGGGCTGGGCATCTGCAGGTTGTGAGTGAGGGGCACCAGCAGGGATGGGGGGCTGTGGTTTGGGTGTGAAGGGCACCAGTGGATACAGGTGGGCTGCCGGTCAGAAGTGAAGGGCACCAGTGGTGCCCAGGGGGCTGCAGGTTGGGAGTGAAGGGCAATGACATGGGCAGGGGCAGGGCACTGGCACAAAACAGTGGAGGGCAGGGGGAGAGGGCAGCTGCATCTGGACTTACATTCTGGTGAGTGACAGGGGGAGCTCTGATTATCCATGATAAAAAAAATAAATCCCAAAATCAAATGCCAAAATGTATTTAGAATTAATTTTATTATAATGGTTGAGGTACTTATAGGCTTTCAAATCACTTTAAAATTGTAAAAATATTAATAAAACATTGGGCTCAACTGATATCTGTGTGTGTGTGTGTGTGTGTGTGTGTGTGTAGTGGCGATATATAGTGGCGCTTCATTTTAATCACGGAAAAATGCGGAATTTTGGGTTTTAATCAGAGAATTGGGTAGGGGGGTTATAAGAGAATTTTGGATTTTTTAACAGAGAAAACCAGGATCCCTGGTCATGATGCACAGTGGCTGGATTCTACCCAACAGTCACTGGACTTCTGTCATTTGAGCAGAGTAGTAAGTTGTCACCTGCTGTAGGCCAGCCATTAAACTGAGTATGACACCTATTTGTCATTGTGTCTCAGCTGTTTACTAAAAGTAGCACAGTGCTCAGACCTGGCAGTCTGGGTACCATCTGGAGTGTGCTTTTGTTATGTACAGACAATTCTACTACTGTTTCCCTCCCCCTACCTAATCCTACAATGACCTCTTCTGACATGTTGTATCCAGTCTGTTCTTGTTTCATTCCTGACTTTTGGCCTCCTCCCCTCCACCCCCTCACTTAGATCTTTGTTTCTCTCTCTCTCTCTCTCTCTCTCCAGGCTGACCATATCCAGGGTGTTAGGAATTAAGTGTCAGAGTGTAATAAGTAATATTAAGCCTATTGAATGATAAAGAAATATATTAGAAGATATGTGGACCGAACTGCAGTTGCCTACTTTGAGATTAAATTGAAAAATCTTAAGTGATTTGATACTTTAAAAAGTGCAATTACCTTGTCTTTTTTCCCCTCAATCCTTTGGTACAGTAATTTAACATATTTTTGGATGGTGATGAAGAGGTGCCCTCTGTCTTTGCAAACACGTGTCCCTTTAAAAATCTATATTTTAGTTTCATACAAGTCCTTTGATGTTTAATATTCTGTATTTCACAATTGAATACACTTAAAAGCATGAAGAAAAATGTCACTGTTACTGACAGCTCTTTCTTCCCAGATGTAGTATGACCTGCTTGACTTGTTTTTGTAGTCTACATATTTAAGAAATTAAAAATATCTTAAAATGCATAAAGCATTCAAGGACTTCATTAAAAATTCATAACTAATTGATTAATAGTTTCTTTCCTATGGGATTTAGCAGACTCCTATTAAAGGACTGAATTAAATGAGGTTGCATTGACCAGAAATTTGACTTGACAACCATTAAATAGAGAATATAGCAACAGCCTAATTTTCCAAGCAGTCCTAGGAGTTCTGATCTTTTTAATGTTCTATTTTGTCCTTTTAATATAGTAATCATTTCCTAAAATAGACTCAAGGGAAAACCCTGCCTTTATTTTAAAAGAGTCTATTTAAATTACTTCAGCAAATGGGTGGATTGCTTGGTAGCACCAGAGTTGCAACAAAATAGGTATTTTAAACAAAAATATTCTTATTAGATTGCATTGCAATAACATGAAACTATAGTTAAAAATTCTGATGTTACTTTTCTGCTCTAATCTTGCTGGGAAGTCTAGACAAATAGTCTATTTACTTAGACTCAAATTTCTGAGTACAGTGCTACAATATTTTTGGATTGCAGAATGATTTGGATATCGACTTTCTTTTTCTTTCAGTACAGATGAACCAGATTGACCAGTATTGATGCAAATTTTTGGCTATAGATATATATGTATATAGATGATAAATAGTTCTTAATATTGAAAATACTTGAGGTTTCAGATAGCTAACCTTAATTACTGCATTTACTAAAATACAAGATGAGGTCCCTTCCCCCTGCCTAAATCAGTGTAGAAGAAAAAGCCCCTCATCTTACATTTGCATATAGGAAAACCATATCAAATACATTGTCTATTATTAAACTGCTACCTACAGCAGTATGCACTCAGTAATGGACACCAAATATAAAACTGAATATTGGGCAAACATGCTGATAGGAACCTACCATAAGGATAAGTTAGTGCAGCCTATCTGAAGAAGATATATTATAGCGCACATTGACTGCAGTTCCCCTCAGCATCAACTTTTTTTTTTTCCAAGTCAGGGTGAGCCACCACACTGCATACATTTCAACTTCCTCTTCAGTCCCACACCTTTCTTTTCCATTTCCAATAATCTTGTTTCCTCATTAGCCTTAAATGTCTGCCAAACCTTACCAAACAGGGTTTTAAATGGTTCATTCAGAATCCCTTTGCCTCTCGCTCAGCCTGCCATGTATGATTAGTGTGGCCCTGCCCTTCATGAGGTGGAGCCAGACCAATTGCCTTGCACTTCATTTGCTTATACATTTCTGGAGGATCCCAGGATTTGTGACAAGAATACCAGGTTTCAGTCATGTGTGGAGGCTAATTAACACATGGTTCCTTTGTGGGGGATATGTGGACAGTGCTGTGCTGTGGAGTCACCATGGCTTGAAATGCTGTTGTCTCTGCTTGGGCCCAGCTGAGTGAATTGTTTGGTAAATCATGAGCCTTTTAGCTTTGGAGTAATATCATGCATAGTTTTTATTATATATAGGTTACAAAAGGGTTATTTAAAAGTGTGTTTATGGAGTACCTGTACTAAAACATGCAGCAATTTCAAAAAAGGTAAAATGCATCAATTCTGGATGTACTATGCATATGGGTACTATATGCAATTTGCTACAGGTCTATTTATTTTAGGGTCATTGATCTCAAATTTGCTCTTCGCTTCCATGTGTTCATGAAGAGCAGGGTCAGACAGTAATGAGGGGAGGAAGGGGCTGCAGCAGGAAAAGGGGTGGGGGTTAGAGGGTAAGGGGGCTATCTGATCCTCCAGATTTATTTTTCCTGCCATAGCATGGGGAGGGGGACAAATTATAGGTAAATCTTCAATAATTAGATTCTATACCTGGAAAATTATAAGATATTTATAAGTTTTCTAGCTATAGAACCTTATTATTGGAAGGTCCATCTTACATTCAGGGTCATCTTATATTCAAGTAAATATGGTAGTTTATTAATAAAAGAAAAAGACAAAGAAAGGAAACCTCTATGGAGAACTGTGTCATAGCAGTTGTGTCACAGATTCTCCTGAAAGTAGATGCTCAGAAGTGTTCTTCATATTCTGCCTAGTTACAACAAAGGTATTTCCTATATCATTACAAACTTACACATTTAGTTAATATTCCTTGCCAAAAATGTATTTTACTAACCTCCTTTGTTTTAACCAAATTTAGGAAAACATACAATTTACTGTATTTATTACTCTTGGTATAAATTATTTTTCCAATTATCATTTGAATGATCTTTTCAATATGTTCATTAAACACACTAAACATTGAAAGGTGTTGTCATCTCAAAATAGCTTGCACAAGTTAAGTGCTTTGTGATAGAAACTTAGCTCAAGAATAAGGAAGGCCTTTACACCTATAATTGTATATAATTACCTATAAGTACCTAATATACATGTGAATATTAACATATGATTCTGGGCTTGTGTAAGGATAATGCTCCATTGACAGCAATGGTAATGCACTGAAAGGAAGAGTCTTCTGTTTCTTTTTGTTGGTATACTTACTAGCAGTGCCTAACAAAATTGAGTACAAATGCTGTCATGCAACTGATTTTATACTACCTACAAAATTTAAAATAATCCTAACTATGTAAGAACCCAGGAGCGTTAAAGCTTCAGGCACATAATATTTTCAGTAGTCTGACATAAATGGATTGAAACTAGGCTGCACAAATCCTCAAAATCTTAGGTGGTCAGTATACGTAAGAAAAGGCAAAAGTTTAATTCATTAATGTGTTCCTGCATTAATGTTTCATTTCCTCATTGTGTGTAGCACATTATTAGAAGAATTTGATATCCAAATGAATGGATGACATTGTTTATCAAATTATCTATATATAGCATATTTCTCAAATGCAATTTGGGGTCTATTCTTAATTCTGTTTTAGGTTGGGTGAAGAGGTTTGAGGGGCACCATCCTAAAGGTGATGCACGCTTGAAAAGGTTTTGATAGGGACCTGAAAGGACTACCTTGCGTAGCTCCTTGTACTTCTTGACATATCTTCAATTGAATATGTGGCACGTGGATTTCACTGTTTTGCTGTATGTACATCAGTTGCACACTGCCTCTTAATTCATAATCTAAAATAAATGCATAGTACTTTTAGCTTTCCTGGAGACTTTTTATTCACTTTCTGGCATTGCTTTCTTTCCACCCTAACTAATCAGGCTATCATGTACCATTTTTTTAATGTCCTTCTGCAGAAAAATGTAAGCCCTTCTCACCTGATAGTTTTGTTTCAGGAAAGAATATGGTTCTGATTTCTGATTTTCTATTCAGATATGCTGCAAATGCTTATATTACAAATCAATGGGATGGGGAACAACAAGGGTCTATATAATATTGAAAAAGTCTGTTTTTTGAGAGTTCATTAGGAAATCAAATCTCTTCTTGCTAGAGGCAAGAACAGTTTTTGTGGAAGAAGCAAAAGCTAGACAATGGGAAGTGGGTTTTTTTGTTTTGAATAATATTATCTACAATCATTAATAGTGATTTTTCTCTATTCACTCCTGTCAGAATTTAATTCTGTTTTTTCTCGATAAAAGTATCTGTTGCATTTTTGGAATTGAATGGACTCAGGCAGGTGGCTGATTTTTAACCCTATAGATTTCTGTCTGAAATTCAACCTGTTTAAAATACCCTTTCCATTTCATACATTAATTAAGGTTTTTAACATCAGTAGGGGGAGCTACAATAGTGGCAGATTTGAATACCTGCTTCTTTTCATTTCAAAATTATGAGACAGAAGATAAATATTGAAAAATAGCAGGATAGAAAGATCAATTTACCCTTTTATGCATTTATTTCTCATTTAGCAACTATGCTTTCAGAACTGAATTCTGATTTTTTTTATAAGGAGGGCTGTCAATCCCCTTGAATAGCACAGTTGGTTTCTCATGTTGAATTATTTATTTGCTCAGCAGTAAATACTGGAGTGTAGGAAAAACAGAGTGAAGTAACTCTTATGAAATCTGAACCATTGCATTTTTTCTTTAGAGTCCCTCCTCATGCATTAATTAGCTACATTTTTGGCATCTAAGCTGTAGTCACTAAGATGCTGTGATGATAACAGATATGATATGTAGTTAGAAATATCTAATCTGGAAAAAGTAATATAGATGCTGTTAGTTATCTGCTATATTGTAATAGCATGCCTGTAAGCTAATTGGTCACACATTCTCTTTTAACTGGAAAACTAATTTTCCAATAACAGTCACGTTAACATATAGTTTAGAGCTTACATCTCTAGTAATTCTTGTACAAGTGACTGCTTTTTCCTCTTTATGACAAAGTAAAGTCAGCCTTCATAAATATTGTTTACTTGCCGTAAGATTATCTTCTGATATGTTTTTGTAGTGAATTAATATTATTTTCTTCCTGTGATTCTGCCAACAGAGAGAATGAGGTGCTAAAAGTACAACTAAAGAAGTATGTAGGAGCTGTCCAGATGCTGAAAAGAGAAGGTCAAATGGTAGAAGGTAAGGTTAAAATGAAGAGAAAAAAGAGCAGTTGTGGTAAACTGGAAGTTGTGGAAAAAGGCTATAGGGCTGTAGAAGCAGCAGTGGGTAGGATCGTGGTACGGTGACCCAAGAATTTTTCTCTCCGGTGGAACTTCAGGCTCTGTTGACAAGTTTCCATATCTGCAGGAGACTTGTTAAAGAAAGCAGACGGTCATTAGTGGGTCTTATCTATGAAGGATCCTGGAAGCTTTGGAGAGAAGGAAGTATGAGCAAAGAATCCAATATGTAAGGGTTGGTTTTGTGGTGTCAGGCAATCCTGAGGCCACTGAATTTGGAATAACTTTTGCATGGAAAAAATTTTGTTCACAAAGAGCATATTTCTCATGTGAACTCAGATTAATTTTAATTCCTCTCCTATGCCCATTTTCCATTAAAATGCATTAGCTCCTAACCACATCTGCTAACCTTTGTTACATAGGGTTTGCAAAGGAGTGAAGAAAAACTGATAGGTATCTTTAATTTTGCACTCACTTCTAACCTTTGTCTTAGTTGCCTCACTGGGTTAAAGGCCTGTCATTGACCCTTCCACCTGCTTCTGTCCGCTCTCTCTTAGGGCACTGGCACATGTTCATTTGAAATTGCCAGGAGTTCTGATCCCTGATCTTAACAATCACTCCTCCTGCCATGCCACACATGTGCTTGGCAGGTGGTAGTTATGGGATCAGATCCCAATTGCACTCTTTTATTTTGCCAGTGCAAGGACATTTGGGTTCATGATACTGGGCTCCCCTGCAATGGCAAGTTAAAAGCTGGGTGCTTTCAGCTGATTGTCAGCCTGGCTGTGGCACAGCACTAGGGTTGGTTCAAGATTTTGGGCTGTCACAGGATTGGGATTGCTGATCAGCTGATTGTCGGTCTTGGTCCCAGCCCTGGCACAGCACTGAGGCTGGTTTGGGACACTGGGCTGTCTCCAGGCTGGGGCTGAAAATCAACTAATTGGCAGCACCAGCCTTGTTGCAGCCTTCAGCATGCCACATATTCAGTTTCAAGAGTTCCATTTTAGCTGGAACCTATTTTAAGCCTGGTTTGCCATGATATGGCACATTACATTGGGTGCACATGTAGTACTGTTGCCATTTATGTGACAATTAACACATTAGTAATGGAATAAATGTCATGTTTAGAGGGCCCCTTATAGTCCTGACCAGTTACAGTTCCTGTTTCTCACATTTGAGGGAAGCTGATAAGTTAGCAGCTGGAGTTTCCACGTTGTTAATAGTTTGTTTAGAATAATCCCTTGCTTGCTTTAAATTAAATACTGCGTTTAAGGGGGAGTTATAAAATACTTTGTAAAATAACTATTAATGCAAAAGTGACAAGTACTTTCATTAGCTGATTCTTATTCTCGTAGGCTGAATTCACAGACTGCCCAATATTTGCATTTTATTTATCTTCAAGAATTAAACTAATTTAAAAAACCTACAGTTTTGGAGTTACATTTTAATTATTGATTCAGTACAGCATAAAGTTCTTCTTATGACTTTTGTTGTGGAAGAGTTGCACTTTCATATATTATGTTTTATTATTAACAATGATATTGGTACACAGATATCTCTTTGTAAAAGTGGTTTGAAATGGCATAAAGACTTAATTTATAACAGTTTTAAGTAGATATCATAGATTTCATAGATATTAGGGCTGGAAGGGACCTTGCAAGTTCATTGGGTCCATCCAGGCATTTCTTCAACATATCCAGAGTAGGTGCTTGCACCACTTCTGGGGAAGTCTATTCCAGACTTTGGAGACTTGGACAGTGAAGAAGTTTTTCCTTATTTCCAATCTAAAACAGTCTTCCAACAGTTTGTGACCTTATCTTCCCTTGGGGTGTCCTGGTGACCAGACGTTCTCCCATTTCCTTATTCACACCCCTTATATACTTACAGGCTGCCACCAAGTTCTTCCTGAACCTTCACTTCTCCAGGCTGAAGAGTCCCATGGCTCTAAGCCTCTTCTCATAAGGCCTGTTCTCTTGGCCTCTAATCATGTGACCTCTTGACTCTCTCATAGATTCATAGATACTAGGGTTGGAAGGGACCTCAATAGATCATCGAGTCTGATCCCCTGCATAGGCAGGAAAGAGTGCTGGGTCTAGATGACCCCAGCTAGATGCCTATCTAACCTCCTCTTGAAGACCCCCAGGGTAGGGGAGAGCACCACCTCCCTTGGGAGCCCATTCCAGACTTTGGCCACTCTAACTGTGAAGAAGTTCTTCCTAATGTCTAGTCTAAATCTGCTCTCTGCTAGCTTGTGGCCATTATTTTTTGTAACCCCCCCGGGGGTGCCTTGGTGAGTAAAACCTCACCAATTCCCTTCTGTGCCCCCATGATGAACTTTTAGGCAGCTACAAGATCACCTCTCAACCTTCTCTTGCGGAGGCTGAAGAGGTCCAGGTGCCCCAGTCTCTCCTCATAGGGCTTGGCCTGCAAGCCCTTAACCATATGAGTGGCCCTTCTCTGGACCCTCTCCAGGTTATCCACATCTCTCTTGAAGCGTGGCGCCCAAAATTGAACGCAGTATTCCAACTGTGGTCTGACCAGCGCCCGATAGAGGGGAAGTATCACCTCCTTGGATCTGTTCGTCATGCATCTGCTGATGCACGATAAAGTGCCATTAGCTTTTCTGATGGCTTCATTACACTGACGACTCATGTTCATCTTGGAGTCCACTAGGACTCCAAGATCCCTTTCCGCTTCCGTGCCACCAAGCAGGTCATTTCCTAGGCAGTAGGTATGCTGGACATTTTTCCTCCCTAGGTGCAGCACTTTGCATTTCTCCATGTTGAACTGCATTCTGTTGTTTTCTGCCCACTTGTCCAACCTGTCCAGGTCTGCTTGTAGTTGTTCCCTGCCCTCCGGCATGTCTACTTCTCCCTACATTTTTGTGTCATCCGCAAACTTGGACAGAGTACACTTCACTTCCTCATCCAAGTTGCTGATGAAGACATTGAAGAGTATCAGTCCTAGGACCGAGCCCTGTGGGACTCCACTGCCCACACCCTTCCAGGTCGATACCGATAGTCTCAAGCTTCTCCACATCCATTCTAAAGTATGGAGCCCAGAATTGGGTGCAGTACTCCAGCTGTGGCCTACCAAGGCAGAGTAAAGCAGAAGGATGACTTCTTGGCTTTTGCTTGAGATGTATGGGTAGAGTTTTATTTGCTTTGCTGGCTGTGGCATTGCCTTGGATTGGTGGCTCATGTTCATCTTGTGATCAATCATGACCCCCAAGTCTCTTTCAGTCATGGTCCTAGTGAGTGTAGCACTGCCAAGCCTGTAAGTCTGATGTGGGTTCTTTCTCCTGGTGCAGAACCTTGCATTTCTCTATGTTGAATATCATCAGGTTTTGATCCGCCTACTTTGTGAGCCTGTCCAGGTCAGCCTGAATTGCTAGCCTATTCTCTAGTGTGACCGTACTTCCCCGTAATTTGGTGTTGTCTGTGAACTTAGCCAGTCCTACTCTGACACCTGAATCCAGATAATTTATGAATATATTAAAGAGTACTGGTCCAAGTTCTGAACCCTGTGGGAGGCCACTGGACACTGTGCGCCATGTTGATTCAGTTCCATTGACTATCACTCTCTGGGTCTGACTATGGAGCCAGTTCCCCAGCCATTGGACTGTAATGTTGTCAAGGCCACAGGTCCTCAGTTTTACCACGAAGACATCATGGGAGACCAAGTCAAAGGCTTTTTTGAAATCCAAGTAACCTCTTTTCCCTTGTCCAGGTGATGCGTCACCTGGTCATAGAAGGAAATGAGGTTGGTCAGGCAAGACCTACCTGCAGTGAAGCCATGTTGGCTATCTCTCAGAATGTTGCCTTCTGTTAGCTGTTGTTGATGGATTCTTTGATGATTTTTTCCAAGATCTTTCCAGGGATTGAGGTTAAACTGATTGGCCTGTAGTTCACTGGATCTTCCTTCCTTTCTTGAAGATAGGCACCACATTGGTCCTCTTCCTATCTTCTGGAACCTCTCCTGAGTGCCACAGTTTCTCAAATATCCTTGCCATTGGTTGTGCTATGATGTCAGCCAATTTCTTTAGGACCTTTGAAATCTTAAAATGGGCCATAATTACAGAAACTAAATGTTTAGAATGTTCTTTATGAAATAGATACATTTTCCTTTCAGTGATGTGTTTGAAATGAGATAAGTTTCCATTCAGCCCCAATATAAACTTATAGGTTTAAATTATGTGGTAAGACAAGGTTCTTTGGGTAGATGTGATATCTTTTATTAGACCAACTAAATAGTTGGAAAAAATGTTCTTTGCAAGCTTTCATGCACAAGCACCCTTCTTCTGGCATTGGGAGAGTCCCTTGGTGTTTGTCTGCTGTCCTGGGTAGAATAGAAGCCAATATGAAAAATGCAGGTCTGTGAAAATGCAAATGTGTGGCAGTGAGGATCTGAGGGAGTGGGACACAATAGGTAAGAGCCGGGAAGGGTGGTGGGAAAGAGGAATGTAGAACTGGTGATAGAATGTAGCTGGTGAAATGCAGACAGGTTACCTGGGGTTATTGGGTAGCAGTCAAGTTGTGATCTACCATAAATCCAATGTCTATATTTAGTCCATGTTTTTTTGTATCCAGTAGATTTATGAAGTGAAGTTTGTAAGGTTGTTTATGACAGGGGTTTTGTAAATTCCTTTTGAGGATTAGAACTGAGATATTGGAGAGAGAGTGGTTATCTTGTAAAAAGTGTGCTCCCACAGGTACTTGGATATTCTTGTCTTTGATAGATTTTCAGTGTGCATTCAGTCTGGTACGTAGTTGTTGTTTGGTTTCTCCTACGTATTTTCTATTAGGGCATTTGGTGCACTGGATGAGATATATATTACATTTCTGGAGGTGCAGGTGTAAGATCCAGGAATGGTGATGATTCTGTTGTGGGATGTTATTGTGGAAGTGGTGGAGATGTATTGGCAGGTTTTACATTTTTTGTCCCGACATGGTCTGAATCCATTTGGTGTGCTTTGGGCCATAAGACGTTTGCTTCTGGTGATGAGGTTGGTGAGGTTCAGTGCTTGTTTAAAGGGTAGGATGGGTGGGTCTGAAAAGATGTCTTTGAGAATTGGGTCATCTTCTAGTATGGGTTGCAATTTTTAAAGGATTTTCTGTATAGGTTCCAGGGATGGATGGTAGTATGTCATAAGCAATGGCGTGCAATTTGTTGGGATTTTCTTTTTGTACTGCAGCAGTTCTTCACGTGGTATGCAGGTGGCCTTTTCAAAAGCACGATCTACTTCTCTGGATGAGTGTCATTTGGATAAACGCATTTTTGAGATTTGTGAGGTGACAATCAGAGGTATTCTCCTTAGTGCAAATTCAGTGGTATTGGAGGGCTAGGCTGTATATTACAGCTTTCTTGGTGTGTTTAGGGTGATTGCTGGTTCTGTGTAGATAATGCATGTTGGTCCGTGGGTTTCTTGTATATGGTGGTTTGTATTTTACCATTTTGGATATTGATCATAGTGTCTAAAAAGGAAATGTTGGTGCTGGAGCATTCAAGAAATAGTCTGATGGAGGGGTGATAGCTATTGAATTTGTGATGGAAATCAATCAGAGATCGTAGGTTTTTGGTCCAAATGATGATGCCGTCTATGTATCTGAGGTATAGCGTGGGTTTGATGGTACAGTTCTTGAGGAATTCTCCTAGGTGGACCATAAAAAGGTTGGTATATTATGGGGCCATTTTGGTGCCCATAGCTGTGTCCATGGTCTGGAGGAAGTGTTGGTTATTGAAACTGAAGTTGTGTGTGAGGATGAAGTGTATACATTCAGTGATATCATTAGGTCTTTATTCTGAGTTGTAATCTCACTCTTGTCACCTCACAAATCTCAAAAGGGCTTTCACCCAACAAGGACACTTTTCCAGAGAGAGAGAACATATTTTTGAAAGAGCCGCATGGACACCATGTGCAGAATTGCTGCAGTACAAAACAAAAATCTCCACTCATTGCATACCATTGCTTATGATATACCATCGTTCCCTGGAACCTGGACAAAAAATTCTCAAACAATTGCAAAATATGTAGGAGAAACCAAACAACAACTGTGTACCAGAATGAACACACACTAATAAAAGGTGTCACATTGTGAGCGGGTGTCGGTTACCCACCCCTTTTCCCTTGAAGACTCATCTGCCACGACTAAGGAGATGGAAAAGTAAGGATGTTAATTCCCGAAGGAGAGGGTGATAAGTAATAAGGCACCTAGGTGTCATCTTCACCAAGTGTCAGTCTTTATTGGGACTGATACAATGTAAATAACTGCACTAATTGCCTCATTAGCACAGAAACGGCTGTTCCACTGCTTATCTCATTGCCACATTGCTTTGTTCTCCCGATTGCGGCAGTCTTCTGGCCGTCCTGATTGTGGGGGGTACAATTTTCTCCAGATCTTTTCTCCAGAGCAGCGTACCTGGCCTCTTGGAGGTCTTGCCAGCTGCCCACCCTCTGTGGGAGTGCCCCCAGCCTCACCAGTATGACGTCAGTCTCCCAAGTCTCTGCTTGCCAAGCCTCGTGTTGCTTGGCTGTCTCTGTGTTGCTCTCTGCTTTTTCTCCAATGCCCCGAGGGCAAATGTGGGATCCCTGGCTCCACCTTTTATGCACAGTAGTAGGCTTAATTACCCTTATCCTTCCCAGTGTGTTAACCCCCCACTGCTGTGCTTGTGTTCTCCCATTTACTGGTGTCCTGGGTTTTACTCAGTAACAGGGCTTCTGCTTGAGCCCCTGTTATACACATCCACCCAAAAAACCTTGTCTGCCTGTGTCCTTAAACCAATACGGCTACAACCTACAACCCTAAGTTATGTGGTAAGAAACTAAAAACTCTGCAACAAATTTTATTTATTCTTCATGAAAAAGCCTTCATCATCTGTATACAATCCCATGGCTCATAATTGAAAATATCAATTTACAAGCATATTATACTCGGCAATTGTTTTGGAAGAGACTATTTAAGTACCTAGGCAGATGCAACTGTAATGTATATTTTGCAAGACAAAAGAATGTGAAACCAAGGGTAAGTTTGCAGGGCTTTTTTATTATTATTATGGGTAGTGTTTTTGTTTTCAGGCATCGCCACTTGAGATGCAAAATTCTTCATTTTGTTTGGCTTTTTGGAGTTTAACATAGAGAAGACTGAGAATAACATTTGAGTCTTCATAATTCTTTATTTTCTTGCATATAACTTGTATCTTCTCCCCCCAAACTATCTGATCTTATGAAAAGTGGGATGTATACTGTATGTGAGGAAAAGGATCCCCATGGGTCCAAAAATTTGGTATTGGGAGAGTGGTGGCAGTGAATTGCTGTGGCTCTGTGAGGCAGTTAATGCTGCCACCACTCTCCCAATACCACATTTCCACACCAGTGAGTTCCCTGGCTGGATCAGATTGGCACACAGGGTTGGTCTGTGACCTGACTTGTGCTGACCTCTGGATACAGCACACAGGGTCAGCCCCAGCATGTGGCTCCAGAGTCACTGTGTGGTCAGCCCCAGAACTAACATGCAGGCTAAATAAGAGGGGACGAAAGCACACTGGATCTAAACCGACAGGTGGCCAGTGCGTGGCCCTGAACCTGGTGTGTGGTTCTGGACTTGGTGTGCCACATTTGACCCAGCCCATGGCCCTTGAGCCAACATATGGCCTTGGGTCCGGTGTGTGATCTTTGACTTGGTGTACCAGAGCCACCATGTGGTGTTAGACTTGGCCCACAGCCTGTCCCCTGGTGTGCTGAATTGGTATACAGGTCCAATTTGGCATGCGGGGCTGGCAGCAGGCCTGAGAACAGGCTCAGTTCCCTGGCTGCTGCTACTCAGTTACCAGAAAGGACAATATTTTTTGTTTTTCTTTAGTCTGTTGTTCCAAAACAAGACATATACAGGCAACCCCCACTTAGTGCTCTTAATTGATTCCAGAAAAACTGAGTGTTAAGCGGAACTGCACTAAGTGAAACCCATTTTCCCATAGAAATTAATGTAAATAGAGATTAATTGGCTACTGCCCAGCCTGCTGCTGCCTCTCCCCACTGCCCTACCTGCCTGCTGGTGCTCTAGCTCACTGCTGTTGCTTCTCCCCACCTGCTTTGCCTGCCTGCTGGCCTCTCTGGCCCCACTTGCCAGCCTGGACACTGGCCCCTGCCACGCCTGCACCCGGACACCGGTGCGGGCCCTGCGCTTCTGCCGACCCACTCTGGGCATGGGCCCTCACCGGCCCTGGCCCCAGGCACCAGTGCAGGCCCTGCACTCCTCACCTCTGTTACAGCCGCTGCTCCCCGCCCCCCACCCACTCTGGCACCATGTCCCAGCCCGGGCACTGGTTCTCTTGCTGCCACGCTCTGGGCGTGGGCTCT
The DNA here is from genome assembly GCF_030867095.1 of Alligator mississippiensis. Taxonomy (NCBI): domain Eukaryota; kingdom Metazoa; phylum Chordata; order Crocodylia; family Alligatoridae; genus Alligator; species Alligator mississippiensis. The sequence goes on along the minus strand of NC_081836.1, from coordinate 42,295,979 downwards.
TGCTGGTCTTGGCCCTGGGCCCTGGCATGGGCCCCACACGCTGGAACAGGCTGCTGCGCTCCTGCCCCCTGCCCTGGGTGTGGGCCCCCACCAGCCCTGGCTCCAGGCACCGGCTTGGGCCCCATGCTCCACCCCTCTGTGTATATGACAAAATATGGTATTCTCCAAAGTGTGTTAGAGGATACATACAGGTATTCAAGAATTCTTGTGGTTTTGTTCCCTGGCAGGAAAGCCTACTGTGAGAGCACTGCACAAACAGTATAGAGGGATTGGACAGGTGCCATGCAGATGGCCTGTGCTGCAAATGGCCTGTAGCCTAGGTGCTTCTGTTCATACATCTGAGTGTGCTCTACATGCTGTATTGGCTGCAGAAGAGTGCTGAGAACTGCTGAAAGCACAGGGCAGCAATGATTTGGCTGGCTGCTCCAGGGGACCAGGCCCTTCAGGAAAGTTCTGCTCACAAGCTCCCCACCTTCCCTCCCTGCCATGATGCTTTGAGAGAGGAGATCCAAAGTATGTTTCCTCTCTTGTTTAGTTGTAGGCATGTCAATTTCTATTCCAGCAGCCTGGAATGGAATGCAATGGCGACTGAGTTTGTATTGCTTTGCTGTATTGTGTAAGACTGGATAGTGTCTGGCTTTTTTAATTGAAACCGTTTTACTGGCAAACTGAAGTTGAAGGTAGGAGGGGAAATAAATAGAACCCTCTTAGTTTAGTAAATAGCCTGTGTAAGCATTATGATTATTCTGTAAAATATTAACTCTATTCTTTGTAATATGAAGCCCTGGCTCAGAAATATTTTCCTATTTCTAATATTACTGAAATCAGTTAGGTACAAAAATAGCAGGTCAGCTAAATTAATGTTGCTAATACACAAGTTTATTTTGAGTTTAGGAATAAGTTCTTAAAGATAAGAGTTTGTGTGTGGTAACAGCACAAAATAGTATTTTGTTACAGCTAACGCAGAGCACCCTCCATATCTTCCTTGTCGTAGCCTCATTGAGCAGTGTTTTGTTGCTGAAAGCTCAAAGATGCCAGGTAGGAGCTATGTTAAATGCTTTTAAAGGAAAATATTGCTTTCGGGCAACAACTCATAGCTATCGCTCGATTTTTAGAGAGGTTAAAAACCTGACAAAAAAAAAAAAGAGATCATATTTCAAATCATGGGGACAAAAGTATGCCCTCTTTCCCAGGTCAATTGGGCAGGAGTTACAACTGCTGTCATTTAAACTTTTGGGGCTGTGCGATGTGCATCAGGCAGAAACATTGTTTGCTATGACATAACTTGAATGCTACACAGTATTCTGGCTTTGAGTTATCTGGTATATCTTTTGATTCCTCATCTGGTAGGCTTTTTAGTAGTACTCAACAGAATCAATGTGCCATATAAAAAATTTATCGGAATAAAAAATATTTTGTTATTCTTAACTCTGACGTGCTCAAAAGCTTTTTCAAATTAGGGCCTAGACTGGATTCAAACTCAGCATATTGTGTCATGATTTTATTGGGTTTAACTGACACTGTGACAAATGGTGTTATTTAATTTGTAGACAAATTCGAGAGAGTCCAGTGGAGGGCAATGCAAATGGTTAGGGGGCTGGGACATGTGACTTCTGAGGAGAAGCATATTCATCTTATTTAGTTTGTGCTTACTTAGTCTGGAGAAAAGAAGACTGAGGGGGGGTTTAATAGCAACCTTCAACCACCTGAAGGGTGGTTCCAAAGAGGATGGAGCTAGACTCGTTTTCAGTGGTGGCACATGCCAGAACAAGGAACAGTGGTCTCAAGCTGCAGCAAGGGAAGTTTAGGTTAGATATTAGGAAGAACCTACTCATTAGGAGGGTGGTAAAACACTGGAACAAGTTACCCAGAGAAATGGTGGAGTCTTCATCCTTGAAGGTTTTTCAGACCTGGGTAGACAAAGCCTTGAGTGGGATGATCTAGTTGGGGATGATCCTGCTTCAGCAGGGGGTTAGACTAGTTGACCTCCTGAGGTCCCTTTCAACCTTAATTTTCTGATTCTGACAGTTATACCAGCAGAGAATTTGGCATGTTATTTAGAGATGAAAATAAAACTCTACTAACATTTGAATAGCATTTTTGTATTATCAGGATGGACAAGATGGACAAGATATACCCATATATATGGATGATAGAGTAGTGTATGCCTATATCAAACTATAAAGGCCATTTTGGTAACATAACTGATTGTAAACTGCTCTGTGCCCTCACTTTTGCCCTTTAAACTCCACTTTGGGGTATGCCTACATTGCTGGTTTACTTAGATTTCAGCCCGATCCCCCTTAATCCTCCTTTCATAACATTTTTATGCCCATGTTAATGTGTGTGGTGAACCTGGGCTAGCATACCAGGGATTGAAGTACACAATAAAGACTGCGTTTTGCTTTAAGATAGATTCTGACCACCCACTTTGCAGTTGGATGTAGCTAAACATGGTAGCAGCTCTAGTTTTGATAATCCTCCAGTGCTATCCACAGTGCCCTAGCCCTGTACAGTCTGGCCCGTCTGTCTACTCGCTTCTTATTTTCCTCCTATGCAACAGAAGTTGCTCGCTTATTTATATATAATTTAGACCTTCATTTCAAGCAGTCTGCTCCATTTTCTACCATACTCAGCTCAAGTCAGCCAAAAAGCTTTAGAAGATGCCTGTCTACCCCTGTCCTCCACCTCTCCTTCCACCCCCATCCCCAGATTGCTGCTAGCTGGCCAAAAAGAGCACATCAGGATTCTTCCTAGTCTTTGGTGCGAGTTCATCCAGGAGAGGGATTTTTGGAGTAACATTTGAAATGTGCACTGATATGAAAACATCTGAAAGAAAGAAGCTGCTGGAAGTGGAGATCAAGTAGGGGGCTTTACAGTCTACAAGTGTTTTCTCTTACAGTGTAGAAAACAAAAACGTAGAGGGTATCAACTGTAAGGCAAAGGGTAGTTTAACAGGTATCTGCTATTACTTTGAGAAGTTTTGACCAGAAGTTTTTATCCACCCCTAGTGTAGAGCCCACAGAGTTGTATGGTTTTTGATCAGGGATGGCCTAATTTTTAGGCTTGGGCAAGGAAGATGGAACTAGCAGCAGAGGAAACCCTGGTGGGAGAGGGGAGAAAGCAAAAGTACAGATTATGAAGCTAGAATAAATCACTTTGCTGGAGCAAGCCACATGACTACATAGTTGGGGTGATCTCATGGGGTTGTATTCCAAGCATCTGTTTGGGGATTGACCCAAGAAGCATTGTGGAGAGGGACAATGCTTTGGAGTATGAGTTAGATCCACAGCTGGACAAAGAACAGCCATTGTGTTTGTTGTTGTTATAGAGGAAACTATAGCATACCCGGGAGAGAGCTCTGGATTATGACCAATAAAATTGTAATTGCTTTAGTTTTAGTTGAGGGTAGAATCCACACCATGTTGCTTGTCCTTCTCCTCCACCTCCTCACCATACGTGTTCCAGATGGATTCCAAGTGGGGAAGGGGTGAATTTAAACAGATTCTTTCTTGCAAAGTTTGAAATAATTACCAAAGAAAATTAAAAGCAGGTTTGCCTCAGGGCAGATTTCAGTTAATGTTACTCTCTCTAACACCCTACCTTGGTAGACTGATGGAAAGTTATATCATTCTTAGCCGTAAAACACTGTCCCAGGTGGTAGGGGGTTACAAATTCAACTGTCTGTATTAACTGAAATTTCTTGGAGATCTGGCACATAAATACAGTCACAAGTATACTGTAGGAGTACACAGCATCACAGTTCCTCATATACACCCTCTTCTAGTGCAAGGAGGTAGGCACACAATTGTCTTATTTCCTTTAATGCCCTGCCCCCACTTCACATAGGTGGATTTTCTGGTTGCTTATACAGAATCTACAAACTAGCAGTGTCTTGAGCTAACTTCAAGCAAAATTTCTCATCTATATCCTGGTATACGTTGGGTAGAGTGCAGCATGTCACAGTGATATGGAAGGCATTATCCACATTGCTATCAGAATACTTCATAAGCTGTGCCACCTTGTCTTTAGCCTGTAAAATGTACACTGCTGCCATCCTTTAACTAACAAGTTCTTCTGTCACGTGCTGTGGTCAGGTACAGGTTCATAAACCTATAGCAGCTGATGTTGAGCTAGATCCCTTAAAATATTATTGAGTGCAGACACCCTGATGATAACCATTGAATATGGGAGGAATATGTCCAAGTTGGTAAATGCCAGATTGTCTCATTGTTTCCCTGGTGTCATTTACCTTGCGTTGCATCTAGTACATGTTTGTGAATCTATCCTTGTGCTTAGCAAAAGACCGCATAAATATTGAGTGATATTATTTACAGTTTGCATATTTGTGTTCTTATTGTGGCAGGTATAGTAGACTCTTCTACACAGTCTGGCCCCAGTACAGTTTGAGAAGCCAGTTCTCTCAAATCAGACTGATTTGTTGATGGGAGGCTTCAGTTATGTGTGTTGGGAGGGGATACAAGGTGTAAAACAAGCATCTTATATATAATAGAAGTTTTATTCTTCACAATTTCTTCCAGCAGCCCTTGATTTCAAAGAAAATCTGTCAACTTTTGAGTGGGGGAAAGAGCTTTGAAGGACAGAAATGTTTCAGTCAATGCATGTTTAGGTCTGAATATTTTGTTAAGAAACAAGATTTCTGAGGTTTGAAATTCTTAACCACCTTCATGGTTCTGAAATAATTTTGGGCTAGCTTCTCCTTTTGATTCAGCTCTCTATTTGGGATTGAAGTAGCCTTTGGATGTACTTGATTTTGGAGTGAAAATCTGTTATGGATACCAGTGCACATCTCTAGTACTGTATGACAGGGGCATTCTGATTTAGCCGTGCTTCTGCAGGTTATCCTAGGCCTCTTGAAAATGAGCAAGACAAACAAGAGTTCCAGCCTGTCAGCACATCTCTGGGGGTGATAGGCTGGAACTGTTTTGCCTGCTGTTCTGCCAAAGCCTAGAACAAGGGTGGGCAATTCTTTGAGCCTGTTGGTCACGTAGGCAGTTCTGGGGAGTTGCCGCGGGCTGTTTGCATGGGTCCTGGCCAGTACCATGGGGCTTGGGCCAGTGGTAGTGACAGCTCCTGGGCTGCTTAGAAAGGCAGTCCAGCTGCAGAGCTGGTCCAGCCCCACTGCGTGCCCAAGGGGCTGGAGGATGCCCAGACGCTGGGCCAGGTGGGACTGAAGGACCCGCCACAGGCCAGACACTGTGGGCTGTAGTTGCCTGCCCCTGGTTTAGAAAGTTGCAAACAGGTTATTTAGAAGATTAATTATTGCTATAATAAAATGTCTGCATTATTACCAGGTGCATCAGTATTTTATAATTTGAGGTGAAAAATGCTTTGTTCATACTGAATTGTTTCCTCTTACCTGAAACCTAGGAAAAGCATAGCGGGGTGGTAGGCATTCTAATAATCCTACACTTTGGTGCTGAGCATGGCATAAATACCTTAATAAAGGGCTAAATATTTATCTGAGACTTCACTTGCATGGGTCAAACTTCATTTGCTGAAACTTCGGAAGAATGTATAGTGTTGAGGTGTTATAGACACTCCTGGATGTGGCATTTTACTGTCAGCTATACATTCCCTGGCAGTTGGAAGAACTTGACCTTCCAACTCATGGTTCCTAAAATTTAGTGAGTGTATAAAGCACCATAATCTTAAATCCTGTCAAGTATTTTTACTTATATGTTTCGCTGCAGTCAATTTATTATTACTTGTACGCAATAGTCATCTAGAAATTATTACTGCAATGTTTATACATCACTTACTGCAGTGTGGAGCCCATTAATAATTCATTTAATCTTTGAAACTCTAAATAATATAGTATATGTAGTTGCACAAAGTTCCAGTTTCTTAAGGAACTCATTCTTTTAATATCATGTACATTTCAGAGTCAAAATCAAGACCTTTGATTTCTGGATATAGACAAGCCCAGGCAATTGTAATACTTCCAAAACAGCTGTGTTCTCACCGGAATGAGGACCTGTGCAGGACTCCTCTACACGCATGGTAACAGTGTAGGAAATGTATTTACTAAAGTACTGTGGCTAGATTACTGATGAAAAAGCTCAAAAACACACCTGTTTAGACTTCTAATTATTTTTTTCCTAAAAACCTGATCTAGTTGCTTGTTTTTTAAATTATTGCAGAATCATGAAACCACTATGCAAAGTTGTCTGTATTTTAAAATATGTCACTCTTAGACTATTCCAAACTTCAGCCTATTTTTATATTGGTTATTTATTTTGATGCTGAGATGTCTTTTCAGAGGTGTTACAGAAAATGTCCTTGTTACATTTGTGTTACATTCCTGGGGTATATCTGGCAATCAAACAGTCTCTAGGGGGCTTTCCTAAGAACTAATACCTTGATAAAATAAACCGATAGCATGAGACTGTACATTTTACAGTACACAATAGATGGCAGCCACAATAGATGGCACTCAGTGCAAACCTGTTGGAAGTACAAACAGGTCTTGTTTCATCAATGTTTCAACCCAAATGGGAAGAAATGGGAAGAGGCTATAAGGATGGTATCCCGAAATTGAGGGAGGAAAAATGTTTTGTGGCATGGAAACTGAACAAAGAACTGTAACACCTATTTTTCTCATTATACATAGGATTTTTACCTGAGCAGACCATATCCTTAGGAACAAAGCACTTACCGAGTTTCCAATTCCTGGCAAATCTGACAAGGAAAAACAAATTAAGAGAAGAGAAAATATTTTGCAAGTTCTTAGAAGCCTTCCAACTGTGAGGCCAGAGTATTGAAAAGTGGAGGGAATTTCTCAGGGCTCAGGAAGAAGAGAGGAGGAGGAGAACAAAAAAGCAATCTGGGAGCTGGCAGAGAATGAGAATGGTTTCTCAGTGACTAGAGAGAACCTTGCAATGACTGGGAGACTGAAGGTGCCTACAGACATTTAAGGGCTGCGCTCTAACTCATGGCGCTTTACACAAAGTGCCATGAATGATAGTCCCTCCCTGACCCAACAGACTAGACTGTCTGTTGGTTCAGGAGGCTCTAACTGTTGGGTCAGGTGTATTGGGGAGAACCAGGCCAGGCCTGTGAGGTTTGGGGGCTCCCTTCCTCCACTGCCCATCCAAGCTTCTTGACAGTGGCAGTAACAGCTGCTGGTGGTTTGGCTTTGTTGTGGCTGGGGGTGGAGGGCAGGGTGGAACAGAGCCCCCTCACCTTGTGGGCTCAGCCTGGTTCTCCCCAGTATCCCAGCTGGGGTAGCTAGGGGGTGCCCATGAGGTGAGGGGGCTTCGTTCTATCCCACCCCGCATCCAGCTCCAGCTAGGCAAAGCCCAGTTGGCAGCTGTGTGCTGCTCCCTCCCTCTCTCCTCTTCCCTTCCCCTGGCCACTGACAGCCCCAGGGGCATAGCTAAAAATTAACCGCTGATGGAACAATAGTTCCCTAAAGTGCTCTGTTCTGTAGCAACTTCAGCTAATAGCTGCTTTGACAAGGGTTAATTTTTTGTGTGATCAGCCATTTAAAAAGTGCTCTGCAGCCATGCATGTGTTATGTTATGGTTGTAGAGTGTTTTCAGAAGCCCATTCATATGAAAAATGTAACTTGTGTAAGTGCTCTGAGAGACTGGGAATCTGGGAGGGGTGAAGGAAGTCTTCAAGATCATGAATAAATATAGCAGCATAGTTGGAATGCATGCTCCCATCAAAGCTCCCCTATATCCTCTGGCATAGCCCTCAAGTGGGCCCAGGTCCTAGAGAGCTCATCACGCTGCTCCCAGCCTGCTGTTCAGCAGTCCAGGAGGACTGCTAACCAGGGTTCCTTCTTACAGAACATTGAAAAATGACTTATGGGAGCCTAATTTTGATTCCTCCAACTTAAAATGCATCCAGTTCTGGGTGCTGCACTTCAAGAGGGATGTAGCTAACCTTGAGAGGGTCCAGAGGAGGGCCACTCGCATGGTCAGGGGGCAGCAGGCCAGGCCCTATGAAAATAGACTAAAGGGCCTGAATCTATTTAGCCTCCACAAGAGAAGACTGAGATGGGATCTGGTGGCCATCTATGAACTCACCAGGAGGGACCAGCGGAAAATAGGTGAGGCTCTGTTCCCCTGGGCACTACCTGGGATAACAAGGAATATTGGCTGCAAATTGATGGAGAACGGGTTCAGGCTTGATATCAGGAGGCATTACTTTATAGTTAGGGCTGCCAGGCTCTGGAATGGGCTCCCAAGGGAGGTGATGCTCTCCCCTACCTTGGGGGTCTTCAAGAGGAGGTTGGATAGCTATCTGGCTGGGGTATTATGATTCCAGGACTTGTTGCTGCCTGGGGCAGGGGGTCAGACTTGATGATCTGTTCAGGTCCCTTCTGACCCTAAAAGTTATGAAACTATGAAACATTCTGGTCCTCAGGATTCCTGAAGGGTGACTTCAGTGAAAACTTGCAGCAACAAACAGCTGTAACTTTAAGGGAGAAATCTCAGAATTAATATGTCTACATTTGCACTTTTGTTGGAGCCAAGAATGGATGGATAAACTTTTTAAGATAGGCAACAAAATAACAATTAGAACTACATGTTATATAGTGAAAACACAATACTTGAAATGCAGAAGATGCTGTGTAGTTTGTTCTTTTAAACTCTCTCAGCAGTGCAATTTCTGTGTTCCTTTACAACAGGGATGCACTGTTTAATATATTTTGCACATAGGTAGTGGACATTGCAGTGAATATTATTTTATTTTTCTTTTGGTTGAGAGAGGGTTTTAATAAATATTTTTGCTTGCTCTTAGTAAAAAAATTATTTAAGAACAAAAGCTAGCAGATGAAGATTGCATTCCTAAAATCTGCTAATTAATGTAAGGTTGGACCATACCATGATTTATTTTTGAGGAAAAAAGTAATTCATCTCTTGTACATGTGCTACTAATACTATTACTAAGATAAATATTTAACCTAATAGGTTTTGTGCAAAAACAAAATATTCTGTTTTCCTTGCATCAGTAATTTGATGTTCTTACAGGTATAATGGTTAAGCTTTATGAATTTGAAAAACTGCATTCTTCCTTAAAAAGGAATGTTGTTTTCAAGTACACACATTTTTGTTTCTGACATTGTTTGAATGTAATGATTCATATTAAGAATTATTCATGAAAACGATCTTTTAAGCTTCTTATAATAGCAGAAATTATCCTTCATTAGATACTGACAGTTTCCATGATGAGTGTAATTATAAAAAAAAAAATCTTGGGCTAACTATATTCTGCAGTGCTAAAATTATGTAAATTAGTGAGGGATAAGAATAGAAACTAAGTAGGTTGGTCAGATTTTATAGAAGAAAAAGGGGGGTGGAACAGTACCAATATTCTTTAAAAAAATGTTCTGTATATTTGAAATGTATTTCATCAATCTGTGTTTTCCATAATTTTAATCAGTAATGCTTAAAATAAATTCTAGCTACAAGTATTATTTGTGATAATTTTCCATACATTCTTGACTGTATGTATACTACTACAAAGGGAAATATTTTTTCTGAGCTGTCATTGATGATTTATGTGAGGATCTTTGTAGTAATACAGGTCCTGATTCGGGAAGGTGCTTAAGCATGCGCACGACAAAAAATATATAAATAGTTCTGACTACTCACATGTTTAAAGGAACTGACATGATTAATTACCTTCTGAATCAGGGCCACAGTAAAAACATCGACATTGCAAGCTTTTCTTCTATGACAGGATACATTCAGATGGGACTTGCTGCTCATCTAATTGAGAGAATTTACGAATAGAAATGTGGTTTTGGTGATTGGTTATGAAACTTTTTTATTTTTAATCTATACATCACTGTCTTTTTTATCTACCTTCTGTTGTAGTGACCAGGGATTTTTATGCCAGCTAGAGTCACTCATCCCCTACTCATTTCTGACCAGAGCTAGAAAGGGCTAGAATCCTCAAGCTGCATGTTAATTTAACCAACTATGTTTTCCTCAGTGACCACAAGATTCCCACACCATTCAGCTTTTTTGAAGTTGGTTTCCTGGGTAAAGATATCATGCATGGGGTCCAGGCTTGGGGTCAACGATAGAAATGGAGGTGGAAATAGGGGAACTCCTGGGATAAACAAGAATGATATGATCTCCAAGTCTTCCTTACAGGGTTGGGTTGGCACATCCCAATTTTGTTTTACATTTCTTAAGTCATGTATCCAGCCTGCATTCAGAGCCCCAGAATGCAGAACACAAGCATGGACATATATGTGTTATTTGTGGATGTACAAAAGTGTTTTTCCAATATTAGCATTTTATTGTGTCTGCACAATACTGTAACAAATGTTTGTGCTATGACCTGGTACTTCTCATGATTGATAAACCTGCAAAGATGAACTTGACTGATGTAGATGGGTTATTAAATCTGAAGGAAAAAACAAACAAACAGCTCAGAGTGGAAGGGATTAAGTGAAATGCTAATTCTGAAGTATAATTTAAATGTCAACATTTAAATATTTAGTGACTGTTCATAGAAATATCCAGCTATTCTGGAATTGTAAGTGGGTTTAATATGATTACCACCATTTTTAACTTGATTGTTTAGCATTGACTTTTATCTAGTGATAGGAGTATTGTGTTAAAATATGCATATGCTTTCCATATAATTTGTTTGATACATTTTGTTTGCATAAATTGGAGGTCATCTCAAAAGTTGTCAGTTACCTTATTCAGAAGGACTGAAATTCACTTAGGTAACAAATGAGATAACAGACAGGTGCATAACTAGATTCTGCAGACATTAGGGGGAAGGTATTGGTATGTCTTTCAAGCAGTATTTTTTGTGTTTGTAAGGTATGACATACTCAAGGATAAACGTATTTTTCAGAGAATTGGATTTGACGATGTATCATTAAAACCTGTTTGAATGACACAGTAAACATTCTAGAAATTGGATAGGACTAAATTAAGGAGTTATTGGTTCAGTTTCTGAGTCTAGAATTCTGAGTCTGAGTGTTTCCAAATGAGTGTTGAGCAGGTGAGTTGTCTAATAACTGCTTTTCATAGAAGAGCCATAGAGAGAAGAGTTGAGTAGTAAACAGACTTGGTTAATTCATGCCTGTGTCTCTGTTTAGTTTAAGTGGTAATTATTTCCACAGCATAAATATATCGTTGATTTATTTGTTTGAAAATGTAATTCTTTAATTTGAATAAAAATAGCTTTTGCAGTTTAATTAAGGCCAGATTAGCTTTGATGAATTTTCCTAGAGAGTTGCATCTAAGAGTATAGTTCTGTGCCTTTAGCTCCCCATTCTCCACAGTGCCTTTCAAACAATGACAATTTCTACTGTCTTTATTAAGAGTTTCCCTTAATGGAGAGCAAGAGTTTCTCCCTCCTAAACAAAACTGGCCGTGCTTTGTGTTGAGTTGTTCAAAAGGTCACTTCCCTGACTCTGAGTCCTTTTATTGGCAGAGAAAGAACTGTTCCGTTCACCTATTTAGGATGAGTTGAGGAAGGAACAAAGAACCATTCACAGGAAGGATTTCTAATCACCTCTCCCTGAACTGTCGGCAAAGCTGGGGCAAATCAGCAACTCCTTACACTTGAGGGATTACAGTGGTATTCCTCTGCTAAAAGTACATTGCTGCTACTTTGATTAGTCATCACATTTTCTTTCCTGTCTAGGTAAAGCTAGTATTGCAACTGGAATTCCATGTTATATTGTAACTTCAGGGATCATCATAATTGCTCAGGAAATTCATAGATTCATAGATTCTCGGGTCGGAAGGGACCTCAGCGGGGCATCTAGCCTGACCCCCTGCCTGTGGTAGGCAAGAAAAGGGTCACGAAACCCGGGGTCGTGTGACCCCAGCCAGGTGTCTGTTCAGTCTCCTCTTGAAGACCCCCAAGGATGGGGTGAGCACCACCTCCCTTGAAAATTAAACATATAAAATTGTTAATGCAGGAGGGACCTTATACATCTCCCAGAATTGTGGTTTTTCAGCTGCAATGGCCTTTGTGCTGAGTTATTACTAGCTTCTTTTCACTACACCCTGATTAGTTTAATATTTCTGTCCCTGGTACGTCATGTTATAGCAGTCTTCTCAGTGTACTTGGGCAACATGACAAGGCTTATTTTTAGTTTCTTTTGAGAGAGAAGGGAACGGAAAAATTCTGACTACAGAAATACCTAGATGTAGCCAGAGCAGGGAGGAAAACCATAGGTTTTAACTTGTATGCATTTCTGTTCCATAAATACGCGTATGGCATGGGATACAGTTCTGACTTCTCAGTACATATTTCCATGACCTAACTGCATCACACCAAGGGGAAATCCCTTTTTGCCATCAGTAGGATTCAAAGCTTAATTGGTAAAATATTTTTGTCCACATTGGATGGCATGAATTTGATTCAAAATATCCCCCTGATTGTTTGTTTTCTCTGCAAGGAATATGAGAAGCACTAAGGATGAACTGGAAATCATTGTACGTAAAGAGAATTATCACTTAATTGGCATTACAGAGACTTGGTGGGATAATTTCTCACATTAGAATGTCAACATTAAGGAGTATAGCTTATTCCAAAGGAAACATACTCGAAAAAAGAAGGTGGTTCTGTACTATATATGAAGAATTTACAGGCTTATTTCATGGTGCAAGAGGAGGAAAACACCAGGTCTGTTGGATTAAAACAGTAGAGATGCTAGGGTAAGGGTCTGTTAAAGACTGCCTAATCAGGAACACAAATCGTAGAATCACAAAAACTTGGTAGAGACTTCAGGAGGTCATCTAGTCCAACCCCCAAATATCCAAAATTTGCGAAATTAGTACTAATGAGTACTAATTAGTACTTAACTTCTCTGTTATCTGTTGGAAGACAAGCAGAACAAAATGAATTGTGCAACCATTTCTTAATGTGTGTAGAGCATTACTTTCTATTTTAGAAAGCTGAGTGTAACACTCTGGGATCATCCATTTTATACCTTTTTCTGAACAATAAGAAAGAACTAGTGTGAACGTTAATATGGTCAAAAGAATGGGAGGAAATGATTGTGATATAAGAGCTCATGGTTTTAAGAAAAGGAATGTATGGGACTAGCAAAACCAAGGACATTAGAAACTGCCAATCCTCCTGGATTCTAAAGGACACAGTATTCCAACACTGGAAAGCTTGTACAGGAGACTGATGTGCCTCTGCAAGTTGATAGTTAGCTACTTCAAAATGAAAATAAAAACATAAGCAATGGAAATAAGGGTGAATCAATAAGAAAGTATACCAGGGATAGCAAGAACTTGCAGGAAGAAAATTGGGAGAGTAGAAATAAAAAAAAAAGATACAACTGGCAAGCATTGTTAAAGACTACAAGAAACATAAACATGTCACACAGGAAGGAAAGAGCAGGGAAACTGCTCAACAATAAGGGCCGGTTGGTTATTAATAGAATCTCAAAAAATGCAGAGTTATTCAGTGAGTACTTAGCATCAGTTTTTACAAATAATGTATTTGACTCTGATTAGACGACTAACAAAACACATATAAACAAAGAAAGGGAAAGGCTGCAGATCATCATAGATAAACAGAGATTTTTTGACAAATATGAATGAATTTAAGTTGGTAGGCTTGACCGAATCACTCCAGGGTGTTGGAGGAACTAGCTGAAAAAAACATTGAAGCCCCTGGCAATGACTTTTGCAAATCATGGATGACAGGCAAGTTCCCAGAGGACTGGAAAATGGATAATGTAGGGCATCTATACATGTGACGGACCTCTGCTCTGACATGCTAGTTAGCACGCATTGGAGCAGAATTGATTAATTGAGCCTGCTGAAGCGTGCTAATTAGCACACTCTAGTAGCCTCCATGTCATGTGTATTCAGTGTTCCTGCATTTCAAAATGGTGGCGGGGGCGCTTTGAAGCTCATCAAATAAGCTTTAGTGAAAATGCCCCCACCACCTTTTTGAAGTGCAAAACGCTGAATCCATGTGATGCTGCGGGTGCTTTAATTAGATCTTCTCTCAGAGCCACTCTAATTTAAGCACCCCCCCCCCCCCCCCCCCGGAGCACATGTATAGACACCCATAGTGTCAGTCTTTTTAAAAAATGAAGAAAAAAAAAAAGGATCTCAATAATTATAGATCAATCAGCCCGACTTTAATACTTGGGAAATAACTAGAACAAAATGTAAAAGAATGAATTTATAAAGATCTGGACAAGGAAGGGTTGTTGAGCAGCCAACAAGGATTTGTAAAGAACACGTACCAAACCAGTTTGTTCCTCTTCTGTGTAACTGTTGTGTGCTGGATGAGAGGAATTCAATAGATATAACCTACCTGGGCTTCAGTGCAACTTAGGACAAACATGTGACATTCTTTTAAGTAATCTGGAAAAATGTGTGCTAATTGGTGATTGTTAGGTGGATACATAATTGGTTGACTGGCTGCAAGCAAAAAGTAACTATAAATGAATTGATGTCAAAGTGGACTCAAAGGCTGCATCCACACAAGCTTGCATGTATCTGTTGCGGTGTCTCAAAGCAGTCTGAGACACCGCAGAAAGCACCTCACGAACTAAAAAATATTCCCAGTGCTGCATATTTGGAACATGGACTCTTAAGTTTGACACGGGGGAATCCTAGTATCAAAACAAAACATGCCAGAAAAATGCAGCATGGGGTACACTTTGGAGCACGCCGAGAAGCAACTGGAGGCTGGGTCCTCCAAGGAGATGCTTTAGCACCCAGCCAGAGGGTCTCTATGCCTGCTGCATGCCCCTGCTGCTCCAGCATGTTGCTTCAGTGTGCTAGAAAAAAAAGCAGGGCCTGGCTGGCAGCAGTGGCTCCGGAGCTGGCTGGGACCCAGGCTCTTACCTGGGTTGCTCCAGAGTGTGCCAGGCACTCAGGGTCTGTCCTGGGCCCAGGCACAGCAGCAGGATCAGGCAGGCTGCCTTGCAGCCGTGCTTGGGGTTCAGCTGTGCCCATGTCCCAGAGGCTGAGGCACCCAGGTCTCAGCTCCAGGCCAGCAGCAGTCAGGAGGACATGGAGGATGCAGCAGGGACCATGGGCAATCTGAGTAAGCAGGGATGTGGGTTTTCTGTTTCCTGTGGGAAAATGTGGATTTTCCATTTTAAAGGGGAAACGATGGGTTTCCCCATTTGTGAATAGCTCTCTGCAGGCTGGCAGAGTTCCAGTCTGCAAAAGCTACTTGCAAACAGGTGGGAAACAGTAAGTCGGGGCAGCCACAGAGCCCGCCTGGCCCAATGGCATGTGTGTAGGTGGGTGTGGGGAGTTTGGGCGTGTAGCTTCCCCCATGGCACACAGCCCCCGCCACCAGCGGCAGCAGCTAGCAGTGGGCCCTTGGGACATTCATGACCTGCTGCAGGCAGAGTCCTCTAGCAGGGCACATCTCTGCCTAACTCCTGGGTGCTAGACATGTGGCACATAGCTGACCCGGCACACTGGCACAAACTTTCAACTAGGTCTGGGCTGGCTACTGCCTCTATGTGGGGCTCCCAGCACTCTAGCAGGAGGCACAAAAGCATTTGTAGGCACAGAACCCATTTGACCTGATGGTGCGTGAGTCCCCCAGTCCATACGCCATCAAGCTGGGTGGGCTTTATGTCTCCATGTGCGGGTTTCTGCTGGAGTGCCAGGAGCCCCACGTGGAGCCAGAAGCTGGCCTGGTCCTGGTTGAAGGTGTGTGTCTGTGGGCTGGGCCAGCTTCATGTGCCACATGTAGCACCTGGAACTTAGGCAAAGCCACATGTCACCTGGGGGCTCTTTGTGCACCAGGCCATGAGTGCCCTGAGGGCTCGCTGTTGGCTGCTGCCTCTAGTGATGGGGGCTGTGCTCCATGGGAGGGCAGGAGGGCGGGTGCATGGTGGGTCCCCCCACAAACCCACACACACTCCCACACCCTGGCCTCATGAAACCCAGACCCACAAAACCCCCCACAAACTCCCATGCCCCCATAAATCCCACACTCACCCAAACCCACATTCCCACAAACGCCACACACCCCTTCCACACACCTTCCCATGCCCCCACAAACCCCTCATTTCCCCCAGAAATTTCACACTCTGTGTGCCCAGCTGCCAAGGATGGGACCTGTTGGTGGGAGCTGGGGCTGCATGGGGAACTACTGCACCGCAGTCCTACCCTGAACCCCCACTGGTGCTGGGACATGTGGCCCCATCCTGGGGAGCTCCTAGTCCTGGAAACTACTTGTGGGGTGTGATATAGGGGCTGGAGGTGTCACTGGAGGTGGGTAATGGGTAGGGGCGGGGATTGAGGTGGCAGTGGGGTTTATGGGTGTATGTGATGGCCCAGGGGTGGCAGCAGGGTTGTGTGTGAGAGAGAGATGTTGGGGGGGAGCAGTCTGGGTAGGTGCAGCTGCCAAGGCAAGGCTTGGAGCCCCCCTACTTCCCTAGAGCAGCCTGTGCAGGGGGAGGCCAGCCTGGAAGGGAAAGGACTTGCTCAGCCCAGTCCCTGAGCCCCAGTCAAGGGCTTCGCAGGAAGGGCATGGAGATCACTGGGGCCTAGGCACAGGAAACAGAATAGCAAGGGCTGGCACTGTTCAGAGCCACAAAGCAGTGGGACCCATGTCCTGATGCAGGGAGGGAGCTGCTGTCAGGAGGGAGCAAGTGGGGGGCAGGCAGGGGCTGCAGGTCAGGAGTGAAGGGTACTGGTGGGGCTGTGGGTTGTGAGTGAGGGGTAAGGGCATGGGCAGGGGCAGGGCACTGCCATATCAGTGCTGCTCAGCACCAAAAAGCAGCTGTGGGGATAGCTGCAGCTGGCCCTGCATCCTGGTGAGTGAAGGGGGACAGGGGAGCTCTCATTTTTCTATGATAAAGAAAACAAAAGCAAATGCCAAAGTATGTAGATATTTAGAATTAATTTTATTATAATGATTAAGCCACCGGTAGGCTTCAAAATTGCTTTAAAATTGTAAATATATCAATAAAACATTGCCCAACTGATACCTATACATAGAGTGACTTTTTATTTTAATCATGGAAAAACAGGGATTTTGAGTTTTTTAATCAGAATATGGGTTGTTGTTTTTTTTTTTTCAAATCAGAGAATTTGCAATTTTTAGACAAAACCACAATCCCTGCTGGTGAGGCAAGTGGCAGGACCCAGGCAGAGGATCCTGCCCAGGGCCAGCACTGGGGACCAGGTGGATGAGGGGGCTGACCTCCTGGCCATTAGGGGCCAGGAGGATAGACTTCGACAGTTCAAAGCGGGCCATCGCAATGAGCACATCTTCCAGACAAGATCTGCCCAGATGGCAAAGTGGAGACATCAGAAGACATGATTGCAATGCTGCACAAAGGCCAACTATACAGCCATTGCCTGCTGGCAGCTGGCCCAGAGGTGTAGGTGGCTCCGTTGCAGTGGCCATGCTGCAGCCCAGGCAGCTGTGCAGTCCCTATCTGGGTCTGGCAGGCGCACAGCCACGGGGCCGCAGGTCCGAGGAGATGGATGCTGTTGCAGTGGCAGCAGGTCATAGCCAGGCAGCAGCCCCCACTGCCAGACTACTGCAGTGGGTAGAGGGTGCAGGGGCCACTCTAGGTCAGGGCTGCTGGAGCAGTCCAGCTGGCACAAGAGGTTAGTGTCCCCAGGTACCAACTGGCCAGGCCTCAGAAGCTCCTGAATGTAACTAGTCCTGAACTGCTCACCAAGGCAGCTTTTTATACTGCTGGGGCCATGACAGGTGAAGATCTGGGAGGAGCTGGGCAGGTTCAGTTTGCCCCAAGTGGCATAATTTGCGTCACACCGAAGTACATGTTTAGGCATGTGTGCTGAGGCACAAATCTCTGGCATAAATTTGTACAGCTGCTACTTGAGCTGCTGCAAGCACACGTGCCTGCATGCATGGACATGGCCAAGAGGGATGCTACAGGGATTTGTTCCTGGTCAAGTGCTCTTTAGTATCATTATTAATGACTTGGATGCAGGAATAGAGAGTTTACAGATCAAGTTTGCATATGACACAGCACTGGGATGGGTTACAGACACTTTGAAAAATAGGATTAGAATTCAAAAGGATGTTGATAAATTGGAGAGCTGGGCTACCAATGACAAAATGAAAGTCAGCACTGACAAATATAACACACTATACTTAGGAAAGAAAAACCAATTGCATGCATAACGAATGGGGGATAACTGGTGAGGCAACAACATTGACAAGAAGGACCTTAGGAGGTTATAGCAGATCAAAAACTCGACATGCACCAGGAAAATGATCTTACAATGAAGTGAATGCAGTTTTGGACAGCATTCACAGATGTATTGTGTGCATGACATGATCAGTGATAGTATCGCTATTTTTGGCCGCAAGGGCCTCAGCTGGAATACTGCATTCAGTTGTGAGCACTGCATATGAAGAACGGTATAAAGAATCTTGAGAGCATTCAAAGATTAGTCACAAAGAAGATAAACGGGGTTGACAAGCAAGACGCATAGGAAAGATTTAGAGAACTAGGTATATTTAATCTGGAGGAAAGGAGATTAAGCGGCAGGAGCATGTTAACATTTTTTAAAGATTTGAAAATCTGCCATAAAGAAGAGGGAGAACAACTGTTCTCTCTTGCTACAGAGGGAGGAATTTGAGGCAATGTGTTTAAACTGCAGCAAAGCAAATTGACATTAAATGTCAGGAAAAAACTTACTAAGTTTAAGAATAGTAGGACGATGGAGCAGGCTTCTTGGAAACATCTGAGGTTTTCAAGAAGAGGCTTGGTAGACATGCATTGGGAGTGGTTTAGTACATTGTGCATCTGTGCAAAGTGTTGAACTAGATGACTTAAGGTCCTTTAGAACTATATGTTACTATCATCCACTGATTCTTTGCTTAACATAGATATACCATATTTACTTGAATATAAGATGAGGTTTTTTTTCCCCCAATCAGCATGGAGGAACAAGCCCCTTGTCTTGCATTCACCTACAGAGACCATATTAAATACATTGCCTATCTTTGAACCTCTGCTAAAAGCAGCATGTGGTCAGTAATGGAAACCAACTCTGAAGTTGAATAAATAGTCAACACTGAGTATGACTAAAAAACACATCATGCATACTGGGCAAACACGCTGTTGGGAACCTACCACATTTTTCTTGTATATTAATATATTTTGTGTTCCAAGTCAAATCAGCTAATTCAGTTCCAAATTATATCAATTGAGCAGAACTTAATTGTTCCAAAAAATATATCAATTGAATAGGGAGAACTCAATCATCCTAAACACCATGTAGGGCACTACAACCAGCGAGCACCTTCCATCCCAAGCTCTCACCCTGGGACTTCAGATACTCCCAAATCCATTGGCAGGCATTCTACATGGACCTCTGTTATCTACAGAGAGCCTGGAATAGCTTTACTGACAAACCAGTGAAGATGAGATGGCCAACACCTGGGAAATGGACAGGGATAAATATAACATTGGGAAGAACAGGGTGGAGAGAGGGGAGTCTGGAGAAAGAGACCAGGAAAGGAGCTTTGGGTGCTCAGTGGCCTGGAAAGATTGAAAAGGGATCAGCTGTATACCTTTGGGTTTGCTCCAAGTTGTGCCAGCATGACTGGGGACAGAGGGACTGTTTTAACCCCTTTGGAGAGGGAGGCAGGGAACCTCTGGCTGTATGATGGAGGGTAAATTCAGGCTGGACATAAGAAAAAACTTTTTCTCTGTAAGGGTCACCAGAATCTGGAACAAACTCCCAGCAGAGGTGGTACAGTCACCATCCTTGGAGGTGTTCAAGGTGAGGCTGGACAAGCACCTAAAGGTCCCTTCTGGTCCTTTGATTCTATGATTTTGTGATCTTAGAAGAGGCTGTCTGCCTTGCTGCTTGGAACCTTGAGTTGCGCTTGGTTTCCCTAACAAGAAGCAAAGTCGATCTTCTCAGGAATGGAACTGGATGCTAACTTGAGTCAGCATTTGACCACATAGTACCAGGGAAGGTAAGAGACCAAAAGACAATGGAAAGGCACTTGGGTTCCCACCTTGTTCTAGAAGCCATGCCTGGGCTGGCTTTGGGGGACTCGCTCAAATTAGACAAGGCCATGGTGGTCCTGAGCAAATCCTCCTTGGAGGGTATTCCATGACAACAGCATAAAGAGAAATATGGAGAACTTTCATGGAAGAAGTAACTAGGGCTATGCAAAGCTTTGGTCCCTGATTTGGCAGAGGTTCGGCCTGATTGGCTGGCTGAATCTCCAAATTCGAATTGAATCAGAGGACCCTTTAATTTCTCCGAATCAAATTAGAACCCTCCGAATTGATTCGGAAAGATTTGGTGATTTGGACATTGACACAGCTTTAAATGTTTTATCTACATACCTCTAGGTAGCAGGCAGCTCATGAGGGCTGCGATGCTGGGGCACGTGGAGTGTCCCACAGAAGCGTGGGGGGCTCCCCAGTGCACTTGGCAGCAGACCTGGAAGTGGACCAAAGCACTTCCAGGTCTGCCGGAGAGTGCGCAGGGGACCTTCACCCACAATCCCCCAACTTGGCGACTGTTGCCTCCGGGATCTGGGGGGGGTACCCAGGGTCCACTTGTGACTGATTCCTGAGCTGGGGGGGCCCCAGCGCGCTCCCTGGCGGACCCGGAAGTAGACTGGAAGTACTTCCAGTCCACTTCCAGGTTCGCTGCCGAGCATGTGCTCCTGTGGGATGCGCTGCCACCTCCCCCATGCACCTGTGGGATGCTCTATCCACCCCTGCATCGTAGCATTCATAAACTGTGCTGGTATCTTGAGATACATAGAAAAAACATTTAAAACTGTGTCCATGTCTGAATCGCTGATTCTCTGAATCAGCATCAGATCTTCAGATTTGGATTTGGCTGAATTGAATCAAGGACAGCAATTCAAATCAACTAATTGAATCATTGTCCCCGATTTGGGACAGGGCCAAATCCGCATCCGAATCAAATAGGGCCTGCTTCTCACATCCCTAGAAGTAACCCATTTGCTAAACGTTTAATACAAATAATAGAATGATTTCAGGATTTGTTATGTTTGTCTTTGTTTTTGTTTTTATTTAAAAAAAAATCTTTGTGAACTGAATTAGTAGTTTAGGAAATTGCCTCACTTTTTCACCTTTTGCCGCTGTAAATCTAGAACACTGAGGGCTAACCTTTTTGGTAGGTGTACTACAGATTAACCCAGTGCCCTCCCCAAGTGTCGCTCCCCCCAGCCAATCTGCTCTCTGCTCCTTGACATGTCTTCCACTGTGCCCTGTCCCCTTGCTGGTCTCCTGTGTACCACACAGAGGCCTTAATTCTTTAGAAAATTGATAATAAGTTTCATTTGAATATCAGAAAGAGTAACCCATGATCTTTGTTTTTTGACATTTACATGATTTTGTAATTATAACATAGTGCTCTGTCTGGGCCATGTTTACCAGTTTTCTGATTTCATAAAATGGCCTAACCCATAACTTCCTGACCAAAGCATATATTTTCAAGGTCATTTTGTTCTTGTTTCGCTCAGATGTGCCAAAGGATTGCAGCACATCTTTATAAGATTGCACAGAATCCTAAGACCCTTACAAATATGTAGGAAAATGTAATGAAGAAAGAATGGACCACTAATTTCCCTGTACATTAAAGCTTTTTTTATATTAAAGCTCTAACATTTTCCTTAACATTTGTTCTTATATTTAATTTATTCACTTGTAAATTAAGGTTAATAAGGGTACTGTCTTGTCTTTTAACTAACCTAGGTACAGACAGATGGGGCAATTGAACTCTGTGCTTTAAATCTGGCAAGCTTCCAGCCATCATCTTTTTGACATTCTGGCAAAAGCTGTATTCATCAGGAATGCGAAAACTGTTGCATAGAAATGATTTCATTTGCTACTCTACTCCATCGTAATGATTAATCTCTTAGTGATGATTAATTTTTCTTTATGCTTCAGCAGCATCCAAAGAGGAGTCTTGTTAAACATACTGTAGACCTTGGAACGTTGTGTCTTTGGAGTTAATGTAAAACCAGTGAAATATAAAGAATAAATTGAATTGGTGCTGTTTTGAGATTTTAATGTTTTAACAAGAAAAGAATCCACACAGAACATTGTTGTTAGAATATGACTGAAATCAAATATTATTAAGACTATGGTTTTTAAGTGGTTTCTTAAAATTATAGTTGAAATTCAGGCTACTAGACAGTATTGCATTGAAGTAAATTAAAAAAATGAAATGATTATAAAGGACACTGTCCAAGAATGCTTATCGTGTGTCCCAAGTTTACTGTTGACAGTGGCATTGCAGCTTTCCATACAAGAGAGCTTATTAATCTGAGTCTGAGCAGTTGGATTTTTGGCATTATTTGAGTAAACACTGAATAGGATTGGACATCCTACTCTGTCAGCAGACAGCAGGATATGGCTATATTCCATTTTCTAGACCTGATTAGATGCAATAATTTTAACAAGTATTTGGACTTTTTATTTCAGGGTTTGGTTTATTTATGGTTGAATGGACTGAGTTTTGTAAGGCCAAATTATAGAACTTTCCTAGGCTGGTTTAAAGTAGTAATACTTTATTGGAATGAAACTCAGTTTTAAAGTTAGTTAAACCCTCCACACAGTTCTTTGTTCTGTTGTATTTCTTCTGACACAGGAACTAATGCTTTCCTATCAAGATTAGTTTTTTTTAGGCCTGTTATCTTGGGATGCTGACATCTTTAAAACTTCCTGATAGTGCTAGAGCTCTCCTTTCACCATCATTGAATCTGTTTCTAAGCAGCTAGAGGGAAACAGGTGATCAGCTGTGTTAGATTTTTTTCCAAGAGTGGGTTTGGCTTAACCAATTTGATTTCATTCTGTGACAATGTGACAAGCATTGTGGATGGGGGAAGAGCAGTAGATTTGATAAACCTAGTTGTTAGCAGTGCCATTCCACTGTTTCCCATAAATTAAGTTAATAAAATGCATCCTAGATGAATTGACTGTAAAGTGGTTACGCACCTTGGGTGCCAGTAGTAGTCAACAAATGGCTCAGTGTCTAACTGGGTAGAAATTATTGAGTGGGGTTCCTCAGGAGTCTACCTTGGGCCCAGTACTGATTAAATCCTCTCTGCTGGCCTCCTGGCAGAAGATCCATGCACTAAACACCTTCCTCATCCCCCACATCTTGTTTGTCCTTAGAGGCCCAGCAGTCCCCAAAGCACTTCTCAAGAAAACACAGCACTTCCCTGCTTTCTGCAGCTCCCTCCACCAGATGTGCTAAACCCTGGTGGCTCTGTGCTCTGGCTTCTAGCCTCTCCACAGTGCCTCCCTCCCAACCCCAGGATAGAAGAGAGGGGTGTAAGGGGAAGTCACAACCCCCATCAAGCTGTTTGGCAAGGGGTGAATCCCACCTGGGAAATGAAGCAGGGGTTCATTTCAGTTACTTTTGGGGTCTTGGCTAAAGATGGAAGTAAGTTATATGGGTAGATGCTTGATAGTGGAACTGTTCTTATGCAGAACATTTAAACTGAAGTTTAAATATAAATGGTTCAGTTTTTTTAGAATCCAATCCATTTTGGATGATCCAGTGGTGAAATAGCAAACCCATTGTGTGAAATCTAGTAATTTTAACAACAGGCCTTGGTACATTCAGTTTGAAGAAGGCAAAATCAGTTTTAAAGCTGAAACTGTTTCGTTATGATAAATAAAATGCTATTACAATGTAATGTTTATGAAATTAGAAACTGTTATTAATAGATACTAAAAATCCGTAATTGATCTGAAAGTAATAAAAATGCCTTTATCTTTCATGACAGAGATGCAAACTTCTATCAGAAAAAAGTCATATATTTTTCAAAGTTTTCTCCCTGTACTACAACATGTAATATTTTCAAGAAATTACAAGCATTTAATTATTCCTTTTGTTAGCCTTGCTATAAGAGGTTGTCATCACAAATATTTAAAACATTCATACACAGGAAAGTGAAATTAGGTAAAGATCACTTGCTTGCATTGCTCTTTTTTGTATGTTCTCAGTTTATTTAAAAAGAATAATATCTGTGTTTTGAATATATACTATGAAAATGTTTTTTCTGAACTTAGTAAAATATAGATGCTAAATTTGAATAAATCTGCCTGTTTAGAGTGCTTATTAGTCACTGTTTCATTTGGCAGTACATGATGTTTCAAAATCTGAACAATATGTTATGACTTCAGGAATATGTATGAAGTACTTTAGAACTGAGAACACTTCAGTTTCACCTTCCCTACAAAATGCTTCTGTTGTAAAATTGTACTTTTAGAACTTAAAAAGGTTGGTATCATTTTAGATGCTTGAATCTCACCTTGTATTTGAAGATTCCTTGCCTTTAACAAAAAGGAAAATAAAACTGAGTTGTTACAGACTTAAATCAATTATGACTGAGAGAATGAAATGATTTTTCTCCAACTGTTTGATTTTAAAGCCTTTAAGGTGAGAAAAAATAAGAATCAACCAGAAATATGACTAAATAAAACATAATTATGAGTCTTCAAAACTTCTTAAAAAAGTCAGGAGTCAAGGATTTACAAATGAGAAAATAATAAAAGGTCCTTATATAGAATGGCAGTTAGGCTTTAGCTTCCACTGACTGAAGATACAAAGCAGTTTTCAAGTTAAGTTCACAAGAAGTCAAGTATGTAAAAGCAGGCTTTTGAAAGCAGGGTCTAACAAAAGAACAAAATTGATCTTGAATTATCCAGTGCCATCTGCTGTGTTTCTTCCATCTGTTTCAACTTGTGGCATTTAATTTTCCTTTGGGACACAAACTAAATGTAGTTATGCTGTATCAATGACAGAAATGTGCAAGTCAGGCAATTATAAAAAATCATACACAGTTAGCTGTGGGATTGCTTTTCTGTCTTCTACAGAATTCCTGTTTCTTCTGCATGTTTTCAGTCAGATTACAAAGTAAAAGTGTGTTTTGATTATAATTAATGATGTTGTAAGATCAGGGTACATCACTCTCAATACTTTCACTATGTGTGCAGATATAGAATATTTTTCCCTCCCACCTGGATATACATCAGCAATCAGTGGAAATTGTGCATGTGCTTTTGTGCAGCAGAACAAAATACTAAAGGTATGAGTCAGAAAAGTACCACTATTGATCCAGTGTAAACACATCCGTAATTAAGAATACACTTAATATTTCCCTGGGATCTAAATTTATACATTAATAGACACTGCAGCAGAAAAAAGGAATATTATTTATCCAAAGTTTTTATTTACATAAATACATTTCCAGTGAATAAACAGTGAAGCTAGAATCTATGGTTTATGAAAATTTGTTGCTTTAGAGCTCAGTAGGAGAGTATAGATATTAATTAATTCCACGTTCCACTACTTTACCATATTAGAATATTAATAATTGAAACTTAGTATTTTTTGAATAGTCAGATTTTTTCAAAACATACTTTAAAAATTAGCAAGTAAACTTAATTAAAGTCTGTGGGCTAAATCATTAACTCAGGAACAAAAGAAGTCTGTTAAAATCCTGTGTTCTTTCTCCTCTTCCTTGCATAGCTGTTATTGAACCTGGATGATGAACGGTGAAACATAATTTTTTATCTGGCTGCTTGGCAGCATTGGCAGTTTTCTTGGAATTTTAAGAATAGCTGTAAGGGTGGAACATGTGATGGCTGTAATGTTGATGGCTATCTAGTCTGCTTGGATGTCATTTTCATTTACTATACATGAGATATCCAGAAAAAGTCTGGTTTTTCCATTTTTATGCAGTTCTTTTATGTCTTGTATGTGCATTTTTCTGAAGCTAACTTTAGTGATATGTGATTAATACCTTTTTTATGAATGAAGTAATATGTGAAAATGATTTGCTCTAACGACACCCCAAATTACTCTTTTTAAAAAATGAGTTGTCAAGATGATGATGAGGAGGTGGTGGAAGAGCTGGATAAACTATATACAAGAACGGAGATAAGTCATTTTGATTCTTTGGAAGCTGTATTTACCTTGAGAGGTTTCTCATTTCAGCACGTGCAGGTATCTGGGAAGGGTTGTGCTGCATCCCTGGTGGGCACTTATCACAAGACAGTGCAACACTATTTGCTGAGGACACGTTTTCAAACCAGAGGTGTAAAGTCACCTAGGAATAAATGCTGTTATGTTACTACCAGAATAAAATTCATGTTTCATTTCTTGTCACTTACCAAAAAAACCTGAAACACAACTAAAAACAAACAAAACCGGAAAACAAACCAAACAAAAAAACCTTGTAACAATAATTTTGCCATTTGCCCACCCCCCATCCCTCTTCCATACCTATTACCTGCCCTCCCCAGAGCCTTCCCCTCCATTTTGGGGTATTCTCACCCTCTGCTTGCCTGACCCATACTCAAATCTAAGACAAGGGGGGTTCTTTTCATATGCTTAATAGAGGGGAGGACCTTGTCCCGGATTTGAGGAAAAATGGTACTAAAGACCATCTGAAAATAGGCCAACTTTGGTTATAACTTGTGAAGCTAACCAATGAAACTGGCAAAGAAAAAACAGTGTTTTACATGAACTAGAATTAACAGGGCTATTAAAACTCAAGCTTCTGGGCATACACTGATAACCTAGAAAGAACTTTTTTCCCCTCGTTTTCAGAATATCAGCACAGTACATCTTAGAATAATCTTAATGTAAAGAGCACAATGCATTAGTTCATAATCTTGAAGTAGTAAACTCTTCTTACTGGTTCGTAATGGCTACCACATGGTAGCAAGTTCTGCATATGAACAATAGGTCTCAAATTACTGGAAAATTAAAATTATGAAATGTAGCCCAGGCTACTACTTCTGTCTAGTCATCTGCAAGCAACTGAGTTTGTAGTTAACTTTAGATGTAAGTAACAAAAATAGTGATTATCCATTTTTGATTATCTGTTTTTAATAAGACAGCTGGTTTCTAGACAAGTGGAACATGACATATATAATATCTCTCGCTTGGTAAAGCATTTGATACAGTTCCACATCAGAAATTTAGAAATGAAGCTGATAGAAGTTGGTACAAAATTACAGTGTGGTTAAGAAGATAGCTGAAGGGAAGGCAATCATATATTGCTGTAAGAGAGGAATTGTTTGGATGGTGGAGGGAGGAACTGGAGTTCCTCATGGATCAATCTTTTCATTGGTGGCCTTGGCATGATAATACAAGTGTGGGAGGCATCATCAAGATGGAGGAAGAATTGAATATCGTAAAGGAAAAATTGGATTATCTATTATACCATAATGCTAAAGGAAATTCCATAATAAATGCAACATGGAAGGGCATGCATGGTAGAGCATATCTGCACCACATACTTTCCATGCCAATGATACACTTCGTCATGATTCTCAGTTTGCCTGTTACCTCCTGAGCAGGCAGTAGTGTAGATTTATTCTGATTAGTACTTCTGAGAGGTGAGTGCTAATTAATTGTGACTGCAGCATTGCAGGAATGTGGCTCCACCACTTCTGGCTCAGGAGGCAAGACATGCACAGACCCTCTTAGTGTGCTTGTGTGCACTAGTGCCTAACACAGTACCCGATTTACTTGAATCCAAGGTGACGCGTGCCCCCCCCCCCCCCAATTCAATATGAGAGGGGAAAAAACCTTGTTTTGGATTCAAGTACTGGCTGTGAGCAAGCAGCTGTTACGACTCTGGCTTCAGCCCCCGGGGGCCAGAGCTACTGCTGCAGCCATGGCAGCCCACCCTGAGCCAGAGCTAGGGCTGGAGCTTCTGGCACTGCTGCTGCCTGGCTAAGGCTGGGGCTGGAGCTGCTGTTGTATCTGTACAGTCAAGGACAGGGCTGGATCCACCATGTGCTCTGTGCCCTGGGTTGGAGTCAGAGTTGCTGCATAGGGTAAGAGGTAGGGGGTTGCAAG
Source organism: Alligator mississippiensis (assembly GCF_030867095.1). Lineage (NCBI taxonomy): Eukaryota > Metazoa > Chordata > Crocodylia > Alligatoridae > Alligator > Alligator mississippiensis. The sequence goes on along the minus strand of NC_081836.1, from coordinate 42,268,155 downwards.
TGATCCATGAGCAAGTGTGGAGGGCAAGGGGAGGAGGAGGACCAATGGTAGGGGGACAGGAACTGCAGGGTGCAGGCACCAGGGGGTAGCGGCAGGAGGGACAGGTAGGGGCTTGCTCCCCTGCCATTGCTTTTCCTACTGCAGCAGTGGGAGGGGAACTAATTTAAGATGACCCCCCCCCCCCAATAATTAGGTTTTTATAATTTTCCAGTATACAATTAATTGTTTTGGGGGTTATCTTAAATTTAAAGTTGTCTTGGACTAATATACTTTTAGGGACATTTTCAGTGTAGATGTGCTTTTAGGGACTAACGACTTCCACAACAAACTAGGGTTCATCATTTGGCAATGACAGAGAAGAAAGATCTAGGCATATTAGATCACAGAAGGCCTTACTCACTTGTATGATGTGGCTGTGAAAAAGGCAAATGTGATGTTTGATATGACAGGAGAGGTATTTTCAATAGTGATAGAAAAGTATTAATGCAGCTGGACAAGGCCACTGGTAAGATTCAAAGTGGAATGGGTGTAGAGAAGGGCTGCAAGGTAGCAGACATATAGAAGAGCTTTGCTTGTTTAGTACAGCAAAACAGAGGCTCTCTATAAATATATCAGGAGGATAAAGTTGGGGAGGGAGAAAAGCTATTTAAACTAAAGGATGATGTTGGCACAAGAACATATGAGTGTAAACTGGCCATGAATGAATTTAAGCTGGAAAGTAGAAGATTTGTAACCATCCTAGAAGTAAAGTTCTGAAGCAGCCTCTTAATATGAGCTTTGGGGGGTAAGAAACTTTTAAATTAAGAAGAGGGATTACATAGCATACTTCTCTGTAAAAGAAGGGGAATGTACTAAGTGACCCAGAAGGAATCTTTCCAGTTTTCTATTCCTATTTACATCCTCTGTTCAAGGATCTGATTTCCCCTCAAATTTATAGCATCACCCAAGCCTCACCCAGATTGCATCTTCAGTTGGGCTGGCAGACTTAGTCATGAACTAAATTTTAAGCCGGCAGCCAGGGACTTTAGGGAATCCAAGCTTTATCAGTTACTCTTTTCCATGTCCCATTCACAACCCTGATTAAAGGATCAAGCTATACCATAAGAGTTAGAGGAGATGGTGGAAAGAAGCTGAATATTAACAAATTGGGAACATTATTGACATGTCTCTCTCCTAACCCATATTATTTTACATGCATTCAACAGAAGAAATGACCAAAAAAGAATCAAGCTGAACTGTGGTTAAGATCTATCTCTCCATGCAGATCAGTATTTTCTTAATTACTGCCCATTTGTCAGGAAGAAAATACTTCATTAGTCCCTGAGGCTCCATTTCTTTCAATGTCAATAGATACTTTGGCACCATCACATGATCAGTGATATTGAAGATGGCTTGCATACCTGCTATTGAACACAGCAGGCCTTCATTCATTGTCAGAAAAGGATTGTTGACAGTGCCAAAGTTTGAACTCAGTTTGATAAAAATATTAAGCAAATCTGGGTATACACATACCATAAGAGAAGTTTCTGTTTCATTGTTGACACCAAGATGAACATGAGTTGTCAGTGTGACCAAGCGATCAGTAAAGCTAACCACACTTTGTCATGTATTAGCAGGTGCATGACAAACAGGTCAAGGGAGGTGATACTTCTCGATGCGGCATTGGTCAGGCCGCAGTTGGAGTACTGCGTCCAGTTTTGGATGCCACGCTTCAAGAGGGATGTGAACATCTTGAGAGGGTTCAGAGGAGGGCCACTTGTATGGTTAGGGGCCTGCAGGCAAAGCCCTACGAGAAGAGATTGAGGGCCCTGGATCTCTTCAGCCTCCACAAGAGAAGGCTGAGAGGTGATCTTGTGGCCACCTACGAATTCATTGGGGGATGGGGCGGGGTCAGCAAGGAATAGGAGATGCTCTGTTTACCAGGGCACCCCTTGCAGTAACTAGGAACAACGGCCACAAACTGACAGAGGGCAGATTTAGGTTAGACATCACAAAGAACTTCTTTATGGTAAGGGTTTCCAGAATCTGGAATGGGCTTCCAAGGGAGGTGGTACTCTCCTCTACCTTGGGGGTCTTTAAGAGGAGGCACCTGGGTGGGATCATCTGACCCCAGCGCTCTTTCCTGCCCAGGGCAGGGGGTCAGACTTGATCTGTTGAGGGGCCTTCCGACCCAAACATCTATGAATCTATGAAACTGCCCTCAGCACTTCTGCTCAAAGAAGGATGTTTAGAACAGGTTGATGAGATGGTCGGAGGAGAATATAGTCCATGTTGAAAGGCTGTTTTGAGCAGGGGCAGTGCAGGCACACCCTGAAATGGCAACAGTCACCCTGTCCTGAATCCTCACTAGTTGTGTCGCCAGTCCTTTGTCACTACTTTTTACCATCCAAGACATAATTTGAATATTAAAGGTTAAAGGTGCAGTCTGCATATGAACTAGCTAGAATAATACTCCCAGTATGGAGATTGCTCACTACATGAATGTACTTTTTCATATGCAGTTCCGGGGTAGGAATCTCCATCTAAGGTCAGATGCAAATGCCATCTTGGTATTGAAAAGAATTAGGCAGATTTTATTGCAATGAGGGTTTTTAAAAATTTATATAGTAAGTACTTTTAAAAAGAGTCCATTTAAGGTCAGTTAGAATTATAGTAGTTTACGTACTGTAAAACAGTTGGACATATTTTGAAAGCTATATTTACATTATAGTCTGTTATATTTTGTCATTTGCTTTAGTTTGTAATAAAAGTTTATTAACTAGATTAAAATAATTTCTCTTTGATTTAGCTTTATTTAACTCAACCTATTCTAAAATACTTTACAAAGAAATCATATTTATTCATAATGATAATACAGTGGTACTTTTTAGTAATGTTGTTACCATATTATACAGAACTTGTTGTTCTGTATAGTATCCTGGACATTAAATTAGGTTTACTGAAAGAAAATATTGATATGGATGCTCACTTTTTCCTAATCCTCTTAAAGTATTTTAGACCCATTATAATTTGACTAATATCTCTGTTAAAGAATGACTTCTTTAATAGTTCAATACCTTCCTAACCAGTCCTATGCTGTTAGCCTATTTTTTGGATTATTTTAATTGTAATATTCTTGAAATAGTGTGTTGAAGGGCATTATAATATTGAAGATCAGTAACCTGCATAAAATATAAATCAAGACAAATTCTTATTTAAGTCATTATTTAAATATTTTAAAAAGTAATTGCAGTTGAGGGGAGACACTAAACTAATACTGTTGTATTATATTGATTTATTAAGTATTACTGAAATATTTGTATTGTAAATATAACATGAAATTTACACTACTGGAGAACACTTTGCACCTGTTGTATTATATTGTTTTGGTTCGGTTTTTTGGAGCAGAGAACTTGCTTGTTTTCATAAGTCACATTAGGAACTTAATTACTTATTTGAGCTAGGAGAGGATTAGTTATTAGAATAGAATTGTTATGTTTTGAATTACAGTACCAAATTTTTGTCCATAATAAAGTTTTTATTGGCAAGCAGTGCTATAGCATTAAGACAAAGTGATTATCAAAACACACAGTGTGTTAATTTTTTTTGTAATATTTATTGCCAGTTGCATTATCAGTCAAGTACCAGATTTACTTCGTAGTTTTGATCCTTTCCTCTGAGGAATTCCTCCTGCTGCTGGGTCAGCACTGTTGATCAGACATAGCTTGTTGCCACTTTCGCTGTGGGGAAAATAGTCTTTGCCAGAATATTCCTTGAGTTGTTTTGCTTATCCTACCCATGTAGCATGCGTTTCTAGCATACATTTTCTTTGCAATTTTTCCTTTAACATCTTCTGTGCCATATTTTTGTGAAAACGGTCTCATCCAGTAACTGACAAAGTGCTTCTTGTGAAACTGCTTATTGCTTAAGTTTTAATAATGGGCACATTATAGTAAAATCACAAAATAAAGAGGTTCCTTTTCCCTGTTTGAATTAAAATCTGGAAAAAACAAGGTACAATGCAAAAACTCAGCTATGAATAATAGCTTCTTACAGCCAGACAACACCTTCAGCAAAATATTAGCTGATTCTATAGGTTGTTTAATTGCTGTACCTCCAGCTGCTTCCTCCAGATGTCTGATTGTTTATCATGTCTACTTTAGCATCTTTTAAAAACGCCATGTTCTTCATTCATTGAATGTAAACATTCATAGAGAGACTCACCCCACTTAATCATATTTTTATATACTGATTTATCTGTCTTTTTGTAGGGGTTATTCATATCATCTTAGTTTTCTTCCATCAGTAAATATTCATTTCAACCTGTAGCGTTTAACAAGTCATAGTCAAATATGCATAGCATATGTAAAGTTTATAAATGTAGTTTGCTACGTATGCTGCCTGCAGTACATAGAAGAGATTTTATCATTGCAAACAAAGTCTCTGTGGGTGGTGCTTATAAGCTTCATCATTTGTTTTTAAGGACTCCAGCTAATTGCTAATTGCTCAAAATATTTGAGCATCTAGTGGCATACATTCAAGCCAGTGTATTACAAGTCCCTTTTCTTTTAGTGACAGGGCATGTGTTTCTGTTCTCTGCTTCTAATAACTTTGTTTATTTTCCATAGTGTCTTTGACATTTAAACTAAGCCAAAAATAGAAAAAATATTATATTTCTATAATGAGGGGGAAGCAGGGGGATTTCTGATTTCTTTCATAGACTCAGCATTGTTAGTTGGCTTAAATCCTGCAGGGAGATGCTGACTGAGGATGCATCTGCACGAGATGCTTTATGGTGGACTTAATTAAGTAGCTCCACAGTAAAGTGTCACCATCATGTTGCATGCTCCTGTTAGGCTAGAGTAAACTAATTAACTCTGCTGTAGGACAGTCCTGCCCAACACAAGTACTATCCTACAGCAGAGTTATTTACTCCACTGCAATGCACATGTAGACGGTGACTGGGGTTTGCTGGGGCATGAGGGTACTACAGTGTGGGGGCTGCTGGCTGGCTAGCCCCACACTGTAGCACTCTTCTGCCTTAGCCAGCCCCTCCACTGCATGTTGAGCTATTAATCGCATCATAAGTATTAAACTGGCCACACGTTAATGCAGGGGTGAGCAATTAATTCGGCTGGAGGGCTGCTTAATGAGTTTGGGTGAGCTGTTGAGGGCCACAAGGGTAGACCTGCCCCTTGACAGGTGCCCTGCCCCCTGGTCACTATTTTGGCTCTGGAAGTCCTGCCCCTAACCCCTGACCTTTGCCACCAGAAGTCCCTCTGCTCACCCTGGAAGTACTCCTTTTGGGAGGGAGGTTGCCAACATGAAACTGGAAAAAAACAGCATATCATGTACCAAAAAAAAGAAATCAAACATCTAGTATAACTTATTTTAATTTAATTTTAAAACATATTTTTGTCCTGATTAGTGTGTGTATGCATAGTGTATCTAGACGTGATTGCCTAATAGCTCTTAATACAGTCTTACTCTTGTATATTGTTTGTGTGGGTGGGGGGGTGTAGTGAGGGGGGGTGTGAGTATGATGGAGGGTGTGGGTGTGTTTGGGGTATGGTGTGGGAGGGTGTGAGGTTGCGTGTGGAGTTATGTTGAAGGCATAGGAATGTGTGTGGGGACTTTGGGAGGGTATGGGGGTGTGGGTGGTTGGGCCCAGGGGGTCCTTGGAGTCCCTTGGAGCTGCATGTGGTAGGAGCAAGCCAGGACAGGCCCTTCTGTCCCTATAGCATGCAGCTCCTTATGCTCCCACACCACTTCCCCGCTGCAGGTGGTGGCAGCATGCGGGGCCAGCCCCATCCAGCCCCGTAACACACAGCTCCCACCCAAGTCCCTGGCTGCATATGGCAGCAGCATGCAGGGCCAGCCCCACCCAGACCAATAGTGCTCCCACCCAAATCCTTGGCTACACATGGTGGCAGAGTGTGTGGCCAGCCCCACCTGGCCCCAAAACAAGCAGCTGCTGTTCTCCTGCCTGAGTCCCTGGCTGCACAGGGCAGCAGTATGCAGGGCTAGCCTGACTGACCCTGCAAATGCAGCTCTCATGCTCCTGCCCAAGTCCTTGGCTGCAGGTGGTAGCAGTGTGTGGGGCCAGCCAGACCCATCCCTATAGCATGCAGCTCCCATGCTCCTGCAGATGTGGGGCCAGTCCAGCCCGGCCCCATAGTGCAGCCTGCGCTCCCACTCCCTTTCCTCAAACAAACATCCCTGGCTCTGGCCTGGTGGGGCCCTCACCTGAATTCCCGCACTCACAAGCAGGGAGGGCTGGAAACAAGCATGGAGTTGCCAGGAAAGAGCCTCTGCCAGGCAGAAGTTTCTTGTTTCTAGTGTCCCCTAGCTTTGGGCTGAGGCGGGTTAGGCCAGGCTGGGGTGGGGGTTGGTTGCTTAGCAATCATAAGCACACCTCCTACAGAGACGCACCAGTTTGCAGAGGGGTAGATCAGAGCCAGGGCTGACAGGTTACAGAGTTGCCCCATGGGTCAGATGGAAGTGACTGGCGGGCCACATCCAGCCTGTGGGCCATATTTTGCCTGCCCCTTGATTTATGCAATTAATAGCATGATAAAACAATAAATTAACCACAGAGTTATTACACCAAAAAATGAGTAAAACCTTTGTGGCTGGTTCCCATCATGCCTCAAATTGCACAGGCTGATTGGGGTCCCGGTCTTGGGGGTGAATGGGAGCCCTTGACTCCCATGCTTTCCTGAGGCTAGAAGTGCAGATCAGCTGACTGCCTTTCCCAGCCTCCGACTCCGGCTGTGCCCTAGAGCCTAGGGCTAGGTATGTATATTCAAAAAGCCCGAGGCGGAATCAATCTAAGTTGCACAACTTTTTTATAAGTGGCATCTTTTAGATTGGTAGTGAACAGAACACACATTCACCCTTTGATAGTGTGGTAGGAGGGGGGCAAATCTTAGACCAGGTTCTGCCATTTTTAAACCAATATTGTGCTGAACTTCTGTTATGGGTATATTTCCTATCATTTATCCTGTCAAAACAGTAAAGTCTGTCTGTACGTGGCCTGGGAGCCCTGATCAGCTGATGCTCCCAGGCACCAGGGCTCAGCAGAGTCAAGGGCTCTGATGCGCCCCCATGACTGGGAGCAGCAGCTGATCTGTGTTCTCGGCCTCCAGGCGCACTGGAGCCTATGAATCCAGGGATTCTAATAATTTGAGCATAAATTACAAAATAACATATTTTTCCAGGCATTGTGAAACTCCTGGTTGCGGGTAATTTGCTTCTCTATCTTTTTATTAAATCCAGCTTCATGTGGCCCTCATTTTCATGTGTTATTTTTTTTGTCTGCTATAAAATGTATTCTGCTGCACTTTGTCCTCCTTAATGTATGTATGCTGGGACTTTTTTTATAATGAGGTTATTCAGATTCTCAGCAATGTTTGTCTCTTGGCACCAGGTCCTTTATTACCTCATATAAGGTATCTCATTGGTAACTGACAGCTGGTAATTCTTTTCCTCTATTCATCTTCTCAGAATCCTTCCTTCCTCTCAGTTTTTTTAACTTCTTGCCATTTCTTGTATTCTGATATACAACTCATCATGAACTAAATGGATTCACATATCTTTTCTTTTCAGTGATTATTCATAGTATTTCATTTATCACCATATTTAGTTGTTTTGTTCCTGATGGGTTTTTCCCCCCTCTTTGCTATGCATATTTACTAGACATTTGTAATTTGTCTGGGAGCCCTTTTTTATTCCCCTTTGTATTTTTAAACATACTTAAGCATTTCTGCTTGTGTGGTTCAGGAGACACAGTCATCTTTTTGTTTTGCTTTGCAATTTAGCTTTTTTTTTTTTAAGCTTGGGCTTTTGTGCTGTCTAAATTTTAGATTAGAAAAGCAAAATTTATACACATGCTTGTTTCTCTGGCTAACTGAAATCTTGGTGCTTATGACTTCTTTTCACAATCTCATTCCTGTCTCCTAATGCTGTGCTGCTTTAATATTGGCAAAAATGGAAATTTTCTTCCATTTGAATGTTTGTCCCCTCAGTTTCAGAAATTAGTCTCTTGTCTTTTCCTCTCAATCAGTTTCTAAAATCAGTCTCTTGTTCTACTTCCTGTAGTACTTTTGTTTTGTTTACAGTAAATTCCATTCTTCATAAAATTATGTAGAGAACCTAATTTGTCTGAGACTTTTGAATCTGTTCTGGATCACACTATCTTTCTCTATTAGTAAAGTAATGATAACACCATATTTTGCCCATTTTATCTTATCAGGGTAACTTCCATTTTCTGTTCCATTTTTTGTCACTCATGGAGGTGTAAGACTGTTTTCAGTTTACTGGTTTTCTAGTTGAGAAGCACAGTCAAATATTATAGTTCATATCTGCACTCAGTAGCTGCAAACCAAGCAAGAGTGGATATTAAATAAGATTAACCATCTGTATCAGTGTTGTTCTGTGCCAAAAAGTGCTCCCTCTGGTGCACAGGTACTAGTTATTTTGTTTAATTTTAGCGTGTTTTTATTAACTTTCATATGTCCAAGGTAATTGAGTAATTATAATCTGTGTGAAGCTTAGGGGATAAAATTTTATCAAATGGGAATCAATCCTGTTCTGAAAAACAGTTAAATATTTGCTCTCCAGTTCTCTAAAGTCTTACATTTTATTGATTAACTATTTAAGGATAAGTTAAATTCTTGGTGTTCTGTAGAGATGATAAAAGACCTGTTACCTTTGTCTTCTGGAGTGCTTCAGGTAATTTTAGAATACTTTTGGCAGTCTCTTCAGGACTGAACGCTACAGCTATTCTAGGTGCAAAGAAACTCAATGAAAAATAACTGCTGTACCTTTCAGAAGTAAACTCTTTTCACCTGAAAAATAATTTTCAGTATCTAGAAAATGATTTGCTTTGTTCTTGCTTTATAATTTGCTTTATGTTTTGGTAATCTTTTCCTTAATTTCTTTTATTTGAATGATGTTGTTGTTAAGACGCGAGTAAAGGATAAGTAGAATCTCTGTAAATGCGGTACCAATTTGAGAATGAATCTTTTTGTAAATCAGAATGTTGTGAGCCTTGGTGATGTTAATGGTGGTAATTATGCATTTTTTCACAGCAGATTGTTGTCTGCAACTTGCACATTTTTCAAGTGCCACAGGTACATTAGGAGCATGCAGTTAGACAAATTACCATTTTAAAACCATATTTTATATCCACATGTTGATAATTCTTCTTCCAGTCTTGCAACTTCAGCTTGAATTGTGATAATCAAGCTATGTGAGTTCCTTCTTGTGCATCATCATCACTAATAATACATTTGGAATCTTAGTTTAGCCTAGAGTACGGTAGTTGATGTGAAAGACAACTCAATCCAGTTTGCTCTCCCATAGTATCATCCAGGGGAAAAGGAATAAAACTAGGTCATTGTGTCCTTTTTCAAAGCAGATACAAAGGAAACAGCTGTTGAGTAAATTGGCATTTTCTATGTAGTCTCATTTCTGCAGCTTACCTCATTTTAAAGAAATCATAAAGGTTTCATCTATGAGAAGATCTTGTTTTCATAGTTGTCCCCTAAGTGCTATAGCAATTTATGCTTAAGAACATGCTACTACTTTTTTATGTAAGACTGAAAATGTATTAACTATAAATTATGCCAGTATGATGATTCAGAATACTGATACGAAAAAGTTAGAAACTTTTATAATATAATTATTGATTTAAGTTCAAGTTGTTTCCAAATATCTTGAAACCTTGTTTTTTCCCTGAATTCAGTGATATTATTAAAAAAACAAATAGAAGGGTTTTAAATTGTCAGTCATTTGATTCAGAACTAATGTATAACTCTGAAAAGCTGATTGTTTATTGGACCAAAAAAATAATTTTCACTTGTTATCCCTTATGGTTAGACTCCATTTTGGTTAGCCTGTAGACTTTCTAAATTTACTTTCCAAATGTTGATGGACTCTTTGGGTAGGGAGGGGCTGGGAGGGGAGGAGAGGGTCATAATTTCAGATTTATCAGATATAATTCAGTCAAATTTAGGGAGTTTTCCTCCTCTTTGCCTGGGCAATGCTTCATTAGTTTCTCTAAGGTACTTTTAAAAAGGAATTATAATTAACTATTTTCAAAACTGTGTAGCCTTAACTTAAGAGTTACAGAATTTTAGGACAAGGCTTTTAGGAAATTTAATTAACAAATTGTGTCTTATTTTAGTATACAGTTATTGTGTATGTGCCCACAACATACTTAACACATTAATACTACTTATTTGCCATTACCTCAGTTTTTATTACATTTTGTGTTTTACTGTTAAGTTATGAGGAGCTACTTAAATATTGGTTTAAAAAAAAAACAAGAAAAAACCCCCCTTTTGTATTTAAGTTACTTTTTTATTGGTGTTCAATATTTCGATAAAGGATTTTTGAAGGTATTCATTCTGAAAAGATTATTTACCTATTCACTACAGTAATTTCCATTTCAGTTTAATGAATCTTTTTTTATTTTAGTTCTGCCCAACCTTTGGAACATTGAAGGTGAATTTACCATTCCTGAGCAAAAGCAAGTGGAAAACAATGAAGAACTAGCTAGTTCTTATGAAAGAAAATTGATTGAGGTAAGAATGGTACAGTTTAGATTGTGTTCTGGAATAATAGCAAAAGCTCTTTAGGCTGAAAGACCATTTCCTCCTAAATTATATTAAAAAAATGCCTGATATTTATTATGGTTTGAATGATTTATTTCAGAACTATGAATCTGATTGAACAAGCTATTTTTTAGTCATGGGCATTTATGAAATATATCTTTTTCTTTTAGAGAAAGCATATGCCTATACTTTGATATCAGAATTGACATACTTTACTAGCTTCAGAATTGCTATGCCATTGTTCATAGATTAAAAAGTGCACACATTGCTATTCTTAATAAATTGTGCTTTCCTGAGTAATAAGATACCTAACAACATTATTAGTTTTGGACCAGTTTGTTGTCCTCAGTATTTGTTAAGACACCATTAACTTGAGTCAGCGTTCCATCCCCCTTCTCTCTGAACTGTATAGTTAATACATAACGTTACCTGGTATGCTTGTAAGCACAGTAAATGTTGCAGACCGTATGTTAAGATACTTTCCATTTTAAGCCTTCACAAAGTTATAACCATCATTAGCTCCCCCTTGTGAGGTTTTAATTTCCTTCAGGCGTCTTAAACTTACAAGTACAAGTGGCATATCAGATGATACTTTTAATTTCCTTGTAACACTATCTGATTGTTGTGCCAGAACAATGCTCAATTCAGTTAGTACTGCGGTGAGGCTTCTTGCTTAGTTCAAAGGATAAGATGTAAATCAAAAATGGCTGATGGAACTTACCAAGGTCTTTTAATGCCCCCTTGTTTACCTCACTATACCTATCTAAGGACTATTTCATAATAAAATAGGTATCATTTCTTTTTATACTTTTTAAAAATCTCACTCGCTAGCTTTATTTCCCCACACTTCAGGATTTGCAGATAGTCCTCCCCAGTTTTTATGCAAGATAGTGCTACTAATAACGGTCTGATTTTTTAGACCTGTAGAAGTGGAGATGTACTTACTTTATCCATTGTAAAGCCAACATAAAAACCTTCCTCTTCTCAGCACAGCGTATGTTGCGTTCATAGATTTCACATGGTTAAAAGGATGCAGCTCCTTTAATGATCCGGATTACATTACTAACACTTCTTTCATTTTTCTTTAGTATGTGGAGGATACCAATGTAACTGTTAATGGTAGTTAGCAAGGTAAAGGTTAGGGAAAGAAGACACCTCAAATGTTACTCTAACAGTGTTATACAGCTAGATCTGGAGTAGGGATGGGCCTCATGTTATGACCAGATTAAAGCCAATGTAGTGTTGTTGACATATCAAATTACAGGGCCACGTGGTTAGTAGAGTTTTCCAGCAAAAGACCAGAGACACACCCCCTCTTTACCCCACCCCCTGAGTTTATCACCAGTGAATAAGGATGTTGTGGTCCTTACAGAAATATGAGATAAATCTTGTCTGGCTGGCTGTATGTAACTTATTGTCCAAAGTTGCTTTTTTATCATTTACAATTGGGAAGGAAAGTTTGTTATTAATTTATGCATATTACCATTTAATTACATTAAAATGTTAAAATTTCTTATTAGCATTGCCATAAAGTTATATTCAGTCACCATTTTATTTAGTCACTATGAATATATTGATTTAACAAATGATATGTATAAAATATGAGAGAGATTACAGTAAATTAGAAGAAAATTGGTTTAATGAACTTTGTTTAGTGATTTGAACATTATGAATATTCCTAAATAAATATTTTACTTTTGCATAAAATCTCCATAAACAGCCCAAATTTATGAAACTCCCTAGAAAAAGAAGTAGAACATCATTAGTAATCATAATTTCTTCTGCTGCAAAGTCTGATACCACTCCCAGTGCACCCATTGTTTTGAGTTGTTAGCAAGGTGTGTGGATAACATTAAGCAATACATATAGCTCTGTTAGCCATCCCTGTGTAGCACGGACTAGACTCATTATGTTGTATAGAGTAGACTCCAGAGATTTTTATAATGCAAGCCCATGAACAATGAAAACAGATTAATCTCACTGTAAAGCATGTTTTTCTTTATTATTCATATCATTTTGTTGTGCCTAGAAAATGAACGTGTGTCTTTTGATTTGTGGTTGTTTTGGAGGGTTTGTCTTAATAACATTACCTGCTTCAGAAGTTTTCCAATCATAGGCACACTGGGAAATACAAAGTCCTTAGCGCCTGCACTACATTTATTCTCAAAACAAACAATCATTAAATGTTACCAAGGATTAGTTAACACAACAAAAAAACAGCTGTGATTTTTGTCTGCACATCCTGGACAAGATCTATGGTTGGGTTGATGTCCATAAGGGACTTTATTGTTTACAGTGTTTTTCTTTTATTTTGCTGTACACTAGTAACGAACATTTCCTGAAATGAAGAGATGAGCACTCATAATGCAAAACTGGAAAAAAAATATCTGACACACTAATTTTTGGGTGACTTTTCTTAAGTACATCTAATTATGGAGAACAGAATTCAGCTTTCCTTGCAGTTTCAGGCTTGTCCAATTTAGGGCCCTATTCATGATTGATTTTATTCATGGATTTAAACTTGCATTTCATCACATTTAAATTATAAGTTATGCAGAAAAAAAGGCTCAAGATGCCCCTAATGCGTATTATGAAAAGACTACTATAGACTCAATAATTAAAGTTGGGTCTTCTGTTTCCTGGTGCAGATTATTCCTGCCAAGAAATGGGGAATAAAAGTGACAGAGGGATGGATCTGCTGATGGGACAAAGGCTTTATATACTGAAACTATGACTACAATCCAAACCTCTGCTTCCCACCATGAATAGTTCTGCATTACAATAGTCACAGACAGTCCGAAGAATAGCATCCTTAACAAGGGGAGCCAGAATGGATAGAAAATATTTGTCCAGCTCTTAAGAGTTTTTCTTGAAAGCTTAAAAGCATGCCTTAAATATGTTTCTTGAGCTTTGCTTAATATTTAGAACACAGATTTTCCAATAACTATCAGTTCCCTTTTTGATTACTTTAAAATAGTCTTTCCTGCAAACCTGTGAAGATATTTTTTAAAATGATAGTTTCATTGGACACATTTTTTATTCCTTAAAAAACCGTTCTCTAGTCATTTTCTAGCCCAGTGGTCTCTACCCTTTTTGGGTAGATCACTTTTCGAATCAAAAAAAACCCCAAGATCTACCCTGTGCTGCTGTCACCCTCCTCCCCTCCCATAGATCAGCCTGTCGGGAGGGAAGCAGGGTGCAGATTGAGGCGGATGGAGAAAAAAATTATTTGGGGGTGCGACCCCCAGGAGGTCAGTCTGTGGGGAAAAGGGTTGGGGAGGGGAAAGGGCCATGGGGGGGCTGGGCAGATTGAGGCCCCAGTGGTGAGGGAGAGAGCGGGGCACAGACAGGAGCAGGGACTGGGGAGAGTGGGCCAGGCCGGGTGGTGGGACAACCGGAGGTCTGGGGGCATGTGCCCCTCAGGTCTCTGCTTGTCCCCCACTCTCCCCAGTCTCTGCTCCTGCCTGTGCCCTGCTCCCTCCCTCACTGCTGGGGCCTTGACCTGCCCTCTTTCCCCCCCCACGGTGGTGCGGGAGTGGAGCAGGGGCAGGCCTTGCACAGCTGGGCAGGTGCAGGACGAAGCCATGAGTGGCTCGTCTGGAGGGTGTGGGGAGGGGGGGACCCACAGCCTCGGAGGGCATGGGGAACATGTGTCCCCGGATGTGCATGCGGGGTGGCTCATCCAGGGCTGTGGGGAGGCTCCTGCACTACACACATCCCAGCGGAGGCCCAGGGGCCACGTGTCCCCCCAGTCTGTGCACAGGGCTTGGGGGATAAAGCCCAGTGTGCAGTGGCAGCCGCCTCTGCCCCACACACTGATCAGGAATGTATGACTTTCTGAACGAGTTAGTCTTTAAGGCTGCTTGTACATGTGACAGGGGTTTAGTTCTCCCTAAATTGAAACAGTGAGTTATTAATTGTGTTGATTAAAAATCCACTGTTTCAAATTAGGGACTTCTGTCACGTCACAGTGATGGCCTCTCATCAGCTCACCCACCTTCCCCCCTCCTTCCCCGCTGCTATGGGCAGGCTCTACCAGGGGGAAACAAAAAGCAGCGAGGGACCTGATCCTTTTTTCCTCCCAGAGCCTGCCTGCCTCTTCCACGGTTGGTGGGGTGAGCTGCTGGCAGGCACTGACCTGCGGGGGGCGGTACTTCCCTCTGTGGTGGTGGTGCCCCCCCCGGGCAGCACCCATCCGTTAGCTGCCCACCCATTTTTCTCAATGGAGCCTGCCTACATGAGCTGCTGCCAGGTCACGCAGCCCCTGAGCTGCAGGGTGGCCTGGCCCTTCCTTCCTCAGTGGTGGTGCTCCCCGGGACTGCCCAGGTGGGCTGCTAGTGGGCGGGTGTAACCCGGGGGACTCCATCACCACAGAGGGAAGGACTGGGTCCCCTGCACCTCAGGGCCTGCCTTCTAGCTGTGGGAGAGGCAGGCAGGCTCCGAGAGAAAAAAAAAAAAAGGATCAGGCCCCTCGCTGCTTTTTTTTTTCTTTTTTTCTTCAGTGGAGCCTGTCTGCATGAGCTGCTGCCAGGTTGCACAACCCCTGAGCTCTGCAGAGCCCAGTACTTCCTTCTGTGGTAGCAGTGCCTCCTGGGACTGCCTGGGTGGGGTGCTAGCGGGTGGGTGCCGCCACCTTGGAGGGAAGGTCTGGGGTCCTCTGCAGCTCAGGGGCTGCTTGGCCCATTGGCAGCTCGCCTCCCAGCTGTGGGAGAAACAGATAGGCTCCAGCACCCCACGCACCAACCTTGCTTCCTTGAGTGCCTGGGAATGGGCTGGCTTGCCTCTGGGGCAGTGTGGTAAGTTGGCAGGAGGGCAGCTGAATGTGCTGGTGGCTGGAGAAGGCGGTGGGGCCAGTGCACAGGGCGCTGGAAGCCCGCCAAACCTGGGCTTCCCCAAGCATGTCTGGGCTTCCAGCACTCCATGCACTGTTGCAATTTGTTACGTAGCAAACTAAAATACATCAGATGTGTTTTACTTTGCTATGTAACAAGGTCATTTAAAGCAAAATAGCCGCCACATGTGTACAACATGACAAAATTAAAACGAAATATGCTGCCGCAGGTATAAACAGTGGCACCATTACAGTGGTGCAAAAGGGCAATTAAGCTGCTTTAAAGGCCAAATTTGTCATGTGTACAAGCTCCTCATGGTGCTGTCCTGTCTTGCTTTTTCCCTGGGCAGAGTATAGTTGTAGATTAATAATTTCCTAGTATTTCTTATAGGATTAATAATTTCCCTGTATTTGTTATGGGACTGTAGATTAATAATTACCCATTAATGATTTTTTTATTTGTTAATATTGTAAATTTATCACCTGGTCTTTAACTGCTTGTACAAAGATATGTTTTTTTTCGATTTTGTCAATCTTGTGAAAGTTGTCTGTCTTTGAACAAACATACTAGAAAATTTTAGTGACAGAAAATTCTCAGTGCAGTGTTCTAGCAAAAATTCATTAATTTTTTTTTCCCCTAAGAAATTGTAGCCAAAAGCAAAATATGGAGCATGGACAAATTGTTGTATGTCCTTGAGAATGTAAAGCATATTGGTCTGGTTACTAAATATTATAATACCAAAGTCATACGAAAGTGGAAGCCATCTGGTGACCAATTCAGTGATATTGTTAAGCAGCTCCTGGAAAAAAACTTCCTTTTTTAATAAGATTTCTCCAAGATATGTATATGGATTGTCTGTTGCTGACAGTCTTGCCCTTGGTGAATAAGATGAACTCTCTCTTTTCCTGCAAAACACGTTTTAAAAAAAGAACAATATACACATGAGTCACCATGCATATAATCAGCGATCCATTTGTTAATCACACATTGATGGTCAAATGAATCTTTTTCCTTGCAAATTTATGTAAGCACTTAGCTTCTGCTGTGGGTACTCAGTTGGCAGAAAAGTTGTGTAAACTGTTTCTTCTGAAGGTTCCCTAGGAAAAAACTATCCATTAATCCATTAAAATACTCATATTTGAGTCAATACTGGCTATTTCTTAACACATAACATTCAATTTGTAGGATGCTTTCTGCTAAATGTATTTTATTAATAAAATAATTTTATATATGCATATATGTGGCTGCTGATAAATTGCCCAGCCACCTTCTAGGGATATAGGCAGTTTCAGACATCTTTAAGCCTCTATGCTTGATACAGCTGGATATTAGAGGGGCCTTGTACAATGGTCTTTAAAGTTCTGATCTGACATTTTGTATTTATTTTTATTACTGTGACTGGGTCCAGGTGACAGTGTTGGATCCAGATAAATTTCATATCACAACTGGAACAGAATTGGTATGGGTGGATTCAGATGTCAAGTCAAATATGCACTCTTTCTTCATTGTATTTTGCACATTCTTAGGAATTCCAGTTTGAGGTTCCAGATTTGGCCCATCTCTAGCTTGAATCACAGAAGAAAGAAACAAATGATATCTGCACCATAATGCAGAAAAGTACTTTAAAAATAATTTTTCCAACTATTTGAGTTGGACTAATAAAAGATAGACCCAAAGAACCTTGTCTGCCTATGTCCTTAGACCACCACGGCTACAACCTTACACCCCTAAAAAAATACTTTAAAAAGCCCAACCAAACCCAAAAGCCATTGATAAATGTCTTCTTTGCCTTTCAGAGGCTGTAGATCAGATAGCAAGAACAAAAACTTTAAACAGCTTTAATTACATTTTCAGCCCCAGTTTTCATGCATCAATTAAATCTGTCATCCATACAGTTCTATTTGTGACTTTCAAAGCCTTTCTCTTTCACTTTCGGATAAGCCACTGCGCCAGTCTTACTGAGGCCCTCTCTATACGTTATATCTATTGCACAATTACCTTGTTAATTGGCTACATGTACAAATTAACTTTCATGCCTTAAAAAGGTCCAACCAACTATAAACTTATTGCACGAAAATGTGTAATAACCTTGTAGATGGTTTCTATTCAGCTTTATTTAGCTTGTGTAGGCTGTCTGTGGCTGGGAGATGGCAGTGGCTGCAATTTTCCAGTCGCTGGGGAGCATAACACACTCCTGGGCTGGGAGATCACCATCAATGCGGTCAGCCAGCCACAGGGGTGTGGGGTTGTGCCAGGCAGTGATTGGAAAGTTGCAGCTGCTGCAACCTCCCCTCTGTGGGGCACTCCACATACCCCTGCGCATGGGAGAGAGACTTGTGCTCCACAGACTTGGATATTCTTGGTCCCCATGGCTGGGAGCCCCATCACCAAAAAGGGCTCCCAGCCGTGGGAACCTCTGCCTTGCCAGTTCAGGGTGAGCCCAGGATCCAGTTCCCCTTACATCGGCAATAAGGTCTGATAGGATCTGATGCATATGTGGCATGGCAGGAGGCACGATTATGTGGATCACGCATTAGATCAAATCGTGCCTTTACTTACATTTGTAGAGGGAATGTGACTTCCATTCTGAGAGAGGTGAAAACAGTATTTGTAAGGCGAAATGGTAAAATATTGTTTTGGTTTCTTTTGCCTAATACAAATGTGTACCTTTTGCACAGGAGTAATGGAGAGCATAATAGTTGTTCAATAGTTGTTGAAATTACATTAACTCCATTCATTTTAAGGCAGGGGAGAGGTAATGTGCACTTCTACCCTGCCTTTTGCCTGACTTTACACTAACCAACTAACCCTCTCTTTTTTTCAAAAAAATTTTGCTTCAAGATAATTACAAAATAAAAAGATAAACTATGAGGAATGAAGTGAAGGAGACATTCCTTCAGTTCAGAATACTGGGTGGTTTATTAAAAATTTCATCAAGTTTGAATCTCCCTATGTGATGGGTGAGATGATTAATGGTTTTAAAAGGGATTTTTTAAAATCCCTCTTTCTCCTATAAAACACAGTCTTCTGATAATGCAGCTTTGACTGTATAATATACAGATATTTATTTTACAGTTTGTGATGCAAATATTTTGCCATTCACTCTTCAGGTTTATCTCCATTTATGCCTTTTTTTGTAACCATATTGGGCGGGCCGGGAGCGATCCGGGGCCCTTTTTCCGCGCTGGGGTCTGTGGCCAGCAGCCCGGACACGCTGGGTCGGAGAAAGCAGGCGACACGCTAGAATTAGGCACGGACGCGTAATGGTTGATTCAAGATTATTTACTTACACCGTAGATGGTCGCGGTGTAGGCTGGAAAGTTTCCCCAGGTGAAGCTCCGCTTAAATCCCCAGTTTAGGGACTCGGACAAAACTCTGACTCACTCACACGGAGTTGTCGAGGCTCCGTGGATCCTTGATTGCACGCAGGGAAGAGGGATACGTCGAGGATTGCGCTCGGCGACGGGGAGAAGAATCGATAGGTGATCAGTCTATCGTTTAGCAGCCACAGGTCAAATCTCCATAGAGGCACTCTGCAGCATGCTCAAAGTTCTCCTGATGTTCGTGGAGTCCTCCAACTTGGGCGGAAACCACTCAAGCCTTTTATACGGCTAGCAAGCCAATCGCTAGCCGCCACGTGAGAATAATTTAAAAACAACCAATAATGGGGCTCGAATTTAAATACAAATGGCGGGAACTCCTTGCAACGTGGATTTCTATGCTGCAAAGAAGAAATGCACCCTGCAAAGAAAGCTTCAAACGGCGGGAAAATAATTCAGTGGTGCCAAAGCATACACAAAAACAAAAATCACACCTTTGGGTTGTGGCAGACAAGGTTCCTTGGGTGAATTTGATATCTTTTATTAGACCAACCCAAATGGTTGGAGAATAGTTATTAAGCAAGCTTTTGGGTTCAAAAACCCTTCGTCAGGCTAAGGACGCTGCAACAGTTGCTGCGTGCTCTTCCTGGATGGAATGAAAAGTAAACAAGCCAGGGGCTAAACCTTTGGGTTGTGACACATAACCTACAATGTCAATAGAAAAGTGTGTTTCCTTTTCTGTTTCTAAAGGTGGAGGGTTTGTTGTATCCAATTATTTCACATTCATTACAGTATGTCTTTGGGATATATGAACTTATTGCAATTTTAGTCATAAATTTTGGAGAATTAAATTTTTTTAAAATTCAAAGTAATAAAGCAGTGTGAATTCAATGAACAGTTGAGGGGATAACTGAATAGCCGGGCTATCATTGCATGTAAGTGTATGTTTTAGATTCAGATTTTCTTCATCATGATATAAACTACTAGATTTATCAGTCATTGCATCTTTGCAATATTAGAGAGTACTTTATAACAAAATAACTAAACCAAAAAACTTATCGACAACCGCCATTGTTAAGGTAGATGAGAAAGAGTACTCAGAATGATGGATAAATGGTTATAGGTTGTATATGTCATTTTAATCATAATGATTTTTTTTAAACAGTGATATGTGATATGCCAAGAAAAGGCAAATTTTGTTTCTATGACTGTTGCATATAGCATTTAAAGTATATAACTGTGAATGCTATGTAATAATATACCAAAAAAATAAGAATAGATACAGCAACCTTTGGAAAGCAGTGTAGTTTTCCTTGTAGTGTGTAATCAATAGTATAAAGTGTTCTCTTGAAAGGTCAAGTTCAAGGCAAACACCAGCTGTACAAGCCACCAGGACAGCATAATACAAATAATGGCTGCTACCAGAAATCTGTATAACCACTCACACGTGCTTCATACAGAACTGCCAACAATAAGCATTTTCCAGGCTACAACTATTCTAGACAACAGTCTTTCTCTGGAGCTGTATATGCATGAGTATGCTTGATTGACTGAGTGCCACTGTAGACAGCTCTGCTCTCTTGTATTCCCCCCAGCACCCCCATCCCTCTTATCCCTCTGAGCAACTGTCTTTTAACTTGTTAATTGTATTTTTATTTTTCCCCTTGTTTTTATAAGAAAATAATCCTTTTATGAGTAGAGAAGGTTTAAAGTTATTTTTGTTAGCATTGAAGAATACTGCCTTTGGAGCCCCTTAATTGTTTTTACACAGATCACTGTAACATTGATTTTAATTTTACCAGTGCCTCAATTTATGGGATTTTGTTCATACTACTGGCCTTTTCACTGAATGTCACGATTTTCTCCATGACAGAACGTACAGGGAACGTGAGGCTTGGCACTAAATTGTATGTTTGCACTCAGAATATATGTTTTTGTAGTAAACTTGTTTAATTATATGATTTTAAATACAGTTTGTCCCTATAGTGAACAAGGACAGTCATGTCCTTTGAACTGTGCATGGATTCAAAATTCTGTTATTGAACTCCTTTAGGAACTAGTTTGAAAGACTGTTTATGGACAGAGCCTTTTATGTTGGTGGTTGGATTTTGATGGCAGGAACTGTGTGGTTTCTTTGCAAATTACTATAAGACCAATCTTGTGCTGGTAACTTTTATTGCTTTCACTTCAGACGTCTTGACACTGACACTTTAAAATCCACAGGTCAGGTCCACACGAACAGGGTTGTGCCTTTACAGCAGCACAAATAACAGTGGCACAAATTTGTGCTGCTACTTTGTGCCCTAGTGCCTGTGTGCTTTGCTGCAGGACACGTCCTGCTACTCCACATGCTGTGGGGTGGGAGGCTGGTTGTCTTGTCTCAGCGCACACTGTGTCCCAGCCAGCTGCTCCATGGCTGCCTGGGGTGCAGTTACCTTAGCATGGGGGTCCACATGCTTCAGCATAAGGGCTCTGCATTGGAGCCCCAGGGTTGCCTGCTCCTCCATCTTGAGGCACCCTGCACCCCAGCCAGGTGGGGAGCGGCTGACTAGGGCACAGGATGCCTCAGCATGGGGCCTCCACAGCATGCTAAGATGAGACAGCAGGAGTCCTGGGCTGACTGCTCCCCTCTCTCTGCATTTGTCCTGGCACTTGCCACTTTGGCATGGTTTGTGCCGTGCTTTTTCAAGGTATTTTTTTCCTTTGTTATCCAGGAAATCATAGTAGCAAATTTTGTCCTGGTGCTGCTAATTTGCAGTGCTGAGTACTGGTTAATGTGCAACTCATACGGATTGTGGCACTGTATAGAGGTTTGCAGCACCACAGACGAACTGTGTCTGCATGTCTGGATCCAGTCTTAGTATCTATACGTACCTACACATAGTTTCATCTAAAAGAGCAGGATCAATTTTAATTACTGGGCATGAAATCCTGACTCCACTGACATTAATGGCACGACTCATTAAGTTCAACATGACTAGAATTTTGCCCTGCATATAAACCAGCTCATTAAATATGGCTAATTGCTTCATTACTTTTCTCAGGAAATTAGGTATGATAGGGTGTACAGGATTTTTGGTGTCCCCAGAGAGGATGACCCCTTTTTGTTGCACCTGCCTTAAATGGATGTACTGAGCTGGACTGTGGCCCGGGATTTTTAGCTCACTTCTTGAAAGGAATTTTATAATCATCTTGCGGAGACAGATATTGCAGAGACCCAATGAAGTTACAGCCCAGAATAACTAACCTTTGCATGTTAGAGGAACTGGGTTATCCTTAAAAGATATGATGAGTTTTCTTTATCCAGAAGCAAGGTAAGGTGTTTTGGCAGCACTGGTTTTCATGTATTTCATTTTGGACTTTGCTCGTTTTGAGGGACCGTACAAAGATTTAGCAGCAAGAGACTCTTCCCAACTTTTAGTTACTTCAAGATAAATTATGATTTCTGAAATATTTCTTAGAACAGCAAGGTAGTTTTTGGCCTTCCTGTGAATTGTGATGTTTTGATGCCCTGGCATCATTCTTTTGATGTTAAATTTGTGCTTTGCGTATGAGAAATCAGTTTTGCGAGGTATAGATAGTATACAGTCAACAGTGAAGAGTGTGTTGCATGCTGTTATGTGTGATTGACTACAGGCCTGTACTGCTCCCAGAATATTATGAGTTGATAAGGATTGTGTTACATTTGCTTGTTGCTGATATTATGTAAAATGAAATTAGCTTCTTTCATGTGGCATTGAGGAACAACAAAAAGAAGGTAATAAATAATCACTGTAAGTGAATTTATGGGAAGAGATTATAATTTTAGATAGTGAAATAATTAAGTAGAGAGTTAGAATTTTGAATTTTCATAGACTGTATTATCGTTTAATGTAGCTGTAACAGGGGGCTGTCTTGGGGCGAGTCTGTCATTGACCCGCTCACCTGTTTCTGGGTCAGCCAACCACCTCCTCACCTGCCACACCTTGATGATACATAATTATGGTAATAATTAGGTGGGAGGCTGCCCATTCTTGCCCCGATGCCAGGGCGTGTGATCTGCAGCTCCATTCCTTCCCTACACTGCAGCCCAAGCCTCACAGATGGCATCCAGATGACGCAATGCTCCTAGCCTACAGCCGGACCAAGCTTAGCCCTTGTTGTCAGGCCAAACATTCATACTGCCTTCCTCTCACTAGGGCCTCTCACACTCCACTCCCTCTCACAGGGTCTCTTTCATGCATCGACAACTTGTACTGCCTTGCTTCCTCTTCGAGTGGGCCCCTTTGACCATAAGCTTTACTTAGTGCACACCTTGGGTAGTAGATGTGCTGTCTTTTGGGCCTCTCCCATGACCCTCACTGGGGTAGTGGCCAGCCATTTACCCGACTGCTTCCAAGCTTGCCCTGGCCCCTCCTGGGGCAACTCACGCACACATACTGGGCTCCCAACCCTCTGGTTTCCCCCTCACTGGGGCTTTACTTCACCCCCCCTCACTGGGGCTCCACGTCTCCGCCCCCTCACTGGGGCTGCACACCTCAACAGTGGGGGCTCAGGTGGCCGTAGCTGTGCCTGGCTCCCCTTGTACTGACAGTATTGTGGGGGCTAGGGGTTAAGGCAACCCGACCCACCTTTTACCGGGGTGGTAACTGGCCTGGTATTTCCTGGGGGCTCCCGCACCACTGGAAGTCCCACCAGGCCACCCAGTCCTGGCAAGGTGCATTTTTAGGTCATGCCCAAGACTAGGAGCCTCCAAACCATCCCCTTAGGCTCCTACCCTTACCTCCAGGATATTGCATGCAGCCAGGCAGTGTTTCTGCGTGGCCTGCCAGCAGCAAACTGCTCTGTTTATAATGGCCACCACAGTCAAGCAGCTGCTGGCTGCTTGGCTCAGCCCTTAGAGTGGCAGGCACCAACAGGGCCCTGCTACAGTAGCAATAAAATTATTCCTTAAATGTAGATTGCAGTCTTCATAAGCAAATTGCCCTCAGGCTGAAACTGAAGATTACTTGTGGTGGTGGTGGTGTTATGATGATGATTATGATGATTATTTGATGTTGGTCAAAAGTTAATGACATAATTATTGGTGAAGTATGTCTTTAGGGTTTATTGCAAACTATTTTATTGAGCCTGACACAAGATATTCTCAAATAATCTGTTTTTAATCTGACAGCAAAGGACAAATGGTAAATGGTAAACCTTGCGTTCAGTATCCAATGTATTAGGCTCTGAATGCAGCATTTGGAGGTAAGATAGAGCTTGTACTGCAGCAAAGACTAAGTATGAAGGAAAACTACTTGTAACCAAAGAAGTAACTACTATAACCAAAGAAGTGAGAGCCCATTATCAGGTGGCTGACCAATAAATGGACTCCAGAGGTTGATAGTGGCAGGACTGCTCCCCAGTGTGGCGGATATAAGCATTTATTAATGCAGATAGGTCAAGTACACATGTTCAGGCAACATTTCTGTCTCTATGGCTGGCTCTTTCCCCAGTGCTGAAGCATGATGCCTGCCTGTGCAGGTCAGGCTGCAGTGACCAGGACTTGGGCCCCATGCCAGGCAAGTAGGATGTGGGAGGGGCTGGAGGGAGGGCGCCATGGGAGGGGTGGGTCCCCTGCCTGCCCCCCAGCCCAGCCCCCCCATCGCTCCCTCCGCCAGTGCCAGCATCCCTGCACTCACCAGCAGTAGCAGTGACTGTTGGGGCCTCCTAGCACAGCCCTCCTCTCCCTCCCGCACAGCATGGGACAGCAGGGCTTGGACCTGGCCACCTGGTCGCCTGGCACCCATGCTGCCACCACTGTATCATGTGGCTGCGGCCTTGCTCAGCAGGGCGTTGCACGGCACGGCATGCTTTAAGGCAGTTTGGGGCTGTGACTCAGGTCTCCAGACCACCCGCTATATATGTAGTGGTCTTTTCTTCTACTTGTGGAAGAGCATGGATTTGGCGGTATTTTAAAAAATGATTTTTGGGGATGCTGCTTCAGCAGTCCATCTGGCACAAGGGGTAGTGTCCCCAGATATCAAGTGGCTGGGCTTCAGAAACCCCTGAGCGCATGTAGCCCTGAGCTGCTGGCCAGGGAAGACCCCAGAGGAGCTGGGCAGGGTTATAGTTTCATAGTTGGTAGGGTCAGAAAGGACCTGAGCAGATCATCAAGTCCAACCCCCTGAGGTACATTCTCAGTATGTTGCTGAAAGAAAGTTTTTGATTGTAGCCATGTTGGTCTAAGGCAGGCAAGCTTCTTTGGGTAGATGTGATATCTTTTATTAGATCAACTGAGTAGTTGGAAAAAAGTTCTTAGCAAGCTTTTGGGCACAATCCCCCTTCTTCAGGCATAGGGAGTCTCTGCTGTTCTGAGATCTTCAAGGAATGAAAGAAGCTTAAAGTGTGACAGGAGGTCAGCGAGAATGTAAATAGGTGGAAATTAGGAAACCAAAGGGTAGAGACGCGAAGGGAGGGGTGTAAACAAGGGGAAAGTAATGCCAGGGTGAGTAAGGGAGACTCAACTGTAGTTGAGTTCTCCAAGGTAGAAAAGAGGCAAGTCTGTTTAAAAGTAAATAGCTGGAATTTAGGAAGACAAAGGGTGGAAAAGGAGGGCAGGAGAGGAAGAGGGGGAAAGAAAAACGTAAATGGTAAGGTCAGGCAGATACCTGGTGAATCAGATGTCAGGCAGGTTGTAATGATTCATAAATCCAGTGTCAATATTAAGTCCATGATTTTTTGTATCCAGTAGATTTATGAAGCGAAGTTCATAGGCTCGTCTATGAAAGGTGTTTTGTAAGTTCCTTTTGCGGATTAGAACTGAGAGATTGGAGAGGGAGGGATTGTCTTGTGAGAAGTATGTACCACAGGTAATTGGATTTTTTTGTTTTTGATGGATTTTTGGTGTGCGTTCATTCTGGTACACAGTTGTTGTTCAGTTTCTCCTACAGATTTTACATCAGGGCATTTGGTGAGATATATAACATTTCTGGAGGTGCAGGTGTAAGATCCAGGAATGGTGATGGTTCTGTTGTGGGGTGTGGTTATTGTGGGAGTGGTGGAGATGTGTTGGCAGGTTTTGCCAAGACAAGAAATGCAAGAACTCATTTCCAACTACTCATTTGGTCTAATAAAAGGTATCGCATCTACCCAAAGAAATGCTTGCCTGCTGAAAGGAAGTGTAAGACCAAGAAGAGAATCCCTCCACTGCCCAACCCAACTTCACTTATTCACTACCTCTATAAAAGAAAACTTTTTTTCTTCATAGTTTCATAGTTGGTAGGGTTGGAAGGGACCTGAGCAAATCATCAAGTCCGACCCCCTGCCATGGCAGGAAAAAATATTGGGGTCAAACGACCTGAGCAAGGTGTTCATCTAACCTCCTCTTAAAGACCCCCAGGGTAGGAGCCAGCACCACTTCGCTTGGAAGTTGATTCCAGGTCCTAGCCGCCCTGACTGTGAAGTAGCGCCTCCTGATGTCTAGTTTGAATCTACCCTCTGCCAGCTTGTGACCGTTATTTCTAGTCACTCCTGGGAGTGCTCAGGGGAACAGGGACTCCCCCAATGCCTGCTGGTCCCCTCTGACTAGTTTGTAACAGGCCACTAGATCCCCCCTCAGGCTTCTCTTGTGGAGGCTGAACAGGTTCAGGTCCCTTAGCCTCTCCTCGTAGGGCCTGCCCTACTGCCCCCTGATCATGCAGGTGGCCCTCCTCTGAACCCTCTCAATGTTGTCCACATCCCTCCTGAAGTGCGGTGCCCAGAACTGGATGCAGTACTCCAACTGCGGCCTGACCAGTGCCGCAGGAGGGGGAGGATCACCTCCTTGGACCTGCTTGAGATGCATCTGTGGATGCATGACAAGGTGCGGTTGGCATTCCTGACCACGTCCCCACACTGTCGGCCCATGTTAATTTTGGCATCAATAATGACTCCAAGATCCTTTTCTGCCTCTGCACTGACAAGAAGGGAGTTCCCCAGCCTGTAGGTATGCTGCTGGTTCTTCCTCCCCAGGTGCAGCACCTTGCACTTGTCAGTGTTGAAACCCATCCTGTTCTCATCTGCCCACCCCTGTAATCTGTCTAGGTCCAATTGCAGCCTATTCCTCCCTTCTAGCATGCCCACATCCCCCCACATCTTAGTGTCATCAGCAAATTTGAATAGGATGCTTTTTACCCCCTTGTCCAAGTCTCTCCTCATATTCCCTCCCAGCCTTCTCCATTTATGTTCCCAGGGGAACATTTTGCCTTACTTCTAGGGGAGTCCCCCAACTCTCCCTTCCTTACTGTCCCTTCCAAGCATGTACAGCTCTCTCTCACAGGAGGGCATTTGCTTCAGTTTTATTGAGACAATAGCAGGGGATAGCTATCTGAAAAAAGTTTCTCTTTGTAAGGGAGGTCTGCATATTCACTCCCATTCAGAACAGTAGATGACAGACAGGAAGTGGACAACTCTTTGTGGAAGTAACTTTGGGGAAAAATTATTCTTTATCCCTAGCTGAAGAAGAAACCTGGAGTTTTGAATAATGAAGAAAAATGACCTATTAATTGACCTGTAATGACTAGTAATTTCTTCAAGTATAGACTGTGGTCAAATTTTTAGTGAATTTTAATTTTAAAAAGAAAAGTTAAAAGATTATTCTCCCTTCATTTTTGCAAAATTTCAGGGATAGTATGGCCCAGGTTGTTGAAAAACTTATCTTATTTGTACATGATTTTCTTGTTTTAAACATCATTATAATGAAAAACAACTCTGAGGATATTTGAAGACCCTTAAGGGCAAATTACTTATTGCTTAAAGCCCTGTGTGAAACAAATAAAACAGGTCATAATGAGATATGGCTTGGAGGAATATAACCTTGTTATAAATAATTTTAAAGAAAACAAATAAGCTTCCATCTAAAAAGCCAGTTGTACAATAAAAATATACGCATTATAATCAGCCATAAGGTACATGGATCTCTTACTGTAAAATAATGCTGCATTCTTGAAATCCACTTAGGAGGAAAGAGTAGCAAGTCAACAGTGTGGTGTAGTGTTTTAAAATAAATATAAATTATGTCTAAAAAAGCAGTAAGATAATTTTTAGTTCTTGTTCTGTATATGCTAATAATGTGAATAGAAATCAGCAAGACTATGGTGGTTCAGTGCCTGGGGAAAAATCTGATCACTTCAATTTGGGTGTCTTGGAGCCTGTCTGTCAGTGCTGAGATTTGTGGAGGACAACGCTAAGTATGTCATGTTCATTGGAATTCGCACCTGTTTTCCAAATCTGGAAATTTACCTGTGAGGTTGCTGAGAGTTCAAGAGCAGGTTCTGAGAATGAAACCAGAGCAATCCATAAGCAAATATTTGGCTCTGGAGCATGTAACTGGCATCTGATGGCTGGGGCATATTCAGACATGTCCTCCCTGAGATTCATTGCTGATGCAATATAGACAAAGGATGTTTGTAGACATCCATGTTTGAAAGTGATGGCCATGGTTTTCAGAGGAAGTTGATCATGAATTTTTGACTGGTCATGGTGTTAAGCCGTGGCAAAAACTCCTTCGTATGTACAATAGGCATGATATATACCTCTAAAATATACAGTGCATGCATAGGCTTTCCTGGGAAGCTATTGTTTATGTACCAGTTCCAATGTCTGATTGTTAATTGAATCAAAGTTGGTATTTTTAAAATTTGGTAGTGGGATAGAGCTACAAAATAAAAATCCTGTATAGTTAGAATTTTCTGAACAGTTGCTATTACCACCACTCCTAGAAAAGCTATACTTTAAAAAAACCCTGTAATTTTCAATTGAAAGTAGTTAAATTCTTGTTGTCAAGAGAAAAAAATGAAACAGTAAAATATTATAATTCAGGAATCTAAGTGGAACATTCTCAATCCAGAATATTTGCAATACAGAACTTTCCCTTTGACAGACAATAAGTAGTTTAATTACTAATAAAAGTAAATTCCTCGAACATGTCTATCAATTGGCCCTCCTGATGGTATATGACAGGTAATTCAGCTTTCTAATTTTCTAGATATCTCTCAGTTATTGTTTCATGTTTCTGGGGTGTTTTAATCTACATCTCTACTATTTGGAGAGCTTTAGAATTTACATTTTAATTCAATCTGAATAGAGAAGAGGAAAAGATCTTTTAACATCTGAAAATGAAAGAGTAGTAATACATTATATCAAACAAACAAAAGGAGGTAATTTAGACTTTTCTTGTATTAAAGACTGACAATGAAAAATTAAAAATGATTTAAAATATTCAGGAGGTTCAGATACACAACTGCTTATAAGATTTGTGCATCACTTTCAAAATCTTTGTAATACTGTTTTTTTTAGATTATTTGAAATACATTATTGCAAGTTCCCCTAGTATTGGAGCTGCTTCAAAATGCATTTTGAATCAAAGGAAAGGAAACTTTTTTTTTTTTTGAAGACCCCTACCAATCTGTAGATGAGGGCACAAGATGCAACACACTAAGAAAATTTGAATATCTAAAAATCATTTGACCCTCTAAGCCCACTAGAGGATCCTTTTGCATACCTTATTTAAGTCCCTATTGATTTTTACTAAATTTCTTTTGAAGTTCATTACTTTGAAAAGAAAAAAACACTTGAGAACAATTTCCCTTTGCCGTTGACTAAATGATAGACACAGGGTTTATGCATCACTGGAATCAGGAGACCCTTTAATCTCTCCTGATTGAATTTGAACCCTCTGAATTGATTAGGAGAGATTCGGAAAGATTCGATGATTTGGACATAGACACAGCTTTAAATGATTTTTTCTACATACCTCAAGGTACCAGGCAGCTTGTGAATGCTGAGATGCTGGGGTGGATGGAGCATCCCATGGGAGCATGGTGGGGGAGGTCCCCAGCGCACTTGGCAGTGGACCTAGAGGTAGACCAGAAGCACTTCCAGTCCACTTCTGGGTCCACCAGGGAGTGTGCGGGGGACCCCCTTCCATCCCCCCTCCCACCCCCCCCGGCTCAGCATCTGGTGCTTCCTGGATCTGGAGGGCACCTGGGATACCCCCATGGCTGATTGTCGAGCTGGGGGGAGGGTGTGGGGGGGGGTCCCACATGCACTCGGAGACGGACTCAGAAGTGGATCAGAAGTGCTTCTGGCCCCCCCCCCCCATGCTCCTGTGGGACATTCCCATCCACCCCACCATCGCAGTGTTCACGAGCTTCGCCTGGTACCTTGAGGTATGTAGAAAAAACGTTTCAAGCTATGTCTATGGCTGAATTGCTGATCCTCTGAATCAGCATTGAATCTTCAGATTTGGATTTGGCCGAATCAAATTGGGACAGTGATCTGAATCAACAAATCAAATCACTGTCCCCGATTTGGGCTGAATCCAAATCCAAATCGAATACAGCCCATTTCACACACCCCTACTACCTTTAGCTTTTTTTTGTCATGATGACCAAATCAACTGTCTTACAAAACTCCAAATTGTTTTCACTAAGAGATACTGTAGTCCTGTCAAGTAGCTTCTGCTTGGATATCAAAGCATGCTGTTCTGAGGCAAAAAGGTCTCTACTGGGTAGTAGAGGGCATATATGTATTTTTACTTGGTCTGTGGGAGGCATGTATGTATTTTTACTTGGTCTGTGGGAGGCCAAGAGCATACCTAAGAATTTCCTTCCAGCAGTCTTAGGTGATCTGCTTCCTCCCATCCCTATTTCTTCGCCAGAATGGTGGAACTCCTAAAGGAGCCATGGCACCTTCCTTTTAAGTCCCTTTCCTTGAGGTTGAAATGATTGCATTGAAAATGTGATTAATTACCCTACTGTAATTAGGTCCACAGGCAGTGGGGATCCAAGTGGAGTGTACTTGTACCCTTCTTTGATTCCTGCTCCACCCACACTTTAAAGCCGTCTGCCTGTGGGGGGCAGCAGCATTTCTATTCATTCAGCACTGAAATTGATCTTAAAGTGAATAATATAGTGTTGGACCCCCTAGCAAATTAGTAAACCATATAGTTGCTCTTTAACTGGAGAAAAATATATGTTGTGTTATATGTGATGATGCACCATAGCATCTGGCCCCAACCATTTCAAAATCCTAGATCTGCCTGTGTCGACAGGGGGTCCATCTGAGTAAAATTTAAATTGTTAAAGTTACGAGGCTCCACCTGCACCATAGAGTTCCACAATAAAGAGCTCTCTTCAGGGGTATTTAATGGGAAAAAAATCCAGTTTTCAGAGGAGACAAGTAGTTACCATTTGAAAATTCAGGTTCACAAGGAGGCTTAAAGTGTGTTTCTTTCTATATGAGTGTCTGAATTGCTTTCAGTTACAATAAATATTTTTTGGGTGTTCCAAATGTTCTCTGGATTTTTTTCAAACATTCGAAGTTCTCAAGTGGGTGTCCTTTAACTTTATTCATTTTTCAAGGGAAATTTGGAGGTATAAATGATGCAATAATGTTTGAAGGAACAATCACATTAATCAAAAGGAACAAGCTGTCTTTAAACGAGTAGTCTGACATGGTGTAAAGGGGATGCCAGCGGTGTCAAATATTTGAGGAAATTTCCTCTCAAAAATGGTGAAGCAGGATAAATAGACTTTTCACATTAATAAAAATGAATCGCTGACATAATCTTTTTGCTTCTGGAAATATTACTCTTTGTAGAAGTAGCTGCTAAACTTAGTAAAATAGAAGGGATGCTTATTAAATTACTCCCTTGCTTTTGTATTTATTTATCTTTAACTTTTGCACACTAACTTTCGGTTTTATTGCTTTATCTATTTTAATGATTCTTCCATAAGAGTGCTAAATACCTAACGTTTATCTTCAATATATTACTATTTTCTCAGTGTAAGATATTTTATGTTGTCAGCACATTTCTTGACTATTCAGTTGAATTGTTCCTTATGAACTGAATTTCAGTAAAAAGATGCTTAAAACCTGTAAAATTCTTTGAATTATTTTGATCTATATCAACACTTAATGGAACTGAAATAGATGAATCTCCTGTGCCATTTTTAAAAATTACAGTCTGAAAAGAAAAGTTTGGAAGTGCAAACTTGGGCTAAGTATAGAGAGTCAGAAATCCCATGGCAGAATCAATTCAGTCTTTGCAGGTTAGTCTAAACTGCAGAGATTAAACTGAGAAACAACGGGACAGACGTTCACTTTTGATTCAGGAAATGCAGCCACATCTCTGCAGTTGCTTTGGCCAGAAGAGAGGTGGGGCCCTAGAGAATGGTTCTCTGGCATGTAACCAGCATGGGCAGTGTGTTCATTTCCTCTTCCTGCTGCCTCCGAGGTCTCTGGGATTTGCAGTCTAGAATTACAGCAGCAGGATTCTGCTCATCACTTCCTTGTCTCGCTTTCAGGTGCTTCTGGGATTTGTAGTCCACAGTTGCAGCCAGCAGTAACTTTTAGTAAGTTTGACAAGGCTGGGCAGCTCTGTACACAGGGGAAGGGGGGATTAACCCCACTCCCTGGCCCCAGTCCCCAACTGGAGTTTGTCTGGGGATGGGGAGGGGCACAGTTCCTGCCTCTTTTCCCTCCTCCCCCCTCTTCTCTGCTGGAGCAGACAGCCCAGCCCAGTCCAGCTCAGCTCAGAACTGGAAAACATTCTCAGGAACTGTGATTTATCTTGAACCAGGACGGGGTCTGGGATAGATGCTTCATAAACCAGTTTGACTCAGATCAGTTAAGTCTGATGCTACATTCAACCAGGTTTAGCTTAAACCAGTTTCAGCCCTTTTGGAAATGGTTTATGTACACTGAACTTCTGTTCTGTTACAGGTTTAAACTAGTTTCTGATTACTTAAAATGGTTTATATGCAATTACTGTTCCTAGCTTTGTTGTTTGTATTCTTTATTGTTAGTTACTTAATGTTTATTAAATGTGTAAACATTTTATTCATGTGATTGGTTTAGCCAAGTTTTTTAAAAACACCCATTGGATTGGGTTGCCTCATTTTAGGGTGTCCAGATTGAGATATGAAAGGTGCATGATTTTTTTCAGAGAGGACTGAACACCAAACTTCTGGAAATCAAGACCTTTAACATGTGGAAGCCTCCAAATTGTTAGCAAGTCCTGAAAATCTTGGCCGTTGTTGATGCTTCCACATGAAGTATGTGTTTTGCTTTAATGCACTCCAGCAAATGCAAATGATTGCCTTTCTATATTTTAAAGCTGGAATTTCTGGAGTGAGTCATTTTTTCATTCTTAATTAAATTAATTATCCTTTCCCTTTCCCTAAAGGAGATATGTGCTTTCTTTGTTATGCCCTACTTTTACATGCTTTTTCCCAAGGTGAAAATTAATAATGTGAATAATAATGATAGCTTTGCTGCTTAATATTGAACATTACTAATATTAAAACACATGGAATTTTTCACTTAACTTATATGTATTATGATAGTTAAACCATAAGCTGTTTCAGTTAGAGTTTAAAGCATATTCTTTTTAGTATATTCTCCAATTGGTATTGCATACCTAGCACATCCACCAAAGCATTTAAGCATACAACTAATTTAAGTATATGCTTAAAACTTCTGGATCAAGGTCTCATAATTGCATACTTCTCTATATGCTGCTAATACGTAATTAGTTCAGTGGGATTTGCAGGAGCTGAAGGAAGGTCAGGTTCCTTGTTGATATAATGGAATTAGACACCACCTCAGAGAATAATGTAGGTTAAGTTTCCTAGTTTGTATATCCTAGTACTGCAAATTAAAAAAGCAAGAAAAGTTACAGTTTTGACATTCATTACTCCAACCAACCCATAAGTGCAGATATATTCTTTTCATCCTCCACTGCTTTCACCCCACACCCACAGACCACCCTCTTCCCGAGCAGTGTGCACTTTTGAGCGCCATCTGTGTGTGTTGAATATATTCATGATCAGTATGGAATGGTGTGCTTTTCTTGCAATGCATTATACATAATTCTGTATATGCTATGCAATTTTCTGTTAAAAAAACAAACATGGAGGCTGACATACCCTTGTTTCACCCCTTTGTTGATGTTGAAGGTGTTTGATTCTCTGCTTTCATATGCTACAGTTGTCTTCATACCTTGATGTAATGAGCAAATGTTCTTCTTGAAACTCTGTTCAAAGTATATCCTTTGAACTCTGTTCTCTCAAGTTATATTTTTGTGCAGACACTACAGAATACAAATCTGCATATTTGTATGTAGCAATGGTTTATATTACATTTGGAATTAGAGGATGGGGGAGCCTTTTATCCCTGTTTTCCTTCCTAACTCAACAGTCAGTGGGCAGTGACGCTTTAGTCAAAGAAATGAAGTCCTGGGTTGCCTTATTCTACCCCAGAGGTAGGCAGCCTGCAGTACATGTGCCACAAGTGGCACAGGAAGCCTCTTAGTGTAGCATGCAGCAGGTCAAGGAGGGGATAGGTAGAAGAGCAGTTAATACATCAGGGCCAGAAAGCAGAGCAGCAGATTGGGCAGGGCAGGAGAAAGAGGTTGGAATGGCATCTAGGGAGGGTGTCAGGCTAATATGTGCCAAAAATTTTGGCTCCCACTGCTCTACACCCTTCACTCTTATGTGCCCAAAGCTGGGAGCCTGCCTGTAACCCAATACATTCTTTTTTAAAAAATAAATCGGGGGAGGGGAGGAGGCAAAATACAGCCTGCAGGTCAGGTCTGGCCAACCAAGGGATTCTATCAAGCCCACGGACGGTCCCTTGGCCCATCCAATCCAGGCAGGGGCATACGGCTAGTGGAGCATGCGGCTGGTTTTGGCACCCCTGGGCATATGGGACTCAGCTTCCTGGCAGCCCCCGCAGCAGCAGCTCCTTATGACTACTGCTGTGTGTGTTGTTACCACCACCAGATCCAGCCCTGCTCACTAGGCACCCTGACCTATCTGCCCTGCATCCATTGCCGGGGGCACTGGACTGTGTAGACAGGCAGAGTCTCCATGGAGACTGGGCCAGGACCCCCATGGGCAGGATGCACTCAGCCAGGCAGATGGGATGAGGCCACAGGTGGGGAAGGAACCACATCTGGGAGTGGGATGGATGGCAAGGGCCAGAATCATAGAGCAGTGACAGTATGGGGCCAGGGCCCAAGGCAAAGCCATGATCTGTTCCCTGTACATCCCTGCCTGTGAAACCAGTGCCCATTGCAGGGACATGCAGGTAGCGGATCTTGGCTCTGCCCTGGGCCCCAGCCCTGCACTGTCACTGCTCCATGATCCCAGGCCTGCCCACCCATCCTGCTCCTGGATGCTGCTCCCTACCCGCTTATGACCCCATCTCATCCACCTGGCTAAACGTGTTCTGCTTGTGGGGGTCCCAGGCTGGTCTCCATGGAGACCACGCTTGCCCACCCACCTGCTCTGTCCGGCATCCCTGTTGGTGGGTTTGGGGCAGATGGGCCCAGGGCAGGATAGGATCAATTGTTGTGTCCCCATCTTGTTCTGCCCTCCCCTGCACTCCCGTCCTCCGCCAGGCCAGGTCAGCACCTGACCCCTGGCCCACAACAGCTCACCTGAACTCTTGAAGTTGTCTTCAAGCCCAAATAATTGCCCACCCCTGAAATAAATGCTAATAAGACTACCTTAAATCCAGTGGTTTCTTTTCTTTTTCTGGAGTATTTGCAACCTCAAATTGCAGCATCAGTTAGCCACTCAGTGGGCATGCCTACATGTTCTACATTAATGCGCTGTAGTTACTGGTCAATTAGTTTAGTACTTGCTTAATGAAGTACTAACTAAATGCACAATAACTACAATTACTGCACGTATGTTTTTTTAGTGATGCTTACTGTGCAGTAGCCTAATACTACTGTGCAGTAGCATATTAGCATAGTTTTTGCATGGAACGCTACTGTGCATTAACTGTCTCATTTAGATGTGCCCAGTGTTGAGTTAATATAGTTTCTTTGCATCTTTGCAGCACATATCCCTGGTTGCTGATGTGGGGCTTTGTGGTATAGCTCTAAAGATCCCAGCATGCATTGGGATCTGAATTTTATCCCAGATCCCCAAAATTGTGACTGACACATTTTTTCCTGGATCCCCAGATCCCTATCATGCAGCTAAATTAATGTTTGCCAGTGGTCTTGCCATCTCAAATAATGAATTTACAATAAGATTTCATAATCTTTTAAAAATTAGCAGATTCCATTGGACTAGTTTCTAATGAAATGGGGGCTAGAATTAGATTCTGGGTACATATCTTCATTTTGTCCTTCAGTTTCTTCATTCTTAACAAAACAGGATGGATTTAGAAGATAAGATCTTAAATGTAATTCTTTTTTACTATGTTCCGCTCTTGGCTAAGATTCTGTAATGTGGAGCAAATTCGGATTAACCTTGTATTCCTATTTCTGAAGAGAAATCTTTTTTTGATATGATTTGCATGACTTTTAAAACAATGTAGTTTTAAAGTACAGTTGGCACAGGATTTGGAATTCTCACACTATAGCTTTCTTTTGCTGATATAAAATGTGCTACTCTACACAGAATCTTCTTGTTGTTGGCATATAATATGCTGCTTCTCTGCTGGTTCTTTAAATTGAAGCCAACTGATGGTACGATCTTGGCACATAATATAGAGCCCAGATGCCTCATTCTGGAATGAGTTTCTTTAGAAATGGCATCTGTATGTGACCTTCTTCCTGGCTGCTCACACAATGATTGCCTGCCAATTCTGTCAAGCTAGGATTATCCAGGTGCTGTATTGCATTGCTCCAGATGTTTTTATTTAGACTCACTGTCTTAATGAGAGTTGCTGTTCCCTGAATAAAAGAGAACACCTATTCAGAACACCGTCCAGGTGTCTGTTTTTATATGATTTTAGATAAAGGTTTTTACATTTACTGCTTACCTATTCATTGAACTCTGCCCAGATGTGAATTTATTTCTTTTGTTGTGTGGTTCTCATGAACATACCTTCTGCATGGTCTAAAGGAAGGAAGATTAGAGATATAGGTAAGCAAAGCAACTTAGGTAAAATGATATGGCATGAACCTATGTCAGTTGAGAGCTCATTTCTGCATCAGCCAGTACAGCATGTTGTGGAATGCCCTTATTGATCTGTTGCTGCTGAAATAAATACTGATATAACCAGCCTGGTGTTGAGGCAAAAACCCCTTGCGGATGTGGCAAATGTGGCAGTTCATTAGACAGACAAGGTTCCTTGAGTGGATCAGTTCATTAGATGCAATTCAAATAACAATGCTGCTTGGATGGCAAGCTGCTACTTAAATTTTCAAGCTTTTACCACCCACACACACTTGCCTCCTATTCTGGTAAATGGCCGAATTTGTCCAGTAGTTAAAATGGATGTAATCCAAGGGTTGACAGCATATAGTCCACAGGCCAGATCTGGCTTGCAAAGGGATTGATTGGATCCAGCCTGTGAATGCTTGATCTGGTCCACATAAAAAATGCACCGATTCCCCTGTCTGTGTTTTGCTAATGGCATGCCCATCACCTCTTGCCTCTCTAGCCAGCTGCTACAGCACACACAAAGGGCTGGTTTTGTTGCAGCCTCGACTCACTGTTGCTAGAGTGGCTGGAGGGGAATTGTGGCCTATGATACCAGCCTTATTACAAGTTATGGCCTGCATTTGCAAAAGGTTGCTGACCTCTCATGTAATCCATTATGGAATACCTGGGAAATTAATTATTGCTGGCTTCTTTTTCTCTTGCTATGTAATCAGATGTTTTATCTAGGTGTGTAACTTTTCTATATCTTTATGTGCATAATTACCCTAGCATTGTTTTGTTTTCATTGTTAAGTAATAACTGTGGAAGACTTGATATACTCTAATAAATGGGGTCAGGAGATCAATTAATTTACATGCTCTGTTGTACTCATGGACAGCAGAAGGAGAAATATAACATTATTTATTTGTGTCCTGGATAAATGTGATTTATATTAAGGACAGTGGTCCTTAAAAAAGCATCCTGTTTGCAAATTTTCAGAATTTAACCCTTTTGAGATCTAATTTCAGTTACAGGTAGTCCTTGACTTACAACGTTTCGAGTTACAACATTTTGCACTTAAAATGTTTATAAATTGACACCGTTTCAACTTTATGATGTCAGCTTTGACTTTACAATGCTTGATCCGATGCAATGCCACGTCAGTGAACAAGTTCGCTGCGTCACTCATCTCCCTGGAGAACATCTGTCCAAACTTCCTTGGACACTTTCTTTAAGAAATCAGACAAGAGTCCAGAAAAACCTGCAGCCAAGACTCCTAAGAAGACTCCAGCCAAGAACCCTTCAAAAAGTCCAACCAAGAACCTTTCTAAAAGTCCAGCAAAGTCACCTCAGAGAAGTCCTTCCAAATCAGTATGATTGCTATTTACGATATAAATACATGAATGTAGCTATATTACTCATCTATAATTGATTGAGTACAAAATTCTGGGGTAATGTTGGTGAAAATAGGGTGTCAGGCCTTGGTTCAGGAACCAATCCCTCATTTATAACATTGTTTCTTATGAGAAAAGTGGTTCCGAGTTAACGACATTTTGATTTAAGATGTGGTTTTCAGGAACCAATTGTGTCCTAAGTCCGAGGACTACCTGTATTATTAACTTGGACATATAGGCACTTAGAAATTATTGATCCTGTATTTTAGAAGCACCAGTATTCTAAGTTGTTATAGCTTTGCAATGGTGGTATCCAGAAGCTTATGAAATGTAAGAAAACAAGTACATTCCATGAGTGACATGGAAATATATTGTAGTTCACTATGCCTATGTATTTGTACAAACAGTGTTTCAGCAAAGGGTGCAGAAACAACCTTTCAGCTGCTCTAACAAATCACTTACTACTTATATTGCAAAGCAGAAAAACTTGATTAGTGAAAGTCATACTGAATGCAGAGGACAGCAACAAATACAGAATGAAACCTATATGAATCAGCTTAAATTCAAACTTTTTCTCCTTCATTGTTGCAGGCATATTCTTGTTTTTCTTAAATAAACCCGTAATTTTCATATTATTTTCCTAATTTTTATGTACATTATCGTATTTTTAGAAAAATTGGTACAATTTGAGTACCTCTGTGTTTGCTGATTTATGCACATTGACATAGGTGAAGGTACAGATATGGAAATCAGCCAGAAGAGCCATCTGCTTCAGTTATGTTTATGGTAACAACGGATAAGAGGCATATATTTTGATAACCTCATTTGCTGCTGTTAAAATTTTATTGGATTAGTGAGAATTAAATATGTTTCTGGCAATATGAAAAAATATAAGTATTCTTTATTAAATGAAATGGAAATTCAAACAACCAGAGAAACCAAACTTAACACAGCCAGTGTTGTTTAATAACCTCTTATCATTTTCAGGAAAGATTGTTGATAGATGCTGGAGCTTATTGAAAAAATTGTTTTATTAAATAAAGCACATAATAGATAAGATCAGTTCATGCACCCATGGGACTGCAAATATACCAAATATTATCAGTCTATTCTTTCTTTACCTACGTAAAAATGAAATATGTGTTTAGGACCCAGCTGGGACACAGCAACTTAATCTATTTCAGACACATTGATTAGAAAAAAGGAAACTTGAAAGAATAACTCTTTGAAGTCATGGTAACTTGAAAGCATTTTCTATGTGATCTAGTCCACAAATTGAGTTACCCCCTTGAGTGAAATTTAGGGTTTGTTCATCATACCATGATCTTTATATTTTGTTATGCTGAACATAAAGAATGTGCATAGACATTTGCTCTCCCAGGAGAGTCTCCTAGGGTAATTTAACTTTGTTTTCGCCAGGTTATTGTTTTCTTGGACTAGACATTTCTGCTCTGGGAAAAAAGTCCTGAACAGCTGTACATTCCTCATTGTCCATGTCTGTACATGGCCAGTGTTCATTGGGCAAAATACACATGCATTTACATGTATGCATGTTGTATTTAAATGTAAGTAATGCAAAGATGAGGGTGTTATGGCTGAAAAGTGAGACGACAAACTTTTAAAATGGTTACAAATTTTGTGTTAGCACAGTTTAGCATGTACTACAGGATAAATCCTTACCCCTGGCCTCTATCTGAGGGGGCCCCTGCTACTAGGGCTGCTTCAACAACTTACACCAGCAATAAGAGCTTCATGCACCTGTGGGCCCTCTCACCCACTCTGGAGCATGGGAGGAACTAGGGCGGGGTGAGCTGGGCTGAAAAATGTGGCCCCCATATCTTCCTGCCTGTCTGCCTGTGGCAGAGCATACTGCTGGGAGCACAGGGTCTGCCAGGGTACAGGGAGCAGTCATGGGCTCCTCTTTTATCACTTTAAGATAGTAGTGCACAATCTTCTGGCCACATGGGCTAGATCAGTGGCAGAGGGCCAGTTCCCTGGCCAGATCCAGCATGGGGTTGGTGAACAGGGTTGGTCTGTAGGTACAAACCAGAGTGCCAGCCCATCCTTGCATGCCAGATTTGGCCATGAAGTAACCCTGTGTGCCTATACACAGGGCAGTGTCACCTGGCCCACGTGGCTCCTCATGGGCAGGGCTGTCTCTGCATGGGGAGGGCGAATTGGGGTGAGTGCCCTGGGCCCCACGCTTTGGGGGGCCCCGTGGACAGTGACCTACAGTCCCCACTGCCGCCGCAAGCTTCTGCGGGCAATCACCACTCACACCGTCTGGACCTGCACAAGTTGATATGCCCCAGGCCCTGCACACCCCTAGGGATGGCTCTGCTCATGGGTGCAGAAATTTGATGGTAGGGGAGCAGACAGTATTCAGTTGGTGTGTCTCTGGATGTCATGGCAATTAATGCAGCCACCACTCTCCTACTGCCAAATTTCTGGATGGAGGGGGCCAGATGCTGCTAGCTGACATGGCCCCATGGGCTGATTTGGCCTGCAGGCTGGAGGTTGAGCCTCACTTGTGTTTGCAGTTCAATTGTAATTGAAGCTATTTGTGATAGCTGTGATACCATGGAGCATTCTAGTCACCAGTAGAGCTTCTTTTCATCATAGTCTTAGTCTGAGGTATAACTCAAGTATTGGCTTATGCTGGGTCTGTGTGTGCACACAGACATGCACTCACACACATGCCCCTAGGTCAAATTAAGTGATGTTTTAAACTTCAGATAGGAGTTCCATCTGGGGTTATGAGTTGATGCTTGATGGCTTCCGATTATTAAGCTAATGCAGTTACAGGCTACAGCTTGAGTTAGCACAACTCATTAACCGCTATACCAATAATTCTTTGTGGTTAATATGTTTGTGTCGTTTGAGTGGAGTAATTTGACTTAACAGTTGTAATGAAAACAAGCCCTTGGGGATCTCTTAAAATTGGCTTCTCATAAACTTAAAAAATATTGCACCAACTCAGACTGCAGAAAATGCTGGACAATAGGGTGCATCTTAGTTTTTTTTCTGACGTGTATATTTAATAGGCTGCACCAATATAACCACAACATATATCAAAATGTAGAGCATGTTTTCAGTGTTAATGGAACTAATAGAAATACAGTGTAGTGGATACAAGTTTTGATTTCACTGCCCAACCTGTATTTTCTGACTCCATTTTCAATATTTTGATGCAGTATATTTATGATGAAGAATGCTGAGTGTCCTGTTGACTCTAGATAGAAAAACATCAGATTTTAATTTTTTTAGGAATTAAATGGCTTGCTTGTCTGTTGACTGTTAGTAAATAGGTGAAAAATGTCGAACTATTAAGTAACTTAAAAAATAGAAATTGTGAAAACAGTAACTGAACCGATAAAAATAACCCCTATGGAGCACAAGAAATAAAACCTTTCATCATATTCACCTGTCCACAGCAGTGATTTTCTTGATATAGATAGCATCTTACAGTACCCTCTTATCAATCAATTTGACAGTTTTATGATAAAGCCTTAGTACATCTTACAGTTCTTGGTAGGTTGTGTCAAAACAGAACAGATTTTATGGTGTTTTGCTGTACCATGGTTACAGGCAAGTTATTGGACTTTTTAGGTCAATACAGTGATTCTAAAGAGAGAGAGGAAAATGATTATGATTTGACTATGTGATATAAAGCTTTCCAGAATGATACATTTTATACAAACATCTTCATATGGGATGCGTTCTTGTTAATTGGATTATATCTATTGAAATAAGTTTGCAGCATATGTTCCTAATTTCAGTGCTTTCTGTAGACTATTGTATATGTTGCCTGATGAATCTTTAGTTTAAAATGTGTAGGGTTTTAATTAACATTCCCTTTTGAATATTTAATATTAAGTGTTGACATTTGTTTGAAGCCTTCTGTTTGCTCTTTTTTAAAAAAAGTCAGAGGTGTAAACTCTGAAGTTTATGGTATAATAATACTATTTTACACAAGATTTTTTTTTTTAAATAGTGAATTTTAGTGGGGCACTGATACAGATTTTTTTGGCCAATACCTATGGCCAATTATTAACCAGCCATATCGGCCGATACCGATCCAATAGTCGATTTACAGGAATGCAACTTGGAGAGCAGGGGTGGCTATGGTGAATTTTGGGGTGGCTATACCCCACCCCATATCCACCCTTCCCAAATTCACTGCTGCCCACCCTGCCCCTGAGTGCAGTCCTGGCCCAGCCCCCGCCAGGAAGAGACTGGCCTAGCCCCGAGCCAACAGCAGGCAGCCCGCGCTCACCTTGCACACAAATCTGAGGGGGGGAGGTGGTGCATGCTCCCCATGCCTCCCCTGATGGTGTGCGCACCAGCGGGGAGCCATGCCCCCTTCACATGCATCCTGGGCCCCCCCGGATAACCACCCATGGCTCCATCCTGCTTCTGGCAGGGTTCCATTCACTGCCTTGCCTGGGCAGTAACTGCACCTGTGCCAGCCCTTGCCCCTCAGTGTCAGGGCCTCAGTCTGCCCCCGCAACATCCCTTCCCTCCACAGACTTACTGGCCAGATGCTATGTTCCAAGCTGCTGGGCTACACTCCTGGCTGCATGAATGCATGTGGCATTTTATCAGTGACATTATTGGCTACTCCAGCCAAAAAAAGCCGATTGTTGATAATGGTAATTTTCCTTTTATCAGGGCCAATCTCATATGCGACCGATATATCATTGCACCTCTTGTGAATTTTCAAAAAACTTAAGTTGCTGCCTTCCTTAGGGATAAAATTTCTCTAAGAATTGTGTGGAGAGTAACTGAATTGGGACAGTAAACAGCAGGTGAGAACTGAGATCTGGATTTAGTAAAATGGGTGCAAAATCTAGTGGAAAAGTGTATATCCTAATATAGTGCACATACCTCTTGTCAGTTATAAGAAGTAAGTACTGTCTACAGAACTGTCAATTCACAGAGTCGTAGAGGTGATTAGAGGATTTGTCATTCTGTTAGCCTAGATTTTAAATTAAGGGGGAAAATGGAGAAGGGGAATAGTAACTTTTTAAATAGCTGACCTTACTTGCTCCACTTTGACTCGTTTTGAGAAAAATCCTCGTTAATGTTGCTCCTATGAAGGGTTGGACATTGAAAGGGAATATAGTTATTTATACTTGGAAGGAATACCTGTTTAATATTTCCATCATGTATCATTGGATTATTTTTTCCATTTAATTAAATGTTACATGTTGTGCAGCTATCAAGTTCTTCAGATTACTTGCTGTAGAGTATCCAGTAACTTTATTTCTGAACTCACAGTTTAAAAGCAAATTTTTGGGAAGTATTATGTAGCAGATATATAAAAAACCCTGTAATTTCTTGATTTGGTGCCATTCTTAAGAACACATAAAGTCAGAAAAGTGATTAAATATGATAGTTGTGAGAACCAAGGTTTCTCAGTGGTTGGGAGATCAAACATTCCCATTGACAGGCCACATTTTTATTGCCTGTACTTTAGGCTCCTCTCTGAAATTAAGCTGTGGTTTTGGTCATCTGTACCAAAAGTTTAATCAGAATTTAGCTGGCAAGCACAGGGCAGAATAAAAGAATCTACAGGCCCTTGCAGATGTTGCAATTAATTTGTTAATCATGCCACAAATATTAACCCTATCACACATTTAGGGAATTAAATTTCATGACAAAATGATAAGCCAGCCACAAAAATTTCCACAAAATACATGGAACATTTTTGTGGAGAGTTTACATCGTGCCATATATTGAATGCGGGACAGCGTAGCTGTGCCATGCAATCTGATGTTTGCTGCATGGCAGGACTTAGTTGACAG
Organism: Alligator mississippiensis; assembly: GCF_030867095.1. Lineage (NCBI taxonomy): Eukaryota > Metazoa > Chordata > Crocodylia > Alligatoridae > Alligator > Alligator mississippiensis. Next base: position 42,224,316 of record NC_081836.1, on the reverse strand, counting down.
TTGAGTTGTGCTGCCCTGCCCTGCGTGGGGTTGCACCCTGTCTTTTTCAGGGTGTTGAGGCATAGGGAGGCCATCAGCTAGGCTAGGGTGCTATGTCATGGCAAGCTCTGTGCCTCCCTGCAAACTGGCATAATGCTTGTCTTGCCCCACTGTTCCCACGGGAACTGTGGGGCCAGGCGGCCAACCAGTTGTGCTTGCCTGTGCCTGGCTGGGCTGATGGGCATGGGGGAGGAACCCTCCTAACCCCAGTTGGATTACATTGTTCCTGTTAAAATAATGGTGTCATTTGGATCTCCCCAGTTCCAACAATCATACATCCCGTCATGCATAGTATGGCAGGATGTGTGTCTAAGCTCCTATGGGCAGATTCTGGGCAGGTCACAGCATGGCATGTTTGGTCAGGCTAGTGGGGTCGACCATTTTTCTTTTGCTGCTGGCGTTGGCTAAAGACCCACTGTTCAGGGCCCTAGCCTCTGCTGCAGTTGGGCTAATAAATAACACCCCCAGGTCACCCTGGGCTTGTAAGAAATGCAGAATGAGCAAAGAAAGCTAAACTAATAAACTAGCACACAGCTGTCTTCCAGTGGGTCTTCACAGGCTTCTTTCTGGCCACCAGAAAGAACTCAGGGGCTTTGCAGAGCCTCTGGGCTTGTGCAAACAAATAAAATGAACAAGCAAACAAACAAATGAGCAGTTAGGAGCCCTGCTTTCAGGCCAGTCCTGGCTGCTTAACCCCTGGTAACTCCAGGCTCTGGGGAGCCTGCTCCTGGCCAAGTACAGCCCCTTGAGGCTGTTTTCAGTGTTTTTTATTCTTCCCCTTGCTGATGTTGACCCACAGGGCTGACTCTTCCTCATTCACCACACCTGTGTCAGCTCCCTTTTTGGGAGACTCACTGTATCCCTGGACCTGGTTACCCAGCCTTCAGTGAGTGCTTCCAGGTCTGGGGTGGGCATGAAGAGGTGCTTCCAGGGTATGGGGCTGTTCAGACTCCCTTGCACCCCTAATAACAGGGCCCTGCCCTGTTACAGTGTGACCGTTGGGATTGGGATCATATCTCATCGCACTATTATTTTAACATCTGACAGCATAGATGGTGGGAGAAAATATTATTTGAGGGGATGACCCCTGCCCCTCCCTCCTACAGGGCCATTGCAGGGCTGGCACGTGCTGGTGCTGCATGCAGTGGTAGAAGAGTGCGTGGTGGGGGTGCAGTGCTTAGTGCAAAGCTAGTTCTTCTCTGAGGCAAAAATTTATTAATTGGGGCTAGTGCATTTGGGCCCATGTGACTTTTTTTTAATCCTTCTTTCCATATTTTGTTTTTTTCTTCTGCATAACTATGTACTTCCACATTACACCTACCCCAGCCACATATAAATAAAAAAATGGCTTGGAGGGGAAGGAAATGTCCTCTAAAATTTAAGCACGGGCTAATAAATGCCTATGCAGGAAGGTGAAAGAAAAATGTACTTTTCCGCAGTTCTAAGAACATCATCTCTGTAGTGAGTCTAGTTGCCTCACTTTGGCCCAAAAACCATCACTTTCTGAAGTACTGAGGTACTTTTTAATCACTATATCACTTTTGTATTGTACAGCCAATCTTGTTATCTAACTCCCCCATGACTATTTCTGCCTAAAAATATAATATTCTGAATATGTACCTGTATTTAAAAAAAATGTTCAAACTATCTCAAAACAATTTTAAAAGTTGGTATTGTTCATATTTTCAGAGTTTATACATCTAACTTTTATAAACTTTCTGAACCAAGTCCCAAGCTAAATCCTTTTTAAAGACAGCCTGTAGCAAATGAGCAATATGAATCATCTCCCTTTGCTTTAGACTTGGTACAATATGTAGGAAAGTGTTGTAATGATTTTTTATTAAGTAGTGCATCTTTCTAGCTACAGGCTTCATTTGATTATTCAAGGGCTGAGTCATTACCAAGGTAGGAGGCTGATCCAGTTCAGAAAAGAAATGTAGTTTTTATGTGGTTTCAATCCATTTCATCATGATTTTACTTTGGTCCATAGAAATAAGAAATCATATATAATCTAGTATTTCCGTATCCAGTGTACAAGTAATGAGAACCATTTGGTGCTGAAGTTTTTCTTTCCAATGTGTACTTCCTTGCTGCTAAAGCCACTTGCAGAATAGGCACATTCACAAATCCTTCCATTTATATAGTCTCAGTGACATCATCTGCTATAAGCCTGTCTTCATTGATTTATCTCTGTGATTCAGCCCCTCCCCCAATATTTTTTGTTATGACGCTAATCTCTTTTTATTTCATGAATATGATCCTTCTTAAATCTCCTATCTCAAGAACATTTCATCTACAGCAACTTTCATCCATACCCCTTAAGTAACTGTAAGATATTGAAGCTACGCTCCTTACTTAGGTAAAACTTCTTGAACTTGGCTCTAAAAAGGAACGAAGGGCACTTACATTCTTAGTTCAGTGTTTTTTCAACACATGCTTCAGGTTAAAGAAAACATGATGAGGTATTGTTAATAACAGCATAAATAAAACACGATCCTAGCATTGGAAAAATTGTTGTTTGCAATACTTGAGTGCTGTATCAGAGCAGGTAGTTGTTGACACTGGATTTATGACCCAGATACCTTGTTCCAGGACCCAAACCCTCAGACGAACCACGACTTATTCATTCGGTGAATTTTATTGATATACAGTGATAGCAGATAATAATACAAGCAGTTCTACATCTACCAGTCCTAGGGTTCATAGAGTCAACGAAGTCTGGCCAGTATGTGAGCTTCATGCTGAGGTTCTCTCTTAAATGTCAGATGTCAGCAGCCTGGAGGTCAGAGGCTGAGGCCTGTTCTCCCCCCACCCCCCTTGGGGTGGATGAGAGGGCTGGTGATGTGCCCTCTGTCCATGGTGGCATTGGGTTCCGCTCTCAGGGATCCTTTGCTGCTTTGAAATCCCTCCTTTTGTATTCTTTTCCTTCTCGGATGACTCTTCATCTTTGGGCATCATTGATTGGTCTCCCTGTGGTTATCACACTGTCCATGTTCTGTCCTGTCAGCATATTCCTTTGTTTCACAAACCCATCACATGCACACATCTTTATTTGGGTTTTTTCCGGGCCTCTTCCTAATTTGGCCCATCTACCAAAACCAGAAATTCCAAGGGCTCTGCAACTGGTAGCTGTGACCTGGCCAACATGACAGAGTCCCTTATCTCATGTTATGGAATAGTGTGGTACATGTCTTTAATTTCCCAGCCTGTGTGTCTGCTTGCTGCTTGCCTGTGAGAGACAGTGGGCCTTGAAGCAAACTGTCACAACCAGGCTTTTAGAATTCAATTATCCCTTGCCATTGCCCTGGACCATTATTCTGATGCAATATCTACTTTACCTACAAGCCAATTCCCAAAAGCAAACCTTTAATACCATTTTCTAGCTGTCAGTAGTAACATGCATCTCCATAGGTCTAGTATTTGGAGAACTGCATACAGTTGACAATTTATGATTTTTCAAGGCAGAATCACTATAGCGTTCTAATAAGTATTTCAACCTGTCCATTTGAATTTAAAACGTAATTTGGTTGATTAACATTCCCATGGTAATGTAACTTTTTATTTTATAACTTCCATCCATTTCCTGACTTTTTAAATGAATATTATTATGTAATAAGCATTATTCCTAAAAGCACAGACTTACAAAAGAGTATAGAAAAGTGCAAAATAGAAAGTATGAATCCCATTAGGAAAAAATTGCTAGTATTTTATGGCAGTGGTCTCCAAACTTTTTATGGTAAAGATCACTTTTCGCAAGTAAAGGGCATGCCAGGAACTACTGCTCTGTCCCATATTATGGACAAACCACCCAGGCTGTAACCCCACTCACTCAGCCTGGCCTGGGTGGCAGGAGTCGTGGCTCAGCCCAGCCACATGTGTCCTGCCAGTCCCAGTCGTGGAGCCTCTGACAGACTGAGAACGCTTGTCAGGGGCTCCACGATCGACCTCAGTTGTATGGTGTTGCTGGCTTCTTCAAGCTAATGATATGCTGCTAGGCTTCAAAAGTCTAGTGTTTTTAGTTTTTCTAAAACTTAGTACCTTCTCTTTAAAATTTTTTTATAATTTATAAATATTTTTGAGCTAGTTAAAACTATAATGTGTATCCATTCAAATTCCTTGTTTGAAACTTTTTTGCTTTGTAAGAGAAATGGGGATATTTTCTATTTCCTGCCTTAAATTTGTGGTTTCCAGAATTTCTATTTCTTCTATAAAGTTTCTTAATCTGATTATTTAGTAACTGCTTTAACCAATCTCAAAATATGACAGGTATAATACACTCAAAGTAAACTAGCAATTTAAAGTGCACTATTATAGATAGTGCTTTGTTGGTGAATATGTTGAAATTAGATTCAATGCTTTTTGGTCATTTCAAACTGAGTTATTCAATGTATAATCAGACAGAATGCAGTATTAAAGAGAAATACGGAATCAGGTAAACTGATTTGTCTGTCATGTCAGAAAATGAGGTCTGTCTTGTACATCTTTCTTTTACTGGTCAAGTAAAAGAATTTTGAAAATTGGTAACAAGTTAATTGGACAGTAAGTATACAAAGAAAAATGTATACAGCTTTAGTTATTCACTTGACGTTGTTTTCTCAATTTTTTACCCCATGTTTTTTTCAATATATCATTTGTCACTATACCTATATGAACATTATTAATCTTGACATTTTCAGATCTTTTATTCATCTCTTTTGTTGATAGCATAATGTTGATGTCTTTATATATTGTCAGATTACATCCTCTGCTTATGTGCAAATGAATAGAATGCTATTTTATTTGCCTCTTCAAAAGTTTGTCTTTGCCTCTTTTTTTCAAAACAACTTACTGTACTCCTGAGGCCAAATGGATAACTAATTTATTTAAATAAAGAGAAACCAACAAGATGGGGTCCACTAAGGCCTACATAGGAACATAAGACCACTATAACTAGGGACAGACATTATACACAAACCGGTTTAAGTGATCAGAAACTGGTTTAAACCTGTAACAGACCAGACATTCAATGCACATAAACCAGTTTTAAAATGGCCATAACCACTTTGAGATAAACCTGGTTGAATGTAGTATCAGACTTAACTGATTTGGCTCAAACTGGTTTATGCATTGTCTGTCCCAGACCCCTTGCTGGTTTAAATAAACCAGACTCCCCCAGCATCCTGGCATGCTCTCTGGGCTGGCTGGGGCTCTGCTCTGTTCTGGGCTGGCCCCTCCCCTCTGCTGTATAGATGGAGTAGGGGCAGGGCATGGCCAGATGCTGGCCTGCCATTGCCCCTGAGGCAAACGCTGGGGACTGCAGATGGGGTTTGCCAGCCCCAGCTGCACCTCCATGGCTTGCCTGCAGCCAGGCAGGGACGGAGTTAATTCCTTTGTCCCCTCTCACCCCCAGAATTCCCAGGGGTTTGGCTGCAGTCTCTGTGGCTTGTCTGCAGCCAAGCAGGGAGGGGATTAATTCCACAGTGTGTCCTGGAGCGGGGGGGAGGGGGGCGGGGGGAGAGGCAAGCTAGTTCTCTGTGTGAAGATCCAAGTTCTGCACCTGTGAGCCCAGAGCTAAGACCTGCAGGACCAGACTGAGAGGTGGGAAGAGTTGGCAAAAACTTGACAATCATCACACATGCTGGAGATGTAGTTAAGGGAAGTTGCAGACAGTTTCACAAAAGAATGCAGAGAGTGCCATGGGATGGGAGAGGCCTGGCTGATGGCTGGCATGCTAGCCCTTGCTGGTGCCTGGTTATGCCCTCTCCACTCCAGCAGGGAGGGGTGAGAGCCTTGGAGGGCATCTCTCTTCCCTCCCTTTTGGCAGTGGCTGGCAGACATGGTCTAGCACCCCCTGGCTTCTGGCTTGAGCCACTGCAGGCATGTGTCTACATGTCCTGGTTTAACAGAGCATGTCTGTCCAGTTATTAATCACTTTAACCTGCACAGCTTAGATAAACCTGCAAAGAGTGAATCAATTCAGGCTCAGGCTTTTTGAATGTCTGTCCCTAGCCTATTAGATGTTTGGAGACTTGGTGAGGAGAAAGTGAGTGAAAGTGTGTAAAATTTTCCCCAAAAACCAACCATAAAGGGGGTGCACACTGGAAAGATTCATGTAGAGATTGCTTGCCTGACCTGAACTTTATCCTTGGAGTCTCTGCAGAGGGAGGCAATCCAAATGTAAAACTCCTTTTTATGGCATTTTTTCTTGATGAACAATAGCAGTATTAAATTCAGAAAAAACACTGCATAATAGAATACTTTCATGTTAATATAAGTTTTTGCCATTATCATTTACTCTCATTACAATGTGTGTAATGTATGTTTGTTATAGCCTGGTCTTAAAATCTGGTATCTTTCATCAGTAACTTATACAGGGATCTATTTGAAAGGTTTATAAATGAATCAAAGAAGGTTTGTAAATTAATCAAACACAGCTGTTCTTAACGATCTGGGATGCATGATGTCAGTGGTAGTGTCTTAGTTATATATGCCTCTTTTGGAGGAAGAGACATCATTAAACACGGTTAATTGAACGAATGAAACATTAAAGTTGAGTAGTGATAAGTTGTAAAAAGCTAAGAAATTTGAAAGCTCAATTCCAACAGCAAAACCTTCCCTGGCTTTACGTATCCTACAATAAATACCAAAAAAATATGTGTGTGAGCTTCCTCAAACTAGCACTCTAATGCAAAACCTTAACAGTAACTTCATCAACTGGTCAGCATGTCCATCTTGCATACATTTCATGCATTTGAGAAGATTCTCTGCCTAGTGAGACTGAAATCAATATTAAGGTTTAGTATTAGAATGCAATTTTGAGGAGAAAGTATGTTTTTGGGCTGGAAATGAAAACCTTATGGAATAGATAAAATACATGGGTAGGCTGCATGGGTTACAGAATACATTTTAAAAAGTTATATCACTGATTTGTTTTGAATTAGTTCCTCTCGTTTGGTCCAATATTTTCCCTGTACATCATATTGTTCAGTTGTTAATTTAATGTTGTCAACAAACTTATTTGACTTAGTTAACTTGTATATGTTCAACCGGATTTCTGTAGTGGATATTTGAATGTGCCATTATGTTGAAATACAACTGTTAACTGCATTCGAGAGGATTATTTTGTATATGTTTTGTTTAATTTCAAAGAATCTATTCTATCCAATCCTTTTTAAATCTAAAATTTTCTTAAATAAATTTAATTGTAGAAAGTTTGTTGTACTCCTAGTGGGAAGGATATTAACATTTAATTATTATTACTTTTGTCACAATTCAGTACCCAGTTCATTAGCAGGATGCTTCAGGCTACTGTAAAAAAAAAATGTCCATCCAAACAGAGGGGAGTACTTTGTACTTGCAATCAAAAGGGAGGTGCCTTCTGGCAAAAAGTCATATTGATTATGGTCTGTTCTTCACCTTCACATTCCATCCATTCTGCTCTTGCCCATATTCTTTGTTTCATGGTCTATGATTATTGGAGAGGTTTAGCATTCTGCTGTTGTCTCTGTGATTTAAGATAAGGTGTGTTTGCAAGTTTTTTTCTGCTCAGTATAAACAGGCCACTAAATTAAGTCAGTATTTCTGCCTTTAATCAAACAAGAGAATGCAAATATTTATTTTTTAAACATAGTTTAGGTAATTATAGTTTGGTGTACAAACTTTGGAAAGGATCATATCACAAAATCATAGTTTAATGGTTTCCAAATGCAATTCCAGAAGATGTGTGTTGATTAATGTATTAAGATGAAGGTGTGTTTATTTTGTGGTTTTTACTGAAACTTTGTCAAAATGGAGAGGGTCATGTGTTTGTTGCTGCTTTTCTAAAGTGCCACTATCATTTTAAGATCTCCATTATTCATATTGTATTGTCTTAATTGCGTGTTAAGACTGTAATGTTCACTCCAAGCTAATGGTGTTAAAATATCTTTCATAAGCCAGATTTTGATTGAAATAATTTACCTCCAAGAGACTTTTGGCAAACTTTATGCATGCATGCATGCATGCGTCTGATTTTCCTTCTTCTTTTCCTGCAAGCCTTTCATATGCCTTCTGGAAAAGCAGTGATGCTTTGTCCAACTAATTGGATTTTCCTGGATCATTTACTTCTGTTTCAAAGAAATCTCCAGTCAGAGAAATTTATGAGTCAGAGAAATTTTTAATACAAAAAATGCTGAGAAAATTTACACAGATTATTCTCTATAGTCACAAAGTACTGAAAGTTTTGAAATGCAGGAATAGTCCAAAAAAAAAATAATCTCTTCACGATCTTTGGCAGAGGTGAATGTCAGTCCAACCACTTTGGCTTGGAATTGGTGGAGGAGCAATGATAGGGCAAAATTTTTAAGATGCTTTGTGCAGAAGCAGGAACCATGCTGTGTTAGTTATACTGCAGAAATTCATGTGTTTTTACATATCTTTTATTTTGACTAAATAAGCTTACTAATTACTAACAAGTGTTTCAAATTAAACTTCTTCATCAAGACTGATGTTGAGTGAACAATTGGGGTATGAATACATAATGCCATAATTGTTAGTATGGAAATCTTAATGTTTTGATCTTATCAAAAGAAGGAAGAATAGAGTAATTAATCAGGAAGTCTCTAATTATTAAATCAAGTGAGTCTGGAAGTGAGCTTCTTTAATGGGATTAAGTAAAACAGAAAAGTAAGACAGGAACAGAAACAAAGGCAGTAAATTAAAATTGCAGCAGCACACACACAAACAATTTATATAAGATTAAATACACAAACCTCATTAATGCAAAGTTATTTCAAGAAGTGCATCACTGAAGCGATAACTCAGTCATATCACAAGTTCTAAATGCTTTGTGAAATGATATAAAATACTGCAGTACTACTATTAAATTATTTAGTTTAATTTGTCTGGATAAATAAGTGATTCTGTTGTGTAAAATTTCTAACCACAGTGTGAGAGAATACACATTGGCTTTTGGTGATAACAGTAAGGTGATTCTTATACCACCAAGGTATAGTTCATTTTTTGGGCCTGCTTTATAGTTTAAGATAAATTCACAAAAGTGCCATTTCAGAAAACAAAATGAGCCCAGAATATCATTAAGGTAGCTTGTATACTATTGCATGGAGAATTGCTTTATAGAGAATTTGCTCATTTTGTGTGGGTCATGTTAATGCTATGGGCCAGTCTGCTCTGTTCTGGACTCTGGCTGAAGCTGACCACCTAAAAATTTTCTTGTGCAGGAGAAAACTTTGCTGGAATAAGGTGGTGGAGGTTGCTCCTATGTAGTCTCTACTCCGCCTCCCTCCCATCTTTCTCTGAAACTGGACAGAGGGTGCAGCAAAAATGTATGGACTTCTGTCCTACAGTCTCCAACTTGTCTTAAGTGACTTAAAAGCTGTTTCCCTGCTTTCTGGAGTTGGGTGAAGCATACTGGTGTTTAGTAGGTAAGGATGGTAAAGTGGGTGGAGAAAAAGTAAGGTAAATAACTACAAAACAAAAGAAGAATTCCAATTATGTACTTTGCTATGCAACTACATTTAGTCTCCTGTTATTTTGTAGACTTGGGGGTGGAAGCCTTTTTGCCCCCATGGGCCAGAGCTTGTGACCTGGTCCCTACCATGGGCTGTAAATCTGACTGTGACAGGGAAAACTTTCACACCTGATGCAAGCACTGGCCTGCCTCCTGTCTATGAGCCAGCGACCCACCTCACTTACCTGCCATGCTTTGATGTTAATCAAAGCAGATGTTAATCAAAGCAAAGTAGTAAGATGTTAATCAGGTGGGAGGCTGCCCATTTTGAACCGTGATGTTTACGGGAATATATGCAGCTCCATTCCACCCCTGCACTGCAGCCCAGTCCTCGCAGATGGCATCCCAGGCAGCTAAACTCAGCCATCCCCTTCACCCCATTAGCTGTGGTCCCTTCTCTGGGACCTTCGGCTCCTCCTTAGGCCCTGGCCCCATCTTAGGCCAGTCGGGATCCCGAGCCTCTTGCTCTTTGGGCATCCCTCGCATTGGGCCCTTGGCCCTTCGACTCCTCCCTGGGTCCTTGCCCCAGCATGGACTAGTCAAGGTCCCTTGGGTCAGGTCTAAGCTGCTTGGCTGCTTTTACCCTCCCAACTCCACTGGAACAACTGACCCACAGGCCTCTTGAAGCTCTTCCAGGTCTGGGCATTCACCAGTGTAACAGGGACTCAGGCAGGAGCCCTGTTACTTAGACAGAGTCAGGCAGGATTGACCCGACGATGAAGTCTGCCAGGTGGTGGACATTACACACCCGGGAAAAGTTCAGGTGATTAGCCCACGAAAACCGGGAGATAAAAGATGGCAGGAGAGCATTGATTTTTGCCTTCCGGTACCAGAAGAAGTGAGGAGTGACGAAGCCCTGGAGAGAGAGAAGAAGACTTACCAGAGATATAGATGAGCTCTGGGATGAGCGAAGCCCTGAAGTATGCAGTAAGTCAGTGGTGGAAAGGATTAACTTCCCGGGAGTCCCACTGTCCTGATGAGCGTAGAAAAAGGAAAAAAATGGAGACACCAGGCAGTGGATCCCTGAGGGATGTGGCAGGACAGCAGCAAAGGGGGTTGTGTCACCTGTTAACTCAGCTGTGCCGATGAGTGTGGGAAAAGACAGAAATGCCAGGCAGTGGATCTGCTAGGACTCCTAAGAAGATGGGACCGCGCCCCTCAGTAAGAAAAAGGGGAGATTGGGGTTCTCCCCAAGGCTAGAGCCCAGGTGGATAGTGGAAGCTGGGAGCAGGGAAAAGATTATGCGAGGGAGTAGCTAGAAGACTACTCCCTGGATCGTGCACTCACGAAGAGTGAGGAACGCGGAGAGTGCATGCCTCTAATGAGATAATTAGTGGCGAAGAATCCTTATTAAGTGCCAAGACTGAGTATTTCCCGATTGTAATACCGATCACCTTTGCCAGTGGAGTAATTGGTAAGGATGTTGTTATCTTATCACTGAAGCTGGAAATAAAACTTACACTTTGAGCAGTTGGCATCAGGGTGGCATTCTTCTATCCAGGAACAACAATAAAACAGTAACCTCCTTTTTTTTTTCTTCCATCTAAGTTGTGGCAGGCGAGTATAAAGGAGAGATGAGGATAAGATTGACTATCCTGCTCACAACCAGCCAGGACTGTGTGGGCTGGAAGTTATTAGGTTATTAGGAGGTTATTAGGTGCCCCCTACCCACCTTTCACCAGGGAGATTTGTGGGCCTGGCATTTCATAGGGCTGCTGTGCCATCAGCAGCCCCACCAGGCCTCCCTACCTTGGCAGGGTGCAGTTTTAGGTCATGCCCAGGAGCCTCCTCCATCCCCATAGATCCCATAGATCTCCAAGGTGTTCTTGGCCTCAGCTCTGCCAGCTGATGTCTCTCCCCCGGTGGGGCAGCAGCAAACTGCTGCTTCCCCTATATAGCCTGTATCTCAAAATGGCCACTGCAATCAAGCACCTGGCTGCTGTCAGCTCCAGTCCTTAAAGTGGCAGGCACCAACAGTGCTTTGCCACACCCACCCATGCCTCCCTATCACCAATTCCACCCCTGAGTGGGTCAGACTTTCTGGCCACTTCACAAGCATGGCCATGCGTTATGTGGTGCTGCAGCACATGTTCAGTTTTTCTCTGCAGGGGTCAGAAAAGCCTGCAGAGAAAAAAACCCAGCAATGCATACGGGGGGTAGTGCTTGCCACTTGAAAGCAGAGTCGAGCTACCTGGACCTGTGTTGCAGCTGCTGGCCAGGCTCTGCGTGGCAGAATCGCTGCTGCTACAGCCCCAGGAGCCCAGGTAAGGCTGCAGGGGCCAGCCCAGTGCCTACCTTCCTAGGGTAACTTGCTGTGCACCACAGCATGTATGGCACAGGTGTTCCCGGGGACAGTTAGCAGCAGTGCAGACTGCGCTGCTGGTAGTTGTCCTCAAGGAACCAAATGTCCATACCACGTGTGGATGCAGCCTCTGGGGCTGAATCCAGCCTCTTTGCCAGCCAGAACCTGCCTGGGAGCTATAGATTGCTGATCCCTGGTGTAGACCTTTACAAAGTTCTGACTTAAAAATAGCTTTTAAAATTATGTATCAAAATAACTTAGTAGGTGTAAAATTCTAGAATTTGAACAATACATAACTTGGGATGCTTTAACAGTTTTTGCTGAACTATGACATGAGAGCAAGATACAATCCCTCTTCAGTTAATAGAACATTTTCTCTTAATGGAACAGCAGCTTTATTTTCTAATTTGTAACTGTTAGTATTCTACAACAAGCTGTTTTCTCTTAGGTATTTCTGCATTATATATATGCTTGGTATGATTTATTTTGCTTTGTGTGTTAGTGGGTATAATTCTCCCCAAGATGTTGTGGATTCCTTCATCCAAATTATTTCAGCTATCCGAGTGATTTTTCGGCATGTATTCTCCAAAATGGTTTTGTTCATGAGGATATCAAATGAGGGTTCCACTGCGGGATAGAAGTGGATGTACTATTGGCAGAGCTGTACGTAGGTTCCCTGTCTGCACCATTCTTAATTCAAATAGTGTTGTTAATCCATCACTTTTGAGTGCTCTTATATTGAGAAAGCAATATAGGATGAGTCAAATTGAGTGTATTCATTGTAACAGTGTAATATCACTATCCAAACTATTGCATTGACAATACTGTGCATTAACTGGAAAGTATGTATTTTTTACTTTGGTAGTATTGGAATGATGCAACCATGATGGTCCAGGAAACATGCAAATCTCTCATATTTTTTACTTTATAATACCATGGACATTAACTATATTGCTGATCTTTTTCAGTTCAGAGTGAAGTATCTTCACGTCGGAAATTCTATTCTCTTCACCTGAAACTTTGGTTCTATGTCTTTCAGGTGGCAGAAATGCATGGGGAGCTTATAGAATTCAATGAGAGACTTCACCGTGCTCTGATGGCTAAAGAAGCTCTTGTGTCCCAAATGAGACAGGAACTCATTGAGTTGAGAGGGCCGGTAAGTGTTTATATACCTCCACCATCGGCTGATTCTGAAAATAAGCAAATTTAAAGTAGTACTTTTAAGTGTTTCCCATTGGAAAGGTCTCTTAAAATAAAATATGTGTGTCATGAATTACTGAACTTTGATGTTTTATAACATGTTTGATTCTTGGGTGTTAGTTGCAACAAATTGAAAAAACTGGCAGAATGACATTAGCATTTGACCTGATATCTCATATACTTTTAAAAATAGGTTTTGCTATTGAGATTTTTATATTGAAAACATTTCACAAGGGTGGAATTCTCTTTTCTTGGGTTGTCTTGGTGGCGGTTTTTTAATCATTGATATAGCATTTTTGGTATTTACATGCAGGTAGGGTTCTGTTTTCCAACAGTGTGGATGAGTGTATGAACATATGCATTATGCATGTAGAATAAGCATGCTCAGTAGACTAGACACTGGTTGCCTTTGTGCGTGTACCCTTTGGGGATGCAGACTAAAATTGGTGCCTAAAATGTAGGCAGCCCAAAAGTGGGTTAGACTCAGGAGGAGGAACAGGGCTCTCTCTAGTAACTGAACTCAGCTGGGAAGTGGGAGACTCAGGTTCCAGGTGCCTTTGCCCAGAAGGGGTTTGAACTTGTATCCTTTTGACTTCCCAGCACAGTGCTGTCATCACTAACAACACAGGTCAAGCATTATCCTGGTTTGCTGCATAAATGACCAGAAGCAAGTAGAATGCTATCTTCTGAGTGAATTTGATTGGAAAGTTTTCCAACAGCAAGATATATATATGTTCTTGGCAAATGTTTAGGGATCTATATATAAAGTATTTTGAAAATACTTTGTAACGTTCCTAAAGTGAGTTCACTTTTCAATGGTTAGCTAAGGAGTTCTAGAAAGAATATAAACGAAAAGCTATTTCAGGCATGGAGTGATAAATAAAAATAATTAGATTGTATAATAGGACATTGAAATAAAAGATATTACTATGTTGGAGGCTAGTTAGAATTTCTCAAAATGACAAGTACAAGAAAGGAAACTAGAAATCAGGTTAATGCGGTGTGTAGGAAGCTTGATCACTTCTTTCTAGGATTTCTTTATACATGACATTTTTATATATGGAATGTGTTTATGCCATTATCCTAAAAGAGGGTGTCATATCAGTTAGGAAGACTTCAGAGTTTTTTTGAGGCCCCTAGGAGCATAAAGGGTGTGGGCTTTTTTGGCAGTGTCTTAAATGGCTTTACAGTCAACTACTGAGCTGTATGTCACACTTCCCCCTACTTAGACTCTCAGTTTTACCCCCTCCTACATGCTAGGGTTCTTCAACTCTCAATTCCCTACATTCCTTTGACTGAATTCTCTGCTCCCATCATGTGGCTATATATGCAGTCCCAGATTAGAGAGTATTCTTACTGATCTCTTCTTACTTCATTCATGCCATCATATATCCCATTTCCATGACTCAGGTCTTTCTGTGCTGCCTCAGTCATCAACACTATCTACTACTTTTCTAGGCCTTTTTAGTAGCAGGTTTATTCCACAGTTTTGTCTTTTTGCAGCAAGACTTTTAGTTTCAGCTTCTATTATCTGCGTGGGAAACAGTTTTTTCATGAAGGCAGAAAAAAATTAGACTTTATTGTACTTTATCGGATCCCATTCTTTAAGGAGGGTAGTTTGGCTAGATTGTGGTATGATGAGCAATAATCTATATATTTTGTGTTTGTGCATTGTATGTTGCAGAAATGAGAGGGGTTAGAGTATCAGGCCAAATTTTGCTGATACATTTGTAATACTGTTACTCTTTTTTTGGAATGACTGATATGGAAAATTGAACTTCTTGAACTAAAGAAGGAGGACCCTTACTTCCTCTTATGCAAGTGAATCTTCTGTAGAGAGAAAAATAGAGTAGCTTTGCAGGAAAGAACTTGGAAACCTATATACAGGTATTTTACTTCTTCTGTACAATGAGGGGTAGAAATACAGAGCTTGAGGTTTTCTGGGTATTTGAGACTTTTAAATATTTCCTAGCATCATGAATGCTGTTACAGGGATACCTTCCAGAGATACAAATTACACTGCTGCAATCTGTGGCTGAATAAACAGCTGAGTGGGAGTTATTTCTTTCAAAACAGTTTAACAAATGAAATTGGGGAGGAGCCTCCAGACATCTGAAATGCTGCTGAGCCGAGCAAGAGTTTTGAGATGTTGTAAGCTGCTGATACTTTGTTCTAGAGATGCTGCCAAAACTGCTTTCAGACATTTGCCTCTTTTACTTTAATGTTCGGTGCTTCTAGGATTTGAAGAATTTGAACTGCCCTTGTTAAATTCCTGCTACTTAGGTTTTCCTTCAGCTATTGCTTTTCTTTAGACTTTCACATTTGAAAAAGAAGGTTAATCTGAGGTTTGTGTTGGCTGAACAAGGGAGCAAGAAGAGAGATACTTTTAAAAATGTTGCTGGGATTTGGAAATTTGAAATTTTGGTGAATTTGGCTGGCAATATCTTTTCCTTTCTGTGGCACATCCCTATTTTAATTTTAGGTGTTCAGTTTTTTGGAGATTACTTACCTGTCTGGAGGCTTCCAAAATTTTATAAAAGGAAACACCACCTTTCTTTTTTCCTCATTTTTTTTAACTGAAAGCAGTCATGCACTGTTCAAGTACTGTTCATTTCACCTAACTATCTCAGTGAAGGCAATACAAGTATTGTCGAAGAGTAAGTAGGATGAGATCTATAATACTTCTCATCTTAAAAACAAAACAAAAAACTCCTCCTTAAAAATCACATTATTGGGCGAAGACAGCTGCAGGGATTTAAGCTTAAATTGGTTAGAAACTTTATCCTTATTTTTCATATTTTCATGCCTTATTCCAGACCTTTGGATCAATTGAAATGAAATATTAATCATATACAATATTTTATTAAACACTGAATCAACCTTCAGAATAAAACTAATACCTTAATGAACAAAGAATCATTCCTTTAATACAAACAGAGTGGAATGGAGTATTTTAAAATCTAGCACCTTTTATACCTGACAATCTCAATGCTTCACACAAAATGGATTTTAAGATTAAGTTTTAGATACCTACTTTGAAATTTCACTTAACTGGACAAGGCAGATTGGATTGTTAGTTGAATATTTTAAAATGCCTAGTTTTTTCCCCCAGACTTTATTGTTTTGAAGACTGTAGTAACTTTTTGACAGATCAGTTGTAGCTTATCTGAGGAAGAAATATTAGGCCAATGCCATTGTTGGTTAAATTAGTGTTAATCTAATCCATAATAAACCATGACATCAAACTTGCTGCTATTTGTCCAGTTGGATGATAAGGTACTCCAGGCAGTCTGTTATAAAGTTTTATACAACATCATATTCTTTCATAACAGGATGAAGAATGGTCTTACGTGAATAGCTTTTTGGTTCCTTTTCAGGCTCGTCCCACATATCCCGCCTACCATAAAAATTCCATTTAAAATTGGCAGAATTCTCTCTGTGGATACCACAAGTTGCCATACATATCTTGAAACTGCTGGATAGCATAGTTACTTGTAGAAGAGAGCTGTTTTCTTTTTCTTTACCTTGATTGTATAAAATTCACTTTCCTTCCCTTTTTTCAGTTAGTAGTTTTTCTTCTTTCTTTTTCCCCCAGCACAGTTAAGATGAGGAAGCCTTTTCCATATGGAGTGAAAATGGGTGGTGAAAACTTTGGTATAGATCTGAGGACAGAGCAGATCAAACATTTCTTGGACTAGAATAATACAACAGCTACTTGTGCTAAGAGGGCAGCTCTCAGAAAAGAAACGAATTTGCAGTTGCACTTCTATATTGATATGAAATGCTATTTTGCTGTGAAGTAGGTGGTGTTAACCACACTTTTACAAATGTAAAATGCAGGTAAATTTATAGGGGAATGTTAAGTAGCTTGCTCAAGGTCACAGTCAAAGCGTGGAATAAAAGTACTCATCCTTTGCAGTGACCAGTAAACAAGTTTCCCACCTGTTCTGTAATTTTTGTTTTTTAACCCAAATCAGCTTATTATTTTGCTTTAAAATGTTTCTGCCTCTATCTGTGTTATATTTCAGTTTAAGATGACTGCTACTTTTCTATTTGTAGTATTCAGATACCTTGAATACTTTAATTTTTTGGGAAGAACTTGTTAAGGTCTAAATTATTATTTCTGTTTTCTCCATTTTACAGCCATCTGGACTCTAAATTTAAATGGATGACCTGAATTCTAACTCTTAGCAGAGCCTGAACTACCTAATTCAGTTGTGTCTGATTCATCTGGCTCCATGGGATGGATCCACAGTGCAGGCCCAAACCATGGGAATGTCACCTGGGCCTCGGGGCTGGAATTTGGCAGCTTTAACTGTTGCAGCTCCCGAAACTGTGGTAGCTGCCACTTCTTCCACTATCAATTTCCTTCCCAGCTGACTAAATGATGCAGCTCCATGCTCTGGAGCCAGCCTGATGGGCTGTCCACAGATCTGGAAATTTGGTGGGAGGACAAGCAGTATTGTTAATTGCTATTAATTGCAAGAGCCATGGCAATTAACACTGTCCCTGCTTGCCACACTGCCAAATTTCTGGACCAGTTGGGAGCCCTGTATGACACGACTGGATCTTGGTAACCCCTGGCCTAGTTTAATAAAACTATTCTATTAGAGAAGCATCTGTTCTGATTAATGATAAAAACTGGCAGGTACATTTTAATAGACTTGAGTTATTCAGTTCAACTGAAAATAATATAGCATTGACACTGATAGTAAGTTAACACATTTAAAGAAATATATGGAGGAAAAAATTACATTGCACATTTAATTATTACTGAAATGAGATTGTTTTCCATTTGTGTATATGTGGGTTTTTAATGACCAGACCTTAGTTAGCTGTTTTAAAAGTTTGAACGAAGCAAATTGATTTCCTAAGTTTCTTCTGATTAAAAAAAAAATTCTTACTGAATCTTATTGACTCAGCTAGTTTACTACAAGGAATTACTTTCAGAGATGCTGGTATCAAATGATGAAAGAATCATGTGTACACATTGGAAATATTGCCTATGGCATGTTGCAAAGGAGATATTAAAAACTTACTATCTAGAAAAAACAGCTGTCTGCAACTTCAGACGAAGGAAAATATATACAATAGGTTTTCCTTGGAAAACTGATTGTTACTTTGCTTTACTGGGGATCTGATGTAGGCACTTTTTGAGATTGTGGTGTGGAACCATAGGGTAGGCTGCAGTAATTTTCAGGTTTCTTAATGTAAATCTTTTCCTCTCACTCCTTTCTTGTACCAACCAATATTTAGCATGGGTTCTCCCTCCGTTTCTTTTAAGTTCTTAAATGCTGTGAAAGGAATTCTATACTTAGTATAGATTATGCATCTATGGCTATATTTTCCTGAAGATGTGCATTGACAATGCAGAACAACGCTGGAAATTCATGGGTGATTGACATGCACATTCAACCGATCAGCATGCGATAGACAGAATTGCAGCAAATTCTTTGTCACTTTCTAGAAGTCAGCAGTGTAAAACTCCTTATTTTTGTGATTATTCTTTTGGGTTATGTCTATTATTTTATTATCCTCCTGTACCCTATTTGCACAGTTCAATACATCTGTCTTCTTTTGGAGCTGGTCTTTGCAAACCTCTGGTACAACAGAGAGAGAGGATTTCGATTGGCCTCTCTGTTCCATTGGAAATGCCAGGGCAAGTCTATAGAGCCCAAGAGATAGATGAAGCTATAAGAACCTTTATTTTTAGCTCATCAGCTTTGATTCCTGCCCAGTGTAGAGCTGCTCAGTATTTTTGTCATGTAATTGCCAGTGTTCATATTGGGCAGATATCGACATAAAAGTCATTGTTGTAATAGCTGTACTTGTTGGAAGTCTCTGCAGAGGAGGCAGTAGAAGAATATCTTTAATGATAAAAACATATAGGCAGACAGTATGAAAGGAAATTTGAATGCATGTTTCCAGTGCCTACCCATATAGGGAATTTTGAGTCCAGGATGTTATTCTACCCCTTATGTAGTAAAGTAAATGGGAGATGCAGCAAGTCATCGGTCACATTTTGGGGCTTCACTTTGGGTTGTCTAATTGATTTGTCTTGACTTAGACTCTTCAGAGCAATGGAAACCCACAGAAAACAGAGTTAACATGCAGGCTTGTTTTAACAGGTTTTTCATACACAGTATACTCTCAGTAGCTCAGTCCAGGAGATACACAGAGTTACTTAGTAGTAGTATCTTAGAGTCTTTTTGTATGCTTCTCTTAAAGGGTCCTCATCAGTTACTTAATGGTGCATGAATACAATATGTGAGAAGACTCCACAATAAAAGTTAAATAATAGCAATTTTAACAGCATAAGTGTTGTCATATATTTTCAATGTTGAATTTTATAAAATAAACATAAATATATATTTAATCTTTGAAGCAATTAAAACATCAAATGCTACTGTTTCCAGCTCAGAGAATGAATTTAAAAATGTATTTTAAAACGCAGTTTCAAGCATCAAATGTTTTTGAAAAACATTTTAAGAGCTTTGGAGGGGCACTGAATATCAATGGGGCAATCCTTCTGAGATGTTATAGAAGGATTACTGAGACTCAACTGGCCATCTGACTACTATCCCATGCTGCTTATCCATGTGGGCACCAATTATACTGCCAGGGGAGACCCTGAGCAGATCAAAATTGACTGCAGGACTCTGGGAAGAAGGGAGAAGGGGACAGGGGGCTCAGGTGCTGTTCTCGGTCCTTCCAGTCAAGGGGAAGGGACTGAGCACGAGTGTGTGCATCCTGCGGATCATTGCATGGCTGCGCAGATGGTGTTGTCAGCAGGGCTTTGGCTTCTTGAACAATGGGATGTTGTTCCAAGAAGAAGGATTCCTAGGAAGAGACAGAATCCACCTGACAAAGATAGGGAAGAGCATCTTTGCAGGCAGGCTCACTAACCTAGTGAGGAGGGCTTTAAACTAGGTTCACCAGGGGACAGAGACCAAAGCCCTGAGGTAAATGGGGAAGTAGGTGACCTGGAAGAAGCCCAAGTAGGAAGAGGTAATGGGGAAGGTGTTCTCATTCTTCCTGAGAAGGTAGGGAAATTGGCTAGTTACCTCAGGTGTCTGTACACAAATGCACGGAGCCTGGGAAACAAACAGGAAAATTGAAAGTCCTTTCACATTCACAGAACTATGACATGATTGGAATAACAATGACTTGATGGGATATCTTGCATGACTGGAGCGCTGTCATGGATGGTTATAAACTCTTCAGGAAGGACAGGAAAGGGAGAAGAGGAGTTGTTTTTTATGTAAAAGAGCTGTGCAATTGCTCAGAGCTTCAGTATGAAACTGGAGATAGGCCTGTTGAAAGTCTCTGGGTTTGGTTCAGAGGGGAGAGCATCAAGGGTAATATTGTGAGCGTCTTCTACAGACCACCAGACCAGGAGGCGGAGGTGGATGAGACTTCCTTCCAGCAACTAGTAGAAGTTTTTTGCTCACAGGCCCTGGTTCTCATAAGGCACTTCAGTCACCTTAACATTTCCTGGAAGATCAAAACAGCAGTGCATAGACAATCCTGGAAATTTTTTGGAGAGTGTTGGGGACAATTTCCTGGTGCAAGTGTTGGAGAGGCCAACTAGGGGCTGTGACATTGTTGATCTGCGGCTAACAAACGGGGAAGAACTATTGGCAAATGTAGAAGCTGATGGCAACTGGGGCAACAGTGACCATGAAATGTCTGAGTTTGAGATCCTGAGGGAAGGAAGGAAGGAAAGAGAGCAGCGGAGTAAGGACCCTGGACTTCAGAAAAGCAGACTTTGACTCACTCATGGGCAGGATCCTCTGGGAGGCCAGTCTGAGGTGGGGAAAGGAGTACAGGGGGAGCTGTCTGTACTTTAAAGAAACCTCACTGAGGGTGCAGTATTATATACTTAAAGCATATATTGTGTATTAGAAAAGCAAGCTGGATCTTTTTCAGGGGATAAGGCAAAATGCTGCCTTTATTGGGAATACAAAAGATTAAAAGATTAAAATATTATTTCCTTATTGAAAATATAAAGATCTTAAATCTTTACACGCTTGCGTGCGTGCACACTCTCTCTCTCTCTTTCTCTCTCCCTACCCTCCCCACCCCCGGGTTCTGCCCATGCTAAAATCTTACCAGTCGTAGTTGCTCAAGTCAGTTTGGCAGCCAGACAAGTTGACACGAGGAGAAAGGAGTGGAGCTTCTATTGGACGTGTACTGATGCTTCACTGTGTGGAGAACAGACCCAAAGTCTTTTTATTCTCACCCATCTTTTATAGTAGCTGTTTTCCATGTAAGTTTATGATCCTTGCTGTGTCACGGTGTGTTAGCTATCCTTATGTTAGGCGTGGGATCGAGCCTTCCTTTTTTGGACTTTTTTTCCTTCTTTTTTGCTGCGTTGAGATAATGAAATATTTTTGTTGGTATTGGGCGATTTGTTCTTGCTTTGGGTTCTGTGATCTTTAGCTGTTGAATTAGGCAGATCTCTGGCTGTGTCAACAGGAGGTTACTGTAACGTTTTGGCTGTTAAACTCTCTTATCACATGCGTACCACATTCACACGCAAGGGAAAAAGTAACAGGATGGCTTTTACACATAGGTAAAATGAAATGCAGTTTTACCTAAGGCTAAGTTGTATAGTTATTTAAGCAATATGAAACTGAAAATGGATATTACTTATTTAAAAGATTTAAATGATAAGTAATAAATTAAGAAGATAAGTGACTTCTAAAAAAGCAACGTTACCTGTAGCTCAGTACCAGAAACAAATCATTCTGAGGTGCAGAAAGACAAGCGACATGTCAGAAGACCAACTTGGCTTAGTAGGGAATTCTTTAGTGAGCTAAAACACAGAAAGTAAGCTATAAGAAGTGGAAACTTGGACGAACAACTAGGGAGGAGTACAAGAGTATTGCTCGGGCACGTAGGAATTAAATCAGAATGGCCAAAGCGCAACTGGAGTTGCAGCTAGCAAGGGAAGCGAAGGGTAACAAGAAGGGTTTCTGCAATTATGTCGGCAGCAAGAGGTGGATCAGAGAAAGTGCAAGTCCCTTACTGAATCGGGGAAGCAACCTAGTGACAAATGATGCATGAAAGGCTGAAGTACTCAATGCCTTTTTCACCTCAGTCTTCACAAGCAAGGTCAGCTTCCAGACTACCGCACCTGGCAGAACAGTTTGGGGAGGAGGTCAGCTATTGACACTGGTGGAAGAACAGGTTAGGGACTATTTAGGCAAGCTGGACATGTACAAGTCTATAGGCCTGGATGGGTTTCACCCGAGGGTGCTGAGGGAGTTGGCTGATGTAATTGCAGAGCCAATGGCCATCAACTTTGAAAACTCATG
The DNA here is from genome assembly GCF_030867095.1 of Alligator mississippiensis. Classification (NCBI taxonomy): domain Eukaryota; kingdom Metazoa; phylum Chordata; order Crocodylia; family Alligatoridae; genus Alligator; species Alligator mississippiensis. The sequence goes on along the minus strand of NC_081836.1, from coordinate 42,201,968 downwards.
GCAATCAGGAGAGGTCCTGGATGACTGGAAAAGGGCAAATATAGTGCCTGTCTTTAAGAGTGAGAAGAAGGAGTATCCAAGGAATTACAGTATCACGTCAGTAATTGGAAAAATCATGGAGCAGGTCCTCAAGAAATCCATTTCTAAGCATGTGGAGGAGAAGGTGATTAGGGACAGTCAGCATGGATTCACCAAGGGCAAGTCATGCCTGACCAACCTAATTGCCTCCTATGATGAGATGTCTGGTTCTGTGGATGCAGGAAGAATGGTGGATGTGATATACCTAGACTTTAGCAAGGCCTTGGATATGGTGGATATATGTAAGGTGGATAGGAAACTGGCTGGGTCATCAGGTTCAGAGGGTAGTAGTCAATGGCTCAGTGTCTAGTTGGCAGCCAGTCTCAAGTGGAGTGCCCCAAGGGTTGGTCCTGGGACCAGTTTTGTTCAATGTCTCCATTAATGACATGGAAGATGGGATGGAGTGCACCCTCAGCAAGTTTGCAGATGATACCAAGCTGGGGGGAGTAGCAGATACACTGGAGGGTAAGGCTAGAATTCAGGGGGATCTAGACAAATTAGACCAAAAGAAATCTCATGAGGTTCAATAAGGACAAGTGCAAAATCCTGCACTGAGGATGGGACAATCCCATGTGCCACTACAGTCTGGGGACTGACTGGCTAAACAGCAGCTCTGCAGAAGAGGACCTGGGGGGTTACGGTGGACAGTAAGCTGACTGAGCCAGCAGCGTGTCTTTGTTGCCAAGATGGCTAACAGCATTCTGGACTGCATTAGTAAGAGAGTTGCCAGTATATCGAGGGAAGTGATTCTTCCCCTTTCTTCAGCACTGGTGAAGCCACATCTGGAGTACTGTGTCCAGTTTTGGGTCCCCAACTACAGAAAGGATGTAGATAAATTGGAGAAAGTCCAATGGAGGGCAACACAAATGGTTTGGGGGCCGAGGCACCTAACTTCTGAGGAGAGGCTGAGGGAACTGGGCTTATTTAGTTTGGAGAAAAGAAAACTGTGATGTGATTTAATAGAAGCCTTCAACTACCTGAAAGAGTTTGAAAGAGGATGGAGCTAGATTTGTTCTCAGTGGTAACAAATGACAGAACCAGGAGCAATGCAGTTGCAGCAAGGGAAGTTTAGATTAGATATTAGGAAAAACCTCACTAGGAGGTAAGGAGGTAATAAAGCACTGGAACAGGTTACGCAGACAGGTTATACAATCTCCATTCTTGGAGGTTTTTAAGACCCAGCTAGACAGAATCTTGGCTAGGATGATGTACTTGGGGATGGTCCTGCTTTGAGCAGGGGGTTGGACTGGATGACCTCCTGAGGTCCCTTCCAACCCCAAGTTCCAATGATTCCATGATAACCTTAAAATATTGATGGTTTTACAAAAATCATTTGAAACATGACACAAAAAGTGCCATGTTTACTTTAGCTGCTGTTTTGAATAGCTAACTATTAAAAAGCTTTTTGTCCAGCCACATGTTTTTAGATCTATAAATACTGAAATGCTGCCTACTTATAGACTGGGACAAATTGGTTCTCTTTAGAGCCGAGGCAAAGCTTCCTGCTGCAGGAGGAATGCTGTGGATTTTTGTTTTTGCTTTGTATTTCTCTTTTGTTTTTTAGAGACTATATCAAACCTTGATTTTATAAAGTAATAACAGAATATTTCCAATAATATTTTCTGTTTGTATTAGCATATTTTAATATTCATATTTGACAGGCAATTAATGTAATTCTTAATTTTGGTGTTAAAATAAAGTGTATTCTTAGCCTTGGAAAAATCTCTGGATAACATGCTTATATAAAATGTTTGCAAATTGTTTTGTATCTAGACTGGTATGCAATTATCCCAGGAATGGCATGTTGCTCTGACTGTACATCAAGACACTGCACAATAGCTCCCGTTTACTGGTTTCTTGCAAGTGATTTTCTATAATCTTGCAGTAAATAGATATTGTTGACATTGTATTTACTACACAGGTCATTGAACTGTCTCATGTCATTGCTCATACTAGCGTTGTAGGGTTCAAATACTGTATTTTTTCATATACAACACACTCCTCCCCCCCCCCCCCCCCCGAAAAAACAGTTGCTGAAAATTGGGGTGTGCATTGTAAGCAAGGAAGTACATTAGTGGCAGTTTCTGTTGCTTTAGCTTCTGCTGGGTAAAAGTGCAAATAACTGTATGTGCTTCAGGGGAATAGATCAGTGAGGATGCTTGGCTCTCTAGCTGGTGTGGCTCAGTAACTTACAACAAGGAAAGAGCTTTCTTTTCATTTTACCTTTCAGAAACAAGGTATGTATCTTATGCCACGGCATGTTGTATGCAAGAAGTTATGGTATGTCTTAAATGCAGTTACTTTTCATGGAAATTAAGGATTCAAGTTATTTTATTAAGGTAATAATCTTTTCTGAAAAGGAAATCAAAACCAATTGATTTATGAGGTAGTACAACCCTAATGATTCACTAAGGATTTAATTCAGGGATGAAAGGAAAATATCACAGCATATGTTACATATGAATTCAGCATTAGATTTTGTCACTCTTACTCATATGGAGCTGTGCACAGCCCCCCAGTATGAGTTAGAGTAATGGACTCTGGTCCTTAATCGGTAGTATTTAAGTGTTGCCAGAAACATTGCTAAGGAAACCATTTTGTAGATGCTTAGCTTTGTTCCCCATTGCCCTGAACCTAGTATAGTATTTTTAACTGGGTGCAAATATCTGCCACTCTCACTTGGTATAATATTCAGTTGCTTTGTACCAAGGTAAATAATTGCACAAGGGATTTACATAGATTAACGTTTATTGTCTTGTTTTAACTCAAGTTAACTGACAGCCAGGTAACTCAAGCTAATAAGCAGCATTATAGATATTTCTCTAGGCACTCTGCAGTAATTTATTCCAAAGCCCAAGATAAGGTGAAACAAACTTTTTGGAGTGTTTCTAAAGTACAGCTGTGTTAGTCAACTTGAGTTAACAGCCCCTCTATTGACTTCATTTAAAACAGGATCATAGACTCAGTCTAGACAATAAAAAAGAAAAGAGCAACAGAAACTCAGGCTTGCAGAAAGTAACATTTATCCTTTCATATTAAAGATTTTTTTGGATGAGTGATACATTGAGGCCATCCTTTTGTTTTCTGTTTTTACAGCACATAGCACAATGGGGTCCCTTGATTACAAGCATCTAAGTGCCATGATAATATAAATAATAATAGAAAAGCTCATGAAAAAATAAATTGTTCTGTCTTCAGAACAGGGTTTGAATGGTGTTTGATAAACATTGTTTTGCTCATTAATTCTCCATTCTGTGTACCAAATGATGCAGGGATCCTGTGGAAAAATAGTGTGAGATCATATAATTAAAGACTGTCAGAACACAAACACAGTAGGAGCTTGGATCAACGTTGACTGGTAACATTAATTAGGAATTTCCTACCTTTTGAGTGAATCACTCTGTGACTTTAGAAATGGTTTTTACGTATATAAAGTGTGCAATTTTTAGGCGTTTTTGATAAAAAAAACAAACTGAAAAAAAATTAAAATTCAGTCGTGCAGTTACATTGACATCCACAAAGGTCCTCAGGAAGATTGAAACCCTTGGATATACCACAGAGTAGCTGCTAGCAGTAGTATGCAATTGGTGTAGTATGGTCTTGGTGGCAGGGAGAGGGAGGCAGAAGAGCTTTGCTCTGTACAGTCATATTTATCTCATATATGGTAGGTACAGACATTGTGTGCTGAAATCTCAGCATCTTGCATCCTCCCTTCTGTAACAGAAACTACTCATTCCACTGGGTTATGATTCTGCACAGTATGTAGGGCTGAGGAACAGAAAGTTCAACTGATTTCACAATGAAGTAGAAAAATTCTATTTGGTCCATCGGTGATTCAACTCTAAATGTTCCTTTCGTTTCCCTTATCTCACAAGTATTGCTTGTTCAGTAAGTACAAATTCTGTGGTTCTCTCCTTAAATCTCACCCTCTCCCAAAAGAGAGCTTCACACACACACTACTTTTTTGTAAGAGCTGAATTAGAAAGAAATAATCATGTGTCCTTTTTGTATTGAAAAGCATTTCTTTTTGGTATAATGACGACATTCACCAGGTTTTAATCCTTCATCTCTTCTAACAGATGTTGACATATACTATGCACTTTGTTTGAGGTCATGTTTTTCCTTTTCCTTTGGTCTGGGATTCTAGTTAATTCTTTGTCTCAAAAGTTGTGTACTTGTACTAAATGGAATTAGCAGTTGGTTTGGTGAAACTGCAGATGCACAATGATGGAATGTTTGCATTATGTTACCTTAATACAGTCTTTTTTTTCTTTTATTCTTTTACAATAGCAGCTTTTCAGTTACATGCTAAAAACTAAATGTAGTAATTTCCATATAGCATCTAGCCTCACTTATAGAAAGCATAGTAATTGTGGTTGTTTTTCTTTTTGCTATGGCAGGTCCCTGGAGATTTGAGTCAAACATCTGAAGACCAGAGTTTGTCAGATTTCGAAATGTGAGTTTGTAGTAAATGGTGATTATGCAAAATTTTGTCTTGTGGACAACTAATAAAATCCTGTTATTCACCTTTCTTATATTATCTCCAATAAGTGAATCACCAGTTGTGTAGTTCATAATTGGAAATAACGAAGGTAGCCTCAGAAGCTTTGTCTTGTTTTGAAGTAATCTTGGGTTCGAAGATTCAGATTAATGCTTAAACTAAGGATTCTTTGGGAGCTTATTTTATTCTTGAAATACATATTTTTAGCTCAATGGTCTGTTACAAATTGTAGCTGACAAAATCCCTGTTAGAAGGCTAATAGGTAGAGACCTACTGAATTCATGGTTGAAGTGCAGTGCATGGTGGCTCCTTTAATCTTGCAGGTTACCCCATACCCCCAGCTCTGCTGAATGATGGAGGGCTCTGCTTGTGGATCACTCCTGATCTGCAGGGAGGCAAAAACTGCAGTTTTAATTATGGCTTCATTTTTGCCTTCTGTCACTGATTGGCTGAGGGGCCCTGGATGGCCCTGCAGTTTGCTGGCAGGGAGGCAAAAACAGGGCCATGCTTAAAACCACAGTTTTATCTTCCCTGCTGATCAGGAGAGAGTAGTAGGGTCCTCCACTAAGCAGTGAAGTGTGGGGGCAAGGGGCAAGGTGTACATGGTGAAAGATGTGAGCTTAAAGGAGTCGCCATGCACTCTATTTCTTCTGTGAATTCAGTAGGTACCTATTGATAAGGATTAATGATATAATTAAAAAGTAATTTTTGTTTTCCTCCTCTTTGGTAATATTCTTTTAAAAATATTATCCCTCTGAAGAAAACGGACATTAGTGTAACACAAAAAAGACGTCCTTTTTACACAACAGTGTTAAGTGTAGTGTGAATACAGTTGCACTAACAATCTGGCACTCTTGCCAGAGTTGTGTTACCGTGTTGTTTGCAGTTTTCTTCCTTTTTTCTGGAATTCCTATGACTAACTGATGGAAAGTTAATTTATGCATCTGTCTTGGCGCGGGGTCCCCAGGGATAGCTGTGATGACCCTGGGGCTCCGTGACCATGCCTGCTCCGACCTGCAGGCACCTTCTAAATCTCTCCTGCCACATCTTGTTGAAATAACAAGTTGGGAGGCTGCCCAAAGTTTGTGTGGTTATGGTCCTGCTGAGTCCCACTAGATCCTGATGATCTTGGATCCCTTGCTGGGTCTCACTCAAAGTCAGTGCTTCTCAAGACACCCTAAGCCTTATGGGATAGAAGGTTGGCTCCAAAATCATCCCTTTATGATGTCCCATGCCTCACTGATTATATATAACCATTGTCTCTTTTGATGAGGCTGCAGTCTAGCTCAGCCTCCTGTTGTCACTGAGCCCTTGGTCCCAGTAGTGGCTCCTTCTGATGCCGGGATCTCTCCACCCCCTGTAGCAATGCCCTCACTGGTGCTGGGCTCCTTGCAAACCTCATGAGGCCTCCTCTTCCCCAAATAGCCTCATTGCAGTCCATTGCATTCAAATAACAAATACAAGCCCCTGGGCTATATCATAACAACAGCAATAACATTGGAGATCACACTCTGCCCCTTTAAGAAGGTGAGCTTCTCCCTCAACAATGCGTGCCTCCTAGCCCCAGATACTTTAGGAGCTCCTAGAGCCCAGTAGTCTTACCAGCAGCAGAATAGGCAACCAAGCATCTCCAAGTAGCATTTCTGCAACAGCTCCCTCCCCCTGGCTGCTGACAGAGAACTAACCCCCTGCTACTCCCAGCCCTGAGGCTTATATGTGCCCAGGGCCCTGTTTCCTTCCAGTCAGCTGACCAGGTGCAGGTGCCAGCTAATAACCTGATTAGCCTGCTGCCAAGGCAACCTGCAGCTGTGGAGCCCTGCCTAGCTCTCAGGGCTCCCTAGCTAAACTGCCTCTGCTCTTGAAGGAGCAGGCACACCTTAGTTCCCTGTCACAGCATCTTAAAAAGTTGGAACTAATATGATACTGTTACTTATGGAGGCTTAACCCCCCCCATAGTTTAAATTCTACTGCTTTCTGAAAATACAGAATTTGAAACATTTTGTAATTAATTTTTGGAGAACTATTAATGTTACACTAATGCAATAAATGACATTTAAGTAATCCAATCTATACCAACAGTTAAACATACAAGACCCCCAAAATCAATCTTTTTGGGTTATCTGGCTATTGAGGAAGTCATTAATATACTTCCAGTTCTTTGGCTTAAATTTTTTTTTATTATTATTAGCAAGTTTTCTTAATTTGTCTATAGAACAGCAGCAGTATAATAATTGAGGAACCTTCAGGAGTTCATCAATATACCATAATTATTACCTGTAGAGGTGCACCGGTATATTGGTTCATATTGGATAGGCACTGCTAAAAGGAAAATTTACATTATTGGAATTGGCTTTTTTTGGTGGGTATAACTGATAATATCACTGATAAATGCCATGTGCATGCGTGCAGCCACAGCATTCACGTGGACAGGAATGCAGCCAGGCAGCTTGGAGAGCAGTGTCTAGCCAGTAAGTCTGTGGGGGTGAAGGGATGTGGGGGGGGCAGATTGAGGCCCCCACACTGAGGGACGGAGTGGGGTTTGGCCAGGGGCAGGTGCTGCCCAGCTGGGGTGGGCCAGCGTGAAGGATGGAGCTACGGGCAGCTCATCCAGGAGGTGTGGAGGGAGGAGGAGAAGGATGGGAGGCTCCCCACTGCAGCATGCACCCCCGGGGGGAGGCATGGGGGGCATGTGTCCCCTGGTTATGTGCCAAGTGTGAGGGCAGGCTGCCCATGGTAGGCTCAGGGTCAGGGGCTGTGCCAGCCTCTTCCCAGTAGTGGGGTGGGCTGGAGCTGCACTCAGGGTGGGCGGGGGCGGGGCAGACAGCTCTGGGAGGGGAAGCTACAGGATGTGCTACAGCCACCCCAAAATTCCCCATAGCCCCCCTTCCCAGTGCCGCCACCATCCATCCTGTCCCCACCCAACCCGAGTACAGCCCTAGCCCAGGCCCTCAGCTGGAAAGAGGCCAGTGCAGCTCCTAGCCCTGAGCCCACCCTCACCCCTTGCACTAATCTCCCTTGGGGGTTTGCACTGTGGTGGGGAGCCCCCCTCCAATCTCCATGCACTCCCGGATGAGCCGCCCACAGCTCTGTCCTGTGCCCTGCCCTGCCCCACTAGGCAGAAGCTGGCTCTGCCCCAGCCCCACTCCCTCCCTCACTATCGGGGCCTCGATCTGCCCCCCTCACTCTTTCCTTCCCACATGCCCCTTCCCTCCCACAGACTTACCAGCCAGATGCTGCTCTCCAAGCTGTCAGGCTACATATCAGCAATTGGATTGGTATCGGCTGATACGGCTGGTTAAGAATCGGCCATCAGTATCACCCAAAAAAATCTTTATTGGTGCACCCCTAATACCCTTTACACATAAGAAGGGTTTTTCAAGCTTTGTTAATATGTTGCTCCTGAAATTAAGATTGACAATAAAACTAGTAATGAGTGTTAATTGTAGGGTGTATAGTCAATGACTAGACATCAACTAACTTGATGTTGTTTTGATAGGTTCCATTTTTCTTTAAAATTGGACAAATTTATAAAACAATATTTAATAAAGAATACAAAAACACCACAATAGTTACTCGCGAAGCTGCCCACTACCACTTAGCCTCCCCTAGAAAATACTTAGGAAAGCAAATTTATTTTGCAGCATGATTTACTTCTATAGCAAATTTTGGCTCTCATTAATTAGGCAGGTGTCAAAGTTTGCAGTTGAGATCCCATCTGATGTCCTTGTAACTAAATCACAGGACTGCAGGCTTAAATGTTACCAGTGATCTAAATTGTAATGGTGCAATATGCAGAGAGAGGGCCACACCTACTTAACACACTGAAGATTAAAATTTGTTTAAATAAGAAGCTGGCAGTCAGTACCCATTATGAGTACAGATGTTTCCCTAGTAGAACCACTTCTCTGAGCAGGTGGGCTTCTATATTCAGCACCAGCTGCATTTTCCTGCTTGTTAGGGGATCCAGAAAAATATAGAGATGGCATCCAGTACCAAGTCTTTACTTCCATACCAACATCAGCCATATTTGATGGAGTCCCCTATGTAGGGAGACTAGTACTGCAGTAAGGGCAGTGCTAGTAATGCACTGGCACCAGATGCCCTCCCACAGGGGGTGCCAAACCATATAGACAGTGACAGAACCCTGTGCAGAGAGGGGCCAGGGAAAGTGGGTACTACCACTTTGAGAGCAGCAGCTGCACACAGAGCCCAGCTTCCATTCTCCCTATGTGCCTTCCCACCTCCATTCCCACTCCTGACCACTTCGCTTTAAGTCTCAGCCAGGAGTGGGTCTCACAGGCCACTTCCTGTGAGGCAGGATGGATCGATCCCAGCACACACCTGAGCACTGCTGCCCACCCTGCCCTGCCACTGCAACTCCCAGCAGAATGGGCCAAGTTCCTGCCCCAGTCCCATGTTGAGAAGAGGCCAGCTTGAGCCCAGCTGAACCCTCAGGCACCAAATATGCCTGGCTTGTCCCAGCCCTGGAAGGAACCGCCTGCATGTAGATACAGAGAGCAGTCATGAGGGTAGAGGCAGGAGGGATAAACATTTTTTATTGTATTTTTTCCATCAAGTTCTTGCCTCTTTTAATGTGTGATGCTGGACATGCAGAGGCTACAGCAACTGTGTGGGGATGTATGTTGTTTTGTGCTATATGTGTATTTGTATATACTTAAGGTGTTCCCATATTGTATCATACAAGTGTCTTCTATCAAAAAAAGGGAAATAGTAATACATAATATATTGTTACATAGTAGCATGTCGGGGTTGCTCTGTGTGTGACCTGCATCAGGTGCCAAAGTGTCTGGCTACAGCTCTGAGGATGATATTGAGCTTCTTCCCTAGAAACAGAAGTTATACATAAACTGGTTTCAGTCATCAGATACTGGTTTAAGCCTGTAACAGAACAGAAGTTCAGTGCACATAAACCATGTTCAAAATAGCTGAAACTGGTTTAAGATAAACCTTGGTGAATGTAGTATCGGGCTTAACTGATACAGGTCAAACCAATTTATGAAACTTCTGTCTCAGACCCCTTCCTGATTCAAGTTTAATCAGCATCCCCCAGCATCCCAGCATGCGTTCCAGCCCTGGTCTGGGCTGTGTTGCCTGCTCCAGCAGAGAAGGGTTTGGGAGCAGGGGGCGGGGAGGCAGGGACTGTCTCCCCACCAGGCAAACTTCATCTGGGGCCAGAGAGGGGGCTTAAACCCCGCTACTCCTGAGTACAGAGCTGCCCTGCCCTGCTAAACTTACTGCTGGTTGCAACTGTGGATTACAAATCCTGGAGGCACCTGGGAGCAGGAAGAGGAAGTGATGAGCACCCCTTCAGAGTCTTGCTTCTGTGATTGCAAATCCCAGAGACATCAGGGGGCAGCAGGAAGGGGAAGCAAACACATAGCCCATGCTGGCTACATGCCAGAGAGCCATGCTCAAGCACCCCCCTGGCTTTTGGCCTGAGTCACTGCAGGCATGTGGCTGCAAAAAGTAAATATCTGTTTACTTGTTAGTCAGTTTAATCTCTGCAGCTGAATCAATTCAGACTGTCTGTATTTAGCCCTTATGAATGGGCTGATCCTTGCAACCTCTAGTAGGCAACTTCTGGTATGGGTGAGAGAGAATGGCACGAGAAGGCATTTTGCTTGGCACATGTGCCTTGGGGCAAGTGGTGGGGAAGGGGCTGGGGCTATGCTGCCACAACAAGGATCAGGCCCCTTGCGGCTCCCCCGCCTTGTGCTCCAGGCATGCCAACATCTTGCAAATTGAGGCTGCCAGTGTTTTGGCACTCTGCCCAAAAATGTTGCCAACCTCTGCTCTAGAGAACTAGAAGAAAAATACCCTTTCATTTGGCAAACATTTTTCAAGTATATTTTTCAACCTGTTATATAGATCCTGTAAGATTCTTGGGTTCTTTTGGGTCTTATAAAAAAAATCATGCATATACAAAGTATTATAGCAAAAGGAAACTGAACAGAATGGGAAGAAACAGTTACTTGCATTACTGAAAAAAGGTTTAGAATTGGAAAGAAAGTTTTTCAGTTTTTGTTTGTTAACCAAATAATTTTGTAGATTCCTGTTTAGATTCAGACTTTATATACTATGCTTAATGATACTGAAAAATAAATTAGAGAGATCTGGCAAGAGAAATTAATAGCAGATGTAGCAACATGCGTTTTAGGAATGATTCCTTTAAAGAGGTTTGCTGAAGTTTATACTAATTGCAACTATCAGTATGCTTATCAAAAGAAACCAGTGGTTATGTTTAGGGACCTAACTAAATTAAGGCGGCAGATGGGCAGTTTTGCAGGCTGAGTGTGATGCTGACCTCCATTTTCATGGGTTTATTGCAGTGAGTCTTCCTCCTCCACTGATTGGCCAGGGGGCCCTGGCAGCCCTGCCCCTTGTCACTGTTTTGACAACAGGACTGCCTTTCATGCAGTCCCACCCCTCATCGCTGATTGGTAGAGAGGGCTGCCCTTCATGCTGCCCCAGCCTGTGCCACTGATCGGCATAGAGGGGCAGAGCCACATGAAAATCAGCCTTCTCAACTAATCAGTGGGGGAGAGAGGAGAGGTGGCTACCATCTTGGCCACTCCCCTTTGTGCTGACAGTCCCTCCTCCATCCCCGCATAGGCTGTGCAGCTGGGCTACAGCAGCTACTGGCTCCCATTGGGGAGCCAGTATTTTATTTTTAGTAAGTTGGGATTTTTTTTCCTGGTGATTCCATGCAAAGTCTGAATTTGCAGCAGAAGTGGGCTGTGCGGAGGCTCCTTTAATCTTGCAGATTTCCTTGTGCGCCTCCCCCGCCCCTGCCACTGATTAGCAGAGGGACCCTGTTGCTCACTGCTTGGTCCTGATTGGTGGGGAGACAAAAACCGCAGTTATAAATATGGCGCTGTTTTTGCCTTCTGGATGGTCAGCAGCAAGCGGTGAGGCTGCAAGAGCTCCTTGGCCAATCAGAGGCAGAAGACAAAAACAGCACCATATTTAAAATTGCGGTTTTTGCCTCCCTGCCAATCAGGAATGACTGGTGAGAGGAAAAAATGGTGTCATATTTTAAAATCATGGTTTTTGCTTTCCTGCTGATCAGGACTGGGGGGGGGGGGGGTCCTCTGTCAATCAGTGGGGGGGTCGGTGGGCTGCCTGGGGGAATCAGCAAGATTAAAGGAGCCGCTGTGCAGCCCATTTCTGCCACAAATTTGGTAAGTATCTAGCCATGAGACTCAGAACTAATGCTAAGTTCTGAATTTGTGTCACCTCTGTTTTTAAAAACTTGGGATCATATCTGTTAGCATAGCTATAAATTAAATTCGGTTTCTAAGGTTTGTTCCCTTGGTGTGAGACATGATGAACATATCATCTAAGCTAAAAAATAAATAAATCACTAACCATCTGTTCTTGTCAATAATACAAATACTTTGATAATGAAATGTACCAAAACAAAATGCAGTGGACAAATACATTTGAGATTTATTTTTGTATTCCAATGAATATCTTCCTTTGCAAACAGAAAAATCATTAAACATTATTCTGAATTATTGTTAATGAAGTTGGTTGGAATGGATTGACATATCCAGACTGTATATTATTGTTGAATAAATGAATGACTGTTATAATTAATGTTTTACTTTATTTGCTGAAGATTTTGGTGTTTGCTTTTTTAAGGGTATAAGTTTGCCCGATTAAAATGTTAGACTTGTATCAAAAGAAGGAAAAGGGGGTCTTTTGGGACTCGCATCATAGTTGGGAAAGGCGTGGATAAGCTTTTGGGCATCAAAGAGGGCACTTTGTGCCTGAAAACTTGTCTAATACCTCTTCTAATTATATAGCTGGTCTAATAAAAAATAATACTAAAAAAAATATTATTTTCTGGAGCGACCCTACTACAGGCTTGTAACAAGTCAGAGTTTTACTTTTAAGATTTTAAAAGTTGGGGTTTTTTTGTTTTTTTGGTCAGAATCAGTTTAAATTACCACAGGTTTCTCAGGGAATGCCATTTAAATGGTTGAAACTTAGGATTGGCTGGGGCATTTTTCATAGAGGAGGAAACTTACAGTGTAAAGTTAGTTTCTGTGCTTCTGCAGCATAATCAAAGTGTTGTCAAATGCACAAAGAAAACAAGATATATAGGAAGTTGTTTTTCCTGCTACTCTTTAAGTTAAAGTATACCTAGGAGGTACTCTTAGGTATAGTAGGTGCAAAATGTTGTCAGAATTGTGATATTCAAGTTTCAGAAAATGTTGGCTGATATTGATTGCTTTGGACACTTTTAAAGCATCAGCGGTAGTTGCTTTTGTAGTTTTGCTACTTTTATGTGAAAAGATAACCCTTTATTTGAACATTCTCTTTTTTAGATCTAATCGCGCTCTTATAAATGTTTGGATTCCCTCAGTCTTTCTCCGTGGAAAAGCTGCTAATGCATTCCATGTTTATCAGGTAAGCAATGCTACTTTTAAGGTATATTTTCATGACTATTTTGTTTGTGAATGAATTGGAACACTTAAAATATTTTAGGTATCTAAAAGTGTTTATGAATAAAGAACCATAAATATTTAGGCACAGGGATAATAACTCCAATCATTTGAGTATCTTACTGAGGCTCTTTCGGTGAATAGAGGTAATCTTATGTATATTTTTAGAACTTGGCCCTACTAATAAAATGGTGATACGATGACTGTAGGCAAACAGGCAGCCATTCAGTGTTCTGCAGTAATGACTTCTTGCGCACCTAAGTGCATATGCATGCTTCTTTGTTGAAGGGAGCTGTAGCCAAAAAATCTAATATTTCCTACCAATGTAAATAGTAGCGGAGGTTCTTCAGTTTTACCTTCATGCGGATATGTGAGACCCTTTGTTTTAGTGCTCTACTTCTAAAATGGTGTTTCAAATGTTTCAGCAGCCTGTTTGCTGTAGTGTCTGTTAGCTACAGGCCTAAACCTCCATGTGAGACCTTTTTCTGCTACCTTATAATTCAGGCTCAAGGGGTGCCTATACATGTAATCCAGGGTGGGGGCAAGGGGCATTTTAATTAGAGCGGCTCTGCAGAGCTACTCTAATTAAAACGCCACAATGTCTTGTGTATTCAGTGTCCCACATTTCAAAATGGTGGCGGGAGCACTTTAAAGTTTGTTTGATGAGCTTTAGTTAAAGCACACCCACTGCCATTTTGAAATGTGGGACAGAGAATACATGAGACACCGCAGAATGCTGGAGCATTCCAATTAGAACTCATCAAAGCAGACTCGAGTGGTGGAGCCTTCTAATCAGAACATGTCAGAACGTGTATGGGCACCCAAAAGTTTTAGCAGCTGAATTAAGCTGAAGAATTGGAGCAAAAAGGTATTAGCAGCTAAGTCTTACAGCATATACAGACATTTACTGTCCCATAAACACTCCTGGGAGTAATTTAACCATGGTTGTTCGCAAGTTATTTTTCTCTTGGAGCAGCCATTTTTACTCTGGGAGAATGTCTTAAACATTTGTACACTTGTGTTTCTCTTGGAGGGACCAGTGATTCTCCCAGGAGAAACTGAATGTCTGTACAAGGCCTTACTTTCATATGTATATGTAGATTCAGCACTCAGATTGAATTAGCTTTGGTTTTTCATTTTTGTAATTTTGTTTGTTGAGATTTCCAATAAAAAAGCCCAGGTTTTCTCTAAAGAATAAACAGAAAATAGAAGTTTACTTACATTAAAATTAAAAAACCCCGCTGTATCAGGGGGCCTTCCCAGGGCCAGTTAGAAGTTGGCCCACCCACCTTTTTCTGGGCTAACCACCAGCCTCTCTTGCCTGCCACACTTTGTTTATTAATAAAAATTGCTGACTTAATTAGGCGGGAGGCTGCCTTTTGGTGGCCCTGTTCTCCTGGGCCTATATATGCAGTTCCAACTACCCCTGTACTGCATCCCAAGCCTTGTGGATGATACACACACATACGATGCTCCCTCACACAACTGGCGCTTCTGGGTCTCATAGGGACTCCCTTCCTCCCTGGAGCAGCAGGTCATAGTGCTCCACCTCTAGGTCGTTCTTTTGACCCATACTCAGCCTCCTTGTAGCAGAGGACTTACTGGGGTCAGGACTTGCTCCTAACTCTCTGACTGAGCCCCCCCACTCGGCCTCTGGCCCAAACTATGGCCTCAGGCATCAATGAACATACCTTGGCCTCTTCCCCACACATGGGGTTCCTACTACACCCACTCTAGGGCCTCTACACCATGCCCCACCTTGGAGTCTTCTCATCATCCTCACACTCAACTACAGACACGGGCTGGCCCCTATGCTACCCTTCAGGCTGGGCTGACTCCCAGTTCGGCCCTACTCAACGAGCCCCTGGGACTGCCCTTCAGGCCTGCTCCCCATTCATCCCTACTCAGCCCCCCTCATGCACAGCCCTTCCGGTCTACTCCTGTTCAACCCTACTGTGTGTGGGGCCACCTACATCCCTGTCCTGTCAGGGACTTCACAACTGCCCTCTCTCTTGGGCTTCACCATGACCCCCTCTTTTCAGGGCCACACAACTATCCCTAACCAAGGCCCTCCAGGGTTTTACTCCCCTGCAGGCTTAGTTGGCCATAGCTGTGCCTGGTCCTTGTACCCACCAAGTTGTGGGGGCTGGGATTATTAAGGCGCCCCTACCCACCTTTCACTGGGGTGATAACTGGCCTGGCATTTCCTGGGGTCTCCCACACCACTAGGTGCCCCACCAGGCCACCCATCCCTGGCAGTGTGCATTTTTAGGTCATGCCCTGGACCAAGAGCCTCCTAGGCATCTCCATAAGCTCTTACCCTTAGCTCCTGGTGGTCCTGCTGCAGCTCAGCCAGGTGATGCTTCCGCATCAGTGCTTTACTGCCGGTTGCAGCACCCTTTATGGCATCCTTAATAGGTAACAAGTGTGGCCCTTAAGGGTGCTGTGCAGGGGCATCTGCTCCACTGCCATCATGTCAAAGCAGATGGTCCTGTGTGGCACCCTTCAGGGTAAATGCATGGCACAGGCCATCAGGGTCAGTATGGCAGTCGGCTCAGCTTGTGTGTAAAAGTGTCACAATGGGTGGATGACCCAGATTGCCACCACCACCACCACAGGTCCTGAGGGTCTTTCTGGTCTGCTTGACTAGAGTGGGAAGCAGGCATGAATAGGCCTATATCAGGCAGGTTGCTGGCTTAGAAGCTGTAAGGGCCAGTTGGGACCTTTGGCTCTGAGGCCTTGTGTCTACAGCTCTGAGGTGGTCTGTGTGCTAGAAGGAAACAGTGCTGGGACCATGCCTATGTTTCATTGGAAGTTCATCAAAACTAGTAGTGAACCATTGGATTCAGAAAATTTATCATTTTTCAAGAAAACAAAACAAAACAAAATAAAAAATTCAGAAAATTCCGACCCACTTTGTCCTTTACCATGTACCCAAGAAGTAGGAAAGTTTGGAATTTGAATACCACCAGAGGTATTTGGATCCAGGGTTTTGGCTCTGTTCATATAAAGATGGAATCCAGAACTTCAGTTCAAAGCTCGACTTTTAATAAGGGACAGTTTGTGGTAAATTATATCTACAATTGCCAAATCTTGTTGTGAATTTTTGTCACTTCATTGGAACAATGTAAGTATTAACATTTGGATGGTGTCTTGCTATGCCTGAAACCTTCCTTTGGGACAGTGCACTTCCTCTTTATCTCCTTTTACCCCTTCCTCAGATTCTTGTCAAGGTTTAGGTGCCATAAACATTCTTTTCCCACTTTTCTCCTTGTATATTTCAGTATTTTGACTCTCATAACATGCCCACCTTTGCGGGAGGAAGTCAGATTTTGAGAAGTGACTTAAGTCCCATTTTTCAAAAATCATATAGGCACTTAGGATTCTATATATTATTGTAATTGGGATTAAGTTTCTAAATGCCATGTCATTTTTTAAAATAAGACTTGGACTCTAAAGTCATTTATGTGCTAATGGAAAAATTTACCATGGGCTTCTTGACCTGTGTTAATGTCTGACATTTTATTATGTAATTATGACGTTTATTTCTTGTAATCAGTTGGCTTAGTTATCTGGTAATATCCGATGGCATTTTGTACTAATTTTTATCTAATGACTATAAAGTGCAGTGTTCTACTTCACTTTTTTCCTGTTAGGTCTCAGTAATGGTGTACTTTTTTAGCTGTGAGAGCTATTTTATGAAGTGCTCTTCTAGTAATTGCACTTTCAGGATTTTTATGGGAGGAACATTTAGAACAGTGGGAAGAAAAGTACAACAGCAGGGACATACTTCTCACAATAAATAATGGTGACTGGAAAGATGCATCTTAGGAAAGAGAGAACCCAATGAAAACCATTTAGGAGGATGCTGATGTGAGAATGTCGCTATACGCTGATCTTTGCTAACGGTGATATTCATAGGGTTCAACCAGAGAGCTGATATTTTTTCTTATACAATTTTAATTCCTTTTAAATACTTTTGTGAAAGGAATATGAGCTTACGGTCTTTTCTAGAATAATTTTGTTTAATCTAGCGAGTTAATCAAAAGGTAGAATGTGATTTACTTTAGCATAATAATCTTTTCATGATATTTTTTCCTTAGAAGCTGCTTATCAATTTCAGTCTCTGAAATCTAAAGAGAAAATAGGACAGAAAATTTGTGGTCACCTGTGAGATGAATGCCTTAGTATTCTTGGCAGTGTAAAGATCCAAGAATCCCAAACACATCTGACTTTGAGCTAAGATTCATTCAGCATGGGTACTAATTCCGTTGATGATAAGCAAGTAACCAGTGGGTGGGTCTGTCTAGCTAATTTACCGTACCAGGCCACAGCCTGCTCTGTCGCACATGTTTGAGCATGCATCTGTCTGGTACAGTAAGTCATGGATAGAGATGTTCATCTGAACTGGTCAGAATTCTCTTCCAACTAGAAATGCTTCAGGCAATGGAGATAGATGAAGTCCCCTGGCAGACCTGCACCGTTATGCTTTCTGGCCAGGGAGCACAAAAGGGAGTTGCTCAGGCCTCTGGTTCTTCAGAAACCCTGTCATCCTATAGTTAAGGCTTTGGAGAGAAGAAAACAGCTGAACCTTTTTACTGCAGCTGAATATATGCATTTTATAGTGTGATTTTAGATTACTGTAGCTGTTGTGACTTTTTCTCTCTCCCTTGTAAGTGACAAATGTCCATAACTTATGTTTTAAATTTATTAATCTCTTTCTCCTTGCCTGGCTCAATGAGAGAGAGTATTGCCCAACAGGCAAATGACTTTTTGTCCCAGGCATACAGAAGGAAACCTAAGATACAAGGTGTGCAATTTTTATTAGGACACAAGTTTATTAACTCACCTGGGAACGTTATCATGAAATAAACTGGTCAGTTCCTATCATGTTGTGAATGTTCAGTGAACTTGAATGTTACAGGGTTTTTTTTGGCAGACTTGTCATCGTTCCATTGTTGGAACCAACTGATCTTTCCTCACATAAGGGAGGTGATAAAGGAGAATGTTTTTCCTAATGTTCCAGACCTTAGGGGTTCCAGCTACTTTCTTTTAGTGGCCTTTCCTTGAAGTCTACTTTCTACTCCAGATTAGAAAACTAATGAACTGTTACTAGAGAACTGGAGCCCTTATGGAATGAGAACTAGCAATAGGCACTTGCTAAGTTCCATCAGTGTGAAATTAACTTCCCTATTTATTAGTCTGGGTCCATGATCTTACTGGCAAAACAAAGCCCTTCCTCATTTTGCTGCTGTGATTACATGCCCACCATGTTATGCAAAAATATGTAATCACTTTTAAATGTAAAGGTATGTGTGTACCCTGTTATCAAGGGTATAACTTGGGAGGCTGTTATAGAGGTAGATAGAAATTAGTTGAGGTGTTTCTTGAAAGTGAGGTGATTGAACTTATGAAAGTAAAGAAATGTTTTACCACACCTAATGTTTACCACTCTTCTTTCACATTTATGGAGATTTTTTCTGTGGTTCCTTTGTTTTTCTTTAAAATAAAATGACAGCCACTGCCACCTTAATTATAATTCTGGTTGCATGCTGCAGAGCAAGAATTTAACCTCCGGCAGCCTGCCTTTGGTAAAAAAAAAGATACCGTGATAGATAAAGGAATGTGAGGTAATATATCTTTGTATAATATCATAGGCTCTCAAGTTGCATAACAATGACATTACAATGTGGCGTAGTAATCATATTTACAGAAGAAGTTGCCAATTCTGGTGTTCAGAGTTGCCAGAAATGAAAAGGCAGATGAGCTGTGATTTAAAAAATGAAAGAAAATAGGACAAAAGCATCATTTGAGTGATCTGAAGGAATTTGAGTATATGATTAAACAGTTAAAGAATTTAATTTTTTAAAATAAATATAGTTTCTTCTTACGGCTGGTGTTAGATTCTGTTGAAGAAAAGATTAATTATTATCTGTGAAGTCTGGACCATTGCAGTTTCTTTGGGTGGATGGGCAATAAAACCTGTCTAAAATATAATTTGATGATTCAAACTGTACCTTATCTGATTTGTATGCAGAGTTCTTCAGGCTGTTGGATTTTTTGCTCATGAAGAACTAAAGATTGTACATATCAACTGCATTTCCCCCCATAACGTTTTATCTTTTTTTTTGTGCCTGCAGGGGAATAGCTCAGGTGTAATTAGGGCAGAATTTGGAAGTAAACAAGCTCAGGTGTAATTAGGGCAGCATTTGGAAGTAAACAAGCTTTTGAAAGCCAATTAATGGTCGTCTTAGTTGTGTGAACCAGGAAGAATTCTTTTGATGCTCTTATCTGTCTTGGTTCTCTTTTAAAATAAGCACATATAATTTGGAATATGTGGGAAGCACGCTTGTTGAGTATAGATGCCTTTATATAGTCATTTGTCAGTGGTGATTTGCAGGTTAAGCTAGTACAAGCTTTGGCATACTCATGGAATTACACTAAATAAACCAAAGAGCTAAGGATTTTTTGGGGCGAAATCTTTTATTGGACCATCTGTATACTTGAGATAAAGTTAGACAAGCTTTCAAATGCAAAGCATTCTTCAGGATCTGAAAAAGTTAGACAGGGACGTGAAGCGGAATACTTTGCATTTGAAAGAGTGTCTAACTTTATCCCAGCTATACAGTTGGTCCAATAAAAGATACTACCCCAAAAAATCCTTTCCTCTTGCATAATTCCTGAACCATCACAGCTATAACATCATTCTAACGTGACTAAATAAACCTTAATTCTGATTTTGGTGGAGCTTTTTGGTTAGACCTTGAAGAAAAAAATAGGAGTATTATGTATATTTACATTTCTTGCATGATCACAACCACTCTATCATTGCCCATCATAAAGGAAAAAAATACATTTTTCCTATAAAGGATATTATGTTCAGCTAAGCTTTATTTTGATAAAAATGTTATCTGTATATGAATAGCAGTGTGGAGGTATGTACAGCATACAGAGTAAGTACAGTTGCTCGTTGACTTTTCAAATGGAGTCAGATATAATGTTTATGCCAGCTTCTGTAAAGTAATGGGTTTGAACAGCACAGACACATAGGTAAAATACTGCAACTAATTATGTTAAATCATTGTTCTAAGATTATCCAAATATTTTATTAGAACCATATTTCATTTAAATTTGAAAATGACTTCTTTGCATGATCCACATTTTTCATTAGTTGAACTAGTACAGATTGTTAACTGACCAGTTATTAATGGGTGTAATATCTTTCAAAGAGCAAAAGCATTGTAGAGGCCTAAATATTTAGACTTCCTGCTCTCAAAAGAGCTCTCAGCTGCTAGGTTCCCAATGGTTATTAAACCCGTTTAGTTATCAGTACTATTAGAGTCAGCTGCTTTCCTTGTAACATGCAGGTTTGACAGGCAGCTCTAGGGTTCTGTCAAACTATTGACATCTTTGAATTTTAATATCTATTTCATACTTTCCAAGAAAATAATATTGCAACCAATCCTTTCATTGGCATATTGGTAGTTTTGGAAATGTTTCCTTAATCGGATTAAAACAATAAAAAATGGTCTTTTTCTCTTCTTTAAAGAAAAAATATCTTTATATTGGTAAATAGAGTAAGCTACGTATTGCCTCTGACTGTAATTGGATCTGACAGGGTGGTTTCTTGTGGTCAAGTAAAGATGCACTGAAGTCAGTGAGGCTCTCTGTACATCTGATAGTAAGAAAGAGGCCATGTTATCTGGGATAATTGTTTAAGGTTTTGTGTAACTGTATTTGATCCATTTAAAAATGATATAATATGCCAGGCACCACCTTTTGTGGGATGGAGGGGGAAAGAGGGAGGTATTGAAACAGCCACTGCTGTAACTGGTAGCTGGCCACACCACCACTACTAGCAGTGCATCAGTCACTGCTGCCCAGGACACAGAACTGCCCTTGCATGCTTATGGGAAAAGATATATATAAATAAAAAATGCATTATGTTCAATAGGTATGTAATGAACAATCGTGTAGAAATCCCTAGGTATTTAAAGTGTCAGATGTTAATGCCTAATTAAATAATACTTCTGTTGAGCAACTAAAGTTAAATTGATAATTGCATGAAACACAGTTTAGTAATAACTAGATGTTTAGATGTGCATTTCAACATCACTTGAGAGCATATAATCCTGTTTTTCTCTAGCCAGGTATGGAAAGGAAGCCTGTTATGATCCAAATGTGAAAGTGTTTTTGCTAAAATATCAGTAAGACTGAACTATTACCTTCAAAAGTTATAAAGTAATTTGATTGAAATAGACCACTTTTTCCACACTAGATTTACTCAAATTTAAGACAACGATGAATTTAAGATGACCCCCCTAATAGTTAGATTCTGTACATTGAAAATTTATAAATTTGTTATAATTTTCCATGTGTAGAGCTTAATTCATACATTCATTAAGTCCATGTATAGGACTTAAATTTGTCCCCTCCACTGCTGCATGGTGACAGGTAGTGGGGGTGCAGGTGCCTGCCACCTCTGCCCCCTGCCTGCCCCCCCCCACAAGCCATGGGTGCACTTTCCCCCTCTGCTCCCCCTTCTGACCCTTCCCCAGCTTTTGTTCCCCTTTCCCTATGCCTCTGACACCTTCCTCCCCCTCCTCTTCCCCCATCTCCCCTCCCAGTCTCTGTTGCCCTCTTTGCCCCATATATCTTTGCTTCATAATGACTGCTCCGTCCCTGTTCCAGCCTGGGGCACGGAGCATGGCCTGAGCCCAGCCCATTCCTTGTAGCAGCTGTATGGTCTTGCTCAGTGCCCCAGCTGTGTGCATGGAGTCTGCTGGCATGGAGCAAAAATAAGGAGGGGAAGGTGGGGTGTAGGCAGGGAAGCAGAGGCTTTGTTTGGGGGGAGATGAGAGGAAGACTGTAGGGGGTAGATGGTGGAGTTCATGGGCAGATGGCGGGGGGCAGGCAGCAGTTGCAGCTACAACCCTGACCCTAGGTAGGAGCCTGAGCCAAAGCAGCTGCTTGCCTCTGCTGCCCGTGTGTGTGTGTAAATAAAAATTGGTTTGTGTGTATGTATATGTGTGTGTATGTATGTGTGTGTGTGTGTGTAAATATATATATATATAGGTAGAAATTGTACATATCCGCTGCATTTCCTTCCTCCCTCCCAACCTTTCATATATATGTGAAATTGTATGTTTATAAACAGCCTTGGGCTTATGAATGAAAATTGTTCCTTTAGTTCTATTTTTTGCATTAAAGAACTCTTGGACTTAGAGTTGACATCAAACACAATCTGTTTTCTCATTGTGATAATGTTTTTGGTTTGCAGTGTTTTTATAACCTGTGATTGATCACCTTAATTGGCAGAAAGAATTTGATTCATATTAAATTTTTTGATAAATGTCATGTTAACTACCAGATTGGCAACATATTATCATCTCTTAGTTTTATGTGACTGGAGGGCATCTTTAGGTCAAGGTCTGTGACTCTGATATGATGGTATGTCTTCTGATTTGTACTTGGTAAATGCTAACTCTAAGGTATAGCTACACATTTTCTTTAGTGTAGAAATAGATATTTTCTGAGTCTTGTCAACTTTTTTTTTTTTTAATTCAGAACAATTGAACTACTTTCAGATCTACTTTAATATTGCCCTAGGAGATGCTTTAATGGTCTGTTTTGTGAAAGATATTCTTTCATTTTATTTCTTGAGGCCACTTCATGAATTTATTCCATTCTCTTATTTTCATCCCAGTTTGTGGAGATTTCACTAGCTACGATACCACATTCACATCTCTGCATAATTTGGAAAATAAAAAGAGAAATAGGTAGAGACAAGTTAAAGTGGCTGATGACAAAGATATCAATCTTTTTTTTTTAATTAAAAGTTGGAGTTAAGCATAGGTCAGCTTCTGATCCCCCAAAAAGTATTTGTAATTTTTTTTAAGGGAGATTGTTTGATGCCATTTTTTAATCTTAGTCCCAGTTTATAGATGTTAGGGTCGGAAGGGACCTCAATAGATCATCGAGTCCGAACCCCTGCATAGGCAGGAAAGAGTGCTGGGTCTAGATGACAGTTTGTCTGGAATAAAATTATCTTGGAGAAAAAGTTAGAGTTGATTATATTAATCAATTTGTTTTTCATATGAGAGCTGTTGCCTTTATTGATATGTTATAAAAGATGTTCACTGTTAGAGAAATAAATATGTTTGGACAGGTGCTGTGGGATTCCTTGCAGATGAGGTTGTGAAATTAAAATCTGGCGTGCGGTGGCCTTCAGCTCTTCTTCGAGATTATCTACTAAATTTATAGCATACATTTATGTGTATACATTTCCTCCCCCTCTTTTTCCTTCTCCCCCCCATGGGTGTGTGGGGGTGTGTGTGTGTGTACCGTTACATTTTTATGGTAGTTGTTTATTTTTAAGGTTGCTGAAGTACAACAGTCCTAGGTACTATGCTTGTTTGTACCTGTATGGAAAATTAATACATAGTGCAGTAGCCGGATATTTGCAAGTTAGATGCAAAGTATTTTAGGACAAAATCTCAAAAAGTAATTTAAAACACTATACTAGTATTAACATTAAGAGGTTAATTTTCTTCAAATTAAATTCAGGGAAAAGTTATACTTGTGCAGGAGATTTATATGCAACATGTTCTTATAAAAAACCTATTTGTATAAATAATATTTTTGTAAAAGAAGAAACCTGCTTCACCAGTCTGATGTCATGTGTATTTCCAGGTGTATGCTTATTATTTCTTGATCTTTACATTCTTTTTCCTCTTGGCATTTCTTCCTGGGGATGATTGAAGAAAGCCAGGTGCAATACTTGCAGGCTACAGTAAATCTGATAATAAACAAATAAACTTTATCACAGCTAAAATCTGTGTGCTTCTTGCTAACTTAATTACCTTCTCTTTCTTTTAATTTTTTGTTTTTACTGAATCTCTCTATCAGTGCTAAAGAACAGTAAAGTAACTAAAGAAAGTCTGACTGTTCTCATAGAAATACCTGGATTTATTCATTATCTAGACACTGTTGTCCTACAGTTTGGATTAGGGGATTGCTTGTTGGTTATTATTAATGATTTTCTGATTCCATAATCTGTTCTTTTCAAATTATGTATGATAGAAAAAAATTCTTATTTCTAAAACTATGCTGCTGCTAAAATAAAGTACAGATTTTAAAAATATCCCTGCTTTTGGGATTTTCTGTGGGTTTTTAGTTTTATTTTTAAATCTTTATGTAAGTTCCTTTGTGTTTGCTTAGGCATTATTCACTTCAGGAGGAAGATCCCATTAAGTATTGTTTGTTTCTTCATGATTAGATATTTCTAATGTGATTTTAGATGCAGTATATAAACAGTAACAAATTAAGTGAGATGAAAAGCTTCTTTGTTGAGCACTATATTTTCTGAAGATCAGACCATTTTCATTCTACTTTTAAAAGGTTGTCTCACTTGTGTGCAAAAATACAATGAGTAATTTGGTAACTTCAAGATTTATGCTTATGATATTTTCTCTGCTTTTTGATTATATACTTATTTGTCTGTATTGTTTTATGCAGGTAAAAGTTCCCCTAGAGCAGGGGTCAGCAACATACAGCCTGGGATCCAGCCCATGGAGGTATCTGGCCCACAGTGCTGAAAGACTTTGCCTCTGACTCTGTTAGGGCTGGATCTGCGCTGGGGTCAGGCCCACATCACCCCCTTGCTTCCTGGGTGCAGTGTGAATGTAGCTTCCAACCACTGGGGAACTGGACCTGGGCTGGGTAGCTTCTAGTTAGGCCCAGCCTACAACAGGGGTGGAAGGGAGGATCGGGAGGGAGAATTGGCAGCAGTGCAAACCTAGCTTCCAGCTGCTTAGCCCCAGTGCAACTTTCCATCAGCTGTAAGCTGCAGCTGCACTGCAGCTGGGGAATGGGGGGGGCCTAGTGAGACGTGGTGGCAGTAGCATAGGCACAGGTCCCATGTGCCCAGCCCTGGCACAACTTGTTTGGAAGCTCTGCTTGTGCCCCAGCCAGAGAGTGGGGAAGTGGGAAAAGTGGCACTGGTGCATCTCCTAGCTTCCTGGCCATGGCACAGGTGCAGGCAATCTTCTCTCACCCCGCCTCCCCCCACACTCCCTTGTTGCTAACATGCTGCCGAAGTCATTTGGCCTGTACCAGACTGGAGCTTGGTTATTCCAGCCTGCACTTGAAGAGGCTGCTGGTGCCTGCCCTGGAGCCATTATAAACCTAAGTATTTGAATGTACACCCCCTTTCATGGACATTATTGTAGTGATAAGTGTGGCTTAAAAAAGAGTTACTAGACCAGATATGTGAAGTTTGGGAAAGAGTCAAAGTAAGCAGAAGTAAAAGCACAGACACTTTCAGCAGAGGAGCAGTTGAAATATAATTGGGTGCAGGTGGTAGGCAAAGTAAGATGTTGCAGGCAAAAGGGCCTTAAAGTTATATAAGTGTTTCTGATAATCGGGGTGAATAAAAGATCTGTGTCGCAGAGCACTGAGGTGCCCTGCTCCTAAAGAGGGGAAAGCTGCTAGGGAAAGAGCCCTAGCAGTGAATAAGGAGCCCAGCTGTTGGTTCCCAGCGCAACTGGAGGGAGCAAGAGATCGCACCTGCCGGCGGTCAGCTGATTGAAAGGGGCAGGGCCTGGCTCCTTTATAAACCCTAGGGGCTGAGGCCAGAGGCAGTTCCTTGCCAGCAGCCTAGAAAGAAGGAGCTCTCTGCCATGGAAGAGAGGAGATGCCTGATGCAGCGGCAGTGTCTGACACTGCTGCGAGATAAAGGATCCCCAGTAGGATTGAATGTTGTTATGGCCAGGCGGCTTCTGTTGACGTTATAGCCAAGAGGCTTGTGTTTGTGTTGCTGTTTGTCACCGGTGGTTTGGGTGAAGCTATTAGGGGTTGGAGGAGGCCTCAGAGGGGACTCACACTAGTGTGGGGACCCCAGCGCCAGCAAGGGTGCAACATTCGGGGACATAGACCCCAGCCCCAGAGAGGGGCAGTTGACAAGCCCCAGAGAAGGGGGCGTTGCTGAGAAGCCCCAGTGCAGGCGTGTTGAGCCCCAGGAAAGGGGGCAGCGCTTGAGAAGGCCCCAGAGGAGGGGCGGCGTTACGGAGAAGGCCCCAGAGGAGGGGCGGCGTTACGGAGAAGGCCCCAGAGGAGGGGCGGCGTTACGGAAAAGGCCCCAGAGGAGGGGCGGCGTTACGGAGAAAGACCTGAGAGAGGGCGGCTTTACGGAGAAGGCCCCAGAGGAGGGGCGGCGTTACGGAGAAAGACCTGAGAGAGGGCGGCTTTATGGAGAAGGCCCCAGAGGAGGGCGGCGTTACGGAGAAGGCCCTGAGAGAGGGCGGCGTTACGGAGAAGGCCCTGAGAGAGGGCGGCGTTACGGAGAAGGCCCCAGAGGAGGGCGGCGTTACGGAGAAGGCCCCAGAGGAGGGCGGCGTTACGGAGAAGGCCCCAGAGGAGGGGCGGCGTTACGGAGAAGGCCCCAGAGGAGGGCGGTGTTACGGAGAAGGCCCCAGAGGAGGGCGGCGTTACGGAGAAGGCCCTGAGAGAGGGCGGCGTTATGCAGAAGGCCCCAGAGGAGGGCGGCATTACGGAGAAGGCCCCAGACGAGGGTGGCGTTACGGAGAAGGCCCCAGAGGAGGGCGGCGTTACGGAGAAGGCCCTGAGAGAGGGCGGCGTTATGCAGAAGGCCCCAGAGGAGGGCGGCATTACGGAGAAGGCCCCAGAGGAGGGCGGCATTACGGAGAAGGCCCCAGAGGAGGGCGGCGTTACGGAGAAGGCCCTGAGAGAGGGCGGCGTTACGGAGAAGGCCCCAGAGTAGGGCGGTGTTATGGAGAAGGCCCCAGAGGAGGGGCAGCGTTATGAAGTAGGCCCTGAGAGAGGGCGGCGTTATGGAGAAGGCCCCACAGGAGAGCGGCATTACGGAGAAGGCCCCACAGGAGGGCAGCATTACAGAGAAGGCCCCAGAGGAGGGCAGTGTTACTGGGAAGGCCCCAGAGGAGGGCGGCGTTACGGAGAAGGCCCCAGAGGAGGGGCGGCATTACACAGAAGGCCCTGAGAGAGGGCGGCGTTATGGAGAAGGCCCCAGAGGAGGGTGGCGTTATGGAGAAGGCCCCAGAGGAGGGCGGCGTTACGGAGAAGGCCCTGAGAGAGGGCGGCGTTACGGAGAAGGCCCCAGAGGAGGGGCGGCGTTACGGAGAAGGCCCCAGAGGAGGGGCGGCGTTACGGAGAAGGCCCCAGAGGAGGGGTGGCGTTACGGAGAAGGCCCCAGAGGAGGGCGGCGTTACGGAGAAGGCCCTGAGAGAGGGCGGCGTTACGGAGAAGGCCCCAGAGGAGGGGCGGCGTTACGGAGAAGGCCCCAGAGGAGGGGCGGCGTTACGGAGAAGGCCCCAGAGGAGGGGTGGCGTTACGGAGAAGGCCCCAGAGGAGGGTGGCGTTACGGAGAAGGTCCTGAGAGAGGGCGGCATTACTGGGAAGGCCCCAGAGGAGGGGGGCGTTACTGGGAAGGCCCCAGAGGAGGGGGGTGTTACTGGGAAGGCCCTAGAGAAAAGGGGCAGTGAAGAGCCCCAGGAGAAGGGGGCCACGCTTGAGAAGCCCGAGGAAAGGGGGCAGCATTGTGGAGAAGCGTCAGAGAGAAGGCGTGGAGAGAGACAGGGTCGCGGAGAACCTGAGCGCCAGAGAGAGGGTGTAGACCCAGACCGAACAATGTCTATTCCAGCTGCGAGGCTTGGGGCGTGGTAAAGGGGTGGTTGGAGCCACGCATAGCCCATAAGGCTAGGGCACCCCTACAGCACCTATTGCAGAACGGGACCCACAAGGGGTCTGGGAGTCCACGGGGTCAGATATTGCAACAGACTGTGTCCGAGAGGACGTAAGGCAGCCTCCCATATATTTATATTCCATCAAAGATGTGGCGGGAGAGAATTTGAGGGTGCCCTTGAGCCAACTTGGCACGGGAAGGGGGCCTTGAGGAGATCATGGCCCTCCTGCAGGACCCCGGCGTGACAATCTGGGTTAAGAAAGACATTTGGTACTTGACTAGCATTCGTTTCTAGAATGAGAAAATAGCTTAGCCCAGGGCTGGGCAATTATTTGGGTCCATGGGCCACATAGGGAACTTTGATTAGCTATCATGGGCTGGGTCAACACCACCACCCCTGCCCCACCGCAACAACTCACCAGAACTCCCAGTGGGGCTGTGGGCAGCAGGGAGCAGTGTTCAGGAGTGAAGTGAGAGGGGTGGTAGAGGCTGGGATCACATGCCTCTGCTCTCTGAGGTGTGGGATGGAGGGGACACATGTATGTGTGGAGGGGGTCTGCCTGGGGGCTAGGTCCAGGGAGCCTGCTGTGGGTGGGTGGGGGAAGAGCAGGGGGCGTGTGCAGCAGAGCTGCACTGGGCGGTATGGTCCACGGCACTCCACATGGGGTGGAGCCTGTTCTCTCACACTGGGGCAGCCTGCACTGCACTTCTGCTGGTGCCCGCAATCCAGCCAGGTGCCACTCTGCTCCCCCTGCTTCTAGTTCTGGGATCTGGAGCCAGAGCCCCAGTGACATGGCGCGGTGTAGCAGGAGTGAGAGGACAAGCTGCTGCTAGAGGCGAGGGTGCAGAGCAGCATGGCTCTTATCCACCTGGCTGCAGCCACCCTGGGAACAGCCCACTGGAACCTGCTCCTGCCCAGCACATGGGGATCTGTCTTCAGCTCCTGGGAGGGCAGCCAGGAGCTGAAGCCTAAGCCCCAGCACTGAGGCAAGAGGACCCAGCTGAAGCTGCCTCAGAGCAGTGTGGTGCAGCACAGCATGGTGCAGCAGGGGCACCAGCCGGAGCAGCTTCTGGTGGGCTGTTCCTGGTGCAGCTGCAGCCAGCCGGGTGCTGCTCTGTGTCCCCTGCCTCCAGCAAAAGCTCCTCCTCTTGCTTCTGCCCCACTGCACCATACTGCTCCTGACAGGCAGGTGGGGCTCCAGCTCCTGGCTGCTTTCCACCAAAAAGTGGCTGGGAGCTGAAGCTAGAGCTTCAGGTGCTGGGGTATCAGCCACCTGGCTAAAACTGCTTGCCCAGCGTGGCGCTGCAGTAACAAGATCAAAAGCAGAAGTCGCTGCTGGAGGTAGGGGGTGCAGAGCAGCACCTGGCTGAAGCCACACCAGGAACAGCCCTGGCAGAAGCTGCGCGCTGGCTGAGGCCTGGGTTGGTGGATGCTGGGGGGAGCCCAAGCGTAGGCTGCCCTGGTGCAAGCTGTTAGGTCATGGCCACATGTGGAGTGCTGTGGGGGCAGCTGTGGGCCAGATACAGCCCATGGACTGTATTTTGCCGATCCCTGGCTTAGCCCCTTGAACTCTTGGCCTCAGTTGAGCTTGTGTGTATTTCTGTTGTCATCAATGATCTAGGACCTTAACTGAGATCAGTAATATTTTTCAAATAGCCCGTAAATTTGCTATTAAGTGGTAATCGCTTTCTGACCATCCTAGCTATGTTTGAGTGGCTTCTTTCAGTTTAAAGATGCAAGTTATAATCTCTCATAACCAATTATTTGACCATCTGAGTAAATGACTACTAATTTTCAGATGGGAAAACAAATATCAATAAATGCTGCATTAATGAAATTGGAATAAAAAATAAAAATGATAAAAAAGATTGTAGTCTCTTGAGGGAAATTCTATCATATCTATAAATTTGAAACATCAGTATAAATGTAACTGAGGGCTTTTCTGCAAAAGAAAGTGCACATTAAGTTAGGGTGCAAATTTACCACACGAACCACCTTAAGGACAAATGCAAAATAGTTGCTCCACTTCTGAAATGGGAACTGAAAGTCTCTACACGAGGACATTACGGTTGAGTAGCTAGCGCATTGTAAATTTGCACCCTAATTTATTATGCTCTAATTTCCCTGCATGGACAAAGCTTTAGTAAGTTAGGACTATTAGAAAACTACATTGTCTTTATGGTCTTCTAAGGAAGCCATTTATCACTTAGTGATTGGAAATTCTTTGCTACATTGAACTGCCTGAGTGGTAGAGAAATCATTGTTTGCAGATGTGGAAAAAAACCCCCAAACGGTGCTCTACTTCAAACTTGGTGCACTCCTGCGCTGAGCCCAGCATATGCCCACAAGAGGCAGTGCATTAGTTCAACCTGGCTCTGCAACGTCTGTATAAATTGGGTGCTTTATTGGGGCTTTTTTGGCACTTTTATATAATAGCTGATTGAATCAACTTTAGATAAAAGCCCCGCTGAAGGACCCTCTCTATACAGATGCTGAAGAGCTGGGTCAAAATAATATTCCGCTGCTTCTGGTAAAGCATAGGGGATTTTTTGTTTTGGGGTTTTTTCATGTCTGCAAGTAGCCATTAATCATGTTGGTTAGAGGCATGGCCTTTCGCTTAGTTATTCCAAAAGGTAATTTGCAGGCAGCAGTACTGAGACTGGTAAATATGCAGCTTTTTAAAATGTGAAGAAATTTAATCATTGACACCTCCTAATTTCTGAAATTCAGACATTTCAATACATCTGGATTTTAAGTACATAATCAAACGTCTCTCTGTAGCATGTGGTTTTCATTTAGCTGTGTAGTTTTGGGGTAGTTTGGGTAAGTAATCTCACACTTGTATATCACTATTAGGCCAAAATTTAAGCCTCAGTATCCTTACCACAATATAGAGGTTGGGCCTGATAATAATTTTCTTTTGTTTTTGAGCACTGCATGGGATGGAGAGAAGAAATTTCCTAATTTATATGAATAACAATGCTATTAGCCCCCAGTTCTTATTTGTGTATTTTTTGATTTGCTAACATTTTTCTGTTCTTAGCACTTCCGTCAGAAATTCCAAACATAGGAAAATGTTATCCTAGCATCATGCCTTCTTCTTTTCTGTCTAGATGTTGCCTCTTGACCTCTTGGAAGAAATTGGATAGACAAACATAAGCCCATCAACCCGTAGTGTTGTGCACTGTAAAAATAAAGAATCGGAACCCTTTCTCTCAGAACAACTTCTTGTCTGAATATTTATTTTTATGATTGGATCTTTCACTGCAGTGGGAACCCAGTGCATCACCACCATGGCTCTAGGAAATATTAAGATAGTGGGTTTTTTAGCTACAAAATAGATGTATTTTCAACAAACCTTCAGTTACAGTTACCAATTAAAACTTTATAATGTACATTAATTAGAAGAGTGCTTCTATAATCCAACACTTTCTAACAGTAACTGGAATGTAATTGTCACTACTTTTTTGCATGCTTTAAAACTAAATCAGCTATGAGTTGGTCATCTTAACACAGCTAATGTATGCAGAACAGCATGATGAATAGGAAATTCTTTGAGATTTTGAAGGTTAATTTAAGGTAATTGTAACTGTATCTGAATATTTGATACCGATATATCATAAGTTAGAAGATAAGTTAATTGCTGCTACTTTATATGAAATATATATTCAAGCTATGATAACAGTACTGGCTTCATAATTGAGTTTACATTTAGAAATGTGTGCATACTGCTAGGGCTAAGCAGAGTGCACATGGTTGCAAAACCTGTCTTATCTTTGCCCTGCAGAAGGCAGTGACCATATCTTTTTGTAGATATTTACGGTTAAATGTACAGTTTGGAAAGGTTTAGAAAAGGCAGAAATGGTTCACAGTATGGAGAGTTAGAAAAGGTATGCAACATTTTTGTAGTTCAGACTTACAAAAGAAAAAATGGCACTACATGCTGTTTAGTTCCTTTAATAATCCCAACATTTAAGAAATTGATTAAAAAAGTTAGACTCCTAATAATATAATTGTGGGAGAGGCAAGGATTTCTTAGAGTGATACCTTTTATTGGGCCAGCTTTGTAGTTTGGATCGAGTTGGACAACCTTTTGAATGCAAGACATTCTTCATCTGAGCACTTTAAAACTCGTTTAACTCTATCCCAACTACATAGTTGGTCCAGTAAAGGATATCACCCTAAGAAATCTTTGTACCTCACAGAATTTTTGGACCATCATGTCTACAACATCACTGTTGCAGGGCACTAAGGTGCCTCCTCCTTTAAGGGCATAATCTGCCTAGAGAGAGGGCCCTGGGAGCCAGGCAGAAACTCCATATAGGTGCAGTTTACTATGGCAGCAGACTAATGAGGGAATTAGCCTGCACCTGCACCCAGTCAGCTGACCAGAAGAAGGCAGGGCCCTGGACACACATCAACCCCAGGACTGAAGACAGCAGGAGTTAGTTCTCTGGCAGCAGCCAGGGGAAGGAGCCTGCAGAAAAGAACTGCCCAGATACTACCCAAGTAGTATCCAGAATCCTAACATTTTAAAACTAACATCATATATATGAGACAGGCTACAAATACTTAAGAAGAATGTTTAAGGGCCAAATTCTGCATAAAGTCCTGTACCAGCTGGGCATGGAATGGGTTATTTTACACTTGAGTTGCAGAGCTGAGTAGTAAGTAATTGTATTCCACAATTACTACAATTACAGTCTGGAGAAACAAAGGTTGGACAGGTAGAATTACTAGTAGTTTGTTGTGATATCTGTTCAAAGATCTGACCCCACTATTTATATCACAAACGCACTAAGACAGAAAGGTCTTAAAGGACACTGATTCTGTCACACAGAGACTTTCAAAATTATGGGTATGTAATTTTAATTTTAACATCTTTGTTGTATGTATTACCAAGGGATCTTTCATTAAAAGACTCTGCAGTGTTATAGCATGTTGATACTATCATTAGATTGTGTTGAGAGGTAATACTGTTTGTTCACCACTTAAAGTTAGTTTCCAATGCTGATGGGGTAGCCCTAGGAATCTGGCCACATGACTATATTTTTTATAATTTTCAAGAGGAGTTTCAGTATGAAACTTTTCACCCTCTATCTCTATTTAAGTGTTTAAGATATAGTCACCATACTGTTACTAGTTTTGGTGTCTCTAGCAGATGCTGTGAGTACCACTGCCCCCTTGGTCAGGGTCCCCCAACTCTCCTGCCACGACTTCTTGGTACCTGAAGAGAAGGAGGGGGTTCAGTGGTGTTCTTCTTTCCCTATTGACCCGAAGATGGGGTACTCACAAGAGTGTTGCAGTGTTCCTTAGGGCTGTGCCTCCCCTACACCCCGTCCACTTGCCAACCACTCGGGTGTTCTGCTCATTGCTACGCCAGTCTCTGTATGCCCCTTTACTATGGGGTCTGGTGTCAGCTTTGGCAAACTGCCGGTTGCCTGGATGTTAATGCCTCTGGAGCCTCAGTCCCTGATCCCAAAGGGCTAAGCCCTAGGCATTTTGCATCCTCTCCCCTCTGAGAGAGGCACGCTTCCAGAAGCTTCAAAATTGAGGGGCTGGGGATTGTCTGTCCCCAGCCTAATGCCCAACACTATTCCCTCTCCTTTGATGCAGGGCAGTGTCTTCAGGGCTGCCACTACCAGCCTCCGGAGCCACCGCCTGCATGGTGTTCTCTTAGCTTCTGGTGGGGTTTTTAAATTCCCCGCGGCGGTGGCATCAGCTGCCTCAATCAGCTGGCTGCTGCCCCGCCCAGGAAGCAGCCACTTGAAGAGCCGGCATAATGCCGGCTTGTGCGGCTCCTGCTCCACTCCCACTCATCTTGGCGGTAAGTTTGCCAGGCTACGGGGGGATTACTCGCTCCCCACGCCCCCGGGAATGCCCGGGTCTGCCCCCGGCATCCTTGGTGCCTGTGGGGGCTTCTTGGCACCAGACTAGTCTAAACTGAAGTATTTTTGGAACTGTTAATGAAACGTTAGATTTATGGTCATTGAAGCCCCAGCATATGAATCTGATTGCATATTTAAAATGTGTAGCTTCTGATAGCTTAATTTGGAATAATTGCATTGCAGGTGATAAAGGCATGACAGACTTATGTGTGTTAGACTAAAAGAGTGTTGCTGAAACCTTTTCACCATAGCACAGCATTGTGTTTGTGATTTTTTATATCCCATATTTTAAAATATTTGTAAGCATTTTTACAGTTTTCCTTAGGCATGCTTTTTCATAACCTTAAACCAGGCCTTTAGCCAGCCTTTAATATGGTGGCATACATTTATCTCTACAGAAATTTAAGGTAGAGGGATATTTCAACTAACTCGTATAATTTTTCTTATGTCTAAAATATCTTTTCTGTCCACTCTTTTGTAACAGATGTAAGGCTTACCATGGATAGTAATGACTGTTTTAGTCCATTTTGAGAACTCAGATCCAAGAGGGACTTGAACAAGTCATTAAGACTTAAGACTTCCATTCTTGGATAGCTGCTCTAGGTTTTTAGCAAGCTTTCCCCTGAGTCACACTGTCATAGGGATGGGTGTCCCTTATGCAAAGTTCAGAAAGGTTGTGTTTGCCTGATATGGATTCACAAAACTCCAGAAAAGCAGACGTTTACCCCAAGATCCATTTCCCTTCCCCATCTTTTTAGTGTTTGATACTGTGGGGAGTAAGCCTTTTTATGACTCTGTGCATTCTCCTCTTTTTTTTTTCTCTTCTGACATAAAAAAGTCCTTTGCTCTTAAAATCCCCTCAGCTAAAATCCTTCTGAAGATGAGGTTCTGGTGCAGGAATCTAACTGTGGATCCTGTAGTTTCAGTAGCTCTCAGCTGTTTTTTCGCTTTGGCTCATTTTGAATACTACTCTTGTATAATGGTATACCATCTTTTTAATTGCTATGAAGTGCCAGGCTATAAATCAGGAGTTTTTAAAGCCCACTTATTACTGTAGTGATTTATTGAATACATGACAAAGAGCTTCCTGCTGATAGCTCTCAAGCAAAAATGGGCTCTCTCACCGGAGTTCAGATCTTTGAGGGAAACTCTAAGAAATAACAGATTTTGCAGTAGTAAGCTGCTTCTCCCCAGCCTCCCCCCCCCCCCCCCCCGTAACAGATAATAGTTCTGTTTTTATAACTTCCCCTAATAATATTGGAGATAGGAAAGCAAAAATGTCCTTTCAGTAAGAAATAATGCCAATCATTCTGTGTCTGCAAAGAAATACTGCAATTGTGTGATGAGTGATAGCCCTTCAAAACATTTTGTCACCTATATGAGAAAGCAGGCCGGGTCTCACTGTCGGTTAGATTTTTTTTTTTTCTCACAAACCTAATCAAAGCCTGCAACACTGCTCAAATGTTTCATGGTTGCCAGTACTCTGTTGAATCTGGAAAAGCCGATAAATATTAATCACGAAAATGCTTTTATTTTTTTTCAGACAGGTGTTATGAGGAAGTTAGTAAAGCTCTCTTGTAAATCATTCTATTAATAGCTGTAGAACAGAACAGATAGAGATGTTTCCTCTGGCATCTCCAAACCAATAATGGTGGATGCCGGGGAGACTAATGAATAGGGAATGTAACACTGTAGTGATATCTGGTTCAGTTCTCTCTTTCTAAAGCATCCTGCACTTTCACTGTTGGACACAGGATACTGGGCTGTGTGGACCATTGGTCTGACCCAGTATGGCACTTACTAGTACCTTGCTACTTATATGAAATATTTGGTGAAGTCAGAGTAATGGGCTGGGATGTCTTTTGTCTGCAGCATGCAACGATCTGATGAAGGTTGATTTATTGGTTTACATATTGATTTATTAAATGTGTGTGTTATTGGGGATGCTGGGATTAGTTGCTGGACAGAATCTGGCTGATAGCCACCTGGGTGTGGGCTGCTGGGAAGTGTTTGTCCAACAGTTAATCAGCTGTTGAATTGTTGAGCAGTGGCAGGAGCTACTGGGACATAAAAGTGGTTTCCTGATGTGAAAGGGATGGTGATAAGAGAGACTGGATAGGAATACCACTATTTTCACTCTGGTCAGAGCCTACCAGGCCCCGTGGCTGAGGTGAGGTAATGCCATATCAGCCATGTGGTACCTAGGGCACTGTCATATGATGGCATAACTGTTCACTGGTTTTCATTTTCTCTTGTATTAAAGAAGTTACTCTGTACCATGCTGGGAACCTCTAAGTTTTCCAAAAATCTGGCAACATTTTACAGCAAAAATGAGAGCATGCCAGGATACACAGGAAGGGAACGTGGGTCTGCCCCAACTATCCAAACATGGGCTGTTCTTCACAAGCATAAAATTGGTGATGCAGCGGTGTGGGAATTGGACAGTTGTTCAAGAAGTGTGATCCACGCTTTTGGTAAACATGCATGTGCCCGTTCTCTTGGTATTAGATGACTAATCTGTGATGTTAAGTGTGTGGGTGTGCACTTGGGAGATTTAGTTGCAACTGGTCAGAACATGGACACACATCTTTCCAGAATCTTTCAGAATACACGAGCAAAGAGCACCGGATATATTCATGGGACTCTGAATTTAGGCCCTGAAGATGAAAAACTAAAATCTTGCTACCTCATTCAAGAGGAAGAGGGGAGAGAAGACAATCTATCTTAGGTATGAGAAAAGAAGAAAGGCTGTTTTCTTCTTATAATTATAAACAGAATTTTTAATTTTGCCTTGTAGTCTGACTTACTTGTTCTTTTATATCTTTTGGCAGATACAATGCTGGAGGAGACTCTGGTAGGGCTTTCAAATATGCTTGATTTTTACAATTGAGAAAGAGTTAAAGTTATATAGGTTCCAACAGTAGGTAAAAAAAGTTGTTCACAATACCTATACTATATCTGAGACATCACAGCATTTCCTTATACTTAGAACGGAAAATAACTGCAACTACAATGTTTGTATGGCAGATATAAATGGTGAGTTTCTCAGATCAACTAGTGTGTGCCTTCAGAATATATCTTGAACAATTATGTCCAATAATGGGGAGGCTGGGTCCCATTATTAACCATCTTAATTCTTCTGAGTGACTTTCCCTAACTTAGATTCATATTTGGTATTAAAATGGAAGAATGGGGCCAAGACAATGACAAAATAGCCCTCAGAAAAATGGAGGTGAATTCAATGTCAGTTTGCCAGAATACTGAGTACGTTTCAGTTATCTCCTGTGATTAACTTTCTATGACATTTTAATAATTTTATTTCCAGTATAAGCCTTAAATATTGAATATAACATGACACTTAATATAACATGACACTTAAGTTCAAAACTTGAAGTATGCCACAGTTTTACATCTGGGCAAGTACTAAATAATCAGCTTGTATGAGTCAGAAATGGATATATTTGATCTAGTAAGTCACATCATTTGGTAGAAGTATAATTTTTGTTGGAACCTATTTTTTTTCAATTTATTAAATCAGTGTGTATTCAAAGATAGCAATTTGATTTCCCTCTGTTTAATAATGTATTTAAGGGGGAATAATTGGTGAGGGCAGATGCTTTTGTGTTTAATAAATTAAGTTTAATAAGTTAAGTGCACTATCTTTAAAAAGGTGTATGGGAAAGTTATGTAAGATGATTTGTGTATATAGTTCTTATTCAAATTCCTTTGGTTGTTGCAGTTTGTATTGTGCACAAAGGAAAAGTACACCTCTATGTGGGCTGTCTGAGCTTTGGGTTTGGCCATGCAGGTCACACACTGTCTACATACCAGCCTCCAGGGCTAGGGACAGACATTCAGAAAGCCTGAGCCTGTATTGATTCACTCTTTGCAGATTAGTCTAAGCTGCATAGCTTAAACTGATTAATAACTGGACAGACATTCTCTGTTAAAGCAGGAAATGCAGTCACATGCCTGCAGCGGCTCAAGCCAGAAGCTGCGGGGACACTGTTACACAAATTGCCAATGGCTCAAATCACGAGTGAGACTTTATAAAGGGGGATAAGGCAAGGTGCTGCGTTTATTGATTACATGAGTTAGACAAAGAGGTTCAGGCACACCGTTCATGCAAACACACACTAATCATCATACACATCATTACACACAGGCATACACATACACAAAACAACCATTTCATCCACACACACACCAGATATAGTTACCAGCAATAGTTGCTCAATATCAGCCCAGGGTGGCCAACCTGGGCTTATTGCGTAGATGATGATGATTTGAAGATAGCAGATTTAAAGATAACAGCTGGAGCGGGGTGAACAGATGCATCTATGCTCCAATGAAACAGCAGTAGAGAAAGAGACTCACCCAACTTGGCATTTTCAAAGTGTTCTTTTATAGGGATTGGCATCCTTTGTTTCAGTGCTTTGGGGTTTTTCCATACCCACCTTCTGTTTTTGCGATTTATTCTTCTTTTGTCTTCAGCTTATCTTAGCCTTGGAGTGTTTTTGTTGCCCGTCTGGCAGAATTTCTTCTTCTGTTATCTCCTTTTATGCCTTCGACCTTCAAAGGGATTCTTCAGCCATTTGTTAGTTAGTTAGTGGTTGGTAACTTACATTTGGCGCCTTGTTGCTTACATAAACAGTTGAATCTTCTTCTCCCATCTCTATGCCATTCTCTCACCATTCACCCTTTTACACACACACATACATAAAGGCTATGCAGAGTTCATTCACTTATGTCAAGCAGAAGGATACAAAATGGAGTTTTCGAGGTGCTTACAGGACAAGACTAACATGGTTACATTTCACTGTTATTACACTCTGTGTTAACGTCAGCCACATTAGTTCAGTTTATGCTACAGCGCTAGAGCATGTCTGCCAGCCACTGCCAAAGGGAAGGGAAGAGAGACACTCTTCAAGGCTCTCACCTCTCCCTGCTGGAGCAGAGGGGGTGTGGGCAGGCACCAGCAGGGGCTAGCACAACACCAAATTTTGCTACAGCTCTGCTCCCAGCGCTGCCGCTGCATGCCTGCCTGGTGCTACCCCGGCTCTTTCTGGCACATGGGGGGAGGCAGGGTGTTGAGCCAGGGCAGCGCTGGGCGGGCACACAGTGGCGGAGCTGCAGTGAAATTTGGGGTGGCTGTATCCCACTCCCAGTGCTGCCAACGCCTGCTCTGTGCCCTGCCCCTGCCAAGAAGAACCCAACATAGCCCCGTGTACCCTGCATCTGCAGCCTGCCCACCCCACGCAGATCCAGGGGCACACGCATCCCCATCCCCTCCTGGGATGCAAGAAGCTGCAGGAGCTGCCCCACCCCCCAACGAGCCGCAGCTCTGTCCCACACCTACTGGGCAGCACCTGCCCCTTCCCCTGCTTCTGCCACCTCCCTCACCATGGGGGGTGCTGATCTGCCCCCCCATGCCCTTTCCCTTCCTCTTCCCCTTCCACTACAATGGACTGATCAGCTGCAGGCAGCTCTCCATGCTGCCAGCTCTGCTCCTTGCTACCTGTGTGTTGAGCTGCACCTGCGCGCAGCGTAGGCATTTACCAGCCAAATTATCAGGCCCATCGGGTCAATTTCTGATACAGCAAACTTTCTTTATATAGGTACTGATCCGATATTGAACCAATGTATCAGTGCACCTCCAGTATTCATACATACCACACTCCTTTCATTACCTTCTTCTCAAGCATTCCACATATCTTACACACACCATATCTCTTTTCTTAAGCATGCTATATTTGAAGTGTAAAAAGAAAAACATGAAAATGGCTGTCATACTTAAGCTAAGTAACATAAAACTAAAATGGAGTTTTAACTGAGGCTAAGTTACATAGTTGTTTAAGTAATATACATTTAGTTTTTTATATTAGTTATTCAAAAGGGTTAAATGATAAAGCAATAAATGTTGTAAGTAATATACATCTAAAAATGATAAAGCAATAAATGATGAATATAGGTGGTGTTTTTAAAAGCAAAATTAATTTTAACTCAACACAAGCTAATATTGAACACAGCAATTTGCAAAGCATACAACAGGGAACTACCAAAAATCTTCACCTAAACTAAGATACAGTCCAGTAAACAAAAGCATACGCAACTTCATCTAACTTAAAATATAAACCAGGAAGACAAGACTTAGTTTTACTAATCCTGAAGACAGTGTCTCCTTACAGCCAGGCATACAGAAAGTCTTTGTTTAGGTATTCCCACCTTTTACATATTCTGCTTTATAATGTAAATGTAGCTGTCTGCATTCTTTTGTGAAGCTTTCTGCAACTTTCCTTAACTACCTCTCCAGTATGTGTGATGATTCTCAGGTCTTTGCCCCCACCCCCCTCCCTGCTCCAGGACATGCTGTAGAATTAATCCCCTCCCTGCCTGGCTGCAGACAAGCCACAAAGGCTGCAGCCAAACCCCAGGGAGTTCTGGGGGAGAAAGGGGACAGAGGAAGGAATTAACTCTGTCCCTGCCTGGCTGCAGGCAAGCCATGGAGGTGAGGTGCAGTTCCCAGGGTTTGCCATAGGAGGGGTGGGGGAGAGGGAGAGGGGACGGAGGGAGGAATTTGCCTCAGGCGCCATGGCAGGCCAGCATCTGGCCACACCCTGCCCCTGCTTCAGCTAGACAGCAGAGGGGAGGGTCCAGCCCAGCTCACTGGAGCAGAGAACAGTGCTTCACCCAGCCCAGAGAGCATGCTGGGATGATGGGGGAGTCTGGTTTAATTTAAACCAGCAAGGGGTCTGGGACAGACATGGCATAAACAGGTTTGACCCAGATCAGTTAAGTTTGATACTACAGTCAACCAGGTTTATCTCAAACCGGTTTTGACCATTTTCAAACTGGTTTATGTACACTGAATGTCTGTTCTGTTACAGGTTTAAACCAGTTTCTGATCACTTAAACTGGTTTATGTGTAATGTCTGTTCCTAGCCCTGAACATCTAGGTTTAGGAGCAGAGTTTTGGCTCTGCTGTTGTCTTATCCCCAGTGTATCAGTCAATGCAGCTGAATTAGCACAGCTTGTGCAGTAACTTAGTATTGATGTAGGTCAATAGAAAATTATTTCTTCCTGTGTCAGAATAAGGGAAAGGTGGGATTGACTTGTTCTTTGAACACAGTGCCACCCTGTTCATGGCAAAACATTTGAACAGCATTTTTCCCCTTCAAAATCGTATGTAAATGTGCAATCTCCAAAGGAGAAAAGCACAAGAATTAGAAGATAAACTCTAGGAATAATGTGGTTAAAGATAGTGTCTTGTTATTGAAAGACCATACATGGTAAATCCCTCTTGGTTTAATCTCTGTATGATTTGTTCTTTTGTCTTAGTGGTTCTCAGCCAGCTTGCCACAAGACCCCCTCAGGGTGCTACAGTGCTAGGTAAAATCCCGTGGTCTGGGAATCCTAATACAGGAGGGGCACATGCACGTGCCACAGCCTTTCCTGGTTTACTTGTACAGCAGGCTTATGGGGCAATTTTACCTGGAGTCAGGAACATCTAGTTGAGAAGCACTGAGAGCACAGTGGTTCTCAACCAGGAGTGCTGCCACATTCAGAAATAGATGTGGAGGGTTGTCCTGACTCTGTTAGGGTGAGTGGGTGCAGCTTTGTTAACTTCAATTAAGCTACATCACTTTAATATCAACTAAGGATCTGATCCTTAAAGTTTAGTATAGATGCATGGCTGATGTTAAATCTGCACTTTAAAATATATTTTTAAGATAAAGACAGCTAGAGTCACATATCACACTTTAGCTAATTCGCTCTTAAGCTGTGTTTACTTTCTGAAGTAACTTCCTAATAATATGTGGTGATTTGGGGGCTACAGAACAAGGCAGCGAAATGCGACACAGCTGAAATCTAATTATAATACAGATCTTTAACTAGTTCAAAGTTTTCTTGAAACAAGACATGGGAGCAAGGACTTAATTTGATGGGTCATTTTAGAGATGTGTTAAAGCTGCAATCAGAAACTTGCATATTTGAAATTACAGTATGTACTTGTCTCAGTGTGTATTGAGGCTGTCAGAAGTTATCATGAAATAATAAGTGCAACAAATTATTTGCCTGTCATAACTGTCTTTCATTTGTAGTTTGAACAATGAAACATATTTTAACCTATAAATAATGACAAACCCTAATATACTAGAGACTGAAAAACAAATTCTGACAAAACAACATCCCAGTTGAAGAGTTGTAGATGAGAGTTGAAAATGAATCATCAGAAAGAATAACTTCAGGATTAAGGTATTGAGTATTAGCCGTGAAAATAAGGATTAGTCCTGGACTTGCAAGTTTATAATGGTGTTCCATCTAGTACCTTTCTGGATTTTGGTTACATAAGAAAGCAGTGCATATATTTTAATTTCACCTCTAACTGTTATTTTTGTGATAATACCTGCAAAGGTGGTGGTTGTTGTTGTTGTAAGCTGTGGCAGGTGTTTTCTATTATTGTCTGCAGTAATTTAAAAAAAGAAACCTGGGAAGGTATTTCATGCAAACTAAACTTTTTTATTTAATATTTTCTGATAATGCTAGCATAATATTTTTTATATATAGTCTAAGGGAAATATGCTATTGGCAGAAATCCAATTTGTACAAACAGTCTAGTTTTTCTGGTAGATTAATATAATCATTGCAGATATTTCTTCACTGACTGGTAGTAAATAACTGAAATAATCTAAAAGATAAGAGCATTAATTAACATAAAAAGAGAAAAGTCACAAAAAATGAAACTATGTTTAATCTAACATTCAATTTAGCAAGGGCCCTTTCAACTCAGTAGGTTCCAGATGTTTTGTAGTCTGTGCTTGAAATCATATTTGAGGGAAATATTCACTATGTAAATAAAGAATGAATTATATGCCTCTATTTATGCTAAGTAAGAGCTCTACCACTAACTCCCAGTACATCTCTCAAAATCTGTACTTCTGGTATCGGTGATAAACTGAAAAGTCCAGACATTTAAATTAATATAGAAATTCTCTTATGAATATTTATGTAGGTGTTATGACACTTAATATATAAGAAATCTGTGGTCAGGGACCCTTAAGAAATGACCAGGCTAGAAACAAGGCTTATAATAACAGAGTAATAGTAGCCTGGAAAGCGTAAATTGGCAACTTGTTATTTAGCAGATTTGCTTTCTGTGAGTATTGACTCATATGTGTGTATCTTGATTTTAAGGTTTTGTACTGTTACTTTTTATCATAGTATCAGAACACCTTCAGTAGAGAATAGTAATAATATATTGCTGTTCTTTACTTGCAGAAGTGAGAGTTTACTATCGTGTATAGTGTGGAACACAGCTGTGGGGAGTGAAATCTTTTCTTGATTATGTATAAAGGAAATTGCTAACTGTGTTCCAATTATAGGGATGCCTATACAACTCTATTGTTCTTAAAATAGTAACCTGAGCAACTTCACTGAAAGATATAATTTGGGGACAATAAGGCTGCACAGGTGTAACTGAGGGATAGCATTTTTCCTTCAGAACTTTTAT
This sequence comes from Alligator mississippiensis, assembly GCF_030867095.1. Classification (NCBI taxonomy): domain Eukaryota; kingdom Metazoa; phylum Chordata; order Crocodylia; family Alligatoridae; genus Alligator; species Alligator mississippiensis. The sequence goes on along the minus strand of NC_081836.1, from coordinate 42,158,799 downwards.
TACTGATAACATTGCCTTACCTAAAAAGAAATGCAGCTTGACTATCAGATACCAAGATTAATGAGGTTACTACTACGTTTTCTTTTGTAATATTTGTCAAGATCTCTATGTGCTGTAATAACATAAAGTTTTGTAATGCCACAAACTAGTAAGTAAATGCAGATGATTAAACTTAGACATACACAGACTAAGGGTAAAATTTTCAGTTGGTGATTATTTGGGATTCACAGTGCTATTTTAGTAGGATTTAATTTTAAACTGGGATTGTACATGATTATTCAAGATTATTTGTAAACCGCACATTATTTACTCAATAGATTATGGTGAGTCAGAATGATTTACATCTTAACACTACAAATATGGCTGCTTTGCAGATATTATGTGTTTGCTCCCTGGAAATAGTATTAAGGGACTCTGTGACAAGAACACCTCTGAACAGCTTTGCAATTTTCAGTATTGCAGCTATTATTATGCTAATGTGCATTTAAAAATATAAAAATTGGCTTTGTACATATAATGAGGCCATTTAAAATAATAACTTTTTAATATATACGTTTTAATATATCCATCTTAATATACACATAAATATTAAAATGTTATACCATATTCTACACTAATGCCAAACAAAATATTTATAAAAATAAAACCCAGAATGCATCCAAATGTGATTGTTTTAGGGTATGCAATTGAAACTTGAAATAGCAGAGATGATTTTGTATTAAATATTGTACTTGAATGATGCTTTCATAGCTAACTTTGTTTTATGTTAAAAATACTGAAAAATCAATACTGATGGGTATTCAAATAATGTTATTGGATCAGTTAACAGTGCGCTGTTGATGAAACATTGTAATTTCTAATTAGGATTAAAACTCAAAAGATATATTTCTATATTGATACATTTTGGTAAAAGTACAAAACTGCTATGATTATTTTGAGTAAAGCTATAAAAGAAAGCTATAAAAATGGATAGTTTCAAGGGTATAGGTTGTAGCCATGTTGGTATAAGGACATAGGCAGATAAGTTTCTTTGGGTAAATCTGATATCTTTTATTAGACCAACTCAAATTGTTGGAAAAATTCTTCTTTGCAAGATTTCGGGTACAAATACCCTTTGTCAAGCTGAGGAAGTATCTGCAGTTGGTCTGTGTTCTTCCAGGCATGTTTTGAAATGTAATGGCATGAGGAAGTAATATCTGTTAAATACCATAACATTTATTTATTTATTTAAAATTGGCTTAAGCATTTAAACTCAGATGAGTTGTTCTTTTCTTATGAACCCCCAAAATAGGGGGTGGGGGAGATGTTTCCCTTAATGAAGGTTGTGCGGGCCGGGCCCTGATCCCGCCGCCACATGCAAGTCGGGGGGGCGATCCGCGGCCCGTCTTTTGTGCACACGGGCTGTGGCCATCAGCCCGGGCACGCGGGGTCGGAGAAAACCAGTGGCGAGCTAGAATTAGTCATAAACGCGTAGTGGTTGATTGAAAAGATTGTTTACTTACACCCAAAGATGGTAGTGGTGTAGGCTGGACAGGTGCAGCTCCGCTTAAATCCTCGCTAGAGGATTATGACAAATTCGGTTGCTCCCACGGAGTTGTTTAAGCTCCGCGGGTTCGGTTCGGTTCCCTTGTCCCCCGGAGTTGTTTAGGCTCCGTGGGTTCGAAAATTGGGTTTACAGGAAAGGGATACGTCTTGGATTGCGATTGGCGACGGGGAGAGGCTAGAAGCGAAAGCTCCGCGGGTTCGGTTATTAAGTTTAAGAGATGCGCGTTGGGTCCACAAGGGTCTGCAGCGCTTGGAGATCTTCACGCAAGGTGAAGGTTTCTCTCTCTCTCTCTCTCTCTCCCCCTCTCTCTCCGACTTGGATGGAAACTACCCAAGCCTTTTGTACGGCTAGCAAGCCAATAGCTAGCCGCCACGTGTGCCTACATTTGGAACTGGCCAATAATATGGCGCGGATCCAAATACAAATGGCGGGAACTCCTTTGCAACGTGCATCACTAGTATGCAAAAAATGCACCCTGCAAAGAAGCTGTAATTTGGCGGGAAATCCCCTGTTGCACCAGAGTTCTCTCCCGCAGCAGAGAACTCTATCGTGCAAAGAAAGCTACAATTGGCGGGAAAATAATTTAGCAGTGCCGAAGCACACACAAACAAAAAACCACAACTTTGGGTTGTGACAAAGGTCAGTACAACAGCTGAGTATGCTATTGTGTTTATTATCCCTTAAAAACAGAAAATCAGATGGATTATGGAAAGGCCCTTTTGGGTAAAATATCAAATACAGTTACAGGATGTTTTTTGTTGTTGTTGAATCTGTCAAAAACCCAAGGATATTATTCTTGAATAAAATTGAATGATTAAATTCCCTTTATGCAAAGAATTATAAGGTTTAATATTCCTTTAAATAAATGAGGAACCAGACATGGGTTTTGAAAAATGAACTGCAAATACTTTTGTACAAAAGTCTATCAGTTCACTCAAGACCTAAGGAACAATTTGACAGGAACAATTTGATTATCTGAAGTGAATGAATTACTTCTAATCAGAAGTAAAAGTGATGTCTATTCAAGGGTGTTAATAAGGAAAATATTTCAGCTACAATAAGTGTTGTTAATATCAGATTGTACTTTTATATTAATTGGAATTAATGCCTGGGTGAAACTGACCAAGGACTTCAATTATAGCTTGTAATTAGTTTAGAGAGCTGATGAGTAAGCTGTTTTCTTTGAGGCCAAACATAGGCAAAAGGAGTTTGAGAAGAGGGATGGTGCCAAGGATTACCTATTGGCTACGTTGTTTCATACTGTATGTGTACCACTGTCTTCTGGTTGAAAGGAAATTAGATCTGCTTATATGTTTATGATTTGAAACTTCAGGTTAACCTATAAGAAAATACACACCCTGAATACTGATCGTGGAAATTTCAATAAAACTCATATGAGAGACTGCATTTCTAGAGCCAAAAGATTACTGTTGCTTCCTGATGCTTCATGTGGGTAATACATCCACCAATTCTAACACTGCTATAAATGTATCTCAGACTTATTAGAAAGTCCAGACCCTCATCATATATGTACCAGTTCTCCTTCAAGTGATTGTACATATGTGCATCCTGCCCCTGACTTGTGCTCAATGTAGCCTACAATACTTTAGGGTTTTTTTATTTCTCTCTTCTTTTTCAAACACCTTCCTTCACTGTGAACTAAATTTGAGGCCAGATGCATCCAGAAATCAAGATTATTTAATTTAGGGGGTTTTTTTATTCCAAGACATATGGTTAAGTCATTATTCTTCTCAAATAATATGCATCTAATTTATGTGGGAGGATTGTACAAGAAGAAACCAGATTAACGTTGAAATCTACTTCTAATCATGGAGAAAAAAGCCTGGAAGTAAGTAAAGTACGTGGGCACCTGGATAAAAGCTTAGTAAGGGAAAACGATAATGGAAGCCATAGTAATGTTCTTTGGGTGAGGATAGGACAGTCAGCCAGATATCTGAAATATTCATTTACTAATGTGAAAAGTATGGGGAACAAACAGGAAGAATTTTAGGTCCTAGCACAAGCACAGAATTATGATGTAGTTGGGATATGTGAGGCAATATTTCATATAGCTGGAGTACAGTTATGCTACAAATATAGCAAAATCCTGTAATTTTAGCCTTCAGTGAAGCCAGGTGAATTTAGGGCAATTATGTAACTTTTATCACTACAGATCAAAGGATATACTACAAATTAGGCAAGGATAAAAAGGAGGCATTGCCCTACATATAAAAGTGATGCATATGTGTTCAGAGGAGCAATACAAAGTGTTGAAAACCTGGAAGTAAAAGTCAGAGGATGAGTATGTCTTGGTGGGTGTCTGCTGCAGGCATCCAAACCAGGAGGAGGAGGTGGATGAGGCCTTCTTTAAACAAGTAACCAGTGACACAGGCTTCCAAATCACAGGACCTAGTTCTTATGTGGGGGCTTTAATTATTGAAATATTGGCTGGGAGGGAAACACAGCAGTGCATAAGCAATCCAGCAAATTCCTGGCATATGTTGGGGTTAACTTTCTGATACAAATGACAGAGGGGCCACCTAGGGGGGAAGCTCTTCTTGACTTACTGATCAAATAGGGACAAATTAGTTGAGAATGTGAAGATAACTTCGGTGACAGTGACTATGAAATTATAAGAGTTCGAGATCCTAAGAGGAGGAAGGAAGGAGAGCACCAAAATAAGGAGACTGGACATCAGGAAAGCAGACTTTAACAAACTTGGGGAGCTGGTGGGCAGATTTCCATGGGAAGCAAATCTGAGAGGAAAAGGAGTGTAGGATGGCTGGCTGTACTTTAAGGATGCCCTTTTAATGGTACAGGAACAAGCTTTCCCAACACAACAGAATGGGAAGTAGAACAGGAGACCAGCCTAGATATTGATTTCTTCAAGTAGTTGGAACTTAAAAAGGAATCCTACAAAAAGTGGAAGCATGGTCATAATACTAGGGAAGAGTATAAGAGTGCTGCACAGACATGCAGGGAGAAAGTTAGGAGGGCCAAGACACAATTTAAGATGCAGTTGGAAAGGGACATAAAAGGCTGCAAAAAGTAAAAGGAAGATTATAGAGATTCCATAGATCCCTTACAGAATGCAGAAGGCAATCTAGTTATGGAAGATGCAGAGAAAGCTGAAGTATTTAATACCTTTTTAATTTCAGTCTTTACAAATAGGGATAGCTACCAGATGACGAACTTAGTTGGCAACAAAGATGGGAAAGCAGACAAACTGCCTAGAGTAGTAGAACAGCTTAGGGATTACTGAGAGAAGCTAGATGCATTCAAGTCAGCAGCGCCAGATGGGATGCACTCTAGGTTACTGAAGGAATTGGCTTTCTTCCTTTCTTTTCATGTCCTTGGGACAAGGTATTTAGTAGAATTTTCAGATTTGGTTGGAATCTGACAGGCCGCGCTGTGAACGCTTCTGCTATAGCTTCGAACTTGCAACCTCTGGGCTGTTAACCATGCACCTTAGCACCCGTGCCTGCACCACCCTAGCCCAAAAGAATTGGCAGAGGTAATTTCAGAACCATTAACTATCTTTGAGAACTTGTGGAAGTTAGGAGAGGTTCTGGATGGCTGGAAAAGGTCAAATATATTGTCCATCTGTAAGAATGGGAAGAAGAAGCATCCAGGGAAGTACAGACCTATTAGCCTGACCTCTATATCTAGACAGACCATGGGGCAAGTCATTAAGGAATCCATTGTGAAGCACCTAGAGAAGAGCAAGGTGATCAGGAACAGCCAGCATGGAGTCACTAAGAGCAAGCCATGCCTGACCAACCTGATTACCTTCTTTGATAAGGTGACAGGCTCTGTTGGTGGGGGAGAACAGCAGATGTGATATACCTTGCTTTAGCAAGGCTTTTGACGCTATTTCTCATGACATTCTTATTAACAAGCTAGAGAAATACAATCTAGATCAGTGGTTCTCAATTTTTTTTTTTCGCGGACCACTTGAAAATTGCTGAGGGTCTCAGTGGACCACTTAATCCCCATTGTCAGAAAAAATAAATCAAGCATAAGGGCCAAGCGCAGATATTCTCAATCGTTCCGCAACCTTTCTGTAAACCACCTGAATGGAGCTTGCGGACCGGGGGTGGTCTGCGGACCACAGTTTGCGAACCTCTGGTCTAGATGAAAGTACTAGCAAAGTTAAGGAACAGGAAAGATTCTATAGAAAGCCTTATGATTTTTCTAATTCAGTTAGTACAATTTGTAATACTTGCATAAAAAAAAACATTTTGCAGAAGGGCTAGTTTATATGCCGTTCACTTGTATTTTAAAATTTGAAATATAAAGTACTTCCAAACATGGATACAGTGTAAAATATATGTGAAAATCTTTGGCTCCTTTCACTTTGTCTTTTTTATAAGCATCAACTACCACTTGCTGAGAGGAACTATAAATAACTTCTTGTTGTAACACTTGAAAAATATTTTAACTACTGTTTTTATTCTTTGTACTATTGGCTATTACAAATCATTTTTAACTGTAGAGCAAATGCAGGCTAAACAATGGAATGCTGTGAAGAATACTGTGATCCACGAGGAGACTGTTTTCAGTTGTTATTAAGAACTCTCCCTGCTTGTACACGTGACAGGGGTTTAGTTCTCCCTAAATTGAAATGGTGGGTTTTTAATTGTGTTGATTAAAAACCCACCATTTCAATTTCGGGCCTTCGGTCACTGTGATAGAACAGGGACGGGAAGCCAGCAGCTCAACCTCCCCCCTGTCACCCCAGCTGCGGGCAGACTTTGCTGGTGGAGGGCTGGAGAATGTACCGCTCACCGCTTTTGTTGTCCTGCAGAGCCTGCCCACCTCTACCATGGCTGGGGGGTTAGCTGCAGGTGGCCCCAGTCCTTCCCTCTGTGGTGGCAGTGCCCCCTGGGTGGTGCCTGCCTGCTAGCACCCCACTCAGGTGGTCCTGGGGGGGGGGGTGCTGCCACCATAGTGGGAAGGACCAGGCCTCCCCGCAGCTGAGGGGCTGCATGGGCCAGCAGCAGCTTGCACGAGTAGGCTCCTCTGAGAAAAAAAAATAAAAGCAGTGAAGGGCCTGATCCTTTTTTTTATTTCCTTCCAGAGCCTCTTGTCTCTCCCATGCCCAGGGGGTGAGCTTCCAGCACCCAGCAGTATATCAAAACCCTCTTAACAAAACTAATTAGTTGCTGATTCAAAATGTAATATGCTTTGCCTAACCCAAAACACTCGTTCTACCTATGATCCATAGTTGTCACTCAGGGGCTTACCAGGAAGTCAAAAGGGTATCCCAGACAAAATGAAAGGCCAAGTTCCCTGTGCATTGTGATAGTGTAATGTGCCTGTAGGGGCTCCACCTTGAGAATTTCTGTTGACGGTAGCTATGTCCCTAAGAGCAGGGTACAAAATTATGATTATAGGACATACTGGATTGTAGGATGGTTTGTATAAATGTTAACGTGTTTCCAACATGCCTCACCTAATCATGTCTCCCTCTCATGGCTGGTCTCATTGACTATGCAGAATGCTTATAGCTTAAGGATGTGGTTCTTAGTTCAAGTGTGAATTTTTCAGGTTTAATTTTTGCTGACTACTCTGGTAATAATGTATGTGTATGTAAACCACAGGTCATTACATTAGCTTCTCTCTTGTGTAAAGTTCAGAGAATTGACTCTGGGCATCTCGGCCTATGTACTACACCTTTTGCACAATTTTATAACTCTCACAAAGAACACTTCTCTATTGAGAGTAGGAAACAAGACTATATTCCAAGTGGTTTGGAAAGCAATAAAACTTGGTTTTTATGACAAAAGGTTTATTCTTATAACCAAGAATTGAAGATTTGAAGGCAGCATGCAAAAAAAAAACAACCAACAAAAGGAAAACAAAACAAAGGAGAGAGTAAATTGCGTATCTGGATAATCTAATATAGCTCAACATAAGAATGATAATTTTGCAAGAATTTCAATAGTTGTTGTTGAAAGAAAAATGTTTCATTATTTCTCCTTTTATGATTTATACTTTATGCTTCCTACCAATTTCTCTTTCCCAGATTAATCTTTTTTTTCTCCCTTTTAAACCCCCTCTAGTTATCTCTTCCCTTGTCTGACAGCTAATATACCTGACAGCTCCCCATAGCTCTCACTGTGTTGCTAAAGGGGCCTACAGTACCTTTTCCTAACTTTTGTTCTAATTTTTGTGCTGCCTTCCAAAGCTACTAACTGCTCACTACTTCCTTCCACCTTCATTTTTACAAGCCATCACCACTCAGCTGCACCACCTCCTGATGCTGCCACATTGCATCCTAAGTTTCTTGTGGGAGTAGATGATTTAAGTATTATTCAGTTCGCCTGCCAACCACCATAAAAGGAAAGTTCATATAATGGGAAAAGGATCTCAATAGTATCAGAAGTATCAGTTCCTAGGAAATTGAGCCCACGAAGTTTAAGTGGGTTTTAAATGTCATTACTAATGCAGATCTCTAAACTATAAGGTAATGGATTAATGTAAATGAAGTATCTTTAAAAATGGTAAGGAATAGGCATTTAAGAAACTGTTGAATCTATATAGGATACTTTTAAAAATAAGGCTTATTGGAGCATTTGAGAAATCTTGACAATGTGGGATTATTCCATGCACTTTCAGTCTATTCTAAATAATTGTTCCAAATGATGGGGCATCCAGTATTTAACTTGAGAAGCACTCCTACAGTTATTTAGAGAATTTTTTCCCTGTGCTTAATTTCCTTCCATTACTTCATTTTACCTTCTGTAGACTACCATTTTAATTCCTGAGAGATTATGGATTTATTTTTCATATTCCCTAAAATAGAAAAAGTATGACACTAGGGATTAAAGTGCAATATTTCTTTCTTCAAATTTAGTTCTCAAATGTAATTATTTTAGTTTTATTAATATGTGTAGTCCAGTTTAACAGAAATACATAATACTAATAAAAATCTATTTTTTCAATGCAGTGTCTTTTAATACAAGGTTTAGAGTTCATTCCTGCAGTCCCACAGACAAAACTCACAAAACCAACTTCAGAAGAAGGGTTGTAATATCCAGCATATATGTTCTGACTTTCTATCGACTTCAGTTGGAACAAGAGTATAAGTGATAATAAGTCTTAATAAGTGATTAGTGAATTGATGATTAAACGCCTTGGTTCTGAAATGTGGAAATTTTGGCCTGATTTGTTTACCCTTGCAGTAACCATCATTGGTAGAATCACTGAATTAACATGTTGGCATTTGGCACCACAACAAATGCAGCAATTATTGGATTTAAATAGTTTTTCAGAGAGCCATTAAGGGACGCAGTGCTGTAGAATTAGATGGATGAATAATTTACTTGTCCAACCCCTCCTTTTAACTTTTCTAAACATTATGTGAAGGCTATGTTTTAATAGTAAAGTCACTTTGAAACTACTCATAGTTTTCAAAACTTTGATCTGAGTAGCCACTGGTTTGTTTGGGTTTTTTTCCTGAAGGGATAAACTAATTAATGGTACTCAAGGCTAGAATCTTATCTCAGTCACTCTGGTTATTCTGCTTTCCAAATAACAGAACTTTTCTTAGGCCAGTGGTCTCTAACCTTTTTAAGTAGGAGATTACCTTTGGCATTTAAAAGCAACCGAAGATCTGCCGCATGATGCTGCTCCTCCCCCCCCTCCCCTTGCTCAGCAGGTAAGTGTGTGGGGGCAGGGGGGGGCAGATTGAAGCAGAGGGAGAAAAATTATTTGGGTGCGCACCTACCTCCCCAGCAGGTAAGTCCCACCTGGCCAGGACCACATGCAACTTATCTCTGCTCCTGCCTCTGCAGCACTGTCCCTCACAGCGGGGGCCTCGATTTAGCCCCTGCCCCTTCCCTCCCACACGGACTGACCTGCTGGGCTGGGGCATGCACGTGCATGCACACAGGCACTCAGCCTCCCGTCCCAGCTTCAGATCAGCTCCAACAGGCTCTGAGATCTACTGCAAGAGGCTCTGAGATCTACTGGTGGATCTACCCTCTCTTAAGCTATTGGCGGATGTTATTTTAATGGCACAGTAGAATCTGATCCCAATAATCGTGCATTCTGTTATGCCACATGTGTGATGTTTGGGATGAGAGATAAAATTGGTCAGATCCTAATTGTGCAACTGCCAACACAGGGAGCCCGGCATCAGGGACTGGTTGTGATTGATATCCCAGGCTTCACATACACTTGCAAGTTTAAGGCAGCACGTGAGGCTACCTGCATGGGCTGCCCTGTACACAGGCTGACTGGTGCCAGGTGGAGGGAGCCTGTGCATAGGTCAGCAGGTGCTAGGCAGGAAGATCCAATGGGCTGCTCTGTGAGTTGACAGGTGCTCCCATCAGCTCCCCCTACCCAGCACCTGTCATAGCACCCCTCAGACAAAGCAGGGTTAATGCATTAATCACACTGTAAATGTAATGTCTGCCAGGGCCTTAGTGTTCAGCAAGAAACACCAGGGTGTTGATAAACAGCACTGAGTATTATATAAAAAGAAATATAAGCGCAAGTTATTATTTAGCAGTAAAGACAAGTTAATTATATTATTTTAATTATTATTTTAATTTTAGTCCGATATATAAATATATATCAGATTTATCAGACTAAAATTAAATTTATTTTAGTAAATATATCTATGTATAGAGAGAGAGAGTATAAAATGCAGTTTTTCTTCGTACTTTAAGACAAATTAAAAGCCAACCCTTTTATGTAATGCTTCTACTAAGAGATTTTAATAAAAGCAGCACTGGGTACTGGGAAAAAACCTCCCCAAGAGAACTTTATATTTGGAGTTCTATAGTTAGCCTTGGATTATTTTCAAACCTTTAATTGTTGTTCAAATAAAGTGCACATTATGATTTTTTTATCGTATTATATTGTAAAAATAAATTTCCTATAACTCTTACAACTGTTTTAAAGGACACATTAATTACAGACCCTTCATTCACATGTCACAGTAGAAAGACATGTTTGTTTCTGGTTTAGATTGCTATTTATCTTCACAAACTTTCCTCCATATGTTCTTTAGGTTCCTGAATTCTTACTTGGCTTCTATGGGTGTGTCCAGATGAGCATGGTTGTGTGGCATGTGGCACTGCAAGCGTGCCATATACCACATAGTCTGGAGTTCTCCACACTGCAAAAGCACGCTGCCTGAGCGTGTGCTGCTCTGAGTTTTTTTCCGCAGTTTGTTTTTTTTTGTGGGGGGGGGAACGCAGAAAAAATCCTGAAGCAGCACATGCTCGGGCAGCATGCACTGGTAAAAAGCAGAGCCAGGTCGCTTGGAGCTGCGCTTCAGCTGCTGGACTCTGGCTGGCAGGATCACTGTGGCTGCAGCTTTGGGATGTCCCCAGAACCCCAGGTAAGGCTACTGGGGCCAGCACAGTGCTGGCTCCAGCCTCTCCTATGCCACCTGGGACAACTTGCTGCATGCCAAAGTACACATGGCATGGGCATTCCCTGGGGACAAGAAGTGGTGGCACAAGGTGCACCGCTGCTACTTGTCTCTGGGGAACCAAATACCCACGCATATCTGGATGTACCCTACATGTTTAAAAGTCACTTCCTAGGTAGTAGCAGAAAACCTGTTTTATGCCTTATTCTAATGAAAGTCCAATGTAAAGTGTTTTGTTATATGTACTCCATGCACAAATTAAACTATCTGTGATTCATGATAATTATACCCCATAGAGATGATAGAGTGCAACTTAAATTTTTACTTCAGTTATTTCTTTCTGGATAGAAAACAAAAAATATATATTTTAATGCTCTGTGTTATTCTTACCCGTAGAGATAACATTTTTACTAGCCCTACCTGTGAATCTTCTAAAATTACTTGCACAGCTTGTTATGAATAGTTGTAAGTAATGAGTAATTTTTATTAGTGATATCAATAAATTTTATGCATCATGGTTTTTCATGCCAATTACAACTCACTGGGTCTGTCTACAGCGAGTTGATAAGCCTCTTTTAAGCAGGCTTAGCATAAAATCGCCATTTTTAAGACACATTAAAGGCCTGTGTCTACACATGCATGCCCTTAATGTGCCTTAAAAATGACAATTTAAGGCTATGTGAGCCTAAATTTGACACTACATAAAGCAGGTATCAAATTTAGGTGCGAATAACTAAGTCACATTAGTGCACGTTTGGATACGCTAATGTGCATTAACACGGTGTGCGTCAATGGATACACACTGCATTAATGAGCATTAGCGCATCTGCACATGCGCTAATGCGATTTAGCTATTCGTGCCTACATTTAATGTGCCGTAATGTACATTAGTGTGTACACGCATAGACGTGAGCCTAAATTACCTTAATGTGCCTTAAGTAAAGGCACATTAAGTTTATGCACATGTAAATACATGTGTAGACATGCCCATTCTTGGAATTATTTATGTGAATGAAAAGAAATATGGGTTTTTTTCTTCTCACTGTCTAATAGCAAAACAGTGAACACTATTGGTACATCTTCAAGAGAGCTCCGTAATGTGGTTTTTGTCTAAAAACAGTCTTTAGAATGCGTGAAGAATGTCAAAAATAGAAAAGACCAAATTTTTTGAAGCCACAAACTAACAAAAAGCATGTCTTAAGAACTATGTCTTGTGTGTATTGTTTCCTCTCAAACGCTACATTCACAGTTGGTAATTTTTATCTATACTCTTTATGGTTTCCTCCAAATCACTGGCATGTTTTTATAATGCAGCAGTGCTCAAGAGGCTTAGAAATATACACTTTTTGTTCACTTTTTCTATCCATGTGTCAAGCTTTAAAAAGGGACAGAAAGATAACTCCTTGTATTGATTGCTATGCTTTCAGAGAGACTAGCACATCAAAATAAAAAAGCAAAAACTTTAGGAAGTTTTTCTCTTGACTATCTTGGCACGCTAAAAGTTTGAGGCTTCTGGAAAGTTAGAGAATGCCACCAAGAATGCTTAATTGGTTGATCATGTAGGACCCCTGCATTTTCTACAGTGGGAATTACATTGCATGACCAAAACCAAGTTTTTATAGTGAAGCAGTAGCAGCCAGTTACCAGCTGTAATCTTTTTGTCCTTCCCTATGGGAGGAAACTTGGTGAGTGGAAGGTGCAGAAAGGTGTATGAAAAGTTTGATTTCTGAAATTTCCTCAGGTGAGCTGAAATGCATCTGGTGCTCAAAATGTCCGAAAAAGCCTTGCCCTTTTGAAAAAAAAAATGTTATTTGTTTAGCGTAAGGGTGCACTTACATCACAATTGAGTATTATTTAGTCTGCACAGCCTCATTATAATGTATACTTTAATATATACATTTTTTATTCAAGCCTGTATATCCTCTACACTAGCCTTAGATAACAACTTTGTAGAGTTCTATATTTATCTTATTAATTTTCTGCCAAAACGTGTTCTGCTGATTACAGGGAATCTGATTCAGTGTTGACATTGCGGGAGAGAGTGTTTACCAGAGTACCAGACAGTAATGAAGAGACATGGATTGGGAGTGAACAATTAGGATAAATAACTGAGATCAATTCTGAGAGTTGTCTTGTGGCCATAAATAAACATTATTTTACCCACTGCTGAAAATGGAAATACATTTATAATTCTTGATGTCTGCTGCGTGAGAAATTTACTTATAGTATTGTCAGAGTATTGAGAAGATGGAAAATTACAGTTCCTAACTGAAACATTGTTGAATACTAATAATAATTTAGGTCATTGACTATTTTTTCCAGACTTCAAACTTCACAACAGGCACTCAGAAAATGTGGCTTATATCAGAAAGATTGTAAATTGGCTGTGGTGTTGAATTCTGAGCAAGAAAAGATATCAAAAGAGTTTCGGAACAAGATGAAATATGCAGATGTTATGATGAAAATGTGCAGAAGTTGAAACTATGAATCTGGGGTGATGCTAATTATAGAAAATGCTCACTGCTTTGCATTTCCTTGAAGTTAAGAGGAAGGCCGAGTCCTCCCTCAGTACATCTGATGATGAAATCGTGTGTATAATGTTGTCAGAACTCAAGAGGAGAAAACACAATAGGAAAAGCAACTGAGGATGAACAATCATTAAGAAATGAACAAACATAAGCAAAGAAGTACTACATCTGTGAGAGGCAATAGTTTTTTACAGCAATTGGGAAACTTTGCTGGGGAGAGCAATGAGAAAAAGTGACAAAAGCCATTTACATAAAAATAGATAAGCCAGGTCTCAAAGTTACATTTATTGCATGGTAGGTGCTCAGAAAATACTCCACAACTGTAATCAAACAGGCGATCAGGGCACAGAGACCACTGTAAAAATGGTGGATCCTTCTGTAAGATAACCTGGGTGGATCTGGTATCAGTCTTAGCTCTGTAGTGTCAGTGGTCTTAGTTCTGTTGAGCAGTGGTTCTCTATCTTTTTTGTACTGGGACCCATTTCTAAACATCAGTGGCCAGTCCTGACCCAGTGGCCCTCACTTCTGACCTGCTGACCCTGCCCCCAGGCCCCAGCCCCTGAGAGTGTTTGTGGGGGGGGGGGGGGTGTATGTGTGGACCCTTGCAGGCTGGAACTCCCACTCCTCCTCACAGGGGATCTCTAGCCTTGGCTGGAGCTCAACTTCTCTGCCCAAGCACCGGGCTAGCCCTGCTCTCAGGCTATCACTGACAAGAATCAGTGATGTCTGTGTTCCCAGGCCTGCCCACATTCTACCTTCGGTTTGCATAGATCCCTCCACACAAAACTGTTTATTGCTGAATTTCTCTTATTGCATATTGCCATGGGTGCAGCTGAGCAAGTGCTGAATGTGCTGCAGCCCCAATTTCAGGCTGAAAGAAACCAGGGATCCTTCTGCTCATAGTTAAATTGCCTTAAGAATTGATTCATCTGCACTGATTTTTGGCAATGGGTAAGTTCCCTGATGGAAGTAAAAAATATACTTGAACATGCCCAAATTGTACATCAGCACACCTACATGTACTAATATGTAGCATCACTGCTTTCCAACTTGGGGGAAACCAAATGCATGTGTAAAATGTAGACTGTGATAAGCTCTTACACTGCCTGGCTATGTACAGACGTTCAAAAAACCCGAACTGCCTTGGGTTAAGTTATGTAGTTTTCTGTAAGTGGCATAGTTTGAATTGGTAGCAAACAGGACACATTTGCCCTTTGGTGGGGAGGCAAATCTTAGACTAGGTTCTGCCATTTTTAAACCAGTCTGTGTATGGCAAACTTATGTTCTGTTATGGGTATAGACTGATTTTGTGTGCCAAACTTTTGTTCTCTCACAGGTATTAGACTGGCTTCTGATCACTTACATTGGTAAAAGTGTAATAATGTCTATACCTGGTCCCTGTGTTCAATATGATATGCAGGACCCAGAAACCCATGAATCTAGCTCACACACCCAAAGCCTCAGAAATCTTGGATGCATTCAGTAGTTTATAAAGAAGCGGAGAGTGTTTCTCTGTTGTCACGTCTTAAAGTGAATTCTAGTCATTCTGGTCACTTGAGTAATGGTTTGGAGCCATATGCACTTGATAGAAAGCTGGTTCAGACAGTTTCTTACAGAGTTTGAAGTATACTGCTGGAAGTCCTATATATACATACATAGAATAGCCAGCTTTTTTTGTCAAGCTCCCACATTGTTTGTTTTATTAATTACTGTTTTACAGTTGTTGCTTTTCCTGGCTATATGAATAATGATGTCCAGTGGTCTTGCTAGCCTTAATATAGAGTTCTTTCTAGACCCATTCAGAAATTTAAAAAAAAAACCCCTCTGGGTCACTGTGGGCTCATCTACACATGACGCTACATTGCCGTAGCAACATGCTCCCTCAGTATAGTGCGCTGCTATGGCGATGTAGTGGCTAAAAATAACCATGTGCTGCTGGCATGGCACTATACAGGCTGTTACTGCAGCATCATTTAGTACTTCCTTTTGGAAATACTAAATGATGGCGCAGTCACAATGGTACCATAGAGGCATGTGTAGATGCACCTAATGTCAATGATGTTCTGCTTAGGAAATACCACACATTCTTTAATAGGAGGAGAGGAAACTCTTTCCTGGCCTTTCCATTCTGCTGCCTACAGAAGAAGCAGTGATTTTATTTTCCCTTCTGAACCCAGTGGATTCCCTAAAATCTGTACAGAATTTAGGATGCCAAGAGACAAACAGGGTTACCCCTCTGAAGCCTTAGTGAGTGCAGGCAGTCCGGTTGGCTCATACTCCAGAAAGGTTGACATAGGATCACCAGGTACTTGGTACTATGTCAGAATTCCATCAGTTCTTTTTTAATTGCCTAATTATCTGGTGCCTAACATTAGCAGCCGGTAGAAGGAGGTGTATGTCTTCAGGACAGGCAGTGGGGCCATGACTTATAGTGCCAGAAGACTATATTGTATATCAAGAATTTTTTCAACGATGTTAAAAGGCATTGTTTGTTTGCACCAAGGGCCTTAACATTGCCATTGTGTGTTTTCTGAAATGGGCTAATAAGTACTGTAGGGAATCCTGGGGTAGGTTGGAGTTTAAAGTTTATCAGTTCTTCACTCACATGCAAGTTGTTGAAATGTAGCAGTAATACTTAAATCTGAAATTGGGGTAATTTTCCCTTGACTTCAAGTGGAGCAGGATTGGGTCTTCGTACTGTAGTGTTTAGTACATAAGGTACATCTCTAGCCTCCCCCTGCTTTTGTCTCCAAGCAATGAATTAGAGAAATTGCCTGAGCTGGGGAAAATCCCACCCCCAGCTTCAATATATTTCAATATAAATATAGGTATCACAATATAAATGTAGATGTCACACTTTCAGTATAAATATAGATGTCACTATATATAAATATAAATATAGATTTCAACATAATACATAATGTCAATAATATAAATAAAAATTGAAATCTATATATAAATATATTTTCAATAAATTGAGTTCAATAATATGAATATAGATTTAAGTGTAAATTTAGATGTTACAAACTTTGTGACATCTATATTTATATTGAAATGTCCTTAAAAGAGAGACTTTATGCGGCGCACACTGGGAGGCATGTGAGAGCCCCCCCCTAGCTGTTGGGCTTGGGCTGTGGAGGCAGGCTCAGAGCCCCTTAGCCCCGCAAGGGCTAACGTGTTCTGCTTGCTCCCAACCTAGCCTTGAGAGCTTAGAGTAAAGCTAAAAACTTAGAATGGTTATGCCTCAGCCTTCTTTGAACACCTGTATTTAGCCATAATGATTGAGGTGAGCAGTCAACAGAATCTATCTACCTACTAGGCCTGTGCGAATAGGGAAGTATTTGATTTGGATTTGGTTGATTCAGAGGACAGTGATTTGATTTGGAGATTTGGATCACTGTTCTGAATCAATTTGGCTGAATCAGTTTCGGAAGTTTTGGTGCTGATTTGGAGAGATTCAGTGATTCGGCCATAGACTATAATGGAGAATTACTGAAATACCTATAACTTTGACATTTTTTGGCATATTTTTTGGATGAAAACAGCAGGAATGGTAGCCCCTTATGAGGGCATGAAGCCTGCCAAGCTTCAAAGAGATAGGTGCAGGGGTTTCTGGGAAACTGCACCTCAAACTGCTGAAAACAAAACTCATGTGACTTGTGTGTCTTACGGCAGATTTGGATGAAAACAGAAGGAATGGTAGCCTGTAACAGGGCCTTTACAGTGCTGGTTAGATCTCCACCCACCCACCTGTTTCTGGGCCAGCCGCCTGTCCCTCTTTTGCTCAGGCAGAAACAGCTCACAAAAGAGACAGAAAGGCTGCAGACAGAGGTTTATATGCTGTTTCTGTATCCCTCCCCCAGAGCACTGTGATTGGAAGGGGATTGGAAAGGGATATCACAGTCACTGGCCAGCTACAGATGTCAGTCTTTCTGCCCCTCCCCCCCCACTTCTCAGTTTCTGTTCCCCTGAAAGACTGCCTTCTGAATCTTCAAAGCTTTTTCCAAGTCTTTTTCTGAATCAATTTGGAGGCTCCAAATCAATTCAGAGGGTTTTTTGGTCTCCCAATTCAATTCAAATGTCGTGATTTGGCCTCTGAATCAGGCCGTATCCTCTCCAAATTGAATTGGCGACCAAAGCTTTGCACACCCCTACTACCTACCTACCTACCTACTGGAAAATTGTGAGATTACAGATAGATAGGGTCCAGCTAAAGATGTTATTTTTTAAATTGTAAATCAACTAGGTACTGATTTGAGGGCTAAGTGGCTTTTCCTTTTAGCTAGAACCTTTATCTTTGTTCATAAACTCTGTATCTTCCTCATGTTCTGTTCACAAAGGAAACCTCAAAAGATGTTCACACTTCTGCTAATTGTCATTGTCAAGTCCTCCTTTAAGTTCTTTGTTGGTAACTAGAAATAAAGTTTTTTGTGTTTTTTTAAATTTGCCCATGAGGTTTCAACCTGGATATTTGTCAGTATCCTCTGTTATTGAGGTTTGATCTTATGATGTTAGTTTTGAAATTGTCAAAAGCCTTTGCAACAACATAAGCAAATATACTCACTGTTTGCAGATGCTAAAAAAAGAAAAAGAAAAAAAAGCACACTCCTGTGCCAAGCCTAGCACAAGCCCAGAAGAGGCAGCACCTTATTTGGACCCAGCTCACCCAATGTCTATATAGATTGGCTGCTTTAATGGGGCCTTTTTGGTACTATTATAAAATAATCAGCTTTTGCTAAAAGTGCCAAAAAGCTCCGCTGAAGTGCCCAATCTATACAGATGCTGCAAAACCAGGTCGAAGTAACATGTTGCTTCTTCCAGTAAAGCACTGTGTTTTTGGTGGGTTTTTTTTTAACATCTGCAAGCAGCCACAATGCTTTGATATCAGGAAGGTCTTTAACAGTACAGAAACATATTTGTATTTTTACTTAGCTGCTTTCATTTCTATAGCTATATATTTTTCTCATACCAGACTAACCAGCCAGAACTTCTGATCTCCTGAATTGTCACCAGTTTCAAATCTGTTCACTTCTGTTATCTATTTTTTTGTAATAAGGTCAAAGCTGCCAGATATTTTCATGCTTTTCACCAAGATTAAATGAATGCAAATGGCTTGCATTCAAAGTGCTTTAAGCAATTTATAAACAGAAACCAATTAGCACCACTTAACTGTACAAGTTGGTTTGAATTGCTTGATAGACAAGCTGGCAGTTGGGAAGTTCAGATTCTGGTGTTCAAATAATCAGGATCCAGAGGTATTAATTGCACAGACTCGTTAATCATTGTGTGTTGTAGTGTTGGGCAGATGCTTGTTTTTGGGTTTTTTTTGTCAAACTTGAAAGTTACTTTCAGAGGCATGCTTTAACAAAATTACTGGGATATGGCTGTCCGAAGACATTGAAAGTTATGCAAAGAAAATTATGAATGTACACAGATCTTAGGGGTTTAGTCATCTGCATATCACATAATTACCAGCATTAGAAAGCTGGGATGGACAGGAGTGTCTGTTTTGAAGATGATGGTACACTGGTCTTTGCTTTGCGTATAATTCCCCTGAGGGCTTATCAATTGAGGGTTTAATAAATTAGGTCATCTTAGAGTATGGTCTCAGTAAGAGTCATCTATGACCAGTAGTGCAGAGAGCCTTTGTCCAGCAGCAGCCACTTGAACGCAGAGAGCTGGGCCAGGTAAGATGCTGTTCCCCCTCCCTGCCTTCTCATTCTCCAGTGATCAGCATATTTCCATCCTCACTTCTTTCCCTGGGCAATGAGGAGCTTGCTACACCTTTGGCTATGACTGAGTCACACAGTGTTAAACACAACTTGCCCCTGTGTACACTGATCTGAATACGTTTAGGAGTCATGTTAGCAAATGCAAGGCTGAAGTTGATATTCTGACATGACATTTTCTTGTGAAGACAAATACTGAGTCAGAAGAAGTATCTTTGAATTGGATGGAGAAGAGAGGGGACATAAAAGTAGAACTTTGCTAAACCTAGTGTTAGCATAATGTATAACTGTCCTGTTCCTTCTGTTCTCACTGCCCCAAATACATTTCTTCCTAAATACAAACTCCTGGCAACAAATAAGTAAAATAAGTTGTGCAATAAATAAGTTTTGAAATATACCACTGGCACTGTGCAGTATTGTGACATGGAAATGAGCAAAAGAGAATGGGAAGAATTACAAATATCCTCAAACCTCAGATTCTTGAGAAGACAAGGGAGTCAAAAACAGCATGTTCCCTTCTTTTTCCAAAAGCTGCAAACAACCTTTCCTGTGACAGTGGAGATGGGGGAAGGAAAAATACTGGGACACAAAGGGGAATGGCAGTTCTGCATTTATGCTTGTTAAACCAACAGAGAAAAGCTAGGCGACTGTGGCATTGATGCCTACACAGTCAAATAGCAAATTGGCTGAGGGGCCACACTCAGAGAGTGGTAGATGACAGGTCATATTCGACCTGGAGGTATGTGAACAGTGGAGTCCCCCAGGGCTCGGTCCTCGGGCCCGCACTTTTCAATTTCTTTATTAGTGACTCGGACGAGGAGGTGAAAAGCACCCTGCTTAAATTTGTGGACTACACCAAGATTTGGGGTGAGGTGGGCATGCTAGAAGGGAGGGACAGGATACAGCTGGACCTGGACAGGTTACACGGGTGGGCAAATGAGAATAGGATGGGATTCAATATTGACAAGTGCAGGGTGCTGCACTTGGGCAGTAAGAACCATTAGCATATCTACAGGCTGGGGAACTTCCTTCTCGAAAGCACGGTGGCAGAAAGAGATCATGGAGTCATTAGCGATTCCAAGATGAACATGGGCCGACAATGCGAGGACACGGTCAGTAGGGCTAACTGTATATTGTCGTGCACAGATGCATCACGAGCAGGTCCAAGGAGGTGATCCTCCCCCTCTATGCGACACTGGTCAGGCTGCAGTTGGAGTACTGTGTCCAGTTCTGGGTGCCGCACTTCAGGAGGGATGTGGACAGCATTCAGAGGGTTCAGAGGAGGTCCACTTGCATGATCCGGGGACAGCAGGGCAGGCCCTATGAGGAGAGGCTATGGGACCTGAATCTGTTCAGCCTTCACAAGAGAAGGCTGAGAGGGGACCTGGTGGCCATCTATAAACTTATTAAGGGGGATCAGTGGGGAATGGGAGAGACCTTGTTCCCCTGAGTGCCTCCCAGAGTAACAAGGAATAACAGCCATAAGTTGTTGGAGAGTAGGTTCAGACTAGACATCAGGAGGAACTACTTCACAGTCAGGGCGGCTAGGATCTGGAACCAACTTCCAAGGGAAGTGGTGCTGGTTCCTACCTTGGGGTCTTTCAGAGGAGGCTTGATGATTACCTAGCTGGGGTCATTTGAACCCAGTTTTCTCTCCTGCCCATGGCAGGGGGTTGGACTAGAAGATCTGCAAGGTCCCTTCCGACCCTACATCTATGAATCTATAAATCAATGATAAAGGCTGCTTGCAGACTTGGTGGGAGGGGGGAGGGGAGCACTTTAACCTTTCCCACACTGAGCCCAGCGCATGCCCAGGAAAGGTACCGTGTTAGTTTGACCTGGCTCCACAGCCTCTGTATAGATTGGGTGCTTTAGTGAGGCTTTTTTGGTGCTTTTGTCTAATAGCTGATTGAATCAGCTTTAGAGAACAGCGCCAAAAAGCCCCACTGAAGCACCTGGTCTATGCAGGTACTGCAGACCTGTGTCAAAGTAATATGCTGCTTCATTTGGTAAAGAGTGTTTTTTTTTGTTTTGATTTTTTTTCCATCTCTGCAAGCAGCATCAGAGAACAGAAATAACTTCAGCTCTGCCCCAGAGAAAGGCAGGATGGAGATTAGGAGGGTGGAAGTCTAGTGGGAATTTTGTTATAAAATAAAAGGAATGTTTACAACTATAAACAAACTATTATGTACTTTTAATACTAATATAACTAACTTTTTCAGAGCTTTTCTTTTTGTACTATGTTAAATATTTTGTTGTATTAGGGTGTCTTACTAAAATTAAAGCCTTAGCTGTTGCCATTAAGAGCTTTCATTTTCTTCACTGGAGTGCAGCAGAAGAAAGGGAACTAATCTCCAAAACAAAAATTTCACATGTCCTTAAGCTAGGTAGGCAACTTCCTGTTGGGTGGCTCAGTAGCATACTCTTAAAGATTAGAAATATCTAAGAGCAAGAAAGCCTGAAGGTATTCAGCAATTCTATCAGAATTGGATTTTTTTTTTAGAATTTGAGTCCTATATGTGTGGAAGGTTGGAAGCTTCATTATACTCATACAGTTCTGATTAACTGGTAGGATTTACTTCCCATGATGTTTAAATATATAGAGATGCTGAAAACATAATACATGCTCAAGGGGAGTTTATTGGAAGTAATAGGTGGGGAATCATGTCTGAAATATAGCTATCAATTTTCTGCATATAATATTCCCTTTGAGATTAATAGGAATTATAGATCACATCAGGAGGTGAATAATTTGTACTGCTCAGTTTCCCAATTTGGTAGTCTATGGATATGATTAACGACTGATTGCCTTGATGTTGGAACAGCTTTGGATTGTTATTACAGGGAATAATGCCCCAACGTTTTTACACTGAAAGTCTTATTAGGAAGCAAAAGACAGAATCCATTTTATAAAAGGGATGTGGGTTTTATAATCTTACAAAGGGTTTTTTTTAAAGCTACTATTGATTATTCTCCTGGCATTTTGCATGTCATCCTCATGGAGGGGCTGGTTTTGAAGATGTAGCCTCTGAGGCCTCTTTTACATGTTACACTTAAGGCATTGAAGAACAAGGAATTTCTAACATCAATTAGGGCCAAGGGTTGTTAGGCCTTCTTAAAGAAATGCAGGGTCCTGAAAGGAAATGGTGGATTTAAAGTGTTAAAAACCTCTGGGCATTGGCCTAGATCTTGGCTCCATCCAAGGTCTGATAACTGGTAATAAGACACATGCAACACAAAGAAAGGGGTAAACAACAATATATTGGATAAACAACACAGCAAGAAGTAAACACCAACCAAGATCCAGTAACAACAAAGCAACAACCCCGATAAAATACAACATTAACCAACAGCAATACTAAGCCCCAGCCCTGAGAGCAATCAGGTTCTGTGATCCATACCACACAGTGATAGGCAACTCACAACATACACTCACAGAGGGGATTGACCGCCCCAGTCCACACCCACTCTGGCACACAACACTCAAGACACTATGAGATATTGTCTTCCCAGGACCTCACCCAAACACAACACAATACAACACAACACAATGACACTCAAGCTACATGGACCATACTGACCCTCCTTGGTTACTTGGCTCCCAGTCTGTCTGGTAACTCCAGTACACACTCCACAGTCCACCTACCAAGACTTCACTCTCCTCTCCACCTCTCAACGTCGATCTCACACCTAACACACACCTCCACTTCTGGCATGCACTCACCTTTTATATCTCAAGATCACCCCACTCCTGTCAGTCATACTCTCACCCTGGCTAAGTACAGACAGTCAAAAAGCCCAAGGCTGAATCAATTCAGTCCTTGCAAGTTAGCCTAAACTGCAGAGATTAAATTGAGAAACAAGTGGTCACATTAACTTTCAATTCAGGAAATGCAGCCACATACTTGCAGTGGCTCAGGTCAGAAGCTGGCAGCACTACGACATGGCTCTCTGGCACATAGCCAGCATGGGCTGTATATTCAGTTCCTCTTCCTGCTGCCCCTGAGGTCTCTTGGATTTGTGGTCCAGAATCACAGAAGCAGGACTCTGCAGGGTTGCTCATGACTTCCTTTCCCTGCTTTTAGGTGCCTCTGGGATTTGTATTCCATAGTTACAGCGAGCAGCAACTTTCAATAAGTTTAGCATGGCAGGGCAGTTCTGTACTCAGGGGAAGAGAGGTTTAGCCAGGGGAAGGAGGGTTTACCCCCCTCCCTGTCCCCAGCCCCCAGCCAGGGTTTGCCTGGGGGGGGTGCAGTCCCTGCCTCCCACCTTGGCCCCCCCCAACCCTTCTCTGCTGAAGCATACAGCCTAGCCCTGCCCAGGGCTCAAAAACATGCTGGGATGCTGGGGGACTGTGATTTAACCTAAACAAGGAAGGGGTCTGGGACAGAAGTTTCATAAACCGGTTTGGCCCAGATCAGTTGAGTCTGATACTGCATTCAACCAGGTTTATCTTAAACCTGTTTCAGCCATTTTGAAACTGGTTTAATGTGCACTGTGAAATTCTGTTCTGTTGTAGGTTTAAAACAGTTTCTGATGACTTAAGCCAGTTTACACGTAACTTCTGTCCCTAGCCCCAATCACAAATCCAACTAAGCCATCAGTAATATGTCAATCATGAACTGATCATACATGAGCCTTCGTACCTCAGGTAAGGGTTGCTCCAATTCCTGCCAAGGTCGTGTTATATAACACAGGGCGACTGCGCTTCCTCTTATGAAAGTAGGTCATGACATCATTGAGGTTGTTTGGTCAAAGATTCTAGAACCTTTACACCTCCAGTCATGAGGTGCATGCATGCCAACTATGTCATGATGTTCTCATAGGAGTCATGGCAAAGGAACCAGGGTTAACAGTGTGATTAGGTAATCACACTTTAAGTTGTGACCCAGCTTACCCATTCAGCCAATTAATGGTATGATAAAACAAGCAATAAGTTACAAAGTTATTCTACAAAAATGTGTAGTAATTTTTTACCTTGTTCAAATCACACCGTTAATTGAACATGTAACCAGTCCCTCTGGCTGGCAGCCCCATCAACTGAGGGGCTTCCAATCACAGGGAAGTGCTGTTACCCGATTAGATCAAAATAAAGAGCGAGACCTTTGTAAGAGGGGCAAGGCAAGATGCTGCATTTATTGATGAAGTGCTTAGTAGACACACACACACACATAGACACTCATACCCTGATTTTTGTTCTGCGATGTTATACATTACCAGTCTCATTGGTGCTCAAGTCAACTTAGTGGCCAGCTAAGTTGATCATGAGTGTGAGCCGGGCTTCTGTTGGTCTGTCCCATCAGGCAAACTGATGCTTCAGAATGTTATGCAGAACAAGACCCAAAATCGACATGTCTTGCCCCAGCTTTTATAGTATTGTCCATTCAGTCCTCTGGGCTTTTGCTGTGCTATCACTGTGTTCCTCCGTGAAGGTCGATTCATGTTGTTCTCTCACTGTTCTGGGGTGGATTCCTCTTGTTTTGGTCTTTTATCTGTCTGCATTCTTCAGCCAGTTGCCAACTGGTGTTTTCCTTTTCCAGATCCCCACTCTCACCCATTACCTCACACATGCAATGTACAAAGGAGTGAAAGGTCAAGCACTTTGTCAAGCTACAGAGCAATACAAAATGGATTTTCGTAAGGCAGTACAAAACTCAAGAAAATACACACAAAAAATTAAGATAATACACAAGATTAAGGCAATAGGCAAATGTCTATCTCCATGTTATTTACCTAACCTAAAGCTGATATTTATGCCATTTGCATAACAGCACCACCCACTGCCAACCCTGCAGCTGACAAGGCTCGCAGTGATGGCAGTGCTATCGGCTGTAGGAAAAATGCTATCTCCATAAGAAACTCCTTGGCTTTGGGACTTGCAATGGGGGCTACACAGGGGAACACTGCTGCCACTGCCAGCCTCCTGAGCAATGGGGCTTGCAGCAACAGCAGCGTTCCCCTGCATTGCCCCCACTGTGAGCCCTACAGCTGATATAGCTGCACGGTTTGCAGTGGTGGCAGGAGGGAGAATTCTGTCACCCCTGCAAGCCTCCTGAGGGCAGGGCTCACAGCAGCACTGCAGCATTCCCTGTGCTGTTCCTGCTGTGAGCCCCATCAACTGTGGGGCTCGCAGCTGCAGGAGCCTGTGGAGGGAGAACCTGGGGTCATGATCCCAGGCTCTCCCTGCACTGGAGATGAGGCACGATGGGATCTAATGCACGATCCCACAATTGCACCTCCTGCCATGCATGTGTGGCATGACAGGAGGCACAATTGTGTGGATCATGCATTAGATCCCACTACGCCTTTACCTGCACGTGTAGAGGGGCCCTGAAGAGCAATGCTAAGCTACTCTGTGCATTTCACGGACCCTTTCAGTAGCAGAAAAGAGGCACCAGTTCCACTAATTTTTTTGCCTTTGGCTCTGGAAGATGTGGCGGTGTGATTGAAAACTGCCCCTAGGCTATGCCAGATTCTAGAATAGGTCTGTCCTTAAACTGTGCCATGTCTCATCTGTCCACTCTACTGTTTTCTGGGAGATTTCCTTTGTATTAGCAGAAACACCTCAGAACCAGAGGTTGCTTTTGCCCATTCATTGCGAACCAAAAGAAGTGGAGCTACAGCTTGTCTATGCTATCACCATCAAAAACTTCAACTAACTGGTTCTGTGACTGTGACTTTTGCCAGCCAATGCTGAGTGACAAACAGCGAGGAACTGAGTTCATACAACCCAGTTTTAACAGTAGATCTTAATACTCAACTTAGTCGCTAATGAATGGAGCATCCCATTCCTATTTAGCAATACTGCTTAGTGGGAAGTACATAAAACTCCGTTTCCTTGAGGGCAAGGCAAGGACTTAAGCAGCCATATTCTTTGCTTGCCTTTTCAGAAATCCTAAGTGGAAGCAACACAAAGAAAGTGCAAAAGCTGGCCCATATTTCATTGTACAGGATGTTCTTAGCTATGCTTTCAGTCATAAATAAAGCCAACTTGCATTGAATTTGGGAAAGCATAGACTCAATGACCTGAGAAAAAAGGGATTGAAGATTTGTTCTGAGACCTATTGAGTTTCATTCTCATTAATTCCAAGTCTTTGGGGTTCCTGCCTAAAACCTCAGCCCTTGAACCTCTTTAACCCTTTACACCGTGTCCTTGAACAATCAGTTTACTTCTGTCATAAAGGAAGGATGGTAAATTAAGATTTTTTGCAGTTTTTTCTAATTAACCCATCTTCAAAAAAATTTCATTTTTTTTGCAAGGTAGCGTTAGACCTATTATATTAGCTAAAATAAATTATTTTTCTCAAACAAGAACCCTCGAAGTGTGTTTAGCTTAGTAATGAAACCAGTCACTAACGCCTTTTGGATCACTAATGTCTTTGGGAAGAGTCCAAAGAATGAAAAGTGCACTTAGAAAACTGTCTTTGATGTTAAGAGTAGGTAGTCTTTTGAGAGGGATAATGACATGTTATTTTCCTTAACCAATCTCTGCACAAATATAAATGCAAGTCCAGTGAAAGAATAATGTCACTTCCCATCAAATATACACCTGTTTGCTTTTAAAATCAAAGACTTTGTATTTCAAAATCCAACTAACTTAATACAAAATAATATGTTAACTTTTTAAATGCTGGTACAGTCAGTCAGTTCTAAGAAGTGGCGTATCTGAAGTTACTGTATATCTTTACACTTTAATAAACAAAATATTGATAAAATAAGGCAGATATATTTGTCAGTTGTTGAATTATTCTGTAATGGGAGAAAGTCTGAATTATCACGAGATACTTTGAGGATAAAATGTGTGCAAATATCAAAACAGGAAGGTTTATTGTTCTCCATTGACTTAGCCATCAAGTTTGTATAATTATACCAAATGTGTAACTGGCTCTGATAACATGCTAACCTATTCAACAAAAGAATTATTTATGTTCTGTGTTATTATCATCTCTGTTTTAAAGGTTAAAGACTCAGGAAATGGAGTCATTGACTTCAGACTTGGCAAGTTTTGTATTATATCAGCTATAAACATTACATGAAATATTTTTTATTTTATTCTAATTATACTTGCCTTTCTTTTATTGCTAGAACAGTTTCATAGTAATTGTAATAGGTGGTCTGTCCCCTTCAGAGAGAACAGCCAGTCCTGTTGAGTAGGTGCAGCTGTGGGAGGCTGCTGATGATGGAGGGGCTCATTGGGAGCTTAAAAACCCAGTGAAGAGCTGGGAAGAGAGAAGAGCAGCAGGGAACAGTTACGAGCAAAAGACAAGTGGTAGGCTGAACTGCTTGCTGCACAGAGGGGCCAGATTGCTGTGCTAGCGCCATAACCCTCCCAGCCCCCTCCCAGCATGCAGGACAGAACAGCAAGATTTTTTATTAGCTTGTTTTGTTCATTTAAACACCCTGTTTTGCTTGTGTGGACTGCCTGAAGAGCTCCTCATGGAGCAAAGCCCACAGGCAAGGTGACACACTACAATAGTATACATGCTTTGGAGCCTCGCAGTGGTAAGAGGTACAGGACGTGTATATCTTGAAATGTTGATGCTTTTGCATTGAGTGACACGGGTGGAAGAGATGACACATCCTTTAACTTTGGAATAATACACAAAGTAGAAATCATAAACTGGGCCTGTTTCCCATCAGAATATCATGAATTCAGCTGCAGCATTTGTTTGCAGTTTTGCTTTTGTCCGTGAAGGGATTCTGTGGTACTGTCAAAAAGTCAACAAAAGTGCATCTCTTTGCTCTTTCTCTTGCTAGATATAGCAGGAATGAGCATTCTGGAGGTAGTAGTGGAAGTATCAACAAATGGCAAGAGGCCCAGTACCAGCTCCAAGCTCCTTCTTTTCTGGCCATTTCCCAATTCCCACTGACAGGTGCACCACATTCTGGTCCACAGAAGAACCCTTTGTTATCTCAGCATCACAAATTTATAGCTCTGGTTCATAGGCAGTGGAAGGCCAAGGCTTCCCCCCCTGCCCCCCCCCCACATGGGGCAGTGTTGGCAGCACAGAGGGCTGCAGGGCAGACCAAGCACGGGCTCCAGGAAGCTGTAGTGGGGGGAGAGGGGCATGCGCAAACTCAGACGTATAGCCGTAGCCTGCACGTAGCCAGGATTGTAGCCCAGCAGCTGTGGAGCACTGCCCACCACAATAGGCAAGTCTGTGAAGGGGAAGGAGTGTGTGGCGGGACAGATCAAAGGCCCCCCATGGTAAGGGAGGGAGTGGGGCAGAGGCAGGGGCTGGAGTCAATGGGGCCCCGGGGTGGTTCGTGGGATGCTTAGAGCCTGGATCACTTGTCCAGGGACATGCGGGGGGGAGGGGGCTCCCGCCACTGTGTGCACCCTGGGCGAGGCACAGGGGGCATGTGTCTCCCAGATTTGTGCATGGGGTGAAGGCAGGCTGCCTGCTGGGTGCTGGGCTCTGCACCCTACTGCTGCTGCCTTGGGAGCTGCGTGATGATATGTGCCTGCCACTGCCAGGCTGCGCCATTTCCCCTGGCTACTAACTCACTTTAAGCATTGTTTGAAACAAGCAAGCTATTGAAAATGAAGCATCTCAAATTAGGTTACTGTTCATGAGAGTTAAATTACAATGACCCTTAAATATCTGGTTAAATATATTTCTCCCTCTCTTGTTTCACAGGCGTTGAGGGTCTATAAGTACTTTAAGTGAATGACTTGCAGAACTTACATCACCACAAGGAGGTGGAGAGCGATGCAGGACCTAATTGACACTTTCTTACTCTTGATTTTACCAGTTTGTCCTGAGTCCTAGTTTGTACTTTCCCTGTTGCTTCAAATTTCTTATTTCCTTGTCTAGGGAGAGGTCTTTATTTCTTACTGTGAAGTTCTGTCCTGCCTTTCTCTTCTTTTTTGTTCTCTTCTTACCTATATGGTATTAGTTTCAAGGAGGGTTTTTTTTATTCCACTCTCTTGCTGACCATTCATTTAATACAGAAACATAAGGATTTACTTAGCTTTAGGTATCTGTGCTTGTCTCTTCACCGTTGATTCATCCTTTTAGTGGGCTGGACAAAATCTCATTGAAATATATTTGATTTCCTATTATGGCAGAGACAGCTCTTAGAATCTCTTTGAAGTTTTTTCTTTCCTTTTTTTCAGTCAGTTTCTGAAATATCATGTCAATTTTGCAAATATTTGAAGAACCTTTAAGATGCCTATAAGATGTAGTGCTTTTAAAGTTAAGCAAATGCTTGTGACTTTTCTTCTTTAAGTAAATTGCATATAAATTAAAGAATTGTCTGAGGGATTTTTCTGAGCCATTGATGTTGATTTCATTAAAGTTCTAGAGGACTAGCAGAAATGTTAATTTTATCATCATATTTATGAAGAGTAAATGGAACAACTTGGGTAACTAGAGGCCTGACACAAACCTGGAAAAAATCATAGAAAAGTTGAAGCAGTATAGAAGTAATTATTTTAAAATGTAACAGAAATGAAGCCACTCAACACGGTTTTATGGAAAAGTGGACCTGTCAGAGGAAGTTGAAAACTTTGTTTTTAATGAGATGTGGGGTGGTAAAAGTGACGTAAAATAATGGATTTCTGTATGATTTTCACATTGTACTGTACAGCATTCTAATTTGAAAAATTGTCATTATGCAGAAACAATTCAGTATATGTAAATAGATTAAAAACTGCTAACTCAAAAGTAATCTTAAATGAGACTAAAAAAGTAATTAGAAATTAGAAATCATCATTCAAAGGGTGTGTTTCTACTAGGTCCCTCAGGGAACTGTTCTTGGCCTGTTTGTATTCAATATGTGTTTCAGTGATATGGAAGAAATTATAAAATTGCTGTTAATACCACAGGTACTGGTGGGGCAGTACATTGTGATAATGTCAGGTCATTTATGCGGGGAAGTATAAATAGTGTAAGGAGAATTCCGTTGAACAATGTGCATTTTCCTAAATGTGCTGTTCCTAAATGATAGGCAACTGTTCCCTGCAAAGGAACAACTTAGTAGAAAAAGGACTTTGGGGTTATGGTAGATAACCAACTGAAAATGAGCTACCGGTGCAAAGCAGTGGATAAACAGCACAATGCAACCCATGTGTGCATAATATAAATTAGGGAGTTGCTGTCATCTCTATGGCTAGGGACAGACATTACACATAAACCAGTTTAAGTGATCATAAACTGTTTTAAACCTTTAACAGAACAGATGTTCAGGGCACATAAACCAGTTTGAAAATGGCTGAAACCAGTTTGAGATAAACCTGGTTGAATGTAGTATCAGACTTAACTGATTTGGGCCAAACTGGTTTATGCAATGTCTGTCCCAGGCCCCTTGCTGGTTTAAGTTAAATCAGACTCTTGTAACATTCTGGCACACTCTCTGGGCTGAGTGGGGCTCTTTGCTCCACATCAGAGCTGGCTCCTACCCTCTGTTCCCTGGCTGGAGCTCCGGCGCAGACTGCAGGCATCTGCCTGACTTCTGCTCCCACCCCTCCCCTCTAAGCAGGGATTCCGCTTCTGCCTTACACTCAGCATTGGCTAGCAGACCACATGCTGGCTACAGTCCGTGCTGTGGCAGATGGGACAAAGGCAGAATCAACAGGTAGCTGGTAATGTCCCTTTGTTGTTTTCTTAATGAGGTGATAAACACTGAATCGTGTGACAAATGTCACTTCTGTCAGCACCCAAAGTAAACCTTTTGACACTGTCCTTGCATGATAGTCTCATAAGTGAATAAGGGAAATGTGGTCTACATGGATTTACCATCAGATGAGTTGAAAATCACCATAACTGGTTGAAAATCGTCACTCAAAGGATAGATATCAGTGGTGGAAGAACAGTTTAAGTGAAGTCCTGCATAAATCTCTCTTGGTTTGGTTCTATGTAATATTTTCACTAGTAGTTAGACAATAGACTATAGAGTTCACATACAGCAATTGCACTTTTGGAGGGCAGAACAGAATTCAAACTGATCTTGATAAATTATAGAAAAGGTCCAAAATTAAGAAGATGAAATGTAATAAGGAATTGTGTGCAGTACTACACTTTGCAAGAAAAAGACCACTGACTTAATATGAGTTAGCAGAGTGATGCTGTTGTAAAAACGATAAATGTCTTTCTAGTGTGACATAGCAGAAGTGTCATATATAAGTCACAGGAGGTAACCGTTGCACTGTACTCAGCATTGGCAAGGCCTCAGTTGAAGCAGTGTCCAGTGTTGCATACCACCCTTTAACAAAGATGTATACAGGTTGGAGTGTCCAGAGTAGTGGAACAAGAAGAGGTTTAGAAAGCATGTATTAAGGAACAGTCTAAAGAATTGGGGTTGTTTAGCCTAGAAAATAGAAGGCAGAAAAGGTTGTTATAAAGAAGATGGTGATCAGTTTTTCTCCATTTGGACAAGAAGTACTTTCTTTTCTTGCATATATCATGCACCCCAATATTATATGTGTCCTTTTAGAAGGCCGCGAGAAGTGGAAAAAAACCCCTTCCTTGCAGTATGAGTAAGTACCAGAGGCCTGGGGTCTCTGGACTGGGCACTGTGCTCTGGGGGTCCAACCTGGCACACAGCACTAGGGCTGTGTTGCTGGGTCTGATATAGTGTGCGCAGCACTGGGGCCGCACAGTGGGGATCTATCCAGAACAGGGTGTGGGGCTGTGGTGCAGAGCCTGATTCGACACACTGACTCTGGGGCTATGTGTTGGTTATGACCCTGTTCATTGCCTCTGGAACCACCTGCTGGATCCAGGGCAATGTCCTGGGTAGACTCAGCATGCCAGCTCTGGCTGTGGACCAACCCCATGTACTTTCCTGATCTTCTGTGTGGTTGGAAAGGGGGGCTCTGCTCTGGAAATTAGGCAGTGGGGGTGAGGAGGGAGGAAGCAGTGGTGACATTAGTTGCCCTAGCTCCCAGAGTAACAGCAATTAATGCTGTCACCATTCTGCCCTCTACCTCACCCCAGATTTTCAGACCTGGGGTGATGCACAAGTGTGTGATGCACACGCCATATTTTCCTGAGCTGGAGAAATGGAGTGGGTTATATGTGACAAATTATGTTAATTCAAATACTTTACACTAAAGTACATCCAAAGAAGATGTAAGTTAGATATTGGGGAAGAGTTTTCCCGGTCTTAGAGTAGCTTAGCACTGGAACAGGCTAACAAAGGAGGCTGTGGAATCCCCTTCGTTTTAAGAACTGCTTCGATAAATGTGTACATGATAATCTAGTTATAATTAATATGCAACAGAGCAAAAATGTAGACTGGATGACCTCTGTAGATCCTTACTGACCTGCATTTCTGTGACCAAAAAATTTTAGAGTTGATTCATCCGTGAATGAAATTCTCTTGTTCATTTTATGTAGGAAGTTAGATTTAGACAAGTCTCTTCTGGGGTAATTAAAAAAATTCTTTTGAGGCAAGGAGAGGAATGTTTTGGCTCAGAAATGTTGTAAGGTTTCTAATAGCTTTCAAACAGGCTTTGCAATAGACTGATGCATAAAACTATACTATAGAAGTATGGTAGATTTGTTACCAATGTTGTGGTGCACCCTTTTGGATTGGCTACCATTAAAAAACTAGCCATGTATGTACTTTTGCGTGTAGAGTAAAGGTCCTAACCCCTAATAGTTTATAAATAAATAAGCTTTCATATTAGGCCCTTTCCTTCAAGTTAAAGGTTTTGTTGTTGTAATGCTGATCTGGCACAATCCTGTTTTAAGCAGTGTTTTACCTAATGAAACTACTCCTGATTTGTTATGTTTCTGTGCAGCTCATTGTCCAGCTGTGTTGTGAATCTCTTATCAAGATGTCTTATCAGAGTTATTTCTACTACAGACTTATTCTTTGCTTATAGTTATGGTGTACACTAATGCATACAAAATTTAGATCAGATTTTTTTTTAATTTTTACATTTACATTTTACCTCTAGATGGTGATAGTTACCTTCAGTTTCTCTTTATGTTCATGTAAAAGCAGATGATTGCAGTGGAATTATTTTCTTGTCATACCTCAGTAACAGAATATCTCATTAGCTACTACATACACACATTTTCAATCCAGATTTCACTCTCCTACATATAGGACAGCAGCTTTGATTATTATCATACCTTTCTTTGCTGTAATTACCAGTAACTGACACAAGAGTTAATGAAGCTAGTATTTCATAAATCTCATTTAAAATCAGGGCAGTATTTGAATGATTACACGAGGGTCCTTCTCCTTTATAAAATAATAATTTCTGAGCTATATAAAATAAAGCTGAAGGCCAAGGTGCTTATCTACCCAGAATACTATTACTAGCTTGAAAGCAGGGAACCCCTTGAAATTATTTATTTTCATGACTTTTTTTTTTCTGATCGGTATGCCTTGTCATACTATTGCTGCTTAAGAGGGATTAGACTTCATTCTGTCTATATTTTTTTACCTTATTTCTAATATTCCTCTCCTTCCTTTCCTTTGATGCCTTCCTTAGAAAATATTTTCAATGTATTCAGATTCAGAATTCTTTAAAAACTTATTCATGTGGGCTGGAGAAGGATATTCTACCAATACTCAACCCTGATGCTACTCAGGCTGAGAATAAGGTTTTTCTGATCAACATAATGATAAAAATTATAATATAAAAATTATTTTGAGCTAGTGTGAGTGGAGAACAGTTTAAAATACCTAAAATATAAGGATCTTTGATTGGGGGTTTGGGTGATAAGCGGAACATTCCACATTCTTTTTATTCTCATACAAAACAAAAAACAGTTCATGGCTCAATTGTTTTACTCTTATGGGCTAGGGACAGAAATTACACATAAACCTGTTTAAGTGATCAGAAACTGGTTCAAACCTGTAACTGTAAGTTCAGTGCACATAAACCGGTTTAAAAATGGCTGAAACTGGTTTAAGATAAACCTGGTTGAATGTAGTATCATATGGGTATGATTTGGGTCAAACCAGTTTATGGAACTTCTCTGTCAGACCCTTTCCTGGTTTTAGTTAAATCAGAGTCCCCCAGCATCCCTGAATGATTTTCAGCCCTGGGCTGGGATAGGCTGGGCTGTCTGGTCCAAAGAGCAGGGTTGGCCTTGCCTCTCTCCTCCCTAGCTGGAGCTGCAGCTGGCTGAGAGAAAGAGGTGGGGGACTGCAGCATCTGCCAGGCTTCCCCCTCCTCCATCTCCCCCTTGCTGTTCAAGCAGGGATGCCCCCTCCCGCCCCTTTCCCATGACAGGAACCCCAGCAGCACAGACCCCAGCTGGCATCTTGTCATGCCCCCCCCCCATGCTAGCTAATGCTGATATGTCTGTATGCATGTTTCCAATTTCACTGAAACAAAGGCAGACAGAACACTGTCTGCTTAGGGCTAAAAGCCAGTGTCTTGCAAATGCACCCTGCATATAAGATAGATGTGTTTGTTTTCTTTTGTAGGGCTTGATGGGGGGGATGATAAGATTTATATTCTGATAAGCTTCCTACTGGCTTGCTTACTTCAGAGGTGGCAATCTGACAGTGTTCAACAGGGGAAAGAGAGGTGTGAGAAATGACGTGGTTTGCAATGAATGCAGTGCCTATCAGTTTGCTGCAGACAGTATGAAGAAGCAGGGAGAAGGAGACTGAAAAATCTCAGTATCAGCAACAGATGCATGTAGTCTTCCCTCCCTGCCCCACCTTGTCTCAGAGTGCTAACAGGGAGCCAGGGTCTGGCCAATACTCCCCACCCCTTGAGTAGCAAGTGGGAAAAGCCTGGTGAGGGCTGCTTCCTCCTCCCCCTCCAGGCACACCCTGGCTGTGGGTTATGTGCAGGCCAGGGTGAGGGTTTAAACCCCACCCTAATCATAGCATCCTGCTGGGGCCTGGCCATGCCTACCCTGCTCAGCACTGAAGAAGGGAAGGGAGGGCTCGCTCTAGCACTTCCCAGCTTCTAGCCTGAGCCACTTGAGGCATGTGCCTGCATTTCCTGATTCAAAAGTGAATGTCTGTCCACTTGCAAATCAGTTCAATCTCTGCAGGTTAGACTAACCTGAAAAGATTGAATCAATTCAGGCTCAGGCTTTTTGAATATCTATCCCTAGCCATGTAGTCAAGCCTTTTGAGCCTTTTCCCCTCTCTCTATCCAAGGTTAACTAGCAGGATCCCCTGCATTCCTCTTTGGGGAGTGAGACTTCAATGGCTTCATGTTTTACTTATGCTCAGCCCTTTTCTGCTTCTTTCTGCTTCTATCTTCTTGAAGTTAATATAAGAAATACCCAACTGTTGTTTCTCTCAGGTTGAGAGTCTGTACCATTTTTTACATAGATTTGAAAAATCATTTAATCTATTAATCATACCTCAGAAACTACATTTGTTTTACAGTAAACATGGAAGATAAGTTCTAGATGACAGTGAATATATTGCCTATGTTTTGAAGCCATATTGCATATCAGAAAATAATTAAATTTCAGAGATGCTGGTTAAATGCGAAATACAAGCTCAGAAACAAGCTTTTTAAGTGTGTGTGCTTTTAAGAGAGCCTTTGCGTAGTGAAAGACAAGAAAAACAGGTGGGGGTTGATATAATTTAACTAAAGTACTACATAGATTTCTGAAACAAAAATTGATGAACTAAGACGACAAATTTACAATGACCAAATTTAACATAGTTTGAAAGAATAATTGTAGATCAAGGAACAACAGAAGAAATCCAGATATAAACACTCACCAGAGAGAGTGGAGGTGGTTACATGTAATGGGTTTCTTTTGAAAGAATATTTTGTCATACTGCAACAAAGTATGAGACCCAAAATTATGAGTATGCCACACTGGTAAACACAGAGCCTGAGATATACTATTCTGGCCTGACATTAATGTTGCCTTCTAATGTATAGATGAATCTTAGAATTCCAACGCTACCAGTGTTCATAGCAGCATTAGGCTACACATATTTTGCTAAAACATGTCATTTACAGGTCTACACAGACAGTATAGTTCTTAGTTCGGATATTTGTGTCTTAATGATTATACCTTTTGTGTCTAGTGTTTTCTCACATCTGAGAAAAAGGAAGAAAAATATTTTGTAATGTTTTTGTAAGAGAGTTATATTTGTGTTTGGTTTCAGTAATGACTTTTGCAGTAGATGGATAGGGAATGAATGGAAAATTGCAGATACAAGTAAACAATGGAAATAGAGCTAGAATTGGTAATGTGAACAAAGTCAAAATGACAAAAAACGTAAGGAAAATAAAAAGTCAGTGAATGTTTTAATTGACTTAAGTGGAAATAGGTAAGATGACACTGAAAACTTTAACAATGAAAAGCTTGCTCTGAATTTTCACCAAGTCCAAAGCTAATTCTATAGCTAGTGACCTGTGTCACCACTGAGCAGCATTGCTGAAACATGATTAATCATGACAAAACTTCTAGCTGCTGTGAGGGAAGCTAATGATTATTATGGTACTAAGCAAAATTAGAGGAGAAGGAAGAAATATAGATTTGCATGTGTCAGAGATCCCAACCTAGGAGTGCTGAAGGTGAAGGGAGCAGAAATTGGCCCAGAACAGCTCAACAGAAGATCAGGCTATGTGCAGAAGTTCAGTTTCATAGAAAATCATAGAATGATAGAAAATTAGGGTTAGAAGGACCTCTGGAGGTCATCTAGTCCCAACCCCCTGCTCAAAGCAGGACCATCTCCAACTAGATCATTCCAGTCAAGACTTTGTCCAGCCAGGTCTTGAAAACCTCTAGGAATGGAGATTCTACCACTTCTTCGGGTAACCTGTTCCAGTATTTTATGACCCTCCTAGTGAGACAATTCTTCCTAATTTCTAACCTAAACTTCCCTTGCTGCAAATTGAGACCATTGCTCCTTGTTCTATCATGTTCTACCACTGAGACCAGTCCAGCTCCATCCTTTTTCAAACCTCCCTTCAAGTAGTTGACCACTGCTATTAAATCCCCTGTCAGTCTTCCTTTCTCCAAACTAAATAAGCCCAGTTCTCTCAGTCTTTTCTCATCAGTTATGTGTCCCAGCTCCCTCACCATTTTTGTTGCTCTCCATTGGACTCTCTCCAATTTGTCCATATCCTTTCTGTAGTGGGGGCCCCAAAACTGAACATAGTACTCCATATGCAGCCTCTCCAGTGCTGAATAGAGGGGAAGAATCACTTCCCTTGACCTGTTGGCAATACACCTACCAATGCTGTTAGCCTTCTTGGCAACAAGGGCACACTGTTGGCTCATATTCAGCTTATTGGCCACCATAACCCCCAGGTCCTTTTCTGCAGAGCTGCTGCCCAGCGTCAGCCCCCAGCCTATATGGGCGCATGGGATTTTTCCTTCCTAGGTAGAGGACTTCGCACTTGTCCTTGTTGAGCTTCATGAGATTTCTTTTGGCCCAATCCTCCAGTTTCTAACAGAATTACTGTTCTCCCAGTAGGCACCACAAGTGCACCAATATTCAGACTTTTTCCTAGAGAAAAAAGGGTGCTCTGGGAAAATAATAGCCCTGGAACAACTAGGGTTAAGTCACTCTCAGGAGAGTTTCTTCCAGGAGATTGAATGTCTGTACACTCCCCTGGCTTAACTCCTCTTGGTGACCAGAAGGAGTGGAGCTGAGGGAAAAGCTCTCTGTCTTCCTGAGACCAGGGTCACCCTGATCTTGAGAAGGTGCTGTGGGCAGCTACTCCTACCTCTCTTGTAGACTGGAAGGGGAAGGGAGGAGGGGCCACCAGGTGTTCCCCCCACTTCTCACACTAGAGTTCCCTGTGCTGCACCACTCCTTCCACTCAGCTGCCAGGCACCAGAGAAAGCAGTGTAGTCCCCTGTCTGCTTCTCACATCTGAGTCTCACAAGTGAGAAGTGGGTGGAGGTTTGCTCACCTGTTCCTCCTGACTAGTCCAGGAGAGGAAGAGAGTGGCAAGGCACACCTCATCCCCTTCCTCAAGCTAGGGAAGCAACTAGCTTGGGAAATATTGGCTGGGAGTTGTGCCTTGCCACTCCCTTTCTGTCCTGGACCAGTCCAGGAGGGGAGAGGAGCAGCCTCCACTGCTCCCTGCCTCTTTCCTGAGCTGGGTGCTACCGAGCTTGGGGTAGGGGTTGGGGGCTTTGCCTCAGTGCTCTCTCCACTCCACTCCTGCAGACTGGTCTGGAATGGAAGACACTGCTCCCTGGAGTTCAATCTGGAGCAGGTGCAAGTAGTCTTTCCCTGCTGGTCCACTCCATCCAGGCACTGTTTCTCTTGCCTTTCCTAAGATCATCATGGTTTAGGGAAGGCATGGAGAGTAGGGGAGAGTGGTGGATGGCTGCAAACTGAATGTCTGTAGTACCCCGTCTCCCTTAAGGCTTCTACCAGGGGAATATCTGTACACAGACTAAGAGAAAGACATGTTTTGTGGTACTCTGAAACAGAAAATGAGACTGGTACAGCAAGGGATTGAACATCCCAGAGCTTCCCTGGTGGGAGCTGAGTGTATCATAGCAGCAGGAGTGATAGAAAAAACAGCAAAACTTTAGAACAGATAAAGAAATCAGAGACGTAACAACTTATGGAAACTTTACAAAAAAAAAAAATTAAATTGTGAGTATAGGTCTAGATTCCCTTGCCAACTCTTGTAATTTTCCTCTCTCATGTATTTATCAGCATGTGCTGTACTCCTTTTATAATGTTTATTCTTTTTCTGAAGCAAACAGTTGCATTGGTGGAAACTTCTTATGTAGCCTTGAACATGGAAATATTGATCCATGTGCAATGAAGGAATAACTAAAACTGACTTTGTTTAATTTTCTCTTTTGATGAGAAATACCTGAAATGAAGATGATTTGTTTATGCATACTTGTGTACAATATTGAGACGTCCTGTTACTTACAGTACTTT
This sequence comes from Alligator mississippiensis, assembly GCF_030867095.1. Lineage (NCBI taxonomy): Eukaryota > Metazoa > Chordata > Crocodylia > Alligatoridae > Alligator > Alligator mississippiensis. Next base: position 42,119,793 of record NC_081836.1, on the reverse strand, counting down.
AGTGTCTTTGTAGAAGAAGATTCTGCACTAATTATGAGACATAACAGCTAACAATTACCCAGTTTATCTACTGACAAATAAGATGCTTCCATGTTCAGAGCACCTAATCTTTGCTAAATGGGTAAAGCAGCTTGTTGTTATGACTGGGCCTATATTTGGTTCTGCAGATCATTCTTCTATTGTAATTTCTGTCATGTTTGTTAAAAATAACCATAAAAAGAGGTGTGCATCTATAAAATGATGCAAGTAGCAATAAATAAAATTTTATATAAAATACACTTATGCTTATTAATTGATAGGAAGAAGTTGGATAGTATAAAGTGTAATAAAATACCTCTAGGTAAGGCACAGATATTATTTATATTTAACACAGACTTGAAGGGTGTATTCAATACTTAAATGCAATAGTTAAACTAGAGACAGATGTATTGCTGTCAAGGAATAAGCTGTTACATGCTCTACAGGATTCTGAAGATACAAGTGTAGCACCCTATGATTTTGACTTTAAATGAAGCCAGGTCAAGTTAGGGCAGTTTAGCTAATTTTAGCTACAGATCAAAGGCTATATCACAGGACAGGGAAGTAAAAAAGGTGGAGATGTTCCCCTTTCAATAAAGGCTATGTACATGTGTTTGGAGGTGAAGTACGAAGTGGAAGGTGGACCTATTGAAAGCCTCTGGGTAAAGATCAGAGGGGAGAGCAGCGGGGGGGGATGTTGTGGTGAGGATTTGCTGCAGGCTTTCAAAACAGAAGGATAAGGTGAACAAAGCCTTCTTTAAACAACTTACGAAAGTTTCCAAATCACAGGACCTAGTTCTCATGGGGGACTTTTAAATATCAGGATATCTGTTGGGAGATAAACACAGCAGCTGCATCCACATGAGCATGGATGTTTGGTTCCGCAGGGACAACTAGCAGTGGGACCCCTTGTGCTGCTGCTAGTTGTCCCTGGGGAACACCTGTGCTATGAGCCCTCTGGTGCATGGCAGGTTACCCTAGGTGGGGTAGGAGAGGCTGGGGCCAGCAGCCCAGCAGCCTTACCTGGGGCCTTGGGGGTCCTCCTGGGGCTGCAGCAGCGGCAACCTTGCCTCCGGCCAGCCAGGCTCTGGTTTTGAGCAGTGCACACTGCCCCCATGTGCGCATTGCTCTGGGTTTTTGTTTTTTTATTGCAGGCTTTTTTTGCAACCCCCTTTGCTGCTCCTTTGCAGTGTGGATAATAACTGAATGTGCCAGACATGTCTGCAGCACCACATACCACATAGCTGTGCTCATCTGGACACAGCCAACAATTCACAAGCAGTCCAGCAAGTTCCTGAGTTGTAACTTTTTGATTCAGATGGTAGAGAGGTCACTTAGAGGAAAGCTCTTCTTGACTTACTTCCCACAAACAGGGAGGAATTGATTGAGAAAATAAAGGTGGAAGGTAACTTGCGTGACAGTGATTATGAAATGAAGAGTTCAAGATCCTAAGAGGGAGAAGGAAGGAGAGCACCAAAATAAGGACACTGGACTTCAGAAAAGGAAACTTTTAGAAACTCAGAGACCTGTTGGGCCAAAACCTTTGGGAGGCAACTCCGAGGGGAAAAGGAATCCAGGAAAACTGTCTGTACTTTAGGGAACCCATCTTAAAAGCACAGAATCAAGCTAACCCAGTGCAGTGGAAGAGTGGGAAGTGCAACAGGAGACCAGTCTGACTAGAAAATGATCTCTTCAAGGAGCTGAAACTCAAAAGGGAATCCTAGTACTAGGAAAGAGAACAAGGGTACTGCATAGGCATACAGGGAGAAAATTAGGAAGGCCAAGACACAATTTGAGATGCAGCTGACAAAGGGCATAAAAGGCAATAAAAAACGATTCTATAGGTATGTCAAAAGCAAAGAAAGACCAGAGATTCCATAGGCCCCTTACAGGATGCAGAAGGCAATCTAGTTATGGAAGATACAGAGAAGGCTGAAGTTTTTAATGCCTTTTTTATTTCAGTTTTCACAAATAGAGACAGATACAAGATGATGGGAACAAAGACGGGGAAGGATACAAATAGCCTACAGTAATGGCAGAACAGGTTAGTGATTACTTAGAGAAGCTAGATGCATTCAAATTGGCAATGCCAGATAGAATATATTCAAGGGGACTGAAGGAATTTGCTGAGATAATTTCAGAGCTGTTAGCTATCCTCTTTGAGAACTTGTGAAGTCCTGGATGACTGGAAAAGAGCAAATATAGTGCCCATCTTTAAGGAAGGGGAGACGGAACAATTGGGGAACTAGCCTGACCTCTACATGTGGGAAGCTCAAGGGGCAGGTCCTCATGATATCCACTCTGAAGCACATGGAGAAAAACAAGATCATCAGGAACAGCCAGCATAGATTCACCGACAGCAAGTTATGCCTGATCAACCTTGTTTCTTTCTGTGGTAAGGTGACAGGCTCTGTGGATAAGGGGAGAAAAATGGATCTGAGACACTTTGGTTTTAGCAAAGCTTTCTTGTGACATTCTTATTAACAAGCTGGGGAAATGCAGACCAGATGAAAGTACTGTAAGGGTGGATACGTAACTGGTTGGATCATAATATTCAGTGAGTAATCATCAGTAGTTCAGTGTCCAGTTGGGAAAAGGTATGAAGTGAGATTTCCCAGGGTTCTGTTCTAGGTCTGATATTATAATATTGTAAAGGCCTTAATCTGTCTGTCCGTCTGTCTATCTGTTCATAATACTTTATTCGCACTCTTATTGGCTGACCGAAACAACCAGTCAGAGTGTGAATACGGCATTGGGACAGTAGGTGGTGATGTGGTGGACCACCACAATGATGGCAGGGACAGAGGGGATGGAGGCGGAGGCGAGGCCAGCACAGCTTGCTTCACCCCGCTCCCGCCAGCTTCCTGGAAGATGGGGCAACTGAACAGATAGAACAGGGGGAAGGGATGAGGCCAGCAGCACTGGCCTTACTCCCCATGCTCTGCTCCCTGCAGGCGGTGACGATGAAGCGGGGGGGGCAGCTGAGGCCACCACAGCTGGCCTAATCCCCCCCTTGCTCCTTGGAGGTGGTGGTGCGGGGCGGGGGGGAGCAGGACTGGATGCTGTGGGAGGGTGAGGCCACTGGCCCTGGTCTCGGCCAGCCCCTCCCCCCTTCTATTGTCGCTGCCTGCAGGGCTGATGCGGCAGCAGTGGGGGGAGGGGAGGGATAGGCCTGGGCCCAATGAAAGGGAGAAGGAGTGTGCGCGAGGGGGGGAGAAGCTGGCCCGTCACGGCAGTGGCAGGGGGGAACAGTGGGCCCAGCCTGACATGGCAGCAGCGGGGTGGAGGGGAGGAGCAGGCTTCCTCCTCACCTTAGGCAAAGGCCCACTCCTCCCCCACTGCCCCTCCCCCTGTCGGCCCTGAGCCCGCTTTTCTTGTCCCCTTACCACTACTGCATGGGCCCGGGCCTGCTGCTCCCCCCCCTCCCCCCACCATGGCAGGCCGGCTTCTCCCCACCCTTGGGTCCTCTCCTCCCCCACACCCTCCTCATTGGGCCTGGGCCCCCTCCTCTCCTCCCCCTGCCAACATGGCAGGAAAGTGGGGAGTGGGCCCGGACACCAAGCAGCAGGAGGGAAGGGGGGGGGGGGAATGGGCCCAGATGGGGGTGGGACGGGAGACAGGGCTCCATCCCCCTCTGTTCCCCACCCCCATCATTCTTGACGGGTAGTTGTCTAGTTGTTTAATATTTTTATTAATATTTTGAACAGTGGGATTGAGTGCATGTTTAGTAAATATGTGGATGACACCAAGTTAAGTGCAATTGCAGATACTTTGGAGGGCCAGTCTGGGATCCAGAATGTCCTGTATAGACTGGAGGAATGGTCTGCAATCATTTAGATGAAATTTAACAAACCACCACCAACAGTGTATTGGGATGTCACTTGCAAATCTAGCTTCTGCTATATTCCACACTGGTGAGGCCACACCTGGCTTATCGTGTCCAGTTTTGGGGCCCACAGTTCAGGAAGAATGTAGACAGATTGGAAAGAGTCTAGTGTAAAGGGAAAAAATTAGTGGAGGCCTGGGGAGCATGATTTATGAGGAAAGGCTGAAAGAACTAGGGTTATTTAGTCTGGAGAAGAGGGGGGATTTGATAACAGTCTTCAGATAATTGAATGGTGATTTACAGAGAAGATGGGGAAGGACTGTTCTTTGTGGACCTAGAGAACAGGACTAGGAGCAGTGGCCTAAAGCTGCAGCAGGGATCAGCTGGAGATCAGGAGGAACTTTTTGGCTACAAGGATAGTCAGGCTTTGAAACAGGTTACCTGGAGAAACTGAAGAACCTCTATCCTTGGAAGTTTTCAAGAGCTCATTAGACAGACACTTAGTTGGGCTGATCCCAATCAGGGATGTTCCTGCCTTGAGCAGGGGGCATGACTAGCTGACCTTGTGAGGTCCCTTCCAGCCCTACTTTCCTATGATCCTATAGGATAAAATCTGCATTTCTCCATACCTTCAATTACCACCTGAATGACATCTTATATATTAAAAGAATGTTTTAATGTATATCTACAGAGGGAGGGAAAAGCAATTATGTGGAAGAATGTTCAAAAGTTATTTTTTTATATTATGCCATTCAAAGACTATAGGCCAGGTCCTGCATTCTTTAGGAAGTCTTATTAACTTCAGCATGAGGTTTCTTAGATAACAGCTGCGGGATAGGCCAATATTATCTTAGCTATCCAGTGTGCATGCATGTAAAAGATGTTTTAGGTGTCACCCACCCACAATCCTCCATTAATTGTTAGAATGAGGTTGTCACTTGTAGGTTGTCCTCATTTGTAGAATGAGGCTTAAGCTTGTGTGTACATTTCCTTACTATATTTGATGTTGTGGGGAAGTCTGTATAGCATTATATCCTGCCATGCAGACATACCCTATGTGCTGGTTATTTTTCTTGGTCTCCAAAATGTTGAAGTGGTAAATAAAGCATATAAATTAAAGCATATTATAATGTTTGTGGTCTCTTTGTAAGTGAAAATATGGTTTTGTTGAGATAAAGATTGTTCCTTTTAATTACTAATATGTCTCTTCTAAATGAACATTGGAAAGAGACTCAAAAAGCTGCTCATATCACAGCTGAAATATTCCATTGTTCTGTGTGTTTTTCATTACTCTGAAATGATTACTGCAGAAATTCGTAAATTGGATGATTTTCAGAGGGAACTTAACAACCATAAATGCATTCTTGCAGCTGTGTCAAAATATAATTTGCATTCATTTTTATTTGTGACACTTTGGGGATAACATTAGAGAATTCACCTTGGATTTATGTTCTAAACAGAATTACATTGTCCACAAGGTGAGTTGAAAAATGCCTGCTCTGTTACTTCTTGCTATGTTTTTCTGCTTTATTTACACCTTTTTTCCAGTTGTTTTGATTATAGCTTTCTAAATAGATTGAAAATACATAGCTAGTTTTATGAAGGGTACACTGAGAAGGGAGGAGAAACATGGAGGGGGTATACTTGCACCTGATGAAGAGAATCTATTTTTGCAACTTCCATGCAAAATCTTAATAAACGTACCTTCTGATTATAGTACAGCACCAAACTCAGCTGCTACTCATTTTAAAAACTTTTATAAGCTGTGGGAACTCAATGGTATCCAAGTAACTTAGAATAGTTTATCAACACCTTAAATTATTTATTTTATAATATGTTTTTTATTATATTGTTAAACCTATATTCTCTTTGCATACAGTATAAGGAGTATGTTGTGGATATGAATCTACATTTCCTATACCAAAAATCATGATTTATAGAACTATTTTAAACACATCATTTATAATTATCATATAATTATATCAATAAAATCATGTAAATAAAATCTAAAGCAGAGAGCTGCAATAAGAGAGAAACACTAATGTCTGTATATACACCAAATCATTCTTTATTAGTATATGAAGTGTTAATATAACGTTGCTTGAATAACGCTTCTTGAAGTCTTGCTTTGCTTAATTGTGCTACATTTTTATGAAAATTATCAAAGAATGAAAGAAAAACATCAGTTTGGAGTCAGTAAACCTGATGTCTCCTTTTAATTTTTGAGAATATGATGATAAAAAAAACTGATTTAGTGACATACAATAGTTACAAGTTTGTTAGTTCACCCAGCTGACTGGAAGGCCAAGTTTGTAGATTAATCATTTTATTAAATTTCATGGTAATACAATTATTACTTGAAAATGATGCTGTATTATGTATTAGTTTATTGCTTCATTGACCCTGTACTGCAGTTTATATGCAAATCACTACCCTATTATTCAATATTTTGAGATTTTTTTTTCTTTCTCTCTCTGCTGTTGGTCTTTGCTGTTAGACTTTTAAAACAGATTTGGCCTCCTACGAATTCATCAGGAGTTGCCTTCAGTTACTGATCTGTCAAAGAGCAAGTTCAAACTGAAGAACATCCATATGAGGAGAAATGAAAATCTGTGTTTCTGTTAGAACTGGCATCAAAAAAGAGTAACATTCCTGAGCCATTTTAGCTTTGCTAATGCACAAGATAAACCATGAAGAAATGCCTTCCTGCAGCCACAGGTTTAATATTTAATGTTCAAATTGTGGATACTATTCATCTGCTTTCTCATGATAGATTAACAAGAATTGATTTCAGCATTACTTTGCTAGCCTGAATCATACTTCACTGCAGTTTTCCCCAGGCTATTGAAGCCTGCTTTTGCTTTTCCAGTTTCAGCTGGTGCAGTCAGCTGGGTTTTTTAGCATAAACCAACTTCCTGGAGCTCTACAACTGGTCTTTAAAGAAGCAATGTTAGAAATTAAATATATTGCTGGGGGAAGAAACATTTAAAATTTAATAAAAAACAAAAGTACTAGTTTAGGCCAGATTTTGTTGAAATGAGTGAATGCATTTTTATACTTCCCTTTATAAAAGGAAGTCCTATATTATCATTATTCATTCTTTCTACAGCAAAAAGCCATGTAACTATCATAGGCTGTGTACTGCATAAATAGTGATTGCATATTTTTTCTTTATTGTAAAATATTGGGTTAAAACAATAATTGGAATTTATAATCCAGAGGATTGTCTCTATTAAGTACTGTACTATTTTGGACTGGTACAGTTGTTATGCAGTGCATGTGTTATTTCAAACAAAGAATTGTACTGCTTTTGCTGTTACGTCATTGTATGATGAGATGTCAGGTGTTGTAGACAACTTCATGCACTAAGTATCTTTCACTTTGTAATCTATATTTCTTCAGTTTTGTGTTAAAATAGAGGAACAGTGCTTGTGTTGGAATGATACTGAGTAGATATGAACCCATTCATCAGTCCAAAACATTGTAAGAGGAGAACCTTCCTAATCTTTTGCAAATTTAAGATCATTGAGGGTTCACCAGACAGTACTTTGTATCATTGTATGATTTTTATTTCAGTGCCTGCTCTTTGTTCAAATTAAGCCTGGGGTAAAAGAATGGCTTTCACCCTTTAATGTGGTTAAAAAAAATATTTCAGGTCTTCAGCATCTCATCTCTGTAACTCCAGGTCATGCAGTTTGTTAAACAAAAAAGGAAAAATAATAGAATCCTTGACACTTGTAGAAAAGAAATATACTGTCTTTAGTACAGTATAGCAAGATGCACAGAGTAGGTTTATTATTAAAGTAAATGCTTTCAGAAAATATTAGAAATCTATACATTCATTCTGTTGTTGCCTAGCAGCAAAATTAATCAAGTGTTGCTTCCTTTAAGAAGGACAATTGAAGCCCCAGCCAGATGTGGTATATAGTACAAGGCAGTGCTGTACAGGTAACCAAGCTAGTTCTGCCTATGCTACCACGTTTACTTAAATCTAAGAAAAGGTTTATTTCCCAGTTTAACATGGAAGGGGAAAAGTCCCTTATCTTGGATTAGAGTACAAGGTGGGTGTGTGGTGGGGGCAGAGCAGATGACTGCTCTGCGGCTCTCACTGTGGTCCCTATCCAGGCTTGGCCTTGGAGCCCTTGCTTCTTCACCCTTACTACCACCAGATGCTACTTACCCTCCAGCAGCAGCCCCACTCATGTCCAGGGTGTGGAGCACTTGGTTGCTCTGGTCCTGTTCCAGCTATACAGCAGCAGCGGCTGCTGCATGGCTTCAGCTGCAGCAACCATGTGCTCTGTGCACTGGGCGGGAGCAGGGCTAGAGCCAAGACGCGGGCCAGAGGATAAGTGGCAGTGGGGTGGTGGGGAGCAGAGGAGAAGTGGAGGCTGAGACAGGTCAGGAGGCAAGGGAAGGAAGGAGAGGCAGCAGCAGAGACAATGGAGAGGCAAGTGGGATGGGGGAAAGGGGGGGGGCAGATGCCAGGGGGTGCAGGCACCATGAGGAGGGGCAGGAGTGGGGGGGAACAGGCACTGGTGGGAGGAGGCAGGAGGGGAGCAAACTGGTGGGGGGGACTGGTGTTTTGGGTGGGGAGGGACAGGCATGGGAGGGAACTGCCCTGGGGCTACAGTGGAGGGGGAGCTCTGCCTGTGCTGTGCTGCAGCCGGGCAGCAAAGGCTGTAGTGAGCAGTGTGGAGAAGTGGTGGCAGCAGCTGGGTTCTGCCTGCCTGCCTCCAAACCCAAGCTAGGTCATTGTGTGCCCCCTCCCCCACTCCCCTTACCAGCTGTAAAATGTTGCTGATCCCTGGCCTAGTTCATTACACACACCAGTGTCACCCTAGTACCAGTCCTTTCCTTCTGCCGCCCAAAATCACCTCTGTGCCATTCCCTCCCATTTCAGAAGCCCCTTGGGGCCTTCCATCTCTTCCCTAATGGTAGGGGTTCTCTATGCTCCTTTATTGTTCTCCTTTCCTCCCATTCCTTGCCTTCCTGCTCAGGCTCTCTGTCCCACACATTCCCTTTCCCTTATTATTCCCTTCTGCCCTCAAGCTTCGGCTCCTCGTTTCCACCACACCATACCAATAATTGGTTGTCCCTACCCTTTTTATTTTTTTCCTGTTTGGAAACTAAATTATGCAAGTTCTCAACTTTTTAAATTGCATTTGATCTCTGGGCAGGGATGAAATGGGATGTGTCTCTGACTGATAGTTGATTAAACAGCTGATTGAAGCTTTGGGATCAACTAACCATATTGGGGGTTTCATGTGTCCATCCTATCCTTCTTCCAATTTCAAGATTGCCACCAAAATCAATAGTATTCTGCCTCCTGATACCTAGGACCTTCTCTGAATTTTTGGAATCAATTATGTGCAGCACTGACAAAAAGATGAGAAATCTGATCAAGCTGAGTACAGGGCATCACTTCTCTCGCTTGTTCTGTCTTTACTGTTCCAATAAGCCTTTATATTTTGGAGACTGTTCTTAGAGATTCTCTGTGATCTATAAACCTCAAATAATAATGAAAAAAACCTTTCTAAAAATAAATCCTAATGTTAAAGCATTACAGCCACTTTTTCCTTGTTGTCTGCAAGTGGTATTATTCTTACAACTGGTATAGCCCTCCCTATGACTAGTTTCTTCTGATCAAACCCTGTTTAGATGTGAAGTGCCATTGGACTAGGAATTTGGAGACCTGGTTTTAGATTTGTCCTGGACTTCCTGAGTGAATTATTTTCTTTTTGTCTCAGTCTGTTAAGGGCAGACAAAGTTTTCATCATAGAATCATAGAAAATTAGGATTGGAAAGGACCTGAAAAGGTCATCTAGTCCAACCCTCTGCTCAAAGCAGGACCACCCCTAACTAGGTCATCTCGGTCAAGGTTTTGTCTATACAGGTCTTAAAAACCTCCAAGGATGGAGATTTTACAACCTCACTGGTTAACCCGTTTCAGTGTTTTACTACTACTACTCTCCTAAAGAGAAAGCTTTTCCTGATATTTAATCTAAACTTCCCTGGCTGCAACTTGAGACCATTGCTCCTTGTTCTGTCATCTGCCACCACGGAGAACAGTCTAGCTTCAGGTTTTCTCTTCTCCAGACTAAATAAGCCCAGTTCCCTCAGTCTCTCCTTAGAAGTGGTGTGCTCCCTAACCACTTTTGCTGCCGTACCTCACAAGGGTGCTTGTGTGATGCTCAGATAGCATAACAACAAACTCAGTATCTGGTCCTATCCCACTGACTTGGATGCACACCTTAAGGATCTAGAGCAGGGTTTTCTACAATTGCAAAACAATCCTAAAATGTTGTTAATGAACTACAACTCCTCCTAGAAAAAGAGGACCATCTCAAGCTAGCCAGGGGAGCGGGGAGGGAGTGACAAACTTGTTATGGCTCACAGGCTACCCCAACCTTAAATGGTGTCTCTCCAGCAGGAGACTATTCTCACCAATGCACTAGATCTTGCTTTGGACCCAGATACCAACCGTGTACCCCCTCATCAACACAGACCACATCATTACTGGACCAAATAATTTGTAAGATCCAAGATTCATTTATCTGCACCTCTACCAATATATACACCAACACCTGCTTACAGTGCCCCTCTGCTGTCTACATTGGACAGATAGGGCAATTCCCTATATATAAGAATGAATGAACACTGACTTGACATCACTACCAGAAAGACAGACAAGCCTTGTGGCAGATGATTTTAACCTCCCTGGACACTGCATCACTGATCTCAGAATGGTTGTTCTTAGACAACAAAACTTTGAAAACAAACTTGAATGGGAAATTGTGGAACAAGATATCACCAACTAGAGTGTGTTCAAGTATACTGTAAATTGAGATTTACTATGGATTCTTATCCCATTACCTGGATTAGCTTTTATAAATCTAAAATCCCTCAATGGATTAGCTGCTTTATTTTTTTTCTCTCTTTTACCCACCTTGCCTTTCAGCAGCACCCCCTTCTTCTTTCTCCCCTCCTCCTTACCATTGGTCCTCTAATCACTGCTTTCTATTTAGCAGGTCTGCTTCTAACCCCTTTGTTTATGAAAGCTTATGGTATATATCTCTGATTTAGTTAGTCTGTAAAGGTACAGATCTACCCTGCCTTCTGCCTGACTTCAAACTAACATGGCTAATTACCTGTCCCAGTATATTCTATGTGCACAAATGGAGGCAAGGTTTTTTTAGGGAGATCCATAGGTGATCCACAGGTAGGCACTAAAAAAGTAATGTTATTCTTCTTAAGATATTGGTTTTTAGTGGTTCATGTTCTACTCTGTTAAGGGTTATTGAGAGCTGATCATCTCTCTCTTTTCCCATATTTTAATTTGGTTCAAGTGACTTTATGTATATTTTATTATTTGAAATATTCATCTTTGATTAATTAATATTCTAAGATATTGGAACCTCTCCTACTATACTTATGACTTGAGAGCCACTAATTCATTATAGCTTTCATCTTAGATTTGTTTATTTGGTAATGACAAATTTAGCTGAGTCCCTTTATTAAAGACTATGCAGGAAATTATGGTCCCATTAAAGTCAATGGCAGGCTCTTACTGACTTAATAGGGTCAAGTTTTCAACCTTTGCTTTGAGTTGCTTGATTTGGGGTATATAATAGAACATCACCGACGAAGACAGACATTTTGTTCTTCATTCTTCTGTGTTGGTTCTGTGATCTGTGTTTTATTCCTACAAGAGTAGCTGTTTATGTTTTCATATGACTAAACTAAACCAGGATTAGCCGACCTTTTTAACATTTAGGACTTATTTTGTTTGATTTCCCAAGTGAGTTGGGATTAACTGTCTTGAAATATCTTGGCTTGTTAATAGTATTCCCTGTTGAGATAGTAAAGCTTTAAATGCTCGTACCAAAGCAGAAACTTTAATATGCCCTTTCAGACTCTATTATATGATTGTCAATAAATTCAATATGGCACAGAGCTCTTGGTTCTTCACACTTTACAATCTCAAAGAAATCAATAACTATGTACTTAAAAGAACAGCAAGAAATCCTTTAGTAATTTATAAAAGAAGTGAATCTATGTTTTTGCAATGTTTAAAAATTTCAATTACAGTGTATTGGACTCCTTAATTACTTAACTACAGGTTACAGCTTAATAGGTAACATTGAACTGCATGATTCACCAAATTACAATTTTCTCTGTACTTGAGTAGTGAAATTAGGAATTCCATATTAAATAACTACATTAAAATAATTTAGACATTTTTTGTTTTATCAGAATCCTGGAAAATATGAAGTGTAGTTATATGTTGAATTAATATGTTTTTAAGCACAGTATATTACTTGCAGGATGGATAAGCAGTCAAAAGTATTTTTTTTTAAATACTTTGCATAATGTATCAAATGTCTCATTGCCTTCAAGGGAACAGTTTAATTATCTGGTTGAACTGAGGCCTAAACCCCTATAGTTCCATCACTTAATATAAAACCCAGTATTCTTGTATAATCATCATATTTAATGTGGCCGTTTGTGATTACTTACACATGATATCTCATAGGTCCTCCTTCCCCCCAGATTTAGGCATCTAAATAATCAGTGCTTAATACTGCTCAGCAACATTGAAAATCCAGTCAATTAAATAGGTACCTCAGTATGGATTTGAAAAGGTATTTTAGGCAACCAAGTTTGAATATTTGGGCTTTGGCTTTTTCCTGCTTATTTTTATGGGGGGGGGGCATTTCTTTTTTGTTCATTCTTTGTTTTATAGGACCATTAGTATTGCTTTTGTTTTTTCACATTATCATCCTTTTGATAATCTGGAAACTCTTTAAAAATTGCTGGGTTTAGTCAAAGAAGACTTGTGTCATCAGTCCTAACCTGCCCCAGCATATAATTTAAGGTACCCATGTTTATTAACATTAGAAAAGTTGGGGTAAAAATAAGAAGGCATAGATGCTGCAGAAAGAAAGCCACTGGTAAAACTGTTCCTGAACTGCTGGGGCTGGAATAATACAGAGGGCTGGACAAAAGTACATGTTAGCTGCTATAAGAAGGGAAGGGAAGCTTTCTTTAGAAGCACATTTCAGCTGTTATAAAACTGTTAAATCTGCTTATGCTATAGCTGTACAGGTTAGCTGAATAACAGTAGCTTTGACACCAGATGAACTGGTTGAAGTTGAAGGAATTTTGCTACATCAGTATCACTGTAGAATGAGGCAGATGTAGCACTTCCATTATAACATCTTATTTTGGTGTTGTTTATTAGCTATGCAATTGTTACACCTGCCTATCCCCAAAGTCAGACAATAGAAGATAGTGGTTCTCCTCTGAATGTTGTGTCAAGCTGAGTTCACTGTGGTGTTTCTGGGTTTTGGAGCCATGAATTGTCTGTCCCATCTGTAAAGGTACAAGCCTTCTTTCCTAAATGAAAAATTATTCCAGAACCATTAATGAAATCTAGGATTTCTTATGATGATTTTTTTTGTTTGCTGTGGGCTTTTCATCTCCAAGAGAATGCCAATAAATAATACATTATTGTAGTACTTCCATGAAAAACAAAACCAAACAAAACCAAAAAAGAAAAAAAACCCAGATACATTAAATTACATGTCAATTGTACTTTACATTATCTACAAGAGGAGAAGTTTTTTTGTTGTTTTGCAAATAATGTTTTATTTCTAATTTACTTTGATGTCTTTAAAAAAGACAGTTGTTTTGCAAAGGGTGTGTGGCTTCTTTTAGTGTAAGTTTAATAAATAAAGTTAGTAATGTAACAATAACTACCAGTCCATACATGAAGTTGGAACACTATACTGACTAGATAGAAATCAGACTTTTCCCCTAATTTTTTCCTTTATACACTGGCCAGGAGAACTTGCTGGGAACCATGGAAACAGAAAGCATTAATAGTTATCACAAAATTACACTCAAAATGTATTGCGATAATGAATGTTAGTATGTCATTACTGTAGGCATGGATTCTTATTGTTGCAAGTGGGGGGAACTAAAATGATGCCCCCTCCTTCCTCCCACCAGCAGCATGGCTGGAGCAGAGCTGAGCAGAGCCAGTGGGGGGGGTGGCAGATGTGGGCTGCCCACTGTGAGCTCAAGACCCCCCACCCTGCTGCCCTCCCCTGGGAGCACTGAACTAGCTGCGCCACCATAGCAAGGCACCCCCTGCCCACCCAGCAGTAGTGGGGGACACAGCTCCATGCTACTGCTCCTGCTGGTGCTGGGTGGGCAACAGGGAACAGTCCCATGCCCCCACACCCTGGACAAGCTGCTCATGTCTCTGTCTCACTCCCCACCCTGACCCTGGGCTCCATGCACTGCTCTGGCTAGGCAGTGCCCCCAGCCCCTGCCCCACTTCCCCCCTCACCATGGGGGCCTAAATCTGCCCCCCCCCCCAAATTTACCTGCAGGTAGCTGGGGGAGCTGCTCTTCTCTGCTGCCTGGGCCTGTGTTCCTGGTCATGTGCATGTGTATATGCACATAGCTGCATGTGGCACCCCCTGCGTCCCACTCCCAGCAGCCCCTAGCAGGCTGGAACTCTGACAGCCTGCAAGGAGAAACCTACCATTTCCCGCATTTTTCTGCAGTGAACAAAAAACCCGGATCCCTGCACGGTACTGGGAATCCAGGACAAATGGTGTCCTGGAGTCTTGCAGCCCAGGACTGGGACTTGATGTTCCCATTTCAGGACTGGATTGTCCTGCCCAATTAAAGGTGGGTGGTTGCCCTACCTTCTTCCCAAGGGTGATCAGGGCCCTTGGGCCCCTGGGTACTCGGCACCTAAGGTTATCACTGATTTTAATAAAATAGAATTAGATTGATGACCTGTAAAATAAAACCAGCAAATGTAATGACTGTATTGAGTAAAAGATATATTTGTGGATCTGAAATTCAACAACTTCCAGTATGAGTCATCAGTGTGCCCTTGTTTCCAAGAAGGCTAGCAGCATACTGGGTGCATTAGTATTCCATTCTATTCTGCACTGGTGAGGCCACCTCTGGAGTACTGTGTCCAGTTTTGGGCCCCCCATTATAGAAAGGATGTGGACAAATTGGAGAGAGTCCAGTGGAGACCAATGAAAATGGTTCAGGGGCTGGGGCACACAACTTATGAGGAGAGGCTGAGGGAACTGGGTTTATTTAGTCTGCAGAAGAGAAGACTGAGTGGGGATTTGATAGCAGTATTTAACTACCTGAAGTGTAGTTCCAAAGAGGATGTAACTAGACTATTCTCAGTGGTGGCAGATGACAGAACAAGGACCAATGGTCTCAAGTTGCAACAAGGGAGGTTTAATAAGATATTAGGAAAAACTTTCTCACTAGGAGGGTGGTGAAGCACTGGAATAGGTTACCTAGAGAGCTGGTGGAATCTCCATCCTTGGGGGTGTTGAAGAGCCAACTAGGCAAAGCCCTGTCTAGAACAATTTAGTTGGGGATGGTCCTGATTTGAGCAGGGGGTTGGACTACATGACCTCTTGAGGTCCCTTTGAACCCTAATTTTCTATGATTCTATTGTTATGACACAAATGTGAAAATTGCGTGTGTGTATATGTGTACTTCATTTAATAAAATAGTGACAAAAAGAATGCAATAGTTGAATTTAAAACATCTTTTATATCTACCTTCTGGCAGGTATATATCAGGATAAAAGATGATGAATGGAATGTGTATCGAAGATATGCAGAATTCAGAAGCTTACATCACAAATTACAGAATAAATACCACCAAGTGAGGACTTTTAACTTCCCACCAAAAAAGGCAATTGGAAACAAGGTACTTGAAAAGGAAATCGCAATCTCAAGATTTGTTATTGTGAAAATTTCCTGAATTTATTAGAATGAAAAATGTAATTGGAAATTTAACCTTACCTTCCAAAATATAACACGAGCACAGGTAAGTTATTTTACTTAATGAAGGTATAGATTTTATTCTGCACTTCATGAGAAAACATTTTTTCCCAATTAAAGGACAAACAATATGTTGAAGGGCATAGGGAATGATTGTCTGATCTGTTTTCCCCTTGGTGGTCCAGTTACTCAACCTACCAAAAAAAAATCTCCCCCAAAACTTATTTTTTATGAAGTAATTCAAACGATGCTTCATAATTATCCTTTAATAGATTTCTCTTAACAAGAATTAGACTGTCTATTTAGCAAAACAAAGAACGATTTATATTGCTTTACAGATATGTAGGGATCATAGGTTAGATTTTCAGAGACCTGTATCTAAGGTGTTATGGGCCTATTGTTATATGCAGTGTAAGTAAATATTTCAGTTTAAAAATGAAGCAATTATGGATCTTCAATTTATCTTACTACTGAGATTGATATGTAAATATTAGAGGAAAATACAAACAATACTGGTCACTTTTCATTTAGGATTTTCTTTTAACACATATATTTGTACTAGAACTCAAGCTAGCCAGTTTCTCAATATTCTCAGGGGTCATACTAGGTAAATTAATTACAGATTGAAAATTCAGATTGTCCTATGCAGTTGGCATAGTCCCTGGTGAGGGTTTTTGTTTTTTTTAATATTCAAATTTCCGAATTGGATTTAAGGTCAAAGCTGCAAGTTTTATTGAAATACCTCAATCTCCAGTTATATGCACTATGCAATAATCCATGTAGTCCTAATAAGAATAATCCTCAAGAAAACCCATCAGGTAACTAGGACAATGACAAGATGCTCATCACTATCACTAGTATGGACTTTTGTCCTTATTTTGGGGGATATAAAACCATTCGTGAACCATCAATGTAAATTATAAATGTTCTTCATACTATAAATGATTATGCGCATTCTACATATTTTGTGTGACTTTAAAAGGTAACTTTGTCTTTGTAAAGTCATTATTCACACACTTAAAAAAATCAGGGCCTATAGTGTCTAGTTCCGTGTCTGGTATAGCTTTACGTGAGAGAGGTTTTGCAAGAGTAAGTGAAGTAAGGGCTCTGAGATGTACAGATACTCTGAGAGCAGGGCCATGTAAGTATCTTAGATATTTCCTTCCACTTCTTCGACTCTTCAAAGCATTCTTGTAAGTGTTACAGTCTGAGTAGGTCTAGCCATTTATTTTGTCTTTCTGGAAACTCTTTCTTTTGGAAACTGTAAAGTTTTTCATTTCACCACTATTAGTACATTTTACCTCCAAGAGGCTTTCTTTAATGAATTATCCTTCAGATCAGAAGTACTATTTCATGTACACAAAGCGCATCTACAATTGCACTTTACTGTGGAGTGGACTAAGCTCTGCAGTAAAGCGTCACTTTACATGTTTGGCGCTATTAGGTCGTAGTGTATTAATTAGCTCCACTGTAGTCTAGTACTGCCCAACACAAGTACTACCTTATAGCAGAGTTATTTATTATGCTGCAACGCATGTGTAGACGGTGACCGGGGCTGGCTGGGTTACAAGGGGACTACTGTGCGGGGGCTACCTGTAGCACCATCATGCACTAGCCAGCCTCTTTGCAGCACGTTAAGCCAGGTTGGAGCAGCCCTGAGCTGGCAGGCTGGCCCCATGGGCCCCTGCCAACTGATGCTGCGCTGCCCCAGCTCAATATGTTGTGGTCCTGGGCACACATGGATATGATGCTCCTGGGGGCAATAAACTCCGGTACAGACTGTGCCGGAGTTTATTTAGGCACACTAATTTCATGTGTAGATGTGCCCAATGTGGCCTATTAAAATATATCCACTCACTATAATATTAATTTTTAAAAGAGCTTACTTGTTCTGTTTGCATCACAATATTAACTCTCACTAGAATGCATATTTGGAACTTCATGTGCTCTCCTTAATGTTGTGGTTACCAAATGGCTTGTACATTCCCATTTACCTAACTAATCTAATATATAGTGTAACTTGGTAGCTTCTTTTAGTTATTAAAGAATTAAATATTTTTCTGCAACTGTTATCTTTTTAGGAATAGCAGAAGAGTGCTACTATTGGTAAAGCGTCACAGACTTTAATGTTAATTGTTCTTTGATCCTATTTCTTTCTTATATAGCATTACTTCTGTATAATGCTTTGGCTTTTGCCCAGAGGAAATTTGGGGAATTCTTGACTTCACATTATTATTAAGGAGAGGTTGAATATTACAGCTTGTGTCCTTTGCAGGCTCAGGGGATGAAGGACATATTTTTATGATTCTGTAATTTATGGATGCAAAATAATTTAAGTAGCTAATATACCAGTGCACAGTCATCCCCTTTGATCCCAATTTATAATGTTTAACTCTGTAAAATTGAAGAGTAAAACATACTAATTGATTAGGGGATAAAAAAAGTGTATTTCGTTTTTTCTGTGGGCTTAAGAAATACTAAGCCTGAAAAGCTTTTTGAATGGCAGCTTTAGTAGAGCTGAAGGGAAGAACACTTTATTTTTCTCTTTAGTACTGATTAAGCAATTAACATCTTTACCAAAAATATTTTGATCCTAAACCCATTAAATACTTTTACTTAAACTCTCCAATACACAAAATGAGTTCAGGAGTCAGTAACCAGAATTTCCTGTCTTATCTATAACAGCAATAAACAATACACTTTCCTTACTTTCATGCTAGCATCATTTCTCCAGGAACTGACTGGCTTTGTGAGAAAGAATTGTTTTCCTCTTCATGTGTAAAAAGCTGAAAGAGCTAAACCCAGTCATAATACTAGTGTTTTACATCACTTCTGTAATCTTAAAATGAGCTGTAACAGATCATTGAAAATTGAAATCATCAACCTGAGACTCAACAAGATTCATTTCCTTTTAATTTAGGGATTTTGTTCTTCTTTGGATTCTAGCACATATATTCTACCGTTAGCCTATTTTGAATATTTAAAATGAAAAGTTAAACCTATCACAGAACACAAATCAAATGATTAAAACAAACTGAACAAAGCATGCCAAAGGACATTTATGCCTTTATATATGATCCACCTTCTAACACTATCTTGATACTGGCATATTTATCAGTGATGATGTCTGTTGTTATAGCTACCAAAGGACAATATCATAACCACAGATTCATTATATTAAGTCATTTAAAACTAGTAAAAGCTAGGTTTTTGCAGATGTTTGCAGACATTGTAGATAGTGCTAAGATCTCAGTGGGTTTGGAGTCCCAAAAATTTAAAAATGCAGCTCCAGCTTGGGACCAAATAATGTCCCTACCATTCCACTCTAAGACTGAGTAGCTGGGCTTACCAGAGGATAGAAAATGAGAAGTTATGCATGCAGACAGAATGAGAAGTGACAGTAATGCTTTCTCCTCAGCTGACACAGCAAAGACTGGACAACCCCAGCTATCTGCTTCTGGGGGTTGGGCCTCTTAGGCTAACATTAGATTCAGGAGCTTTGCCTTGCTCTTGCTAGCTTTTGCTGTAATCCAAACTCTGCCTTGCCCATATCCCTGCATTTGTTCTCTAGCTAGATCCTGCCTCTCCGTGCCAGTAGTAAAAAATATGACTGAGCCTGGGTTCTGCCATGGAAGAGTTAAGATTGTCCTTTGTAAGAGATCAGTGGAAACAGAATGTATGAAGTTTAGTAGTGCTAATTTACAGACTTGTTAAATTGTTTGTCTTCACAGCAGATTTGTAAAAATTAGCTAGGAGAGGGAACACACAGGGTTTTATACCTAGGTGATTTGTTTAGCACCTACAAACACATTTTGAGATTAAAGTCTTGCATCTAGGAGATGAAAAGCAATTGAGAGCAATTATAAACACATTTGGTTACTTCATAAATTGGTATGCCAAATGAGAATATTCTCAAAATAAAATTAATTTGTAACATGCTTAATTAATAGCAAGGGATAGCTACAGCTTTTGTAATGCCAGGAGAATGTTTAAAGTTTAAAGGGGCACAGTTGGGCACTTTAAGACAACAACACCTTAATCATTAGATAGTTGCAGGGATGTTGAGTTGTTTCCAAGAATCTTCAAGTGAGAAGCTTCTAATTAGGAAAGATTATACTAGTATGGCACAGTATCTGTAATGTGGATATACTACATTTTCTTAACAATTGAACATGTGGATCCATTTGCTTGCCCAGATAAAGACATGAGTTAGTGTTACAGCTTCGCAGTGTGTGGACTATTTCACTGCAAGTCCATCTGGCTACTTTCTTTTTCAGAGAATAAGGAGAAAGTGCAGTAAACATATGTGGAATAAGCTTCTACTAGTTAAATTTGTAGAAGAAATGATGCATTTTAAATTATGGTAAGCTTCTTTGGGGATTTGTTATTCATGCATTCTTAATGAGTTTATACAAACAATAGTTCTGTGGTGTAGACAGGGCCTTGTTACACATTGTACTTTGAGCCACACAAATGTTGATCAACTTAGTGCTAGGTTGGACTTCGGAGCGGTCTCACCTAGCTGTCTAGAAACCTTCTCGTATCTGCACAGCTGTGACTTGCCACTAGAGGCCTGGTGAGCAGAGGGGTTCTTTCCAGCCCTACTTGTCTATGATTCTCTATGCTTCACCAATCTCTCTCCCACCACATCAGCAGCTGTGTTCTAGACTGTGGGGAGGAGAGGGAAGGGGAGGGAGTTGGCGGCAGAGTTGCTCAAGAGCAAGGCTGAGGGAGTCGGTGGAGGTCTGCCCAGGGAGTTGGCTACTCACCTGGATCCTGGAACTCACCTGCTCCAGGCTCGCTGTCACACACATCCAGGCATGTCTTTCAGCTACACACATACATCAGGCTGTTCCCAGGGCCCAGGCAACTTTAGCCTGAGGGGGGCTCTTCCCCCACTTCCCACCCATTCCTCTCATCTCTCTCCTGCATCCACCCTGGCCCTCATCCCTCTTTGGTGCCCCCAGGCCCAGTGAAGGCATCCCAGCAGTGTCTGGGGCAAATGCATGCACACCCCTGGGGCAGGAGGAGAACCAGGCAGTGGCCCCAGAAAGCTGGTGGCAGCAGCAAAGGCAACCAGGGGCTGAGTCAGCAGTGACTGGTGCAGCCAGCTCCTTCCCATGTTCGCTTCAATCTGCAGCTGGGAATGGAGTCTGCCCACAGCTGGCTCCTGGACCTACATGGGCAGGGGGCTCTGCCACTGCCCGTAGCCTGGATTCACCTGCACCCTGGAGCAGCAGCTTCCCCGACAGCAGGCTGTCCCCCACCCCACAGCAGCTGCTGCCAACTCTTGCCAGACTGCATGTGGATCAGGTGCATGGAGCAGGGCACTGCTGGAGCTGTGGGGCTTGAGTTTGGGACTTGCCAGCGTCCAAATTCAAGGGAGACTCTGGGGCTGGCCACACTCTGCTCCATTCCCTAGGGCTTGGCAGGGGTCCAGCAGTGGCCACATGCTCAGACAGATTCAGTGATGATGGAGAAAGATGCCATGGGCCACGATTCCTAGACTGGGGGGCTAGAGGCTGGAGGAAATAGAAAAGCTGTGGCTCCATTCCCTGGGCCATTCCACTAAGCAGCCAGGGGTATGAGAGCCGACAGAAGAGGAGGGTGGGGTGGGCTGTTGCATTCTGGGAACTGAAAGGCTTCAGCTTGAGTGGTACATCTGTGGGGAGTGGCCACACATTCATGGAACAGTAACTGGGTTGTGCAGATCAGAGATAATTCTGCCTTGGAGTGGAATAACTTTGAGAGGCATAACAAGTGCTTTAAACCACCTAGGCTAAGTACAGACATTCAAAAAGCCCAAGCTTGTTCAGTCTTTGGTGGTTAGTCTAAACTGCATAGATTGAACCAAGAAATAAGTGAATAAATATTCACTTTTGATTCTGGAAATGCAGCCACATGCCTGCAGTGGCTCAAGTTAGAAGCTGGGGGGCAGGGGAGGGGGCGCTAGAGCAAATCCTCCCTTTCCTTCAGCAGTGGCCAGAAGGCTGGAGGGAAGCTGGGAGAGAAGTCCTCCAGGCTTTTCTCCCCTCTCCGCTCAAGCTGAGGGGGGAGGAGGGGGGCATGGTCAGGCCCTGGCAGGCCACTGAGTATGATTGGGGAGGGGTTTAAACCTGCACCCTGGCGTGCATGTCCCCAGCTGGGGTGTGCCTGGAGGGGAAGGGAGGAAGCAGCCCCTGCTAGGCTTTTCCCCATTGACTGCTCAAGTGAGGGGATGGGGGATGTGGCCAGACCCCTGCCCCTGGCTGGTATGATGAGGCAAAGGGAGGGAGGAGGGCGTAATCCCCCCTCCCTCTGCTCTCCCATTGGCATGGGGACTGCCTGGTGACCACCCGGGGTCTGCCAGGGCTTTTCCCCCTGCTCCCTGCTGAAGTGGTGGGGCTGGGGGTGTGGCCAGCCCCAGCCCCACCCCCAGCAGCCTGAGGCAAAGTGGGGCGAGGGAGGGAGCTTTAAACCAGGGGGTTGGGACAAAGCCTGGCAGAGGCTGCTTCCACCCTGCCAGGCAGACTCTGGTTGGGGTCCCATGCTGGTGAGAGAGGGGAAGGGAGGGCGGGGGTTTAAACCCCCTCCCCTCCCCTCCCCTCCATCTCAGCATTCTGGCTGGGGTCTAGCCACACCCCTGTCCCCGAGCTGGGAAAAGCCTGGCAGGGGCTGCTGTGACCCTGCCAGGCAGACCCCAGCTGCAGTCCTGAGCAGGGTTTCCCACCCCCAGCTCCACCCCCTTCTCAGCCAGCCTGAGCAGTGATAGTGCTCCGGCTATGGAGCAGATGGGAGGGGCCAACCCTGCTCCTCTGGAGCAGACAGCACAGCCCAGCCCTGGGCTGCACAACATCCTGGGATGCTGGGGGACTGTGAGTTAATTTAAACCAGGAAAGGGTCTAGGAAGTTCCTTAAATTGGTTTGACCTAAATCAATTAAGTCTGATACTACACCCAACCAGGCTTATCTTAAACCAGTTTGGGCCATTTTGAAAGCGTATACTGCTTTCAAAATGGCCAAATCTTCTGTTCTATTAAAGTTTTAAACATAACCTTCTGTTGTCTTACAGATTTAAACTAGTTTCTGATCACTTAAACAGGTTTATGTGTAACTTCTTGCCCCAGCCTTAAACGAGTTAATGTGTGGGCAATCCAGGGGTTAAGAGCTCCAAGAGCTGCCCAAAATGAATGCCACCACCGTTCTAC
Source organism: Alligator mississippiensis (assembly GCF_030867095.1). NCBI lineage: Eukaryota > Metazoa > Chordata > Crocodylia > Alligatoridae > Alligator > Alligator mississippiensis. The sequence continues at coordinate 42,096,928 of NC_081836.1, read as the reverse complement.
TGGTGTCAGATGGTACTGTTACCAATATTACCAGGTGCCAAATAGACCATTATACAAAGTATGCACTGACTGGAAAACCTGGACCTGATCCCATTAGACATAAATCTGGCAAGGATGTTCCATGCCTTTGTGACCTTTCATCTTCATTAGTGTAACTCCACTGCACCTATGAGTGAAGCTACTCACTGAAAATCTCCAGCTTAATAATGTTATCTTTTGTGCCCTAAAATCGAGTTAGAGATCTAACCTGAGGTTAAAAGGTGTCTGTTAGGGGTGCACCAATGAAGGTTTTTTGGCCAATACCAATGGCCAATTATTAACTAGCCATATTGGTCAATACCGATCCGTTAGCTGATATGCAGCCTGGCAGCTTGGACAGTAGCGTCTGGCAGATAAGTCCGTGGAGGGGAAGGGGTGTGGGGGGATCAGATCCAGGCCCCTGCAGTGAGGAAGGGAGTGCGGAAGGCGCACAGGCTGCCCTGCTGCCACCCACCCCAAGCGCAGCCCCAGCCCAGCCTCCCTGCCAGAAACAGACTGGTTCAGCCTCCTGGCCCTGAGCCCACAGCAGGCAACCCACTTGCACCCCATGCACAAATCTAGAGGGCACATGGCCCCATGCCTCCCTCAGTGGTGCATGCAGCGGCAGGAAGCCAACCCACTTCCCTTCCCTCCCCGCCCCTGTTCCCCCAGACAAGCTGCCTGTGGCTCCATCCCACACCCTGCCCTGCCCCAGCTGGGCAGTGCCTTCCCCTGCCCTAGTCCCAGCCCCACTCCCTCCCACACCATGGGGCTCAATCTGCCACCCCCATGCCCCTTCCCCACCATGGACTTGCCAACCAGACGCTGCTCTCCAAGCTGCCAGGCTGCATTCCTGACTGTGTTCATGCTGTGGCTGCGTGCATGCATGTGGCATGTTTTAAGTGATATTGTCTGCTACACTGGTCAAAAAAAGCCAATTGCTGATAATGTCAATTTTCCTTTTATGGTTGTTGATACAATATGGACCAATATATCGGTGCACCTCTAGTGTCTGTGGCAAGAGAATAGAGATTGCCTCTTCTTTTGCAACTAATACCTCCCATGACAGCTGCATTCTAGAACAGGGGCAGGCAGTTATTTTGGGTGGAGGGTCACTTACCCAGTTTTGGCAGGCTGTCGAGGGCTGCATGACAGGTGCCCCACCCCTTGACAGGTGCCCTGCCCCCTGGTCACCATCTTGGGACCAATGTCCCAATGTCTTGGGACCAATGTCCCAGGGCCAGCCCCAGTGGGGCCCAGAGCGGGGTACAGGCCAGCAGGGGTCTGTGGAGCCGGGCTGGGCTGCACCAGCAGGGAGTGGGCAGTTGGCTTGGCTCCAGAGAGCTCCTGCCAGCTGGGACCCTGCGCTCCTGCCACCCTGCTCTGGGCCCCACTGGCATTGGCCCTGGGACACCGGTGCAGGTTCTGTGCTCCCACTGGCCCCCCGCCCACTCACACCCAGTGCTCCCCAGCCCCGTGGTACAGGTGGAGGGCAGCACACAGCCCCGACCCCGTGCTCGCCAGCAGGGAAGAAGCTGGTGCTGAGCATGGGGAAGAGTGGCCCTTCACCCACCCCATGGCCGGTGCTCCCTGCTGCAGGTGCTTGTAGCCCACGCGGGGCTGTCCGGAGCAGGCACAGGCAGCCTCATGCCGGCTGCAGGTGGCTGCAGTGCGGGGCGTTGGCCATGAGGCAGGCAAGGGGCCACTTTTCCCCATGCTCAGCACCAGCTTGTAACCCACCCCACTGCCAGCCTGGCAATGGGGTGGGTCATAAGGTGGTACTGAGTGCAGGGGGGGAGAAAGCAGCCCCTCCCCGCCTCGTGCCTCGTGCCCCGTGCTGCAGCATATCACAGCCTGCCTGGGGCTGCCTGTGCCTGCTCTGGACAGTCCTGCATGGGCTGCAGTGTGGGGTGCTGGCCATGGGGCGGGTGAGGGGCCACTTTTCTCCACTCGGGGAAGGAGCCCAGGGTAAAGCTGAGCATGGGGGGTAAGCGGCCCCTCCCTCGCTCCATGCCCATTGCCCCGCACTGCAGGCGCTTGCAGCCTGCATGGGGCTGTCTGGAGTGGGCACAGGCAGCCCCACATGGGCTGCAAGCAGCTACAGCACAAGGCACCAGGTGTGGGTGGGGAGGGGCTGCTTCCCCGCCCCGCTCTCCTTCCCTGCCTGGGGCGTTCCCCCCCCACTTACCTGAGCTTCCCACACCAGGGCAGCCACATGCTCCCAGCCCAGAAACCCTGCCTGGGGTGTGGGGCCGGGCGGGCCCCGCTGCTGTTGGAGCCCACCGGGCTTCCCCTGGGTCCTACTGCCCTTGGTTGCTGTCATTTTTGACAGGAACCAAGGGCAGCGAAATATTAATTTTCTACATCTTTTTAGGGGCTTCGCGGACTGGATAGAACGGCCTCGCAGGCCAGATCCAGCCCACAGGCTGTATTTTGCCCACCCATTCTAGGAGAACTATTAAATTTACAGCCATTTGAAGAGTCTGTTGAACATATACTATCCAAAGAGGGAGAGAAACCACAGACTCTACTATTTAGATAGTCCAAGTGTGAAGCTTAGAAAAAGAAATAATTCTTATCATCTTCTTGAAATTGTATCTCATACTTTTATAAAGATAACACGTGAAGTCACGTAAACAATTAACACAATTTATTTTCCTCCCTAAATATTTAATACATGACAAGTATCAGCAAAAAATGCTTGTATGCTGTGTAATATTTATGAGAGAGTATTTTTTCCTGTCAGAAGGGAAATGCTTTACAGCCATTTTCAACAGGATTTTCTTCTCTGATCCTCCTGAAATTGTTGGGCCGTTACTTTGTTTTCTGGTTAGTTGTCTCTTACAGATTAATAGAAACTCAAGAGCACTTAGGGTCTGCTTTCTGCGAAGAGGACAGTGCTAACTATTCTTTCATATAGGTCCAAAACTCCCAATGCGAGTCATAAGATATGGTATAGTCTGTTTCTTTACAGAATACAGGAGCAAAAAGAACTTGACAAAATTATAGTTAAGTAGAAAAGGACGGGGCTGCTCACTTTTCCTCCTGTTGCAATGGGATGAATGATACAAATGTAAATTATACAGATTCAAATGCAGACAGTCCCAAACATTTGTCATAAAGAAAATGGGAGGGAAGCAGGAAGTAATGTTCCAACTAAGCAAAAATAGAGAAAAATTCCAGGAAATCAGGCATCTGTAACCTTACAACAAGTTCAAAAGGGTGCAGAGAAGGGCCACCACATGATCAAGGGCCTGGGGGACAGGCCCTATGAGGAGAGACTTTGGGATCTGGGTTTATTCACCCTGAGCAAAAGAAGGCTGAGAGGTGACTTGATAACTGCCTACAAATATGTCAAGGGAGAACACCAGGATCTAGGAGAACAACTTTCCAGAAAAGCCCTCCCCTTCCCCACCCCGGGAAGATGCTGAAGATGCTGATCAATGGACACAGGCTAGTTGAGGAAAAGTTTCAGCTGGATATAAGGAAAAACTTCTTTTCCATATGGGTAACTCGAATCTAGAACAAACTTCCAGTAGAGGTGGCGTAGTCACCATCTCTGGCAGTCTTTAAAAGGAGGCTGGACAAATACCTCATTGAGCTCATTTGAGCCCAATTACTTTCCTGCCCATGGCAGGGGACCAGACTTCATGATCTTACAGGTCCCTTCCAGTCCTTCTTCCTATGATTCTAGTTGAGAAGCAAACATACTTATCATTTGTAAAACAGTAAGTTTCAGAATATGGCATTCTATTTGGTATGATTATTATGTTTTCTGTATACTTATTCCTTCCATTTTTTTATTTGAACTGGGATAAAATTTTATTCTGATCCGAATTCATGATTTCTGCACAACTCATGTTTAAGATTAGAATTTGGCTTTAACATCATGCTACTCTTTAAATTATCATGCTATAACCAAAATATGCCAGTTGGAATTAGGACAAAAATATGAAGTTCACTTAGTCAGAAAGTAGCATAAAGAGGTAAATAGAGAGAAGAGGAAAGAAGATACCTTATGGACAAATAGCCTTGTTTTTTCATCATGTACAGCACAGTATACACATTTAAACACTGTCCAACTTCTAAGCTCCCTACCTCCACACCTCTCCATTACAGTGGGCACCCACGACACCATTGCACAGGGCCTCTCCTCACAATTGCACCTTGTGGGTGCAGTCCCTCTCCAAGCATGGCCCCATACTTGCCCTAGACTCCCTATGGGGCCTGTTGCACTTCTCCTCATGGCGGGGAAGCAAGAAGAGGCAGCCAGGGTTGCTAGGGTGACCCCAGAGGCTTTAGCTGTTATTGCAGCCAGAGCAATAGGGCAGGGAGTGGCACTTGGGCAGGAACCCAGGGATTGCAGCTTAATTCTTCATTGGCCACCAGTCAGACAGCCCTGATTTAAAAACCTAACAGCTAAATAGGTCTATCCCACTTGCAAGGGCAGATTATAGTTTCTCAATGAAGGACATATCAATATAGAAACCACTCTGTTTTCCACTGGCGATGTAAATTCAACAATTGCCTGAATGTGTGGAAACTGAGTAAGATGCTTTCATACTGAATGCTGACTTAACTACATGATATCCGCTACTCTGCTGTTACCTAATCTGTAAAGAATACACAGCATTTCTTTAAGATTGATAGAGAATGACTTTGCCTTGACTCTCCAAGTAGCTGGAAAGAATGCTATCAAGATCTAAGATAACTTTACTATTCAAGAGCAAATGTAAAATGCAGCACTCATCCATCAATTTTACTCCAAATAATCAAGATCTATGCACCTTTTCTCCAGCCCATTCTCACTATAGTGATATACCCCACTGCAGCACCCTCCACTACAGCAGCTTATTCTATAGTCACTTATTGGAGAGATCCCTGAAACTAGATTTTAACTAATTGTTAAGCTAGCAGTTATTCACTGGCCTGCATGTCTGTAAGATAATTTATTTGAATTACATTAGTGACCACCAGCTGCTTAAGACACCTGAAGCTCATTCTTGTTCCCATTAAAGGCATAGGTAACCATGCAACTGTAGGATTGGTGCAGAACAAGCCCCAATTTATTGCAGTATTTTTGTATCCCTATAAATATTGCTATCTTTAATTAGTGTCTGGGGGGTTGCGTGATTTTTTAAAAGCCTAAAAAGTGAGGTTATTTTAGATGTCCTTTTAGGATAAAATACCTGGAAGTACCAGTTCCTCAGCAAATTCTTTGGAACTGAACATAGAGAACAAAGCTCTTAATTGTAAGTATATGAAAATGACAGCATTTAGGTTAAACATGTTTTATATTGTTTGTTTTGTTTTGCTTTCCTATCTTAATCAGCAAATGGAAAGTTGTTTGGCAGTATGTAAATAAAATCATTTGAAAACAGAATTAAGGTTATAAGGGAGTGATGTTTTCATCACTCTTAAGGGCGTTACACTGCATTACTGATCTACAAGTAATTGAGTTCTTTATTGTAACCTTATATGGGTTGCTCACTTTAGGGTCAGTGGTCTTGGAGCAAGCCAGCCTGGTTCCCAGGGAACAGATGTTTAGACCTGGTTGTGGGACTGTTGGAAAGTGCTGTAAAAGCGGTGTGGAGGGGGAGAGCTGGTGATACGAGGCTGTGGCTAATTGTGGCTGTTCTTGGATTATACGAAGTCTTGTAAAAACAAAGGCCCCCAAGCCCCTGCAGTCTGCTTTGTTTGGGAAGAAGTAACCCACCACAGCCATTGGTATAATTCTCCAGTAATTAATTACTTTTACAAAATCTTGGGTGCATCTACATGTGCTGTTAGCATGGAGCAATGAACTTCAGTGCATATTGTGCCAGAGTTTATTGCTCCCAGGCAGAGGTGACTCAAGCAGGGTGTGGGGCCTGGGGCAGTTTAGTCTGTCCAGGGCCCCTGGACATAAGGAAACCGGTGGTGGAGGGGGTGCCAAGCACCCAGATGTGTCTGATTCAGCGGCAGTTTCAGTGGTGGGGTGCTGAGCGGACAGATGTGAAGCCAGCAGCAGTGCAGTTGCCACAGCCACTCCGCCTGGCTCCACAGGAGCTCCCAAAGTGTGGGGCCCGGGGCGGTCGCCCTGATTTGCCCCCCTCCTCTGCCCCAGGGATGGCCCTGCTCCTAGGTGCTACGTTTGGATATGTGCCCGGGACTGCAGCACATTGAGCCAGGTCAGAGCAGCCCTGGGTGGCAGGGGGTGCCAGTGTGCTATGGAGGGACTGGCTGGCATATACAGATGCTCCGCTGTGGGGCTAGCTGGCATTCAGCCCCCACACTGAAGCACTCTTATGCCTCAGCCATCTCTGTCAGGGTCTACACGTGCATTGGTGCACACCAAGGAACTGCACCGCAGGATAGTACTTGTATTTACAAGTACTAACCTGCAGTGGAGTTGATTAGTTTCCTGTGGCCTAATAAGGCCGCACATGTAGATATTGAAACTTTCCTGTGAAGCTGTTTAGGCAGCTCCACAGTAAACATCTATGTACCCCTTATTTAGTCTGCACTGATCTAGTTTTACTTGCAGCCCTTGGAGTTTGTTGGCATACCCTTTTCTGTCAAAACAAAGAGCCCATTACCAAAATTTTGCTCCCTTTTTAGGTAATTGAAGGCTGTGATCGAGTCATACCTCATACTTCTTTTGATAAGTTCAATAAAATGCTTTCCTTAAATCTTTATATGGAATATTTTTCAATTTTTATAATTTTTGTGGCTCTTATCTGAACCTCCCACAATGTCCTCCTTGAATTCTGGATATCAGAACCAGATGTAATATTTCAGTTGCGGCCATCAATTAAGGGCCAATTCTGAAAATTTTGGTTTGAGACTTGGTTAAAACTACATGAGCCTATAACATTATTAGGGATAAGACCTCGTTATTTTCGATCCCAGTCCAGTGCCTTCACCATGAAATCATCCCTTCTCTTTCTGCTGCCCACCTTCTTTTTTCACTATCCTTTACAACTCCTGCAGTACACAGAGCAGGGAAGACAGCTTCTGTCATTCATTCAAGTTTCCTTCATTCACTGTATGCCCCACACACGTGATTTCAAACAGAGGAAAAAAGCATTAGGAGTAAAAAAAAAGAAAAAAGTTCATAAATAGGCTATAATGCTGAAAAGTATTCAGTGCTCCATCCTTACCTGGATTAGTGCTCACATTCTTGTCACCCAAACTAGAAAAAAAACAAAAACAAAATAAAGGAGGCTCATACATGGATGAATATGTAGAAGCACACAAAAAATTCCATATGAGGTCAGATTGAAAAGACTATGTCTCCTTAATTTAGAAGAGATACAAATAGGGTATAAGATTTTATAAAATATATGCACACAGAAAAAAATTATAGGCATTGGAAAGGTATATCATGGGTTTCTATATTTACTAGAGGTGCATTGATACATTGGTACCATACCAAATCAGCACCGATATGAGGAAAATTGAGGGTATTGACAATTGACTTTTTTTGCCTGATGTGGCCGATAAATGCCATGTGCATGTGCGCAGCCACAACACAGCACACAGGTGGCCAGGAGTGCAGCCTGGCAGCGTGGAGAGCAGCTGGGTCTGGCTGGTAAGTCTGTTGTGGGGGAAGGGTTGTGGGGGGGCAGATTGAGGCCCCCATGGTGCGGGAGAGAGCGAGAGTGGAGCTGGGGCAGGGGTAGGCACTACCCAGCCGGGGTGTGGCACAGGACAGAGCAACGGCTCGTCGGGCATGGAGGGACTCCTTTTTGAACCCTGTTTGAACCCTGTGCCCCTGGATCTCTGCTCATGGAGTGGGATAAGCTGCCGCTGTGGTCTGGGGCCAGGGCTGTGCCAAGCTCTTTCCAGTGGGGGGCCAGACCGGGCTGCACTCAGGGTGGGCAGTGGCGACACTGGGAGCAGGGTATGGGGAGGCTGCACCCACCCCAAAATTTACCCTAGCCCCAATTGCCAGCACCACTGCCACCCGTCCCGAGCACAGCCTGGCCTAACCCCATGCCAGGAAGAGCCCAACGCAGCCCTGGCCTTAGCCTGCAGCATTAGCCCACCCCAACCTGTGTGCAGATCCAGCGATACATGCCTCCTATGACCTCCTGGGATGTGCACAGTGGTGGGAGTCACCTCTCCCTGCCCTGCCCCCCAGACAAGCTGCAGCTCTGTCCCATGCCCTGCCCCACCCTGACTGGGCAGCACCTGCCCCTGCTCCAGCTCCAGCACCAGCCTCACACCCTCCCTCACTGTGAGGGCCTCAATCTGCCACCCCACGCCCCTTCCCTCCCCACCCCCTCCCCCACAACAGACTTACCAGCCAGATGCCACTCTCTATACTGTGGGGCTGGATATCAGAATCAGATGGGTATCAGCTGATATGGTTCATTAAAAATAGGCTATTGGTATTGGCCCAAAAAATCTCTATCAGTGCACTCCTAATATTTACCAATTTTCCTAATACAGAAACTTCCCAGTGGGCAAGATACTTCAACACTATCCAGTGTGCAACAAACAATTCTTGTTTTACTAAGGAATCCTTGCACATATGTTATTTATTAATCATATTTGCTAAAATTACTAATCTGTTAAATATTTAAAATTTGATACATAATCTTATATGCTCAGTGCATTTTTAACATACATTGCTTTCTTCTAATATGGTACAGCAGAAACTAGGAAGCTTATTGGGTTATTGTGAAACTGTTCATTCATTACAGTAAATCCAGACTAACATGAAAAATCATTGACATGATTTAAAAACATTAATTTTACAGTTTATATATTGTCATAGCTGTTTTCATGAGTTGCATACACATGACTTCCATGTTGAAGATACTGCTCTTATAGCAAATGTGTTTTAAATAGTAAATACACCTACAATGTTTGCGTGAAATACTTGCACAAAAATGAATCATACAAATTCTGCATGACTGGTAAATGGATAATACTAGCATAAATGTTGGAAGGGCATGTTTAAAAGAGGATGCTTACTCATAATGTTACAAAAAGAACGTTCTACTGTTGTAGTGTAGGATAGGAAGTCCTGGCACTAGTAAAGTTGGAAGCTCTTGCATCCTGAACCAGCAAAGGGTGTAACCATATCTTTTTCTCTAAGTATGTGCTTAATTCATATTCAGATTGAAAGTATGTAAACACATGCTTACATGGTGAGTTGAATTGGGGATTTAGCTCCTCATAGCAACTGCTTTTCATTGGATTAGTCTGTTAGTGTTGTATAATGCAGAAGTAAGCTGCATTATACGACACTAAAAGAAGAACTTTTAGCTGCCTGTTGCCAAAATCTATGCCTTCATAACTGTTCTTCATTACACCTGCCTTGGCTGTTCCATAGATAGCTTTCCTCATAGCAAGTTTTGTTGGCTTGTTGCTTCACAGGAGGCTACTAGAAAATTATCTCTTTTGTCTTCATCTAACATTTTTTTAATTAGCATACATTAAGTAAAGGAAAAAGGTTTTGAAATATAATTCCCTAAAATAAACTAAATAATCATTAACTTCAGATTGTTTTCATTATTATTCATTTAATTTGGTTTTGGTGTGATGTAAAATTTAAATTTGAATTTTAGGTTGTTCTTAGATTTTGGAGCCAGTTGATTCTAACATTTTATACTTACATGCTATTAGATTGGATACTATAGCAATGAGAATTTATATGCTGTTATTTTTATACTGCTTACTGCAGTGTAATTTTCAGAGATAGTAGTATAAAATTGCCAAAACTGATGAAGTCTGTTAAGATTTTTAATAATTTTGATTTCTAAGATATTAAAGAACTCAAAGCCAGTCAGATAAATCTTATAATTTCTTAGCTATATATTTTCACTCCATATTCACTTTCTTTTACTTTACATCATTATAAAGCCATTAGAAGAACATTTCCTTGAAGCTGTCTGCACAAAGCTAGAGAATTAATCCATATAAAAGAATCAGATATTGAAACAGCTAACCAACTTACCTCACGAAGTCCAACCAACAAATCTGTAAATCAGTTAAACTTACAAAATGGACGGAAGCAAAATAGAGCTAACTCTTGCCATAACTTCTTTGCTAAATTTCTATCTACTTGACCCTTCTCAGTTTTTACTGCAAGTAGATGGGGCTTGAACTGTGCCCTGAACATTAATCAACCTATGTAAACTATTTCAGATCCAGAGCCTGATACAGAGTGAATTCCAAAGTCTGGAACACTTTACAGAAAACTTTTTCATCCTTAACGCAGGGCATTGTCAGCTCAAGAATGTCTGCTGTTTGGAAGTGCAGAAATGTGTGATGGGAACAGGAAGCACTTTCTCACAGAGTTTGATACTAGGTCAGGATTTCACAGGTTAATATTCCAGAGCCCCCAAAGTTTGGACTAGACTGCCGCCGGAGGTGGTGCAAGCACCTACTTTGAGCGCCTTCAAGAGCCATTTGGATGTTTATCTTGCTGGGATCCTATGACCCCAGCTGACTTCCTGCCCCTGGAGCAGGGCCTGGACTCGAAGATATTCTGAGGTCCCTTCCAGCCCTAATGTCTGTGAAAATCTATAAAGTCTATGCAAATATAAGCTCCTTTGGAACTAAGAGGAATGCTATGTAAAGTATGAAGCACTGGTACAATGTGCTCTTGGTTCAAGATGTTCTTTATAAATGACTGACAGCAGAATTACACTGTACACAAAAATATGTTGTTGTGATCAGAATATTATACTTAAAAAAAAAAAATCTCACAGCTATAAAGATACCTATTAAAGCTGCCTTAATGGAACCAGAGATGGCTAGTTAAACCACTACCTCTGTATGAGTTGTTCTTTCTGCTTTTGCCTATGCCACAAAGGCTTCCTTTACATGTGCTGGTAAAAGTGACATAGAAACTAATGTGTGATCCACACAATCACACCTCCTGCCATACACATGTGCACATGTACATGGCAGGAGGCATGATTATGGGATCCAGCATAAGATCGTATCACGCCTTATTGCTGGTATAGGGGGAGCCCAGGATCACCATCCTGGTCTCCCTTAGGGGGCTTACAACCCTGGCTATGATCCACATGCAGCTGGATCTGTGAGTCCTGCAGCTGCTAGGACTTGCAGTCCTGGCTGCACCCCACACATGCTGGAGCCCCCAGCCACTGGGAGATAGCAGCCGCACCCCGCAGCTTCCAGGTGCTGCTAGGGCTGAGAGTCCTCTCAGAGTCCCTCCAGTTGGGCATGGTGCACCCCTGCAGCTGGGAGTCTGGTTAGCTGATGAGGCTCCCAGCTCCAGGAGAGACACTGCTACATGTGCAAATTAAAGCTGAATAGCAACCCAATGTAAAGTTAGTGCACACTTTCAAAGCCTAACTTTATAGCTGGTTCGCATAGGCGGAGGGAGAAAATATTATTTGAGGGGGCTGAGCGTGTGTGCGCACGCACCCCCCCTCCCCCCCCCCGCAGGAGGTAAGCCTGCGGAGGGGAAGGGATCTGGGGGGCAGATCGAGGCCCCATAGTGAGGGAGGGAATGGGACAGAGGTGGGGGTAGGAGCTGGGGTGAACGGGGCTTCAGGTCCAGGGCAAGTCATGGGACTATCGGAGCCCAGGGTGGCTCATCCAGGGGCATGGGGGGATTCCTGTCACTACGTGCACTCTGAGGGAGGCACGAGGGGGGCACATGCCCCCTGGATTTGAGCACAGGGCACAGGCAGGCTGCTGCTGTGTGCTGGGCTCTGCACCCCACTGCCTCAGGAGCTGCGCGATGCCACGTGTCTGCCATCCCCAGGCTGTGCTGTGTCCCCTGCCCATCCAGCAGTAGCAGGCACATGGTGTTGCACAGCTCCCGCAGAAGCAGCAAAGGCAGCAGGGCACAGAGCCCCAGCCTGCAGCAGCTGCCCACTTCCACCCTGCACATAAATTTGGGGGGCACATGCCCCCTGTGCCTCCCCCAGGGTGCATACAGTGGCAGGAGCCCCCCTGCACCCCTGAATGAACTGCCTGGGGCTGCAATATTCCCACAACCTTCCCTGGGGCCCCATTCAACCCAGTCCCTGCCCCTGTCCCACTCTTTCCCTCACTATAGGGGCCTTGATCTGCCCCCCCTTCTGCTTCACAGACAGAGATTTGCCTGCCGTGCTGGGCAGTGATCCACACGCTGGGCTGCGAGTGTCTGTTCCCCAGCCCCCCACTGCCACTGCCTGGAGCCTTGCAACCATACATGGTGCCCCAGGTTTGGAAGTGGGGGCTAAGCCTCGTTAGCCCCAGCCTTTCACTGCCTATGTGAGTTGGACCCTTTAATGGTGTGATAGGTACTTTGCCCGTGTAGCTGGTCTTAGTTTAATTGTGCCATTAACCAGTTAATTGCATAATAGCTATAACATGTAGAGGGGGGCCTAATTCTCAACTATTCATATATATGTTGACAATTTTCATGTGCGTTAGTTTTTGGGCATAACTGAATGTGACATTAAACAAAATAAAACTGCTAAAAGTTTTCAGTGTTTTGAAATGGCAACATGACTGTTTATGGTATTTAGATTAAAAATTACAGTAATGCTATCAATTCATTTTAAACTTGTGAGATAGTACTAGTGCAGAGAATACAGTGACATGAACAAAACTGATTCTCAAAGGAGTGGCTTTTGACAGAGATGTCAGCTAATCTCTGAAAGCAGCAGAAAAGCAATTCCCATTTCCAATGAATGGATGCTGCACATACAAAGCACTAAAAGGGAAAGTTCTCTCAGTGGATCTCTTGTTATTTGATTTCCTGTTTAAAATAAAAACAGGGTGTTGTCATGTGTGGAAAGCTTCACTACGTGATAACTAAGTGGAGGAGTAAGTTGATACAAAACAATTTATTTGCACATTACAGCACTTTACATGAAAAGCTTGTGATGTAAAATAAATGAGTTAGTCCAAAAATGAAGGAAGTAGTAAAGAACACAAGATAGGGAAATGGAAGGAGAGCCAAATGGACATTGTATTGGTTTGGATTGGTGGAGGAGCCGTTGGTTTTACTCATGTGAAATACAGCTGAAGCTTGATAAGCGCACTTGAAAAATGTGGTTTTAAATTGAAATAAATAAGTTTTTAACTGGTTTTAAACTGAAATAAAGGGGGTAGACTCTCACCTCTTGCCCTCCCCCTCCCCCTTACCCTTTCCTTGCCCTGCTGCTTTGCCCTTGGTGCCTGCCCTCTCCACCCCTTGATGCCCCATGCCTAGGCCTTACTCCCTGCTTCATATTTTCACCCCACCCCTGAGTTCCTGCCCCCCACCATATGCCCCCCTGCCCCAAATCTGTGCCTGCCCTCCTGCTCCTTTCTATTGGGGCCAGAGCTGAGCTGTCATCTGCCCCAAGCCAGTACGCAGATCTAAGACAAGGCTTATGGTAAATATAGTATTTTGAAACAGGTTTCAGAAGCATAACGTTTTGTAAGACGTTTGCTTTTCGCTCTACATGGAGGCTATACACAGAATTTGGGGCTGAAGTAACGTAACGGTCTGTTAACGCAAATCCTCCACTGTTTTCAAAAATCTGCTTTTTGTCTCTGTATTTTTATGGGGAATAGATGTTACAATAGGTAGCAATATAGGTGATGATCCATCCAGAATTTCCTATAATTTGTGTTACTCTTATCTCCCTAGTCATATTCTGAAATGTTCCACTGAGAATTACGTCTATAAAAAAATGTTGTAGCACAAATAAGATCATTAGCAACTTGAACTTCTGCAGGTTACCAAGATGCTGTTTTGTGCCTATGGAGGGAGTACTAGCATGGTGCTCAGTTTGACAGCCTGACTTAATGGATTTAGATTCCATAGCTGCTGTGATTGGCACGTGCCATGGTGTTTGAGGATGATGAATTCAAAGGCCATCTTTTTGTTGACACAATGAGTGTTTTTTCCAGTCTCCTCCTCCTTTCTTGGGATTAATTGCTGTGGGTGTTGACTGTTTTTTGTCTGTGTGTAATTAGCTAGCAGAAAGGTTGGCAATTTATAGCCCCTGGGCGAGATTTGGCCTATGGAGATCTAATCCGGCATGGAAGATTAGTCTTACAGAGATGCCCTATGCCAGCCCTCCTCTCCAATGTGCTCTCTGCTGTGGAGCCTGCTACTCTGCAGTGCCTGAGCTTCCCCTTGCTGCAGAGGGACTGTGAATTTACATGCCAACCACTTGGCGGGGGGAAGGGGAAGAGACTTCTGGCCTGCAGCGACAGCCAGGTCATAAGCTCTGGCCCATGCCAGCAAAAGGCTGCTGACCCTTGGGCTAGGTGATGTTGAAGCAATGCTGTGTGTGGCAGCTATGCTGTTCTTTCTTTCTGCTTTAGAAATGGCTGCTACATTAAAAAAAGGAACAAATAAAAACAAAGACCTTTAGCCTTTCTAATTAAGTTCATTTGTCCTACTCTCTGCATCTCTGTTTAAAAATCATAACTCCTTTATAATTCTTGGGGCATTCTTTAAATTGAAAAGCATGCTGCGTCATATTCATTATATGCAATCGCTCAAAGGCTGATCCTTACTGGCCATCGTCTGCAAGCTCAAGAAGGAATTTTCTTCCTGTAATGACACTGTATTTTAGCCTGTCTATAGTCTCAGAACCATAATGCCAGACATGGTTGGAATAGTTTGAGGAGAGTTTGGATTTTTTAAAGCAACTTTCCAACAGCCTGAGTTTCAGGAGCCTCTAGATAAAGTCCCTTTGAGTTTTTTTCATTTAGGCAGCAGCCAGTTTGGTCTGTTCCAGATCCTCATTTCCCTTAAATATTCAGGTTTCAGTTGGAGGGTACCCTGATAATTGACTGTAAACATTGAGAGAGCTGCTGCCTAGAGTTTCTGTGTAGCAGACATGTTTGTCATTAGGGAAGGCAGTAGCTTAGTTGTGGGGAGCATTGGCGACCCCCTGAGAGTGGCCGTGCACCCCCTGGAAGCGCCACTTCCGGTTTCGCTGCTGGCTCAGCGATCGGCTGCTGGGGGACCCCCCAATGGCAATCTGGTGCCCCCCCCAGACTCAGGAGGCACCAGTCGCCCATGGGGAAGGGGGGAGAGATGTAGCTGGGGCACCAGCTCTAGGTGCTAAGTTGCAGGGGGAGGGGTACATAGTAGTAGTCATTGTACTGCCAGCTTGGTCACTGCTGCTGGCTACCCTACCACTGCTTCTACCCCATGTGCCAACACTGCCCAGGGTGCAGAAGTGCCCAAGTACCTCTTTGTGGGAAGCAGCTGTTGTACATGATTCTTATCCTGGAAGAGAGAGAGGTGCCACCTGAACTCCCCCCCCCCTCCCCCACCAACACACTTTTTTATCCTTCCCTAAGCAAATAGTCAATGGAATCAAAGATTCTTTGTGTAGAGGCTGCAGTCCTCTGCATTGTTTACAGTATTTTATATCATCAGTTAAAAGCCAAGGTCAAATGGAAAGCACAGATTTGAATAGAGAAGCTAGACAAGTGCAGTTGAGTTCTCATCTGGACAGAACTAAGTACAAAGCAGAGTTTTGAGGCACCACCCACTAACATGGCTGGTTCCTTCTATTTGAAAGAGCAAGAGGAAATCTTGTGCTAAAGGGGTCCTATGTCATTGAGAGATTGTGACATAAAATATTCAAGAAGACAGCTTAGGCCTACAAAAATTGGCCTGGAGAGAATTGTGAGGGATTTGCATTATTGGATAAAGTTTAACAATTTACTTCTGAAGTACCAAGTTTAAACGTTCTGCCTAGAGGCATTTGAGATAGAGATTAATGTGGGGTGAGTTCCTTTGTATGGATTGGGGGACCTGGAATTTGTTGATATTCTGTATTATCAATAATCCTCAAATGTTACCTTAATATAAATGGAATTCAGATCAAGAAGGGGAGCAGTATTAAAATGTCGTCTGTGGATGCAATTTGAGTTATGTGCAGATGCTGTGGCGAGAACATTTCTATGGTATCATGCATAAAAATGCCTTTAGAAACGAGGCTATCCTCTCTGCTGATATGGCAGAAATGTTTGCCTTTGGGGGGACATAGTCCTACTGATGTATTTGAAAATAAAATTGATGTGTTCAGTTTTTCCTCTTTCCATAAAAACAAACCACAAAGGCAAATGCAGCTTTTATAGAAGGCTATGCCAGGGGGGATAAATCAAAGGCTCTAGCGTCCATATTTTAACCAGACAGAAAGACCCTATTTTAACTGCTGATTATTTGAAATGGTTCTACACTCCATTGCAATTCCTGATAACAAATAATTACATAATTCTGGTGAAAGTGGGGAAAATCCAAAGTCTTTAGTATGAAAATGTGTTTTTGAAGAAGACTCTTTGCATTGAAGCATTTCTGATTGAGTATACTTAACTGATTAACCTGAAACTTCTTTGTATTCCATTGACATACCAGGTATGAGAGGTAGGTGCCAAGGTTAAGCCCTCAATATGCAACTAATTTCAAGTTGGCTGTCTAATTTGTATTATAAAAAGGCCTTTCAAAGCATAGGGATTAAAATCCTTCTACCAGGCAAGATTTTGCTATTAGCAGGTAGAATATCAGAGTTCAGCAGATTGCCTGCTAGAAGTAATACTCTGTCTGGCCCTTCATTTGCTTCAGAACTGTAACTGTACTGTGTTTCAGTTTTATGACCTTCACGTATCTGTAGCATTTCCAAGTTTCCTTGTGATTTGTCCTTATGGTTGGAGACCTTCAGAACTTTTTAACTGCTGATCAAGTTTTTCAGTCAATAGTTTTCTTTTGATTGATCAAACCAGTCATTTTCTATGAAGTATAACATTTTGGTATAGCACATTAACTATTTGCACTGAATAATTCCAGTGGCTGTTGTGATAGGAAAAAAAAAAGATATTTTCTTTTCTATTTCAACTGTTCCAGAATTTCTGAGATTACAAGCTATTTGTAGCTGCCTTGTTGCACTTCATATCTCATGCCACTGTGGCTTCTTCAGGGTTTGCTTTTTTAAAAAAATCTGATGGTGCTGGTGATGAGAATACTGTATTTACTAAAATCCAAGATGAGGTTCCCCCCTCCCCCAGTCAGCTTGGGGGCACCTAGTCTTAGACTTGAAGGGCTGGGCTATGCCATGATTGCTTCTGAGTGCCGCAAAGGAGTAGAGCTGCAATAGAAGGTAAGGGGAAGGGGGTTGGGGGGCGAGCAGTGAGGGGGGCAGGTTGCAGAGAGGAAGGACAAATTTTAAGATGACTTTCCATTAATTATCTTATGATTTGTACTTTTCTATGTATAGAATTTAATTATTGGGGTGCTATCTTAATCTTGAAGAGGTTTTGGATTTGGGTAAATATGGGATGTGTAAGGCAATTCTAAGTGACACATTAGTAAATTATGACCTGACTGTTTCTATTTGTAGGCAAAAGATTTAGCATAATAATTGGTCTCTTGTAAATTGTTAATCAAAATAGTTAGTTGGGAGCGATCTGATGAACTGAAGAAAATTCATAGGAAGTAACATCACAGTACATTCTTTTCAGAATTGTGTCTCTTTGGAACTGTATCCTTATTCTCTGGTTAAACTACAGATACTTTGTAACAGGGTGAGATTCCAGTCTAGTGTAACTAATTTACTACATTATTAAGGAAAGTCTCCCTTCAGTGCACATGTAATAACAAAATATGTGCATGCAATGCCTGCTTATTTCACCATATGCAAGAAAACAAAGTTGTGCCCTTATTGATAACATAGGCCTGCCAAATGACAGCAGATACAGTATAGGTAAAGTGTTAAAAATGTATGGGTTTGATAACATTTAACTTTTTTCTGCATGTAATTTTCTATCCGTTAATTTATAATTTGCAACTATACTATATGATATTAAATAATTTTAGAAGTATTTTTTTGCCATTTAATGTTAGTGCAATTACAGATTGCAGATGTAGTGATGATATTTCAAAGCTCCTTTCATTATAAAGCAGCATGGTACAGTGTAGATAACATTGTTCTGAGAAAAACATTTGTGATAGCAGTAAAGTTGGGGTGCTTTCTACTGTATGTGCTGTTATTTTTTATTCTCCTCATAAAGGAAATTGGCATAAGTTATTAGAATGTTTACTGAGTTATCCTCTGTAAAACAATGAGCAGGGAAAGGATCTGAAAGCAATAGATAATAAAACGAATAAGGCTTCAGCACAATGCTTAACAAAGATAGCAAAGAAATGTAAATTAACTGAAAAGATTCCAGCAGTGCTTAAGGTATCTAGTGTGATCACAAATAGGATACTGTGTGCTTTTCTGATCACCTTATATGAACAAGAGAATTGAGAATGTATAGCAAAGGGCAGACTGAAAGACACAGAAAATTAAGGATATAAAAGGTCACAGAAGTCTCTGGTGGTTGGAAGTTTAAGAAAGATTCTACTGGGAAAAGCTTGAAGGGTGGAGGAGTGTGAGGGTATTGGATATGCTTGTATATGTACACACTCTACAGTACATACACAAATAAAGTTGGGATTTTAAATTAAGTTTTGTACTAAATTTCTTCCCTTACTCGTTTGAGTGCACAAATATATTTGACATAGTAATTATAATTAAGTGGATTGATACATAATGGTTAGCTGCTTAGTAATAATTTCATAGATTTCATAGACACTAGGGCTGGGAGAGACCTTGGAAGACCATTGAGTACAGCCCCCTGCCCCAGGGGCAGGAAGTCAATAGGGATCATAGGATCCCAGCAAGAAAAACAACCAGGTTTCTCTTGAAGGCATTCAAAGTAGGTGCTTGAACCACCTCCAGCGGCAGACTTTGAGGGCTTGGACAGTAAAGAAGTTCTTCCTTATGTCCAGCCTGAAATGGTCTTGCAGGAGTATATAACCATTCAGCCTTGTCATCCCTTGGAGCACTATGGTGAAAAAACGTTCCCCCAGATCTTGGTGAACACCCCTTATAAACTTATAGGTGGCCACCAGATCACCCCCGAGCCTGTGCTTTTCCAGGCTAAAGAGTCCCATGGCTCTCAGCCTCTCGTCATAAGGTCTGTTTTCCTGACCTCTGATCATGTGTGTGGCTCTTCTCTGCACTCTCTCAAGCTTCACCTCCTTTTTGAATTGCGGAGCCCAAAACTGGATGCAGTACTCCAGCTGCGGCCTCACCAAGGCCAAGTACAATGGGAGAATGATGTCCTAGGAGGGATTTGCTTGAGAAGCATCTATGGATGCAAGCCAGGGTTTTGCTCACTTTACAAGCTGCAGCATCACATTGAAGGCTCATGTTCATCTTGTGGTCAATCCTGACCCCCAAGTCCCTCTCGTCTGTAGTGCTAACCAGCGTAGCACTGCCGAGCCTATAGACATGCTGCAGGTTTTTCCTCCCAAGGTGGAGAACCTTGCATTTTTCGGTGTTAAACGTCATTAGGTTCTCGTCCGCCCATTTCCTGAGTCTGTCAAGGTCAGCCTGGATTATCTCCCTATCCTCAGGCGTGGATGCTTTACCCCAAAGTTTGGTATCATCGGTGAACTTGGCCAGTCCACTTCTGACACCAATGTCCACATCATTAATGAAGAGTTTGAACAAAATAGGTCCAAGGACAGAGCCTTGAGGAATCCCACTGGTCACAGGGCACCATGACGATTGACTTCCGTCAACCACCACCTTCTGGGTCTGACCACAGAGCCAGTTCCCCAGCCTGCGGATCATGGTGGACCCGAGGCTACAGTTGGCCAGTTTTGCCAAAAGGTGATCATGGGATACCAGATCGAAGACTTTTTAAAAGTAAAGATATATGACATCAATCTCTTCCCCCTCGTCCAGATGATAGGTCACCTGGTCATAAAAGGAAATGAGATTGGTCAAGCACGACCTATCTGCAATAAACCAGTGCTGGCTATCCCTCAGGATGTTGCCATCAGCCAGTCCATTAAGAATGGCCTCTTTGATAATCTTTTCTAAGACCTTCCCTGGGATAGATGTCAGGCTGATGGGCCTGTAGTTTGCCAGATCTACTTTCCTCCCTTTCTTGAAGATAGGCACCACATTGGCCTTCTTCCAGTCATCAGGCACTTCACCATAGTGCCAGGAGCTCTCAAAGATCTGTACCAGGGGCTGAGCTATGATGCAGGCCAGCTCCTTGAGTACTCTGGGGTGTAAATTGTCAGGGCCGGCTGACTTGGAGATGTCCAGCCTCTCAAGGTGTTTCTTGAGAGGAGGTCAGCATTGATGGAGGGGAAGGAACCACCCTCACTCAGGCATCCCTGTCCCTTAATTACATTAGTTGGAATGTCTTTTGATTGGCAGTAAGAAGTTGTATATCAAAGGCCAAAATTACTATAATAAAGATTGTTTGAAATGAATTAGATGGCTATTTATTGAAGGAATCATAGGTTACATTTCCTTTTTTTCAAATGAAACCATTGGGGTGCCTATAGTTTATTAAAAATATCTAATTTGCTTTATAGAAACTCAGTTTGTATAGTGTCATTTTTGCTCAGTATATTTAGCAGTTTATTTTCTAAACTGTGTGGAATTAAGTTTGTTCAAGCTTAACACTTTTTATACCTTTGTGCTCTAATTAACACCTTTACATTTGATAGCAAGTTTGTGAAGCATATGGAAGTGTAATGTTTTATATCACCATCCATCTTGATAAAAAATATTAAGTAGTGTTGGACTAAGAACATAAATAAAACAGTTCTCAGAGATGGCTGCATTTATTGGCTGTAAATTTGAGGAAAAAAACTTGAGTCATATAATCAGCATGGAATTTTTTTTGTCCAAATTGTTCAAGTTTTGGAATGTTATAAGCAACTGAAAAAAAGTTTTAAAATAGGAAGGTCTGGGCAACCTTAACAAGGCATGGCACTACATATTTATTGTACCTATCTGTAGACCTATACATAACATTTGAAAATAAGAGGGTTGTTGCATCTTCTCACAAGTATATGCAACCTTCCTAAGTTATGGAAGGGCAGTTCCTAAGATTAATGGAACCTCAGAACTTGAGAGGTTTCTGGCATTTATAGCTGTGCAACGCAGGTATATTCTTTGTCTTGAAAACTAAGTGTTGTCTTTTCCCTATGCATTCTTTTGGTCTGTTTTGGTTTAAAAAGGGTTATTATTTTTCTTCCACTGGACCCAGATATTGCTGGATTTTTTTAAAGAGAAAAACTACACCATTGGTTTTATTTAAAAGTTAATCTAGACAGCATATAGGTATTATACTTGTGGTGGGAGAAAAGCCTCCCAGCCTCCTGACTTTCACTGCTGCCCCCATGCTTAGTTGTGTCTTTCAAAGCCTCTCAAAGCCCATGGAACTGGAACGAGGGCCAGGGAAACTCCCCCTGCCCTGGTTCCCAGCATCTGGACTTTAAATGCTGCCTGTGCTGCCTAGCTGGGTGGTGGGGGTGGTGATTGCAAAGCACATGAGATCAAGATGAGGGGCAGAGAGGTTGTCCCTAAACCTGGCTCCTGGCACCTGCTGGCTTTCCCATGTCACCACCACCAGTGAGCGGGGTGGCATTAGTGGAAGATTGTAAAACCTTGAGGGCCAGAAACTGGACTGGGGAAGCTATGCCTTCACTGGTTCCTGACCCCCCCCCCCCGGCTTTAAATGCCATCCCTCATCCCAGTTCATGGCTCCCTGGGTTTCAAATGCTACTTGTGCCACCTAGAGAAAATGTGAACTCTCTGTCTTTCAACATTTTGAAAAGCAGATTGGATAGACACTTGGCTAGGATGGTTTAGTCAGGTACAATCCTACCTTGAGCAGGGAGTTGGACTCAATGACCACGTGAGGTTCCTTCCAGCCCTGTTTTCTTATGATCTTATATTTATTTTCACTGTTATTTTTTATTTTGTTCTCTGTCATATTCTGACATATACATGCAATATTTACATAACTAAAAAAATCCAAAATTAAGAAAATTGAGGTATTTATAGGGTTGGGGTTTTTTAAATGTGGGGACATTCTAATAGATTCATAGATTCATAGATGCTAGGGTCGGAAGGGACCTCAATAGATCATCAAGTCCGACCCCCTGCATAGGCAGGAAAGAATGCTGGGTCTAGATGACCCCAGCTAGATGCATATCCAACCTCCTCTTGAAGACCCCCAGGGTAGGGGAGAGTACCACCTCCCTTGGGAGCCCGTTCCAGACCTTGGCCACTCTAACTGTGAAGAAGTTCTTCCTAATGTCCAGTCTAAATCTGCCCTCTGCTAGCTTGTGGCCATTATTTCTTGTAACCCCCGAGGGCGCCTTGGTGAATAAAACCTCACCAATTCCCTTCTGTGCCCCCGTGATGAACTTATAGGCAGCCACAAGGTCACCTCTCAACCTTCTCTTGTGGAGGCTGAAAAGGTCCAGGTTCTTTAATCTCTCCTCGTAGGGCTTGGCCTGCAAGCCCTTAACCATACGAGTGGCCCTTCTCTGGACCCTCTCCAGGTTATCCGCATCCCTCTTGAAGTGCGGTGCCCAGAATTGCACACAGTACTCCAACTGCAGTCTGACCAGCGCCCGATAGAGGGGAAGTATCACCTCCTTGGATCTATTCGTCATGCATCTGCTGATGCATGATAAAGTGCCATTAGCTTTTCTGATGGTTTCGTCACGCTGCCGACTCATGTTCATCTTGGAGTCCACTAGGACTCCAAGATCCCTTTCCACTTCCGTGCCACCCAGCAGGTCATTTCCTAGGCAGTAGGTATGCTGGACATTTTTCCTCCCTAGGTGCAGCACTTTGCATTTCCCCTTGTTGAATTGCATTCTGTTGTTTTCTGCCCACTTGTGCAACCTGTCCAGGTCTGCTTGCAGCTGTTCCCTGCCCTCCGGTGTGTCCACATCTCCCCATAGCTTTGTGTCATCCACAAACTTGGACAGAGTACACTTCACTCCCTCGTCCAAGTCGCTGATGAAGACATTAAAGAGTATCGGTCCAAGGACCGAGCCCTGCGGGACCCCACTGCCCACACCCTTCCAGGTCGAGACCGACCCATCCACCACGACTCTCTGGGTGCGGCCCTCTAGCCAATTCGCCACCCACTGGACTGTGTAGTCATCCAAGTCACAGCCTCTTAAGTTGTTCACCAGTATGGGGTGGGATACCATATCGAAGGCCTTCTTGAAGTCTAAGTATACAACATCCACCCCTACTCCTGTGTCCAGGCGTTTCGTAACCTGGTCATAAAAAGAGACTAGATTAGTCAGGCATGATCTGCCTGCTACGAATCCGTGCTGGTTTCCCCTCAGCGTAATTTGTCCTGCCGGGCTCTCACAAATGTGAGCCTTGATAATTTTTTCAAAGACTTTGCCAAGGATGGAGGTGAGACTGACTGGCCTATAGTTGCCTGGGTCCTCCTTCCTCCCCTTCTTGAAAATGGGGACCACATTGGCCGTTTTCCAGTCCTCCAATATTACAAGCTTGTTTTAGTTTGCAGGAAACTCTCAAGAGAGCCATGCTGATTAGAGCAATTAATTCAAGCCTTGCTTTGTTATGGTTATATAAATCTTGATTTGACAAATTCTGATTTTATGTATAATTTTATTTTATCCCTCAGACATTCCTCAGATCAGACAATAAGATACTGTATTTCCTAGAATGTTATAAACATAGTGAAAGGCTTGCCTATAACCTAGGCTTACGAATATTGTACTTTATGGTATAGAAAAGTGTTAACAAAGTTTGCCTCTACCACTTTTTATGCATTCTGCTTTTAATGTACGAAGAAGAAATGAATAAGATGCATGCGGGACAGTTGTTTCCATCATTATTTGTGATGTCTTTTACTGTGATAAATCTGGAAGTCTTCATGATTTAGTATGTGTTGGCTGTCAAAGCAGACAAAGAATACAGCAGTTTGGCATCCTTTCACAGCAAAGCTGGTGTGACATCAATTTTTACTTACTTAATAGAAGTCCTGTTGTTGATAAAGTAATCTGCCATAGGAGGATGGGAGGACAACTTTTCTCACTGTAGGGCACACAGCTAAGTTGTATGCCTCTTTAAAAAAAAGAAAAAAGTAATATAGTAATCTGTATGAGCTGTTTAGGAGATATCACTATGTGATGAAGATGGCATTTTCTTTCATATTTAAGTTGCTCTGTCTATTTCACATTTACAGCATATGAGCTCATATGAAATTCTCAGTTTTCATTTCTTGTTTCTTCAATTGGAAATCAACTTTGAAATAGGCTGTGAAAATAACATTGATGTTCAGATCTGGGTGTGAAGAGCAGAGGGATGAAAACTCAGTAGACTAAACAAAAGAGGTCTGACCTTGGGGATCAAAATGAAAGAAGATGGAAGTTCAGACCAGAAAGAGACAGAGGTCTTTCAAAACTAGGAGTGAGTTGGAAATGGAAATGGAGCAGTTGAGAAGAGAATGTAAAGCCTTGAAGGTGAGATATTTGAGTATGATGCTGTGTAAGATGGAGGAAGACAGGGAGGCCAAAGAGTGGGGGGATGCAAGGGTCAGCAGCAGCAAGGGAAGGAACTTTACCAGCAGCAGTTCAACAGATTGGTTGGAGGAAGTTGGTGGGGGAGAGAGGGAAGGGGGCAAGCCAGAGAAAGGTTGGTTGCACAGATCAAAGTGAGAAATTATCAAAACACAGGAATAGTGTTAGCAGAGGAATGGATTTTGGTTGTGATATGTGGGAAGAACAATGGGATTTAGTAATAGTTTTTTAAACAAAAACGGAGAGACAGAGAGCTTGAAGATGATGTGGACTCCATGTTATGCAGCAATTGTGGTTTGTGAGGAATTGCTGGAAATTTGCCCAGAAGAGAGAGGTCTCACATTTCACTTACTTGGAAGGTGCCAGTACCTTTCAAAATACCCTTTTCATCAGTTTCCATATCCTGCCTATGGAAACTAAATTATCCCATGTCAACCATGTCAAAATATCCTACAGTACATGCACCAGAGTTAATATGCACTGTAGAAGAGCATCGATCAATATAATTTTTACAGGGGAAGAAGGGGGAATACCTGGAGCTCTGTGTGCTGAAACATATTAGAGGTGTTAACCTAAAAAAGGGTATCCCAACAACCTTGTGACTCAATGCACCAAATGCCATTAGTTCTGTCGCAGTTTGTAGCCAAATGTTAGCTGATAACCCCCCGTTATGGATTGCCAGAATCATCCAAAACAAGAAACATGAGGCACTGTCTAAGAAAACAATCTGTTAAATGCTAATGTTAGTGAACTGTGGCTTCCTAGGGACTTTTGAGAGTTATTTTTTGTGGCTTGCTGAGTGGGGAAGAGAAATTGTAGCTTATGGTGAACCTGCAGTTTTTTTTAAGGGGAGGATAATATGGGAGGTTAATTTCAATAGTATACTTGGTGCTTATATGCTGTGTCATCCCATATCTGTGCTCTTTTATTACTCATCAAGGGACTTCCAGACTCACTGAGAGAGAAAGCTGCAGCACTATTGGCCATGGGCAATACAGAGACAGAGTACCACTATTGTACCCCGTGGTTGTTGTTCTAACTTACTGTACCAAATTATTTTTGCCAACTTCTTGAACCAAGTTTTATCTTTAAGATTTCTGAGTCCAATATGTTCTGGACTAAGTTTTTAACAGGATGCCAGATCTGGCCCATAGTGCCATGTCTTCCAGCCTAGAGGGCTCCTGGGTCTGGAAATTTGGCAGTGGAGGAGCAGTAGTACCACTACCCAGCTGCCAAGTTTCTAGACTTATAGGAAGCCCTGGGCCTTGAGTGCTGGATTGGGTGCCCAATCCTAGGGCAGGGGTGGCGCTCAGGAATGGGAGGAGGCAGTACCAGGCTCCCAGGGCCTAATTCCAGTGGGAGGGTAATAGTGGGCTCCTGGCTCAATGCTGGCATGCAGAGCTCAATCTAGCCCATGGACTGGCCATGCACTTCTTATCTGGCCTTAAGCACCAATGTTTTAGAAGACTCTCCCAAATCACCACAAAAGATAAGTTATGGAATAGTTGTAAGAAAAGGAGATACTTAAAGGCCTCAATCCTGTACTGAAGGTTTAGTAGAAAATAAATCTTTTTAATAAAATAAGGAAATTGTATTCCCATGCTCTTCCTGCACAGAGCATGGGAAGACTGCACTATGGTTGGTGGGGGGGGCAGGGGTATCCTGGGGAAACAGGACAGTTTGCTCCTTCCCCTCCCCTGGCCACTTGCTTCCCCCTCTCCCCACTCTGCTGCTTACCTTCAGCTCCAGCCCCTCTGACCCCAACACAGCCATGCTGGAGCTGCTGCTGCTGCTGCTGCTGCTGCTTCCTGGCCAGGCCAGGGTCAGGGCCACTGCTGCTGTTGACTGCCCTGAAGCCAGATCTGCCACCCAGAAGGGAAAGGGTTTGGGGTGTAGGACTTGAGGGAGGTGTAGTAAGCAGTGGGGTTGTAGGGACAGGCATGTGGAGGAACAGGGGCAAGGGGACCAGGCAGCAGGGGAACAGGCACAGGAGCGGACAAATGGTGTGGGGGGAGCAGATAGGGGCACAAGGAGTGAGGGTCTGGCCCCTTGCCTCCTGCCATTGCTGAGAGAGGACAAATCTAATCCAATAATTAGATTATATACATGGAAATTTTAACATATTTATAAATTCTCCATATATGGAATCTAATTATTGTGGGGGTTATAGTTTCATGGTTTCATAGTTGGTAGGGTTGGAAGGGACCTGAGCAGATCATCAAGTCCGACCCCCTGCCATGGCAGGAAAAAGTACTGGGGTCAAACGACCCCAGCTAGGTGTTCGTCTAACCTCCTCTTAAAGACCCCCAGGGTAGGAACCAGCACCACATTGTTTGGAAGTTGGTTCCAGGTCCTGGCTGCCCTGACTGTGAAGTAGCGCCTCCTGATGTCTAGTCTGAATCTACCCTCTGCCAGCTTGTGACCGTTATTTCTAGTCACTCCTTGGGAGTGCATGGGGGAACAGGGACTCCCCCAATGCCTGCTGGTCCCCTCTGACTAGTTTGTAACAGGCCACTAGATCCCCCCTCAGCCTTCTCTTGTGGAGGTTGAACAGGTTCAGGCCCCGTAGCCTCTCCTCGTAGGGCCTGCCCTGCTGACCCCGATCACACGAGTGGCCCTCCTCTGAACCCTCTCAATGCTGTTCACACCCCTCCTGAAGTGCGGCTCCCAGAACTGGGTGCAATACTCCAACTGTGGCCTGTCCAAAGTCGCATAGAGGGGGAGGATCACCTCCTTGCACCTGCTTGAGATGCATCTGTGGATGCATGACAAGGTGTGGTTGGCTTTCCTGACCGCGTCCCCACACTGTTGGCCCATGTTAATTTTGGCATCAGTAATGATCCCAAGATCCTTTTCTGCCTCTGCACTGACAAGAAGGGAGTTCCCCAGCCTGTATCTTAGAGTTGTTTTGGATTTGGGTAAATTCGGGAATTCTACTAATCCAGCGTGGTCCT
This sequence comes from Alligator mississippiensis, assembly GCF_030867095.1. Classification (NCBI taxonomy): domain Eukaryota; kingdom Metazoa; phylum Chordata; order Crocodylia; family Alligatoridae; genus Alligator; species Alligator mississippiensis. The sequence continues at coordinate 42,069,610 of NC_081836.1, read as the reverse complement.
CAAAATCAGTACATTATCAATAGCTTGTTAAAGAAAAAAAATGTCTGCCAGTATGTTAGGTTTTATTAACTATACTGTTATGGCAATGATCCTAGGCAGTGCTACTACAGGTAGTTTTCCAGGATCTTTTTCTTAGCACGTGAACAAATTTAGATTCTTGGGAAGGCATGCTGTGCTGGTTTTTGGAGATGTGCCAAGTTCTGGAGAAGGAGCAGAGTGAACAGCAAGAGAGTTTTCTCTTTGATTACAGCTACTTCTTTAAGTTTAGTTGTTCCCTAAGAAACAGGCATTAGTGCCTCTTCAGAACCTGAGCCTTCTGGAAGATAAGGTTGTCTTGGATGCTGTTGATCATCTTATCTAAGGCCATTATTATATTTCCAAATGAGGCAAGTTATACTTAGAAAATATCTGTGCTTCATGTAATTGATTTTTCCTGCTAAAGATCACCCAGCAAGATCATAACAATTGCTATGACTTGTCAGACAGTTTATGCTGGTGTCAGAATGGGAAAATACTGATCACAGAAGGAAAAAGGAAAACAAGGTTTTCTACCATGGGACACTCAAGGAAGTAAAATCGATCATTAAACGAGAGTGATACTTGTCTGAATTTGCTGACAACACTTAATGGGTGTTGAGGGCATGCAGCACATTGAGTGCTAGGGCGTTTTCTCACATAATTATCTATGGCCATTAACTGAACTGTTGCAATACTCAAAACTGGAAAAAAGTGTATTATCTGTGATTTGTAGGATACCTGCAGACATTTAGGCAGCCTCTTTGGGAAGCACTGTAACTCACGGGGGTGGGGGGAGCTTGAGCCTGCCTGCACTGGCCCTGGCCAGCAGGTCAGGGCGTTCCAGGAGCCTCCCAGGAGGCTTCCAAATTGCTCTCCCCCCCCAGCTTCTGGCTGCAGCAAAGCAGAAGCAGCAGCCAGAAGCTGGGGGGGGAGAGCAATTTGGAAGCCTCCCAGGAGGCTTCCAAATTGCTCTCCCCCCCCAGCTTCTGGCTGCAGCAAAGCAGAAGCAGCAGCTGTCAAGAGGCTTGGGCAGGGGGTGGGGGAAGGGAGACCCCCCCCATCTCATGGGCCTTTCCAGCTGCCCTGGCTGGGGTATTAGGGGAGCCAAGACTAGCCTGCAAAGCAGGGGGGGAGGAGTGAATGGAGCCCCTTCACTACGCAGACCCAGGCCAGCTCTCCCCAAGACTCCAGCAGGGATACCAGTATGAGCACCAGCCCCGCAAAGGTGCATGCGAAAAATTAACTCTTGCAGGGAACCTGAACAGAAGTTGCGTAAGGCACTGTGCTCTAGAGGACCTTCAGCTAATAGCTGATTTATCAAGAGTTAATTTTTTGCACAATTGACCATTTTAAAAGCAGTCTGTAGCTGTGAACCTGTGTTGTATCATGTCTGTAGAGTGCTTTCAGGGGCCAGATATCAGGAAAAATGTAACTTGTATAAGCACCCATAGAGTCTAGAATAGGCAGGAAATTATTTTGGCTAGAAGGCCGCTTAATGAGTTTTGATGAGCTGTCGAGGGCTGTAAGCCCCACCCCTTGACAGGTGCCCCACCCCCTAGTCGCCAACTTTGCCACCGGAAATCCCTCCCCTTGCCCCATGGAAGTACTCATTTTGGAAGGGCAGGGTTACCATCTTGAAACCAGAAATAAACAAATAATACACTAAAAGTCAAGTATCTACTATAACTTATTTCAATTTTATTACAAAAATATTTTTGTCATTATTTGTGTTTTCATAGTGTGTATAAAGGTGTATGCTTAGTGTGTAAAAAGGTGATTTCTTAATAACTCAAAAATGAAGTCTTACTCTTGTATATTGTGTGTAGGGGTGTGGTTGGGGTGGGTGTGTGTGTTTGGTGGGCTGTGGGGTCTGTGTATGGAGGAGTTTGTGAGGGGGTGTGGCTGTGAACATGGGGAGCAATAGGGTATGTTGGGGATGTATATATGTGAGAGAGTTGTAGGGGCAGAGTGTGGGTGTGTAGCATTTGTGGAGTTTGAAAGAGAGTGGGAGGGGGTGTGGGGCACAGCCCCACATCATGCACAGCGCCACATGATGCACAGCTGTTGTGCGCACAGGGCATACAGTATGAATTAAAAACAAGCCAGAATCTCATCAGGGGATAAGGCACAAGGCCGCATTTATTGGACCATAAAACATGAAAAGAATAAAGAACAATAAGGTTATTTGCTTCATTCATTCCCATGCATACTCATTCATTCATCCATTCATTTAAAAGAGACAAGCACACACACATAGAAGTTAGACAGTCCTGCAAAGGTTAAAGTGTTACCAAGTTCTAAAGTCACTCCGGTCAGTCTGGTGGCTCGCCAGGCTAACCATAAGGGCTGGAGTCAGGTCTTGTTGGACACGCCCAAAACTCCTTCCTGCAGGTGGAAAAAGACACAAAGTCTTGTCTTTGTGTTCATTCTTTATAGCAGAGCTTTCCAAACTTTTCATGTTGGTGACACACTTTTTAGACATGCATCATTTCGCGACACAGTAATTCAGTTCCGGGGGAGGGGCCAAGGGAAGCAGACGCGAGTAAGGGAGCTCTGCGGTGCCCTTCTGCAAAATTTTCTGCATTTCGCGTGACACACCAACACACTGCCGCCGACACACTAATGTGTCGCGGCACACAGTTTGGAAAGCTCTGCTTTATACTAGATTCATAGATTCATAGATGTTAGGGTCGGAAGGGACCTCAATAGATCATCGAGTCCGACCCCCTGCATAAGCAGGAAAGAGTGCTGGGTCTAGATGACCCCAGCTAGATACTCGTCTAACCTCCTCTTGAAGACCCCCAGGGTAGGGGAGAGCACCACCTCCCTTGGGAGCCTGTTCCAGACCTTCGCCACTCGAACTGTGAAGAAGTTCTTCCTAATGTCCAATCTAAATCTGCTCTCTGCTAGCTTGTGACCATTGTTTCTTGTAACCCCCGGGGGCGCCTTGGTGAATAAATACTCACCAATTCCCTTCTGTGCCCCCGTGATGAACTTAAAGGCAACCACAAGGTCGCCTCTCAACCTTCTCTTGCGGAGGCTGAAAAGGTCCAGTTTCTCTAGTCTCTCCTTGTAGGGCTTGGTCTGCAGGCCCTTGACCATACGAGTTGCCCTTCTCTGGACCCTCTCCAGGTTATCCGCATCCTTCTTGAAGTGTGGCGCCCAGAATTGCACGCAGTACTCCAACTGCGTTCTGACCAGCGCCCTATAGAGGGGAAGTATCACCTCCCTGGACCTATTCGTCATGCATCTGCTGATGCACGATAAAGTGCCATTGGCTTTTCTGATGGCTTCGTCACACTGCCGGCTCATGTTCATCTTGGAGTCCACTAGGACTCCAAGATCCCTTTCCACCTCTGTGCCACCCAGCAGGTCATTCCCTAGGCTGTAGGTGTGCTGGACATTTTTCCTCCCTAGGTGCAGCACTTTGCATTTCTCCTTGTTGAACTGCATCCTGTTGTTTTCTGCCCACTTGTCCAACCTATCCAGGTCTGCTTGCAGCTGTTCCCTGCCCTCCGGCGTGTCCACTTCTCCCCATAGCTTTGTGTCATCTGCAAACTTGGACAGAGTACATTTGACTCCCTCGTCCAAGTCGCTGATGAAGACATTAAAGAGTATCGGTCCAAGGACCGAGCCCTGCGGGACCCCACTGCCCACACCCTTCCAGGTCAAGACCGACCCATCCACCACGACTCTTTGGGTGTGACCCTCTAGCCAATTCGCCACCCACCGGACTGTGCAGTCATCCACATCACAGCTTCTTAGCTTGTTCACCAGTATGGGGTGGGATACCGTATCGAAGGCCTTCCTGAAGTCTAAGTATACGACATCCACCCCTCCTCCTGTGTCCAGGCGTTTCATAACCTGGTCATAGAAAGAGACTAGATTGGTCAGGCACAATCTGCCAGCCACAAACCCGTGCTGGTTTCCCCTCAGCATAATTTGCCCTGCCAGGCTCTCACAAATGTGAGCCTTGATAATTTTTTCAAAGACTTTACCAAGGATGTAGGTGAGACTGACTGGCCTATAGTTGCCCGGGTCCTCCTTCCTCCCCTTCTTGAAAATGGGGACCACGTTAGCCCTTTTCCAGTCCTCCGGGACTTGGCCCGTGCGCCACGAGCGTTCGAATATTCCTGCCATTGGCTCTGCAATGATGTCAGCCAGTGCCTTCAGCACCCTCGGATGGAGCTCATCCGGGCCTGCCGATTTAAAAGCATCCAGTTCTTCCAAATGACTCTGCACCACCTCAGGATCTACGTATGGAAGTCTGGCGCCTTGCTGCTGCCTCTACAACCCCAGTGAGAGACTTGTCGTGCCCCTCACTTAGGAACACTGAGGCAAAGAACTCGTTGAGGAGTTCAGCCTTGTCCCCCCTGTCTATCACCAGTTGTTTCTACCCATTTAGCAGTGGTCCTATTCCTCCCTGGGCCTTCCTTTTACTCCCAATATATCTAAAAAACAATTTCTTGTTGTCTTTTACTTGGGTTGCCATCCTCAGCTCCATGGTAGCTTTGGCCCGCCTAACTGCCTCCCTACAAGCACGAGCAGAGGAGGTATATTCATCTTTAGTGATCTCACCCTGTTTCCACTTTTCATGTGCTCCCCTTTTGGCCCTTAGGCTTCCCTGGATTTCTCTGGTCAGCCATGGAAGCCTCCTGGCCCCTTTCCCTTTTTTGCCTCGCTCGGGGATCGTCTTGCTTTGTGCCCGAAGGATCGTTTCCTTTAGGCACAACCACCCTTCTTGGGCTCCCATCCCTTCAAAACTCGTACTCTGCAGTGCTTCCTTGACTAATCGCCTGAGTTCATTGAGATCAGCTTTCCTAAAGTCTAGCACTTTCACCCTACTAGTTACTTTACCCACTCGCCGTCTTATGTTGAATTCTATTATTAGGTGAAGTAATAGCTGTATACAATAGCTTGTATGGACAGTAATAGCTGTCCATACAAGCCTGTGTATTCTGGTGAGTCAGACATAAAGGTCATCCTCCTTGTCCTGTTGGGAGGCTGACATGCCACAAACCTTGCATAAGCATTTTCCTTATACTAAATTTAAGTTCTGAAATCATGAGACCAACCAGTCAAATATATCTAAAAGCATAAGACCAATATGTCCAATATATTTATGCTAAGCAATAAGAAATTTAAAATAGATGGTTGATTCCAGAACATTAATAATGACTGATCAAATTATTATAAAAAGTAAATCATAACAAGATTAACTTTTTCTTAATGGTTAAATATTTCATTATATAAAAAGAAAAATAACAATATAAGCAATAAAAACAATTATAGTCACTGCAGTACTACACAGCCACTGCCGCTAGTGGCAGCAGCAGCAGGCAGAGAGTGTTCGTGGTGCTTGTGGCCTACTCAGGTTCTGCCACCTGGTAGTGCACAGCTCCGGCCAGTGCTGCATAGGTGGTCCCCCTCTATTGCACGGCGGTCCATGGAGTGCACATGCAGCTCCCGGCACTTGCGCTCCACCAGGGGAAGCCCCGTGTTATGGAGCCGGGGGTCTTCCCTGCCCCATGCCAGGTCCTGGGTAGGGCTAGTAGCCCCAGTGACATGCACCACACTTCTGCCCCCAGCTTCGGTCCCCGTATACGCCCCCTCCCCCCCCCGGCTCCTCCTGCCGCTTCCCTACCTGGTGCCTGGATGCCTGGAGTGAGCGAGCAGTGGCAGCAGGCGCCCTGCTCGGAAGCTGCATGCTGCTTAGACCAGGCCCTTCTGCCCATGAGGGTAGGAGCGAGGCACTCAGGCTGGGTAGGGTACAATTAGTTCATGGGTGCCTGTAAGCCAGATGAAATTGTCTGGAGGGCCAGATCCAACTCGTGCCATATTTTGTCTGCTCCGGTATAGCATATAGATTTTTTTCCCAATCTGGCACCTATTGACCACTGCTTTATAACTATATAAGTAGTAGAAATGTAAAATTAATTTATAAGATAATAGCAAAATTGTATTTCATTGAACTGTTCCTTCTCTTGGCAAGTGAATACATTTCTATTCATGGAAAATGAATCCCTAGTGCTCAGTCTTGAGAGTTCCATTACTTTTTGTTCATTTTATGTAGCGTGCTCATTATTTTCAAACTTTACTTGGGAAAAATATAGGAAGGAAAACAAAGCAGTCTTTTGTAAGACTTAGCACAGCAGTAAGGCAGAGAAATCTTTTCTGCCTCCTCTTTCCCCTCCTATTCATTTGCAAACAGCCTGGAAGAATATCTCCATAGTATATAACCAACACACAAGGTCTCCCAAAGAGTTGTAGCCTCTTAGAAGAGGGAAATGTCCAGCTGTTTGTAAACACTCACCGCCTCAAATCAAGGATTTACTTTGCTTTTGCTTAGAGAAGTAGAAAAATGTGCAAAATCTTCAATGAAGAGTCCCTGGGCTGGTAGGATTTCTGTTGTAGAAAATATACTTTTAGCTTTTACACAGTTAGCTTTTCAAGAGAGCTAATTCACGTGGGTGGAGTGCCACACTAACTTAGCTTCAGGTACATGAGTACATATATCCTTGAGCTTGGCTATTTCTACTCAGCAGTGCAGTGTGCTATATTATTGTGTCCTAGGTGTCAAAACTTGCAATCCTGTAAGAGTAATTGATTGTGTTAGTTAAGAAAACTTCCTTTTTAAAATAATTTCTTGAACAGTTTCCCAAGCTGTGGACCACACACTGTATTTTACTTTTTTATTTTGTTTTATGATTCAAATTTAATAAGGAAATAGTACCTCAGGGACACTTAAAAGCATTTATATGTTCAACTGTAGGTAGATAAAGACATCAAATCAAAATAATTATTTCAGTTGTGAATATATTCTATCCTGATAGCTTTGAAGTAACTTTTCACTATCAAGATGGAAAATTCCTAAGAGAACTGTCTGAATTACCACCTGGCTACTAAATGTAACGATTAATGTTCACTGTCTTGTTTGTAAGATGATGGTAACATCTGCTCATAAGCACAGATCCGGGTTTTCTGTTGGCTGCAGAAAAATGTGGATTAACTTTAACGGAGAAAAATGCAGATTTTCTCCTTTAAACCACAGCATTCCCCTTGTAGGCTGGCAACGTTCCAGCCTATATGAGGCTGCTTGGAGCTGGGGGAAGTGGGATGCGGGGCCATCATGTGCATGTGTGTGCACACACATACGTGGTAGCCAGACAGGGTGGTGGAGAGCAGCTCCCACAGGTCCCTCCGGGTAAGTGTATTGGGAGGGCAGGAGGCACAGGCAACACCTTGAATGGGTGGGGAAGAACAGGTGACAAGGTGGAGGTGGGGGGGCACTTACCCCATGAGATTTCTGCACTTAGTGGAGTGTGGGGCTGCAGCTGGGTCAGACCAGCTCTGGGAAGGAGCTACCTCTGTGGCCCAGTGGGCAGGACCTGGTGTGAGAGGTAGCACTATGCTGCCATGGCAAAGGTGAGGTGCCCCCTGTTTGCCAGTTAGCAGTGAAGACACAATTCTACACTGCTGCCGCACCTCACTTTGGAGACCATGGCAGCACGGCAGTCCCTCCCACACCAGGTCCCACCTACTGGGCCCCGGAGGCAGCTGCTTCCCAGAGCTGGTCCAGCTTGACTGCAGCCCTGTGTCCTGCCATGAATGCAGAAATCTTGGTGGGCATGTGCCTCCCTGCCCCTCCCATGCATCACCCTGTGCCCTCCCCATCCCATCCACATTGCCTGTGCCCTCCATGTCTGCCCACAATTCATCGTCTGTGCACACACACCCACGCCACTTCTCACACACTAGGAGGTGGGGGGCTATGGACTGGGAGCAAGGGGCACCAGCAGGGTTGGGGGTGCTGTGTGTCAGGAGTAAGGGGCAATAGCATGGGTAGGGGCAGGGTACCAGCATATAAGCAGGGGGTGGGGGGGAGGACAGGGGGGCAATTTTTTAAAATCAGAGAATATGTGATTTTTAAACAGAGGAAATCAGGATCCCTGCTCAAAAGTTGTCCAGTTTATTTTGCTGATAGATGAATGTTGAGTGACTGTTGCATGGGTGCCTTTTTCAGTTAGTTACTTTTATAGAACTTTGGTATCAAATACTCCATAAATTTGTAACATAATTTAATGTCAAAACCTTTTAAAACAGACAAAGCTATGTCACTTATTTCAACAGGAATTTCCTCTGTCCTTTTCATATTTCCAGATATTTTAATATCTCCATTAAGTTGATTCTCATAAATGCCATTTGATATATTATCATGATAATTATCCTCTCAGTAGTTTATATGTCTTATTATTTTGTCAAATAAGTTAGCATCATTCAGATAATGTCTATTATAAAACTATATGTGCTGGTTAGCACAATAATGTTAGTGTTACATTATATTTCTCTAACACTTCTAGTGCAGGAAGCTGTAAGTGTGCTTGATTCATTTTATATAGAGAGATCATAGTATTTTCTGCTGGAAATACTGTAAAGCAGCTATTTCTAAGGATAGAAAAACAGCTAAAACTGTAGAAATTTTTTTCTAAGGAAAGAAATAGGGCTGCTTTAAAAATTTAAATTTCCTTTTTTTCCCTATAAGCTTTTCATCTACTCTATTTACTCAAATATAAGACAACCATGATTATAAGATGACCCCCAATAATTAGATTCTGTATATGGAACATGTATTAATGTATTATAATTTTCCAGGTATAGAATCTAATTATTGAAGGTATATCCTGACTTTGTCCCCCTCCCACTTCTACAGCAGGGAAAATAAATCTGGGGTTCAGGTGGCCCCTTTGCCCTCTGCCTTCCCCCCCCACAGCTTCTTCCCCTGGCAGCCTCTTCCTGTGCCTCTTACTGTCAGACCCTGCTTTCCCTGAGCACATGGAAGTGAAGAGCCAATTTGAAAAGAACTGAAATATATATAGTCCTCATAGACTTAGTTCATCCAGAACTGATGCAGTTTATCTTTTTTTGAAACTGCTGCAAGTTTTGGCACAGGTACTCCATAAAAACACTTTTAAGGAACACTTTTGTACCTACTTATATGTAGTACAAACTGTTCATGATATTAGTCCAAAGCCAAAAGAGCCCCACCAGTCAACAGTGTTTCAAGCCATAGTGACCTCATAGCTCAGCATGGCATGTGTACTAGAAATATCTACCACTCATGACTGGAACCAGGTGTTTTTTGTCATGGGTCCTGGGACCCTCTAAAATTTTATATGCAGCTGAGCCATAGGCCTACCTGGTCCATCTCCCTCTCATGGAGAGCAGGGCCACACTAATCATATGCAACAAGCTGAGAGAGGGGGTGAGAGAAGGATTCTGGATGAACTGTTTTGGGGCCCCACTTGGTCATGATAGCCAGACATGGCTTCTTCAGGCTGGCGAAGAAACAAGAATCATTGGAAATGGGAAAGAAAGGAACAGCTCAGCTGTGGGAGTGAAGAGGAAGTTGAAATATACTCAGTGTAGTGGCTCACCACGACTTGAAAAAGAGTTGGTGCTAAGTGGGACTTCACTCAATGAGCACTACCATATGTCTTATTTAGATGGGTTGTGCTAACCTAACATTGTGGTAGATTCCCCCTGGCATCTTGTCAGTCAAGATCACATGTAGTTGCTACACTGGTCTGATACCTGAACTGAAATGGATTTGGAATCATAGAAACATAGAACTGGAAGGAACCTGTAAGATCATCAAGTCCAGTCCCCTGCCATGGGCAGGAAGTTATTGGGCTCAGATGAGCTGACAGGGTGTCTGTTCAGTCTCATCTTGAACACCTCCAAGGAGGGTGACTGCACCACCTCTGCTGGGAGTGTGTTCCAGATTCTGGTGACCCTTACAGAGAAAAGGTTTTTCCTTATGTCTAGCCTGAATTTACTTTCTTTTAGTTTATGCCCATTGGTCCTCATCCACCCTTGAGGTGCCCTCCTGAAGAGTTGTTTTCCTAGTCCTTGATGCTCCCCCCGATGTTCTTGTTGGTGGGCTATCAAGTCACCTCTCAGCCTTCTCTTTCTCTGAGAAGGCTGAGAGATGACTTGATAGCATTTAAATAGCATTGTATAATGGAGGGTGCATCCCTGTCCAAACGTGGACAGGACTCCCTATGAGAGCCTTGTAATCAGCTTCCCACTGGCCAGCTTCCAGTAGGAGGATCTTGTCTACATGCCTACTTTATGGAAATGGGGAACTCCTTTGTAGCTTGCTCCTGCAGGCATTGGCTGAGGGCAAGTGAGACTTGGGGGCATCCAAACCCCAAGCCTCTGGGCTTGGGCCTGCATGTAGGATGCCTGCCAATGGATTTAGAAGTATCTGAAGCCTCAGACTGAAAAGTTGGATGGAGGATACTAGCTGGTTGCAGCACCACATATGGTGTTTCAAAAGTTGAGTTTTGTTCGGTCAAAAGGGTTCAGAACTTCATAGTTGGTTTTCATTACTTAGCACATGCTTCTTTTAGCTGCAGTTAAAGGTAGTGCATTTAATGAAGTCTACTTGTATATGAATGTAGGATATGGGGGGAAAAAACTCCTCATCTTTTATTTGAGTAAATATGGTACTTTCAATGCCTGTTTCCAAATACTTGTATGTTATCTTTCCTTGTGTTGCTGTTTGTAACAGGTCTAGTCACTTAACTATGGAAATGTATATTTTGAGTAGAGCAGGCATTTTGAGTTGATGCACGATGATTATGAGCTGCTGACTGTTTAGTTATTCAGAAATGCATGGTCCTCCACTAATATTAAAAGTCCTGCCTACTTCCATCCCATGATGCAGCAGTTACTAGAACAAGTGTCCACAGTTTGATTTTGTGTGTAGTCAAAGCATATTCCAGGTTTATAATTTGCTTGAAGGTGCGTGGTAACACAGTTGTAGCAACTGGATAGTTATTTTCTAATTAGTATTTCAGTCAAACTATAATTTGACATTGGCTCAACAGTCTAATGTCTAATTAGCTCCCATATGTGTCTCTGACTGTCAGTCTTGCTCTGAAGCTAGTGCACTGGTGCCATGCAGGTGAAAAGACAACTTTTGAATGTGATCATTCAGTTAAGACCGACTAACAAAAAGATGACTTGTTAGAAGACTGTAAAGCCAAATTAAAATCATCTGAGATTATTTCTGTATTGAGCTGACAGATTAATCTTTGCATAAAGCCAGTGTCACTTGTAGCTGAGGAAGGATGTGTTGCTGGTGTTCCTGTTAAGGTTAGACAGTTTTTCTATTAACTTTAATTTGAATTGGATTGGTTCCTGGGTTGATTTTTAGCATTAACAGTAAGAGGTTAAATGAGAAACAGTTAAAACATCAAAAGCAGTGTGTTTTATGCTGAATACAGTAGCAATGAACACTGAGTAGCTTGTTAAATGATAATTGTACTACATTAAATAGCTTGTGAAAAATATTTGGAACATTTAAGGATCTGTTCCATTAATAATTGAAAAACACCAGTGCTAACCATCTGTTAGGCAGTAATAATGTATATTAAAGACCAGTGATGGTCAGAAACAACTCAAGCTGCAAGTTAAAAATACTGTTCCTGTGATGAAAAACTGCAAAACAGGAACACGTAAAATATTTTGGCATGTTAAACTATGCAGTTGAGTTATAGTTTAACATTATCTGCTAATACAGGTGTAGCTAGGAGTCTATCAAGATTTTTTATATATCCTTATTTTTAGTGGGTTGTAACTTGGCATTAATATTTAACTGTGGGCAGAAACTTGGCATGCAGTCTCAGTCAAAGAGAGTGTTTCATAAAATATTTTGGAAGACATTAATTTAATTTTTAAGCAATGGGGAGTGAAATATTTTCCCCAGGTGCATTTTTGTGCTTCTACAATCAAAAAACAATTTTTCTAGTTTAACTGAAATTTTTCAGGCTGTTAATTAGGAGTGTAGATTCTTGGCCTGTGGTTTAGGAAAATTATTTTAAAATGAGCTCATTTTGAATGTTGCTAATAATCATGTGTAGTAACTTTATTTTAAGAAAAGTTTCATAAGACGTTTGATACAATTTTTTTAGATCAAAATTTACAGTTTTTGTATTATTATTTTACCTTGCATATGTTAGTTCCAAATGTGTCAGAGGCGGCTTAAAATGTATGGGAAGGTCTCCTTAATTGTTTTAATAGTCTAGTTAGTTAGTCCTATAAGGCGAGGAGGCTTATTGATGGGTTAACTCTATAGGAACAATCACGTTCAGAATTCTGATTAAAGGCTAAGGTTGCCTTTGGACCTGCTTCCTTTCTTCTTCCCCTGCTCAGAATATGTTTCAGGGATTGTGTGTTGTACAGGGCTGAGTAGATGGAGTGTTGAAGGTTGGGTAGATTTGCACTTTATAGACTAACTAAATTAGACCATAAACATAATATACAGTGTTTTTGTGTGCTGGAGCTCATGTAATTGGATGCAGTGAAAAGATATGCACAGAGCAGTGTATAGAATGGAGAGAGTAAACTGAATACAAAAGGTAAGGAAGAAAGGGGAGGAGCAGTGCTGCAAAAGGCAAACAAGCAAAGAACCCATGGGAACAAAGGGGTCACAAAAGCTAATCCAGGTAATGCGATAAGAATCCAGAGTCCCCGTGTAAACCATATTTCACACGATCCAGTGTGTGGATAATTTCTTGTTTCATAATTCTCTTTTCAAATTGGCTTTAAATGATTTGCTGCCTAAGAACAGCTACCCTGAAGTCAGTGATAAAGTGTCCAGGGAGGTTAAAATATTCTGCCACAGGCCTTTGTGTCTTTCCGGAGCTGATGTCAGGTCAGTGTTCGCATTCTTACATGAAGGGATCACTCTGTCTATTCATTGTAGACAGCAGACTAGCAGTGTAAGTAGGTGATGGCATACATGAAAGAGTTGCAGTTGAATGAACCTTGAATGTTACAATCTGTGTATTTCTGCTCATTGATGATGTGGTCTGTATTGATGTTGCGCCCAGCAAGCATCTGGGTCTGTTGCAAAGCCTTGTGCCTTGGTGAGAATTAGGTAGGCTGTTGCTTGAGAGATGCTATTTGAGGTTGTAGAGCTGCCTGTAAGCCAGAATAAGTTTGTCCCCCATGACTGCTTTGAGAAGATCTTCCTTTTCCAGGATGTCCTGGAGGTCATTTATAATGTGTCTGAGGTGTTCAAGCTGCAGGCTGTAGGTGATGACCAGAGGGACTCTGTTGTCCTTGTTCCAGGGTTGGTATTGTAGCAGTTGACACAAAGTCTGAGTCGGGCTTTGTTGATTTGAATGACTACAGTTTGTGAATTGTATTGTAACTGTAGGAATCCCTATTTCAGAGACTTAAGGTGGGCATTATAGTCAGTGAGATCAGAGCAGATACGGTTGTAATGCAGAGTTTGGGTTTAGGCAATGGATCTAATGGTGTGCTTAGGTGAAAGCTTGTGGTGTGACAGTAGCTGTGGCAATTATTTGTTTTCTGATGTAGCATGGTGGTGATGCACTGGTGTCTAGGAAATGAATTTTCTGGGTGGAGTTTTCCAGAGTTACCATATTTACTGAAATATAAGGTGACCCTATTTGTAAGACAACCCCTCCCTCCAGTAAATAGATTTTATATATAGAACATTTACACATTTGTTAAAATTTTCTAAGTATAGAATCTAATTATCAGAGGATTGTCTTGAATTTGTCCCCTTCCCACTGCTACATCAAGGAAAATAAATCTTTGGGGTCAGGTAGCCCCCTTGCCCTCTTCCTCCCTCCCAGTGTCTTCCTCCTGTAGCCTTTTCCCCTGTTCCTTACTGTTAGACCCTGCTCTTCCAGCACATGGAAGTGAGAAGCAAATTTGAAAACACTGACCTTGAAATTCAGCGTAGCTGTAGTAATTTGCATATAGTACCCATAGATTTAGTTTGTCCAGAATTGATCTATGTTACCTTTTTAGAAACTGCTACAAGTTTTAGCACAGGTACTTTATAAACAAACGTTTAATGAGCACTTTGGCACCTACTTATATGTAGTACAATCTATGCATGATATTAATCCAAAGCCAAAAGGCTCATGATTTACCATCTAGTTCACTGGGCTGGGCCCCACCAGTCAATAGCATTTCAAGCCAGAGTGTCCCCACAGATCAGCACGGCTCTATATGTGTGTGTAATCTAGGTACCACCCCTCTCCCTGACAAAGGATCCATGCGCTAATTAGACCCCCATTCATGACTGGATTTGAGTGTTCTTGTTATGAGTCCTGGGATGCTCAAAACATTTACACGCAGATGAGGCACAGGGTAACCTGGTCCGGTTTCATTTCATGGAGGGTGCAACCACACTAATCTTATGTGACAGATGAGAGAGATTCTAGGTCAGGGGTAGGCAGCGATTTCTGGCCAGAGAGCTGAAAAACCCCACAATGCCTACCTTGGAAGGTGCCGGAGTGCTGGCATGCCAGAAAAACAAAATGAGGGCAGGGGGTACATAGCAAGATGCCCTGCTTGTGCCCCTTGCCCCCCACCCCTTGACCCCACCCAAAGGCCATGCCCCTCAGCCCTGCTGCCCCTTGCCTCCCACTCAAAACCCCTGCTCCCCAGCCCAGGCTCTGTGGCTGTCAGCAGCTATCCATAACCTGGGCCACCTGCAAACATCTGCTGCCTCTCCACCCTGGCCCTGGCCGTGGCCCAAGCTGCCTCCCAGACCCCGCCCAGGCTCTGGGGAGGCAGCGAATACTGGCAGTGCTCCCTGCTATGCTACCTTTGTCGCCACTTCTGCAGAGTAACGTTAGAACCCGGTGTGGCAGGGCACAGCGGGGGCCACAGAAAGCTGCCTGCTCTGAGCTCCCTGCCACCCTGTCACACTTCCCCTGTGTGCATGGGAGCAGCATGGGCAGCAGCGCAGGGCTTTGCCCCTTGTGGCTGCCCCTGCCTGCAGAGGAAGTGTGGCAGGGAGCTGGGAGCAGGCAGCTTTCTGCACCCCCCCGGTGTGCCCTGCTGCCCTGGATTCCAGTGCTGTTTTGCAGAAGCGGCAAGGGCAGCATAGTGGGGAGCGTTGCCAGTATGTGCAGCCTTCCCAGAGCCGGGGCTGGGCCTGGGGCTGGGAGGCAGCTGGGGTGGAGAGGCAGCAGATGTTTGCAGCTGGCCTAGGTTCTGGGTAGCTGCTCATTGCCATGGAGCCTGGGCTGCTCCCAGCACGGCTTGCATCATCTCAGCTGCCTGCTGGGAGCAGCTGGGGCTCCCAGCTGGCAGCAGCTACCCAGAGCTGGGTCCGGGTGCAGCCAGGAGGCTGCAAAGAGCTGCTGCTTCTCCGGCCCCAACACGTGCTGAGGAAAATGGCTTCATGTGCCATGCTCGGCATGCATGCTGGGAGTTGCCAACCCCTGTTCTAGGTGAACTGGTGGGGGCCCCATTTGCTGATTTTTACCAGCCATTTATCACTGGTGAAGAAACAGGAATCATTGTAAATGGTAAAGAAAGGCAAAGCTTAGCTGTGGAAAGTAAAAATGTCTGTGATAAGAGGAAGTTTGTAATATAGTGGCTCATCATGACATAAAAAGCAGTGCTAAGGAGGGCTGCATTTTATGGACACTAGTAATTTGTTCAGATGGGCTGCAGTACCCTAACCTTGTGGTAGGTTCCATCAGTGTTTGCCCAATATGGGCCATATATTTTATAGTCATGTTCAGTGTTGTCTACATTTAAGCTCCTTTTTAATTAGTTTCCATTACTGACCACATGCTGCTTTTAGCCACAGGTCAAAGATAGACAGTGTGTTTAATGAGATTTCCTTGTATGTGAATGTAAGATGAGGAGCCTTTCCTCCCCCCATGCTGATTGAAGAAAAAACTCATCTTGTATTTAAGTAAATATGGTAGTTTGATGGTGGGGTGGAAGTTGTTAAAGTCCCAGTGAAATGTTTCTAGATTCCTTCCCATGTTTCTGTACAGTGAAGACGTCACTGATGTATCTTAGGTATATCAGGGGATGAAAGAGGATCTGTGGATGAAATAATCTTCAAGGTCTCATAAATATGTTGGCGTATCAGGGGCTTACTTGTGCCCACAGCAGTGCCATTTGGCTGTAGGTATAGAGAATCCCCAAACTTGAGGAAATGTATGAGGAAATTAGTAGAATAAGAAATCATCTGCAGACTGGATTGTGTTTATGGGTTCCTTGCTTGCTTGCCCTTTGCAGCACTGCCTCCTCCCTTCCTTTTGTATTCAAAGCACTTTCTCCATTCTGTACACTGTTGTGTGAACATCCTTTCCCAGCACCTGACAAAGTGAGCTCCAGCTCAAGAAAGCTTTATATCTTTCACGTTAGTTTACCATTAGTAAATCTACCCTGCCTTCTGCTTGACTTTAATGCAGCTAACTACGTCTTTCTGAAGATGGAGTGGTACCTTTGGGTACTTTGGAAAAAGCCAGTAAAAAAAAACCAAATTGGTTGTAGCAATTAGTGGGACCATAGGCATAAGCATTCCTGGGCATACTTTACTTCTTTTTAAAGTAATACTACCTGATAAAGGTGCACATACTGATATGTATGTTTGATTGCAAGCCACATCACTAAAATGGTATATTTTAAAGTTTAATTAATATAATACTAATTAAAATATACCATCTTGGTGTGATGTGGCTTGAATCAAAAGTAGAGCACTAGTAGTTTTTCAAAACATTCTTGCTTTCTTTCCAGTATAATGGGCTAGCTGGCAGTGACTTAGCCCAGGGGTTTTGAAAGAGCAAAAGAAGACTGGAGGACTTGGGATTCCCTTTCCTCACCAATCTGGTAATGATTTGGCCCAGGGATTTTGAAGGGGTAAAACATGATTGGAGGACTTGGGATTCCCTTTACTCACCAATCAGGCCCCAGAGACTCACCCTCCTTGTCTCCCCTGATTAGCCCCTTGGGTCACCTGGAGGGGGATAAAAGGGGCAGTGCGGCTGACTCAGGAGAGACCAGTGAGGGACCACGAGGAAGGAGCTTCAAAGAGCTGGCAAGAGCTGGGCCAGTGGGGTGGGAGCAGTTGCCCCAAAAGAACCTGAAGGAGTGGGACCTGCAGGCAGCAGTTGGACCCTCAGCAGCGCGGCGTGCGGCTGGCAGGAGAGGCTCCCCGCTGGGCTCCAGGATTGCCTACGAGAGGCTGCGGCCAGCAGAAGAGGCTCCCCAGCTCCAGCAAGAATCTGAGCAGTGACCTGGGATGTTCCCAGCTCTACTTCCAGCTCCTCCAATAAGAGGTCAGGCAGGTCAGCGTGAGGCCAGGGCTCTGAGAAGGTCAAGACCCCTGGCACCTCAGAGCAGGGCCAGCACTGGTGGTTGTGTGGTAGAGTTTCTGCCTGCCATATGGGAGAGAGGAGTTCAAGTCCCTGCTGGGGTGACTTGGGGTGAGTGAAGTAACAGGGAGAAATCTTTGTTGCAGTGGAAAAGGGTCATTGTATTTTCCCTCTTTCCCCCACTCCAGATACCTAGGCCCTATATTCCTTGTTATTTGATATTTTGTGCCTTTTATATTTCACCAACCAGTATTGTTTGTTCTGCTGTTTGTGTTTTATATTTTGTTAACCCTGTCTTTTGTCAATGATTGTAAGTGTCTAACCTTTGTTGAATCCTGCCCCCTTGGGGCATTGTAGTGTCCCCTATACCCCTGCTTTATGCCTTTTATGTTCCCAGTACTATTCTCTCGTTAAAAGGATATGGCTAAGGCCCCATTGGTGGCCTGGCTCTGCTCTATAGGGGGAGGAGAGTCCCTACACCTCCCACAGCGCTTATGCACCTGCTCTGATCCCTTCAATTGGAGAGGGGGTACCTTTTGGAGTACCGCCTGGGTTATACCAGTGTATTAAGAAAGACAGAATATAGTTTAGTCACTGAATTTTACTACATGAGTCTAACTTTAAAAGAAAAAAAATAAGTGTAACCTGTATAGAAGCCATATTTTGGCAAAACTGTATATATTTATATATGAGATTTTTTGCAGAATAGTAATATAAGAAAAAGTAATTAAAGAAGAGGTGAAGTCATATTTAGAAAGGGGTAAGTTAATTATTGGATGCCACTGCCTGAAATTTGCCCCATAAACAAGTTATCAAAGTTCATGCAGTTTTGTGTGGCTTTCCTTCTCAGCATACGAGACCAAAGAGCACTAAAATGAATAGTGTTATTCTAGAGAGGAATTTGTTTCCAGGAATACTCTTGACATTGTATTTTCACCCTATATTAGAGAGAATGCATAATATTCTGTTGAAATTTATACTGTTTTACATGATTGTGTAACGTATCCTAATCCCAGATTTCATGGATATTTTAAGAAGAGTGTTATAGAAGTGAAGCTGCCTTTCTCTAAAAATCATTGTAACAAATGTCTTTACCCAGAAAAAAAAAAATATAGGCCCTCATCTTTATTTTAAATTATGTAACAGTCATTCCTGAATAATACTATTTGCATAAGCTTGCGGTAAATCTTAGGGAGGGAAGTGGGGGGAAGGATGGAGGATGGGGGTTCTTTTTGGGTTTTTTTGGTGCGTTCAGCTAAAACTCAGATCAAAAATATTACCTCCTCCTCTAATTTGCTGGTAGAGGGCTCTTGAGTGGATGGCAGTAAGTACAGCAGATCATAGGGAAAAGTATGAGAGAGCATCTTACTGAACGGGGGCCACAGTGGTCCTTCTTAGCCCTCCTGCCCCCTCCGCTTCCTGGCTATTCCTGAGGTCCTTGACCTCTCCACTGATGTACAGTTAAGAAATAGTAGGATCTTATATAAAGCCTTTTCAAGTGTTTATTGTAGGTGTTTGTGACAGGGGGCCTCCAGGGGCCAAACTCTGTGGCCCGCCCGCCTGTCACCGTGACAGGAGGCCTACTCAGGGCCGAGCTTTTCGTGGCCTGCCCACCTGTCTCTGGGCAACCGCCCGCTTATCTCGCCCGCCACGCCTTTGATGATAATTGATTCAGATATCAATGTCAATTAAGCGGGAGGCTGCCCATTGTAATGCCCCGATGCTGAGGGGCGCTCTGCGGCTCCGACCTCCCCTAATACCGCAGCCCAAGCCTTGCAGATGGCATCTCGGTGTTAACACTATCACCGGCCCCACACTGGGCCCCAGAATCATCCTACACGACCCCACTATGATCTCTCCTGATCAGGCGGCCTCTCCGCCTTAATCTGAGCTACCTAGCCCCCCCCCGAAGCTATATTCCCCTCTCGGGTGTGGTCTCCCCGGGACCTTCGGCCACTTGCCCTGGCCCACCTCCAGGCCAGTCGGGACCCCAGGCCCCCAGCTCTTGGACGTCGCTCGCGGTGGGCCCCCGGCCCTTTTGACTACCGTAGTCCTGGCCTCAGCTTGGGCCAGTTGAGGGTACTCTCCCCTTCGGGCTGGGTCTCTAGCTGCTCACTCTGTCACTGGGCCTCACCGTGCCACTACTCCCCATCCTCTTGGGGGCAACCGCAGCGCCACGCCCACATCACTCCCACTCTCGGGGTCCACCCTCTCTGGGCCCCTCACAAACACTATCAGGGTTACCCACCCAGTGGTGGTGGGAGCTAGGGGTTAAGGCACCCTGACCCGCCTTTCACCAGGGTAGTAACTGGCCTGGCATTTCCTGGGGCTCCCGCGCCACTGAGAGCCCCACCAGACCACCCACTCCCAGCAGGGTGCAGTTTCAGGTCATGCCCAGGACCAGAAGCCTCCTTACCACCCCCTTACCTCCGGGTTGTTCTGATTTTCACATAGTCACCGGCCCCACACTGGGCCCCAGAATCATCCTACCGGACCCCTCTCTATGATCCCTCCTATCAGGCAGCCTCTCCACCTTCATTCGGGCTACCTAGCCCCCCGACGCCCTTTTCCCCTCTCGGGCGTGGTCCTCTCCCGGGACCTTCGGCTCCTAGCCCTGGCCCATCTCCAGGCCAGTCGGGACCCCAGGCCCCTGGCTCTTGGGCGTCCCTTGCAGTGGGCCCCTGGCCCTTTTGACCCTCTTGGTCCTGGCCCCAGCTTGAGCCAGTCGAGGGTACTCTCTCATCGGGTCGGGTCTAATAGCCCCTCACTCTCTCTTCGGGCTCATTGCACTGCTACCCCCTTTCTCCCGGGGTTCACTGCAGCATCACGCCCGGTAATCATTCCCTCTCTCTGGGTCCGCCCTCTGGGCCCCTCCAAACATAGGGTTACCCACCCAGCGGTGGGAGCTAGGGTTTAAGGTGCCCCAACCTGCCTTTCACCAGGGTAGTAACTGGTCTGGCATTTCCTGGGGGCTCCCGCGCCACTGAGAGCCCCACCAGACCACCCACTCCCGGCAGGGTGCAGTTTCAGGTCATACCCAGGACCAGGAGCCTCCTGCCAACCCCTTGCAGCTCCCCCTTACCTCTGGGTCATTCACAGCAGCCCTACGACCAGGCAATGTTGCTGCCTGGCCTCCTGCAGCCCAACTGCCTGGTTTATATAGGCCTCAAAATGGCTGCCCTAATCAGGCACCTGGAGGCTGCCAGCTCCAGTCCCTTAAAGTGGCAGAGACACCCTGTGCTCTGCCACACTCCTCCCCTCCTTAAATCATCACCGCCCCCTCGCTGGGGCCTCTCATCACCGCCCCCTCGCTGGGGCCTCTCATTACCGCCCCCTCGCTGGGGCCTCCTCATCGCCGCCCCCTCACACTGGGGCTCCCCATTTTCGAGCCTCCTGTCTTTTAGGCCCCACGCACTACCATCCTCCCAACTGGGCTCACCGTCCTGCTCTCTCCCTTCCCGAAGCTCCTTTCCCCTCTCAGGTGTGGTTCCCCCGGAACCTTTGGCTACCTCTTGCCCTGGCCCACCTCCAGGCCTATTGTTGTGCAGGCCTTCTACCGGGCTCGATGTACGGCCTCTCTCGGGCTCCTCGTTACTGGCCCCCTTCACACTGGGGCCTCTCACACTACCGCCCCCTCACACCAGGGCTACGCAACCCACTGGTTGCAAGTGGCAGGCACACACAGTGCACTGCCACAGTGTTCCCATGAGGGATTAGTCAGGGATCTCAAGTTTCTGAAAGAGAGCAAAAAGCAAATGAAATGCTGACCTTTACAATTAGCAGCAAATCTCCTAAGTGAGAGAATCAGGAGACGAGGACAGATTCAAATTTTTTTTCAATTGTTGAGAAAAATGTTTACCAGCGCTCCTGGTTAGTAACCCTGAAGTACCAGAAATTGTGCACCTTGTGCAAGATACCAGAGACTTATAAATCTTGCTTTTGCCTTAATTTCTTGATCTGGATTATTTTCTCTGTGCAAGCTCTCTTCTTTGGATGATTTTGTGACTGTCTAGCATGTCTTGTGGGACTCTCCCTCTTGTCCAAATAGGGTATTTGTAGGGCTACTACATACTATTCTGACAAGTTCTTTCCACTTAACCTGTTTAAATGCCCCAAACTCTGGAATTAATACTGAAGGAGTTTCAGCCAAGTCTATTTTGAAACATTCTCTAAAGTAATCAACATGGAGAGTAGTGCCCAATTATACTCTCAGTAACACTGGTAAATCCGAAGTACAGTAATTTCCTAAAGTGTAAGAAGATATTTAGGATTTATCTTTGTGTAACTAAGAAGAGTATTTTGTCCCTTATCTTTAGTCTGCAAATATAAAAAATATTGTTGCGTAATTAGAACATTGAAGAAATACTACCTGTTGCAGGTAATGTGGTCCCCTGAAAAGAATATGGCATTAATCTTTTTAGTCACCTATTTATAATTTTAGATTCTGAAGCAACTGGCAAGCTCTGGGACAGTTACTGCCTTGACCTTATTCTGCACCAGTTATTTCACATAATATTAGAAATTCCAACATCTTAATCCTCATTCCTCCGATGAGACTCTTGTCATCACTGGTACTGAGAAGCAACTACTGCGTCATAAAATAATTTCTGAAAGCAGGCAACCTGCTGTTAGGTAATAAACCTATCACACAAATGAAAACAAAACAAAACAAAAAAGCACAGCTGAAATATTTTGACCTTGATTTACAGTATTTTTTGTGAGGACAGTGCGTCATAGTACAACTTGTTCATTGTAGTGTTTGTAAAAGCAATCAAATTCATAACCTAGTTGCAAAATGTTCTGAACTGTTTTGAGGGAGGGAGTTGCTAAAGTTGCAAGTTAAACACAAATTCTGGGACTTGATGCATTTTATTACAGCAAAAAAGTCTGTAACAAACACTTTTAACAGCAAAGCTGCCTTTCGCAAACTTGTCCTGCAACCTGATTCAATTTAAGAATCCCTTTATGAAATTATTACCTGCAATAAGCAAGTTTCCTTGTTTTGACATATGGAATGGAAAGCAGAATTCAGTATTCTGCTCTTGTGGTAATAATTACCTAGCAATGTATTCCTGGTTGTGAAAGAAAATGAGTTTTTAAAATAGCTGTTCTTTGTGTATAAATGAAATGAGAAAAAAAACCTTAATTTTGTATAAGAACAAATCTTAATGAAATTATAAGTGTCTTATTTGAAAATATTATTGCAGTAAAATTATAAGTTAAGAAAAATACCATCAGGTTTGGTATTTTATAAATATTTATGGGTGTCTGAAAATATCAAAGATTGAAATGATGATAAAAAAAATACATGGGGTGATATCCTGTCTCAATAGCCTTCATCAGGGCCAGGGTTTCACCCATGATTTTTGATTTACAACTTTGTAAGGCATTATTCATAGAACACATGCAATAGGGCATTAGTTTCTTTACCTTACCCTACTAATTTGTCTTTATCCTGCTCTGGTATGTCTATGAACTGCTCTTTGATTACCCCTAAAACTACTGTCTTAACAATACAATTCCTAGTGACTCTATTAAAAACCATACTTCATGGTTGTGATTTCAAGACATGCTCATTATATGGATAGGACCTCTAACTCACTTCACATGTGCCCCCAACTGCTACCACCTGACCATGATTGTGCAACATAACCAGTGTGAACTCGATGAACAAAATGTAAAAGGCATGATATCTTACATCCAGGCATGATACTGGAATCCTAAATATTTTGGATATCTCCATAACTAAGGGGGTGACTATCTTTGTACTATGCATCCAGGTGTGACTGTCCTCAGCTTAACCCAGTTTCTGTATATTCAGTACTCTCATGCATACTACTTTTGCCAGAGAGACCTTTTTAAACTAGAAGGTGATAGGATAAGTCTGTATACATTTGTTGAAACATGGCAAACATTGGTTTTACCAAAGACCAGCAACTAAATATTAGTAGAAACAATGAGTGTGCTAATTTTTTTTGGTGGCGGTGGGGGGATTGTCAATGTTAGGATACCATGGGAGAGAGCCAGGGCTCTTTTTTTTAAATCTTGATAAAGCTTATAAGGTAAAATTTTAAGAAATTGATCCAATCAGCATGAAAAATCACCCAACCAATCTTTTAATTCTAGTTCTATAAAAAATAATGAGGATAAAAACTTAAAGACCCTTCTACTGTTTTCATTATTTGGAAGGGAAAGAATTAAAAGCTATGTTAAACTAAAAAAAAAAAAAATTAGAAAGCATGGAAAAGCAAATTCCCATACTGTTGGGTTACCCAATAGTAGCATTAGATCTGCTTCTATCCCTCATTTGGGTACTCTCCATGTAGAAAATATATATGCTTATGATAAATATCACAGACACTTGATATGCTAAATAAACATCAAGTTTAGTAGTTTTTGTAAGGTCAGATTGCGATCCTCTTACCTGCATTAATAATTAGACATGAGGCAGCTGCTTGTGTAAATTTAGTTTCCTGGCCTTGCAGGTGTATTCAAATATTTATTTCAATTACATTATTGATATTTATTTACAGCTTTAATTTCAGTTTATTAAAGATATAAGAATTCTAGTATTTTCTTCCCCAGTAAAACATTTTTGTGCATATACTTTTAATGTTTATTACACTGATCTAGATAAAGCT
Organism: Alligator mississippiensis; assembly: GCF_030867095.1. Taxonomy (NCBI): domain Eukaryota; kingdom Metazoa; phylum Chordata; order Crocodylia; family Alligatoridae; genus Alligator; species Alligator mississippiensis. The sequence continues at coordinate 42,045,780 of NC_081836.1, read as the reverse complement.
GTTTTGCTCAGTTTTTTCCTCCTAGTTAAATTAACTTTCTAACAAAGACATATTAAAAAAGACCCCTACTTGGTAATGTTTGTAAGACCATTAAATAGGCTATAATGAGTAACTATTCATTACACACTGATGTCTCCTTTGAGAGTTTTTAAAATGACAATAAAAGGAAGTTCTTTCTGCATTTTTACCAATTAGTAATTATGTATTGGTCTCTCAAGGACAAAGAAAAGCACTAATTTATTGCTGCTTCGAACTCAGACTATAAAGTTTGCAATAAAAGTAAGTTCTCGGAAGTCCACAGACAAAATGTAAGCTGCAGTATAGATGAATTGCATTACCAAATGTGCCATGTCTCTGACATTCAGGTTGAAATTCACCCTATGAATAAAGCTTATTCATCACTTAATTCTTATTAAAGTCCACAAAATTGACACATTTATAACTTTTTTGTTGACCTTTCTTTTTTTTATTCAGCAGATAAATTCACTTTCTCTTGAGTGTATTTAACAACTCTTACAGTGGCAGGATATTGACAGTGTCCTCTTCTCCCTTTTTCACCTGTGGCAGGTTAGAGTATTCTTAGTATCTTTGTTTAGTTTTAGGAATAGGTTAGACAAGCATTTGTATAGAATGCTTTGGATAGGGATGTTCCTACTTTGAGAGGACACTGGGCTAGATGACTTTCTGAGGTCCCATCTAGCCTTACTTTTCTAAGATTCTAGGGTAGGAGTCAGATGGAAGTTGCTTGTCCATAGATTTCACTTATTATTAAGTAAAGTAACTGGATTTGGGAAGAAATACAGAATTCTCTCTTTAAAATTATATTTAAAAGTTGCGTAATAAAGTAAAACCTTGCTGAAAGTAAAAACTGCCTTTAGATTTCACAGTAAGGCAAGGTTATTGTGCCAAAGGTTTATACAAGCATTCAAGGAAAGGCAGCAATTAGTGTCATTATCTAGATGATGTATTCATGACTTTCCTGGCCTGTTTAGATTTTGGGTATTATTGTTATTTTATTACTTTGCCTTTTCTTATTTACTAAAAGAAATACATGAGACTACATTTCAGTTTTTTGTCACTTTTGTTGTATTTTATCAATATTATAATGTTTTTTCTTCAAAATACTATATGGTTTTCTTAATTCAAAACTGTTTATCCATTTTCAGTCCCCAAATAAAATAAGAAGTTATGAAATAAATCCTATTGAATGGTCTTGACAGTTTGCCCTTCAAGAGAGAACTAACTTGGATTATTTTATATTAACTTTGAATGCATGTTTTTATTATTATGATAAGAAAGCAGTAGTAGAAAAACAGTGAAATCAGAAGCTGTTAGACTTAATTAAGTGACTTCAGGGCTAGGGACAGATATTCAAAAAGCCTAGTCCTGAATTAATTCAATCTTTGCAGGTTAGTCTAACCTGGCTAGGCTGAACCGGTTTATAACCACACAGACATCCCCAAAATGCAGGCACCTGCCTGCAGTGGCTCAGGCTAGAAGTCAGGGGGCACTAGACCAGCCCTCCCTTCCCTTCAGTAGTGCTGAGCTGAGAGGGGCTGTGGCCAGGCCCCAGCAGGACACTTTGATTAGGGAGGAGTTCTGCCCCCCCACCCTTGATAACAGTATTTATCAGCTCTATCAGCATTTAACACCCCATCAGAGAACAAAGCCTCTCGCATTAGTTCTTAAACAGCTTTTTCCAAGGAAGGAATGAAGGGACATTACCTGCTACCTGTTGATTAGCTCCAAAAAGCCCTAAGTGGACACTGTCCTGTCTGCCTTACACAGACACCTCTTAGCATTGGCTAGCATACCACATGCTGTCTACGGTCCATGGTTTGGGAGAGAGGAGGGAGGGATCCCTGTTTGAACAGTAAGCAGAGATGGGGGCGGGGAGCAGGGGAAGCCAGGCAGATGCTGCTGTGCCTGTAAGTCTCTGTTGGAGGTCCAGCCAGGGAGCAGAGGAGAAGGGCCAGCCCAGCTCCCTGGATCAGAGAGCCCAGCCCAGTCCAGAGAGCATGCCAGGATGCTGGGGGACTCTGGTTTAACTTAAACCAGGAAGGGGTCTGGGACAGACATTGCATAAACCGGTTTGAGCCAAATCAGTTAAGTCTGATAATACATTCTACCAGGTTTATCTCAGACTGGTTTCAGCCATTTTCAAACTGGTTTATGTGCACTAAATGTCTGTTCTGTTACAGGTTTAAACCAGTTTCTGATCACTTAAACTGGTTTGTGTATAATGTCTCTCCCTAGCCCTGGAGAAGTTTTGTAGATTTTTCTAACTGGGCTGTTTCAGATTTGTTGTTCCTAATGCATGTGATTAGGGACCACAGGAGCTAAAACAGGAGAGTTTCAAATAGGCTATGCCCAACTGGTGTCTGCACAGTTACAGTGCTGTTCTTAGCTGGATGACTGCTTTCATACAAAGAAAAATGTAGGGCATTTAAAGGCCATTTATGAGAAGTGTGATCCATCAAGGGCAAGTTACCGTAACTTTACAGACTTTGATTGAAATTTTATTGAAGGCAGGGTAGATTTGCACCTTACAGAGTAACCAAAGTAGATGTATTGCACAACCTTTCATGAAATTTTGTTAAGTCAGAATGAAAAGTGGCTGTGTGCAAACACATTGAGATGCAAATCATTTTTAAAAATTTATTATGACTAGAGGCAAGATGCCAAAATAATATTAAAATTGCTTTAAAAGGTCTGAAGTTTTTCAGATTATCCTTGCAGCATATTACATATATTGAAGTAATTAAACAGGTTATTTTATTTTTAATAAACAATGCCTTAAGTAATTTCATAAACAGAAGATGTTTTGTGTGCCACAACCTTTTTGTAAAACCATTGGCTATATGACAGTATTTTTCATGCTTTTCATTTGGTGCTCTAAGGAATTTTAATTTCTGGGTCAATACAGATTTTGTCTACAGAAAACAGAGGTAGAGGCCATGTAGTTAATTGATTAACTTCTCTTCTGCTGGGTGGCCCAGCTGCATTGAAGAAATGTGGATTCAGTTACCACAATTTAAAAAATGAACAGACAGCCCTCCCCCACCTTTTCAGTCATAAAACTAGTAGTCTTCCACTATAAACAGAAATAAAAGCTACCAATAGGCTGTGGCATCTGCCTTTAGAGCTAGGAGAGCCATTTACAGCAGGAGAAGACTGAAGGAGGGAAATACAGGAGTAGGTGACTAGACAGTATCCGGGGAGCAGAGTAGAGTGGATCAGCGAGATGATAGAGAAGAAACAGGTAAGAGGAAAGGACTTACAGAAACAGAGGTGTAACTTCAGTGGGGTGCTTTGGGGAAGCTGCACTATGTAGGGCAGCAGTGACTTCCAGCTACTGCCATGATTCTGACATGATTGTACAGCAGCAGCAGTTTTTTTCTGCCTCCTACCCCCAAATCAGCATTCAGGGCAGCTGCCCAGGTCACCCCACCCTACTGTTACTGTAGAGAAGGGGTCAGCAGAGAAAGCTGTACAGGGGAGCAGAAGGGAAAAAGCAGTAAAGCAGGTGGACAGTGAGATGAAGAACAAGAGCAGAGATCATGCAATTAACTTTATTCAAAAAGGGCAGAACTATTATTGCATAAAAGATAGCTAAATGTGAATTCCCAATAGTACTTTGTTACATAAAGCAATTTCAGTACTCGTCACAGAGGTGTTATCAAATTAAGAGGTTCTCCCTGATTACAAATGGAAATGAAAGCAGCCCAAGAGGTAATCACACTGCTAAAATATGGTTCATTCTATGAAAAGTGTGGGAATCCCTGTTCTGCAGTATCTGAATAGAAGAAGGGGGGCAAAATTTTAATTAAAAGTAAAGTTAATATCATTAGAGCTGGATGTACTTTAGCATCTTGCAGGGGCAGTTTAACAGCTCAGGAGGTGCTATATTAAATCTCTGCAGATTTACTGTTCACTGAATCAGTTTAGAAAATGGGTCAGTACTAACCAGGCAAATGGGAAATATAAAACTTACATCAGTGATGTTAAAGTTTAAATAGGGAAAACAAAATCAAGTGTTAAACATTGGAATACATAAATAAATTTCCTTTATTGAAAATACTCCTTACATCCTAAATATTGTGTATCTATGTATATTGGACTTCCTACTTCTAGTAGTTCTTAGCAGCTTGTCTAGAACTCTGTTCAGCACACTTGTTTAGCCTTTAGCAGTTCAGTAGAGTATGGAGCAAGCTGTTTCTTTCTCTTTTTGGTCTGAGTAGTCAGACTGATTAGAGAGCGGATTGCACCAAGCAGGAGTAGTACAAAATTAATTTAAGATATTTATCTTTACGTATTTTTTAAGTTAACCTAATGAAAGGTGAATGACCATAGATGTATTTACCCAAAAGTCTGCTGTTTGTAGTCATGGCTAATTCAGCAATACCAGCGTTTAATGAATGGTGTCTTTAGTGGAACATAATTATCATTTAAAATCTATACAGCTCAAATTTTTTTTCTATGCATACCTAGCCACCTTAATATATTATGGTCAATATTTAAAACTAAAACATGGAATATAAATAAGGGAGACAAGAAATTTTAAGGAAAGCATAGCAGTGAGAGCCCTACAAGGTATAGCAAGGATTGGGCCCCCAGGGTGACTGTGATGCCGTAGTGGCTGCACGACTCCTGCTGTGCTCTGGCTCCCTGGGTATCCTCCCTTTTCTTTACCTGCCATGGCTCAATGTAATTAGTTGATATGTAATAAGGGAGACAGTCAGCAGGAACCTTTCAGATGCTGCTGGTCCCAATCCCCCTCCTTGAGGCCCCTTGGCCTGTCTGTGCCCGCGGGCACCAGTTGCCTCAAAGGGCTATTCATGACTGCCTCGCAGCTAACAGTTAATCACAGTCAGGTCTGGCCTCTCCAGGGCTCTCTGTCTTTGGGATTTCAGCCCACCTGGCCTCCACCCCTTTTCTCTCATTGGCCCCTTAGCCTCAGCTCACTGTGCTTGACCTGGCTTCTGGGTTCCACCCACATCTTGCCTTCTTAGGCCCTGGGCTCCCTGGCCCTGTCTGGCTTCCTTCCAGGCTAGGCTTCAGCCACACCCACACACAGTGGTTTCCTTTTAGGGCCCAACATCTAAGTTCCAGGACAGCTTGCAACTGCTTCTTCTGCTGCCTTACCAGGGCTCTGCCCTATTGTCCTATTGCAGAGCTAGTAGCCCAGCAATAGACACTGTTAGTCCCTGGCTGCCTATTCCCCTGCACCCAGTCAATAAATGCACTCTAGTCCCTTCCAACCAAAGGATATTTCTGCTACTGCCTCTGCCTTCAAGTAACAGGAGCCTCTGGGTCCCTGTTACACAAGGATGAAGCAACCTTGGGCTAGAGACAAAAATTACACATAGACCAGTATAAGTGATCGGAAACTGGTTGAAAGCTGTAACACAACAAAAGTTCAGTACACATAAACCACTTTCAAAATGGCCAAAAACTGGTTTAAGATTAAATCTGGATGAATGTATTATGAAACTTAGCTGATTTAGGTTAAATTGGTTTGATGAACTTCTGTCCCAGATCCCCTCCAGATTCAAGTTAACTCACAGTCTCCCAGCATCTCAAGATACTTTGCACCTCCCCTGCAAACCTCTCCTTGTAGGGTGGGCAGTCTAGCCGTGGCCCTAGCTACCTGCTCCAGCTGAGCAGGGAGGTGTGCTCTAGCGCCCCTTGGTTTCTGGCTGGAAACTCGCTTATCCGTTCAATCTAGCCCTGATGTTCCTGATACTGTTAGTTAGATGTTCAGTTTCTGCTGGGAGAATTGCTATAATCCTGGTAGAAACCAAAAATGTAAAAATGTTCATATTCTCTCCCAAACAAAAAATGGCAGTTCTAGGAGAAAATAAACTGACTTCAACCAGGGAGGAGTCAGTGTCCCAAGAGAATTTCTCCTGGAAGGATGAACTTTTGTACAGTTTACCCCAACTTAAATCTTCCTGGGGACTTAGAGCCTCAGGGAAAGGCTCTCATGCCTTTCAGAGACCAGAATCCCCCCAGTCTGGGGAAGGCATGGAGGGCAGCTGCTTCAGCCCCTTCCATAGTCTGGAAGAGGAGCAGAGAAGTAGCTGCCTGATCCTTTCCATCAGGACCTAACATATCTAGTTCTCTGGTATTAGAAGTAGGTGGGGGGCTTTGCCGTGCCACTTCTTCCATTCAGCTCTGGGCAACATGAATATTTAGATTAGTCCTTGAGGAAATTCTTCTAGTATTTCTCCTTTTTATTTTCAGTATACCCAGACCCTCCAACTTATCCCTGCCCTGACAATTTTTTATGTGACGCTGGATGAAGCCTAAGAGTTTTATAACACTCATCTTTAATCAGAAGAGGCTCCTTTTAAGAGAGATGCTAGGAGCAGCTTGTTTATAACTGATGAGAGAAGCAAGCCTCAAAGTGAAATCCTGGGCAGTGCAGCAGAGTTACTTTTTAATGAAAGGAAATAGTTTGGGAACATTTTAAATGTATTTAGCAAGAAACTGGAACTTGTACGTTTCCAAGGCATTTTTCTCAAATAGATTAATAACATGCGCTGATTAGACACATTTTACCCAGAATACGGATGCTAGTCTTCTTTTGAGAGCTATAATTGTCTAATAATGGTGTGAAGCTTTGTGCATGAAGAGCGTATCCTGACATTTAAACCAGGTGAGCAGAATGCCTGAATTTCCGAGATATAGCTTGTTGGCTGTAGCACAAAACAATCAGAGTCTGATTTCTCTGTGAGCCATTACAGTCTTACTCTAGTGCAGTGACAGATTGTATTATAGCTTACTATAATTGTACCCCCTGCAGAAGCAAAAGTATGCTGGTTGTGAAGTTACGGAGTACTAGAAGCCATACCCATTGTTAGGATTTCAGTCTCTCTGTGGAAAGAGAAATGGTATACTTACTTCATTCACTGGTTCCAGCATTGTATAAAACTGAGATCTAAAACACTATAAAAGCTTAAATAAAATGTTCTTTTGCAGAGTTGAACGTCCTACCAGAGATACAGTTTATAGTATATAAAATATAAAATAAAAAACTCCTTAGTAATATGCTGTACTAAGTCAAGTTGGCAAAATATAGGTCTCTTGAAGAGTGCATGTACCCAATCTATGAGACGTATGTGGAGATGGGAGAAGGAATAAAGGGAAGGGGAGGAGTTAAGATTTCTGTAAGGAAGAAATACTGCCTCATTCCTAAATGATTTTAAAACTGCTGGCCCTAAAGGGGGCCTCGTTAAGGCAGTAGTCCTTTAAAAAAAAAAAGGTCTTCCTAAGCCAGTGAAAAATACATTCAGTATATACAAGGACATGTCAGTGAGGCACAGATAAACCTTACTGAGTCGGGGTTTTATCCATTACTAACATGACATTGAACAGTACTTGCTTCTGTCTGTATTGACTATAGAGTTGTCGTTGACAACCTGTGTACAGACGGATGTGTTAAGCACAGATCATCAGTCAAAATGTGTATCAATGGTGATTGTTGCTTGGCATTTTGGGTTGGGGGAAGAAAAGCCTTTTTTTTTTTTAACTGTTCAACTTTTTTTCTTTATGCAGGATGCAAAGTTTGTAGAGGAGCGGCGCAAACAACTACAGAATTATTTAAGAAATGTTATGAACAAAGTTATTCAAACTGTGCCAGAATTCACAGCCAGCCCCAAAAAAGAGACTCTTATTCAACTGATGCCCTTTTTTGTGTAAGTATCTGTCAACTGAATATGCAGTATTCATATAAAATGTTAAACTTTTTTCTTTGCAGTTTAATTTAAAATATAATGCCGGCATCTCTCAAATCTTTAAAACAGCATTTTATTATAAAAAGAAGCCCATTAAAAGTATAACTGCTTTTGACATGTTTAAAGAAATGGATTATATACATATACTCTATTTTTTCTTTCCACATTTAAATGGTTGATTTAAGCAAAAAGCATATTGGACAAGCATTTAAAAGCAACTAAAAAACCTAACGCTAAAGACTCAGTGAAAGTCCCTGTGGATTTGGTTTATTTTGTTTTATTTTTTCATTCTGTAGAATATACTGGCGAAAACAAATGGGATCTGGCTCATTTTGAAAATGAAATTTTGAATTTTGCAATCTGTATTGATGCAATTTTACCTATTACAGGAATAATGTTGCTGTGCCAGGTTCGGTGTATAGTTTTGTCAATGTGAAGATAGGATAAAACTGGACATAGTTCATTACAACCATGTAAAAAAAAATCTCATTAGCAATATGTCTTACTAAGGTAGTAAAATATAGCAATCTTGCTCAAAGCACCCCTCTGCAAATTTTCAGAATTTAGCAGAACCCCATTTAAAAAGCTAATAATACTGTCTGAATATTACAATATAAGCATTATCATATTAATTCATCTGTAATGAACTAATAGTATTATAATATAAGATGCAATATAATTATAATAAACATCCTTTCAGCTGCTTCCCTTGGCTCTGCCAGGCTCTGTACACGTTTGCTCCCAGCATAGCACCTGGACTCCCTACATATGGGTCCAGGTTACTGCTATTACTCTAGGCCAAGCCCCCCTGAACTCCAGCTCTGGAGACCCAAATGACAGGGACGAAGTGTTGCATATGAGTGGCATATGGGGGGTGCTGAGGGAGTTGGAAGGCTGGTAGGAGAAGTAACAGAACACAGAAGGTGAAGGCCAAGGACAGACACTCCCTCCCTGCCCCCAGTCTGTACCTGAGGGGGCAAGCACAGCCCCCACCACTGCAGCTGCTCCTCCAGGACTTGCATGCCGGGGTCCAGATCTTATGGTGAGTGTACAGGGAGCTGGGGGAGGAGACAGGCTGAAAAGCAGAGGTCTTCATTGGCCCACACACTTGTGGCAGAGCATGCTTGTGACGTCCGTGGGCCTCACGCCCGGTACCGCCCTTCGTCTGGTAGCCCCTCCCCCTCGTCCCGCCTGCCACGACTTGGATGTTAAGTGATTCGAAGGAGGGATTCAGTGGAGATCTTCTGCCAGAGGGGCTTGCCCGACATAAAGGGGGGTACTCACGGTTGGGTCCTCAGATGTTCCACGGGGCTCCGCCACCCCTACAACCCGTCCACTTGCCAACCGGTCACTTGTTGATGAGATGGTCATCTGCCGCTACTTGCAGCACTTCTTTCTGGCAGGCTTCCCCAAGGCCAACGTTCATCCTCAGGCAGCCTGGCCCCGCCTCCGCCTGACCCGACCACTAGCTCAGGTCCTTTCCTTTCTTCTCTCCCCTGCTCTCAAAAATACTGCTTCTCGGGAATGGGAGAACTTCCTGAGTTGCTGCTGTGCTCCCAGCAAACCCTGGGAGTCACTCCTCTTGCCCCGACCGGGGCTTCCGGCTCTCGCCTCAGCCGCTGTACTGATGCCCAGTTGCCTGCCTGAGGCTCTGGCTTTGGGGAAGCCGCAGCGGCAGCGACGTGCTGCACACCTCCTCTCTCCTCCTCTGGCTTCCCCCCTACCGCGGGGTTTGTCGGGGCTTTTAAACTTCCCATGGCAGCTGCAGCGGCTGCCGCGATTGGCTCAGCTGCTCCCCTTGTTGAGAACAGCTGTTTAAACAGCCGGCGTAGTGCCGGCTCGCGCGGCCGTAATGGCAGCCATGTCTCCTGCTGCAGTCCCAGCTCCGACGCCGCCGTCCTTCCCGGGGGTGAGTAGCCCAGCCCGTGGCTTTCTTGAGGGGGTGTTGTTGCCCCCCTGTCCTGCCTATCCTCCGCCTGTACCCGTGACGGCGGCCTGTCACCGTCACAATGCTGCTCAGAAAAATGGTACACAGACAGGTGGAAGGGGGCAACTTTGGGTGCCCTTTGTCTGGGAGACCCTGAGTCAAGCAGGGGAGGATCAAATGGCACACTTACATCCTTGCACAGGGGCCAAGCACCATAGCTGCACCTCCAGAAATGTTACATATCTCATCCAATGCACCAAATTCCCTCACTGGCAAATATGTAGGAGAGACCAAACAACAACTGTGTACCAGAGTGAATGCACACCAGAAATCTATCAAAGACAAGAATACCCAGTTACCTGTGGGGGCGCATTTCTGACAAGAAAACCACTCTCTCTCCTATCTCTCAGTTCTAATACTCAAAGGGAATTTACGAAACACTTTTCACAGATAAGCATATGAACTTCACTTCATAAATCTACTGGATACTAAAGTCATGGACTAAATATTGGATTTATGGCACAGTATGACCTGCCTAACATCTGACTCCCCAGGTATCTCTCCGCCATTTACCAGCTACATTCATTCCCCTTCCCCCCAACCTGTGTCTCACTCTCTGACTCCTCAATTTACTTTTTCACTGACTGACTTTCTTGCATGCAGACGAGCCTCTGACTTCTTTAGTATTCATTCTATCCAGGAAGAGCACATACCAACTGCAGATGCTTCCTCAGCCTGACAAAGGGTGTTTGTACCTGAAAGCTTGCAAAGAATATTTGCAAATATTTGAGTTAGTCTAATAAAAGATATCAGATTTACCCAAAGAACCTTGTCTGCCTATGTCCTTAGACTAACATGGCTACAATCCATAGCCTTAATGAAAACGTATTTTTTAAATGTACATTCAGCCCTTCCCTGTGACAATGTACTGCCTTGCATTTGTATAAATTGTCAAATCTGTGGGTCCGGATATCTGACAGGGACCCTACCTGTAGCATATTGAGTGATGACAGCAAGTAGAATCTTGCAGGAGCAACGTTGTACCTTGTAGTTTTGGTCCCATGAAATTCCCAGCATCTTACCAGGCGCAGTCTTCCTCAGTTGAGATGGGAGCAGGATTGAGACTCTGGTGTTAGAACAGGGGTGGGCAACTATTTTGGGCGGAGGGCCACTTACCAAGTTTTGGCAAGCTGTTGAGGGCCATGTGGGTAGCCCTGCCCCTTGATAGATGCTCCGCCCCCTGGTCGCCATCTTAGGACCAGAAGTCACACCCCCTAACCTCCAGTCTTTGCCACCAGAAGTCCCTCCCCATGCCCCCAGAAACACTCCTTTCACCAAGGCATTTTGCCATCTCAGGACCAGAAAAGTACCCAATTATATTTTAAAAATCGAACATTTACAACATTTATTAATTTGATTTCAAAAAATATTTTTGTCCGGATTTACATGGGTTTGTGTAGTGTACACAGAGGTGATTGCACATTAGCTTAATATGAAATCTTACTTTTGTATACTGTGGAGGGGTGGGGGGCACGGGGGCATGGGTATAGGTTTCTGGGGGGCTGTGGGTATGTGGGATGTGGGAAGGGTGTGGGTGTGTGGGGGGGTTTTGTGGAGGTGGATAGATGTCTGGGGTGTGGGAGCATGTGGGTGTGTGCGTGGGTATGGGGTTTGTGGGGAGTTGTGTGTGGGGAGAGGGTGCCTAGGGTGTGTGAGGGGGTGTGGGTGTGGTGGTCTGCATGTATGGGAGTGCGAGGGTGTGTGTGTGTGCATGTGTATGTTGGGGTGTGCTTGTGGAACTAGCCCTATAAACACACACACACACACACTCTCCCCCTCATTGCACACATACTCTCTGTGCCTCCCACGCTACAGACACAGTCTCTTTGTGCCTCCCTCACTATACACACACACACACACACACGCGCGCGCGCGCGCGCTGTGCCTCCCTCACTACACTCTCTCTCTCTCTCTCTCTCTCTCCCCCCCTCCCTCATTGCAATCACACACACACATAGACAAACACAGACACACACTCTCTCTCCCTCCCTCATTGCATGGACACACACACACACACACACACACACCCCCCTTCCATGGGAGCTCCTGGCCCTGGGGTACCGGCGCGGGCCCTGTGCTCCTGCAGTCTGCTGATGCAGCCGGGGGGCCACGTGGTGTTAGAGCTGTCAGCCGGCGTGCAGGGAACCTGTGAAAGTGGCAACAGGCACTTCTGGTTCGGGGGGTGCAGGCTGGCCTTGGGAGCCCTGGGATGGGGCTAGGGAAGTGGGACCTTGGAAGATTATCGAGTCCATCCCCTTGCCCCAGGGGCAGGAAGTCAGCAGGAATCATAGGATCCCAGCAAGAAATCTCCAAATGTCACTTGAAGGTGTTCAAGGTAGGTGCTTCAGCCACCTCTGGCCTGGATCACCCTTCTATCCTCAGGTGTGGATGCTTTACCCAAAAGTTTGGTGTCCTCGGCAAACTTGGCCAGTCCGCTTCTGACACCAATGTCTACATCACTGATGAAGATGTTAAATAGTATAGGCCCTAAGACAGAGCCTTGAGGGACCCCAATGGTCACAGCACACCATGACGATTGATTTCCATCAACCACCACCCTCTGGGTCCTAAACACAGAGCCAATTCCCCAGCCAGCGGATCGTGGTGAGACTGAGGCTGCAGTTGACCAGTTTTACCAACAGGTGATCATGGGATATCAGATCGAAGGCTTTTTTGAAGTCAAGATATATGACATCAATCTCTTCTCCCTTGTCCAGGAGATAGGTCACCTGGTCATAAAAGGAAATGAGATTGGTTAAGCAGGACATACCTGCAACAAACCCATGCAGGCTATCCCTCAGGATGTTGCTGTCAGACAGTCTGTTAAGAATGGCCTCTTTAATAATCTTTTCTAAGACCTTCCCCGCGATAGACGTCAGGCTGATGGGCCTGTAGTTTGCCAGATCTACTTTCCTTCCTTTCTTGAAGATAGGCACCACACTGGCCTTCTTCCAATCTTTGGACACTTCACCAGAGTGCCAGGAGTTCTCAAAGATCCGTGCCAGGGGCTGAGCTATGATGCTAGTCAGCTCCTTGAGTACCCGGGGGTGTAAACTGTCGGGGCCGGCTGACTTGAAGGTATCCAGTGTCTCAAGGTGTTCCTTCACAAGGTCAGCATTGATGGAGGGTAAGGGATCTCCCTCACCTGGGCCTCCCTGTCCAATAGTGGGCAGGGGGGTCTCATGGGATTGGTGAAAAACTGACGCAAAGTATCCATTTAGCAAGTTTGCTTTTTCCTGGGCATCGGTTGTCAGTTGTCCCATCTGGTTTAGCAGGGGTCCAATGTTGCCCTGCTTTTCCTCTGGCTCACCACATATCTACAAATGGACTTCATATTGTCCTTGATACTTGTAGCTAGTTGGCGTTCCATTGCAGCCTTGGCTTTCTTGGTTTGCTCTCTACAGGTCCAGACCAGTGCAGAGTATTCCTCCTTGGTGGTGGATCCAGTCCTCCATCCTTTGTAGGTCTTTCTTTTAAGATGCAGGAGATCCGCTAGTTCCCCAGAGATCCAAGGGGGCTGCTGTGCCCTTTTGCTGCCTTTCCTTCAAGACGGGATGGACTTTGCTTGCTCATCCAGGATTGCTCCCTTGAGGAGCAACCACTCATCCTGCACTACCCTCCCCTTTCGGTTGTGGCCCTTTAGGGCCTTACCGACAAGCCTCCTTAGCTTGTCAAAGTCAGCTTTCCTGAAGTCAAGGACTTCTGTATTACTGACTGACTTGCCAGCTTTACGGCGGATGGTGAAGGTGATCAGCTCATGGTCACTGTCACCCAGCTTCCCTTCAATTGTGAGGTTGCTGATTAGGTTGTCCCTGGTTATCAGTACCAGGTCAAGCAGCGCTTTACCTCTCGTTGGCCTGTAGACTTCCTGCGTCAAATAGAGCTCGTCCACGCATGAGAGAAAGCTTTGCAACTGTTCGGATTTGGCCGAGCGCCCTTCCCACGCGATGTGTGGGTAGTTGAAGTCTCCCATGACAACCATGCATCTGGAGTGTGCCGCCTCAGCCAACTCCCTGGCAAACTCCCTGGCGAGCTTGTGCCCATTGGTCCTCGTCCTCCCAAGGGGTGCCTTCCTGAAGAGTTCCTCCCCTAGGTCTTGGTGCTCACCCCGATGTACTTGTAGGGGGCTATCAAGTCTCCTCTCAGTCTTCTCTTACTCGGACTGAGCAGGCCCAGTTCCTGGAGTCTCTCCTCATAGGGCCTATCCTCCAGGCCCCTAATCATACGGGTGGCCCTTCTCGGTACCCTCTTGAGCTTATCCACATGCTTCCTGAAGTGCAGTGCTCAGAACTGGACACAGTGCTCCAGCTGTGGCCTCACCAACGCTGAGTAGAGAGGGAGAAGCACCTCCCCGGATCTATTGGCTGCACAACGGCTGATACACGCCAGAGTTCTATTTGCCCTGCTAGCGACTTCATTGCACTGTTGGTTCATGTTCATCTTCCAGTCGATTGTAACCCCCAGATCCTGTTCAGATGCTGTGCCAGCTAGTGTACCACTTCCCATCATGTAGGTATGGTGTAGGTTCTTGCTTCCCAGATGAAGAACCCAGCACTTTTCCCCGTTAAACCTCATCTGATTCTGTTCAGCCCATAGAACCAGTCTGTCAAGGTCATCCTGGATCTGTACCCTATCCTCTGATGTGCACAGCTTGGAATTATACATGAATTTAATCATTGAGCTTTCCACTCCCTCATCCAAGTAATTAATAAATATGTTAAAGAGCATGGATCCAGGCACCGATTCCTTGGGGACACAGAGACAGCCCGCCAGTATGAGGCCATCCCATCAATTACAACTCTCTGAGACAGGGCTCTAAGCCAGTTGTCTATCCATTTCACTGTAGGCTGGTCTAGGCTAGTACTCTCCAGTTTAATTGAGAGAATCTCTTGGGAAACAGAATCAAAGGCTTTACTGAAGTCTAAGTAAATTATATCAATCTCGTGTCCCTTGTCCAGCTGGTTAGTTACCTAGTCAGAAAAGGACGTCAGGTTAGTCAGGCATGATCTACCCTCAACAGAGCCATGCTGGTTGCTTCTCAATACTCCACCAGTTACGAGCTTGTAATTGATGGCCTCCTTAACAACTTTTTCAAAGATTTTTCCCAGGACTGAAGTCAGACTGACCTGTCTGTAGTTTGCAGGGTCATCCCTCTTGCCTTTCTTGAACATAGGCACTACATTGGCCCTCTTTCAGTTGTCTAGGACCACTCCCGAGTTCCATGACTCTTCAAACAGTTTCAACAGAGGCCCTGCTATAAGCTCAGCTAGTTCTTTCAGGACTCTCAGATGCAGGTTATCTGGCCCAGTAGACTTGAACCTGCCTGCCACTGCTACTATGCCTTGCTGAGCTCAGTTCTCTGCAGTGTGGATGGAGTGTTCAGGAGAAGTTGTGGAGTTTGCTCCCTACCCCTGCTCGCCCCTGGGGCAGCCAAAAACAGCAGCAGCAGTGGGCAGAGGTGGTAGGGGAAGGGATGGTGCTAGTAGGGGAGGGGATGGTGCTTCTGAGCCATGGAGAAGGAGGGAAGATTGTTACCTGATTGAGGAGCTTCTCCCAGTAGCAGGGGAGTTGGGAGCACTAGTGCAGGCACCCCTTCAGCTCTAGTCACTGCTCCCATGTACTTCTTTACAAAACCCTGGATTCACCCCTGCTTAGGTGCAAGAGAAAAAGTGGTCACCCTTAATATTATTACTCTGCTCTTATATAGCTCTTTGCATCAATCATTCAAAGTGCATTAATCATTCAAACTACCCATAGCAGTTGAGTAAGTTAGGAAATGAACCTAAGGCTGCCTCCCAACCTAGTGCCCTCTCCTCTCTACTATCCTTGGGTCTGTCTTGGTTAGGTAATATTCTGGTTTTTAATTTGTATATGTAAGATATATCAATGAGCTAATAATACATACCACACCTAAATATTGTTTAGATACTAAACAATACAAGACAGTTCTTGCCCAAGACATCTTATGTTTTCTGTTCCTATGGCTACACACAGACATTAGGAAGTATCAACATGGATCCGTTTGTGGATTCAGAGGCCCAATAAAATATGATATATTTCAATAGAGACAGATAGCCTTTGTTGCTTTACAAGTTATTCTATGCTGTGCTGAATTTGAGATTTGCAACTTGAAATGTGGTATTTTCCAGGATAAAGATCTATCTGGATAGAAACTTAACTGCATAAAATATCTATCCAAGTTTTAGAAAACTTATCTCCATAGTCTAATTTTCCTATCATTTTCTGATGGGAAATTTCCGTAATTTTAATATGTTTGTCCAAAATACCAGTGACTTCTTTTTCTTCTGAAGTAAAACTATATACATACCTTTACGTTTTAATGAGCTAACATTCCCTGCATATGACACATTGTGTGAAAAAACAAATTTGCTGACTGTCTCTAAATTCTCAGTGGTGTTTCTTTTTACATTGAAGACAGAAGCAATTCTAACTTGAAAATAAAAATTGCAGCTAGGTATACAATCATGTCAGCTTTTAATTTCTCTGTGTCTAAATGTAATGCTGGCTTCTGATTTCTTTGTACTGTCATCCATCTTTTTCCAGTGGCCTATCCTTTATAAAAGACTGATAGATAGATGTGAAAAATGCCACAATATATTTTGTGGCATTTTTCTTATTTCAATTGTTCCTGGATTTTGCAAAAGTCAATCTGACATGACATATTGAGTTTGGTGGCATAAATGACTGGTTATTGCTTGTAGTAGGAAACATGTCTAAAGTTTTATCTCTTTTTTACTT
This sequence comes from Alligator mississippiensis, assembly GCF_030867095.1. Lineage (NCBI taxonomy): Eukaryota > Metazoa > Chordata > Crocodylia > Alligatoridae > Alligator > Alligator mississippiensis. The sequence continues at coordinate 42,029,295 of NC_081836.1, read as the reverse complement.
AGAACTCATTTACCAAACTTAACCATAGGTTGTGAAGATTTAAATGTATTTACATTCTGTAATGTAAAAGGTCATTAGTGTTTCCTTTTATTGTAATCTCTTTCAAGAAATCCTTCTTTAGGAAATGCTCCATTTCATTTTGTTACATGAGGGAAGTAATATAGAATTTAAATTTTATCTGCAGAAATGATTTCCCTTCTCCCAATGTTTTAAGGTTGTTACATATATTTTTCTAAACTGACTTTTAGATACCTTGTTACCACTGTTAATAATATAGCATTTGCAATTTTAAATTTAGGGCTGGTACTCGAATCTAAGACAAGGCTCCCCCCATGTTGATTGGGGGAAGAAACCTCATCTTGGATTTGAGTAAATATAGTAAATCCCCTTGTGGATAAATTAAATTTTATTTGGAAATGAATTGAGTTAAATTGGTTTTAAACCATTTTAATCCTCAATAAGGGTGTTCATAAAGAGGTTTAGTTGAACTAACCACTTTAAATTCACATCTTTCCTGAGTATCCCCAGGTGCACAGTATATATCTAGAGTAGAACTCACTGGATGCATCATGTGCAATTACCTCAACACAATGAACTCTGGTACAGTTCACACCAGAGTAGGCTGCTCCTAGGTGCAGTGTTTACACATGTGGCCAGGATCACAGCAATTCAAAACAGGGCAAGCAGCTCTGGGCTGGCAGAGGGCCCAGAGGGTCAGCCCCAGGCTCCAGGTGGTGGCATCAGGGCTGGCTGGGGCACAGGGGTTCTACAGTGAGGGGCTAGCAACAGGCACAACATCCTCATGTCCCAGCCAGCCCCTGTCACCATCTACATGTGCATGTGGTGGTGTAAATTACTCCATCATAGGATGGTACTAATCCCAGACAGCACTATGATGCTTTACTACAGAGCCAATTAATTAACTCTGCAATAAAGCACACATGTAGATGCATCCACTGTTTTTTTCCCCAAAACAGTTTATAGTGGTGAGAAAGTGGAGGGGCAGTGGTGACGACAGTGTCTTCTGATTAGCCCAGGATGTGGGAAAGTAGACTTTAGTGCCCTCGTCTGTCTGAAGGAATTTGTACCTACATCTACCACCTACCCTCAGGGGATACTTTCAGCACTATGCTTTTGATGTTTTATACTCTTCCTCTCCTGTTAACAGTGTTGTACTTTATATAAAACGCATAAATACTCAACGGAGCAAACTGGAACCTTCATGAGTACTCTAGACACCAGGTTACAGAATCATTTTTTCATGTTCTCTTTGACTCAATCAATATTTGAGTATTCCAGGAAAACTGCAACAGCTTCACCAAGAAAGACTGAAGGGGCTTTGCCTTATATTACCCCTTGTTAGACACAAGGCATACTTTGGAAAATGCCAACTCTTAGTTCTCGCTCATTTTTTGCCTACAAAAAATAATATAGTGTTTTTTCTGTTGCAAAGAACTCAGGGCAGAATGGTTTTAACCTGATGGTTTCTTTTTGAAATTGCTGGGTTTATCTTGTGAATCATGTTTGCAAATCTAACAGTGCTAACAATTGTGTGGCATCTTGCAGCACCTTTGAAAGGATCTTAAGGCACCTTGGGGTGCTGCAACACCCTGGTCAAGAATCACTGATCTTATGGTCCTCTGATTGCTCTCTTGTTTTTATGTTAATCTGTTTTGTTTTTGTAATCCACTATGAGCCTCAGTTGGGAAGGGTGAGAAATAAATTGAATGAATAAATAAATAAATGAATAAATATGGAGGGAAAGAACACCCTTCCTATAATATGGGAGGCTAAAAAACCTTACTTTGTGTCAAGCAGAGAGTGGATTTAAACTTCAGTTTCCCACTTTCCTTTCTAAGCGTTCCCCAGCCAGATGAGTTCTACATAGTCACTGGACTTGATGTAGTTTTCCTCATCACCCTGTTTCCATAGTTGTGGGAAGACCTGCTTAGAGAGTGTCTGTGTGTGTGTGTTTGATGAGAAGGGAACATATTTATAATAAAAAATATAGATTCCTTGGAATAGTCATCAGAAAAATTGAAGTCCAGCTCAATAAAAGGAAAATGATTATAGAGGCTAGATCTGACCTTCAGTTTTATGACTGGCAGTTTAAATGCCATAGCTTGCTTTCCTCAAAGAAAAATCTCCCTGGGATCCCATGGCTTCTTCAAGACAAATTACATTATATTGTAAGCCAGAAAGTTCAGCTTCTAAGCCCCAGGGCTCACATGCCCTGGGGTCTGCACTAGATGGGCACCCAAGTGCAGTCTTCCCCCATGCACATGACCTAGATCAGCCTCCTACCTCCTGTCCCCCAGGCATGGCCCTGTACTCACCCTCAGCACTTGGTACTGCTGCAGTGCCCCACCCCCAGGGTGAAAGCAGGAAGCAGCAGCTGGAGGAGGGAAGGGGGAGCTTAGAGACTTCAGCTGGTGTTGCAGCCAGAGCAATGTGGAGCAGCAGTCGAGTGAGAGCCTGGAGAAGGGGCAGGCAAAATATGACCCGCGGTCCAGATTTGGCCTACCAGGCAATTCCATCTGGCCCACAGGGGCCCTTCTCTGTAAGGCCTGGCCCTGGGCTGCCCCTCTATAAGCCGGTGCCTCCGTGCAGGAGGTGTGGCTCTGGTTGCTAAGTAACCATGCCCTCCACCCCAGCCTGGCCTGACCCACCCCCAACCCCGAGGTAGGGGTGCTAGAGACAACCCCCTGCCTGTTCCCAGCCTCCCTGCCTGCGAGCCTGGGAATATGGGTAAGGGCCCCACCAGGCTGGGGCCAAGGACTCCCACTGAGGGAAAGGGGACAGGAGCATGGGGTGTGTTATGGGGCTGGGTCAGGCTGGCCCCACATGCTGCAGGACCACAGGGTGCACTATGGGGATGGGTGGGGCTGGCCCCACACGCTGCTACCACATGCATCTAGAAACTGGGTTGGGAGCACAGGGAGCTGCGCACTATGGAGGTGGGTGGGTCTGACCCTACTCACTGCCACCACCTGACCTGAGGATGGGGGCTGGGGTGGGAGCACAGAGAGCTGCGCACTATGGGGCTGGATGGGAAATGAGATGGATTGGTTCCTTTTCCCTACAGCAGGGCAGGGTACCAGTTCCTGGGGTAGGTAGAGAGATCAGATTCTAGATGTCTCCACTTAGCAGGTAGGAAGCATCCAGTGCAACTGCTTATTTCATAGGGTTACTAGTTTCCTAATAAAATAGAGTTGGAATTAGACTTGAGGGAAAGGTGCCATTGGCGATGTGTAGGGGGTACACGCAGGTGCACATGCACCCCCTGAGATTGGTGGTGCACCACCTGAGAGAAGTGCCGCTGATATTGCCAGTGGCGCCTGTAGGCGGTCGCTGCTTGCCACCTCCCTCCCCCTCACCGCCAACACCGCCAGCGGCATTTGTGGGCGGTCACCGACCAGCTCCCCACCCCCACCTCACCGCTGACACCTCCATGGCCGCCTGCGGGAGTTTCCTGCTCGCTGCTGCCACACCACCACTGCCTGCAGATGGTCGCTGCACCCCCCGCCTCCAGGGGCACATGTCATTCATGGAAGGTACCCACCCACTAGAGAAGTTGGGCAATAGGGTTTGAGACTCCTACTGTCTGACACAGAGAGGAAATAACTTCTTTCCCCAGCCTCTCAACCCTCACACAAGGGATGAGTGGTGTGGTACCAACCTGGCCAGGTGTAGAGGTAACAGTAGCCTTCAACTATGGGGAGACATTTAAAAACATGGTGGGAGTCATTGTTGGATATTTCCCAAATGAGTTAGTAAGATTGTAGTATAATTAAACTACATTCCTTGCATCTTGTCTTTAGTCCTGGACTTGCAGAAAGAGAAACTCCATCTGTTGTTTGAAAGAAAGCCAAATAATGCACATGTTGTCTTGAAGTAAGAGTGACAGGATGCAAGGACTGCTAAGAGATCTGACAGCTGAATTATCTTCTAGCAGCAAATGCTGAAGCATGGTAGATTCAAAGCTTCAATCAAAGCACTGTAATAATCAAGTCAATATTAAGCAAAAGATTGAATTATAAACAGAGGTAGCCCAAGCTGTTGAGTTTGTTAAGGATCTGAATTCAGCAAGTTTGGTATGAGCAGATCCAAGGTCATCTCTACCTATAATAAGAAGAAAGATATCTGCAGCATAGCCAGAGGCAAGCTAGGTCTTTGGTCTGTTGTAGGCCTGGAAGGAGAGTAGATTGCTTCCCATACATATGAGAGCATGAAGAGGGCTAGGGAACAGGTGGAGCCTTGGCTTTGTTGGCAGTACTCAAGTTAGAAGAGTTAGCTGGCTGGGTTGTGGGGCGTGAAATAACTGGTAAGGCTAGTAGCACATTAATTCCTTTCTCATCTCACTTCATGGAGCAAGACAGTAACCTTCTTGCAACTGTGTGAGCTGCATATGTTTGTGTACTTTGAGGCTCAGTCTAGCCTTAATATGGTAGGGCAGCAACTGATTTAAAGCTTCAAAAAAGAAATTGAAATCCAGAATTATTTGCTGTCCAATAAAATTAATTAATGTTGAAAGAGTTCCATCAGAGAAGTAAACCACATGGAGGACAGTACAAATTTGTCCATGTTAACACAGTACAAATCCATTTGCAGTCTGTTGACTTTAAAACAAGCATGAAATAATGATAGTAATTAGGCAAGACAGCAGATTTCATCACAGGCTTAGCAGAAACTAAGAAGATTGTATCTTACTAGACTCCATGATGTTGTGCTGTAAAACAGTATAAAGGCTGTGGGGGAATCTGACCTAAAATTAAGTTCTGGAATATCTTACAATAACTGTGGACAGCCTGAAATGATAGATCAGCAAAATAGATTATTAAAGAGCAAACAGACTGTAAACTATTTAATGTCATGCATATTGTTTCACTTAAACAATCACAGTCTAGAGATAAGAAAGCAAAACAGAATAATTCAGTGGGATACACTCCTATCAGGGACATTTAAAATACAGCAGTCTTTCTCCTTCCAGATTTCCAAAAGCACAGTGAAAAGGCAACATTTATTAAGGTGATCCAGACTTGGCTCTGAGAGAAAATAAACTGCATAAGAAATCCATGGAGGATTGTAATTCAGTTAGCCCCACTGAGTTATACTGGGGTAGAGTCCCCTACCTCTACTTTTTAGGTACAAATTGTAGGAGGATTGAAAGAAGACAAGGTTGGTGCAGTTGAAAACCTGACATCAATGAGGAAAGCATCATGCATAGTTCAACAGTGTACTCACAACCAAGTTGGCCAGTGATCAATTGGTGCAGGTGGTTGGATTCAGCTGCTGTAATAATCAACTTAACCTTGTCATGGGAAACCTCATAAAGAATTTTTAATGGCAACAAAACAAAAGAAACATCCAAATAGATACAAGAAACAGAAACAATTAGAAATTAGATAAGAAAAAAAATGTTACTCTAGATTTAAAAAAAATGGAAAAATAGTTCTTTGGAGGTTTGAATGGAGTTTTTGCTATTTCAGTAATTAAGTAAGTAGTGGCAGCTTAGTACTTCAGCTATTATGGATTATTTACAAATTTTAATAAGAACTATGTTCTATCACTGAATGCTTAATTAATTTCACTTGTTAGAATTCACACGTTTTAAAGATTGTTTTTAAAAGGTCATTAGTTGTACAGCTTGAATAACAGCGATTGTGCTGTTGGCTTTGTGAAATGAGAGATGATAAAGAGTACTGTCACAAAATCAATTACTCCAGTTTTCATAGGCTTTCTCATTGTTTTTACTGAGTGCATTACTATTAGAAAAATTTTTATCAGACTTTCTTTGTGATTCTACCACAAAACATGACATTAGAAAGTATTGCATTGTTGGATGTATGAGTCTCCGCGAAGCATTTTAAAGCTGTCAAGTAACAAGGTTTTTCTTTTTTTTTCTTCTCCCTAACTGCCCAGCCCTATATGTTCAACCTAAAATCTAAAAGTCAAGTGGAATTATTGTAAACCTTCCAGAGTCCTCAGGCTTTAGACTTTAGGTCTGGGCATAAGGATCCACTCAAGAGGAATAATATCAGAATTCAAGCTCGTGTTAACAACTCTGCTGGTGATTATGTATAATCCAGACAGTTCCCTCATGTGCAGTGCTAATAGGCATTGAAAGCAATACACTTCTTTTGAGTTACCAAAATCAGCAGACTGATTTTTTTTTTCAAGAAGAACAAAACCTTTTGAGCAAAAGGTCAGCATTTTTATGTTGCTTCTTTTGGAACAGAAGTATATTTTAGGCACTGTTTTATGTGTTTGATGTGTCATTGTAATATAATACAAAGCATAGGAATTACTTAAATTTTCCCATTAATATGGTAGTATAAGTATTGATCTGCCCAAATTGAAATATTGTATTGTATCCACACTAACCATCTTTTGGGTACACAAGCTGTCTAAACCACTGTTAAGAGTTGTACTGCATTCTTTGTACCTATCCCATAATTCCCAGCACAGTTGTTAGCACTAGTTTTGGGGAGATTTTAAAATACTCAATTTATGTTGCTAAAACTTTAACCAAGTCTTCAGTAGGAACTATAATTTTGTACTTGAAATTATCTGTAATTTTTCCAGTTTGTCCAAGTCTGTTTTGGTAAGACCAATTTATTGTAAAATGCTAATTATAAATTAACATAGTAAGAAAGCAGATGTAATGCATGTTTCTACTTGAGCTGCACTATAAATTGTATGGTTCCTAAAACCTTACCTATCTCTAGTAAAAGATTTAACAGAAGCAAAACATTGTAGTTTGAACTTTAAGATTGTGAAGCCAACGCCTCAAGGTAGCAGAAAGTAAAATTCTCTAACACAAATAAGCCCTAAGGGCAATTTGTGTATCTATTAGAAAGCACTGAAATGTAAAATAACAAAAATAATTAATAAAAATATTACATGTAATTAGAGTGCTTTCTTTTCATTGTAAAATTAAATTTGAACACTCCCAAAAGCATATAGAGGATAATACTAGAGTGGTTAGTTCCACCTGATGAAGTATCCATTGTATAGAAATTACAGGGCCAGAGGTGTTTAATCATTTGGAGAATATTATTTAGGTCCTAAAATATGCAATTATGTTTAGTGGAAAACTTAAAAATAATCTCTTTAGGGATATACATACTGAACAATAAACACATGAAGCCGATGGTGGTGCTTCATAGAGCTTCCATCTTTTCTAAGTGCAGCAGTTTTATACAGTAGGAAATGATCTGATTATTCTTAATTGATTTATAATGAAATTTCACAGTGGCCATTGCTACAAAGTGAAACCAGTTTTGTTTTGAGGCCCAAATATGGTTAGCAGCATAGTCACTTGAACCATTTTGCTCCCACTTCATTTTCATTGCTGTAGCAAATAGTTGTGATTTATGATGGAATTTTAATCGGCCTGTTGTTCCTAATGCTGTGAGCTATCATTTTAAAATACTCATCTCCCCTTTTTTGATGCGACTATCTTTCTACAATATAATTTTTAATCCCAGTTAGTGGTTGTTTTATTTTAATGCTAGTAGATCAACCAGAGAATTGACTTTAGCAGTTTCCTTTATAGATAATATTCATTTTCCAGGGCACATCTACATGAGACACTGTGCAGAAATTCATTACTACTGCGCAGTAGCATCACTGGGCACAAACCGTGACGCTAGCACTTGGTTATGCAAGTACTAAATGACTGTGTAGCAACAAATGCACAGTGAGGAGCTTATGTGACATTTTTAACTTTTACCTATTGATAGACTGCGAAAACTGTAGTGTGAAATTGGATATTTTGGGGCAGATTTTCCAGTCCACTAAGTTTCAGATTCTGTCCTAGGTGAGCTTGAATTCATGATGGCGCTTGCTAGTTCTGAGGCAGATTACTACTATACATTTTCTGTTTCCTCATATTTAAATACAATAAGCTTAAAAATCATATTAATCTTAACGGAGTATTTGCTTTAAAATGTATGTTCTGACAAAGTGCCTGTTTAGAGATGGTGCTGTGGGATTCCATGTTTTGTTTCAGTGATTTTGGTATTGTGTTCTTATATTACAAGTTTAAAGTATTTTTTGTTGCTGCTGTTGTCAGGCTTAAAGTCTCAACCTGAAATCTGGAAGTCAAGTTGTATTCCTCACTTGTGCATCATCACCTCTTTCAAAATGCATATAAACCCTATTCCACCCACAGAAAAGTGTTAGTTAAATCACAAGCTGTATAACCAAATGTTGGCCTGTCTTTGGTTATGCATAACAAGTTGTGTGATTACCAAGACACATGCACATTCCTTAGTTATGCAGTGCTACTCCTCTTCTGGCAATTAGAATTTAAATATTTTGCTGATGCCCAAGCCAAAATAAAATACAGTGCCTCTGTCACTGTATGGACGGTGCCCTGAAAATGCCAGTAAAATGGAACAAGAGTTCATGTAACAGCAAAGTACACACTTTTGGTTTTAACCATTTTTTAGTCAAGTCAGCAGATTTTAGTAGCAAAGAGCAAATCTGTTGAGTTATCCATTTTAATGTTCACAGTTTTCAAATCACAGTCATGATTCAAATTACACTTAGAGCCATGTCTGGATGCAGTATAAATGTCATGTTCTGCTGAAGTGATTTTATAAGATTTGGTGGGGTTGGTTCTGTTAGAGGCACTCACTGAGAACTAAATATATAAAAATGATAATGAGGAGCATAAGAGGGTGTTGTATATGAGAATACATTCATTAAAAAAATTAGAAAATTGTCAAGGTTACCTTCAAAATGTTAATATAAAATGTAAAAGGATTTTACTTAGTCAGATCTTAAAAAGTTAATAAAAAATAAATATTGCTGCACTTCAGTCAGTGGTACAATCTCTCAAGAGGGGATAATGTATATGTAGAAAATGCCAGTATGAATAATGAACAACAAAGCTACTTACTGAAGCATTCCTGAACTAGATTTGCAAAGATATGGATATTACTGCAGTTCCGTGTGTAGATAGAAGTGAAAGGATTTCTTAAAAAATGATCTTGGAGACCTTTGACACAAAAAGCTGCCTGTTTAGTGGAAAGTCTATCCACAGAAGGATTGTTACATCTGTATACATAATGATATATATATCCATGGCTCACCAATTTTTTCAGCAGCAAATGTAATAGCCAACTTTTCTTTTTGCCTGCTCTAATCAAATCTGTAGGCATTCAATACTACACCTTACTGCAGTTTTAGCAATCTTGTGCAAGTGTATTCATGGTATTGACTTTGAAAGTGAACTGAGAACTCAAAAGTAGGGAGGAGAAAAACATTTAATGGATCTGTGAGATATAGCTTTTAATTTCTGGAAATAAATCTAATTTAACACCATCGTGTATGTATACTGGTATGGCCCATATCTAATGCATTTTACATAATCTGGCCAGTGTATTGCTTATGTCTTATATTGTGTCTGCTTTAGGAGTAACTTGTCCTGAGCCATTTTTGCCATAACAAGCATATGGTTTTCATTGAGAAACCAGGTTTTGAATTTTTTAAAATAATTTTCTACAAAACTATTGCTTCGCTTCTTCCCAGTTACAGAATTTGCCCAAAATAGTCTGGTTTGGAAAATGGGTAGTATTCCCTGTCCAATGTTCCACGAATCCTCAAGGATTTTGATATGGATGTTCTGTCTCATTGATAAATCACTGATAGATTCCTATCTTAGGTGAAATAGTAGCACTTGTTTCTAAGCCTGATTAATCACAAAATAGAGGACATGATAAATGTGACTTTGATTCACCAAAAATCAGCTTTAGCGTATAAGATAATAATTATATTACAGTGATATGCATTTGATTGGCCATGTTGGACTGACTGCACATGGTCTTATCTTATCTTGGAACTAAGCAAAGCTGGACCTGGCTAGCACTTGGATAGATACAAGTAAAGGAGTTGAGATTTGGTCAATACTGGTTTAAAGAAACTGAATGGGCAACAAGACTTCATTCACCCCAGCCATCACTCTGAACTGGGAATTAAAGGGGAAAAGTATAAGTTTGTGATCATTGGGATAAATTATTTGGCATCCTCATTGTTAAGATACCTAGTTCCTAGCAAGAGTAACATTAGTTCATTTATAGTCTGTATATTTTCCAGAAAATACTGATAACCAAGGGGGCAGAATGTAGTTGAGCATGTGCAGCCTATTTCCACTGAAATCACCAATATTTAAAATGTTGCCAGTTCACGTGCAGGTGTGCCTGTTTCACCTGATGCTATTTTGTGATTTACGTCTTCCTAATACAGAGTTCTTGGTAGCATTGACCGTCACACAATGAGCAGCATGATTTTTATTCTACATTTTTGCTTTCCTCTTCCTACAGCAGTTATTGACTCTGGAGTTGCAGCCAAAAGTTCCTGGGGCAGTGGATAATGAGATAGCATCATTGTCCTTGTTTATAATTTGCAATATATGTGGTGCCAATAATCCTCTCTGTTGCTATGTCTGATTAATAATCAGATTTTAAAAACCTAAATGCTGCAAAGCAGCAGGCAATGAGAAATGCTGTTGTTAATGTGTAATGTCAAATAGATTAATGTCTGAAGGAGCAAATTTTGAACCGCTATGACATTTATTTTTTTTTAAGTTATAAAAGTATCCATGATTGCTCGTGTAGGCAGTGACAATATTTATCTAACACATCCTGAAGCAACGTGGCTAGTGGCCAGATTTATACCTGAATGCATCCTTCTTAGTGGCAGCTCATGTTGTCATGCTGGCTGTAGTACTGAATAAGAACTAGCTGAGCATGTAGCAATCCATAACAGTAAATAAGCACCATGAGTTTGCTAAAGAGGAGCTTAATTTAAACAAACAAGCTGGGAAGAGTATTTGCTTAAATACATGGCTTTTTTTTAAGAGATGAGCAAGTGAACAACTCTAAGGAAGCTAATTTGTTGCCATGTTGCTTCATAGTGTATATGAGTATTTACCTTTAAATCGAATTTTGTTATTAAAATGCTGCTGAAAACTGAAGTAAAAGTGGATTAGATAAATGTTGATGACCATTGTAAGGCAATGAAAAAATTGTACACCAAAAATGTACTTTTCAACCAAAGCAGACAAGGTTCCTTGGGTGAATTTGATATCTTTTATTAGACCAACCCAAATGGTTGGAGAATAGTTATTAAGCAAGCTTTCGGGTTCAAAAACCCTTCGTCAGGCTAAGGAAGTTTCAGCAGTTGGTGTGTGCTCTTCCAGGATGGAATGAAAAATCCAGGAAGAGCACACACCAACTGCTGCAGCTTCCTTAGCCTGACGAAGGGTTTTTGAACCCGAAAGCTTGCTTAATAACTATTCTCCAACCATTTGGGTTGGTCTAATAAAAGATATCAAATTCACCCAAGGAACCTTGTCTGCCTATATCCTTTGACCAACATGGCTACAACCTAAACCCTTTTCAACCAACACATTTTTTTAAATTTTAAAGTCAATATAAATGTGGGCCTTTTAATAATTTACTAGTGACTATAATTAACAAGTTTAGTATGTTTTTTCAAACTGGTACAATCCCGGTCTTGTGAAACCTCACTGTCAGATTAACTGGATTCAAGGGGAGGGGGGAGAGTGGCTATTTTAAATAAGAATTAGACCATGAGTCCTTCCAAAAGGACCATTCTATACTTTTATCAAGTGCAGAATATAGTGACCTATGTGTGTTATTTAATGATGTGTGTTGACATTAGCATAGTTTACTAGGTCTCCCTATATTGCACAGGCTTTCTATATGCTTCGATTTATAATTGAAAGTGCTGTTTTAAATCTCTAAAGGCGTATATAGATTAAATGGGGGCCCTAAATTGAAGTGCTGGGTTTTTAAAAACACCACTTCAATTTAGGGCCAGTTAAACCCCCTTGTTGTGCACACACCCGACGTACCTGCCTCCAGTGGCGGAGAGGGACGGGCAAACTGCCAGAGGGTGGAGCAGTCCCTGGGCTGAGGGGAGGGGGGGCTGGTGCTTCCCTCTGCGACAGTGGTGGGACCCTCCCCCATAAGGGGGAACCCTCCCACAGTTACCCAGCTCAAGCGGTCCTGGGGGGCACCGCAGCCGCGGAAGGAAGCACTGGGCTTTGGGGCGGGTGGGGGGGGAGGGGAAGATCAGGCTCACCACTTTTTTTTTTCCCTGTCTTGGGCAGGGCCTGCCTTCCTTGGCTACTGCCAGGCTGTCTGCAGGGCTTCCTGCAGAGGCCCTGAGCTGCACGGAGCCTTGTGCTTCCCTCCATGGCTGGTAGGGCAGCAAACTAAAACTCAGAGGAGGAGTTTTAGTTTGCTGCGCCCCAAGGTGCATTACACTGCTGAATTTGCTACAGCAGCTATAATTAATGCTCAGTACACCGCTAAGTTGTGAAAACACCAACACCATTAAAGTGGTACAAAAGCACGTAGCCCACTTTAAAGTGTCATGCACACATGCCCCTTGTTTCGTCTATACGCGGCCTAAAGCCCTGCAGTTCAATGCCAAAAAAACCCACATTTTTCTTTGTAGACCAACTGAGATCAAATCTTTCAGAATTAGAGGAAGGATGTCACTGATGTGCCTCACTGATGGACAGTCCCAATCTGCTGGAGCTATATCTTTCTAGCTTTTGCATGTGAAATGCATGAAAGAAGTTGCATCTTAGAGGTGGAGGTGGAGGCAATGGAGTAAACAGCTGCTTTCCACCACAGTGAGTAGATGAAAAAGTTTGTAAGCATGAGAGAAAGATATTAAAAAGGAATGATTTCAGAGGGCAGAGAACATAAAAATAATCTCAGGGGCCAGTGAAACAATGGAGTTTCACTGGCAAGTGGGTACCACCCACATAGGTCTTTTTTAGGACTTTTCATATCCTTTTATTTTAATATTCTGCAAACTCTGGGCTCAGACAGTAAGGCTGTGCAAAGCTTCGGATCGCAATTTGGATTCAGAGATGATTCAGATGATTCGGAGGCCGAATCTACGAATTTGAATTGAATCGCTAGAAGCTTTAGGCTTTCCAAATTAATTCAGAAAAGATTCAAAGATTTGGCTGTAGGGTATAATGGGGAATCAATGAAATATCTATAACTTTGTTGTTTTTCGGCTCATCCAGATGAAACTTGCAGGGGTGGTGCTGAGCCATCGTTTACAGTGGTGGACCGGTTGAGGCTGTAGGGAAGGAAGAGGCCTCACAGCAGCACACTACCATGTTGTGCAGAGGCCCCAGTGCCAGGAAGGGTGCACCTGAACACACAGTCCCACAAGCACCCATGTCCTGAGTTTTACCTGCCTGTGGTCAGAGGTGCAGGGACCCAGAACCCAGACTCCCCCTGCACCTATCTCTTTGACAGCTGGCAGGCTTTGTGACCGCACCAGGCCCTAGCAGGCCTGCAGTTTTCACCTCCCTGTGCCTTAACACACACAGTGTCACCTGTGTCATGAGTTTTGCTTGTCAGTAGTTTGAGGTGCAGTTTCCCAGAAACCCCTGCACCTATCTCCTTGAAATTTGGCAGGCTTTGTGGCCTCAGCAAGAGCTACCATCCCAGCAGTTTTCACCCCTCTGTGGCTTAACACACACACATGACATGAGTTTTGCTTTCAGGACTTCGATGTGCAGTTTCCCAGAAACCCCTGCACCTATCACCTTGAAACTTGGCAGGCTTCATGACCTCAGCAGCAGCTACTACCCCTGCATGTGTCATCCAAATCAGCCAAATAACAAAATTATAGCTATTTTATTGATTCTCCATTATACCTATGGCCAAATCTCCGAATCAGCTCCAAATCTTTTCCGAATTGATTTTGCCGAATCGAATTGGAAAAACAATTCAGATCTCCTAAATGAATCGGCTAAATCGAATAGTTGCCTATTCGCACAGGCCTACCAGACAGGTGGGAATTAGGGATGGCCCCGTACCACATCAAGACAGCTGGTAAGCCTAAAACCCTGCTGTGCAGCTGCCATCATTCAATTAAAGCATGCTGGAAACTGATTTTCCTTTTCTCACACCATTCATTACTTGAACATGTGTAAGAGTTACTATTTATGATGTGATTAACATAAATATAACATTTAACAAGGACCTAAGTCTCATTACTAGGGATCCTATTTTTCTCGTTTAAAAATACGAATTTCTCTGATAAAAATCCCAAATTCTTTGATTAAAACCCCCCAAATCTGCGTTTTTCCATGATTAAAATTAAATGCCAATATATATATATATATATATATATATTAGTTGAACATGAAGTGTTATTGATATATTTACAATTTTAAATCAGTTTGGGAGCTTATCAGTGCCTCATTCATTTTAGAAAAATAAATTCTAAATATCTATATATTTTGGCATTTGATTTTAGCTTTTTATCATGGAAAATCAGAGCTCCTCCTGCCCTCTTTGCACACCAGGACATGGGTCCAGCTGTGGCCATCTTTCCTGCTGCTTTGTGGTGCTGAGCAGCCTTGGTATGCCAGTGCCCTGCCCTTGCTGGTGCCTCTCACTTTCAACCCACACCCCCCAGCCCTGCTGGTGCCCCTTACTCCCAGCTCACAGCCTCCTGGCCCTGCCAGTGCCCCTCACTCCTGACTCACTATCCCATGCCCCCAGGAAACAGCCCCTCAGCATAGGGAGGAGAGGGTGTGGGCACAGGCAATGTGCCAAGGGGTGGGAGGGCAGATGCCCTCCTAGATTTATGCACCCACGGAGGAGCAAGTTGCTGCAGCTGAGTTGTACCAACTCTGGGCAGGAACCGCCTCCGTGGCTCAGTAGGCAGGACCCAGAATGGGAGGGAGCACCATACCACCATGGCAAGAAGCAGTGGCAGCTGCCTGGAGTTGTGCCCCTGCTGGTGCTGTGTGGGCAGGGGGTGCCTCACAATGGCGACCATGGCAGCGCGACGATCTTTCCTGTGCTAGGTTTCTTGCTGGTGATCGTTTAGCCAGGTTCCAGCCCTGCACCCCGTGCCTTGCTGTGGGCACAGAAATCTCAGAAGGCATATGCCCCCCTTACTGCATCACCTGTGCCCCCCCCCCCCCCACCAGCCCCAATAGATATACCTGGAGGGAGCTGCTCTCCACCACAGCCTGGCTACCACATGCATGCATGTCCCTGCTGAAACTTCGCCAAACTGCAAGAGGAAAATCAGTGATTTTTCCCCTTTGAAGGAGAAAATCTGTATTTTTCTCCATTAAAATAGAAAATCCATCTTTTTCCGCATTTTTCCACAGCAAACAGAAAAACCAGATCCCTACTCATGGCATTCCGTTCGTGTTGCTACATCTTTACTTCGCCTTCCACTAAAACATTATAGCTGCCTACACACATGCTTGGTGATGGGGAGGAGCATCTTAATTAGAGTGGTTCCTGGACAGCTGCTCTAATTAAAACAGCACACCGTCACATGTATTAAGCCCCTGCTCATTTAAAAATGGCCACAGGATGCTCAACGAGGTTTAGATAAAGTGCCCCTGCAGCCATTTAAAAACACACAGGGGCTTAATACATGTGACAGTGAGGTGATGTAGCGAGGTGATGCTGGAGCTTTCTAATTAGAAAACAGTTCTAATTAAAATGTGAATGAGCACTTTTATAGGCAGCCTGTATTATAATATCAAGACAGCTTTCATTTGTAGAGAGCAACTCTCAAGTTGAGAACACAGTCAAGGAATTCTGAAACTAATTCATACTTCAATTTTAAATATATTCAATATTTTATGGCAATTCTGTGCTGAAGTATTTCACTATCCAAGATAAATATAATTCAAACCATGTTTCCTGCCAGTGTAATACTCTTGACCTTTTTCTGTAATCTAAACAGATTCTTCTAATGTAGCCCTAGTAACACATCTAACTTTGGCACAGTTTCAGATCTGAAGCACCTTAGAGAACATGCCTGTAGTGTTGCTTACTCTGTTCACGAAGAGTGGCATGTCATTCAGCCTCTGTGTAGTACTGAAGATTATCTTTGTATTATAAAATGTTGCAGTTGATATTAAATTCTGCCATAAAGCAGAAAGAAGCTTCACTTTCAAGCAGGATGACTCTTAAACTAGATTAGCATCTAAATAAGGACAATAAGATTTAGTTCTGCAGAGTTAATTGCTATGAATCGTTCAACAATCCTCACAAATAGATAGATAAATCATGGGTATTTATTAATATATTCCCATCAAGTAGATTCTGTCAAGCTGCTTTTTATGCAAAGTTACCTTTACAGGGCTCATGAGGGGAATAATTTAGTGCATACAGTGCTTGTATTGAATCCATCCAGCAAAAATTGGGAGCATGGAGAGCTTATCAGCTTTTACACTTCCCTTTTGAGTAAAGTAGAAATACTCTTTCAGTCCCGTATCAGAAAATAAAGAAGGTAAATTTGAGCATAATTAACATTTTATATATAGATTTATTGGCATAATGCAGACAATGTGTGTCATACTACTATTTACAGGTATAATTGTAATATTCTACAGATTGCTTTTAATTGAGTGTCATGGGTGCAAAAATAAAGCAAGATCAAAATAACGGTCTAAATTGAGCATTCACAATGTAGGCCCATTTTCATTTTAAGCATATACATTTGTGAAGCCCTGAAATGAACTTGGGGATAAAGGGAAGGTAAGGAATGATATGCAGTATTAGAGCAGACTTCCTACAGTGCTCCTCAAGTACCAGTTTAAAACTATTTATAGTACAACCTCATTATAAAAAACCCTGTTTATAACAACTGACTGCTTTTAACAGTCCCAACAGCAGGAAGCGATTTTTTTATTATTATGATGCCACATATTGACTAACCCTATTATTGCAAACACCTTCTTTTAATGAACTTTTCTTTTGGTTCCATGGGGGTTCATTATAAATGATGTTGTACTGTATTAACTATGCAGTTTTTGTTCTCGTTCCAGTATTTCCTCTTACATTCTGTTCCTGCTTCCTCTTTTTCAATTCAGTGACTCTGCCCTATGTGAAAGAGAAAATGGCAGTTTGTCTATTCTGAAAATAAGCAGCAATATATCCACCAAGGTTCTTTCCTCTTGATTTATTTGCTGTGTATACTTTGGGTAGGTAACAGCTTAAACAAGCCTGCCTATCAGTTTGTACCATGTATAGATCTTGCCTCCTGATACATTTTACTCTGTCTGAAGAAAACTAAAGCCAATGCTGGATTTCAATAAGTTATTTAAATAGCATGATTAAATGCCTTTTGTATATGTGTCTGTTAGTTAGGATCACAGGCACTGTAATGCAGGTTTTTCATAGTTTTTTTTCCCAGTAATAAAAAGGATTTTAGTGCTGGAAGACAGATCATTTTTGGGAGATGAATAGTTGTCATTCTCAGCAACATTTGTTGCTTCCTTTTTATTCTGCTCTCCTACGCAGACAAATGAACACAGCAGTATCCCTGCCTCTGGCAAGAAATATGTTTTCTAAACTATGCAAATTCTCTCTAACATGCTTAACTTCTAGCAGCCTAAGAAGAGGTTAAAATTTTTCTCAAAAATAGAATGTGCAACCAGTTTAAGTTTTGGGTCATTACAGCAGTGATCCTGTTTCCTTGGTAACAAGCAATTGACATGCACTCTTCTGTTTTAAACTGAACACTTTAGACAGTTAGGCATTCCAGTGTTGCAGCAGGTGTCTCTGGGATTCGAATAGCAAACAATAGGCTCCATAGCAATAGGGGAAGGTATTTTTGGGGGTGGGTAAAATAGGGGAAAATATAATGATAAGGTGGTTGTCAAATAACTCAAGCATTACTTGAAAAAAATTTGTGTGTTTCAATCTTATATTTATCTAAAACGTGACTTTCATTTCATCTTTGCCGTTATATTGCTGCTGTCCTGTGTGTGATGTAGTAAGGAACTCTAACAGTGAGTACCACCCTCTCCACATCCTTTTCCACTCCGGGGCTCCCCCACGCTTGCAGCACCCTCGCCTGCTGAATGCTATGCATTTCTGAAAACCTGGAGCAAGACATCCCATTCAGGAAACACAATAGAAGAGACTGAAAAGTGTGTCATGCTATCAGTTGCCATCACCATTTTCTTTCTTTTTAATATTTCCTTGGTCCTTCTTTTTACTGAAGCTGTTTCTCATTTCTTTCTTGCTCCATTATTTTGCTTTCTTATTTCCTCTCTTCCTAGGCCTCTCTCTCTTCTCACCTCTGAACTCCTTTTTTGACATTACTATTCCTGTGCTTGATTGTCTCACGTTATCTTCTTCTGTCCTTATCTCACCCTTCTCTTTATCAACTCCAGCCTCTGCATAACTGGCGGAGTCGGCTCCCTTAGCAAACCCTGCAGGCGGTTCCAAGAGTGGGGGGGGAGCGCGCGTGGTTGGCAGGGTGGAAGGGGCAAGTGCAGCAAGTTCCTGGCATGGGGCTGCTTTTGCTGCTGAGGTGCAGACTCCACAGGGTGGAGGGGTGATTCTGGTGCCCCCTCTAACTTAGTGCCCGGGGTTCATGCCCCTCTTACCCACCCCTAGTTGTGTTACTGAATTCCAGAGCATGTACGAAAGAATAATTCATAGACAGTTTGGGGTATCTTGTTAATAAAGGGTGGGTTTATCTCTGGTGCTGACTAAGCTCATGCCCATTACTAGCTCTAATATCAGTTATGATGACGATGAGCTATTATTACTGATGAGGTGCTGACTTAAGTTGCTCAATTTTTATTTAAAAATATGCTACATAGGCCACATTTCTAATTTGTTGTAGGTGAAGTCAATGGGCACATCCACACTTGCAAGCACGTACACTTGCAGCAGCTCAAATAGAAGCAGTGCAAATGAGCCGAGGCTTTGCCTCAGCACACGTGCCCAGACATGCACTATGCTGTGGTGCAAGTTGTACCACTTGGGGCAAAATAATCCTGCCTGGCTCCTTCCAGATCTGTAGCCAGGGGGAGCTAGAGCCTGGGGCCAG
This sequence comes from Alligator mississippiensis, assembly GCF_030867095.1. Classification (NCBI taxonomy): domain Eukaryota; kingdom Metazoa; phylum Chordata; order Crocodylia; family Alligatoridae; genus Alligator; species Alligator mississippiensis. The sequence continues at coordinate 42,010,404 of NC_081836.1, read as the reverse complement.
CACCTGTGCTGTCCCCATCAGTACAAAAAGCTGCCCTGGCAAGTAGCTCAGGGCTACTTGCTCTCAGGAGCTTCTGGGGCGTAGCCAACTGGTGCTCGGGGACACTACCCCTTGTGCCAGCTGGACTGCTGAAGCAGCCCTGAGAGTTCCCTGCACCCTCTACCCACTGCAGCAGTCTGGCAGTGGAGGCTGCTGTATGGCTTTGACCTGCTGTGCACATCAGGGGGCATCGGGGACTGGCCCCGGCTGCCTGGCACCTGCACTACCACTGCCCCATTGTGCGAGTGCAGCCCGGTCGGCAGGGTGCTGTGCGGCTCAATGCGCTGTCAAGAGGTTGGGGCCACTGCTGGGCTGCACCCCCACAGTGGGGCAATGGCAGTTCAGGTGCCAGGCAGCCGGGGCTGGTCCCTGCTGCCCCGTGCTGTGCAGGGGGGCTCTGCCATGAGGCCCCAATGACCCCAACGGCAGCTGCTACTGCTGGTGAATGGGGGCTTCTTTTTTTTTTTTGCTGAGATGCTGGGGCCGGGTGGGGCAGTGGTGGGAAGGTTCGGGGGGCAGACGGGGGATGAGGCCGGGTGGGGCAGCTATCCAGGGGAGCTCGGGGAGCAGGCAGGGGATGGGGCCGGTGGGGGTCCTCCCATCGTCCCTCCCCCCCTCCTCCTGGCCCCCCACGTCCTACTTATCGGCACAGAGCCTGGGTCCATCTCCCCACAGCTGGCACGCTGCCTGCCCTGCACACATGGGCAAGCAGCTTGCTTTAGCACCAGGGTGAGGGCCAGCCATAGAGATGCTCTGGCTGGCTACCAGAGCATCTCTGTGGAGGACCCAAGCCTCCAGTTGCTTCAGAGCATGGTCCTGGACTGTGCCCTCCCCCGCTTTTTTCCCCCAGGGTATTTTTTGACCCCTGGATATCCAGGGGTCTAATTTTGCCGCCGTGCTGCAAATTTGCGGTGCAGGAAATGTTTTTGTGTTCCCACAGGTGCCTCTTGCAGCATCTCAAAGGGCTTTGAGATATTGCAAGAGGCACGTGCACACTCGTCTGGATGCGCCCAATGAGGTTGTGACAGTTGACACCATTTAGAGGATATTGCTGTGAACTTGTTTAAAAACAGCAGAAAAAGAAATTGAAAGGAGCTGCAGGTTCCATCAGAAGGGCAACCTTTAATTGAAAGGTCTTTGAAATTTCATGTTTGTTTATCATGTTTGCCTTCTCATACACCCTCCAAAACTCAGCACTTGGGTGCTGAATTAAAATCTAGGTTTAACACTGGGTTGAAACATCCCAGCTCTGGAAATCCTCATTCTCTCTATATTACCAGTCATTTCAAATATATATAATTTGTGTATCAATGAACTGAATGTTTAGTCTTCAGTGAGCATTTCCTTCCAATTAATGTGCTCATCTTTTCTACACAAGGATGAATTGTATGTCAGATTTAGAATAGTTTGTAACTGTAGAATTAAATGTTTCAGTCGGGATCACACAACAGGGTTTGACCTACCATCCGTTAAAGTTAATTGGAAAACTACAAGCCCCTCTCCTCCCCACATCCCACCAGCATTAAGTGTCCCTGTTCCTCAGGAATTCTAGGAGGGGTAGTCAAAGATGGGGAAGGCACTGCATGACCTGTTGGGCTTCTCACTGGGCTCAGCGTCTCTTCACCCAAGTGAGGATATAAACTTGTCCCTCCAGCCAGCCCCCTTCTCATCCTTGGATCATTTAATTAATTGATACTTACTGTAATTAATCACTTACAGTATGTAATTTAAAAATAATAATTTCTTGCACTGAATGAATACACAAGTAGAAGTTTGCAAAGGTTATTTATAGACAAATTTGCAATAAATGTTATTTTGGCTCTTAGACATTTTTCCCGAGCATCTTCTATATTAGAATTTGTAGAACAAACATTAGCCAACTAATTGAGAATAATTTTAACACTGCTTAAGAATAGTATTTGTCTAACATAAGATGTAATTGGCATCAGTTCCCAACCTTGCCTTATTGCAGATAAGATGTCAAATTTAGTTTGAAAAGCAAGAAAGACTAAAATACATCTGGAGGGCATCTGTTATTTTTAGTGGGAAAAGTTGTAATTAGTAGCAACCTTTTAAAAAGTGAATAAGAAAAAATATTTCAGAAAGCTCGGGTTACTATGGTTACTTCACAATAAGATTAATTGAAAAGTTTATAAGTTGGTCTAAAACAAAATTAAATGTTAATCTTTAAAACAATAGGAATCATATTTTCTTCCATTCTGTATTTGTAACTGTTTAAAAAATGTAATACATTCTTCAGATAATAATCTGCAATAACACTGGGTAAGCATATTAAGTATTATAATAGCAACTTCAAATCCTATTTTTCTGAATTAATAGCAGTACTGAACAAATTGTATAAATTAAAATTATTGCAGACCTGATCAGTTTAGTTCAAACGAGTCAGAATCACTGTTCCTGTTTGTTGCAACATTACAATTTACATAATGATCTGAATACTTTAGCAAGCTTTTCCTGAGCTACATAGAAGGAAGAGCTTAAACATAATCTAGAACATGTTTTGTACCTGGGTGTTGTTTTTTTCCCCTCCTCACTTGCCAATTGCTGTTTTAAACAGTACTGAGAAATGTGACAGAAAGCTCCATCCTATGCTTTGTGGTTGGTCATTAGTACAGGGCTGGTTTGACAGTGTTGCACAAACATATCAGCAACCTCCTCAAGAGAGCTCTATATGAATGTCTAATAGGTGAGATTTACAGTTTGTATAAATCAGCATAGCTGCGCTGAAGTCAGTGTGGCTAGCCCAATTTATACTAGTTATAATAGGATCTGATTTATTTTGGTCTTTAATTACAAATCCCTTCATGAAGGATGCCATCTGGCATTTCATGGATAAAATCTTAAGTGCATCCATGCTGAGGAGGATTTCAAAGGTTTTTTGGTAATGCAACAGGTATAATACAGAAGTAATCTCTTGATACTACATGAATCCATGTTCTGCTGTAATTGTACAAGTCAACATCTAACAATATACTGTGTGAGTTGGATTCCATAGTTTAAGGATTAATGCCTCATTCATTTATATTTTCTCTGTGTTTTCTGTCTATAAGTTCTGTGAACCAAGGGCAGGCTCACTGTAAGCTATACAGTGACTTAAACAAGCCAATAAGTGATTTGCATCTAGTGGAAAATGATGCGTATTGGTTAATGTGGATAGAAGGGAATACAGCTTAATCCATAATCATGAAATCTATACTACAGAGATTGTATTACCTTGTCCTACCCAAACAATTTTTTATAACCTTTGAGGGCTATGATTACATTTTCTTTCTTTTATCATGATGTTCCCATTGTAGTAGTTGTTACAGTACTTAAAACTTAATGTTAATTTTTCATAGTGATTTGTTGCAATCAAGAGGTGTCAGTTCAGCCACCAAACAGTGAGAGAAGCAGAAGTAACAGAGATTTCAGTAGTACATAGATGCTTACTAGGAGTTAAGCAGGAAAATACCTTTGGATCTGGGATAAAATGTTTTTAAAATTGAGTTGCAGGTTCACCAGTTCTAGTTGTTGTTTTGGGTGCTCATAAATAAAAAGGCAGATAATACAAGGACTCTTCCCCACCTCCTCAAACAGTGAATTGTCTAAATTCTGGTCTATATAATGTAAATCTGCATTTACACAGTGCATATTATTGATTCAGATTGTGGCCAGACGAACAGAATCCACACGTGCTGTTTCCTAATTAATTAAGTATATGCTACATAAAGAATCTCTTCATACCAGAAAATCTTGCAAGGTTTAAATAAATTGTTTTCTCAGTAATAGTTCTCAAAACCTATAATGAAGTGGTATTAACATGATGAGCTTTAGGCACCAGTAAAATTTGTTAGGCTAGGACTCCCATGGTCAGGCCGAAATCTCAGTGGACTAATTTATTCATTTGGAATAAGCTTGAAGAACATTTGGATGAAAGACGGTTAGGTTCTAAATAAATGGAAGTTTTGTACTTTCAGTGAAGTGGTAATGTTTTTCCTGAAGGATAACAGAGCAGTTAATGGTTCTTATGGAAGTAATTTACACCTCCTTGTTACCTTGAAGGTCATTAATAATACAGCAGGGATTTTTCCTTAAATCTCTTCAAAGTCTGTATAAAATAAATAAAAAGTTTATACTTTAAGTATAGAAAGAGACACACTGAGTGCGTCTACATGTGCAAGTAAAGTGCAACAATAAACTCTGGTGCATATCACTCTAGAGTTTATTGTTCCCGGGCACTGCATTTGAATGTGCACCCAGGTCTGCAATACATTGAGCTGGGTCAGAGCAGCTGCAGCTGAGAGGGAGCCTGGGGGGTCAGTCTGCCAGTCTGGGGCCACTCCCCACCAGCTCAGTGTGCTGTGGAGGGGCTGGCTGGGGCCCCTGCACTGAAACACCCTTGTGCCCAAGCCAGCTCCATCAGCATCTACACGTGCATTGCTGTAGAGTTAATTAGTTTACTCTGTCCTAACATGTAGACACTGAGATGTTTACTGCAGAGCTAATTTGACAACTGTGTAGTAAACCTCTTGTGTAGATGTGCACGCTGGAAGCAACTTTGACTCAAATTTGATTGAGGTCTTTTTTTTATGATAATACATGGTAGCCTAGAAAGCACTGAATATGATATCTGTTTAATAGACAAGGAAAGTATGTCCCTAGATCTGATTTCTCTCACGCTGGTTTAAATCGGAGATTAACTATTGGTGTCATTGAGTTATAACTGTATAAAACCTATCATAAGTGAGATGCATACTAATCAGTGAGGGATGAAAAATCATTTTGTTATGTTAAAATCAGGCAGCGTCTCAGTGCATAGAAGACTGAGTAGCTTGACAATCACTGCTCAAAGTAGATGTAATTGTAGGAAGATTTCCTTTGAATTAGGAGGATTCTTTGATGGTATATGCTTGCTCCAAAACATCAATGTTTACCTGTTCCTGGCCCATGGAGTGTAGAGGCGCATAGCATTAATATCCCTTATCCTCAGGCCATTTCTTAGCTGCCCAGATGGTCTCTGTGCACCTTGAGCAGAAAACATGGAAGCTTTACCTTATTTTTGTATAGAATGCACCTTCCAGCCCCATAATGAAAGGCTTCAAAATGTTTTAAATCACCTTTGTTTTGAAGTGGGTATACCTCATCTGATGTGGTGACTGGACAACTGTTAACTAGTTTTCCAGTAATAAGCAACTCTCAGTAGATCTAAAAGAACACCAATAGTAAGAAATTATTTAGTAATTGTAATGTTTTAATATATTATTGAATATGATCATGCAATAATAAGAGTGATTATTGTTAATATTATTAGGGCTGCTTATTTTATCAAATACTAAGGGGAAATTTTGGATATTTCATGAGGCTAGAACTCCCATGGGATCTGCATTTCTTACACATTCAGTAAGATGTGCATGAAGTCTATGAGAGGTAGAGTGCAGTTTCCATTTCAAGCCAGGGTTCAGTAACCCCTGGCATATGGTGGCAAGGGAAGTGGCGGTATCTGGGTCACAGATGGCAGCCTGCCTTCAGACTGAGTTGTGTTAATGGGCCTGCCATTGCTAAAAGGTTGCCAACCCCTGTTTTAAGTGAATTTCCAATGTTGGTTTCTGTAAGCAAAATCCTAAAAATGTAACTTTACGTTTAAAAATGGAATAAGGATAGGAAAGTTGTAGAACTTAGTTTAGAATTCAACAAGAGTTACCTGTAAAAACATCTCTTTATCTGAATATAAGAGAGGGGAACAAATTAGTTTTATAAGTTTTTAATAAGAATTGAAATAAGAGGCAGAGATTTTCCATATCAGACGAATGTAGTCTAACCTGAGTAAAAGGTGTTCTTTCACACTTCTCCGTTCGCTTCACACTTACCAATATTTACTGTAGAGTTTACATAAAATTTAGATCAATATTTACATGAGAGTTTCTGCAGTGTATGTATGGAAAATATATTTCATATATGCCCTATATAACTAAAGTTTTTACTTTTCAAAGCTTATAATCCTTATATGTTTACATATGCTTATCAAAATACTAGAAGGATTTATACAATATGGACTAATTGGTGGCTAAATCAACAACTACTTGTGATTATAAACACAAAAGAAGGCATCCTACATTTATTCCATCTTTATGCATACATAATAAAGCCAATTTTCCTTAAGGCTACTTATGCCAAATTTGATTCTAGAGCAAATTTTCACACCCTACTTATAAAACATGAAACATTGGAAATGCTAATGCAATTAAGTATGCAATACTTCAAAGCACCTTCCAATTCTTGATGCATGAAAGGATTTTTACTTTGGAAAATGGTGTCACTTTATCAGTTTAATGTTGTTTGCTTTTGAAAAATTTTGACATCTTTCATGAAATGGGAAGCACATTTTCCATTAAAGTTGAATGATTTCTAAAGTGGATATAAACCTAAGTTCTTTTGGGGGCTAGAAATCAGAAGGCTTATCTGATGTTATACTAGTAATTTTTCATTAGTGTACAAGCAATTTATATATTTCTGGAAGATACTGATATATTGTAATTTTCAATCAACTAATAATTTCTAATAATTCTGTTAGATGTTGTTAAAAAATGTCTGAAAATACACAATTCATAGTTATTCTGTTTAGCCCAAGAGGACATCATTGTCATATGGATTATGGGGTACATCATAAAGTGTACTTATGATGGTTTCAAATGTAGGTTTAATGTAACAAAACCAAAGTGCACAAAAACTATAAGAATAGGTGTTCATAAAGAGCCAAGTTACTTACATCTGTAGTGTGACAAGCCACTTACTTGATCTACAGCTGCTCTTTGGATCCCAGTCTATGGGATCAGCCTCAATCCCTGGAGGGCAGGATTTGACTTGGTTGAGTGCAGGCATCTACAAGCACAGATACACTCTCAAGAGGACTGTCCATGTTGTTACTACCAGAGATGTACTCCTCCAGTGAATGCAGGCTCAGTGATAGTTCTGGATTACCATCTCAAGATTTCTAAAGGTGGTATGCTTCATCTCTTTCCTTGAGTGGGTGAAGAATGGCTCCATGTCCTCTGTGGATCTTGAAAAGATTTAGAAATTTCCCAATTTCAAATTCCCAGCACTTAGGTCCAGTTTCAGAAAACCTCTTTATTATCGAGGATGTATAAGGACAGGAGTCTAAGGCACACCACAGCTTCGTCTTCAACAGCAAGTCATCAGTGATGACATCTGGCTCATGGGCTTCAGCACCACTTATCAAGTACTCCATCACGATCTGATGTGCATCAGGAACCTCCTGCAATCTGTACACCAATTCTGACATTATCAGTTGGTACCTTATTTCACTGCTCTGAGTAACCTAACCTGTCCACTTGGCTTGAAACATAATCCCTGCTGCTATTCCACATCCTACTGGTATCAGTCTCAGATCCATCAGCTTAGATCCAGTTTTGATAACCATTTTGGGTCCTTCAACAGCATCAATTGAAATCTTTTCATTTGACTCCTCATTTGACTCTGAGGTCTGTAATTCAGAATGTACTTAGCCCTTTGCATCCTACTGTAGTCATGGATCCTCTTCCACAAGGAAGCAATGGCTCTCCATATGGCTATGGTATGTTTTTTGTCTTTCAGCCTAGTGGCCACAAGGACCTTTTTCTGTATGACCTTTCTGGAATGGACTGCATATTCAGGGGGTAAGTCAAGGGGCAAGTCCCACCACCTGGAATTGTAGTCTGCAGTTTAAGTAGTGCAGCTCCTCTTCAGTCATCAAGCCTTATGTCTTTGGAATGGGAGTGCTCTCCAAAATCATTCTCTGCCATCTCCTGACTATAACCCGCTGCCTTCTTCTCTTATTGAGGAAGTCCTCCCTTCTGCACTACAGACAAGGGCCTTCCAGGATTTCATTAATTCAACCTCTGCAGATTCCTGTGGAGGAGGTTGATGAACCCTCACACACTGCTGTGGATATTTTGCATCAATCTGTTTCTAGTGGGTTACCTACCTTATCAGTGACTACCAGGCTCAGATGAGAAACATCAGCTTCCTCTGCCCCAACCACACACAAGACAGACAAACCTTATCCAGGTCACTTCCTAGGGTCTGGAATATTCCCATGCACATTGCATACCATATTTTGAGAAGGCAAAATATTTCCATACAACTTGAAACAATTAGCAGATAGACTAGATCTGCTAGGGAAGATGTCTTAATCCTCTGCTAATTTACTTTTCCAGGTGGCCAATTACCAGTCAGTGTTGATCTTATAAAACTTTGCTATTTATGAATGCCTGGCATTCTGTGCTGACAAACTGCCTCCAGACTTTTGGGAAGTTTCTAGTTCACTTCTTAGCAAGGCACAGGTCATGGCTCAGACCTCCCTATGTGGCATCTTATGTACAGCTGACACCACATCTTGGTCAACAGCCATTGCCATGAGCATGCTGGGAGTGAATTTGTACTGTTTGTGCCATTGACGGTCCCATAACTTTTGCTTGCTATTTACCTGACTGGCAATTTTCTCTTGCATTTCATGCATGTTTCTAGCTTGTTTGACTGACCTCTCACAGGTATTCTTGCATTTCCTTTTGAAATTGGAAGGATTACGATCTCTAGGAGCACTGGGCTTTGGACTACAGCCAATTTCTATAATTTAGCAGAGACAAATTTAAAATAATCTTCAAATAAGCCCTATTTTTACTGTTAACACATGAGTCACAGTGCTGTTTACACATTTTTAAAATAAGCAAAAAGTAGAATTTAGAAAAGACTGAAAACTAAGCACACCTTAAAAATAACATCCCAAAGTATTGCAAGACAGTTAGTCTAAACATGTTTGTAAAATGCTAAGAGAGCAGGAAACATTGTTTAATATTGCATCTAACACTTTTTAAACACAGTATTTCATATAATAAAGTTAACTAATCATTTTGTATCAACTTGGTGAAGTGCTGCAACAACACAGTGATATCCCATGCTATGCTAAATCAATCCAATGATGAATATTTTGCAATTCTGCAATTACAAATGATGACATAGTGTTCTAGGTGTTAAAGATTTAATACTGCTATATGATATATTTGATTAAGAAGAATTAGTTACTGAAATATCACCTTAGTACCTTATTTAGAAACCCAGTCTGTCTTGCATTAAAGTTAAGGCCAGGAACAGCTTTTTTTATGTGCCAGTTTTTCTTCTTTTTTCTTTTAATGAGATTTATATTAGATTCAGGAGGAGAAAATGGGGGTGGGGGGCGCTAAACAGTTTACAAATCACATTGCATTCAGATGGCAGGCAAGGTTCTTTGGGCTGATGTGATATCTTTTATTAGACCAGCCGAGTAGTTGGAAAAAAGTTCTTAGCAGTCACCCATCGTCAAACATAGGGAGTCTCTGCCCGAAACCTTGCTAAGAACTTTTTTCCAACTACTCATTTGGTCTAATAAAAGATATGACATCTACCCAAAGAACCTTGCCTGCTTTTGTCCTTAGACCAACACGGCTACAACCAAAAACATAGCGTTCAGATAACACAAATAGCGATTCATTAGATGTCACTTAACAGTTTCCAGAATAGGTCAGAGTTTTGCCTGAGCCTGGATGACCCATCGGACTTGCCAAGCCAAGGCAATTTCTATCATCCAAAATAGATTCCTGCTTATAACAAAAGGGGAGGAAACTACACATGTTAAATGCTCATCTGCATCTATTTTGAGATTTCACATTGTTAAAATATTTCCTCTTTCTTTAAAATGGCATAACTTCACTACGGACAATAAAACTATGACAGTTAACAACAATATATGCTCCATATACATATAGTTCTGACTATTTGATGGAAGCGGAACCTCAGTTTTTTGTATACAGTAGTAGAGACCTCTTCTGTGGTAAAAGGACACTTACTTATTCAATATGAATTATGTTTCTGCCCAGTTTCTCACTATTTATAGTGAGCTGTTCTCTCCCTTCCTGATAGCTAATCACCATTAGGAAACATTTTCCTTCAGGCAGAGTTCATACTTTCATCATTCCAGTTAGTGCCATTGGATCACCCAGAAAGACAAGCTACTGTAACAGCTGTAAAGTGCATTGTTGTTAGAATCGGACAGACCATCAACTTGTAAACACATTGTAATCAACGTGTCAGAAATACATGGTTATTCTTTTTACATACACTGCATATGTGATTTTCCCATGGAAGTTAAAAGCTGATATATCTCTAGCTTTGTCCCCAGATAACCATGTAATAATATCACCTCATTGTTTTCAATTATGTAAAAAAAAAACCCAGGATTAATTCAACTTCATAATTAAAAGTTAGCCTTTTTTTCTGAAGTGCTGGCTAGAAAGAGAAGCTTTGATTGAAATGGAGGTTAAATATTGATACAGAGCTTGATTTTTGTTACAAAGGAGATCACCCAATTGAATTTTTTAATTAGGTTTAGTTTTGTAAATGAATGCTTTTTGATTCAGCTAATTAAGGTCAATTTATACAACATTGCTTTGTTAGATTTATACACAAATGAACTTTATTGTGGATTGCAGTTACCTGTTGTAGTTCAAATGTTACCTTTATGAATAGTAAAAGTAGAAAAAGTGATATTACATTAAACAAAAATCATGTTATCATATAGGAAAGAAGGCTGAAAAGCAGTTAAATTCTGTGCTTTGTTTTGCCTTGTCTTTGTCTTGTCTTGTCTTTTTCTTTTTCCTACATAAAGAAACTAAAATGTTATCATATTGATCTTGAGATTACTGGTCACTTGGAACCAAAACTATCAGGTGGCTGACTTTTTTCCTACAGAAAGAAACCCAAATTAATTAGCATTTAGTACTACCAAGCCCAGAAGACATAAGACTCTCCACCAATGGAGTAAACTAAATTCTATTTGTAATGTTTCTCTTTAGAAGCAGTAAACCAAAGAACAGATCATATCACAATACAAGGCAATTCTGGAGTTCATATATTACCCAGGAAAACCAACTAAAGTTCAGATTTTGAATAATTTCACGTTTATTTAGCTACAGTTGCTGCCTGCTATAGAAGTCATCAGTTCTACCTAGTAAAAAATTATTTATTGCATTAGTCCAGAACTGCTCAACCTCCAGCCCACGGGCCAAATCCACCCCACAGAGCCATGACATCCATCCCATGGGGATTCCCATAGGTTAGAAAAACTTGGCAGCTGGAGAGCGGAGGAAGCTCCATGCAGCTGGGTCCAGCCCTGCCCAGGCCATTGCAGCACAGTGGGGATCAAGGCCAAGCCTGCCCTGCACTTGTTCAGATCACGCAAGCCTGCTCCCCACCCCCTTGCCCATGTATCCAGATAGGGGCTACTCAGCCCTGCCTGTTCCCCTAGGCATCCAGATCAAGGCTGGACTGCTCCCCATTCATCCTACATGTCTGTGTTGGGGCTGCTGTGTCCCTCTCCCTGCATCAGGATTGAGGTTACTCCACACCTCCTGCCTGGTTCAGGACTGGGCTGCTCCCTACCCCGCTCCCCCACCAGGTAGACAGCAGCTGGATACAAACTGGACACTGCCCATCTGGCCCACGAGCTGAAAATTTGGGCACCAAACTTAGTCAAAGAAAGACATTACAATTTAAAAGTTATTGTAAAGCTGGTTTTTTCTTTGAGTTTGAGATGGGAGCTTTCCAAATATACACTGAGAGTTTTTGCATTTTAAAGCATTCTTAGCTGGACATTAAAATGGAAAGTCTTATGTTCTTGCACCTCAAATCTTATTATTTAAGGAGTCTGGGAGAATACTTATTCTCTGTCCACATATGATCACATATACATAGTGAGACTTTCTTGTTCTCAATTTAGGAAAGCTTCCTGTAGGAATATCCTTCATATTTATTTTAAGGTACAGAAATGCCTTTTCTTTATGTGTAATTTGGCTGTCACGAAGGTCCTGCATGGTCAGCCCTCAGCTGCTTTTGAGTTAAGGTCTAAGAAGGACCTTTAGTCTCTACCCTTTCATTCTGAATTGTTTTTGTGGTGACATGCTACAAAGTATGCTGGTGAACCTAGAGGTTTTACTTTCAACATCATATTTTCAATTGTATTCTATTTCTTTGCATCTCCTACTTTTAGGAATCTTTCTTCAAAAAAAATCCTTAAGACTTATTCTTTTCAGAACTAGCTCTCATGTCTTTTCCACTTTGCCACAAAACATTATAATTAGAACAGTTCAAGTTTTTAAAAAAGATTCTTGGGGTTTTTAAGTGGGAAAAGTGCAAATGTTCTTATTTTAATCACCATATTCCTTATTTTTTGTAGGACAAGCTCATACTCTTAGTTAACACCAGCTCAAATGCTACTCAGCAATACTCCAGTTTCAGCTAATGTAACTAAATTCCTATTTAACTTTCATTTCCCGAGCTTTAACTTTTTTCACAAGTATTAAGCATATCCTGTGTTGGAATTCTCTATCGAAGCAGAGAATTAACGAGATTATAGTATCATCAAAGATAGGAGACCAAAAGTTGAGCTGGGGAACAAAATTTTCAGTCAGACTGCTTAAAGCTCTTTAGATTTATCTAATACCTTTCTAACTCCAATGCATATTATAAATTTTTTGGAGAAGGATATTTTTGTATTGAACTCCCATATCCTGAGAATTAAAGATTGCAAAGTCTGACAGTACATATTTGAGGCTTCTCATGAGGTTTTTGAAAAGCCCAAATTTAACATTGCTGGTATTCATTAAACAAAAGAAACCTAGAGAGCAAGCATATGAAAAACATCTTATTAGAAGAGGCAGAATATAAAATTTTCAAGAATTAAACTTGAAGAAGAAAACATGGCACAAACTGATTATTTTTCCCCTTTGCAGGTCACCTTTTGCATAGGCAAAATAACAACACTGTCCCAGTCAGACTAGAAAGAAATAGTGACGATGATGTCTGAGATTTGACATGCTTTTCAAACTGGGATTATGGGCTTTCTGCACCTTTCTTCACCTGTTCGTTCTAAACAGCAAAAAAGTACTGGCTGGGAAAGTTATTTGGATTAGCAAATCTATTCCCTTCTGTAATGAATTTAATCCCGTCTCTCAGTGTCCTTGTGATTTTCAGCCTGGGTTCTCCAAATAAACATTCTAGGGATTCTTAGTCTTAAAATATTTCTTGGTTGCTTTCTTCTGTATGGTACCATAGAGATATTACTCATTTTGAAATCCTAATTTTCCCACTGTTCAGATTCCATATCTGGTTTTAACTCTTCATCAGGAGACGCGTTCATCCGTATTAGCCCTCTGATCTCACTGTGTGTGTTTGTGTTTATCCATAAGTATATGTTATAATTTGCATGTAGAAGTATATATAGTTACTTGTACATTGCTTAAATTGTCTTTTAGAGGGTACTTAACCTGACTTGCATCAAACATTTAGAAATCTGGATTTATCTTCATTGGTCTATTACGCACCCTCTCTGACCCCACATTATCAAAGCTATGAAAAAGCTAGTGAACTAGAACATTGTCATCTGTGTAATCTAATCAGTACCTCTTCCAGATGCAATATCATGGTTAATTCTGATTAAATTCTGTATCTCTGTTGATTCATCCAGTATTCTGTTAGCCTTTTATCTCTCCTGCTCAGTCTTTGCTCATTGTGTAGTTTAGCCAGGCCTGCCCAGAGCCTCCAAATGTGCCTGTCAGCTCAATTCCCCAGTCTCCCTGTGTTAAATAAAGTCTCCTTGAGAGCTTGGATAGTTGTTTCCACAATTCAGCATGCCCTGCACTGGGAGAATGTTATCTGTACTTAGTTGTTGTGCCTCCCAATGGATTGTAACATTTGAAATTTTAAACTTAAGTCGTGCATTAAAGCAGATGAATGTTTTACTTGTGTCTAGTGCTGTCAATCAAGATTGACTTAATTCAACAATGAAAAGAGTAAAATGATGGCTCATGAAGAATTTCCAACCTGCCTTTACTATATATTAACTTGCTAAACTGACTGGGGTTATCAGTGGCCAGGGAATAAATTTTAAAATTTTCATTTTTTAAAAACATTTTGATGCACTCAATTCTATGAGAAGTCGTTCATAATGATCCTGTTCATTAATGGGCATGTAAGAAAGTTTACCCTGATGATACTGGCCAAAATTTCATTACCTTTGTTAATGATGGATTAACCATTTCTACGAACTAATGGAAAAGTTGTTTGGCATTGAACCGAGATTAACCCAATAGGGTTCTTGAAAATTTGCTCCAAAGTTTCACTAAATTTAATAGTAAATTACATTATTTCTATATGTTTCTAAGTATTCTTGCAATGTTCCATAGTAGGCAGAAGTTTTGGTTAGAATTTATAGGTGATCAACAAATTCTATAAAAACCTTACATTACCAACTGATATATATTCAATGAAGTGTCCAAATAACCAGAGAGCATCCAGTTAGCAAAGATAAAAAAAACCAGTGAGATAAAATATATATATACAGGATATATAATAGATAAAACGCAGTGTGAGAGAAAGATGCCTTATGATGTTCTATATACACATAGAACATTGTAAGGCTTTTTTTGTTTCTGTGCATTAATTCTGTAATAAAAGCTCTGGAATATCAGAAAATCTCTTTGGTGATATATTAGCGAGAAGAATGGAGGTAAAATGTGAAAATGCATGACATTTATTGCGCAGTTCTTAATTTGTCACATGCATGTCTCATCAGCTATATGGCATATAGCTCACAGGTATCTTTTTCCATCTGGACAAATTGCCATTTTCAGAAACTTCAGTCAGTTTTATACTTGCTCAACAATATATATTTTCTTTCAATAAGTAATGTTTGATATGCAATATTAGAACTGTATTTACTCAATGCCAAGATGAGGTTTTTTTCCTCCCATTTAACACGTAGAGGGAAAAGCCCCTCATCTTGGAGGTAAGTACAAGGTAGCAGTGGGGCAGGCAGCTGCTGCAACTATGGTCTGGCCTCAACCCAAAGATAGGGCTGGAGCTGGAGCTACTGCCTGCCCCTTCCCCATTGGCGATGTATATGGGGTGCATGCGGGTGCAGGTGTACTGCCTGCGGGTGGTTGCTGCTCGCCACCTCTCCCCCCACTGCTGACACTGCCGCGGCCACCTGCGGGAGCTCCCCGCTTGCCGCCACCACCTGCAGATAGTCACCGTGCCTCCCCACAGCCTCCAGGGACATGCATCGCTCGTGCCCCTTCCCACTCTTGTGCAGTCTCTGCTCCCCTGCCTGCCCCTCCCACAGTCTCAACCCCCCCCACCACCTCCCCCCACCCCACAGCCTCTGCATCCTGTCTACCTGCCCCTCTCCCCACCTCCTGCTATTATGGGGCCTGAGCAAATGTGCGCCCCATGTCCCAGGTTGGAGCAGTGACAGCCTGCCAGAGCAAGGAGAAATGGTGGGGGAAAGGGGACCTAAAGCTATGTGGGGGATGCACAGGAGTCAGAGGCAGCAGGGGGTCAGGTATGGGGGAGAGAAGTGGTGAGGACAGACAGACAGTGGGGGACAAAGGGTAGGGGTCAAGCCCCCCCACAACACTGTCTTGCCTCCCCTGTCACCTGCCCCCCCATTATCTGCCCCTGGCTCCACACCTCTTGCCCTCAACTGCCTGCCTTCCTACTGCCCCCGCCCGCACACTGTCCACTACTGTCCCTCTGCTGCCTGCCCTCCTGTCACTCCTTTTCCTGCTGCAGCAGTGGAGGGGCACAAAGTCAGGATTAGCCTCCAATAATTAGGGTCTATACATGGAAATTATAACAAATTTATAATTTTTTCATGCATAGAATGTGATTATTGGGTGTCTTCTTCAATTCAGGGTCATCTTTGGATTCAGGTAAATATGGTATATTTACAAGTTCAACACTGTAATATTCTCTTCTCCTATTGCAGTCATTTCTACAAAACATTCAGCAAATTAGTGTAGAAGGACCTTGCTTTTGTCCTTTCACATCAGCTCTTCTAATTAAATTCTCCTATTCAAAGCACAATAAATAAATCCTGTAAAATAGCTTGTGGTTTTTTACAGCTAATGTTACACTGGCCCATATATAATCACATTATTATATCTGCTTTTATGAAGAGTATTTAAATCTAGCAGCCTCAGATCTGCACAGTGACCAGTTTATGTAGCTGAGGATTGCATAGAAGCAGTCAGTTAAAAGACTATTTCAGAAAACATATAGCTAGGACAGTAATTCTCAAACACTGCTGGGGCACCCAGGGGTGCTACAGAATCCTTTGAAGGGTGAGGAGCTGTGAGGAGATCAGCAGATAAGCACAGGCTCAGGTTCAGTCCCTGCCTAGCCATTCCCTGCCCCCCCTCTCCTCTCCCCCCCGCCCCACCAACCCCCTCTGCAAGGAGCTAAGCAATAATATATAAGTTAATGAAATGCTGCCCCGTTTGCAATAGTTTTAGAAGGGTGCCTTGCATCTGTTGAGGGGTTCTTTAAGTTTAAAAAGGTTGAGAATCACTGACTAGGAGAATAGAAACCTCTACAGTTCTGTGTTCCTGGAAATAAAGCACTTGAATTTTTCCCCCCTCCAAGAACCCTGTTGTATATTGGCTTGGAAGTTATTAATGGGTGGGTTTGTAAGGACCCATTGAGTGAATCTGTAGCTATGAGCTGTCCATGAACAAGTTCATGCAGGCAGGGATGGCCCTGGGACTCATGACTCTTAGTAACTTCTTAATCTCAAAAACAGCATCTTTTCAGACTTCCTTTTTGTATGTATCTTGTACCTAGTACAGAGCGGGATCGGAGATCATCTAAAACCTGATCTCACATTCTTGGTGCATAGAGGTGCTCCTACAACCCATCACAGTTGAAAGGATGTGAGCACTTTCCATGGCACAATGCAGACAGAGTTGTATCCAGGTGGAATAGTTTTCAAGTAATGTATCCTAGTGGATGGAGGAGGTATGCTCTTCTGGAATTGACACATGCCCTAAAAACAAGCCTTGAAATGTTACTCATAATTCTTAAGTGACTTAAAAATTGAAATAAACTAAAATGTTCTGCGACTCTAAACCATATAATGTGAGTTACATTTGTATTTTTAAATTAACCCCATGTTTATAGGGTTTATGTTCATGAATGGAAATTGGAAGATCCAAGAACCTGTCTTACTCACAGTAATGTAAAAATACGTTACATTGTACTTAGCAGACTGTTATAAAACTGCCTGTGCTAATCTGCTATAATTTTTAGTTTTGTGAACCCACTTTAGTGAACTGCCTAACCTTTCAAATAAAGTAGTCAGCCCGCATTAGTATGCATTTTAGAAACTGCATGCTGGATAATTTTCATACATTAAAGTTTTTGCAGCAGTGGGACAAAGAATGGGATAATTCTTGCGAAGTGTTGTTTCTGCCTAAAACATTCCACATGTTAAAAAGGGACTCCACAGTTTCTTCACTAACAGCCTCTTTGGTCAATCACATGATTTGCTAGAACCACTAAGCTCTGGTGCCATGATCCAGCAGCTTGCAGCCCAAAGAATCATGACAAACTCATGACTACCCTTAGGAAAATATCGCTTTTTACTGTGTTCATGGCAGACAGATCCATGGACTCCGGGAGGTTTGCAACAATGCCCAAGGCAGATAACTCCAGTGGCCAGGCACTAGTTCTGGCTTAATTCCTAAAGAGCAGCACATTCAAAGCAAATCCTCTGTCACAATCCGCAGTGTGATGAATTCTGTTTGGGGACAAGCTTGATAAGGTGGTTGCCAACACACCAGCCAAGCCAGGCATTTATGCTTGCCCCAGGTGAGTCCAAAAGGGTAACTACAATGGCTGGGAGAAAGAGGCCATAGGGCAGCAGCAGGATGAATCTATGCAGCTGATCCAGCAGAGATTGCAGCTCTCCTCTGTAAAGTAAAATGGCTTAATATAGGGCTGTCAAGCTGCTAAGTGGCTGGGGGCTGAAAGCCCTGCGTGCTCCACCAGCATAAGCTCCAGGCCCCCTAGGCCACATACCATGCAACAGAAGCTGGAGGAGGGAGGAGAAGCCTGGAGCCCCGAACTACTGCTGCAGGCAGAGTAATGCGAACTCAGGGGCTGCAAATTAACCCTCCATGGACCACATCTATCCCTCAGGCTACCAGTTGGAAAGGCCTAGACCTACAGTCCCAAATTAAGAGCTAGTGGCAGTTCAATGCACCTACAGCAAGGGAAGCCTGAAACCCTCCCTCCTGTTCTTCTAGGCATGATCCTGTCTGGCTTAGAGCAGACTGGTTACAAGGAAGATGAAGCAAGATGTATAGGCAAGGCAACATTAGATGCTACCTTGCTGACATCCAGTTAAACCTTCAGGCCACATCTCTTTTTGGACAAGATGAGTAGAACGCTCCCATCCAACAGGCACCAGCCTCTCAAATGTCTGCTTCTCCATCACAATATGTATCCCCACAGAATTTGACCTTGTCAGGAATTGAAGACAAGATTTCTGCCATGTTAGCAGATAATAAGCATCTCTTGTGAGGCACTGAGAACCCCCATCTCCCATTTGTACTACAGTAGTGGTAGTAAGGAGGTGCTGGAGGCATCCCCCAAGCACTCTTCATGTTCAGTCCTAGCTGGATCAGGCCCCCATGCAGATTAAGAGGCTGGTGGTATTTACATTGAATGGCTGTTTGTGATATTTGCAAACATTTTTGGCATAGTTTGGACTTTGCAAACAATTTTGGCATTTATGTAATCCATTTTGAGGAATATCTTCAGCAAAGCTCTTGAACATGAGTACATAATGTTTGTTACAGACCTTCTAAAATGTCAGTATCACAGTTCATTTGCCCTTGAGGAATCTGTTTGCAGAGAACAGTGTAATGAGGAAATTTAATTGAAGTGGTTCAAAAAGAGCTAAGTGTTGAAAATGCATCAATCATTCAGGATTACTGCAATTTAAACTGATAAATATATATCTCTTTTCTATATGTCCTCTAAAATGGCAAACATTTCAAAATTAATTTTGTCAGTGAAAGCAGGTTTTTTTTCAATGTTTTCTTTGTATGCAGTAATAGATTATTTGGGTTTTTTTTTTTTAGAATTCTCTCAATGTTATTATGATTATTCCACCAGGAATAAATCACAAGAGTCAACTTAATTACTTTTCCAAATGTGAAAGACTAATGTGATCAGACTCATTTTACTGAGGAATGATCAGTAAATGATCCTAACCCAGTGGTTCTCAAGATCTGGGGACTTGAGGCACCCCTCGTTGGACTCGAGACCCCTCTATGACTTTTGTGAAATGAGTGGCATGCGGTTTCAAAAACTAATTTAGATACTACAGTGCTTACCACCTGGCAGAGCGGTCAGGGAGTGGGAGTGGGGGATTGACCAGGCAGGCACAAGCCTCAGTTTTCCTTATCTGCATACCTTCTCAGACCTCACACCTCACAGTACCCTTCAAAGGATCTTTTTTTTTTTTTTTTTACACTGATAATCATAAAAAAGTAGGGCTAAAAGATGACTCTGGAGATCATTTAGTCCAGTCCCCTGTTGAAGGCAGGATCATTCCTGTATAACAGCAACTCTACATAGTATACAACAAAGTATGTGGCATTGGAATTTATCTTTTCAAATGTAGTATACATAGAAAAATCTTTTTAAATCTGCACTATTGCATCTTAATCTTCCAGAGTTTATTCACACAGATTCCCTTCTTTCTGACACACTGTGGGAATGGCCATGCATCAGTAATGGACACTGGACTGCATCTATTCAAATACATAAAGTAAATAATCGTTCATAAAGTGAAGTGCCTTTGTACTTCTGTGTATGCTTGGCTCAAATCCAGAGACTAATAAACTTGTTTATGCTTTACTACACAGATTGGCAAAAGAAGGTTGGTTATATCTTTTCCTCATCTGAAATTGTAATGAAAAATACTCTCAGCCTCTTATGTGAAAACAGCATGAATTAGCTACAGGCCATCATTGAAATTCAAAACATTGTACAATAATATTGTTCCTTAGCTTTGTTAATCTGTCTGCTATAAACAGGGTCCAACAAATTCTGTGGCTTTTTGGAAGCTTTTTTGTGATGTATTTTTAGATTAGCATTTTTGTGGTGGTACCACAATCCACATGGAGATAAACCATTCCAGAAAACTTCCAGTAATTTGTTCTGACTGTTAACCCTCATAGGTAGAAACGTCTGCCTAATATACAATATACATTTCTATTACTGTAGTTTAAGACCATTATTACTTGTCTTGCAGCTACTCTATCACTATTCTCTTTGTAACTATCTTTCAGGTATTTGAAGGCTGTTATCAAAGCCCCTTGTCTATCTTCTTGACTTCAGGCTAAGTAATCCCAGCTTTTCCAACCATAAATCATATTTCCCAGCCCTCTAACCATTTTTGTTGCTCTCTACTGGACTCTTTCCAACTTATCAAGATCTTTCTTGAAATATGGTGCCCGAAACTGGATGCAGTACTCCAAGTGATGCCTCACCAGTGCTGAAAGAGTAGAAGGAACACTTCCCTAGACTTAAAGTGATGCTCCATTTAACACAGCCAGTGTTACTAGCTTTTTGGTTTGGGGTTTTTGTTTGTTTGCTTGTTTGCAACAAGAGCACAGTATGAACTGCCCTTCCACTTACAGTCCACTATAAGCTACAGCTCCTTTTCTGCAATATGGCAGCCTAGCCAGTCATTCCCTAGTTTGTGAATTTGACTGTTCCCTCCTTAGTGCAGGATTTTACACTTGTCCATACCTGACTGAAATTCAGTAATCTTGGATCCGCTTTTCAGTTTCTCGGGCTGAATCCTAGTCCTGTCCTCCAAAGTGTCTGCAACTCCACCCAGCTTGGTGTCATATACAAAAAGAAATGTGCACTCAGTCCCATCCTCCAAATCAGTAATGAAGATATTAAACCACACCGAACCTAGAACAGACTACTGGGGAATGCCAGCTAATGCCTCCTCCCAATTGGACATTGAGATGTTGATGACTATCTTTTGAGCACAATGATCCAACCGGTTATGTATCCACCTTACAGTAGTTTAATCTAAACTATTTCTTTAGCTTATTAATGAGAATATCATAGGTTGACAGCCTTGCTAAATTTGAGGTATATCACACCCATTGCTCTCCCCCATCCACAAAGCCTATTGTCATTTAATTGTAGAAGGAAATTGGGTTGGTCAGGCATGGCTTGCTCTTGAGAAATGAGTTTTCTCTATGTTGCACTTCCTGATCACTTTGTTATCCTGTAGTTGCTAGAAACAGAATCCTTAATGATGTGCTCAGTGATCTTTCTAGGTGTCAAGGTTAGTCTGTCTTATCTGTCAGATCTTTTTTCATTCCTTTTTTAAAGATGGGTCGTATTTGCCCTTTTCCAGTCATCTGGGACCTCATCTGACCTCTGAGTTTCCAAAGATATGGTGCCAATGCTTCTGCAATTACCTCAGCCAGTTCCGTAAGTATTCTAGGAGCATCTCACTGGCACTGAAGACTTTAAATCCAGCTTCTCCAAGTAATCTCAAACCTGTTCTTTCCTTATCTCTTCCCCTATCCTTGCTATGAACTGTTCTTGTCTTCAGACAGATGATTTTATTAATTGAAACTGAAGCTTAAAAAGGTAGTAAGTACCACAGCCTTCTCCCAAGCATCCATTATTAGATTGCCCTCCTCGATCATACCTGCACTTTCCTTTGCCTTCTTGTTTCCAACATGCCTATAGAATGCTCTTTTTGTTGCTTTTAGGATCCTTTGGTAGCCACTTGCTATACTCATCACTAGTAATATGCCTGTTTCCACTTTTTGGTATGATTCATCTTTGAGTTTCAACTCATTGCAGAGTTTGCTGTTTAGGCAAGCCGGTTCTTGCTGCACTTCCTAGCCTTCCTTCACATTAAGATAATCTGTTCTTTACACCCTTAGCACCCTTGTTGAGGTATGACCAGCTCTCTTGAAGACTCCTTTTTCCCCTAGACTTGCCCCCCATGGAATCCTATCCACCAGTTCCCTGCGTTGCTTCAAGTCTGCTTTTCTGAAGCCCAGTAACTTTATTCTGTGACTCACTTCCCTTAGGATCTTGAACTTCTTCATTTTGTGGTCACTGTCACTCAAGTTGTCTGCCACTTTCATATTCACAACCAATTCCTCCCTATTTGTGAGCAGCAAATCAAGAAGAGTTCCCCCCCCCCCACTTAGCTTTTTCACCATCTGTACGAAAAAGTTGTTCCTGACACACTCCAGAAACATGCTGGACTGCTTGTTCACTACTGTGAAACCCTCCCAGCAGATGTCATAGTAATTAAAGCCTGTACACTCTGCATGTGGTCTTTGATGGCCATGTTGTTCCTCTCGGCTCCATCTAAAATGTTACAGCCAAAATTACTTTCCTTTCTAATTTATATGTCCCCTGATTTGCTTTTTTAGGTATCTCTGTCTGCTGTAGCAAGCTTAAATGTCTAAATCCTTGCTCTCAAAACCCCAAATGACTTTACCCTTGCAGACTTTTTCTGCCAGGCTCCATCCTGTGTCCTGTTTCTGCCATCAACAATTCCAGACTCTATACCCCCATTTTTCCATCTTTGTCCCTTAATGATTCTTTACATTTACTTATAGCAAACACGTCTATATATTTCTTCCTATGAGCCTCACAGGAAAGAAATGAAAAATAATAGCTTAAGAAAAACATACCCATTCAAAAGCCCACAAAATGTATCTGAATTGAAGCCTTTATATATTTGTCTATACTTAAGGCCAGGGAGCATCTTGATACCTGCACTATCAAGTATATTGTCAGCATGTAATAAGTTGTCTTTTGTAATAAAAGATAGTAGGAAAAGTTTTTGCTATAAAACAATTTCATTAATTTTGTTACTATCTTTGACATATCTTCCAGAACAGTCATACTCTTGCAGAATTGCATTTTAAGAATGGCTTTCCTATTTATTTGTTACATTTTCGTTCTCATATTAGGTGTCCTGTCAGCTTGACACCCGTGGAAATCATGATCTCTCTCTTTATTAAAGGGTTGCATTGACTTTGCATATTGTTGCATATGTTAATGTCACTTCTGCTACCTTCTCAGGGAAATGAGGAGGATACCTTCAGAAAAGCAGCTGATACTTGATGAGCTAATTAAAACTTGAGGGCTTGCTGAAAGATCAAAACAAGTTGTTTTGATCAAAACTTCTTTTCAACGTTCTGTTTGCTCTTATGGTAATCATTAAAAAAAGAGTTTCCTTATTAAAAATAAAAGACTCGTTAATTGTTTGTGCCACATTGTGTTTGTTTTGTTTTATTATTTCATCAGCATTTTTCTTGTAAAACTCAAAGCAAAATATAAAAGCCTGAGCTTGTTAAGAAGAGTACTTAACACAGGAAAAATCTGAATCCCACAGCTCATGGGTAAATCTTCCTGCTTTGCCAAATGCGCAGGGGAGCAAGTGGCTTTCAAGGAACATGGGGCAAGGAACTCTTCTAACCAGGAAACATGGGAATAGTCTAGCTCCTCCTTAATCATTACTCTAGTCTCAGAGTTAAAGCAGTCTCATGTGCTTATGACCCCTGTTCCACTGAAAGAAGTGGCTAAGTATATCTACATCAATCCAGCAGCCCTGCTACATCCCTCCTCCATGTATCCCAATATCCCATCTGCCCCAACAGCTCTAATGATGCTAAGAGAACCAACCTGGAGTTGGGTTCTGCAGCAAATGGAGTAGACTAAACCAATATACTACAAGCTAAGTTTGACATAAGATTTGAGGATCTGAATGAAATTAGGTCAGTCAGATGGTAATGCTTTTCTCCCAGTCACAGAGTAATGCATCCTCTCAGAGACTGAGGAAACTTGATAAGGCACTGCAGCATGGTGGATAGATGAGTGGTACCAGCAGTCAAGGTTCTTGGATAAATGTAATATCTTTTATTAGACCAACTAATAGTTGGAAAAATTGTTCTTTGCAAACTTTTAGGCACAAACACCCTTCTTCAGGCACAGGGACAGTTCTAAACCTCAAAAGCATTTACAAAACACCTTTTGTAGACAAGCCTACAAACTTCACTTCATAAATCTACTGGATACAAAAAATCATGGGCAAAATATATACATTGGATTTATGGCACATTATAACTTGCCTGCCATCTGATAACCCCATGTGACCTGTCTGCATTTTACCAGCTACATTCTGTCACCAGTTCAACATTCCTCCTTCCCTCACAACTACGTGTCTCACACCTATTGTCTCTCACTGCCACACATTTGCATTTTACATTTTGGCTTCTATTCCACCCAGGAGAGTCCACACAACACCGGCAGACTCTCCCTATGCCTGAAGAAGGATGTTTGTGCCCGAAAGCTTGCAAAGAATAATTTTTCCAACTATTTAGTTGGTTTAATAAAAAATATCACAGTTACCTAAAGAACTTTGTATCCCGATGTCCTTAGACCAACACGGCTACAACCAACAGCCCTGGTACCAGCAGTAGAAGATTTACCTTTCCAAATACTCTATATGGCAGAGGCAAAGAATAAGGAGAATAAAAGAAGGCAACAGTTCTTCATTTCTGACCCCCGTGGTGTCAGTGGGTGGTGTACAGGATTTTTGTTTGTTTTTTCCCTCTATGCAAGTTTGGAGTTGAGTGGCTTAGATTTTGTTAATAGATAATACCCTTAACTAGCTCCATGTGTGACAGGTACTGAAAGTAGGGCTCCTGTAATTGGGTACATGCTTCATATCTTCACATGCTTCGTATCTTAAATATTCATCTCATTCTTTCTGTTGTTACTTGTGATGCCAAACATATTGATTATTGGCTGTTTCAAAGTTAATTTGGTAATTAAGGCTGTCTATACTCTATCTGTCATTCTTTGTGTGCAAATACCTTGAGGTTTATGAAAGAACAACTCCTTGGCTAGAGACTGTAATGCAGTACTGCACTGTCAAAGTGAAATTTATGCTTGTCAAACAAAAGAATATTATTCCTCATTTTACATACAAGATATTGTGTATAAAAGTCTTCTGTCATTTTGATTCAGTATTTTCCATAAATAATATATCCTAAGTCTATCTGCTGTACTGTAAGGATGATAATTATAGCAATAGTAGGAATAAAATAAATCTAGCTATACATTGAATGGTTTTACTTAGAAAGCAATTCCTGAGCAATATCATTATATAAACTTTCTCAGGACACATCTTCCTTCCAAATTAATTGCATTAATGAGAAGTGATAGAATTCAATGCCAGTACACATGCCATTTGCCACACAGTTGCATAGTAACATAAAATGTTGGCAGTTTCTAGACAGAATGCTTAATTTTATGAACTTCTGAATAATTATTGAAGTACACAAATTATTACAGATATAAATAATTATTAAATGAGGGTAATATTTCATTTTTATTTCTGTATTTTCACTGATTCATTTGCTAGTTAGATGTAAAGGGATCTTGCATGTAAGGGAAATATATTTATGCAATCTATTTATTATTCTAGCTGGAATACCAAATAGAAATTAAGATACTTATTTCCAGATACAGGCACAAGTATTCTTTAGAAATTCCAAAGCCAGAATTTGGTCAGCAAAATATGGCCCATGGGCCGGTTCCAGCCCACGCAGCCATTTGATCAACCAGTTTGATCCAACCCAGATCTGACCTAATATGGGACTTCAGCAGCTAGACTGACCCAGTTTCAGTCAGAGGTGGGCAGCTGCTGTGACCCAGTCATCGCTTTTACCAACAATTGCACAAGGAAAAAGCCTGCTGCCACTGCTTTTCCCCACAGTGACATGAGGCGAGTGTCTGCAGCTGGCGCTAGTCCCCAGAGTAGCAGGGACTTTGGCAGCAGTCACTTTTCCCTGCCAATGTGGGGACAAGTGCCAGCTGCAGACTTCTTGTGCCACTGTGGGGAAAAGTGGCAGCAGGCACTTTCCCTGTGCCACCACTGGGAAAACTGGATCTTAGTGCCTGCAAGGTCTGTATTTTCCAATGCCTGCAATTTAGACACTTTTCAACAGATTTCCAAAGAAAGGTCAACCTCAGTAAAATCTGACAGAATTTGAGAAAATATTGGTCACACCTATACAGGAATAGTGTTTGTGTTTATATAAACCAATTTTAAATGCCATTGTTTATGACAAAGTGGGCTATTGACATGGGCTCATTCTTCAGCACTAATTTTTGTATCCAGTCTGAAACAATGGGCCTCACTCATCCATCTGTGTGATAGTAAGTTAAAATTATTTGAAAATTCTATATTGCTGGTATCTCACTCCACTTAAAATTAAACATATTTATTGTACGAGAACAGGCAAATGTTACAAGGAATGAGGTCAGTTGGGAGGATTCTACCACATCTGATGTGTGTGTCTCAGAATCGTACTGTTCTGGAAGAAGGTTAGAGACACAGGGTGCATCTACATGTGCAGTTAGGGCAATGTGATAAACTCTGGAGCAGTTTCATAGATTTCATAGATTTTTAGTCGGAAGGGACTTCAGTAGATCATTGAGTCCGACCCTCTGCCCTGGGCAGGAAAGAGTGCTGGGGTCAGATGAGCCCAGCCAGGTGTTTGTCGAGTCTCCTCTTAAATACCTCCAAGGTAGGGGAACGCACCACCTCCCTTGGAAGCCCATTCCAGATTCTGGTAACCCTTACCGTAAAGAAGTTCTTCCTAATGTCTAGTCTAAATCTGCTCTGTGTCAGTTTGTGGCTGTTGTTTCTAGTTACTCCAAGAGATGCCCCAAGTTTAGGATGCTAAGTTTAGGATGCATAATTAGGATGCTAAGGGGTCTTCCAGCACAAACTTCAAGTCTGTGCTGGAGCACACTGCTCCCAGGTGCAGCATCTACACGTGTGCCCAGGACAGCAGCACTTTGATCCAGGGCAGAACAGCTGGCAATAGGCTCGGGTGGGGCTGGGGCTGGGGCTGGGGAGGACAGCCCTGGGCCATCTGGGTGGCAGCATAGGGTTGTGGAGGGGTTGGCTGGGGCATGAGAGTGCCAAAACTGTGGAGCCGTGTAGCTGACCCCCCAAGCCTGCTGCCAGCTTGGGGCTGCTCTGCCCCGGCTCAAAGTGCTTCTGTCCCAATCACTGCCCACATGGGCATTGCAGCGCAGTAAATGACTCTGCCGTAAGGGAGTACTATCCCTGATAGTTAGTTTGTTAATCTACTGTGCCCTGATAGTGACACACATGTAGACTGTGGAGCTAATTAGTCGATTCCACAGTAAAGTGTGTGTGTAGATGCACCCACAGTGAGGACAGTAACAGGATGCCAGCTCTCAGATAGCTTCTTAGTGTTCTGCCTGAACCTTCTTGAAAACGCCGCAACGTATGAGTAATGAGTTGTAATGAACTCATTGCTCACTTTCTAGTGGCTGCAAGTTTTACAGTTGCAAAAGCCTGAAAGAGTGACACCCCTAAAATCACTGACTGGTTTCAAAAAGTTTGGAAAGTTTGAGTTATAAAAAAGTTGTCCTATCAAGGCAGTGTCCTGCCAAGTCTAGAAGTCCGTGTTCTGTGGGGAACAAGGAGATGGGTGCTTGTTAAGAACGCTCATGGAAATTCTTGTAATTTGCTAAAAGGGAATCTTCTCCTGCCTCCAAACCAGAAAGTTTGAGCAGTTTTTTTGAATATTGAAAGGAAGTGCCAGTTCTAAGAACTTACACTTAAGAATAAAATTGGAATAGACTTAAAATTTAAAAGCAGAGATGAGTAGAAGATAGTAAGAGTTGTATTATGCAGAGTTCTGAGGAAAAAGGGGGTGTGAATTATTATACGGGAATGAAGAAACACAAATGCTTAACATTGACTGAAGCATAAAAGAACTGTCAGAGACTGAAAGGAAGAAAAGAAAAAAAACCCCATAAGACTTCTGTGGATATTGACTTGGGGAAAGGGAGTGTTGTTATGGTTATGGAAGATAAATATATATTTTGTATGGTTTAGGGGACTGGCCACATCTTTAAATGTTAAATGTATTATTTGATCAGTTGGTCAAGCTCTGACCTTCAGGCTTAAGTAAATAAAGTAGGATGGCATGTAAAATTACCCAAATATTCAAGTAGCTGCTCTTCATGCAAAAAATGCTGTCTCACAGGTGGGTATATTGACTTCTAGCATGAAAAAATCAAGACAGAATCTGACAACCATAACAAAATTAAGGCTGAAGATGTGCTTGTGATTATTTTGTGATCAGACAGAGATTTTTATTTTTGTGAATTATTTATTCAGCTGTGTAAGTCCATGCATATTATGAAGTGCAGGAAATTAGGCAGTAGTATAGAAATGAAACAGTCTTTTACTTCTTGGCCATGAGTTCATGTTTAATTGTGGTAGGCAATTATTTGTCTGACTGCACCAGTATTTTTACAGCTAACCTTAAAAGAAGGCTTCTGGACAGACGTACATTAGAAGCACTCCAAATTCCACTCCAATTTGAAGCACTTCAAACCATGGACAGATATGCAGACTTCCCCCCCCCCCGCCCCCCTTGGAATATTTCAAAATTGGTGCAACGATGTGCAGAGATGTGCTCTCCAGTCAGGGCAGGATGACTGAAGTTTGCTCAGTCCTGTGGCTCTGGTCTCAACCTCAGGTCTCGTTGTGCTGGAGAAAGAGAGGCATGTAAGATTGCTGAGAACAACCAAGCACTCCTCTCCAGAATTGGGAGCCCCACATCCCCTCTTTCCCCCTGCCCCCCCTGGAAATAAGAGATCCCGTGGTCCCCTACTAGAATCAACTGTTCTCCATCCTCGGGATGCCAATGTGCATCCTCTTGTGTGCTCAACCTGTCTCCGCCATTTCTTCCTCTCCCACCTTGGAGGGAGTGGGGGGGAAAGTGGAGTTTCATAAGATACCAGAGCACTGAGCAACCCCCTTTTGTGCTCCATAGAGGACACAGACATAACTGAAAGCACTTCAGAGTGAAGCATTTACAAATACTTGCTGTTTCCTCCAGGGTTTGTGTTGGAGTGCTTTGGCCATTTTTGGAGCACTTCATAGGGCATTAATCTGTCTGCTTGACCTCGCTTCATGTTACCTCTGTCTAGGGCCTCTGGCCTCATACAAACATTCAGTTTCTCCTGGGAGAGTCACTGCTCCCCCAGGAGAAACCTTGATTGTACAGACGTTCAGGCTTTTTTTCCCAGAGTAAAAATTCTTCTCCAGGAGAAGAATAACTTGGGAACGACCAGGATTGTTTTGGGTTTCTCCTGGGTGAGTGAATGTCTGTACACACTATCCTGTCTCTTCATCCATTAACTACATAAAATCTTGTGGGTAAAAGTGCAGTAAGAGGAAACAACTATTAAAGATATAGCACAGTACTGCCAAAGAATGCACTGCTTTGGCACAGTGCAACTGGCTGTTAGAGTAAAGCTTATCTTGGCAGGAGCCAGAACTTTCTTGGAGGACAGTCATTTGTTTTGAACTAAGTCCTTCCAGGACCTAGGAATCATGACAAGCCTAGGCACCTTCTATTCCAAGTGCAAGTACTATATATGTTGCTGAGAGGACAAGCATGCAAGCATAGATAGATAGATAGATAGATAGATAGATAGATAGATAGATAGATAGATAGATAGATAGATAGATAGATAGATAGATAGATAGATAGATAGATAGATAGATAGATAGATAGATATGCTGAGAAGACAAACGTGAAAAATTGCACATTGCATAACATACTACTTGATGTACTGGAATA
This sequence comes from Alligator mississippiensis, assembly GCF_030867095.1. Taxonomy (NCBI): domain Eukaryota; kingdom Metazoa; phylum Chordata; order Crocodylia; family Alligatoridae; genus Alligator; species Alligator mississippiensis. Next base: position 41,980,726 of record NC_081836.1, on the reverse strand, counting down.
CTGTGGTGATCAGTGTGGCTTAAGAGCCTGTATTAAAATGGAAAAAATCAAAGTATTCTTTATAATAATTTCATTTTACAGAAAAAAACACCTATTGGGGATTCTCTGGTTTTACTGACCCCAGTAAATATTGACAAGAAGACTAACGTATCATCTGCTATTCTAATCCTTCTGTTGGCTGGGAAGTATTTTAGATGAAAGTACATATTGTAAATAAGAGCTAAACACAAAAGTGAAATCATTATTTGTTGTCAAGATTTACATATGCATGTTGCATCCTCAAGACCTGATCCTGAATAGCATTACACACCCACTAAGATTAACTCCTGATAAAGGGGTTTAATGCTTCCAAAGATTCAGGCCCTAGATCAGTAAAAAGATGGTTCTATTGCCAACCCTGTTGCTTTGTTAAGGTTTTGTAATACTTAAAAACTTCAAGATAAGATAGACTGTGTGAAGTGGAAGGCAGACATCTTCACACAAGCATTCTCATTGCCAAACACCAGAACAGTGCAATTCAGATAACCACATATGGGGAAAAAAACCCCACTCACAGCAGAGCTAATAATTTGACAAACAAGGCCCAATGTATGGGAAACTACCAGTGAATCAGAAGCTCATTAAAAAAGAGCAGTTATCATAAGCTGTTCTCTACAGATGCACCTCAGGCAGAACTTGACACCATGACAAAATCAATGAAGCTGAATTGGAAGCCAAACAAATGCTGGGCACAGTAATCAGGAATGCTTACAAGCTAAAACAATGACCCGATGGGAAGAAGAAATTGATCATCTCAGCAGGATGCATTCATCTTGTGACTCAGACAAGTGAAGACTGTACTTGGGAACCAGAATCTGGAGTATTTGAACATATTTCTTTGATTAAGGCAGTGCCAGGGAGATATCTAATTCCCACCTGGATTAGCTTTTAAAATACCTTATGTAAAGGCTAAAGAGGTGATGAAAGAAAGAAGGAACTGCATATGAAAATGAGCCAGCCTAATGAAGGTTCTCTAAACTCTGAACTTAGAAAGTAAGGTCTTGTCTCCACCAGATAGTTGCAACAATTACTCCAAAATAACAATTCTGGGATAACCATATGTCTTTTTACCAGTTTAGCTTAATCCTCTTTCAATTCATATCCTGTTTTAATTCTGATTAACTTTCACTAATAGATAAGTGATACTTTTTAGCAAAAAATTTATCCTAACTAGAAAATATCAGAGAATGTGTTGTTATAGAAAAAGATAAATTAAAAAGGGAGAATGTCAAGCATTGTGTGTATGCAGAGCCAAAAATAATAGAAAATATTCCACTGCATTGATTTTTTTACTTTGCTTAGCCAGATATACTGGCTAGGCCACTGTCACAGAGGCATCACAAGATAAATTTACTTTTGAAGGGTTGCCGCATGGCATGTATGGATATTGTCTCAAATCAGGTATATGATGGCTTAGAAATGGTATTTGAGGTTTGCTTTTTGAAAATTGGCTTATAGGTATTTATATACATGCATTAGAATGGTTCAGGATGGACAGAAGGGGTGAAATGATTTCTAAAATCCTGGGTCTCATACACAGTTTTCTGAGTCTTCAGAAGCAGACAGGCTGTCTAACACAACAAGGCCACAACACACACAGCCCGGGAAAGTGGGGGCATGTACCACACCGTTCCATAACATGGCAAGGCCAAAGAGGGGGGCCTAAAATTCCTGTTTTGGGAAGGGTGTGCATGTGATAGGCTTAGAATATGAATAGGACCTGGACAGTGTGCTGACCGCAGAGAGAGAGAGACCAATCAGTGATAGACACAGATGAAATCATCAAGAGTCATCAGGAGGGACAGAAAATACAACAGCAAAGACTTGAGAGTAACAAAGGGTCCCTCCCCATTCTCCACGTCCCTGAGAGGGGCTCCAAGAAGGGGCCTGGGTTGTGAGTCCCTGAAAAGGGTCTCCATCCCTGGGAGGGGTCCCCGAAGCCAACATGGACAGGGGTGTGGGCCTTGGCATCCCACCTCCAGGCTGCTGACATCTGACACCTAAGAGAGAGCGTCAGAGTGAAGCCTGCATCTTGGCCAGATGTAGCCTTACTCTGATGACAGCCCTAGGATTGGTAGTATATACAATTGCTTGAATATTTGTATTCTTTTCTGTTATCACTGTGTATCAATAAATTTGCCTAGTATCGAATGGAAAGGTTGCAGTCTGTCTGAGGATGGGTCACCCCCCCCCCCCCACTCCACCCAGGAACAAGGCATCTGGGTCCTAAATCCAGAGCTAACAGTAAAGTCTTGTGGTGTTTGATTCCTAATTTGATTTATTGCAAAGCTGTGTTCAGTTTTATTGTCCTCATAACTGTGTGTGTTTCAGTATTTGATATAAATGTAATTTTGAGGTATCTTTATATTTCAGCTATAGTTGTGTTAGTAAGGTAGTGATTAACTTGAACAGCCCACAGCTGTTCACACTTAGAAGAGTCAATGGCTGAGAATTAGCATTTGACTGGGTTTGTTTATTGGTTCTCCCTGCTTGTGAGCTAAGAGGCAGGGGGAAGCCTGGGTCTGGCCAGGCTATGATATTATATTTACATTTTAAAAGAAGTCTAACACCTAACTGCTCAGACTACCATACAACAGAGAGAGAGCACATCAGATTTACAAATCTACGTGTCTAAAAAGTATGCAAGATTATAATCTGGTAAATATGCACCTTTGGGAGTCAGGAAGTTAATGGCATAGTGTGAGCCCCCCTGGAAATTGAATGGTGACATATGTTAATAGCCAGACTGGAAAAGGTACTTAAGCCTGCCTAAAGAGCATGGCTTAGTCTTCATTCTTCCCAGGTACAAGGGAGGGGCTGAGTCCCACAGCCAAGCAGGCTGGGTAAAATCAGCTGACAGGGGAATGCAGGAAGTCCTGATAGGAAGGGTTTCCTGCATCTTTGAATTGAAGGTGCAGGGTAAGAACAGGTCAATGTTCTGCTATCTTCTTTTGTTTTTTTACTCTTACAAATTGTTTCACAATATGCGGTTACTGGTTTCTTATGCTTGTTCTTGTTTTGTAATAAATCCTTTTGTTGTCTCCTTCCACTGGCTGCCTCTGAAAGGAGTGACTTCTAGACAAGTGATATTCCAGACTGACTCCCTCTACTGAGAGAAGGCCCTATAATTTCTTCCATAACCCAGAAGTGGGGGCCACTTGAGGCCAACAGAGATCCCTCACTGTAGCTACAGAGTCCAGTGTAAGGGCAGAGGAACTGAGGATTACCGTGATAGGGAGCTTTACCTGCACAACAGGCAGCTTGCAGCTAAAATACACAAATGAGATGCTTCACTCTTGGATACTTTCCATCCAGATTCAGCAAAAATGGAAGTTTGGTGGACTTATGGGAAATGTGTGTGTGTGTGCATGTGTGCTTAATTTAATGTACACTTTTTAAGGCTCTTAACTTATTTTTGCCCATACACCATCTGTTTCCATGGTAGCAGTTCTGGGTACCAGCAGCTGAAATTGAATTTCAGCTGCTTGTGGCTGTTTCCATAGAAAAGGATGCTGGATGGGTGGAAATCCAATTCCTCTCTCATATATTATGCTTTAAAAGCTGTGTATTTTTTTCTTTTAAGAAAAGATTTAATTAAATTTTTAGATTTAAAAATAATGTTAGAAAATTAATTGAGGTAGATGATTTGGGATTCTGTTTTTGGTCACTGCTGTAGATCTGGAATAACTCACTTAAAAGTCAATGGAGTTACTATAGATTTACCGACAACAAAATTTGACCTTTATTTTTCATTCTCATCTTTTGGTGTTCTTGATAACATTCTAGTGATGTCCCCAGTAATCCAGCCCTACTCCCTAGGCAGGGTCCTTGTGATACTTTTATTTTGGGAAAACCTATTTTGTACCATTTGAACACCTTTTTCTTTCTTTCAAAGGACTTTTTTCTTTCTGCAAGGGCAATTTGCTTCCCATTGGACCAACACTTATGTTATTTCATGAACTTGCCAGCAGGAGGAGCTTGTGTATTAAAAGACACTTGTAATAAGGCAAACACTGGGTTATAGTAATTGTACACAAAACTTTGTTTTCAAACACAGCATAGACAGCTGTCTGTCTATCAGAACAGTCCTGGCAGTAGTGTCAGCATGGCCATCTTACTGGCAAAGTGAATCCTAGCAAAGTGATCACATGGGTAATCTTTAGGATGAAAAAAGCCCGCCAAAGGAAAAGGGTGTATTTCTTTTCTTTTGTAGATCTTTACACCTTTCAATAACTATGTACTTTTTATTCCACTTACAAATCTTAAGAAGCTCTCATCCATGTTCTGCCTACACATATCAGAATCCCATCATGCTTTAAAAAATATTCACCATGAAAATAATAAGTAATATCATAGTCATAGTCATACTATCATAGTAATATCATCGTAGGACTGGAAGAGACTTCACAAGGTCATTTAATCTAGTCCCCAAAGTCTCTCTTTTGACAGATATAATAATATAAATAAAATGAAGTTGAAACTGAAGTTGATTTAGAAAGTAGGATCTTTCCCATACGCACTTAGTGTTATTTATCAGACTTCCCCACAGCTACATAAGTAGCACTGCTGTGTTACAAAATAAAAATCATAAAGTCTAGGAGTATGGTAATGGAAATCTATTTGTCTTTGGCTACCAAAAAGTAAGCTTGATTTTATTGCTAAGCAGGAAAAGAAATAAATGTACAATTAGTAAATCTTGGTATTACACAGGAGGAACAAGTGTGTTACTAAAAGAATTATGACTGATGAAAATGTTATGCATTTTTTTCCCTGTAAAGGATTTCTGGTTGCACAGAAAGAATAAGTACTGGATTAGGAGCTCTAGTGAACTTTAGTTAAAATTAGTATATTTACTTAAGACTTTTTCCAAACCCAAGGCTGCTTCAAACCATTTTACTAAGAAACTGCACAACTATGAAGCTCTGAACTCTAGTTTTAAAAGCATTTTCATTTTCTGCTAACATTCACAATTTTGCAGTTCACTTTGGCAGGGTATTTCCTGCAGCTATTTTCCCATTATGTTGAGGAATATTGACAATAGTATTTATTAGAGGTGCACTGATACATCGTCCGATATTGGATCAGCACCGATTTAAAGAAAATTGATTGTTTTGGAAATCAGCCTGATTTGGCCAATAAATGCCCGTGCATGCACGCAGCCGCAGCACAGCATATAGGCAGCAAGGAACATGGTCTGGCAGCTTGGAGAGCTGCATGAAGCTGGTAAGTCTGGTGTGGTGGGAGGGAAGGGGCATGGTGGGGCAAGTGCTGCCCAGCCAGGGCAGGGTGGGCGTGGGACCAAGGTGTGGCTCATCCAGGAGGTGCAGGGAGTGGGGAGGCGGCTTATCTGGGAGCCACCAGTCCAGTGCTCGCCCGCTCATCTGGTGGCTCCTGCCGCTAGTGTGGGAGGGCATGGGGCTTGTGGCCCCAGAACTGCGCAGGGCAGGGCAGAGTGGGCAAGGAAGAGCCCTGAGCAGCACTGAACCTAGCCCACCCCACCCTGCATTGATCTAGGGTCACCCCCACCCCCATGCCATCCTGGATGAGCAGTGGGAACAGCAGTGGAAGCTACTGGACGAGTGGCTCCCAGATGAGCAGAGGGCAGCAGTGGGAGCTGCCCCCCTCCATGCCCCCAAGATGAGCTGTGGCTCTGTCCCACGCCTGCTCCAGCCCCACTCCTCCCTCTCACTACAGGGGACTTGCTCTGCCCCCCTCCCCCCCCCCGCCCATGCCCCTTCCCACCCCACTCCTTTTTCACCACACCAGACTTAACTAGCTGCAAGCAGCTCTCCAAGCTGCTGGGCTGGTATCAGAAATCGGATTGGTATCGGCTGACATGCCTCCTTTAAAACCAGCTATCGGTATCAGCCCCCAAAAATTTCTATTGGTGCACCCCTAGTATTTATGAGAGTTAAAAACCAATGGTTACCACCGCCAATATTAAATGCTATTGTCTTACCTTGCTAAAGTACTCTGCCTCTGAGAGTTAATTATGCACCTATATGTAGGACTTGTACAAGGCATGTTTAACTAGATCTCATTAATTAACCCCTCAAATTACTGCTGAAGTGGGACTTGAGTTTACATCTGCCTATGCAGAGGTAAATGTCATACTGGAAAGAAAAGGGAGTGAATTCATTATTTGCTTTAGAACTATATAATTTTTACCTAAAATAACAAGTACTACAGAAGACCAACTCTCCAACTCACACTGAATGTTGATACAAGTACCTGTTTTTTCCTAAATGCTAGTAAGTGATGTTTGTTGGGTTGTATCAAATGTACTCATGTAGGGTGCGTGCAGATGTGCGTGAATGTTTCATTCCCCAGGGACAACTAGGAGTGGAGCACATTGCATTGCAGCTACTTGTCCCTGGGGAATGCCCGTGCCATGCACGCTTTGGCTGCAGCAAGTTACCCCAGGGGCAGTAGGGGATGCTGGGGCCAGCACTGTGCTAGACCCAGCAGCCTTATCTGGGTCCTGGGGGCCTCTTGGGGCTGCAGCTGTGGTGATTGTGCCACGCAGAGCCTGGCTGGCAGTGGAGTGTGGCTCCAGGTGGCCTGGTTCTGCTTTTCAGCAGCTGTCACTGCCCAAGCATGTGATGCACTGGTGGGTTTTTTTGTGCAGGTTTTTTTGACCCCTGGGGGGGAAAAAAATGGTGCAGTGCATGCTCAGGTAGCGCGCCTTTGTAGCACAGAGAACACCAAACTGTGTGGTGTGTGATACTGCAAACATGTCTGCGGCGCCACATACTGCACGACCATGCTCGTCTGCACACACCCGTAGTGTCCTCTAAAAGCATGGTAAAAGTACAACGTTATCTCTTCCTACTGTAGTTTTCCAAGGACTCTGTAGCAATGGCATCTAGGTCAGCAGAATCTTCTGTTACTGCTTGTTGTTGAATATAGACTACTCTGAGTAAATTGTTTTCAGAAAGCTCATTCATGTAAGATCACAGTCTGTTGTTGGTCAGAACAGACTCAAGAGTTCCCAACAGGGATGTATTACTAATGTGCTTCATCACATGATGCTTCAGTTCACATGCATCCATAATTAGAAGAATGTGAACTGAAGCATCATCCAAGCTCTTGCTCAGTTTGCCTGTGTTTATCACTTCAAAATGCTGGAATTGCAGTCTCCCATAAATACTACTTGTCCTCATATTTTACAGGATCACACTTGTAATTCAGATTCCAGACAGCAGTATAAATAATACAAGTCTATGTAGTTAAGGATGTGTACTGTAGTTTGCAACCATGTGCCAGGTTCTCATAACATCTGCTTTTTCCATATTCAGACCAGCGACAGGCTAATTTTCATATAAAATGAACTTGTTCTTGTGTTTATTCTTTTTCCTAGTGATATTCAACCTGGTGGAGAACCAGTAAATAAAGGCAGTCGCTCGAGGGTGACTACCCGCTTTCCAAAGCTATCACGGAGCCATCAAAGAGAGCCACGGAACCTGGAGCCTCAAAGTGGTGACCTCTGACTTCATAACTGTGAACACCAGCACCATGTACTTTAAACAGTCCTGTGATTTCTTCCCATCCTGCACTGTTGATTATATAAGCTCCTTGGGAGAATACAGGTGCTTCAAGTTAATTCCTGAAAAGAGATGCTCAATACCAAGGTTCATCATTCTGATCAGATAGGTCACTTTTGAAGGCAGCAGTCATTTCCCAAAGGAATATGAGGGCTGCTCACTAGAGCCTCAGCAAATTGATATACATTTCCTTTGTTTTGTAAAGCAGTACATATTTCCTTTGCTCTTATCTTCTCCTCTGCTACTATGAATCCTTTGTTTGTTTTGTAGAATCTCTCTCTTCTACCCTCATATCATCTTTTTATGTTCCTGAGATCTGTTAGCATCATGTCAGGAAAATGCTGAGGTTTTTTTTCTCCTTACAAGCACAACTATACTTATCACTATTCAGTCTGCACGAAACACTTCAAGCACGGTAGACTAATGCTACTGCCCAGTAGTGTGACAGGCAAAATCCATGCTAATGCGCAGTACAATTAATCTACTGCACATTAGCGTCACAAAAAAGTGTGCACTGGTACTAATGTGCTGTAGCGCCCATTACGGTGTATTAAGTTAGTCCCTGTAATTACAGGGACTAAGCTTAATGTGCCATAATTACAGCACATTAATGAATGTGTAGACATTCCCAGTATTTGCCAGAAAGTTGTGTTTCAAAAGCCTCCCTAGCCCATTACTTTTTGGAAATAAAACGACTAAAAGTCTTTGATGCACAGAAGAGGGTTTCAGAAACTTGAGAAAGTAAATGGCAGCGGATTGTAGAAGACAAAAAAAATTTTTTGTATATGTTTAATTAGATATTCCCAGGTGCTCTCACTTGTGAAAAGTAATTCTACCAAATCAGAGATTCTCATAATTTTCTAATGAAATGTTGTTTTTGTTGAAAGGTAAGAGGCAACATGAAACAACTTGAACAAATCAGTTCAAGAGCTTTAATGCAAAAGGAAACATGGCATTAACACAGTACAAAGTAGAGCTTTCTCACAACAGGCTATGTTCTGTTATTGATTTGTTTTTGATGTATTATAGAACAATCTCTCTACATTAAAATAAGCAGATGTTCAGGCATTCTTACCACTGCTTTGTAAGACCTGAAATGATGCTTACAAAGAATTGCTTCATATGAAAGTGCCTGTCACCCGTTACCTCTAAGTGACCTGAAATGGTTCTGTGAGAGCAAGTAAGAAAACTGGGGGGTTAATTGTTACAAGTGATGGAAGTCCTGATATGGATTAACTGGAATCCAGTTCAGCATCCATTAGCTGCACTGCCGTAGGCAGTAAATTACACTTTAGTTATCTTCTTTTCTGTATAAAATCTTAACCAATATACATTTAGATTTTCTAATGACTGTATTTTGGCATTCCTTTAGACCACAACAACTCTCATCTCATAAAGTGTTTGGATAATCTGTACTTACCATAAATCGGTATATTTTGTTTTTGCACTGTCCACATTAGCAATCATAAAAAAAAACATTTTTCCTTTCAGGAATATAAACCACTGATTATCAATGCACTTTTCCCAATATAAAGCTTTATTTAAAAATCTAACCAGCTGGGACCCCTATTCTGTGTTTGTTACGTAAGTAGTCTGTTGACTTCAATAGAACTACTCAGCTGAATAAAGACTAATGTAATGATTGCAGAACTGGAGATTAAGTGTAATCAATGAGTTCTGTAATGGTAATATTGAAATGTACCTTGTGTACATTGCACTGAATTATAGGAAATGGCAAAAAGTTGCAGACAGATATTTCAGATCATGAGGCCAAAAGAAGAAGAATGTAAAAGAAATGAAATCTTGCTTCTCAATCACTAGCAATTTTGTCTGCTACTGCAATATCTTTTTCACATCAGTAAAAGTATTCCTTTATAAAAAAAAATCCCAAAGGACAGCTTATCAGAAGGACCAGTAGTCTTGTCTTGTATTAGGGGACAAGTTAATGTTGATGTCTGCACATGGTAGGGTACGTGTTTGTTTTTAAAAAAATGTAAGGTGGCTATAGACTCAAGGTTCTCCAGACTCCTTAATTTGATGCGTTGCTGATATTTAAAGTATGTCTTTGATAAAAAAAAGATTTTAGCAATGAATGAAAGTTCCCCTTTGAAAACATTTTTAGAGTCCATTTCTTTCAAAGGTCATAGGAGCCTTACATGGTCATGGGAGTGTGAGCTGTAATTTATGCACCTAATTTTGTCTAGTGATATTGAATTATAGATTAAGCTGAAAATCTACATTGCGTAGATTCATTTGTGGAGCAGTTGGATTTGTATATTTGCCACATGAAGACTTACTAAACTTCAAAAAATAGCTCGCAGTGTACAGCCTTTCCCCCCCTTCTTTGGAAAGCTGCAAATGGTAAGGAAATTAATTTAGCAGAGGCACACATGCTAAACATAGAATAATACATACAATCCATATTTTTAAAACTGTTTCTTTTTTTGTTATTTGCAGGAAATTTGCTCTCTCTATATATATTTGGCTCTTAAATTATCTCTCCTGTTTATTTTGCCTCTCATCATTTTAATATATGAATATAGATAATGCAAAAAATAATGGACTCATTTACAGAATATAAATTATTCCCTGTTAACTATATATGCTAAGATTACAATGTGCATAGAACTTTAATTTTGTGACTTGAGATATATTGTAACGTGCTGCAGTTATTAACCCACTTATTCTCATCTGATTTCTTAATAAAATTTAAGAAAATAGTTGGGTAGATTTATTTCACAAGTAACACAGTATAAAAAGAATGGACAGTAACTGAACCTGTAGTCTTAACAAAAATGTTCAGAGACAGACTGCTCACATTACTCACATGGGTAACACTGAGCTCAGTGAAAATACTCAAATGAGTAAAGTGAACCAGAGTAGATTTGTTAAGTTCCAGCCAAGATTTTCTGATGTGTCTTGTACATTTGGATGCCTAAATATTTGTCATGTTGAAACACCTTAGACATGGAAACAGACGTCACTTTTGTGCCATCATAAAAATGTTTAGGTTGGCATAAAGTGAAAGCAAGCACACATCTATGCCTTCTAGTGTACCACAGATGCTCATATTTGTGGCCATAACAGAAGGTGGTAATAAATTAGGACACTGTATTCTGGCCTATGTCTGTTTATGATGGAAGAACATGGACAGCATGAAGCTGCCTGTGGTCTCTGTCTGCCCTGAGAATTCCTACACAGGATTGGGCTCCTGAATCCTTGAGCATACCTGCCTTGTTTTCCCTGCTTACCCAGATGTATCCCCTCCAGGGGTAAGCAGGGAAAGTCAGGGCTTCAGGGCCCCTGCCTACAAGTGGGGATTCCCTGCATGTAGACACAGTCCCTGTGCAGCGGGGATACCTGCAGGGGAATCCCTCTACAAAGGATTTCCTTGCAGGCGCAAAGAAAGGCTGAAGTTCAGGAAGGCTGAAGTTATTTAAAAGAAGGCTGAAACTTCCCCCTTCCTTCCCCCTCACCTTGCACTTGCAGCCCTAGCCCCACACTGCTCCCAGAAATGTGCACCAGTTAGACATCCATGGAGTAGATATCCTGGAGTGTGATTAGTTGTGCCGTAACATATTGTGGTAGATCTGATCACACTCCATCTAGGACCTGTTTTCTATCTAATAGGCCTAATTTTCATAACTGCTATAAATACTAATTCTCTGAATATTAATTCTTTTTAAATGTTTTGGAAAATCTTGCCCAACCACTTAAAAGTATTCAGTGCTGAGAAATACTGTAAAAATACTTTTGCATTTTACCATGTAACATTGCATCATGTGCAGTTCTGAATTTTAAGCACTGCTTTTTCTGAAATATAACCCAGATTGTTTGTGGCTGTTAGCAATTGCTTGTCGATGACCAGTGAAGAATGAGGTAGTAGAGTCAGTCCAGCTCTTGGTGGAGAGCCATGCACAGCACTACTAACAAAAACCATCTACACAGTCATATGTGATGATCTGTACAGTTAGTGTAAAACTCATGTGGCCTTGTCTTCTCCAGGGTTGTTCCATCAGGACTGTGGTCTGCTTGTAGGACAGTGAAGAAGACTGGCTATGACACTGCCTGGCTGTAACATGTACCTGTTTTGCTCATAGGGAACGAAAGTCCCCAGTCTTCAATTAATCTGGGGACTGCAATCTGTAAACTTTCCTGAATAAAGGGGTTTTGTATTTTTTTAAATTTAATAAATGCTGTTTTTCTATTAAATTCAAAATAAATAACTTCCTAAGAAGCAGCAAGTAGGTGACAGTCTCACTTCTTTTGCAAATAGGATTGTTTATCAATTTAAATTTGATAAACATTGACTATAGTTTTAAAGAATCTCATTTTCTTAGAAACCCTGCCATTCATTATAGAGATGGTAATGCAATGGCTTTTTTAATGGGAAACCTGATTTGATACAGGATTTAAGTCAGTGCATTTATTTATTTAGTGTATGCGGTTTCCACTGAAACAATATGCCCAAACCACATATGCTAAATAAATAAATAAATAAATAAATGCACTGACTTAAATCCTGTATCAAATCAAGTTTCCCATTAAAAAAATTCCAAGGTTTATGTGCAGCAGCGTAATGACACAGCAGCAAAGGCTTAACTTGACATGTCTATTAAATCACATATTGTTAGCAGGATTAATAATTTCTAAGCTGGTCCTGTTTACAAAACATATTGTTTGAAGGTTAGTTGTAAGCAAATTGTATCATTTTACAAATGTACCACAAGCCATAAACTACTGTGATTGGATTAGTATGTCAAATATTTGGAGATAAGGTCTAGTGGCAGTAAATGTTCTTATAGCTCAAGAATAAGATGCATACACTAAGGCAGAGTTTGTCATTTTGAAATAAACATTTTCTTGTATAAAAATCTGATTCCTAACAGTCACAGTAATTAATAAAAATGTAAATGTTAATAGGATTGACTGGCTCAGGACAGCTCGCTAGTAATAAATGTATTTAAGAGTGAGCATTGAATAAAGTAATGTTAATGTCTGTCAGTTTTTATTAACAATCTAGAAAGATGATATTTTCTTACAAATACTTCCAGTCTGAAGATCTACATAGTGTTATTTTAGATGCAGACATGGATCTAAAAAGTCCTAGTCCTTGCAGGTTGGTCCTGAAGTATCACTGACTCAATCCTATTTAGATAAAGAAAATATTAAACTCTTAATCTTTTGGGATTCCAGCTTTGTAATAGCTCATTTGCAAGGTTCCTCAGTTGCTACTGGGGGCACTGTGTAATATAGGTGCCAGGCTCCAAGAACTTCTCATAGGCCGCGTCTACACAAGATGTGTTAATGTGCATTAGCCTAATTTAATGCGCATTACGGGCACATGTTCACACATACGCACCCTTAATGCACATTAAAATGGTGAAATTAAGCTAATTGCACCTGCAAATGCAGGTATCAAATTTAGGCACAATTAGTTATAGTGTATTAATGCACATGTAGGTGTGACCCGGCACTAACTTTAGTGCCAGGTCTTCCCAGCCACTAAAGACACATGGTAGGGCTGCTGGGACTTGGTGCTAACTTTAGTGCCAGGGGGCACCTGTACACTGTGAGGGTGTTTTAATCCTTAGGGTTACATTCTGTGTCCCCTAAATCAAAATGGTGAGTTTTTAACTGAATCCCACCATTTCAATTTAGGGGTTTTATTTTTCATCACTGTTACAGCAATGGGCCGATCCTTTTTTTTTTTGATGAGAAGCTTAATCCTTTTTTTTTCCCAGTGGAGTCTGCCTGCAGCTGGAGGGCTAGCTCCCGAAAGGCTGAGTGGCCCCTGAGCTGCTGGGGGCCCCAGTCCTTCCCTCGATGGTGGCGCCCCCTGGGGCTGCCTGGGTAGGTTGCTAGTGGGCCAAGTGCTGCCCCAGCTTGGAGGCAGCATGTGGCCCAATCCAACTCTTCCCTGACCCTGAGCTGGGGCAGCACCTGGCCCACTAGCAGCCCACCTAGGTGGCTCCAGGGGGTGCTGCTACCACAGAGGCAAGGACTAGGGCCCCCTGCAGCTCAGGGGCCATTTGGTCCACCAGCAGCACACCCCCTGGCCATGGGAGAGGCAGGCAGTTTTCACCAAAAAAAAAAAAAAAAGGATCAAGCCCCCCGCTGCTTCTACCTTCAGTAGGCACTTGCTGAAGGCAGAAGTGGTTAGGAGCCTAATCCTTTCCTGCCTGTCTGTCCTGTGGCTGGGGGACGAGCTGACATCTGCATCATTGCAATTTGCAACATTGTGAACTAAGCTACATTAGGATGTAGTTTAGTTTGCAACAATACAAACTCATTTAAAACCCCCCAAACTCCTGCACGTGTACAGCATGACACCATTAAGCCACACACACTGACATTTTTGTCATGTGTACATGGTAATGGCATCATGTGTACAAGAGCCCAAGTGTACTAACTTTAGTGCCAAGTCCCTGCATGTGTAGACACCTGCCAAAAATTGCCTAATGTGCATTAAATTCAGTCGCACTTAAGTGCATGTGTAGACACACCCATACAGACCCAGTTTTCTTCTGTCTTGGCTTGTTTTCCTAATGTGAAGGAAGTTGGTGTGTGAGGTCATGCAGGTCTGGCGAGGAACTAGCATGGAGTCTGGCCGCAGAGGGTACTGCCAAAGTTGGGACTGGTAGTAGTGCAACTTGGTTCCCATGTTGGAGTGGGGTGGGATGGGGTAGGGCAGACATTATCTTCTACTTGAGGAGAAGAAGTGACAACAACCAAGGAAGAAGCACAGAAGAATATTGAAGAAGCTGGAGACAAGTATATTCCAGTATACTCCAGTTGCTACAAGAGGCAGGTTCTATTTTAAGCTATTGTCATACTTACAGGGTTATGTTTCTTGGTAGCCACATAGACTTCCTGTATACATGGCCTGCCAAGACTGCAGGAGCATGGAACATGTCACCTTTTAGCCACTAGGTCACTATCTCTAGACCAATTAATATTTATTTGTCCAAAGTATCTTTAAATAAATTAATAAAATATAACACATTACTGAATGGAGATCTTAAGAGATTACATCTTTTGTAAACTGTAGACACATAAGTATTTGAAATAGATTGGAAGCTTTTAACACTTCTCTGATGGTAATGTATATAAGCAGGCAAAATAAAATTGCAGTCAGATTACAAGAATTTCATTTTAAATTGATATAGCAGATATCATTTTCTTATACTGTGTCAATTTTTTTCCCTATTTTATGCCATTTCAAACATTTCTGAAACAAATTCTTATGACTGCTACATCATGAAACTTCAAACTACCTGTGGATGTACTTACTGCTACCCAAACACCCTGGGAAACCTGTGGAACAGTTATTTAGAAGAATGCTGAAAATTCTGCTCTCAGATTTCACTTCAGTGTTCTGTTCTTCCAATGGGAGCTTCAGACACATGGGTGAACTGGATTATCAGAGTTCTGATGAGAACTGATCTTTTCCCTTGAGAGCTATACGAACAGTACCTTCCTTCTGGTGCTTGAATGAGTCTCTCATGGATGTGTGTTCAAGCTCCATCAACTCAGCTTGTGACAGAAATTAACTTGTCTCTTTCTCATTTCCTTATATCATTATTTTTGACCTACTAAAACACAATATTAATTTGCTGCTATTTGGGCATTTAATTGGTTTTTGTAGTATTAAAGATGTGCATTGTCATAAAAAGAGCATTTTATTACATGAAACAATGTAAAGTAAAATGATAATAAAAATATCAATTGATCTGTTATTTCTTTACATTTTTAGTAAGAAATTAGATATGCTGTAAACCTTGTTCTTTTTTTTTTTTGCTCTGGCACAATAGCATGATCCTTTAATTTTTATTTTTTTTATTTTGATAATGTTCTAGGCTAAAAAAAATCACTTTATGATCCTGTTGCACATAATTGATATTATTTATGAAACTTCATCTATAAAGCTGTCGATACAAATCTCTAATTAATAAGAACAATTTTGCTTTTTGTATCAGTATTAGCATGACTTTACATATAAGCGTTTCACTGTAATGTTTAAGGAGGAATTGATCACTTATATTGATATAGTGCTATTCCATCATGAACCTTAATCAGTCTTTGGTGTATAAAAACATCTACCATATAGTCACAAGTGAGAAATAAGTTGTTACTTATTGGTATTTTAATAGCAATGTCCATGTCAATGATAAATGTTTAACTATGGTGGTGAGATTTTTCATGTGTATGTTGGATAACTTGAAATGCTAAAAAAAATTAAAATACAATTACAATTAATCTAAAGGGAAAAAAAAAACCTCTTTAAAAGAAATTCACATTTTGAAAGCCTTTCTAAGAAACCCTAGTACTGGATAAAATTAATTACCCTATTATCTGGGACCAACCTTTTGGCAGCTCAGGAAGCTGAATTTCCCTTCTGTGTTTGTTGGACAGCTGTAGCCACAATGCTGTTAATTCTAAAGAGGTATATTTGTATATACCGTATTCAGATAACACATTAACCTATAAACAGCTATAAGGTCTTTGTATTATTTTAACCCATGTTAAGCTACTGTTTACATTACAGAATTTTTAAACTAATGTATATATAATTTTATAAAATACTTTCTTGTATTAAATATTTCTTTTGAAATATCCTGTGGTAATTTTGTTGTAATCTGGTTGAAATATCCTACTTTACAACCAAGAAAATAAATAACATTTTGTATGCTTAAAAGATAGCATATCTATAGCCTGTTTATAGCCTGTTTTATAATTGTATTTTTGATTTATGTTAACTTTTTAATGTGCATTGTTCACAAACGCATGGTTTGGGCTGAATTTTCAAAACAATGTGCTTAGGTATTTGCTTTTAATTAATATTTTCTTCATTGTGTCTGATAAAGAGCAATATTTGAGTGATTTGAATTGATGTTTGGATTGTAAATGTAGACAGGGAAGAGAGTAAACAAACACCTTTCAATTACATTCGCTTGTCATGCCTGTTGCTGTTGGAAAACCCATATCTAATGGCATCTAAAAGCTAATGGCCACCAGTTGCATTCTATTCTGAAATCATGGCTTCCATATAACTCTGTTGTTTGACTAGAATCAGTGCTAGATAATAGTTAGAGCTAGGGGTGCACTGATAGAGATTTTTGAGGCCGATACTGATAGCAGATTTTTAAGGAGGCATCGGCTGATACTGATCCAATTTCCAATACAGCATGGATTGCTGCATGCAGCTGGTAAGTGTGTTGTGGTGGAAGGGGGGGAAGGGGCGTAGGGGGGCAGATAAAAGCCCTTGCGGTGAGGGAGGGAGTGGAGCTGGGGCAGGGGCTGGGGCAGGCACTGCCCAGCCAGGGTGGGGCGGGGCAGGGAACAGAGCCATGGCTCGTCTGGGGGAGCGGGGGGGGTGGAGCGGCTCCCACTGCTGCACACGCTCCAGGAGGGCATGGAGGGGGGACATGTTCCCCCTGGATCTGCATGGGGCCAGGCAGGCTGCTGCTGTGGGCTGGGGCTGGGGCCAGGGCTGCACTGGGCTCTTCCTGGTGGGGGGCAGGGCTGGGCCGGGCTGTACTTGGGGCAGACAGTGGAGGCACTGGGAGGGGGCTATGGAGGGGGCTGAAGCCACCCCAAAGCTCACCATAGCCACCCCAACCACCCCTCCCAGCACTGCTATCACTCGCCCCGATCACAGCCTGACTCAGCCCTCACCGGGATGAGCCCAGCACAGGTCTGATCCCAGCCCACAGCAGCAGCCCACCCTGCCCTGCACAGATCTGGGGGGGCACATTCCCCTCCCCATGCCCTCCTGGGGTGCGCATAGAGGTGGGAAACCCCCCCCATGCCTCCTGGATGAGCCACAGCTCTGTCCCACAACCTACCCCAGCTGTGCAGCGCCTGTCCCAGCCCCATACCCTCCCTCACTCCGTGCGCCTTGATCTTCCCTAGCAGCTGATCGCCGAGCCCAGAAATGCCGGCAGCGAAACCAGAAGTGCTGCTGGGGGACTGAGTACCCCCTGGAGGGCCCAGCCGGCGGTCCCTCCCCACAGGCCAGCACCCATGGGCATGGCCCACCCTAAACCCCCCCATTCGGTACGCCACTGTTAACAGCCACATCGGGCTGATTTCTGAGCCAGTTTTCTTTATATCAGTGCCGATCCGATATTGGACTGATGTTTTGGTGCACCTCTAGTTAGAGCAGAGGACTGTGCGTTGCAAGAACTTAAGCTCTTTTTCTGTCTTTTCCAAAAACTTGCCATGTGACACTGAGCAGTTTTGGAAATTAAACCGATTTTAATCTTGGCTCCATTTTCTTCAGTAGTGTAGCAAGGGTTGGGCAACGGACACAAACACCAGGCACCCACTTAGAAGATGTGCAAGAATACCAACCACTACCAGCCCACCTACTGCCACTGCTGCAGCCGGCCTAGCCAGAGACACTGGTAGTTATGCCTCTGATTTTTTTCATCTGTACATGAGAAGCTTCAAAGAGTGTCTGCAAAATTCACAGGTTGGTTTCTGTATGCAGGCTCACAACCCTTTGAAAGAAAGCAGTTCTTATGGGCTTTTCCTTCTTTTCAGAGGCCATAAAGGGTCATTGACCCTTAATTCCACCTCAGTTATTTTTCACTACTGAGGCCAAAAAACTGGGATCGCTTTCTAAGTAGCAAAAGGATGGGTGGGCAAGTGGGGCCCAAGCCCTGGGTGCTATCAGTTGGCTGCGGGTGGGGGCAGCGGGACTCCATAATGGAGCGGGTTGCATCTCATATGGAAGTGTTCCTCTGCTCCTCCTCCTGCACTTTCCAGCTCCAGCTGTGTTTGTCAGTAAGTGAATGGCATTTTGGGACATTAAGTTTTGTCAAGCAGCTGTGAGTACAGCTGCATAATGACGGGTGGGTAATGTCACTCCATTTTTTTTGCCACCAAAAATGAAGGTTTCTGCCCACTTGATGTGTGTGTCTGCTACAAAAATATGAGATGATATCTCCCCTCAGCTGCAGCAAATTGCTGCTCCTGCTCCTGCACTGCTGCTGGAGCTCCGGAGCCAGAGCCCAGCGAAGAAAGTATCGGGAGGGGGCAGGATAGGGGGGCTGCAGTTCTGGCCAGTTACGTCTCTGGTTTTGTTCTTATCTAACCGGCTTCTTAGAAAATGAGGTCAGTTGTTGAATTTCTTAGGATATTTACATAATGACTATAATCCTGTGCTGTGCTTTGCCATCACTGAAGAAAGAAATTATAGAAAACCCTGAAGAACTAAGTCTTGTTTGGTTAAGAAGTGGTATACAAACTGTTATCCTGAAAAGCATTTGCTTAACCGGGATAGGGTAGGCTGGTCATGCCTTTATTGTAGGTTGTTCATTTTTCTTCCATTCAGAGCTGAGAAAACTGTATTTGTATTCCTTTCACAGGGAGATCGCTTTGGATGCTCAGATTGTCACTTACAGATGTAAAACACAGATTTGGGTGAGAACCCAGCTGCTAGACTTGGGTGCCTAATTTAAATGGAAAGTTTTAAAATTGGTGCTGCAGTGTATATTTAGTCAATTTCTAGCTAACAGAAGAAGTGGTAGCTATAAAAAATTATACAGGCAGTCCTCTTGTTCACACCATAGGCAGGTGAGTAAGTCCATTAGGATTTGTGAAACCACTTTTTGCCTGTAAAGCTGCTGAAATCAGTCAACTCTTCCTGTAAGTATGAGTCTGTAGAAAAGGACACTTTGCCCTTTGTGATCCTTTTTCAGCTAGAAAACTCTGGGCAAAACTTTTGATAATTTTTTCAAAACAACCTCAGCGCAATCATGCACGACAGTACTGTAGGATACAGCCTTCACTATTTTTAATTAGTTTACTAATTAACTACAGATGCTCCGTGTTTCATATTGGAGTTATTTAAAATATATAGCAAACATGCACTTATGCTGGTTTGTCAGTTTAGGATCTCAGTTTTGGACAGAAAAGTTTCAATTCATATATTGTGTCTGACCTGTAATCTACAGAGCAGGAAAAATATTCCTTAAGGGTTTTTTTCTTTTTTGTTTCTATTTTAAGAACAAAATTAAGCAATTTAAGTCCCTGACATGGACTAAAGCCTTTTTTTAAATCTAAAAAATATTTTTGATGACAGCATCAACTGAATTTATTCTCATCAAGCTGTATCTCTTTATAGATAATTGTGACACAATATTTATACCATGCAGTGAGGTGCTGAAATAAAACACTTGTATCCATTTTAAAATGGATTTTACAGACTCAGAGTGATGCTGTACATAGCAATATTACATAGCAAGTGTTGTTTAAAATGAACATAACATAAAGAAAATAAAATCATTGTTAGTGTGCATTGCATGATACTCATTTATTTTTACTATCCTAAAGTGCAACAGAAATTACTTGAACTTTTGCACCATTGTTTTCAGTATGGCATGTCAGAGTATGACTAATCAATGATATTTTATTTAAAGATATCAATAAGAATGTAGCTGCTGCTTTATCTATTAAGATGCATTCAGCCTTGTCTCTCTTAAATTACCCTGAAAACAGGAGCAATGAAAAAGTTGCATGGAAGGGTTTACCCATTTCCCTACCCCTGGGTCAACCAGTGGTTTAACTAAGCCCTGCTGACCTGCTCATCTATTAAGGTGATTCTTCCCTCACCTAATCACCTACTTCAAAATCATGAGGCAGTGGGACCGTAAAGGAGCCACTACTCTTTTTCCCCAAGAGTTCTAAAAAAGGTCCCCTGACTTTCAGATTGCAACGTGGGGGGAAGAGGATTGCATGGTCCTGGGATTTTCATAAGGGCCAAAGGGAATTGAAAGTCACTAGGATTTGGGCATTTAACTTCTTAAACCTCAATAAAATCCTTTAATTTAACTATGTGCCCAGTTCACGAAACCCTCATACAAGTGACTTATACATGCAAAGCAGGTGGGGTTGTTCCTAAATTTATGCTTATAGTCTTAATACTGAACATGTATTTATGGACCTTCCTCCATCAGGGCCTATTTGATGTCCTGTCAAAGGGAACACTAAAGAATGCCTGATTTAGGATGTGCCGTACAACGAGTCCCAATTTGTTCTCCATAACCTTGCAGAACGTGAATTGACTAAATGGAATTTAGGCTTGATTAAGAACTTCAAATTCTGGCACACATTAGATAAATAAGTTCTGACTGCCCCTGCATCTCTGCTTGTTGGGCATGTCAGGTCTTTTATGTGAATTCAATACTTTTTGCAAAGTAAAGTAATCCACTGCAGTTCTTGTGTCTTTTAATCCAAATGGTAAGTTTTGTCTCAGGGCTTGTGGTGTTTGCCATGACATGTGCAGCTCCTGTGGATTGTGAGTGTGAGTTTTGTATGCATTTCTGGCTCTGGCCTCTTTTGTAGATTTTGGAGTCCCTAGTAATTCGCATTGCCTTCTAAAGTGTTAATGCTGGGACTTAGAAGTCTCTCTGAGGTTTTT
This sequence comes from Alligator mississippiensis, assembly GCF_030867095.1. NCBI lineage: Eukaryota > Metazoa > Chordata > Crocodylia > Alligatoridae > Alligator > Alligator mississippiensis. The sequence goes on along the minus strand of NC_081836.1, from coordinate 41,959,714 downwards.
GTCTCAGATCCCAATCATCACAGCGACTCTTCGGTCTTAGATCAAACCCAAAGCCGCCTCTCTCATTTGGTTTCTCTCTCATTTGGTTCTCTTTGCTTTAAAAAGTAAGTTTCATGTGTTTCATTTTTTATGTAGAATGCCAAACTTCTCAAATCTTGACAATATAGTTTTGTAATTAGCTCCCTCTGTCTGAGTTTAGTGATTATGCTTAATAACATCAAGTGTTTCATACACTCTTATTCTCAGAGATAAAACTGCCTTCTGACTTTCTCCCTTCTTGCTGGCAACAATTATTGCTGATACTGAGGGAAGTTCTAGTTAGGCATTGTCTGGTTGTTCCCTGCACTTCTGGAGAGCATAGCCCCTGGCTGGAGGCCTTTTAATTGCTCCATTTTCCCCCCCTCAGGATGTCCTTGTCCTTGTAGTTTGTTTTATTCCTGGTACCATGTGTTGTTCAGAAATTATTCCCCTCCAAGGAGTATGACAGAAATCAGCTTCATTCAGTGTCTAAGTTCTAACTGCATAACATAACCGCTTCCAATTAGCTGTTGCTAGAACTTCTTGAATGTACAGTTCCCCACATCATAGGTATCATCTTGGACTCTGAATCCTTAATTTTATGATTCGTAAAGAAAAAACTTAATACAATCTTATTTTAAGAAGGATGTTGCATGTTTGCACTACAAGAAATAGTTAACGGTTAAAAGAAAATACCAGGGGAAACGTTATAACATTTTGTATCATGATGTGTAATATATTTGTTGTTAAATTCATCTTTCTTAATTACCCCACCCCCGGTTCCCATCTGTTTGATCTCTTCTTCCTCCAAATTCCTCCATGAGTTCAAGTGCCATTCACAGCGGTTTGATGTTCCAGTGACTGCATTCAAATCTTACTTTCAATTAAACTCAATTATGAATAAGTTCCAAACTTTTTGTATTACACAAGAAAGCAGCATTTAAATTATGAAAGGACCCCGCCATGTCTTCCAAAGAAGGGACTCTATGTTCAGGGAGGAAAGAGAAATGAGAGACCACTTAAAACAGTCATTTTGGCTTTTTCCCCTATGCCTATTTGGCTCACTTCCTCTGGTGAGAAGGTGACAGCTGTGTCCTAGAGGGTGCCGGCAGATTGTCAAAGAGCCTGACCGGTTACAGTGCAACGGTATCCCTGCCACATCCTAATTCTAACCAAGGGGCCTTTGTACACGCCACAAAATTGGCCTTTAGAGAGGCTGAAATACCCTTTTGCACTGCTTCAATGGCACAGCTGTTTACACTCTTGGTGGTGTATTGTGCATTAAATGACCTTGGGACACAGCAAAATAAAACACCTCTGAGGTGTTTTAGTTTGCTACTTTACAGTCACGGAGGGAAGCACTGGGCCTAGTGCAGGCAGCCCAGTGGCAACTCATGCAGACAGGCTCCATTGAAGGGGAAAAAAAATGGCGAGCCTGATTTTTTTTTGTTTTTCTTCCTGGAACCTGCCTGCCTGCCTGAGCTGCACAGTGGCCTTGCTGGCCAATCAGAAAATTAGTAATTTATAGTTGGTCTTGTTTAATGCTTTTTACTGTTGCAATTCTATTCAGGAAGTCTTAATTTATTCTGTGTTTTTATGAAATGCAATTAAATTATTCTTTATACTAAGATTCCTCTATACAAATGTTGTTTGGGAGCCTTTCCTGATCACTTTAAAATTGTGGAAAACCCAGTTAGATAACTGTGCCTGATCCAGATTGGTCCCAGAGGGCACGTCCCCACAAACATGCACATGTGGTTTACAGCACTGCAAACCCCTTTTCAGTGCCACAAACTGTACACACTGCACATACATGCATTTGCTGCACTGCTAATTTGCAGCATGGTGGGGGGGTTTTGACACTGGAAGATTTCACAGTTCGAGTGGCCAAGGTCTGGAACGGGCTCCCAAGGGAGGTGGTGCTCTCCCCTACCCTGGGGGTCTTCAAGAGGAGGTTAGATGAGTATCTAGCTGGGGTCATCTAGACCCAGCACTCTTTCCTGCTTATGCAGGGGGTTGGACTCGATGATCTATTGAGGTCCCTTCTGACCCTAGCATCTATGAATCTATGAAAAAAAAAATAGCAGTGTGGTGCATGCAGCAGCAGCATGCGCTTCCAGAAAGGGAGTCTGGCAGGGCAGAGCCACACTCTGGGTGCTGGCCGGGCTCTGAGCAACTGGCTTGGCACTGCTGCTGCTGTGGGAGGACCCAATGACTCCAAGTAAGGGTGCTGAGGCCAGTACAGGTGCTGGCCCCAGCCTCTTCTACCCCACCGGGGGCAATTTGCTGCATGCCAAAGGACAAATATGCACACCCCTGCACGTGCACGTTTCTGGGGACACACCCAGAGGCATCTCTGGTTAGACATTGGAACAACTAAAACTTAAAGATACCTTCCCAGGGTGGGTAATCCAGTTTGACACTTTTAAGTACCTAGGATCCTTATCCCAGAGGTGTCAATCTCATCTGTGCCCTGTGTGGGTTTGATTGGACTAAATCCACTTAGATTGGAGTTAGGTATGTAGGTGACAGAAATAGGCACATCCTAGAGCCATCTAAAGCAGGGGCTTTCAACCGTTTTGGATCAGTGTACCCCCAGTGGCCGGTCGAGAAGGAAGGAGTCCCCTGGTGGCTGGTCAACATGTGTTCCAGGGGCACACCAGTGGCAGAAGTGTCGGTGGCAGAAGTGCTGGCGGTGCGGTGGCAGCGCCCACTGCTGAGTACCCCCAGAGGCCTTCCCAAGTACCCCCAGGGGTACAGGTACCCCTGGTTGAAAACCCCTGCTCTAGAGGTGTATGAACCCCTCCCCTCTCTGGAGTATAGTTAGGCTGCATACTTCATTCACTTGCAATCCCACTTTGACGGAAAGCACCTAAGGGGGATGGTTGTGACTTTTGGTCCAAGAGTCTAATGTGGCTCAAGCACTTGTTCTAAGGAGGTCAGAGTTATAGGTTAGCTTCAGCCTACGGACATCTTCCACTCCCCAGGAGCATGCCTCAACCACCAGACCATTTTGGACCAGTCCCCATATGCTGAATGGGGACACCTTTTGCCCCTCCTGTTGAAGTTGTGACACTGGGCAGCCTAGACTGCAGGAGTAATGGAACAAGAAAAAGAACAAACTAAGAGTTATCCTACCACCCTGGGAGAGAGACCTGCTGCCTGTGTGCTGTGTCACCTATTACATACACCTTCCCCTAAAATCAGCCCTCCAAAATTGGGGTGCATAACTTAAATGGAAAAGCTGATTTTTTTTCTTGCTGGAATAGAAGCAGGGTAAGATAGAGCAAATGTGCGACACTGCAACTCACAGCCACCAAGGCAGCTGCCACTTCTTCCAAGGCCTGCAAAGCACAGGGTGACAATGCAGTGTTAATCCTGCCATAGCTGCTAGCAAGGCAGTAGCTTTTGGCTCAAGAGCCACTGAGCTGGCTGAGGGTGAGCAAGCTGCTGCATCAGTCTGTGGTATCTTGAGACTTGTCATATGGAAAGAACACTTTATTATTTGCAGGAACTTATATACAGAAACTATTTACAGTAAAAAAATTGTCTTGCTGCTGCCCTTGCAAGGGTTTGGGGCCTCCTAATCTGGCTTGCACCAGGGCTGAGGTAGAAAATAAACACTTGATCACTGGAACTTGAATCACTTCTGAGCATGTTTAGAAATCTAAATTAGCGGTGCTGAAACTTTTGGCCCCACAGGCCAGATGAGGCACAAGCCACATTGGACCCTGTGTGCCCGAATTATCCTCTGCACGGGTTTAGATGGTCCTCATGCTGGGATTAGGCCCTGGGACTCCGTGCCACCTCAGCCCAGCCCCACACACCAGGATCAGGTTTCCATGCTGCCTCCGCCCAGCCCCATGCACTAGGATTAGGCCAGTTTAGCCCACAAGGCCACAGCCCGAGGGGCTCCTCTCAGGGAATCCCATCGGCCAAATGGCACAGCACCATAGCTAGAACTTGCCCATGGACTAGAAGTTGAGTGCTTCTGGCCTAAATCTAGGCAGTGAGGATCATTTTACATTCAAAACAAAGATAATGTTTGAATTTAAATACTACTTAATTTTGTGGCTCCAAAAGTAGGGCCAGTCTGGATCATTTTCTGGAATTTAGGTATTTGTGTAACCAATATGAATCTGGCCCCAATGCTATATATAATGCAATACCGTATTGCATTATCCTCATGAGAACAGTACACTACGTTGTTTTCAAGTTTTCAAATATTATATTCAGTAATATGTTGTAGTGGGTAATTCAGAATAATTAGTGATCAGAATGTGTATCTTGACTCTCTTGATCCGTACAAGCAAATTTATTCTCCAAGTCTAAGACAGAAAAATCAATAATATCCTGAGAATGGTGATCTTTAAGATGTTGAGCTGTTTCAAGGGTTTACTTTTCAGATCAGAACATGAGATATACATGGAGACTTTGTACTTTGCAATTTAACTGTTCATTCCTGGATTTATCTTGAAGCTGTTAAAACTCTCAGGAATCTTTTTGTTTGATACAATACTGGAACATAAAGTTCCTTGTGCATTCAGAGTTGTAGTTATAGTTTCAAGTGGTTAATACAATAAAAGGCATTTTATAGTGATACTTTAATTCCAAGCAGTATATAATTGACATTTTTGGAAGCCATCTGGTTGATTTTTTTTTAAACTATTAAAAACATAAAAAATAGAATTGATTTACAAAAATAAGTGACCTGGAAACTGATATGCATTGCTATATTTGATTCCAAGTGTTAAAAACTAAGAATAATTAAACAATAGAAAAAGGAAAACATGAGAGAGAACCTTTTCTGACATAGGAAAAAATAAAAGAAAAATGAAAGGAGAGTTTCAGTGTTTCAATGCATTAAAAAAACCCCAAACTCCCTGCATTACAGCACACTGCCACTGTACGTTCCTTGATGAAATACAATAGAGTAGATAATGTATGTGTTAAGGATTCTGTCAAGCCACAGGACCCTTTTGGATATGTCAATAATTAACAGATAAAGTCTCTTGTCAACTGCTGTACTTAATCAGTGTGGACAAGGTTCTCCTCTGCATGACAGAGTTAGACACTGATAAGTTCTTCCTGCATGTTTGAAACTCCCTTTGACCACACTACATTATGCAGAACTCCTGTTGAGACATGATTAATAGGAAACTGGGAGATGCAGAAACAGCAGAGCACTGACTTTAGATTGGCAATGCAGTTCCAAGAGAAGAATTTTGGCTTGGCTTTGCCATCCTTCGGCCTTGTTTTTGTCTGCCTTTCTCCCCACGTGCACAGAGAAATGATTGCTCTTCAAAAGTTGGGAAGCACTTGGTTTGCATGCACGAACAGGATGACAATCGCCTCATCAGAATGCGGTACTCACTCTTGCAAAACCAGGCTAACTTACAGATGGCTGAAACGTTTGTGTGAATTTCTATGTGGATGCATTTGCCCATGAAGTAGCCATCTAATCCAGTGCACTGCCAGTCTGAATCTCATCACCAATACAAAGGATAAATTAGGCATTTCACAGAGTTAAAAATGCAAGGGAAAAGCTCTTAGAATTGAGCCTCCAGGCTTTTCTCACTTGCAGTGGTAGATAATGGTCCCACGGGGTTGCATTACTGGCCCAGGTCAGTAGCATGCACTGTGGTTTGGCCCGTTTCCTGCCTGCTGATGAATTCATCCTGTTCTGTGGAGCATAAGAAGGCATTTGTGCTAGAGTTGTAAGGCTGTGGTAAGTCTCCTTTTGTGCTCCTGGTGAAGATGGGATGTAAATAGGACCAAAGATTTGCCCCTTCCTATGTATCCCTGTTTTCAAGAAAGGATGTATTTTATTGTAGAGGGTTTTGATAGACATTTATCCAGAATAATAGCAATTTGAATTAATCAGATTTCCTTCTAATGAATGTTTTTCATACTCATTAGAATTCATTACACAGATAATATATGATTCATTACATAGATAATGCATAATCTAATTAGTTAGCTAAAAATACTGCTCTAAAATGTCTAGCAGGAATTACTTGAGTTAGTAAATAATGATGGTTCAAGTAAATTTTATTAACCTCTTTGACAGATTTGTTAAAAATCTATCACAATGGCCATATCTGCTAGGAAATGCTGGTAAGGAAGCCAGAAACTGAATTGGCCCTAGAGGTTGATAATCTAAGAAGTGGTTTCTCCAGTTATTGTTGGACCATATTGCTGGAACAGTGTGGCTGGTAGCATTGGCTGCCTGTACACATGCTGGTTCATTCCTGATTACAGTGCTCCAGCATGGCCTCCCAGTCACATGTATAAGCCCCGATGGGTTTAAAAATGGCTGCTGGCACTTTATTTAAAACTCATCAAATGAAGTTTAGATCAGGGATTGGCACACAGAGACATTTTCCCCAGCACACTAGGAGACGTGAGGAAATTGTTTTAATTTTTTTTTTTTTTAAGTTGCTGCTCTGGGCTCTCCTGAGCAGGCACAGGTGCAAGCGCCATGGCAGGCACTGGGGGTAGAGGCAGGAGAACACAGGCAGGGACCCGGTCTGTGTTGTGCTGTCCCCACTCCCTATTCCTGGCCTGAGTCTTCCAGCCTGGCCTGGCCCCTGGCAGGAGCTGCAGAGAGTCATGGTGTGCCTGGGGCCAGGGCCCAGGCAGGCACTTCACAGGGTTGCTGCTCTGGAGGCTCCCAGTGGGTGGGTGAGCCCTGCACCTGGGCAGACATTTGCCCTGTCCCACCTGGACGGAGGCAGCACTGCGGTGCCAATTGCTGGAGTGGGGCCATTGGGGCAGGGTCTAGGCGGTTTGGGGGGAGGCACCATGGGCAGACCAGCCCAGCCAGGCCCTTAGGAAGGTGGGGCTGGGTGGGAAGTGGGGCTGCCCTGGGGCTCCTCAGGTTTGAGCTATGGTGGGTGGGCAGGGGATGCCCAGCAGCACCCAAGGTGGGGCCTGGTCCAGCCCGTGAAGCTCTGCGGGGATGGGCTGCAGCCACCCTGCCCCAGCAGGGGTGCTGCCTAGCCAGGGCAGGACACTCGGCTCAGGGGGCTTCTGGCTCTGCAATCAGCTTCCCTACACACTGGGCATAGTGCGAGCAGAACGGAGCTTCCCGCCCCCCCCCCCCGGTGCAAGGACCTGCCTGCAGGAGCCCCCTAGATCCTAGGAACAGCTGCCATGGCTGCCCAGAGCCTGCCCCAGCCTTCTCCACCTCCAGCTCTCCTCAAGGGGCTGGGGCAAGTGCTGTGGAGGGCTGCTGTGCTTCAGGTTCCCAGATAGCTCAGCCCTGAGCACTGTCTGTGGCAGTTTGGGGGGCTTCTGCCGCAGCCTGGGGGGCTCCGTCCTACTCATGCTGTGCCTGGCATGCACAGAGACAGAGCTGGGAGCCGCCTGAGCCCATTCTGCCCCACACAGGCAGTGTCCTCTCATGGGCAGGCTAGTTGCACCCCATTCCCATGGAGCTGCACAGGCCAGGCTGGGCTGGGCCCCATCTTAGGCACTACTGGGCAACTCTGTTGTGGCCTGAGTCTGTGAAGCCCCAAGGCAGCCCCTGCTCCCCGCCCAGCCCCAACTCTCCTCTAGCTGCCACCTTCCTATGGGCCCGGCTGGGCCAGCCTGCCTGTGGTGCCTCCCCCTGCACCTGCTTCCCCCCATGCCTCTCTCCTCTCTCTCTTCTCTCTTCCCTCTCTCCCCTCTCCCATCTCTCTTCGCTCTCCCATTTCCCATTGCACCATTCTTAACAGAAAAAGATACACAAGAACAAAGGCAGTATATGAAGTTGTATTTATTGTCACCAGGTTTAGAATTTGTAGGAAACCTGGTATTTACCGTAAGAAAAAAAATCAATGTTTATGATTATTAACTATATTAATATGCAGTGTGTCCTACCATATACCCCCTACCCCAGGTTTGTTTTTCTGGCATGCCGCCATTCTGGTACCTTACGAAGTGGACATTGTGGGTTTTTTCTGCACTCGACCCAAAAATGTTGCCTACCCCTGGTTTATATAAAGCATCCTGTGGCCATTTTTAAACCTGCAAGGGCTTAATACACATGACAGTGAGGTATTTTAATTACAGCAGCTCTCTGGGAACCATTTACTTAAAATGTACCCCCAGCCCCAAGCACGTGTATAGGCAGCCGTTGTCTCTGCCCACACAGCCATTCTGGGGGTACTACGATATTTCATTTTCCAGGACAGTAAATCTACTCTGATCATTCATATAAGAATATGATTCTGAGCTACTGTAAATCAGTTTGGAGTTGCACGCTTTTCCACCACTGAGCACCTCTCATGTGTTTGGGCAATAGCCTCATAGGCTAAGTACAGACAGGCAAAAAGCCTGAGGCTGAATTGATCCATCTTTGCAGGTTTCTCTAAACTGCATCGATTGAATCAATAAACAAGTGAAGTAATGTTCATTTTTCCAACAGGAAAGACAGCTAGGACCCTGGAGTAGCCCATACCAGTAGCCAGAGGGTGCTAGAGAATGTCTCCCAGCCTGCAGGCCACCGGGCAGGTCAAGCCATGCCCCTTCCTCGGCCTCAGGTTCCTCCACCTGGCCCCATCCCGATGGCCCAGAGCCTGAGAAGGTGGCATGGGTCCTGGCTCCCAGCTCTGGGGGCAGAGCAGTGGCATACTAAGTGGGGGGGAAGTGGGAGAGGGCCATGACCCCTGGGTGCCGGCCTGGGGTGAGCGCCGGCTGGAGAGGCCACAACGCTTCCCGCATTTGTTGTGTGGCCCACCCGCCCGCGTGGTGGGGTCTACTTTTTTTTTTTTTTTACTTATTCTGGCTGGAAATTCTGGCTGCCGCCCCTCCCCCAGCGTCCAATGTGCCCTGATGTTAATTGCCCCATGGAAGTGCTGTGGGGTGGGAGAGGGGGAGCCACACCCTGCTTGGATCGTTCCTGGGGGTACACATGCAGGCATTGGCCCGTGGGTGCTGGAGACCCGCGGTCGCCACTGGGGCAGAGCCAAGCCTGGGTGCTGTCACCAGCCCAAAGGAAGTGTGGCTAGGGGACTCCAGCTCTGCTCCCAGCTCTGGGGGGGCCGGATCCAAGCCCGCTGAGGGCTTCCTCCTCCCCTCCAGCCGTCTTGGCTCTGGAAGGCAGGAGGGGACCCAGGGGGTCAGCCTGCCAGCCCAGGGCTACTTCAGCTAGGCTCTGTGGGGCTATCTGACAAGCAGCCCCCACACTGAAGCACCCTGTGCCCCAGCCAGCTGGGCCAGTGTCTACACATGCACTGCTGCACACGAAAACCTCTGCAGCAGGGTAGTACTTGTATTTTATTTACAAGTACTACCCTGCTGCAGAGTTAGTTAGTTTTGTGCACCCTAATGTAGACGCTGAGATGTTTGCTGTACTGGTTAATTAGTCAACTGTGCAGTAAACGTCTCATGTAGCCATGCCCAGAGCATCCTACTCTCTTAGGGCTACACTGTGCCTATGCAATGAGCCTTGTGTATGGAGCTATGCCTTGCATCTTTTTGCATCCAGGTAGTGCTAATCTTCAGGTTTCTACTCTGCCATCTGTGTGGGTTGGAAAACACCCTGCATACACACAGCACCAGCTTCTCTCTATACTCACAGATGGAGGCGTATGTACTTGGACCCAGGGTTTAGGGAACCCACTTGCAGATGGGATTGAGAGTGTTTAGTGTTTCTTCTGCCCTTCCCCATATGCACAGACAGTTATATCTCAAAAATGTTATGCCCTTACTAGGGGATTTTTTTTTCATGTACATCATATCATAGTAACAATCCTCATTTAGGCCACTCAGTAGCCATCTTTCTGATGGATTCAAAGCATCTGATGAAGCTTTCTGCTTACAAAAGCTTACACTATATGTCTCTGATCTAGTTAGGCTATAAAGGTGCAAACTCTCCTCTGCTTTCTGTCTGATACAAAGGGGTCATTGTTGGGCAAGAGGAGCTATGCATCCAGTCCCTTCAGCTGCCCTGATTTTAAGAAGTATGGAGCAGCTGCAATTCCCATTGAAGTCCTTGGAGATACATTTTGGCTGGCCTAAAATGGGGCATGAAAAGTAGGGAAAACATGGACTAATCTGACCTGACAATGGAATTGCATTTAACTAACAGAATATGTGCTAGATAATCTATTCAGACACCTCTGTCATAAAACCTCCTGTGGTTTCACACTCAATTATATTTGATCACCTTTGGTTACCATAGCAATCCTTTCTTAATTAGAAACTCACCCTCTGTTCATGGCCTGTTATATTGTAGCATGGAATTCTGTCATGCACTTCAGCACTGTATTCATTTATTATTGGATAAGGATTTCCTGACAATGACTTACTGTGTCATATGACTTCCCCTTGCTTCTTGGGCCTCCAGATCCGTTTTCTTTACTTTCATATGCAGAACTCCGAAGCGTGCCACTTGACCCATTTTCAGTGTGTGTGTAATGGCATCAGCTCAAGAAAGCGAGGAGGCAGCAGTGTTTAGGGTGTGAAAAGTGTTAATATATGTAGCATCAACATGAATAGTGTGTGGAGGCAGCTCTCCCACACTGCAGTGAAACTAATCTGCTCCTGTGCAGTACTCACAGATGGAAGCTTCTCTGTGAAATCTTTAGCCTGTATTAAAGCTGGAGCTTTTCTGTAATGCATTCAAAAGCAAGGAATCTCAGTCTCTGCCCATATTAAAATCCATTAAAAGCACGAAGTCAGTCAAGTGGGCCCAGATGGTTGTTTTGCTTAGGATGGTTTTGGATGAAAGATGAACCCCTCTGCTCATGAAAAAACAAGTGCAAAGAAGAGGAAGATGAAAACAATTCACCTGCATCTGTTAAAGTCACTTAAAAAAAAAAAAGATACCAACCAACTTATAAAGCCATTGTTCATTGCATCAATCAAGCCTCCAAATGTACAACTTAATGGCTGTGCTTAAAATTGAGGGTGCAAGTTTAGTGCCTAAGAAGATGAGGCGCTGGGTACACTCCTTCCTATAAAGTTTTGCAGCAGCTGAGACAACTGTCTCAAGGTCTGAGCTATGACTGTGGAACAAATGCCCACAGGAGCGCAGAACTGTCACAAAGGTCCCTACCTTCCACTCCACCATCAAGGCACACTTTTTCAACTGGCCTTTTCAAATATAAACACAGAGCACCTTTATTTTTTTATTGAAGAAAATAAAACCTTGCCAAAACAAAACCTGACATAGCACAGATAAATCACTGCAAAGAAAAGGATGGGGGGGGGGGGGGGAGAGGGAGAGGCCATATGTGACAGATGCTATTCACGTTGCTTAATAGCACACTGAGAGGTGCTGAGCCATTCCCTGGTGAAGCCCCAAGTTGAACACAATGGAACAACGCCTGGCACTACAGGACTCTGAAGGGTGACTTTTGAATAGCTGACCTTGTGTTTATCAATTGTTTATTAGATTGTTTATAAGATTCCAAGAGCCCAATCCTTTAGGCTTTATTCAAGTTTTATGGGACTATAAGAGCTTTAGGATTGCATTCCAAAAGTATATCCTAGTACAAAACTGATTTGATTTAAGTTTCGATAAGCACAAGCAAGAATAATGCAAGAGCACAAAGTTTTTAACAAAAAATATTGCACTCTACTGCCTTCCACTAAGGCTAGTATGTCACTTGTCACAGCATACAATGGCAAAGACTACATTTCTCAGCCAAGGTCAAAGACAATGTTATTTTGCAGCAATTATCACTTACTCTATGTTGCATAGCAGGTACAAATGCTAATATCATTTTGTCCCAATGGCAACAGCAGCTCTATCTGTCACCACGCAGTGGTACATTGCACCATGCCTGCAGTACCTTGATTAATGTACATTTTTGGATACTACTCAAAAACACAGCAATACTATGCATGAGCAGAAACTATACAATATATGTAATTCTCCAAGTGTAGTCAGTTTTTCAGTAACTAAAAAGGCATCAGTCCTACAAGGTGTTAAGGACCACCTTTGAAATCTGGTTGATCAGTCTCAAGTTTTATTGCAGCCATTTGCTTAGTGCCTTAACATTAAGGTCATACATCTGGCTCAGACACTCATATCTGTTTTTAAACCCACATGGTTCATTTAGATTTTGTATTCCTGATGTAGAAAGAAACTTTGTTGTTTTTTTTTAATCTAACTGCGGTTGGAAAGTTTTTCCTCAGTTAGTAATTAACAGGTTTTAATTTGGATTTGTTTGAGCACTAACAAATGGGGCACCTGGTGTGTATCTTAAATTACAATTTTAGCCCTAATGATTTTTCCTGAGTCAGCTGTACATCATTATCACAAGAAGCAAGAACAGAACATATTAAAGTGTAAAGTCACAGTGTGGTTGATTAGTGCATAAAGAGATTGCCTGGAAGTCAAAAACTGAAATGAGGACTAGGCAGAGCAGTCAGCTTGTACACTTGAAGTTTGCCAGCGTTCCCAATAAAAAACAAATGACTTGTTATATGGTACTCTGTGTTGTGCCTGGGTTCTGACACTCTGTGATTCATCCCCAAATTTACTAAAATAGCAGAAGATGAGTAAGAGTGTCAAATTTTGGAATTAAAAAAAAAGCCTACAATTTTCACAACTTCCATCCACCTGCTATGTATATTAAAAAAAAATCTTTCTTCAAAAATGATACCCAGATTCTTTGTTCTCTTTATGGGTTATTAATTTAGCATTGGGCACCTCCTGCCCACATGAAAGAGCTTTATAAATACATCATGAATAGTCGAGGTTCATCTTTAGTACAACAGACGTGGTCTACATCTGCTTTCTTTGCTGTAGGATTGCACAGTTTTATTTACTGAATTTCTATTTCCCTAGAGATACATAGTTGCATTGCTCATGCCACCACAATGGATCAATGAAGTGTGTAGCAAGATTTGCAGCTAAAGGGATAAAGAAAATGTCCATTATCAGCATTGCAATTTGGGAGTGGATTCTGGGACCTTCTTTTCCATGCCTGGCTGCTGAGCATTAATTGACTATTCCATTTGAGATCTGCACTCACAGAGGGAAAAATAATGGATGCAAAGGAAGAACCTTCTAATGCTGTTGTTACCTGGATTGCATCTTCAATGTATAATCTCTTACAGTGAACACAGAATGGTCTTTCATTCACAGAGGTAAAAATGTGAGGTGTCTTTGACTCTAACTGTCATTAGCAAAGTCTGAAGAATGCCTAATTATGGCACTAAGAAGGAAAATAGCAACAGTGTCCCACAGAGAGGTGTCAAGCATGACAAGCTTCTGACTGTGTCGGGGCCTACCACATGCTGTTCTAGTTCAAAAGTATTATAAAATCTTATTACAGAGACATATACTTAAAAATAAAGATTCCTTTTTCAACTGGTTCATTATAAATGATTTAGAACTTAGAGATAACCCATAAAACCCCCATAAAGAAACTGTATTATCCAAGGGAAAAGGTAACGAAACGATAAGTTTCAACTGAAGTGTTTTTTAAACTGGTGGTTTATATGCAAAAGTGAAATGGAACCAAGTAAGTGCTAGAACTCTTGATCTGAAGCAGGTAGTATGCATTTAGTTTAAATTATGCTGGTATAAAATGAGTTTGGAAGTAACTAATAGTTAATGAGTTGTCCTGGCCTTGGTTTGGAAGACTGTTACCTACTTATATCTGTTTTGCTTAATTTTAACCATTCACTGTTATATAACTGCTCCCCGTGATCTATAAAAATCAGGTTCATTTTGAGGTTAGGTTAAATTGTACCTTGGCAGAGGAGAGATTGTGACCAAATCTTAACAGTTCATACAGCTCTGTTAATTCCTCTGTTTTGCAAGTCTTCTGGCTTTGTTTGCATGTGCTAAAGGAGAGGGGCAGATGTGAGGGAAAGGTTGAGAAGTCAGAGTGAGTCTTTTTATTGATTTCAGTGGGAGGACAAATGGGGTCCTTAATGCTGAAATTACTCTATATAAAAAGCATGAGTTAATGTTGTCCAAGTGCATTTTCTTACAACAAAGCTTACACTAGAAAAAAGGAGGTACTAAAATTACACCCATCCTTTCCAGTACTGACATACTGGGCATGTCTACACATGTTTTTATGCACGCCTAACCTTAATATAAAGTAGTCTAATGCACATTAAGGTGATTTAGGCGTGTGTCTACATATTCTTGTGTTAATCAACCTTTGGAGGATGATTAATGTGGGTGTGCGGAATGACTTGGGACTAAATCTAGTCCCATATCAATGGACACACACCACTTTAATGCATATTAGCATGTCTACACATTCACTAATGTGACTTAGCTATTTGTGCATAAATTTGAAACCTGCTTTATGCAGGTATCAAATTTGGGCCTGATTAGCTTAAAATCACCGTCTTTAAGGCACATTAAGGACACACATGTGTAGATGCGTGCCCTTAATGTACCTTAAATTGAGCTAATGTGCATTAAATGCACACATGTAGACATGCACACTGTGTTATAACATTCAACCATACCAGCACCCTTCCTGAACATCCATTTTCTATTCTTCTCAATGTTCATAGATTGTCTTAACTCTGATATTCAGTGATGTAATTATCCATTACTTATGCTTCTCTTTAATGACAGCCTTGCAATTTGCGCACACTGTCAATCATTCAGAGCTGAGAATACAGAATGAAAATTTCTAACCTTATCACAAAAACAAACATCCATAACTACATAGTATATGCTATTAATTCATCTGTGCATATATATTATGAAAATATGGATACACACATTACTTCATATGAATATTAATGAAATTAAGAAACTGCTATGCAAAACACTGGATCAGAGTATATATAAATAAGACAAAAGATGGAGAGAGAGGAAATTAATGTGCTGCTTCACTGTTAGGAAACTAAAGCCTAAACAGAAGCAAATCTCCTTAGGCTCGCATGGGAAGTTTATGACACAAAATGTTTAACTAACATCACCTGATTCCCAATCAAGTCTCTTAAACTCAAAACTGCATATACCCTACCTAATCATTTGGGGAAGATGGTGTTGTTTAATAGGTTCCTATAAATATATATCTGGAATTAGTTTGTTTAAACATATTTTCATAGCTGGTTCTTGTATTTTAGAAAGACAAATCCATCCTCAAAGTTTTGATTGTAATAGAAATTGTTTTCAATATTTTTATTTTTTTGGTTTCAACTTCTGTTGATGTTTTGTGATAGAGACAAATCTTTATTTGGCCCATTACTTCAGGAACTCTCATGCCACAGTTAATGAAATCCAGATTTGAAATATCATAGATTATTTCTATTTTCTCTCCATAAAGATTTCTTTCTCCACCTATCATTATTTATTATTTGTTGATGCATCAGCTACATGATAGCAACAGGACACACAGAGAGTCCTTATTCCAAGGTCTTAAGGTCTGACAAGGAGGCTATCCCAATATGGTTTAAAATAGCCCAATAGACTAGACTTTGATGACAGTATAATCCATCAAGCATTTATGATTTCTGTTAGTCAGAGTAGCGCCTTTTGATTTACAGAGCTAATGATGACAGTTAGCATTTATATAGTGCTTTACATTTTCATAATCTCTGGAATGCAATACTGCTTTGAAGGATGATTTTTTAATAACTTATAAAGTTTAATTGATGCGATATGTAGGAGAGTGGGGAAAATAAAATTTATTCATTCTTTGCTCCTTTAAAATTCCACTTAGTTTTTTTGTGAAATAAATGGTGCTCAGTTTCATATTACAATACATGGAAGCTCCTCTGAACAGGTAGAAGAGAGGTCATCATGTTCCACTAACTATAAACAAAGGCTTTGTATAAAGGGTGATTTTTTTCCCATCACACAAGTTGTTTATTAGCATACAGTAGTGTGCACTATTATAAACTCGTTGTCAAGATTTATTTTACAATGTAAAATGTAAAGGATGTATTTTACTTAACATTTATAGATTCATAGATTGTAAGGGGCTGGAAGGGACCTCACAAGATCATCAGGTCCAGCCCCACTTTACTAGGCAGGAAAGATAATTGGGGTCAGGTTAAAAGCATGGAGCAGATCTTGCAAGAGCTGGTTTCTCCAGGCATACCCAGTGATTTGTTTTACCTTTTGACAAGGCATAGAAGAATCTTTGTATAGAAAAGGCCTATGTGCCATGTGGCAGAAGCTGGTGACCACCCTCTGTAGGTTGACTAGGTGGATGCAGTGCTTGGCTAGAACAGCCTGGATGATTAGGCATACTTCCTAGATGGCCTCTCCAGCCATGGTCTTGCCCATGCAAAACTGGTTGGCAAGGTAGCAGTAACTGCTGGGGGTGGCCAGTAGGGCTGTGCGAAGCTTTGATCCCTGATTTGATTTGTCAGAGATTCGGTGGCCAAATCTCCAAATCCAAATCAAATCAGAGGACCCTTTAATCTCTCTGAATCGAATCAGAATGTTTTTTCTACATACCTCTAGGTAGCAGGGGCTTATGAATGCTGCGATGCTGGGGCACATGGAGTATCACACAGTAGCACGGGGGGCTCCTCATCATGCACTTCTAGTCCACTTCTGGATCCACCAGGGAGCTTGCAGTGGGGCCCCCCACACCTCCCGGCTTGGTGACTGGTGCCTCCTGGGTCTGGAGGGGCACTCAGGGTCCCCCTGCGGCCATTTGCTGAGCCAGGGGAGCCCGCAGGACATGCGTGGAGGTGTGAAAGAGCACCCCATACCTGCTGGCCTCGGGCAGTGTGGGCATGCTCCAAGCCCCCCACACCGAAGGGCTAACATCGGTTATGTTCATTCCTGACCTAACCTAGAGCACCGTTGGTGCAGCACGATACTTAGAGCACTTCCACCTCAGGCTTCTTGAACATTTATACTTAGCCCATTTGGTTTGCTCTTCCCCCCCACCCCTCAATGTGGGGCAGGAGTTTTGCAATTGGGTAGCACGAGGAAAACATAAATGTTTCTAGAAGATTTTTCGGTGAAGTGTTTAAAGGCCCAAAGTCCTTCAAGCATTTTATACCCACTGTTTTTTTTTTTACCATGAGTCGCTGGGTAATTGTTGCAGTTTTATTTTGCCTCACAAATAGATATTTTACAGTATATGTTTGTGAGTGTGGTTTTTCTGGATGGGAGGGTGGTTTTGTTTTTTTACAGAAGCAACTATATACATTTTCTTTTTATGGCTTAAGTGGCTCCTTATAAAAGGTGAAAGTGCTAGCTGATGGTATAATACAACTTTCATGAACCATAAGGAGAAACCTCTGATGTAAGTGAGGTTTATGCAATAGAACAGGTATTTGGTGAGATCTTCTCTCAGCTGTTAAGTTGACTTCACTGGAAACAGGATTAGGCCATTGTAAGGTGTCACAATGCTAATAAAAAAGTATCAATCTGCTCAGTTTGGGGGATTTGTTGTTCCTGTCTGTGTTGCATTATCTTCCAGACATTTCTGAAGTTAATCTCAGTAGCAAGGTTACACAATCTGTTTTTCTTGGGTTTTGTTTTTGTGAACTGCATTCTCATAGAGAGAAATTTGTTTAAAACCATATCAAATAAAATGTCAACTACCAAGGTGCTATAAGGGTTTACTTCCCTTCAGTCGTTATGATTTATTCATGAATACCTGATATTAAACCCTCTGCAGATAGTGTTAGAATGGAAAAGTTGTCTCAAAGGATGTCTGGGATGTGCTGTATTGTTCATTAGCTGTTGTAAGTGGGGACTGTGTAAATTAAATATTGTAATTTTGTGTGGCTCCCTAGGCACCAGCTTTACCTTCAGTTTGGGCCTCACTCAAAAATAAAGTCACGATCCCTGAGGTTTATATTGTGCTCTCCTCTCTGTGCTAGTCTAACCCCCACTGCAGTTGAGTCACAATATACAACACAAAGCTAACAATATGGTTGTTGAGGGATTGGCGTTGCAGGAACCAGATGGTTGACATGGGAATTGTATTATGCATTCTCTTATCCTGGTGGAAAGACACAGAAATGTCAGCTGCAGCAGATATAGGCAATAGCTAGATCTATGTAAGGTGTTTCCTCTTGTTGCAGGCAGTTGGACGCTGGAAGTAAATCCTTTGTAACGATTACCCTACATCAGGGCACAAGTCTCTGAGTGCTGTGTGGTGTGCGGGCGGAGGGCTCATGTTGCTGTGATTACAAATAAGAGGCAGGATTAGGGAACAAGCAGTGCACTGAGACAAAGAACAAGTTTGGAAAGATAAAAGGATAGCTGCCAGGGCATGCCAGTGTCTTGGCTAGGATGCCTGAAGGATGGGTGGCACACAGTTTGCTGCTGTGTCAGCTATCTCCATCCTGGGGACGATTGCAAACAAATACACGAAAGGAGAAAACAGCCTGTGTTTCTGTCACTGACTTCTTTTCTGATGAGAGAATGACCCACTTCAGGCACTGCCAAGGCTTCGACTGCTTTGGCAAGGAAAGATACTTTTTAAAAGGCTAATGAAGAAATGGGTTCTTTCAAATGAATGGTGTGAAATGTATTACTTGTAAAAGGAATTATTAGAGCAGGAAAAAGCTGTTTATTCAGCAGTCACGCAACTGGAGTATGCAGGCCACTGGTATGAATAAAGTAATTTACTTATATATATAAAAGACTAGTATGAGGGATCCTTTTGTAAAGTGGCATAATGTACTATGAAGGCTTTTTAGTTTGAAAGAAAAGCATCCAAGGCAATTCTGTAGCACATAAAGCTTGACTGATTGTATATAATACTACCTAAAAAGGAGCCACCTGAGAAAATGAGGCTACAGTAAATGGTATTGTAAAAAATATTAGAGTAGCACAGTAGAGAAAAGCTTATTGTGTATCTAGTCTCATGTTGACAAAAGAGCTCATGTTCCATACAGAGTTTGAGCATATGTTGAAGTATCAAAAACTGTAATTTCGCTGTCTGCCAAACAAGTAATCTTCTTAATTTCAGGTACATTAAGTAACCTTGATGTAATTGTAATTAGAGAGTGAACTGTAGTTTAATAATTTTCTAGCTGCATGAAGAAAAACAGACTTTTCATTAGGCAGGGATATCTTTTTTATACCAATTGTTCTTTTCCTTGAAGAGATTTATTATAGCTGGTGGAGAGCACATCTTTCATGCCATTTCTGTTTGTGTTCCCCAATGTGCTACTTACAGAATTCCAGGATGTTTTACGATGTGCATCTAACACACACTGTTTATTGATGGAGCTTTGTGAAAATGATCTCTTCCTGTTTATGAAGCCGGCTCAAATTAATTTGTTACTGAAAAGCTCACATAGTGTTTTCCTCTAGAAATTCTTGCATTTCCATCTCTGTGAAATGGTAGTCTTTGCAGGAATAAATTGCTTTTCATCTTTAGCAAGTGACCCACTTACATTTCTGTCAGCATGAAAAGCCGTTCTCAGTAGCTAGACTGGCTGCCATGAATATTTGCTTGATAAAAATTATGACATCCAAATATCTTGCAAAATTAAAGACTATATTGTAAAAATACCAAAACAAATTGCAAAAAAACCAAAACAAAATGAAACAAAACAACCCTCCCACCTTCCCCATCCTCTCCCCTCCCCCTCAAAACCACAGCCAAACTTTTCGTCAGTGTTTATTCTGGCTGCAAGCAAAGTGAAGTGCAAATCCATTGTTATCCCCTCTTCTGTATGTAACACTCTGTGAAAGGCTCTGCCTTCCTAAGCCAGTGCAGTCCTGCTAAGACCCAGACTGCACTGACTGAGTGAGTGTATGTGTGTTAAATAAACCAAAATAATTTTTACCAAAACCTGAGAGTGAACACAGGGGCTTAGTTCTGGCCAAGGAAAGATATGGAGACTATCTGTATACAGGTTATACTCTCGTGGAGCCAGAGAAACAGATTTTCACCTTCAGCTTCCGCTGTGCAAAAATTAAGTTTATTTTCTACCTATGGGGATGTTTTACCATCTGTAATTTTCCCTGAGCCTCAGGAAGGGCACGTGTACCAGATCTTTTTTTTTTTTTGGTGATTTCTTAGTTGATCTACTAAATGGTCTCATCTCTGAACCAAGAGTTCTGGAGTTTTGCATTTCTTTTTGTCTCAGACCAAGATGGTCCCTGTATACAGGATGAAACTGCCAAACTGCTTATGTTTTATGTTTTACTGAATATAGTTATTTTCCAGAATTTTGGAACCACATCATTATGGTTTTGTACCAACAATCTCTGGCTGATAGAGCAGCCATTGGGGGCTGTTACCTGTCAGTGTGAGTGAGAGCAACATTGAAGCTCTTCTCTTATGTGCTAGGTCAAAAATATTCCTGGCAATTCCCAGAATCAGACAGAGTGGGATGTAATGGGGCATAAAACTATATATTTTTTCCCATCACCAGTTTTTCACTGAGTAGTTTCATCACAGCTGAGAATTTAACCCATTATTCCTAAAAGCAGGCTAGACTAGGAGAAGAATAAAACATTTGATAATCTGAAAAGGTCCCTTGCTCCAAAAAACACTTCTGCTCCTGTAATGAAGTCATGAGATACCTGGTCTCTTCAATGACAGCTTGTTCTTGCAAAGAAATGGGTGAAAAATAATTACAATCTTTCAGGTAATCCTAGGCAAATTCTAGCCACTGCAAGTGGATAGAAACAGATTAAAGAATTTAATTCCTGCAACTCTTACTTGAATTATAAACCATTTCTACAAATCAAATACACTAGAAATAACCACAATGAAATTATTGGAAAGACAGTCTGTAAGTTACTAAAATAAAGATGAGCATTATAGCAGTGTGCATGGTCTCTATAAGAGTTCTTGAAATGGAGAAAATGGTGAACTGATTTGATATAGTCATTCTTTGTCCAAACTGTAAATTGCCTTAAGCAAAAGCAGAGGAATAGTTTCTGCATTTAGAGAGTTTGAACGGAATAAAGATGCAATTCCTTAAACTTCATCAAATACTGAAATTAGTGTTGTTTGAGAAGGTTAATAAACATCACACTTATAACAGTTAATATTGTGCTGATAAGTGAGATCAGCCAAAGGCAGCATGTAAATCACAACTGTGAAGGACCAAAGAATGAGCTCTGGGAGACCCAGAAAGGTTGCCTAGGAAACAGGGGGAAAAACAATCTATGAAAACCAGCTGCTAACAAGTAGTCAAGGTGCATGCAGAGAGTGGAACATCCCTGCCAGAGGAGAATGCTGAAAAACAGAATCCCAATTGTCTCTATAGGGAATACCTATTAGCTCTGGGCAGATAACAAATACAACTTTCTGAAATTTCACAGGCTTTGAGCTAATTGTCTGACCCAGTGGACAGAAAAAAATAATAGCAGTATAAATGATCAGTCTGTACCTATGTAAAAAAAAAAAGGCCTAACTTGGACCAGATTCTACTTCACTTACAGCAAGATATATCAGGAGTAATGGCAAACAAATCAATGGCCTTAGGTTAAACGGTTTTATGAGAAGGGAATCACACCTATTGAGCTTAAAAATCACTGAACAGGAGAGAGAGATTTGATAGATTTTTCAATAACTTGAAACGCTACTAAAGCCAGCTGATGTAAATGTTCTTGGACCAAACAGTTAAGTTTCTTCTCAGTTTTTATAGAGTCAAAAGTGCTTTTGACCTCAATGATGATTCACCAATGTAGAAAGTAAGGTCCTAACACCTTAAAGTTTCTACTTGATGGCTGAGTACTAATTCTTCTCATGGCTACTCAGCTGTACCAATCTAATAAAGGGAAATATGTACTTTCATTTAATATAGAAGTGATGGCTGACATAAACTAAGGGTGCTCAACTGTGGGCCATGGGTCAGATCCTGTCTGCAGAGTCATGTCATCTGGCCCATGTGGTTCCCTAGGGGCCTGGAAATTGCTCAGGGTGGAGTGGCAGCATTAATTGCCATTCACTTTCCAGACCCAGGGGGCACCCCACAGACCAGATAACATAGTCCTATGCACCAGATCATTCTGGAGCACAGCTGAATACAGGCATGTGGGCCCAGGCAGCAGCAGGGCTGGAGTGAGCACAACAGGGTTGGGTGGGCATGGGCCCAGGCCCAGGCATTCAGTGTCAGCCCAGTGTGTGGCTGGTTTCAGGGACAGAGGGCTGGGCCAGCGCACTGCCACATCTGAGTATGCAGAGCCAGTCTGGCGGAGAGCCAACTTTGGGTGTGCAGGGTAGGTCCAGTGCACAGTCGGCTTCAGGCATGCGAGTTCACACTCATTGACCAATCCCACTTGCCACCTCCATGCAGGATCCAGACTGTAAACCCACCCACACTACTCATTCAGCAGGTTGGTTGGAAGGTTGGCCATCAGTGATACTAACTGTTGCACTTGATATACAGATATATACACTTACTTCTGATTTTGAATTTCCTCCTTGGAAAAAAACAAAACAAAAAGAAACCTATAAATTATTGCTGCTTGAGGGAGAACACATATAGTGTTTCTCTCACTCCCATCTTGACCTGCTTTACAACATTGCCCAAGCCCGTTGCAGCAAACACTTGTCATATTTAAATATTCAGTAAAGAATATTAAGAATGTAATAGGTACATAATGCACAGGCAAGTATACTGGTATTAGTACTTCCAAAGAGGAGTAAAAGATAAGGTTTCTTTTCATGTCAGTAGGCGTGTCTACACATGAATTTAAGCCATTTTAGAACTAATGCGTAAAACGAATGCAGATTAAGTGGGTTTTGGCAGGTGTCTACATATGGTGGGACTTGGGAATAACTTTAGCCCCAGGTTGCTTCAGCCCTGCCATGTGCCCCTGTAGCCACCAGGGAAAGCTCCAGCCTCCAGACACATGGCTGTCAGCATGTGCCAGCCATGCTGAAGCCAGAGCCAGTTGCTAGCATTTGGCAGCCATCTTGGAAATGCACCCCTACCCTCTGATCCCTAGCCAGCCCCTTCTCCACCCAGGAGCCATGTGCCCAGTACAGGAGCAGCACACGGCAGCTCCCTCCTTGCCCACACTGCCTCCTTGCACCAGGACTGACCTTGCCCTTGCCCCTGCCCCTGGAAGTGATGCCCAGCACCTTGCTGCTCCAGCCTGGCCTCTGCCAGTGATGACCAGCACCCCATGCTCCTGCTGGCCATGGTGCTGACTCTGCTGGCCCCAGCAGGCACCCCCCCCCCCCCGTCCAGGCCCCAGGAGAGCTGGGGCACTGGCTGTGGGAAGCCCTGGCTGACTCCCTTCTCCTACACTCCCTGCTTCGGCTTGCCTGCCCTGCCACCCCCTATCCCCTGCCCACCCACAGCACCATTCTCAGGACATGGACATGCTTGAAACAAAAAATTTTTATTACCCTCACAACACTCACCCTCATCCTTCCTCCCTCCTCCCTAAACAAACAGTGCCTCTCCACCACCCTCCCCACCCACCAACAATAAAAAAACCTGCTTACAACTGGCAAACTATGTAGAGAACAGCCCAGGCAGGGTAGGAGAGGTGGCCAGCCAGGAGACATGGGGCTGGGCTGCAGCTGGCCCCCTAGTGACTGGGCAGACCCAAGACTAAATTCCCTGCATTAATGTGGAGTAATGTGGCTACACATGCATTAATCCACATTACGTAATCCTGCTTAAATTTGATTCTTGGTTTGGGCAGTATCAAATTTAGCTGCACATAGCCTAAAATTACCATTTTTAAGCTGCATTAAGGGCACGCACATATAGACATATGCCCCTAATGTGGTTGAAATTGGGCTAATCTGCATTAAATGACCATGTGTAGACACACCCAGTTTCTACAAAGCAATTCTTCTGCAACCTTACATCTAAAACTAAACAAACATCCAGAAAGGTCTAACAAAGACATATTTAGTGTAGGTTGTCAAATATGTGCACATAACTTCTAAGACACTCTTAGAAGCCAGAAAATATTAGTGTAGTCACCCAATCATATCAAGTTGAAGCTATGAGATGCTAGGAAAAAGTAATGAAAATATGAAAGTATGGTATATATCTTAGTCTTGTTCTTAAGTTTATAAATGTAAGTCTTTATCTCTTAACAGATAAAAGAAAAATGTTAAACAACCATGACTCATGTGTTGTCTCATATTGAATTATATGGCCTTCAATTTGACTTATAAGGTTACCTGGACATGAGAGAGCAGGTTGACATTGTATACCTTGACTTCCAAAAGGCCTTTGATCTAGTATCCCACAATATCCTCGCAAGAAAATTGGAGGATTGTGGGCTTAACTCCAAGACAGTCAGATGGGTGAGAAACTGGCCATAGAATAGAAACCAGAGAGTCATCGTGAACAGATCTGTGTCGTCCTGGCAAGAAGTGGGCAGTGGTGTCCCGTAGCGGTTGGTGCTTGGTCCAGTACTTGTCAACATTTTTATTAACAATTTGGATGTGGGGGTGAAGAGCTCACTGGCCAAGTTCACAGACAACACCAAGTTATTGGGAAGCGTGGTCATGCTTGAAGATAGGCTGCAGATACAGGTGGACCTAGACAGGCTTGCAAGTTGGGTGGACTGGAACCAGATGAAGTTCAACACCGAGAAATTTAAAGTGCTCCACCTGGGAACAAACAATCCCCTGCACACCTACAGGCTAGGCAATGCCAACCTGACCAGCACTATGAATAAAAGGTACCTGCGGGTAATAGATCACAGTAGGAATATGAGCCGGCAGTGCGATGTTGTAGCCAGCAGGGCACATAATACTTTGGCATGCATCAATTGATGCAAAACCAAAGAGGTGATTCTTCCGTTCTACTCAGCACTGGTGAGACCACAGCTGGAGTACTGCGTCCAGTTCTGGGCACCAAATTTTAACAAGGTCATGGACAAGTTTGAGAGAGCCCAAAGAAGAGCCACCTGTATGATCAGAGTCTTAGAAGGCAAGCCATACGAGGAAATGCTAAGGGATCTGGGACTCTTCAGCCTATGGAAAAGAAGGTTGAGAGGGGACCTGGTAGCAGCTTAGTGCTACACTAGTGGAGTACATCAAGGGCTCAGTGAGCAACTGTTCAGCAGGACACCTGAGGAGAAAACCAGGAGTAATGGCCACAAACTCCTGGAAGATCCATTCAGGCTCAACATCAGAAAAAACTTCCTCACAGTCAGGGTGACCAGACTGGAATAAACTCCTCCTAGAGGTGGTGCAGTCACCTACCCTGGAAATGTTCAAGAGGAGACTAGACAGTCAACTTGCTGGGGTCACCTGACCCCCAGTTATCTTTCCTGCTTGGTGCAGGGGGATGGATCTGATGATCTTCCAAGGTGCTGGCCTTACAATCTATGTATTTGATGTTAACAAATGATTCATTGCCCTTATGATAGACAAATTGAAAGGTCTTGAACGGAAAACAAAAGCTGTATCTTCTGGGGTTGTACACCTGCAATGAGAAATGGTTGTCATCAAAATCAACTCTGTACAAATTAAGACAGGTACCCTTAAAGGTATTGAATATGCCTTCCTTCTGATGACAAAAGGGTATGGTATTACCTAAAGTTGTGGAGTAAGTCTTCGTCATCACAACTGACCTCCAGCCATTTACCTGGCCAGATAGAAATCCAAAGCCACGAGTATCAATTTTCTAAAAAGATCTTCATCTTTTAACAAGATATAAAGTTACCTATGAAGACCATGTAAGTGGACTTCTTTTTTTCTGAGTAGTAGGTCAGTAGATTATCTCTGAAACACAGGAGCTAGGGATTTCCTGATAAGATGTATCCGTATTTTCAGCTTTTGTGACACATTTCCTGCCACCTTCCTCAGCTTCATTTATATTTAAACACCTTCCATCTTCTAAGCTTTCTTGGGGAATTTATTAATAATACTGGAATCATTGCATGCCAGCAAGCACCATATTGTTGATAAATCTGTAGCTGGTTGGACAACACAGACAAATATTTTCAGTTTCATGCTGAAGGCAATATTCTCACTAGCTCTGATTCAAAGATCTGGGAAGTTTTCAATCAAGACCATGAAGAACTGGATCTGGTATTACTTGAAGTATAGACCACGTTGATAAAGTCTATTACATTTCACCACATCATTAGTGCACCTGTAATCCTACAGGAAGTAAATCTCTCTATTAAAGAGTTCTGAGGACATGTAAATAAACTCCTTATCAGTTGTCCTTCCCAGCCCTTGTCAAAGCTTTTGAGGTAAATGCACTGGCTTCATTAAATCTTTCTGTCTGGACAGAGAATTTGCCAACACTTTCTTCTTTGAAATTCAATTCTACAAGTCTGAGGAATCTTCATTTATGACAGCTGTTTCCAACTATTGGCCATTCCAATTTGTTAATGATCCCAGGTTTTTTCCTTCTCATGAGATGAAATATTTTACTATTTTGTTCCTGTAGAAAGAGTGCATTTACCACAATCTGCTAGAAATCTAGTTATGTTTTTTCTTTTTAAACATTTCATTATGTTGTGAGTTATCTTCCTTAACCTTGAACTAGAAGTGCCAGGTTTGCAATGCTAGCGACCAGACTTTCCCTTCACAATATTCCAGTTCTGAAAGCTGGGGTGTGGCCTGGTATTCCAGGGTACTGCATGTCTCCCATCAGGGTGCTTAAGCCAAGACCAATTCAAGTACCAAACGGGTCCCCTGACTTAGCAAGTGCTCCTTCTGTCATGATTTGATCATTTATACAAACATTAAAATGGAATGATGCTTTGCTACAGATTTTAAATCTAAACAATAAGTAAGAATATTGTAGACTAATTTTTGGAGGGAAATGGGCTGTTCTGACTTGGAAGACTTTGAGGCCTAGTTTTCAAAGCAAATTTGAGAAGAGAAAGCACTGACACTGATTAAAAAGCAATTCATTGTTCTCCCAGGCACAATTCCTCATAGATAACCACCTGGCATATGTTGTACAGCTCACAATTTCCTGCCTGTTCTTCTTCTTCTTTCATATGGCTAGGGCAAACAACAGTAGAGAAGGTGAAGCTTAATTAAAATTGTATGTCGAGGTTTGATAGCCAGTTGATGACATTCAGGTCAGTTAAGTGGATTGCTTCAATACCTCCATGATATGCAAGTTCAGGGCAGGAATTTGCAATGTGGCTCATTGACTGCACTTCACTGCACATGCAGTTTGTTGAGCCCTTGTTGCCACATTTGTTCAATAAATAGGCACACCTGTGTCCTGTACAAAGGCCATTCAGTGCAATCCAATATTTATGTTGCAGGCAGAAACCCAGAAGCTCAATGGTTGGATCTATGACAACATTTTTGTTGCACACTGTTGCTGCAGACCAGATTTCATGCTAGTGGCTCTCAGCATCCAGACTGCCTGCTCAGGACAGCCCCGCACAGGCTGTGAGTGGCTGCAGCACGGAGCGCCGGCCACAGGGTGGGGAAGGGCCGTTTTTCTTGTGCTCAGCACCAGCTTCTTCCCTGCCGGTGAGCAGGGGGTTGGGGCTGTGTGCTGCCTCCTGCCTGTACCGTGGGGCTGGGGGGGCACTGGGAATGAGTGGGGGGGGAGCCAGTAGGAGCAGGGAGCCCACCCCCGGTGTCCCAGGGCCAGTGCTAGTGGGGCCCAGAGCAGGGTGGCAGGAGCGTGGGGTCCCAGCTGGCAGGGGCTCTATGGAGCCGGGCCAGCTCCCCCCTCTCCTTGCTGATGCAGCACAGCCCGGCTTCACAGACCCCTGGGTTAATCGATTTGGATTAGTCCATTAAGGATCTATCAGGGAATCTACCAAAATCAAATTCATTCCAGGTTCCTGGGGCAATCAAATTAGATCAGTTCATTATGGATCCATCAAACAATCATGTGAAATCGATTCCTCCCTGATTCATGGGTCAGTCAACCTAAATCACTTCCACTAGGGTCCCTACCCTGCCTTAGGTCCTCTGGTTCAGGAGCCATAGGCTTTCACATGGGATGGGAGCTCTCCCTCCTTCCTGATACAGCAAGAGGGGATCATAATCCCCCCCCAAAAAAGAAAAGAAAAGAGAGATCCACAATCAAAAATCCAGTGCCCCTGAACTCACAGACCCAACTCACAGCGACACCCCTCTTACGCTCCTTTGCTCTGTCAGCTTCTGGCCTCTGCCTCCGCCACTTTAGTCTCTGCTTGGCTGTCCTCAAATGGTTCTCTGGCTCGGTGTCCAGGGCTCTGTCAAGATCCTTGACCGCTCCGGTCAGTGGGCCTGCTTGCTTCACCCACAGTTGGCTGTGGGAAGCGGCCAGCTGAGGAAGCCACTGGTGTCTCCTTGGTCCATGAGCCATGGTCTTCCCCTGGCTGCCCCTATCTGGGGCTGGAAATACCCATTCTCATGCTCCCTCTGCCAATCCAGAGAGAGCGAACACTGCGGAAATGTGACAGCACGCTCCCTGATCCAGCTCAGCTTCTCTCTTCTCTCTGGGCTTGTCTCTGTAAGTGCTTCTTGTTTGAGGTTCCTGGGACTTTTCTCCTGCCCTGCTCTCTTCCCCTTACACAGGTGAATCCCTTCTCACCATGGAGGGAGTGATATTCAACAACACCAGCGGCCATAGAAGCGGCAGGGATTTTAGAGCACCACTTACTACTTACATAGCCTTCACCTGTGTGTCAACTTGATGGGTATGAGGGCTTTGGCATCAGATGGGAGCACAGTATACAGCTGTAGAGAGTACCAGGGCCTGGATCAATCTCTGGAGGGTGAAAGCATCACTTCCCCAGGATGTTCCAGTGAGCTTCTCTATAATGTCTACCACCATCATTTTTTGCCAGTAATATTGAGGCGCTGGTAGTAACTGCAAGTTTGATCTAGAGTGACTCTAAGGTACCCTGGATGTTTTTTGTGCATTATTTTAGTTCCACAAAACTGTACATTTAGCATTTTATTGGCCTGAGAATTGTTAAGATGGAAGGAGGAAATGGCCATCTTAGGTGCATTAGGTTTCAAGCACCAAGTTTGGAAATAGTCCTTTAGGGTGTGCAGATCATTTATGAGGACTTTTTTATGTTGCCTTAAAAGAATCACCTTGTGTGGCTAATGCAATACCATCAGCATAAATAACCTTACATGATGTTATCGGTGGGATGTCACCGATCTATAGGTTGAAAAGAATCAGAGAAAGAATACATGGGTGTAGGTTGTAGGGGTGTAGGCGGAGAAAGAATAGGCCCCTGAGGGAGACTGTCATTTGGCACTTGCCAGCAGCTCAACTCTTCACCGAGATGTACCCAGAATCTACAGTTTGATAGAAACATGTTTATTAGTGAGAGAGTTAGTCTGCACCTGATGCCATACACCAACTTTAGCAAAAGTCCTTTTCTCAAAACTGTCATATGCAGAGGAAAGGTCTATAAATTTGTTTTTAATTTGCACTGAAATCTAGCCTCCATATGATTGGTCAGTGCTAACACCTGATCACAGCAGCTTCTGTTTTTCTGAAACAAACACTATACACTTACTAGCACCACGGCCAAAAGAAACTTGGGGGTCATGATTGACCGCAAGATGAACATGAGCCACCAATGTGATGACACAGCCAGCAAAGCAAATAAAACTCTGACTTACATCTACTGATGCGTCTCAAGCAAGACCCAAGAAGTCATCCTCCCACTTTACTCAGCCTTGGTGAGGCCACAGCTGGAGTACTGCATCCAATTCTGGGCTCCACACTTTATAAAGGATGTGGAGAAGCTTGAGAAAGTCCAGAGGAGAGCAATGCGCATGGTTAGAGGTCAAGAGAACAGGCCTTATGAGGAGAGGCTGGGAGGCATGGGACTCTTCAGCCTGGAGAAGCAAAGGTTCAGGAGTGACTTGGTGGCAGCCGATAAGTATATAAGGGGTGTGCACCAGCAACTGGGGGAATGTTTATTCACCAGGACACCGCAAGGGAAGACAAGGTCTAATGGTCACCAACTTCTGGAAGACCATTTTAGACTGAACATAAGTAAAAACTTCTTTACCATATGAGTCTCCAGAGTCTGAAATAGATTCCCCCAGAAGTGGTGCAAGCACCTACCCTGGATACCTTTAAGAAACACTTGGATGCTTATCTTGTTGGGTGATCTGACCCCAGCTGACTTCCTGCCCCTTGGGCAGGGGGCTGGACCCAATGATCTCACGATGTCCTTTCCAGCCCCAATGTCTATGAAATCTTATGAAAGTTGGTGTGCTCTTTGGATGGCTCCTAGGATGGGCTTCAGATAGGCAGGGATTAACTGCTGCATACATTTATAAACCATGGCTAGAAGGGAGATTGGCCTGTAGCCTTTTAGATCATCAGCAGGTTTTCCAAGCTTTCTGACTGTGATGACTTTCACCTCTTTCCAGTCTTTAGAGAGCTGACCAATGGTATTCAGAGCCAAGATTCATGAGCCAAGTCCATGAAAGGTTCCTAAGAAACATTGGGAATACTCCATCAAAGACAGCCAGTTTCCTGGACTTTGTGGCTGCAAATCTTTTTTCTACTTTCTCCAGCATGAAAGAGACAAAGAAAGGGGAGGAAGGTTGGCAGGCTGAATTAATCTGCTACAGCTCTTTGTGGACACACTGCCTAACTATTTTGCCCACCAGCACCTTTGAGTTAGCAACGAGCACAGAAGCAATGGAATCGGGTGTCCCTTGGGGCGGTTGGCATGTTGCCAGGGTTGCAGTGCCAAGACACCGAAGAAGCTTCCAGGCATGGTGCCTAGACTTTGTAAAGTAAAGGTTTTTGACTGTTTCATGCCATCACCTTCACTGCTCTGAGTTTAACAATTTTAGGAGAGCTATTGCCATGGCCTGTTTTTTGGCCTTTTGGTAGTGTTTGAAGAGGCTTTCAGTTTTTGATGACAAACATGGCATATATCTTTTTCAGAAGCTGTGAAGTATAGCCTTCCTTGCTGCTTTCATCACCAGGCCAACAAAACAGCTGTATTTTGAGGCCAATGGTTGGATACAAAGGTTGATATTTGCCTCAATATATGTATTTCCCACCTGTGTCAAGGTCCTGATCTCACCCCATCCCTATACAAAATATGAGGCCCAACAGGAGTCCACACTGCTGGTCCTTTAAGTCTGCTAGGGCAAAGCAACTGCAGCTATTAGCATGCCCACCCTGCATATGGCTGCATCATCCCTCTCTGAGACGGTCAGTCCTTGACTTGTGTTTCTGTTGGCATGGCTGAAGCACTTTGCTATGCTTTCTGTGTCTTTTGCCCACATGTATTTGCACACACATCCTATGTCACATAGCCACACCCCAGGGGGTCTGGGAGCATCAGGGTAAGGGGGTGGTTTTTCTGTGCCGTCACCCAAGGAGTCCAGGGCTGCTGCTCGCCTGAGTGAATTAATTATCTTAGGTTTTGTTCCTCTGCCAGGGACATAGACCCAGTGCAGACCTTGGACTTGTCCACTGGTCCATTGTCTTGTTTTTTGCTAATCACCTGGAATTGTGCTAGAGGAATTAGGGGGCTCAGGATCCCTCTGTTGTTGCTAGTGGGACCAGTCAGTTCCCCCCAGCCCACAAGCTAGTGACAGGTGCTCTCCTCGCACTCACTCATGCATAGTGTGTGAGATGTGGTGGTAGCATGTTGTGACACCTCTGTATCCCTCTGAGGATATGTCCCAACACCCAGTCTTGTTTCATTACAGCCTCTCAGAAGTAGCTGTCAGCTTTTACAGAGGTCAGCTCTCAGGATTGGGCTCATGGGGAGGTAACACAAGATGCCCCTTTTCTGCATTTAAGAGGAGTGTATTTGTCTGTCTGGATATAACTCCCTGTATGTGCTGACCTTTCTCTCCTCCTTGTCCCTGCTGGAGCCTGGAGGAAAACTAAAAAGGAGATTTAAAAATGGTTGTAGCTCTTACTGTTGTGCTGCCTTTGAGTGGACATTAGTCTCTCACTTGCTACACAATAATATCTGGAAAAGCATTTGTGGAATGTACTTACCCTACGATAGAATTGGTTACCGTTTATCATTTCCTGTTCTCGTTACTGTGATTCTGGCCAGGATGAATTACTGCTGTGTTTTGTATTTGGCTTCAAAATTATGCACCAGACGTTTAATGCCCAATATATTCAGTGAGAAATACTGTGAGGTTCTTTACTGTGCTAACCTTTACAATATATTTGCCTGCAATTACTTTGCCCATCCCATTCTTTTTTCACAGATTAAATGAGGTTGTAAATGGGTAGTGGGATTAAATAGCTCACCAGTTAATAGGGAAGGAAGGGTCAAAGTAATATGACTTTTTGCTAACATTTACTTAATCTATAGAACATTTTCAGTCTAATACCTCATAATAATTTTCTCAGTGACAAAATCTACTCACTCTAGAATATGAAGTGCAAACTGCAGGATAACCTCTTCCTCTGAGACCCAATACAAATCTGAAAGAGCATCATGTTTCTAGATCTGTCCCCCCAACGTTTAAAGGGGGCTTGCTTTTGGAAATTTGGCTTTCAATAGTGCCTCGGAAAAAGCATAATTCTCTACATAAGTCACTAGGATGCTAGCAATTTAAAAGGTTTACCAGGCAGCCCTTTAAACATTCAGAGAGAAAGGAGCAGTCTGTTGCACAGTGTCTCCTCTAGCAGATGTTGAGCCTGCTTTTCAGTGCTGAGTTGCTTTCTGGATGAAATGTTATGCCCATAAAA
Organism: Alligator mississippiensis; assembly: GCF_030867095.1. Lineage (NCBI taxonomy): Eukaryota > Metazoa > Chordata > Crocodylia > Alligatoridae > Alligator > Alligator mississippiensis. The sequence continues at coordinate 41,927,230 of NC_081836.1, read as the reverse complement.
AACCCGCACCAGGTTTTTTTCGCTCAATGATTTATAAGCAAGTAAGTTGATGGCCAAGTACCCACCTGAGCCCACAAATTCTGCTTCCAAAACTGGAAGCTAGGCTTGAATTTCAGGTAAAATAGAAAAACGGGAAACATTTAAAACACATCAATCAATAGATTCTATATATCCCATTTAGTCCAAAACTGTTCATCATATTTGAGGCATTTTGACACGTTGCTGGCGGGCTGGCTGATTCAGCTCTCGCTCCTACATACTCATCCTTATTATTGATGAGCAGTCCTCAGATACTATACAAACTTCCTGGATTTGCAAATTAGACCTGGAAATCCCCTGAGAATAAGCTTTCTCGAGAAATGTGCTCCTCCTCTTTTTAGCCTTTTCAGAAACACAGAGCTGAGACTGTTGCATGTGCTTTGGACCAGCTACCCATCAGATTCAGAGCATAAGAATGGTCTCTCATTTTAGTTTGACATCTCCCTTACCAAAACCATCTGGAATCAAGGCATCCAAAAACTTCCAGTCTTCAGAGGCTGTTTCTTGGCACAAACTCAGTTCAATTACTATACCTTACACCCTTAATCTTTAGGTATTTTGACTAATAATAATATTACGACATTTTACATTCAACTGTCTCCAAACTGTGCTGCAATGTTAATTCATTTAGCTTCACTATTCCTCAGGAAGTTGGTAAACATTGTCATCTTTATTTTATAAGTGGGTAAAGGGTGACAACGAGAGTTTAATCAACTCTGCAAAGATGCAACTTACAGAAGAACCAATAAGTGTATGGCCTATTTCCAGACCTCAGTCACATGACATTGGCCAGTGTTTTAAACAGTACCTAAAATAACACTATTTCCTGGCATGGCAAGGAATATACAATAGCAGTGTTAACTTGATCGTTTGCTCCAAGCATAATGCTTCATTATGGCTACATTCAATTGGTTACTGCAATGTATTTTTGTATGTGGCTTATGTCATACAGACTGTAGTAAATTAAGGAATAGGTTGATGAAATGGAATGGTATAAGCTTTCTTAAATAATTGACAGCCCACCACCGAAGGTCTATTTTATTTTACAGTATCTCTGACTCAGTGGGCTTATGTCACTTGTTGAAGTTATAAATGGAAAAGGCTACAAATAAACCAGATTCCTAGCCTCTTAGTTATGTAATTTCCTATTTGCAGCCAGTACGTCTCTTTGTTATGTTTAACTATAGCTCTGCATCATATTTTGCACAGCACTGGAAATGGCTTTGCTACAGGGGCCCTCTTCTGCTATTTCTTTATATACCTCAGTCTTTTTTAAAGACATGTGAAATATACATCAAATATGGATGACTTTAAACCTGACCTGTGCATTTCTGTAGCAGGAAACCAGGAAGCAAAGGCGATTCTACCCCTCCAAGCTTCCAAGCATAGATTTTGGGGCAACTTTCATGTCTGAAGCAGTGCAAGTTCTCTGAATGTGAGGTGAATGAAAATGAATCTCTGCTTAGACCAAGAAGGGTGGCATAAATAGCTAATTAGTATCCTAAACACATCAAAGACTAAAACCTCTCTAAAATGTCTGGAGTAAAGTGGATTAGAACGTCTCTTACAGCTTGTTATCTGATCAGTTGTGGCCACCCGCTGTATAAGAAGTCCAGGAGCCAGGGGAGCTACATTACAGTGCATATGCCTACCCTCCTCTATCAATACGGTGGTTTAAAAACAATTAAACCTTTCTGTGCTAGTGAGCCATTTGCAGATTGCAAAGAAGTAGGACAGGTTTGGATGCCTAAGGGTTAAGAAGAAAATTAAGTGATAATGGGGGAAATCAGACATGAGAATAACCCTGAAATACTTTATTAAAAAAAGATACAGCTACAGCAATATTATTCTTCTGCATTTAAGGTATAGGAGTATAATTTGTCCATTATGAATCAGGGAAGAGAGGCCACTTTTGCTAGAGAGTATTAATGGAATCATAGCATCTCTAATGTGTATTTGGACACATTGGTTGGGAGCATTTTGGATTACTATAGCTATAACTATTGTAAAGTGTAGGTAGTTGTGTTCTTGACTATTACTTAGAGCTGGGAGGGCCTGAAAAAGCAGTATCTGGGCATGCTGGTGGGATGTGCTGTATGTTCTTGTTTTGCTTTTTGTAAAACTGGAAGACCCTGTCAAGCAGTTCCTAGGTTGAGAACAAGCTTATAGAAACTAATTGTGAAATAAATATGATCAGAGAGTGGGTAAAGTCCCAGAAACTACAGAAGGAAAACAAGAAGAAGATATTGCTGTCTCCTTTTTAGGCCTCCTTTTGCACATATTTGATACAAGAAATTGTAGACTACTGGAGCATTGAATTATACGGGGATGCTCTCTTTCTCTTCCCTTTCTCCATGGTGAAAAAGAGCTGTATGTTTAGTTTTTAATTCTACTTAATGATAAGAGGTTCTTTTAGCTCTCCTTGTCCATGCCAACAGTTGCTTCTCTCTGGTTCTCCCCAAATCTCGTCTTTCCTCCCTTTCTATGTAAAGAGCCAAGGCAAAGAAGCACTGGGGTGGTACTTGTTACCTAACTAGCAAGCCTGCTCCTTTCCCCTCCAGTCCAGGCTGATGCAAAGGAATGGAAGTTCTGCTTCTCAGAGACTTACGGGAGGTTTCTGCTGGCTTCACAAAAGAGAAAGCCTGAGAAGGTGATCTTGTCTTTCTTCTTTGTTTGTTTTTTCTGCCCTTGTGTATAGGGCATGGAGATTCATTCATGCTGTCTTGTCTTTGGGAAGGAAGAAAAGCAAATTGACCTAGCCACCCATCCAATGCTGGCAACATAAGCTGCTGCTCCAACACCCTGCTATGAATATCTTTCTTTTTGCACAAGTCAGCAACATTGTTCAGGATAATTGTCTGAATCCCAATATTGCTGACTTTTGGGATATTTAGAAGAGTCATTCATTTGGATTCTGACCTACGTAAGTGGAAAGTTTAAAAGCATGGGGATCCAGCGGAAGCAGCTTCTAGACTTGCTGACCCTTTTCCAATGCCATCATAAAAATAGTGTGTATATGTTAGAGCACAAGATACAGGCATTGCAATACAATGATATTTCTTAGTACTCCTGATCCACACCTTCTTTTGAACATCTTTCTAAACACTTAGGCGAGGGACAAAAATGACACACAAACTGGTATAAGTGATCTGAAACTGGTTCAAATCTGTAACACAACAGAAGTTCAGTGTACATAACTGTCTGAAACTGGTTTATAATAAACCTGGATGGTTGTAATGTCAGGCTTAACTGATTTAGGTTAAATCAATTTATTGAATTTATAAACTATAAATTTATAATTTTATTTATATTGAGTTTATAGAATCTCTGTCCTAGATCCCCTCCAGATTCAAGTTAACTCACAGTCCTCCAGCATCCCAGGATGCTTTGCACCTCCCCTGCAAACCCCTTCCCCCTTTGCAGGGTGGGCAGACCAGCCTTGGCCCAAGCTGTCCACTTCAGGCAAGCAGGGAGACATGCATCCTTCAGGTTCTGGTCTGGGCCCCTACAGGCATGTGGCTGCATTTTGGGAATCAAAAGTAAATGTCTGTTCATTTGCTTATCGGTTCAAGCTACACAGCTTCGACTAACTTGTGAAGATTGAATTGATTCAGCCTGAGGATTTTTGACTGTCTGTACTTAGCCTAAGGGTCTAATTCAGCCTTACTGTGAGTGGGTGCAGCTCTTCTGGATTTCAGAATTATATGCAGACTGAATTTGGCAATAAAGCTTTCAAACTTGGAGACTTTCTTGTTTATTTTTGCCCCAGCTGGTGAGGATGTAGATAGCAGCTACAGACTGCCTCTTTTCTCTTCTGACCGCAGACTTCTCTCAGTTGCTAATTGTGCAGTTTCAGCTTCTGGCCTTTTCAGCGCGCTCTCTCTAACCTTTCTTATAATAGGACCATTTTGGACAATGTACTCAATGTTGCTAATACTGATTAAGTTCTGTGAGTGCTGGCCATGGTGGAAACACTTGTATAGAGCAACTAGATGGTCACAAATGTATGTTCCCTGACTTGCATACTCTAAATTTTCTTTTCTAAACTCTGAATGATAAGAGGTAGAGGATCTGCCAATAGCATTGTGTCTGCTTGTTTTTTAACGATAGCAAGTAAGACCTATGGAAGTGGAGGTACATAAATTAGCTGCATAAATTTTAGCTTCTGGTCAGCTGAAAAAGAGTCATGCCAATTCCCTGCTTTGGCATTTAATCTCTTTCTGGTCTGTTTTACTCAGCTGCTGAAAATAAATATCTGTTCACTCATTCTCCCGCTACTTTCCAGCTGTCTTGGTTTTTAAGACACACAATAGATTCAAATGAGGGGTAACTTATGTACTTCATTTAATCTTTTCTTTCAGTATAATTTTAAAGATTTGTATGTAAAGGTAAGTATAGCTCCCTAAGCAGTATACAAATATTGTGTGTTTGTAATGATCTTTATTGAACTGCTTGGGAGAAAAGGAAAATGGATTTGCAATTTAATATAAAACAAATCCTACTTAAACTACTAAATATTCAACATTCACACTGATATAGCTGTTGCTAGAAATATACAGCCAACTGTATGGGTTTTGTGGTAATGGAATATTAAATACAAAAAAGGACAAAGAGGAATAAAAATGAAACAGACAGATACTAGTGTATAGATCAAAGGTGTTATTATAGAGATTGTGCCTGTCCATCCTTAGACTAAAAATATCTTACAGAAGTTCAAGGTACTTGATTTGTCATACAATAGTACTGTCTTATCTTGCATTCAAATCCCTATGAGGTACCAAGACATATTACTGATTCACCTGTGCAGAAATTACACTCTCATTCTTTGTCAATTTCACTTCTCAGTTTTATTAATTAAAAAAAAATTGTGTTGATCTGTATTATAATTGGACAAGATTGTCTTCCAATTTCTGCTGTTCACTGAATGGAGATAAATGGCAAACTTGAGCCTAAGTGTTTTTAACTGTCTTTCCATGTTTGTCAGATGTTAGTACATTTACAAAAAGGTAACTTCCAAAAGGGCTTACAAAATTTTCTGGCCTTTAAGAAAATCATTGTAGTCTTAAATGTTTCTTTTGACCTGAAGCAACAAAGATATTTGCCTGCACTTTTTAAGAATGTTTTAAGGATTACTTTTTCAGTGGTGTTTGTATGAAACTTGTGCGCTGTTCAGGAAACCCAGCAGGTCCAAAAATGCTGTAGGGATTACAAGTTTTTTATGTGTTTTCTGGAATGTGTAAACTGTAAAGTCTCAGCTGGATCATGCAAATTCAGAGATTTATAGATGCTAGGGTTGGAAGGGACCTCAGAAGATCATCGAGTCCAGCCCTCTGCCCCAGGGGCAGGAAGTCAGCAGTGATCATAGGATCCCAGCAAGATAAACACCCAAATGTCTCTTGAAAGCATTCAAAGTGGGTGCTTGAACCACCTCCGGTGGCAGTCTAGTCCAAACCTTGGGGGGCTTAGACAATAAAGAAATTTTTTCTTATGTCCAGCCTGATACAGTCACGGAGGAGTTTGTGACTGTTCGACCTTGTCATCCCTTGGGTCACTCTGGTGAACAGATGTTCCCCCAGATCCTGGTGAGCACCTCTGATAAACTTATAGGTGGCCACCAGATCACCCCTGAGCCTGCGCTTTTCCAGGCTGGAGAGTCCCATAGCTCTCAGCCTCTCATCATAAGGTCTGTTTTCCTGACCTCTGATCATGTGTGTGGCTCTCCTCTGCACCCTCTCAAGCTTCTCCACATCCTTTTTGAATTGTGGAGCCCAAAACTGGATGCAGTACTCCAGCTGTGGCCTCACCAAGGCCAAGTACAATGGGAGAATGACGTCCTTTGGGATTTGCTTGAGAAGCACCTGTGGATGCAACCCAGAGTTTTGCTTGCTTTACTAGCTGCAGCATCACATTGAAGGCTCATGTTCATCTTGTGGTCAATCATGACCCCCAAGTCCCTTTCATCTGTAGTGCTAACCAGCATAGCACTGCCGAGCCTATAAGCATGCTGCAGGGTTTTCCTCCCAAGGTGGAGAACCTTGCATTTTTCAGTGTTAAACACCATCAGGTTCTCATCCACCCATTTCATGAGCCTGTCAAGATCTGCCTGGATTACCCTCCTGTCCTCAGGTGTGGATGCTTTACCGCAGAGTTTGGTGTCATTGATAAACTTGGCCAGTCCACTTCTGACACCAATGTCTACATCACTGATGAAGATGTTAAATAGTATAGGCCCTAAGACAGAGACTTGAGGGACCCCACTGGTCATAGGGCACCATGATTATTGACTTCCATCCACCACCACCCTCTGGGTCCTACCACGAAGCCAATTCCCCCAGCCAGCGGATCGTGGTGAGGCCGCGGCCCCAGTTAGCCAGTTTTGCCAAGAGGTGATCATGGGATACCAGATCAAAGGTTTTTTTGAAGTCAAGATATATGACATCAATCTCTTCCCCCTTGTCCAGATGATAGGTCACCTGGTCGTAAAAGGAAATGAGATTGGTCAAGCAAGACTACCCACAACAAACCCATGCTGGCTATCCCTCAGGATGTTGCCATCAGCCAGTCTGTTAAGGATGGCCTCTTTAATAATCTTTTCCAAGACCTTCCCTGGGATAGAGGTCAGGCTGATGGGCCTATAGTTTGCCGGATCCACTTTCTTCCCTTTCTTGAAGATAGCCACCACGTTGGCCTTCTTCCAATCTTTGGGCACTTCACCAGAGTACCAGGAGTTCTCAAAGATCCGTGCCAGGGGCTGAGCTATGATGCTTGCCAGGTCCTTAAGTACCCTTGGCTGTAAATCATCAGGGCCGCCTGACTTGAAGGTGTTCAAGCCTCTCAAGGTGTTCCTTCATGAGGTCAGCATTGATGGTGGGTAAAGGATCTCCCTCAACTGGGCCTCCCTGTCCAATAGTGGGCAGGGGGGTCCCATGGGATTGGTGAAAAACTGACGCAAAGTATCCATTTAGCAAGTTTGCTTTTTCCTGGGCATCGGTTGTCAGTTGTCCCATCTGGTTTAGCAGAAGTCCAGTGTTGCCCTTGCTTTTCCTCCTGCTCCCCACATATCTAAAAAAACAACTTTTTATTGTCCTTGATATTTGTAGCTAGCTGGAGTTCTGATGCAGCCTTGGGTTTCTTGGTTCGCACCCTGTAGGTCTGGACCAGAGCAGAGTATTCCTCCTTGGTGGTGGATCCAGTCCTCCATCCTTTGTAGGTCTTTCTTTTAAGACACAGGAGGTCAGTTGTTCCCTTCAGAGCCAAGGGGGCTGCTGTGCCCTTTTGCTGCCTTTCCTCCGAGACAGAATAGACTTTGCTTGCACATCCAGGATTGCTCCCTTGAGGAGCAACCACTCTTCCTGAACTCCCCTCCCTTTTGGGTTGTGCCCTTTGAGGACCTCAATGACAAACCTCCTGAACTTGTCAAAGTCAGCCTTCCTGAAGTTGAGGACTTCTGTATTACTGACTGACTTGCCAGCTTTGCATCAGATAGTAAAGGTGATCAGCTCATGGTCACTGTCACCCAGCTTCCCTTCAATCATTAGGTCACTGATTAGGTCGTCCCTGGTTGCCAGTACCAGGTTGGTCAGCACTTTACCTCTCGTTGGCCCATAGACTTGCTGCATCAGATAGAGCTCATCCATGCATGAGAGAAAGCTTTGCGACCACTCAGATTTGGCCAAGCACTCTTCCCACGTGATGTCTGGGTAGTTGAAGTCTCCCATGACAACCATGCACCAGGAGCACATGGCCTCAGCCAATTCCCTGGCAAACTCCTAGTCAAGGTCTTGATCCTGGGTAGGGGGTCTGTAGTAGACTCCCACCATTGTGTTCCTGGAGCCATGTTCCTCACGGATTTTAACTCAGAGGATCTCAAGTCATTCAGCCTGGGTGCCAATGTCGGCTTTCAGGGACATGTAGCTTTCCTTGACATAGAGAGCTACACCCCAGTCCCTTTGGTCCACTTTTATCTCTCCTATACAGGATATAGATGTCTATACCCGTGGCCCTGTCATGGGTGGAGTCCCACCAGGTCTCCGTTATCCCTGTGACATTGTAATTATTTGTGTTTAGCAACAGGACAAGTTCCTCCTGTTTATTCCCCAAGCTCCTGGCATTTGTGTATAGGCATGCAAGTGTCCCCTTGGGGGCCCTTACCCTGCCTACAATTCATTCCAGTGCTGGGGCAGGGGTGGGTCCCTTAACTGTCTTGGCCTGCTGGCTTTGCAAGGGTTGCCCAGCGGGCCACCAGTGGTGGTAGTTCTCCCGATCCCCCAGTGGGCTTAGTTTGAAGCCTGATGGAGCAGGTTAGCCAGTCTGACTGAGAAGAGCCTCCTCCCCAGTGGGGAGAGGTGGAGGCCATTCCTTCCCAGCAGCTCACTGCCTGTCTCTCTAAAGAGCGGATTGTGGTCATGGAAGCCAAAGCCTTTCCATTGACACCAGTGCTGCAGTGTTTTGTTCACTACCTGGATCCTCCTCTCCCTCCTCAGCCCATAGCCCGAGACTGGGAGGATCGATGAGAACACAACCTGCACCCCCAGCTCCTTAATTCCCGCTCCCAAATCCCTGTAGCACTTCGTGACCTGGCTGGGAGCGCTCCGAGCCATGTCACTGGTGCCCACATGGATAAGGAGCATAGGCTAATGGTCAGTGGGCTGGAGGAGTTCAGGGATCTTCACCGCAATGTCTTGGATTCAGGTTCCTAGGAAGCAACAGACTTCCTGGGCTAAGGGGTCAGGGTGGCAGTTTGTCCCCTCAGTCCCCCTCAGGATGGAGTCTCCCACAACAAACACTTTGTGTTTTGTCTTGGGGAGAGCAGGGGCGGTAGCTACAGTAGTGCCCATGTTGCCTGCAGGAGCTGGCAGCTTGGCAGGCTCTCCTGTGGCTGCAAGAGTTTTGTACCTGTTGCAAAGCTCCAGCAGGGCAGGGACCTTGGTGCAGTGGGCTCTTGACCACCTTGGTCCAACCCCTTGGCTGGACAGAATGGGAAGTCCCAGAGTCCTCCCTTGTCCTGGAGGGATACTGTGGTCTACTCTCCATCTCCCAGGGGAGAAGGGCCTGGCAGTAGGAGTTGATCTCCCGCTCACAGTCCTTGATGGCACGCAGTTTCTGGACTGCGGCCTGGAGCTCCTCCAGCTGGTGCGCCAGAGACCTCAAAAGGGAGCAGACCTCACAAGGGGAGTTAGCCATGCTCCTGGGCCCCAGAGCCTGAAAAAGTGTCAGGCAGCCCCTGCAGCTGAGAGCCAGAGGCTCCATCTGCATGGAGCCCAGAACCATGGGCTCCATCTGGGCGGAGGCCTCTGAGGAGCCAGAGGGGGGTGCTGCAGACCCTGAGGGGACCCTCAGGGTGCAGTGCATTCCCATCCGTGGCATGCTGCTAGTGGGCCAGCTGTGTCTGGGACTGCCAACCCTTGGGGGCTCAAAGGCAGGGCCTCGGACCCTCCCATGCACCCTCCTGCATGAACTCCCACACTAACTTGCACGCTGGGCCCAGGAGTGCGCCTGTTTGCATGGCCTGTTCATGAGGCTCCGGTTGCATGGCTTTCTGGGGAACTGGGTGAAGTAGGAGCCAAGGGGTGTGTGACCCTCCCTGCCTCTGACTCAGCCAGCTCCCAGCTGGCTAAGTTGGCTAGTCCCACCCCCCTGCTTACCTGTGGGCAGGCCGGGACTTGTCGGGGTTCCTGGGGGCTCTTCTGGGGGTCCTTGGGCTCACGGGGGTGCAGCAGGCATACACCCATGTGTCTCGCTCCAGAGCTGGGTCCCAAGTGTGGTTTGTACTGTTGCCGGGCCCTTTTTAAACTGCACGCCTGCGCAGAAGGGCCGGCCAGTACCGCACTGTTTTTAGGGGGCTAAAAGGGGGTTACCTCACCCCACAGAAGGAGGGGACAGGTGAGTAGCCCCCCTAAGATGGCTCGCGCACCAGCAGCCGGTCACGCAGCTCCCTAGGGGGCTGGGCCAAGTAGGAGCCGGGGGGGCATGACCCTCCCCGCCTCTGACTCAGCCGGCTCCCAGCTGGCTAAATTGGCTAGTCCCACCCACCACGGGCCCCTGCTTACCTGTGGGCAGTCCGGGGCTCATCAGGAGTCCTGGGGGGCTCTTCTGGGGGTCCCTGGGCTCACGGGGGCGCAGTGGACATACAGCCATGCATCTCGCTCCAGAGCCAGGTCCCAAGTGCAAATTGTGTAGCATTTATAAAATTGTAACATTTATAAATTAAAATTAACTTGGAAAATACAGCATAAAATATGTTTTTTTGGGGTGAATTCCATCATTTTATACATGCACACTTGTGAGTATTCTCTAAGGACATAGGCAGGCAAGGCTCTTTGAGTAGATGTGATATCTTTTATTAGACTGGCTGAGTAGTTGGAAAAAAAGTTCTTAGTGCAGTCACCCTTCATCAGGAATGGGGAGTCTTTGTCCATGTTGTTCTTCTCAAATGCATTCCCAAATGAATGTTCTTCTCTAAGAACATTCATCTGTAGAAGTATTAAAGGGATCAGCAAAAATAATTTTCTAGTAACTATCTTTTTCACATTTTGCTTGCCCAAGGTTTTGAAGTCCTCTAGTCACAGAATAGATGGTAACGACACAAGTTTCCCCACAGTGCTGTACTTCAAATCTGAGGAGGGACAGAGAGCGGGCTATTCCATTCAATCCTAAGATTATTTATTGAAGCTTGGCACCAACACTTACCTACTATGAACTAGACAGAGACAAATATCGTCCATGGATTGGATTATATCAATATCTGACCAATGCAGACATGAGGGATGGGATCTGAACTTGAAACATGTAAGTGGCTACCCTGTGAGATATTTGTTTCCCTGTGGGATGAGAATTCAGCAGTCACTTCTGCTGAAAATATTGTTACAAACCTCTTTGTTGTCTTCCTTTCTCTTTGCAGTCAAACAGGCAGAAACAGTTGCCTTGATCAGTCATCCTTCCACTTTCCTCCTCCCACAATCCCCAAATGAAGTCATTTATCATTTCCCACAGAACCTTGCATGCACACACCATTAAAAGGTAGTAAAGCTCTGAGTCATCAGGTACAGTTCTTCAAGGTGCCTTCCAGAAGAGAAGAAATAAATTTTGATTTTTGTAACTAGTTGTGCTCTTAAATTAGGCTCTCTCTTATGATCCCTTTAGTCTACATGGCACTAGTTTAAAGGGAATGAATGTCTTACCAGACACAGCAGGTCAGGAAAAACTTACATCTGGAATCCTCCAGTGAATCCTCCAGTGAATATTCTGCTACTCCTAAGCAATGACAGTCCAGCAGTATCAGGAGACAAACATGCAGAGCTTAGAACATAGGAAACTACACAGGCAACATATAATTTTACTATTAAAAATATTCTGATAGGGTGGACCCAGAGGTGATGCGGCAGCACGGTCGCATTGCCCTTTGGCTGTGCCCCGCATGTGCAGTGAGCTCTCTCAACTCATCCCCAGGTCAGTGTAGCACCTGCTGGGAGCTCTGCATGTTGTATGAGCAATATGAACCTACCGCTGGTTGGTATGGGCTCTGCCCTGAGCTGCTGCTTTCAAGCAGCTCAGGACCTGCTGCTCTTCCCATCCCTCTTCTCCCCCTGCCTCTGAATTCAGTGTCAGGGGAAAAAAAGGGGAGGAGTGGCCAGCAATGCATAGCTCCTGCTTTTACTCAGCTCCAGGGCTCTGTGCTGCCACCACTTGTCCTATCTTCTTCTTCCCCTGCCTCTGAATTAAGCAAGGGGAAGGGGAGGAGGGCAAGGAAGAGCAGTGGACTGCGGAGCTGCTGGACAGACAGACTCCAGGCAGGGCCCTGCTGGTGAGCTCAGAGCTCACAGCACGGACAGAGCTTGCTGGGATCCAGGATCACAGCCAGAGCCTGAGGCCAAATCCCCTTCAGCTGCGTGGCACATGTGCAGTTAGCTCTCTTCACTGTGCCCACGTTCTACCCCTGAAGGGGGTGCGGCTGCACCCCTACTGCTGCAATCCAGGATCCACCTATGTATCCTGACAGCTATCTTTGGTATCCAGGAGAGGAAGGAGGAGGACATTTGGATGGGGTAGCATCAAGAAATAGCCAGATATTTTTTCATATTGTAATCAGGCACCCCTTTGGAAATGCAGTGCTTTTTCTGTTCCTTACTGGCACTGGGATTGCCGTTTCATTATGTTTTACCACGTCAATTCTGATAGCTGACGCACCTTTTTTTGGCTCAAGCTGAAAGTTTAGCGTGGCAAAGAGAAGCTCTTTTTATAATGCCTATTAAAACAAAAATGGATGATAACAACTAATACTGCCTGGTGTCTGTTTAAACAAATATGCAAATTAAAAAGTTTCTAATGAGGAACAGTACTGCAAGTAAACGAACTTTATAGCTGGCAAGGGATGTTTTTTTGCTGATGCCCCACTTGGGATGCTATTGCTATGAGCAATCTCTGCTTTGAGACCCACCCAAATGCTGGAAATTCCTACAGCTTCTTTCAGGGACTGATCCTTAGAGAATTTCCCTCACAATTTGCTAACTCTTCCGGCAGCACAGAGACTGCTGAGCACAGATGCAAGCAAAAAACATGAGTAAAAGAGGAGTAATTTATATTATAAAAACGACGTCAAATTTAACTTGAATGGGTGAATTATGGAAATATATAGAGTAAGGCCCATAAAATATCATTCTTGTCAATAATGATGAGGTGGAAGAGAGCATGCTATGAATGTATAATCTTGTGCTTTGTTCTGTACTCTTCAGCTGGTTAACGACTCTCTTTTTTTAAAGAGTAATTTATATTGACAGTGACTGTTCTTATATGACTCTATATTAACTTTTCAAAAATAGGAGCTATATTTCCTATATCAAGGGGGAAAAGGCTATTGGATTACACTGAGAGCATTATACTTTAATTAATGATAAAAATATGTACATTACCAGGACTATAGTCTCATCTGGGTCTTATGTATGGGTAAATTCCCAAGTTGTCCTTCTTTGGAGAATGCTACTCTTGTGCAAAGAAACTTGCAAGACTGGGGCTTTACAGAACCTTTTTCTTTTTCATATTGCAACCTGGCAGAAGAAATTGGCCTGTTATAGGTGCAAAATTTGTAAGGCCATTCAGGAAAGAGGTGAAATCCAGGACACAGAAAAGGGACTATTATAATGAATAAGTATATCTTAACCGAGATACAGTTTTTCAAGAAAACTGCCAGCATGTATCAAGATGAGCAGTTTATCTCAGGAGTAATACTAATATGGGTTACTTATAAATCTCTGCTCTTCACAGTATTATAAATTATACTGGAAATACTTGGTCTTCTTCTGTCAAACCGCATTGATGCCTTGGTACTCTACGGCCATCACTATAAAGGTAGTTTTCAGTAATTATAACATACAAATGACAGCGCTTTAGCTATAGTTCCATAACTTGCCATCCACATGTCCCCAATGAGCAAGCATAGATTAAGTTGTCCTTTAGATAACATTAAAAACCCTCTTTTTAAACCAGTTATTTGTGAGAAATATTGGGTACTTGTTATTATGGTAAAAACTATATCCTAAGAAGCTAATACCTCTATCTGGAGATTATTTAGTTCATAATAATCAGGGATCCTGGTTTTCTCTGTTTAAAAATCACTTCTCTGATAAAAAATAGCAAATTCTATGACTAAAACCCCCCAAATCTGCATTTTTCCATGTTTAAAATGAAACACCACTTTAGGTATCAGTTGAACACAATGTTTCATTGATATATTAACAACTTTAAAGCAATTTGGGAGCCTACCAGTGCTTCAATCTCTATAATAAAATGCATTCTAAATACCTATACATTTCAGCATTTGATTTTGGTTTTTTTATCATGAAAAATCAGAGTTCCCCCTGGCCCCTTTGCTCATCAGGACATGGGTCCAACTATGGCTACCCCCCCCCCACTACTTTGTGGCTCTGAGCAGCCCTGATATGCCAGTTCCCTGCCCTTGCCCATGCCCCTCACTCTGTATCCATGGCCCCCCTGGCCTTGCTGGTGCCCCTCACTCCTGACCAACAGCCCCCCAGCCCTGCCAGTGCCCCTCACTCCTGACCTGCTGTCTCCCACTCCTAGCCCTGCAGTGTGTGAGGAAGGGTGTGTGTGGGGGGGGGGGAAGGTGGGAGGACACAGGTGATGTAGCAGGGGGGCACATGCCCCTCAAGATTTTTGCATGCAAAGCAGGGCATGGGGCTGCAGACAGGCTGGACCAGCTCTGGAGGAACCAGGGGGTATCTTGTTCTCTTTCCAAATGGAGTGTGACAGGTCACCTTTGGCATCTGTCACTTTAAGCGATTTGAGCAGGCTGTGGAGCAGCCAGCAGGTGCAGTGCAGCTCAACCAGGCAGGCAAATGACCAGAAGAGGACTTCTGGATTGCAGGATGGGGCTGAGCAGCCTTACGATAAACCCAGGCCCTCATAGCTGAGCGGGCAGTTGCTGCAGGGAGGCGAAGGGAGAATATCACTCAGCCAGAGCGGCTATTCCCAGAACACCTGGTGGTTCAGGGTAGTATCTATGAAGATGGAGGAGATTCCTCGTCCTGGAGAATGACCTAAAACTACACTCTACTAGGGTAGGATGGTGTGGTAGGGCTGCCTGTGGTGGGGTGGTCCCCAGGAAATGCCACACCAGTGCCTCCCTAGTGAAAGGCAAGGATGGGGCACCATATAGCCTCAGCCTGCCATGATCTGGTGGGTTACCCCATAGAGGGAAGAGGCGAGGGTCCAGAAATGTCATCAGGCCTGAGACCCAAGGGGTGCAGGCCAAGAGCCCCAGTGGGGGATGAGGGGGGAGGGTTGGAGTAGTGGGCCCAGTGAGAGCATGAGTCAAAGCTATGAGAAGGCTGCATAGAGTAGGATTTGCATGGGTGACTGCACATAGGCTGGCCTTGGTGAAAGAGTCAGTGGTGTTTAGAGGGGCCCAAGAAGGCAGGCCTGTATGAGAGAGAGTCGGCTAACTGCTCAGAAACCTGACCGGAGAAACCCTTGACTGGTCAATGCTGGGGTCAGGACCTGATTGGTCAAAGGGCCAGAGTGCTCACTGTGAGGAATGCCCAGAGCCAGGGGCTTGGGGTTCCAACTGGTCTGAAGGCAAGGCCAGGGCCTGTGTGGCCAAAGGTCCCAGAGGGGGACCATGCCTGAGAGGGAAAAGAGGTTAGGGAGCTTGACAGCCCAGTATGAAGGTGGAGAGTAGATCGTCTGAGTAGGAGGGATCCAGGTGGGGTCCAAACACCAGACTGAAATATAATGGGGCCTAGTATGGGGCTGAAGCCACAAAGTGATGCCATCTGTGAGGCATGGGACGTGGTATAAGGAAAGGTTCGGAGCTGTGTATTACCCCCTCGGCAATGGGCAGTAAATGAGCAGCCTCCCACCTTGTAAACATCTTCTTATTGGTTACATCAAAGGTGTGGCAGGAGAGGCAGGTGGGTGGATTGCCCTAGGCACGTGAGTGGGCCAATGATTTGACCAGCCGTGAGATGGCTCCCTGCCACACAAAGAGAGAGCAAACAGCAGGAGCGATATTGCCTTAAAGCATGTTTCAGGTTTTTTCCAAGCGAGAACCCAGTTATCTCTTTAATAAATCAGTTTTATTGAACATTATAAATTATTAACTTCAAATTTGCATATAGATGTGATCTTAAGAGTTTCAGTAGTCTTAGCAAGATACAACTGCAGCAAGCAATTAATGGTATATTACCAGTTCTAATAATACATGACTCGGGAGATGGCCAGGCTTCCAGAGTAGGCAAGCTTCCTTGAAGGGAAAGGAGATGTCTTCAGTTCTCAGGTGTCACCAGGGAGGAGGGGATGGGAAGGAAAGGGGAGGAGAAAGGGAGAGAGAGCAAGAGAAGAAGAGGAGAAAAGGAGGCTAATATTTACAGCTCTTTAGTCACGCAGCTACAAATTAGGCCAATTTTCTGTTTTTCATCAACAAATTGGGGTTTATTTTCACTTTATTGTTGTTTTTGTCTTCTTCTTGGTACCAGGATCCTTTTGCTTCAGATATGGGTAGAATGTGCCTTAACAAACCGTTTTATCCATAACAAGCATTTTTATCATCAGCTTCTTACAGAAAAACAAGCTGGATCAGACCCTTTTCACTGTAGAGAGCAGGTCATACAATTGCTTAACTTCAAGAATTCAGTCTTAGTCTACTTATGTCAAGGCTGTTCTAGGCCTTGCAGGCCTAAGGGACCATTTCAGTCCTGTCAAGCATGAAGAGGCTGAACTGTCTCCACACTGCATCTCAGCGAAGGGACATGGCGCTGGAGGGAGCTGCCATACTGAGGTGCAGAAGTGGCAGCAGCAGCAGTATGGAGTTGTACCCTCTGTTGCTGCTGTGTGGACAAGGGGTGTCTTACCTTGATAGTGATAGTCATGGAGGTGGCTCCTGCCTGGAGCTGGTCTCACTGTGAGCCCTGCACCTCACTGTGGGTGCAGGAATCTTGGCGGGCATGTGCCCCCCCACCCCACCACATTGCCTGTGCCTCCCCAACTCCCTAGTGTGTGGCCTGTGCCCCTTCCCCCCCCGCTGTCCACATAGACTCACCTGGAGAGAGCTGCTGGAGCTGCTTTCCATGCTGCCTGGCTGCCGTTTGCATGTGCATACACACCTGCACGTGGCACCCCCTGCCTCTGATCACCCTCTTCCTGCTCCCTGAAGTCCCAAGCAGCCCCTTGAAGGCCTGAACTCAGCCAGCCTGCAAAAGGAAACCTGCAGTTTCCCATGTTTTTCTCCTTTAAAAGGAAAAATCCTCACTTTTCTCTGTTAAAGGAGAAAATCCATGCTTTTCCACAGCCAATGGAAAACCCAGATCCTCGATAATAACATTGTTGCCTCATTAACAGGAATTGATGAAGTTATTGTCTAAATATTTAAGCAATTAGATACTGTGTGGGCCTTGTTACACCTTGAGCTGACAGCCACACAAATGTTAATTGGCTTAGTATTGTTTGCCTTAGTGGAGTAATTACACGTTAAGGCAAAAAACCTGCTGACTGCCCCTCACCTGCACAGCTGTGACTTGCAGCTAGAGGCTTGGTGAGCAGGCACAGGACTAGGAGCTGGGGGCAGGACTGGCTCATTGCTTCTGCTAGGCAGAGCAACTGCTGCAGCCCCAGAGTGCCTGGAAGCCCTGGTGCTTCCCGCCATAGTCGGACCAGCTCTGCTCCCAGCTCTACCCCGACCAGGAACAGACTGAGCCAGTCTGAGTGGGACAGGCACCACCTCCCCACCACTCTGATTGGCTCTTCTCCGGGCAGCAGCAGAGTGAGCTGGTGTGAGCAGGGGAACACCACCTCACTGCTGCCACTAGGACTAGTGGTGTCCTCCCCTCCATTGATGATGTGTAGGGGGTGCATGCGGGTGCACGTGCACCCCCTGAGATTGGCCATGCACCCTCTGAGAGAAGTGCTGGTGGCACCGTGTTGCCGCTGGTACTTCCGCGGGTGGTGGCAATCAGGACACCCCCCCCCCCCGTTTGGCAATCGGTTGCTGGTGCCCCCCCAGTTTTAGGAGGCACCAGTCACCCATGCTCCCCTCTGCTCAGACCAGCTCACTATGCTCCTGCTGGGAGCAGAGCCAGTCCCAGTGGTGGCAGGAGGCACTGCAGTGCCAAACACTCTGAGGCCTCAGTGATCGCTCTGCCAGACATGCCTGGGAGGGGAGGCAATGTACCCAGCCCCGCTGTGCCCCTCTGTCCCCACTTGCCCTAACTCAGGAGGGTCCACTGCTGCCTGAGATGCTGGAGGTTTTCAAACTGGGTGGAAAAGCTGTGCAGAGTGGCCACAAATTAATAGAACAGGGGCAAAATTAGGTGGATTAGAGATAATCCTGTGGTGTAATGTTTTAAGACACTTAAAAGGTGTTACCATGCAGCCAGTCCAGGGGCTAAGAGCTCAAGAAGCCATCTAAAGTTACCATGTAACAAAGCCATAACAGCTTCAGTGGCAAGATAAATATGCCAGGTATCTGCAGCATAAAAATCTGCTGGAACACAAGCCTGGTTTCTGACGTACTCTAGGCATTCCAAAAAAATCAGTGGAAAATGTTCATATAGGCACAAGAGATTTAATGGGTTGGTACATGTAAGCAGTTTCCAGGCAGCAAAGTACTTTTTTGGTATTGAACAGTTCCAGAGAAATAACTGAATGAACCCAAATCTCCTTTGTACATTAGAATAAAAAACTAAGATAAATAATAAAAAGCTTTTAATTGGAGAAAGTTAAACTGCTAAGTTTAGTAAAATAGTAATAAAACAGTGTAGCTCCATCTTCATATTTTCCCCCCTGGTGACCAGCAGTAGGATTAAACTTGGGAAATCACATGTTTATCTGAAGATGATATCTGATATACCTAAAATATGCACTTTGAGTATGTGAAATATGCAGCATTTGCTCTGTTTGTAGGTTCAAGAAGACAAATGTATGTATAAATATGTAGGAGATGGATCTGATCTTCAGTTGACATAAAATGAAGTCAGTAAAGCAATGAAAATTTACATCAGGTGACATCTGACCTGATGTAAAAGAAAACTAGGAAGCAAACTGTGCTTGGAAGTAATGTGCTAGGAAACAAACTGAGTATTACTACTAATATGTTGCTTTCATCACAGTATAGAACAAGAGCTTCACCTGGCAGAGCACTTAGAAAATATTACTTTTTGACAATAGCTATTTTATTGATTGTAGTAATGTAAAATGTAGTGGGGGAAGAGCTGAGGGAGGAAGGATATAAAGGGATTTACTCTTAAGCTTTCTAGTTGTAACCTTTTGAATTCCTGTCAGCAAAGCGAAGTCTATCTGAATAATATAGACAATATTGACTTTAGGATAATCTTTTATTGAAACAGAGTGGAACATGGTTAACAATGGGAAAGAGCACAATACAGATTTATTACTAAAAGAGATAAACTCACCATCTCTAATGGCTATAGATTATTGCGACAATGAACTGGCAACAGACACCTTTGGGCTTATGGCATTTCATATCATGATATCATGTAATCATCTTCTCACTCCTGTGGAGTAAAGCCTGTTTTCATGGAAGTCATTGCAGGCTTGCAGCCAGACGTATTGTGCTGTGGACTGAATGTAGATGGGTTCTATATATTGAGTTGATGTTGCTGTTGGAGCAGTAGCTTCTGTGTTGTCTTCGACTAGTTGTATTTTTTTAGCAGGCCTAACTGTTACTAACACAAGATTGTTTTATTTGTTGTACCTTAACTTAATAACTCAAGCTCTTTGGCTGACAAACACTCTGTTGCTGGGAAAAAGTATGGATTCGCTACAACACTAGAAACTGGATAAGTAAGAATAGTCATGGGGAAAGGAGCAATTTTTCAGGTCTATAGTATGACCTCATTGGCTTGGGCTTATTTTTCCTCCTTTTCAGCAGCAGTCTTACTAGCAGTGGCAGGCTGGGGGCTCAGTGGAGTAATAATTTGAACCACTTGTCCTCTGCTGCTAAATTTGTTTTCAAAGTTCCAGCCTCACATTAGCTCTTGGCCTGCAGCATTCATTTGCTGTATTTTCCACAGCTAACTTGACAGTGTCAGCCTCTTGAAAAACCCTTTTTTGAGTTTATAGTTTTACAGAACGAATGTGTGTATTCTACTGTGCGGATTGTATTTCAGAAACTAAAAGGAAAAGCAGTAGGCACAGGCAAACACATGCAACTACTTTGTGTAACATCCAAATAAACTGAGTCTGAGATATGCCTTGCTTCTGCCGAATCAGAAGTAGCCTCTCTCTTTTTTTCCTAAATGGACTGTTCAGTATTTCTTAACTGCACTATTCAAAAGAAGCAGGAAAAAAACCCAAAAGGCTGGGCCTCCAAAAGTCATGATTTGCTTTAAATCATAATATTTAAAATTAAATTTTTTTGCACTCTTTTTCTGTCTTTTGATTTCTGAACTATTAAGATGAATTCAGATGATCCTTTCATGCAACCATAAAGGCTGAGAAGGTACCTTTTAGGAAGCTGTATTTTTTACCCACTTATTTCTTTCTAGCTGTTAGTTCTGTAAGAACACCAGGTATCACTAGCCCCACTGGAGAGTCAGAGTCCCCAACACTGAGGAGTTCAACAAACTGGTAGTATTTTTGTATTTTCTTCTCTAAATATTGTAATTTGATCTTTTCTTTGGCAAGTGTAATTTAATAAATATGTAGCAAAATGTAAGTAATCATTGTAGTGCAAGTCTAGGCACTGCAGCCATCAGTGGGGTTTGAATTTGTATCTAAAGCACAAGCTTCACTTGAGTGAGGAGGAAATATTAATTGGCTAGGCTGCAGCACTATGGAGAAGGACCAGGCTTACTGTGGACCAAAAGCTGAATATGAGTCCACAGTGTGCTCTTGTTGGAAAAAAAGCCACTCTAATTAAAGCATTGCTCCCCACCCCCACTCCTGGAGCATGTGTAAAAGTGCCCTTTGTATCCAGTTTTGACAACAGGGGATGATCTCTGGGGGAACATGCGAGTTCATGGTAGCCTGGGAGATAGTGACCATCACTTGGTCGAGTTCACTATCCAGTGAAGGGTGGGTAAAGTAACTAGTGGGGCTAAGGTGTTGGATTTCAGAAGGGCCAAGCTTAGCAAGCTTAGAAGGCTAGTTAGTGAGGGGATGCAACTCAAGAACATAGACCATATGGGGGTCCAGGAGGGTTGGAGGTATCTCAAGGGAGTGAACCTTGGGGCTCAAAAGGAGTCTATCCCATTATGTAGGAAGGGAGGTAAGGGGGCAAAAAAGCCCCCTTGACTGAACAGGGAACTCCAGGAGAGTCTGGGGGCAAAGAAAGAGATGTATAGGCAATGGAAGCAGGGAGCAGCCACCAAGGAGGAATATATCGCCCTGGCGTGCTATTGCAGGGAATTAGTTAGACAGGCCAAGGCGGGGCTTGAGCTCAGGCTGGCTTCAACAATCAAGGACAATAAAAAGTCCTTCTTCAGGTATATAGCGGGCAAAAGGAAAGCTCAGAGCAACATAGGGCCCCTGCAGGACAAATCAGGACAGTTGGTGGTTGACGTGGGGAAAAAAGCAGAGCTCTTCAATGAGTTCGTCGCTTCAGTATTTCTGTGTACCGACCAAGCCAATTCCTCCACCTCAATCATTGACTAATGTCCACTTGGCACCAGTCCGCCTACCATTAGTTCTGAAATAGTTAAGGAGCTCCTGGAGGAGCTGGATGGGTACAAGTCAGCAGGCCCGGATGACCTCCATCTATGGCTGCTGAAAGAATTGGCCAGTGTCATAGCTGAGCCGCTGGCACAGCTGTTCGAGCACTCATGGTGCTCCGGCCAGGTCCCTGAGGACTAGAGAAGGGCCAATGTGGTGCCCATATTCAAGAAAGGGAGAAGGGATGAGCCGGGTAACTTTGACCAGTCAGTCTTACCTCTATTCCTGGGAAAATGCTAGAGAAAATAATCAAAGAGCACATTTGTGTAGGCCCAGAAGGGGAAATGATGCTGAGGGGAAACCAGCACGGGTTTGTCACAGGTAGATCCTGACTGACAAACCTTGTAGCCTTCTATGACCAGGTCACACACTGCCTGGGTGCGGGAGCCAAGGCTGATGTCATCTTCCTGGATTTTAGGAAGGCCTTTGACACAGTTTCACACCCTATCCTCATTGGGAAGCTAGCAGACTGTGGAGTGGACACCTACACGGTCAAGTGGGCGGTCAACTGGCTTAAGGACCGCACCCAGAGAGTGGTGGTGGATGGTTCCTTCTCAGCCTGGAGGGAGGTGGGCAGTGGGGTCCCGCATAGTTTGGTGCTCGGACCGATATTATTCAATATCTTCATCAGCGATTTGGACGAGGGCATGGAGAGCACCCTCTCCAAGTTCACTGACGATACCAAGTTATGGGGCAAAGTTAGTACACCGGAGGGCAGGGAGCAGATTCAGGCTGACCTGGACAGGTTGAATCAATGGGCAGAGAGAAATAGGATGCAATTTAATAAAGATAAATGTAAGGTACTCCACCTGGGAAGGAGGAAACCCCAGCACACCTATAGGTTGGGGAGTGTCCTTCTCAGCAGCTCGGAGGCAGAGAGGGATCTTGGAGTCATAATTGATTCCAAGATGAACATGAGCCGGCAGTGTAATGAGGCCATCAACAAGGCCAATCGCACCTTGTCGTGCATTAGCAGGTGCATGACTAATAGATCAAAGGAGGTGATGCTCCCCCTCTATGCAGCACTGGTCAGGCCGTAGTTGGAGTACTGTGTCCAGTTTTAGGCGCCGCACTTCAACAGGGACGCGGGGAATCTCAAGAGGGTCCAGACGAGGGCCACTCGCATGATTAGTGGCCTCCATGATAGACCCTACAGGGGGAGGTTGAGAGAGCTCAATCTCTTCAGCCTTCACAAGAGACGGCTGAGGGGAGATCATGTGGCCGCTTATAAATTTATTAGGGGAGGTCAACGGGGAATAGGGGAAATGCTGTTTACTAAGGCACCCCAGGGAGTGACTAGGAATAACGGGTGTAAACTAGTTGAGAGTGGATTTAGTTTAGATATTAGGAAGAAATTTTTCACAGTAAGGGTGGCCAGGATCTGGAATGGGCTTCCAAGAGAGGTGGTGCTATCACCTAGCTTGGAGGTCTTCAAAAGGAGGCTAGATAGTCACCTGGCTGGGGTCATCTGACCTCGGTCCTCTTTCCTGCGGGGGGCAGGGGGTCGGACACGATGATCCATTGTGGTCCCTTCCGACTCTACAATCTATGAATCTATGACCCCCATACTTTAAGAAAGATGTGGATGATTAGAAAGACTGTGGTGGAGAGAGGCCAAAACATTAGAGGCCTGGGAATCATGATTTATCAGGAAAAGATGAAAGATTTAGGATTATGTAGCCTGGAGAAGAGAAAATTGAAGAGAGATTTGATAAATCTTGAAATACCCAAAGGGCTATTGTAAAGAGGAGGGAGAGGGATTTTTCTCTGTGACTTTAGGGAACAGGACCAGGAGAAATGGCCTCAAACTACAGCAGAGGGTATTTAAACTGGAAATGAGCAAGAAATTTCTGTCTTTGCAGGTGGCTAAGCATTGGAACAGGCTACCTAGAAAAACTGGAATCTCCATCCTTGGAAATGTTCAAGAGCAGGTTAGATATACACTTGGCTGGGATACTTTAACACAAGATTTCGTGAGCTGTAGCTCACTTCATCAGATGCTATGAAAAGATTTGCAGAAAGCAGAGTATGAGGAGGAGGGAGAAATTAGATTACAAAAGACAAGGAAGTGGGGATTTCCTCACTCTTTCTTATATTCTACTTTGTGCGTGTCCTTTCACAGCATCTGATGAAGTAAACTACAGGTCATGAAATTAGCACTATGTATATATATCTACTTTGATTAGTCTATACAGTGCAAATATACCCTGCCTTCTTATTGACTTCAGACTAATACAGCTAACTACGGCTTTCTGGGATGGTTGAGTCAGGGGTGATCCTGCCTTGAGGAAGGGGCTGGACTAGGTGACCTCAGGAGGTCCCTTCCAGCCCTACTTTCCTATAATACTATATATGATGCATAATCTTATACAGCAGCACTAGTATCCATGTAAGTATTTTCAAATGTCTAATGTTCATTTTCCCTTTGTGGTCTTTCCCATTTCTTACTCTACCTTAAAAATGCTATACAGAGCTCGTGAAAGCAATGTTAGGATACAATACAAAGGTAGTATGATGTTGCAGTATGCCGTTTGGTGATAATAGATGGGATAATAAAAGCTCCTGTTAAAGAAGAATATCTTTAATTTGGTTAGCTATCTGGTTCCTTCCCCGCCTCCTGAGGACAGCTTACCATATCATAAGAAATGCTTGGCATGCCACAGAATCTGAATGTAAGTACACTTTTAAGTTTAACTGGGGAGAGGGGTTGGGAGATATGAAAGTAACCTATACAAATAGATCCACCTCTGTAAATGATCTGGCAGCAAATGATCAGACTAGCATATATCCCATCCCCAGCTAACATGAATGACAAGTTTTAAGTTGGTCTAATAAAAGATATCAGATTCACCCAAAGAACCTTGTCTGCCTATGTCCTTAGACCAACCTGGCTACAACCTACACCCCTGTAAGTTTGAACAATGCAGATTAAAGATAACTCTCATTAACCAGTATGTTCATGCAAAATAACTGTCCCAGGTGTCATAAGGAGTTATGTTTTTGTATCATGCTATGGCAAAAGTATCAGAGTGACTTTTCAGGTCATTGCAAACAGCAGGACTTCTGTTGCATTGCACACCTTATGTTCCAATTTGTTGATGGTAAAATAAATAAATAACCTGATGACAAAGTCAGTCAGAGTGACACTGTGAGTCCTTCCAATGACATTGTATTCTCTTTCACAAAATGACTCATGGGGCTCAGTAGAACGGTGGCCACCAGGTTCTTCGTGCATATTTCATAAATAAAGATTTCATGCTGGATGCCCACACAAGATGAGATTGTAAAACTCTTTATTTTTTGTGGTCTTTTAATATATCAACTCTTAAAACTTGCATGGAAAGAAAAATAGAGAACAGAAAACAACTCTTCAAGCACACAACCATGGGGAAATGGCCACAAAGCCAGCACTTGGCAGTGTAACAGTAGGGAGATTAGAGTGACATCCCATCGCCCTTTAAGATACTGCTACATGTAACACAATGGGGTGAACATAGCTCTGCAGAGTGCATGTAAAGGCCACATTGAAAATCATTTTCAAGGATTGTGTTTGCTTATGGTGGCTCTGATTCAATTGCTTGATTCAGCTTGTTCAGTGTTGTTCTGGTCTAGTGTGCCGCTTTGCTTTGCAAAGCATGTTATTGACTTACTCATTTCATTATCAGTGGGCGAGTCTACATATGCACTTTAATGTGCAGTAGACTATTTTAATGCTTGTTAAAGTGTCACATAAAAAGTGACATTATGCTAATGCGCAGTGAAATAGTCCACAGTGTATTGTCTCTTAAAAACCATGCAATACACTACTGCACATTAGGGGCCTTTGTACATGCCAAAATCTTAGCATTTAAAGTAGCTTAAATGCCCTTTTGCACCACTTTAATGGCATTTCTGTTTGCACATTGGACAGCATATTCTGCTTTAATGGCGTTGCTGTTTACACACTTGGCAGCATATTCCGCTTTAAATGACTTTGATATGTAGCAAGATAAAATACCTCCAAGGTGTTTTAGTTTCCTACCTAACAAAGTGCAACAGTGCATGGGGCACTGGAAGCTGATGTGCTCAGGGCTTGGTGGGCCCTGCACAGCTCAGGGGCTGTGGGACCCGATGGCAGCCAGCGCAGGCAGGATCCACTGAAGGAAAAAGAAAAGCATCAAGCCTGATCTTTTTTTTGGTCTCCCCAGAGCCTGCCTGCCTGTCTGAGCTGTGTAGGGGCCCAATGCTTCCCTCCACAGCTGCAGTGGGGATGGTGCTTCCCTCTGTGGCTGCTGTAGCACCCCGCAGGACCACCTGGGCTATGAGTTGGGTGCCACCTGGGAGCCCCCGCGCAGCTCAGGGACCACTTGGCCCACTAGCAGCTCCCCCCCACCACTGAAGAGGCAGGCAACAATCAGGTCCCCACCCTTGTGTACACACCACAGGGGTTTAGTTCATTTGAACTTTCCCTAAATTGAAGCAGTGTTTTTAAAAACCCAACATTTCAATTTAGGGAGAACTAAACCATATTAAACCCCCGTGGTGTGTACAAGCAGCCTAGGGCAGCCTAATGAGCATTAAATTAGTACCTCACATTGGAAGTACTAAATTTAATGCACATTGGAAAAGTGGCCTTAATGCACGTGTAGGTGTGCCCAATTACTACCAGACTACTGAAAGGTATAATTCTATGTACTGTTGCCTAACACACTGAATGGCTTAGATAAAGCTTATTCTAAGTTGTGTTTATTATAGTCCTTTGCTAGCCTGAGACCGAGTGACTAGGTTAGGGGTTGTGTGCCACCTTATTGTCTGTCTTTCTCACATTTGCTATTCTGTCCTGATTCTGTCCTGCCAGCATGTCATAGAGTGCAGGAGGGTCTGACCAAATTAATAGATTTTTAAGCCCATAAGGGGCCATTGTAATTGTCTGGTCTGCATAATGCAGACCATAAGTCTTCCTTGAATTCATTCTTTATCAGGACCGATCACTATGGCTGAACTAGAACATATCTTTTAGGAAAGAACTAATCTTGATTTCCAGATTTGCAGTGATAGATAATCTGCCCGCAATGCATGGTAAATTAATTTAATGATTAATTAAGCTTCATCATTAAAATTTTGTGCCTTATTTCTCCTCCAAATGTATCGAGCTTCAACTTTCATTCACTGGATATTGTCAGTGAGACTGAGGAACACATTTCTGTATCTTATATAGATTGTAATAAAGTTAACCCTTAACCCTTTTTTGATAAACTAAATAGATTCTGCCCCTTCAGACACTATGGGCGTATCTACATGAGATGCTATGGCACAGTGGTTACTGCACATTTATTTAGTACTTGTATAAGCAAGTTCTAAATAAAGGCACAGTAACTGGAGTTACTGCACAGTAGCACTGGTGAATGTTTTTTAAGTAACACTACTGCATAGTAGCCTAATAATACTGCGCGGTAGTGTATTAGTACTGTCTGCGCTGTGAGGCGCTACTACACAATATTATTTGGCTAGTGTGCAGTCAGCATCTCATGTAGATGTGTCCTAGAAGGCTTATTTCCTAAAATGCTAGTCATTCTTCTGGATCCTCTTTGAATGCTTCCCAAATATTCAACACCCCTCTTGAATTGCAGATGCTAGAACTGGACACAGGATTCTAGTAGTGGCCACATCAAAGCCAGATACAGAGGCTCCCTAGCCTACTCAATATTCCTCTGTTTATCTTCTTGTAGAGGCCTCTGGCAGATGTTACACTTAAAATGTAATTAACTAGTTCAGGTAATTAACGATGGGATAAAATGGGAAATAAACTACAAAATTATTCTTCAAAATATGTGTAATAATTTTGTATCTGGTTTCCCTCTCACCTTTAACTGAATGTGTGGCTGGTTGCATTGCAGCACTCAGGGAATGGCCCAATGCAGTCCTGAGACTGGAACTAATGATCTGCTGACCTGTAGATGTCCAGCCTCTCTAGATGTTCCCTCACGAGATCTTTGCCAACTGTTGGTGGGTGAGCGCCCCCACCTGGATCATCTTCTATCCTGCCAAGCAGGGTAGCACACTTGGACTAGTGGAATACTAATGCAAAATAATTGTTTAGGAGTTCAGATTGCTCCTGGGTGTTGGTTGACAGCTCTCCCATTTTGTTCAGCAGGGGTCCAATGTTTCCCTTATTTTTTCTCTAATTTCCTATGTATCTGAAGAAGGACTTTTTATTGTTCTTGGTGTCCGTTGCCAATTTGAATTCGGTTTCCACCTTTGCTTTTCTAATCCTTTCCCTACAGGTGCGGGCTATTGCTGTGGATTCTTTTTTGGTGGTATTTCCCGACTTCCATCTCTTGTAAGTTTCTCTTTTCAGTTTCAGCAGGTCCATGACTTTCCTATTGCATCAAGGGAGTCTTCCAGCCTTTTTGCTACCTTTCCTGTGGCCGGAATAAACTTCCTTTGTGTTCCATGGATTGTGTCCCTGAGGAATGACCACTCGTCTTGGACCCCCCTGCCCTATCGGACCATGGTCCCTCAGGGCCTCACCACCTAAACTCCTAAGCTTGTGGAAGCCAGCTTTCCTAAAATCAAGGTTTTCAGCTCTGCTGACTGATTTCCCTGCCTTGATATGGATGGAGAAAGTGATCTTCTCATGATCACTGTTGCCTAGCTTCCCTTCAATCATCAGGTTGCTCACTAGATTACCTCCTTTGGCCAGGACCAAATCCAGTAGTGCCTTACTCCTTGTTGTCCCATAGAGGGACCATGAAGGTCTTGTGAGGGAACATCTAGAGAGGCTGGACATACAAGTAAGCAGGCCCAGATGAACTGCACCCGAGATGCTGAAAGAATTGGTCGACATCATTGCATAACTATATGAGAACTCGTGGCAGTCAGAAAAGGTTCCAGAAGACTGGAAGAGGGCCAATGTAGTACCTGTCTACAAGAAGGGAAGGAAGAAGGATCCAGGGAATTACAGGCCAGTCAGTTTGACCTCAATTCCTGGAAAAATCCTGGAAAAAATGATCAAAGAATCCATTAGCAATAGGCTAGTGGAAGGCAACATTCTAACAGATAGCCAACATGGCTTCGTTGTGGGCAGGTCATGTCTGACCAACCTCATTTCCTTCTATGATCATGTAATGATGCCTGGATAATGAGGGAGATGAAGTTGATGTTGTATACTTGGACTTGAAAAAAGCTTTTGATTTGGTCTCCCATGACATGCTCATGGTAACAATGGAGAACTGTGGCCTTGATAACCCAATGGTCCGGTGGCTAGGGAACTGACTCTGAGGTAGGACCCAGAGAGTAATAATAAATACAACTGAGTTGACATGGCACTTGGTGACCATTGGCATTCCTCAAGATTCAGTACTTGGACTAGTGCTTTTTAACATGTTCATTAATGATTTGGAATTGGGTATTAAAAGCGGACTGGCAAAGTTTGCAGATGACACCAAATTATGGGGGACTGCGATCATGCTGGAGGATAGGCTGGGGATACAGGTTGACCTGTAAGCTTGCAAGGTGGGCAGATCAAAACCTGATGATGTTCAACACTGAAAAGTATAAGGTGCTCCATCTGGGAAGAAACAACCTGCAACATATTTACAGGCTCAGCAGTGCTACACTTACCAGCACCATAACCGAAAGAGACCTGGGGCTCTTGATAGACAATACAATGAACATGAGCCACCAATGCAATGCTGCAGCTGGAAAAGCAAACAAAACACTGGCATGCATCTACCAGTGCATCTCTAACATGACTAAAGATGTTATCCTTCTGCTTTACTCGGCCTTGGTGAGGCCACAGCTGGAGTACTGCATCTAGTTCTCGGCTTCAGGAAGGATGTGGCAAAGCTTGAGAGTCCAAAGGAGGGCTATGCATATCATTAGAGGTATGGAGAGCAGGCCATACAATGACAGCCTGAGAAACATGGGTCTGTTCAGCCTGGAGAAGAGAAGACTTGGTGGCAACCTGTCAATATATAAAGGACACATATCAGGGATTGGGAGAATTTCTGTTCACCAGGACTCCCCAGGGGAAGACTAGAATAAACAGTCACAAATTGCTAGAAGACTGCTTTAGATTAGACATAAGGAAAAAGTTCATTACAACTTGAGTGTCCAGGGTCTTAAATAGACTCCCCCCAGAGGTGGTACAATCACCTACTCTAGATATCTGCAAAAATGCCTGGATGCTCACCTTGCTGGGGTCATCTGACCCCAGCAGTCTTTCCTGCCCAAGTGCAGGGGAGCTGGACCTGATAATATCAAGAAGTCACTTCCAGCCCCTAACATCTATGAATCAGCTGATTGTTGGTCCCAGCCCCAAGACCACACCTGAGTATCCAACTCACTTCAGTGTGGTCCTGAGATTAGGACTGACAATCAACTGATTGTCAATCTCAGCCCCAGGACAGCACCAGAACCAATTCAAGTCACCCTTCTTTGGGTCTGGGAAAGAAGCAGACACGACATAAGCTAAATAACAGGTAAAACAATGGCTTGTATATAACTTCTCATGTAAGTGAAAACATTAGGTGTTTCAGTTACAGATGATCTCTCATTCAGGTCCTTTACCCTCCTGTTGTTTTGGTGTTCTGTGTTGTGTTAGAAAATTGCAGTATTTTATAATAGAAATGGCTGCTTCAGGCAGGGGATGAAACAATCCCTGAGTAGTTGGTATATAAATTTGTCGTTTGGTTTGAGGTCTGTCTGGATGAAAGTTACTGTAGAAATGAACTAGTGCTACATTTACCATACAGATGCTGATTAACCATCTCAAGGACAGCTTGAATCAGGGGTTCTTACTCCAGGACTTGTAACTTTGCGAGCATCTGCTTTCTATATTCAGTGACATTTTTTTTTTTTTATTCCATTATAGATTTTGTGTG
Source organism: Alligator mississippiensis (assembly GCF_030867095.1). Taxonomy (NCBI): domain Eukaryota; kingdom Metazoa; phylum Chordata; order Crocodylia; family Alligatoridae; genus Alligator; species Alligator mississippiensis. The sequence goes on along the minus strand of NC_081836.1, from coordinate 41,897,147 downwards.
TTCATGATTATGTCACCTTTTAAAGTTGGTGTCCATATCTTTTGATATAGCTTCCTGCAGATCTCTGGCCTTGCAGTCACCCTAGGTCCTGGGAAAAGTGTCTGCCAAGCTAATAGCCTTGAGTTTCAGGGATTAATTTCCAGGATGGCATCCTTGGTGATTTAGCAAAGCAGTCCCAAGTGGAAGCTAATTAAATGCAGCTGAGTCAATAAGACTCCAAGCCTGAAAGGCTTTTACTCTCAGAAGAAAGAAACCAGAGTGTTGCACTGAGTGGAAGCTAATGCAAGTTTTGAGGACTTGCAGGGGTTTTGCTGTGAGTTTATATATATATATATATATATATATATATATATATATATATTGCTTGTTAATAGTATATACAAGGAATGTAGTTAGAGACTTTGGCAAATTGATGTCAATTGGCATTAGTCCTTGATCCCTGCCAATAAATCTCCAACCAGTTTTGGAGACTCAAAGTTAAGTCCATCCCTAGTCAATTGTAAGATGCCCTGAATTTTATTGAGAAGGCTGACATACATAACTAATAAATAAATAAATACATTCCATTCTTTGGCCTATAGGCTGCTGCAGGTATTTCATGTATTGGAGAAGGATAGGGATTCACTTTGGTATAGTAACTGGCATAAGTGACTGGTGCCTCCTGAATCTGGGGGGGCACTTGCACAAGCCACTGATGGTGGCGGACTTCTCAGGGGTGGCACCAGGCCTACTGACAGCATCAGTGTTGGCTGTCAGACGGAGCACTGACCCCATCAGGGGGGCCGCGTGCACCCCCTACCAGTCACCTATGGTAACTGGGATTTTCTAACACTGTTTTGATTAATATTGATAAGGCAATTTGAGGCTATTGATTAAAGGTGGTGTAAAATTATAGCCGTAATAATGGTTATGTCAATAGCTCCTTAGATAAAGTTAGACTGAGATTCAATCCATTGCAAAGCAGGGATTACGTTTTTCTGGGCTTGCCTTTGCTACATAATTTAATTCTGTTAAAATGTGCCCTAGTGTGATGCTGACTAAGATGGGCAGACATCAAGGATAAGTTATGTTCAGCTTTGTGTCAAGCCAATCATGTTAAAACCTTGCTGAGATGGAAGTCCTTATCAAATATATCTGCAGTTGTTGCTCCAGAATTTAAAAAGGAAGACAACAAAAATCCTGCTTTCAGTTTTGGTAACAGAATCTTAATCTATTCTTAGCTGTAATTGATACGGTCTTGTCTGCCTAAGTCTGCAGAGGTTTTTGAAGGAATAGAACTACCTCATTCATCTCAGTGATATTAACTCCAACATTTAAATTATTATCTTTTAGGTTTCAAAAAGAAGTAGCTTCCTGGTGAAGCTTTTAGCAGAAACATCCCACTGATGGATCAAATGGATCTGAAGCCAACTGGCTTGCACATCAGGTATGGGTATACTGATATCTGCCCTTAAAGATGCATGGGCACTTGGTGTCTCCTGATACTGGGGGAGGGGTGGCACCAGCAGCTGATCCCTGACCTGGGGGGGAGGCAGTGGCCAATTGCTGCTGCTGGCAGAAATGATGGCGGCAATCCTGGAAATGGCGCCAGTGCTTCTTTCAGCACCCCCAAAATTTGGGGGGGGGCACTGGCCATCACCCCCCACTCTCCGGCTGGTGAGGGCCAATCTCAGGGGGGCACATGCCTTCCCTATGTGTCACCTATGAAAATGAGGATTAAATTTATTTTCTGTGTATGAACATCATACATTTCCTCCCTAAATTTATATAATTTATTCCTTTACACATTATGAATTTTCAAATGCACAAACATCTCTGAATAAATTTGAGTCATGAACTTATTTTTAAATGCTTATATTGTTGTGGCACTCAGGGCTTTGTTACTCAGTGGGTATGTCTACACAAGACATTTCCTATGCAGTTGACTAACTGTGTAGTATACATCTTAGTGTCTACACTTGCAGACCTATTAAGGTGCACAAATAAACTCTGCAGCAGGGTAGGACTTGTAAATACAAGTACTATCTTCCTGCAGAGTTTTTTTGTGCACAGCAGCATGTAAGTAGACACTGAGCTGGTTGGCTGGGGCATGAGGGTGCTTCAGTGTGGTGGCTATCTGCCAGCTAGCCTCACACTGAAGCACCCTTGTACCCCAGTCAGCCCCTCTGCAACACATTAAACCTGGCTGGAGCAGCCCCAGGCTGGCAGGCCGAGCCCCTGGGTCCTCTGCCTGCTGGGGCTGCTGTGACCTGGCTCAATGCACTGTGGTCCAGGTGCATGTATGAATCGTGAACAATAAACTGTGGAGCTACAAGCTCTGCTGTTTATTGCTGCCCCCTAATGGCACATGTAGACACACCCAGTAACTCTTAACCCCTGGATTTTCTGCATACTAACACCTGCAACTAGTTTTAAGCACTTGTTATGTGGCTCAAAATTATGCCACTCTAGGTTAGGATTATTTCTGAACTGTGTTACTCAGTTTGTGTTACATTAAGCATAGCCATTCTAGGGGGGAACGAAGGGAGCTCCGCGTAGGCAGGGGGCAGTGGGAAAGCCCAAAATGGGAGTGGGGGGATTTTTATCTTTCAATCCTACAGGTCCCCAGTGACCTAAATGTGTGACTCCTCCAAACTTGAGCTAACACTAATACCAATCAACATTTATGTGGCTCACAGTGTAAGATGTAATAAAGCCCTAGCCTTTTTGGATTTTCTATCATAGAGTTTTCTAAAATATGCAATACTTTATAGATTATTCCAAAATGTGAGTTCTGCTGCCTTCCTCTTTGGGGTGGCTAGAAAGGTACTCCTAATTTATGGTTTGCTCATCCAAAAAAATCAGTTTTCCTTCTTTTTCATCTCAGTTTAATAGGAGTTATAACAAGCTATCTCAAATTTTGATGGTCTGGACACAAAGTTCTACTAAGTAAAATGTAACAGAAAGATCTTGTGTATTTGCAGCTTGTATGTCAATGAATGGATACTTTACTGTGAATAAGGATAAAAATGCAGAAGAATATGTCATTTAATACTACACTAAATATTTTTTCAGACAATGTACATATATGGGATAGTTTCCAATGCACTGGCTGTGTCTACAGATTCATTTGATCTGGGACCAGTTTACTTGCAAGTAAACTATTCACGAGTAAATGCTCTCAGGGAGGCACCTATACATGCAGAGACGCGGGAGCAGATTTACTGCTCCTAGCAGAAAACTGCTTCCACTTTCTGTGGCCCTGCAATGGGCCCCTGATGCCACCTGGGGGAGCTCGAGGCTCCAGCCTCACCTGCCAGCTGCTGGCAGCCATCTTTCCAATGCAGCCCTGCTCCCTGGCCATCCACTTTTCTGGCTGGGAGCAGTGTGTAGAGGCCGGAGACTGTATGCAGCAGCTCCCTCCTCACAGCCTCTGTCTCCCTGTGCCATGGCTCCTCCAGCCCTGGCCCCTGGCAGTGATGCCCCGCACCAGCTGTGCCCCAAGCATGCCCCTGCTGCATATGTCCTGGAGACTGCATGAGGAGCTGTTTGCATAGACTGAGGGGTGCCTGATCCACTACGCCCTGCTGCTGCTGATGGCCATGGTGCCCTGGGTGCACCTGTGCACCTGACATGGGACCCTAGCTTTGATGGTGTGGGGGACAAGCCCAGGCTGTCCCACAACCTCCGCTGCTGTCTGGAGGGCTACCTGTGGCTGTGCTACACATCTCTGCCCCCCACAGCCAAGGAGGACATTGCTGCAGGCAATGACGCATTCCTCAGCATGTGAAAGGCCTGTGCCCATCTAGCTGCAGGGTACTCAATACAAGTTTGCACTGTCTCCTGCCTCTCTTTGTGCTGTAGGTGGAGAACCCAGGGGCCAGGGGAGTACAGCCAGGATGGGCAGGGAGGGGTGGGGGGGGGCAGGGACCAAGGCCAGAGGTAGAAGCTAGGGCAGCGAAGGCCCTCACCTCAGTGCAGGGCTGACCATATGGATGGGGCTGGCATGCCTGGCAACTCCAGTTGGTCCCAGCTGGTGATGATGGCGTGCAGCTCCTGGCAGACTTGTTGGGTACTGGGGCATAGTGTGCAGGTGCCCAGGCAGAGCCCCTGCCCTCCCCTCTCCTCCTACACCCCAAGGAGGAGCTGACACTGCTGGTGGCCAGCGGCGACATGGCCAGCCATGCCTTGCAGTTGGGCCTGAGGTCGTGCAGTTGTTGGGACAAGCTCTGGCCTGGGCTCCCCGACCTGCTGGTAGAGGCTGCGGGGAGGAGCTCAGTGGAATGGGCTGCTGGCACCCCAAGGGGCCATCCCCCAGCAACATATCACTGCAGGTGCCAGGCCAGAGTGGGTGCTCAGGCAGGCTGCCTGTGCTGCTGTACACAGTACAGCTGTGGCCTAGGTCCTGGGACACAAGGACGATGTCCAGTTGCTGCATAAAGGGCATGGACTTTCAGGTACTCCCCAACCAATGATTGTGATCAGTGATGGTAACCCACTGTGCCCACAAGACCTTGACCTTTATGCAGCACTGGCAGGCCAACTGGTCATGCCCACAATACTGCATCCAGCCTGATAGCCCCTCACAGACATGCATGTTGGAGCACCCACCCCATGCAAAATGTTGGTGCACCTCTGCCACAGTGCCCCAAGGTCACCAGTCTTCTTCATAGACCAGTATGGGTCCCAGGTGGTGGTAAGTGACATCAGCAATGATGCCATCAGGCCTCCTGTGCTGGCTCTGCAGGCCTCTGAACAACTGTCCCAATGCTGCTGGGCTTGGGCTGCTGCCTGCAGTGCCGAACACAGGGGCACAGCATGGGACTAGAAGCCACACAGTGAGGTGATGCTCCACAGCACCTGTAGGATCGAGGTAGGCTGCTGGGGGTTGGCTGTGGGCAGCTGGAGCTGGCCTTGGTGGCCAGGAGCTGGCTGCAGTTGGGCCCGGGTGCTGGCAGGCCTGGTAGCATCCTGCACACCTGAACGGCATGGCCCTGGCAGCTGTGCAGCACTGCAGTGCCTGGCAGTGGCACTGGGGTGCAGGCAGGCTGGCACAGATAGTGCAAGGGCAGCAGAGGCCAAAAGTCCCCCCAGGCTCCCTGCTGTTGTGCCCTAGGGCTCACACTGCTTGCAGGCTTTTAAAGGGCCTGTGGCTGAGGCAACCCAGCCCTGGGGCAGGAGTGACTCCCAGCCATAGGGCCCTGGGGCTGAGCTCAGGCTAGCCCCTAGTGGCAGGGCTGACTAGGAGCAAATTCGCTCCCAGTTGGGGTCTATATATGCACTACTGTGCATTTACTACTTGTGAGTAAATCTCCTACTTGCATTTGCAGGTAGCAAATTTACTTGTGTGTAGCAAAATTTACTGTGCAGTAAGCATGTGCACATGTAGACATGCTCACTTACTGTGCAGTAAACTATGCTACTTTGCAGTAAGCATCTTGTGTAGATGCGCCCACTGAGGTTATTCTACTACCTCTCTATCATGCATTCACGAAGTATAATCATCAATGGGCCTATAATTCTTTCATAGTGCTCTTTTTTAAATGTACCAGGATTAAATCAGTTATTTTTGGATGGTATCGTAAGTGTCTTACAAAGACCAATTCCTGAAAACCTTGGTTAACTTTATTAAAAAAGAAAAAACCAAAAAGGCTATTTGTTCACTTATTGAATTCAAGTATAGTAGGTAAAAAGTGTTCCCAGGGCAGCAAGGAGACCTGTAGAAGCAAAATGATCTTATTGCTGTGCTGGTATGTGGTCCTATTACAATTTGGGTTGAATAGGCGAATCTCTATTTCTGCTGATGATGAAGAAGGAAAAAAGTTGCTTGACTGAGTCCAAACAGAATTTGTAGGAAAGGAATTATGGGAAGAAAATACTTATTTTAAAATTTGCACAAATGTGAAATCATTCAGACAATATCAAGATAGAACACTTATATATATATATGTATAGAGTCATAACAATAGAATATGCCATAAATATTTATCTAGCTTTAGTATTTAATCATAATGTGAGCACAGAAAGTCTTTAAGTAATGTCATTTCAAAGAGGCCTTAACACCTGTTAAGCTCTGCTCCTTGTTTCCATGGCCACTATGATAGTCATGCACACTGAGAGAGAGATTTAGATGCCAGTGGTTAAAAGCATATCTTTCTGGACGCATAAATAGGGCACCTTTGCCCACTATTCAGAAGTGTTCAGCATCAGGAACACTTGATGCTATGGAAGATGCAAGTGGTCAGCACTGCAACAAATCAAAACTAGCATATCTCAAAATAAGCCCCCAAACTGAGTGGCATGCCATTCAGAAAACTTTTGAACATTTAAGCCTTTGCCCCCCATACTTTCATAAAAAGTAGATTCAGTTTTTTACCAGGTGAAAATCCAGGAAAGAATTCCTAAATTGAAATGATTAAAATGTAGGCCCTGGATGGTCCATAATCAGCAGATAAAATAATCGCCAGCTGATTAATCATTTCATTGCTATTCCTAAGCACTGTACGTAATTCTGGTGCTGCTTTGGCATCAATATTGTTTTTATGGGATTTACAGTAACTAATAGGATTTGATTTTTATCAGTAAATGTTGAAAAACATTGATTTCAACTCACACTCACAGAGCAATGAAAAAATATTTCCATTGTTAATAATCAAAATTTATAGAAAGATGTAAGAAAAGTGATGGATGATGGAGAACCGTGCTGAGTGTATTTTAGACTGCAATTCCCAGAACCCCCAGGGGACTGGGAACAAAGGAAGAAGAAATGACAAAGTGGAAAAGGGATGTATGGGCAAGCAGAGCTGGAACTGATGGTAGTTCTGCCACTCAGCTGGTGGCAGTCCTACGGTAGTTCTGTTTGCAATTAACAAATTGTCTGCCCCCCCGACCCCTAATTTTGCACAATCCTGAAAATTTTAATTAATAAAATTTGAAATATATGCTTAAAATAAACATTGATATTATCTGTGAAAATTATTTAAAAAAAAGTTAAAATGTTCAGCTTTCCAAGTGCCTCAGAGACTAATAGGTTACTTAATATAAGCAGGTCTAGTTTCCCATGTTCTACAATGGCAGTGGTGGTACTATTTGTTCAGATTTTTCAGGAAGAACTCTGCTTGCATCTTGGTACCTAAATGGAAATAGCTTGATTTACAAGAACAGCTAAATACATAGCAGCTGCCACAAAAATAATATGGGCACCTGGGTATTGACATGTCTCTCTCTCTTGAAATTCTGTCCAGTTATTATTAGAGACAAATTAAAAGTGCCAGTTACTTTAAAAGGATTTGTTGTGCTGTATGAATAAATAGCTAAATACACAAATTGATATTTCTCCAATTTTGTCCAAAGTTGTAGTTTTCAGGATACTGAAAGTTCATTCCCCACCTCCATCCCCACAAAATGTGTTCAATCCCCACCTCCCTGGGGGGAAGCTGGGAGCTGAGTAGCACTAGGACCAGGGACAGAGACCTCCCGCATCCTGGCGCTGCTCAGCTCCTGGCTCCTAGGAGGAGCTGGATGCTGAACAGTGCCAGAGCTGCGGCCAGCTCACCTCACCCCCCCAGTGCCCCCTGCTGCCTAGGCTGCCATCACCCCACGCTGCCACCACCACTGCTGCTACTTGCCTGTGGAGCTGTGCGGATGACCATGGGGTTGCAGCAGTGGTGGCTGCTGCATGTGAGCCCCCCCACCCCACTGGCCAGCCAGCCAGCTTGGGACACTCCCCCAGCTCCATGAACAATCCCCCAGTTCCCGGTTTCATTCCCCAGCTCCCCAATCTTTCCTCCAGTTCTCTGATCATTTCCCCCAGCTGTTCCCAGAGGGCACGGGCCACCTGGATCTGCGTGCAGGATGACAGCAGTCTGCTACTGCCAGCTAGAGATGGTGGCAGCTCTGGGCTATTTGCCCAGGCAGCAGCAGCAAACTGCTGAAAACCCACTCACAGATCCAGGGGCCCACACCCCCTGGGAACAGCTGGGGAAATGATCAGAGAGCAGGGGGAAGTGATCAGAGAACTGGGGAATTGAACCGGGAGCTCTGGCTGATAGGTGGAGCCACCTCAGCTCACAGATAGCATGCAGTGTCCTGCTGAGCTGTGCTACACTTGCGCCATAGGGCAGCTGCCACATGGGTTCCAGGTGGGGGGGTGATCCCCGCTGCCCTGTGCTGCATGGGGGGGGGGCTCTGTCACAAGCCCCCTGAGGTGCCAGTCACCACTGCTGCAGCTGGTGAGTGCAGGGATTTTGTTTTTTTAAAGCTCCGCACTCACCGGATACAGAGCATGCGGATGACAGCATGCTGCCGCTACCGGCTAGGGCCAGCTCCAGCACTTGAGTCTGCCCGGCAGCCCATGCTAAGGGCTGGGAACCCAGTGCTGGTGCTTGCCCCAGCTAGCAGCAGCAGCCTGCTGTCATCCCGTGCACAGATCTGGGGGCCCATGCCCTGCAGAAGGGCTGCAGGGCTATGTCGGACTCTTTCTGTGGGGCGCAGGCCCCCGGATCTGCGTTCAGGATGACAGAATGCTGCTGCTGCCAGCAAGTTATACTAGTTTTGCTTTGTACAGCTTGAGGTACAGTTTCATAAAAGCCCCTGCACCTATCTCTCTGAAACTTGGAAGACATCATGCCCTCAGACGGGGATACCATCCCTGTAATTTTCACTTGAATCAGGCAAGAACTGACAAATTTATAGGCATTTTAGTTATTCCCCATTATAGCTTATGGCCGAAACATTGAAACAGTGCTGAAATTCCGAAACAGATTCGGCCAAATTGAAATGGGACAGTGATCTGTAACAGAAACAAATGACTGTCCCTCCAAAGTGCCGAATCCGAAACTGAAATGAAACATAGCCATTTCACACAGCCCTAGTCTTCACTCCCTCTTTGCAGGAGAGACAAGCCAATAGGGCTGTGCGAGGCTTTGGACTATGCTTCGGATCTGGAGAAGCTTCGGACAATTCAGCATGCAAAGCAGCATGTGCAGATCAAAGTGCTGGCTTTGTTAGGCTTTCTGAAGTGGTTCGGAGCTTCTGAACCGCTTCAGAAAAGCTTCGGAGCCACCTCAGAGATCCGGCCATAGGATATAATGGGGAATCAATGAAATATCTATAACTTTGTTGTTTTTTGTCTGATTTGGATGAAACTTGCAGTGATAGCCTCTGCTGAGAGCATGAAGCCTGCTAAGTTTCAATAAGATTGGTGCAGGGGTCGGGGGACACTGCACCTCAAATTCTTAAAAGCAAAACTCATGTTACGTGTATGTGTTACACCACAGGGGGGTGAAAACTGCAGGGGTGGTAGCCCCTGGTGAGGCCACAAAGCCTGCCAAGTTTCAAGGGGATAAGTGCAGGGGCTTGGGGGAAACCATCTCAAGCTGCAGACAAACAAAATTCATGACATGGGTGCTTGTGCAACTGTGTCTGTCTTGGAGCATGGGGGAGTGAGGGGGACTACTGCAGGCCTGGCTGCTAAGCTACTGTGTTACTAGTTACCAATTAATCATGATTCACTCAGGGACCAGCTCAATACACAGCACCTAGCTACTACATAACAAGTTAACAAGCATGAATTAACACCTACAATACCACAGACTAAGGAGAGGAAATAATCAATACAGACAATCAACTTTCCCAAGACAGACACAGTCAGTTGTACAAGCACCCATGTCACGAGTTTTGTCTGTCAGCAGCTAGGGGTGCAGGGCCCTAGAACCTCCCTGCACCTCGCTCCTTGACAGCTGGCAGGCTTTAAGGCCTCAGCAGGGGCTAGCAGGCCTGCAGCTTTCATCCCGCTGCGCTTTAACACACACAGGGTCACCCATGTCACGAGTTTTGCCTGTCAGCAGCCAGAGGTGCAGGGCCTCAGAAGCCAGACTTCCCCTGCACCTATCTCCTTGACAACTGGCAGGCTTTGTGGCCTCAGCAGGGGCCACCATCCCTGCAGTTTTCAGCCTGCTGTGCCTTAAGACACACAGGGTCATCTATGTCACAAGTTTTTCCTGTCAGCAGCTTGAGGTGCAGTTTTCCCCAAACCCCTGCACCTATCAGCTTGAAACTTGGCAGGCTTTGTGGCCTCAGCACGAGCTACCATTCCTGGAGTTTTGACCCCACTGTGGTGTAACACATACATGTGACATGAGTTTTGCTTTCAAGAATTTGGGGTACAGTTACCCCCGAACCGCTGCACTAATCTTCTTGAACCTTGGCAGGCTTCATGCTCTCAGCAGAGGCTATCACTCCTGCAAGTTTCATCCAAATCAGGCAAAAAACAACAACATTATAGATATTTCATTGATTCCCCATTATACCCTATGCTTGGATCTCCGAGGCGGCTCTGAAGCTTTGGATCTGCTTCGGCCAGATTGAAGCAGAAAACTGATCCACAGCTCTGGATTGGATCCCTGGCATCCGAAGCAACTGGATCTGAAGCCAGATCGAATAGTTGCCTACTCACACAGGCCTATAAGCCAACACTATTTGAAGGGAAAGCCTCAGGTAGAAGGGGAGAAAGTCTGTTTTAGAGTTTGAGACTCCTATTTCCTCCCTCTTTCTTTTCATTTTTTTCCTTAAGTGGGTTAACATGATGAGGATGTTAATCACTGAAACAAACTGCCCAGGAATGGGTCTTGGCAGTTACTGGCTACAGGGACCTGGCCCTCTCTGATTTGTAATTGTATCATCTCAGCATGGGATACAGCTGAGATCGAGTGTCTGGGCTGCAGTAATAGGCCTGAGCTTTTTTTTTTCCTGCTGTTTTTACAGTTATGGTGTTTCAGCTTAGCTGTGTGGCTGTACCCCAGCTATATGTTCAGACCTCAGTGCAGTATAGGTCTGGCCAGCTTTTGCTGCCCAGTTCAGGCCCAGTGAGGTAGGCCTGACTTCTCCTTTGAAGTTTTCTTCTTGCAGTTTCTGCCCAGCAGAGCTGGGATTGAGACTAGGAATTCAGGGGTGCAGCATGCTGTCTGGAACCACACTTAACCCCTGAAGGCCACTACATGGAAGTGGGAATCGCCTTACAGCAGGGGTGGGCAATTATTTTGGGCAGAGGGCCGCTTACTGAGTTTTGGCAAGCCATCAAGGGCCACATGACAGGCAGCCCAGGGAAGATAAATATTAATTTTCTAAATTTTTTAGGGGCCCCATGGGCCAGATAGAATGGCCTGGCAGGCCACATCCAGCCCCCGGGCCACATTTTGCCCACCTCTGCCCTACAGCATCACAGAGCAACAAGGGGCCCCCTGGCTTAGCACCTGGTGCCTCCTGGGTCTGGGGGGCGCACCTGGGGTCCCCCCATGGCCAATCACTGAGCCAGGAGGGAATGGGGGGGGATCTCCCCTGTGCACTCCCTGGTAGACCTGGAAGTGGACTGGAAGTACTTCCGGTCCACTTCCAGATTTGCTGCCAAGCATGTGAGGGCCCCCCCCACTCCTGTGGGATGCTCCATGTGCTCGAGCATTGCAGCATTCACGAGCCATGCCTGGTACCTTGAGATATATAGAAAAAACATTTAAAGCTGTGTCTATGGCCAAATTGCTGATTCTCCAAATCAGCATCGAATCTTCAGATTCGGATTCAGCTGAATCGAATCGGGGATAGTGTTCCGAATCAATGAATTGAATCATTGTCCCCGATTTGGGCCGATTCTGAATCCAAATTGAATGGGATCTGCTTCACACACCCCTACAATCCATGAACTATGCCTTGTAGTTGGTGGTTTTACATTGTATTTAGTGCTTTTCTTTGTTTTCTTTGCCTTTGTTTCTGTAATAAAATATCCTTTGTGTTTACACCGCTTGTGAGGAGGGGTTTTGTTTATATGGGGCACCCTAGTAATTTGTTTAGTGTTTCACAGGTGGTCTGGATGGGGGCTCAAGGCAAGGTAAAATATATTTAGACCCCAAAATTGAACCCGGCCCTTGTTGCTGCTGACTGGTGCCCAGCAGAAGGGTTACACTTACACATGGAGAATGTCTACGAGATGTTTACTGCAAAGTAGCTTAATTAGCTGTGCAGTAAACATCATATGTCTAGATGTGCACCCTTATTAGGTTGGAATAAACTAATTTACTCCACAGCAGGATAGTACTTGTAAAGCAAAAAAGAAAAACCTTGGAAACCTACCATAACGTAATATTTTGTGAAATCAAAAACACTAGATCTTGTGAAAGAAGCTTTGAGTTTCTCACCCAGATCATGGTGAATAGCATTTAAGACTATATTTTGAATAAACTGTTAAATATCTCTTTAAATTTGCTAAATAAATGCTTGAAGGCTATACCAAGCTTATACTAAATCTGCTTGAATCTGTCTAGTGCTAAGCCTGTATGAAAAACAGTAGAAATAAATTATTCAACAATTCAAAATATATTATGGAATTCATTGAATAAAATATTTGTCAGATATTATTTGACCTGCTTTAGTTCTAACTAATAATACTAGTAGCTGATTTATAAGTAGGGTAAAGCAGCCAAACTGCCATGTGTTTTAGTTGCAGCGAAAAATTAGATAATAAATTGCACAGTCTTTCTGAGTTTTGCACAGGTCTTAGTACATTCAAATGTCCAGGAGCAGAAATTCTGATGCCAAGCTAATCTTTTTTTTTTAATGCAGGCCTTCCAAAATATTTTGATACAAAGGACAAATAATCAAATTGAAATATTTCATAGGATTATTAAGATTTTAGATTTTTCTCCTTTGATGTAAAGTGGCTAATAATTCCCACACATGAAAATGTTTTTGAGTGATGTTTCTGTGTTTCTGAAGGCTCTTAAAGTCTTAATTTTCACAAAATTTGGTTCTACTTGGCAAATGTTGTAAGGATATGCAAATTCTTAATGTAAGGCTTTTTTATTAAAAGACTTTTTCTGATTAATGGTTATTTTTATCATGACTTCTAAATGCATTAAAATGCATTAGTCACATATCTTATTCAATACCCTTCGCTGTAACATTAGATACTTGGTGCTGAGGTGATTTCAATTAAAAAAGGTGCAATGCACTTAAACACTCAGCAATGCATTACTTGCAGTCATGGTGCCAGTGAGCAAGGAAAGTTCAATTTAAGAAGAAAAAAAAGGACAGTCTTTTTTTCCTCTTTTCTTCCCTCCCTATTAAATATTCTGAAAATATGGAGTGGCTCTTGTCATTAATAAAAAGTTAGATCCATTTTATTTAATTTAAGTTGACATATGTCTGACTTCCAGAATGCGAACCCATAGGAATCTCATTGTCTCCTGCTCCTTCTATATCTTTTTAACATATTGTGTCTCACTGTAAGGAATTGTATGCACAGTTGGGGACAGCTTTTAAGTTCCTCTAGTGGAAACTGTGGGAACAAGATAGTTCTTTGAGAGCATTAAAGTAATGAATATAGGATCAGTCTAAGAGTCACAGAAAGGGTCTTCTGACTTCCCCTACTGAGAAACAAATGATACTACAGGATGCACTTGCTACCTTTTAGCTCTTTATTACAGAAGAAGTAGGGGAAAAACACATCTGAGATTTGCTGCTGCACCTCAGATGTCTTCAGAGAGAGACTTCAGAATGAGGCTGATTGTAGAACTTTTCTGCCACCAGCCACTTTCAAGTACATTTAAGAAAAAGGAAGTAATTATAAGCTACTTAGATATTTATCACATGATTTAAAGTCATTGGTATCTACTGATTTCAAACAGGCTTTGGATCAGGCCTTCGTTCTTTAACCACACTATTGTTAATCAAAATAGCAGATCTTTAGGAGTAGTCAAAAGAATGGTGTCTGAAATGAAGCAGCAAACAGCTTCTTTCTCTTATTTGAAATACTATAAATGTATTAATAAGAAACTAATTTAATAACTACCCTTGGTTTTACCTATTCTTTTTCTTAGATTTCATTTGTGTTGGACAATGAGACTAGAATGATCGGTGACTTTTGCATACAGTCAGCTTAGTTTTGTGTTTCTCACAGACTAACCATTATGTTTTTCTGTTTGAATTCAGCATAGTTTAAGGGAATAATTGAAATGTCATTTCCATTTATAACTTGTTAAACATATTTGGGTTTTTATAAATCCCCCTCTTATAGCTAATATTAATTTGGGTCCTAACCTAGGAGATGCCAGGTACAGTTTTTCAATTATGTAGGAGATTAAATTCTACCAGCTTGCTATAGAACGTATGTGCTTTTGAAAATTTTACCCAGCGTCTCAAGATTTTTGTCAGAATAATATGGTACTACTTTCATGAAAGCAATATTGATAAATTGCCACTTGTTCCTAAGTCTTCATTGTGACTAGTCTCATGTTGAAAGTTATTCCATAAGTGTTTTGCAAGGCCAGGACCAGTGTTGAGCAATTTGAAAGGTGACGCTATGAAACAACACTTTATCAGGCTTAAGAAGGTGAAAGCTGTTGGATTGACAATCTATGGAAATGACGTAACACTGAAAGGAGCTTGCATTGCTAATCTGCCTATAGCTTTTCAAACGTACCTGGGCAATGTATTATCTTTCAACAGTCATGAAATGCTCTTATTTTAAGCATACAAGTATTCTTGAGCACCCTTGGCTTGGAGTTTCTGCATTGTCTGGCGCTGCCTTACAACCACCATGCTACCAAAACATTCAGGGATGTGTATTACAGTATTGGCAGCTACATCTCACAGTACAATTTGTTATAGTATGTTAATTTGGTTTCTTTACCCACTTAGTTACTGGTGCCTCTACTGCTGACAAAAGGTGCCAAATGGCACCTATTATGATGTCAATACAACTCTATTAGAAACTAGTCTGAAGTGATCCAGTCACCCACTCTCCTAAATTACCAGCCAATCCTTGAAGGATGACATTGCTGCTTTGCACATGGACAGATGAGTCAATGCAAAATGACAGCGATGCAGTAGATTCTATTAAACAGGCATTAAATAGGCTATGGTTAAATGCATTTTTTTATTGCTCCTTGCAATGAAAAATAAAAGGCCTTGAGTTCTTCACTTTTATAGTGCTTTCCACAACTACAGGCAACCTTTGTGTGAATATAGACACTTCCTGCAATGGGAAGGATTTTTACAGCCAGACATTAACCTTGAAATAAGGAGGAAAAACAGATAAACATCTGCTAAGAAAATATAAAATAGTGCACTGAGACGTTCTAGAAACAAAGTTATGTGAAATCAAAGTAAATTGCAGCAATTCATTTTGCACTTGTTAAACTGTGGTATAGAGGCTTAAAGGAAAAACTCCATTCTTTTCAATCAGCCCACCAGGCTGTAAATGGAAAGATAAGAAGCAATTCTTACCCTGAATTAACTGTTAATACCTTTAAAAAATGACAATTTCTGAGACTTGATTTTTTTAAATGGCTTTACCTAAGCTTGCCAGAATGGGGAGTACCTTTTCAAGGGTACATAATATGTTATTAAATTATGCTAGACCATGTGGAATGTGATAGTTTAATTATTAAAATGAGTGCTTATCCATGTTTACCAACATCTTTCTTTAAAATATGCAGCACGCTCCTTTCATTGAAGATGATGATTTATCCCAGAATTTTCTTTTATAACATTCTGCACGTATTCTCTCAGACATGCACATTATGGTACACATACATGCCTCTTCTTAGAAGTTAGGTTACTTCATTTTAAATATTATGCTGGAAGATATGATTGTCGCACTCACATATTGCTTTGATCTATTCATAGCCTTGGCTTAAGTCTATGGATGCCATTTCCACCTTTTTTTGAGTGAATGGAAAGGAGTAAGAGTTAAAGCTCCTTTTAGTGGCAATAGTTGAATAGGAAGTTACTTCAGAGAACAATCAGTCTTTGCCACATGGACCTAAGGCTTTCTGTGGATTGATAACAAATCCAAGGGATTTAGGGATTTTAGAAGTTTCATTGTTGAGAGAGGAGGAAGTGAGAACGTGGTCCTAAGAGACAGTAGAGAGAGAGAGAGAGAGAGAGAGCACCCTTTGGGCGCAGTACTTGCTGGAAAGGCAATTTATTTGCTCAGAAATCTGTTTCCTATTTCTACCTTTGGAAATCAGTGGTTATAAATAATAAATAATAAGCAGTTCTTTTATATTATAAATAAAACAGGATTGCACCAAAGAAATACCTCCTTTGTAATCAATTTCTCTTCTCATCAGAAACAACCAGGCAAGGCTCCAAATATTTGCTAAAAGGAGGCACCATATCGCACAACCTTGAATATATTCCTGTTCATCTGCAACATAGTTATGGCCTCAAGACTGTACCTCTCAGACAAATCTCTGGTCCAGCAATTGTTTAGAGTGTACTGATCAGGTGCTGAGTCTCTGAAAAATGGGGCACAGCCTGGCCGGGCATGCAAAATATCTTCTCTGTGATAAGGTTTATTTCCTGCTCTGTGCCAGAACTTTTCTACTGCATTTAGGGCCTCAAAGTGCATCTTCATCAACCTGAGGGTCCCTTCAGCCACAGACAGCAATCTTTGTACCCAAACTAGCTAGCTCCCATATTGCAAAGCTTTTAAATCTGTGCTCCAGTAACACACATCTCAAAACCTGCTATGCCAATGTTTCTTATTATTGGTGCTTCCAACTACCTGTAGTTTTGGATTACCCTAAGGCCTCTGGGTAACTGTATATGCATACATTTGTGTAAGACATGCATCAAATTATCTGTCCTGCACTTGAAAAGCATGAAGTGAAAACAGGGCTTGATCCTGCGGAGCAGGAATTTTGTGGGGCTCTGAATTCAGCAAGAATCTTAAGTACCTAAATTGAGCACTTGGATTTAAATTTAATCAAATCAGCAAAGGCTAAAACACCTTGCTGAACAGAAGACTATGACTGGGAGCTCAAGGGCACCCCAGCTTATGATCTTCAGAGTACTATACATTTGGTTTGAGACTGGTGGATTGGACAATCCTGGAAGTGGGACAGTAGCAATTCAAGGGCACAGACAGAAGTTATATTTGTTGAATGATCAGCCCCCTGAAAATGCTTTACAGCTGTGCCATGACACACGTGCACATCTTCAAAGTATTTTAAAGCAGCTAATCATGCAACAAATTAACCCTCATCAAATGAGGGATCAGATGAAGACATTCCACTCTGAAGCACCTTAGGGAACTTGTGTCCCTTAGAGTTAATCTATTGTGCAATTGGGGCTGAGCTGATGCAGCCCACTCCCGCCCCACCCCCAGGACTGTCTGCAGGAAGGGAGGGGGAGAGGGAAAGGGGAGCAGGTTGTAGGCTGGGTTTTGCCCCACTTGAGCTGGAGGGGGAGTGGGTGGATTGGAGCCCTCAATACCTTGTGGTCCCCCTCAGCTTTCCCCCCTCCAGCTCAGGCCAGGCAAACCCTAGTCTGCAGTTTGTTTCCCCTCCCCACCTCCCTTCCTGCAAACAGCACTGGAACTAGGAGGGGGGTGGGGTTGGAGGAGAGGGGCAGCTCTTTTACTGCAGGCAGGCTCCTGCAGGCAGGCTCAATCTCTGCCTTAACCAAATAGGCAAATGTCTGTTGAGTTGGGTGGGCTGCTGTAACTCATGGCACTTTATGTAAAGCACCATGAGTTAGAGCAGGGGTCTGCATGTCTCTCTGTCACATTTTCCATCTTATATTTATATGGCTCCTAACTGTGACCCAAATGGTGAATTTAATGCTATTATTTAAGGTCCACAGAGATGGAACAAATTATCTCACTACAAAAGCAAAACAAAATCAAGAGAAAAAGACAATGAACAGTAAATTTTAATATATAGGCTTGTATTAAGCTATGTATTCTAGGGATACATGCAGACATTTGCTGCATCTGGTTTTAAAGTAAAGTAAGCCATCTGATTGTAGATTGGGAGTGATTGTT
Source organism: Alligator mississippiensis (assembly GCF_030867095.1). Lineage (NCBI taxonomy): Eukaryota > Metazoa > Chordata > Crocodylia > Alligatoridae > Alligator > Alligator mississippiensis. The sequence continues at coordinate 41,879,347 of NC_081836.1, read as the reverse complement.
TGGATGTTCGCTGGTGCCACAAGCTACACTGAGAACTTGGTGTAAGTAACTTGGGGTGGAGGAGATGGGAGGGTGGGATTGAAGGAGGCTAGTGGGTCTGTGGGGTAGGAGGTGTTGACAGGATTAGGGGGTCCACAACCATGGCAAGGAAGTTTGGCACCCAAGGCAAAACCTGCAGTGGTAGCCCACCCTTGTCCCACACACAGATCTGGGGGGCACACGTCCACCCCCATGCTTGCCTGGGAGTGCACACAGTGACGGGAGCCGCTCTTCCCCCATGCACGTGTCCCCCCCCCTCCAAACAAGCCATTCATGGCTTCATCCCATGCCCCGCCCTGGCTGGGCAGTGCTTGTTTGTGCTCCTATGCTTTGGTGCCCGGGTTTACCTAGGTAACCCATTCCAGTGCGTCACCACCCTCCTAGTGAAAAACTTTTTCGTAATATCCAACCTAAACTTCCCCTGCTGCAGCTTGAGACCATTGCTCCTTGTTGTGTATCTACCACAACTGAGAACAATCTAACTCCATCCTCTTTGGAACTACCCTTCGGGTTGTTAAAAGCTGTAATCAAATCCCCCCTCAGGGTTCTCTTCTGCATACAAAATAAGTCCAGGTCCCTCAGCCTCTCCTCAGAAGTCATGTACCCCAGCCCCCAAACCATTTTTGTTGCCCTCTGCTGGTTTTTCTCCAACTTGTCCACATCCTTTCTACAGAGGGGTGCCCAAAACTGGACACAGTACTCCAGACGTGCCTCACCAGTGCTGAGTAGAGGGGAATAATCACTTCCCTCAATCTGCTGGCACCACTCCTAATAATGCAATGTGCACCCGCCTGGCCTTGAATGCCTGCTTGTGCGTCGCCTTGGCATGGGCAGTAGAGGGTGTCCACTTGCTGGCTTTGTGGGTTCCCCACGATGGGCTTTGGTTGTCCATCTAGCTTTCCCCGAACTTTCCTGCCATGTCTTTGAATGTTAAGTCAGTGTGGGGTTCAGCCTCGAAGTTTCCCTCAGGGATGACCACTCTGCTTGCGGGATGTTTGTGGGGCTCCACCTCCCCTACACCCCAACCTTACATCAGCCTCTGGCGGGATGCCTGGTCTTAGAATGGCCCCCCTCCAGTATGGATGTTCCTCACATGCGCTCTGTGGTGTCATCGCTACTTATTGACCTAGGCAATATCCCCCCTGCTCCTTGGGGAAGGATGGTCAGTCACCTCAGGACCTAGATCTGGAACCCCCTTGAGTGGGTTGGCTTTATTCCTGGAGCCAGTGAGGGTGCCCCTGTCGGGCAAGGGTACAGAAAATAAAATGAAGAAAAGAAGAAAAATATATAGGAGAAAGCCCAAAGGACCCTCCAGTCCAGCGTCCTACTGCCTGGCTCTCCAAGCCCTCCTGCCCAGGTTTGGCAGTGCTCCTTCAATGCTGGTCCCTTGGGGTTCCCTTATCCTTTCTGCCCCCAGCCTGGCTCCCCGACCTGGTACCTGGGAGCGATCATGCAGGAAGACTCCCATTCCTTCAGGGTCCGCTTCAGCCTCTTCCTCTGCACCCATCGTGCTGTGGTTCGACGGCTCCACTGCTGTGTGTCCCTGGCAGTTTTAGGGGTGAGTCACCCCAAATGCTCCTCCCCTTTTGGGGCTTGATCTCGTACCCTGGGTCGGGAGATCCTTTGCAGCCTCTGCTGCCACTCGCCGTCCAGGTGATTCCTGATCGTGCTGGCTTTGTTCTTTGCCAGCACGGAGAGCCTCTGCCTCCTCACTCGCTCTCCCCTCCCTACTGCTGGTGGCCGCTTTTATCCTGGCTGGCTGGTGCATCCTTGTGATGTCACCCGCCGGCCTTAATTGCATAAAGGCGCGGCTTGTAAACCGCGTGGGCTTTTCCTTTTGGTGTTCCGGTGTTGCTCCTCCTGCGGGTAAATAAATGTTTTGCCTTTCTTTCTCCATTTTGGTGATTTTTTTCTATGCCAAGTCCCATGGGTGGGGCTTCCTGGTCCCACTTCTCATTATCCCCAGGACACAGTCCAATATGCTGTTAGCCTTCTTCACAACATGGACACACTACTGACTCATATTCAGCTTATTCTCCACTGTAACCCTCAGATCCTTTTCAGCAGGGCTGCTGCTTAGCCAGATGGTCCCAAGTCTGTAGCAGTACATGGGATTCTTCCATCCTAATTGCACTTGTTCTTGTTGAACCTCACGAGATTTCTTTTGGTCCAATCCTCCAGTTTGTTAAAGTCTATCTGAATCCTAGCCTTACCCTCCAGTGTATCTACTACTCTCCCCAGTTTGGTGTCATCTGCAAACTTGCTGAGGGTGCGCTCCAACCCATATTTGAGGTTGTTGATGAACATACTAAACAGGACAGGTCTGAGGACCAACCCCTGGGGCACTCCACTTGATACTGACTGCCAACTAGACATAGAGGCATTGATCACTACCCATTGAGCCTGATGATCCAGCCAGCTTTCTATCCACCTTACAGTCCATTTATCCAACCAACCAAGCCATACTTCCTTAGCTTGCTTGCAAGAATGCAGTGGGAGATGGTATCAAAAGCCTTGCTAAAATCAAGGTATATCATGTCCACTGCTTTTCCCACATCCACAGAGCCAGTCATCTCATCATAGAAGGCAATCAGGTTGGTCAGGTATGACTTGCCCTTGGTGTATCCATGCTGACTATTCCCGATCACTTTCTTATCCTCCAAGTGCTTAGAAATAGATTCCTTGAGGACCTGCTTCATGTCTGCATAGATGGGCATTAGATGGACCTCTCTAAATTTGATTTCTCTCCAACTTTGATTTTTAGGAACTCAAGGACAAGGTGGAATAATTAAGTGTTAAAGACTTAGAACAATTAATTTCAGAGGTTCCAAGGAAAACACCTTTGATTCATAGTGATGGAACTGTTGGCAGGCCTGGATGATCTGATTTAAGTCAGCAGGCCTGGATGATCTTCATCCAAGGGTACTGAAGGAATTGGCCAGTGCCATAGCAGAGCCACTGGCACAGCTGTTTGAGCACTTGTGGTGTTCAGGTCAGGTCCCAGAGGACTGGAAAAGGGCTAATGTGGTCTATATTTTCAAGAAGGAGAGGAAGGAGGATTCGGGTAACTATAGACCAATTAGTCTCACCTCTGTCCTCAGGAAAAACTTAAAAAAATTATTAAGGATCACAATTGTGGGAGTCCAGTGGGAAAAACAATGTTGAAGGACAACCAGCATGGATTCACAGCAGGTAGAGCCTGCCTGACTAATCTTGTTTCTTTTTATGACCAGGTCACAAAATGCTTAGATGCAGAAATTGAGGCAGATGTCATCTACTTGGATTTTAAGAAGGCCTTCGATATGGTATCTCATCCTATTCCCACAGAAAAACTGAGCAGCTGTGACGTAGATGATTACACAGTCAGGTAGGTGGCAAATTGGCTTAGGAGTCATACCCAGCGAGTGTGTGGATGGGTTGGTATTGACCTGGAAAGATGGGGGCAGTGGAGTCCTATAAGGCTTGGTCCTTGAACCTGTGTTAATGAGTGACTTGGATGAGGGCGTGGAAAGCACTCTGTCCAAATTTGCAGATGATACCAAGTTATGGGGTAAATTTAACACACTAGAGGGTAGGGAATGAATCTAGAGGGATCTGGACAGGTTGGAAAAGTGAGCAGAACAGAATAGGATGTAGTTTAACAAGGACAATTGCAAGGTGCTGCACCTAGGAAGAAGAAATCACCAGCACGCTACAGGCTGGGGGATGACCTTCTCACCAGCACAGCAGCGGAATGGGATCTCGGAGTCATTGTTGACACCAAGATGAACATGAGTCATCAATGTGATGAAGTAATCAGTAAAGCTAATCACACTTTATCATGCATGTATGACAAACAGGTCCAGGGAGGTGATACTTCCCCTCTATGCGGCACTGGTCAGGCTGTATTTGGAGTACTGCATCCAGTTTTGGGTGCCACACTTCAAGAGGGATGTGGAGAACGTTGAGAGGGTTCAGTGGAGGACCACTCGTATGGCTAGGGGCCTGCAGGAAAAGCCCTATGAGGAGAGATTGAAGGCCCTGGATCTCTTCAGCCTCTGCAAGAGAAGGCTGAGAGGTGGGCTTGTGGCCACCTACAAATTCATTGCGGGGTGGGGCGGGGGCAGCAAGGAATAGGAGCTACTCCATGTACCAGGGACCCCTTGGAATAACTAGGAAAATGGCCACAAACTGACGGAGAGCAGATTTAGGATAGAAATGAGGAAGAAATGCTTTACAGTAAGGGTTGCCAGAATCTGGAATGGGCTTCCAAGGGAGGTGGTGCTCTCCCCTACTTTGGGGGTCTTAAAGAGGATATGTTTTGATGTTTCGCCCATAGACTATAATGAGGAATCATGAAAATGCCTAAAACATTGTCATTTGTTGCCTGAATTGGATGCAAATTACAGGGATGGTAGCCCCTTTATGCCATTAGGGCATAAAGCCTTCCAAGTTTCAAGGAGCTAGGCAGAGAGATCTCTTGGAAAATTCAGCTCAAAGTCTTGAAAGCAAAACTTGAGACACTTGCCAGCAGCGGCAGGCTCCTGTCATCTGGCACACAGATCCAGGGGTCCGCACCCCTGGGAGGGCTGTGGTGCTGTGCCAGACTCCTCCCAGGGGTTGGGGCCCACAGATCTGTGCTGGATGACAGAAGGCTGCCCCTGCCACCTGGGACCAGCACTGGGCTCAGCCCACACCCAGTGCCAGGAAAGACAGATGCTGCTGGTGGCCCCAGGCAACAGCGGTAGCCTCCTGTCATCTGGGTGCAGATCCAGAGGCTCACACCCCTGAGATGGCTGCAGTGCTGTGCCGGACTCCTCCAAGGGGTGCAGGCCCCTGGATCTGCACCGGATGACAGGAGGCTGTCACTGCTGCCTGGGACCAGTGCTGAGCACAGCCCGTGCCCAGTGCCAGGCTCTATGGAGCTCAGCCCAGTGGCAGGAGGTGGGGCGCAGCCCTGGCTCTGCCCACCTCCTGCTGCTGGGCTGTACTCTGAGTGGTTCTGCAGACCCAGGGAGCTCAGCCCGGTGGCAGGAGGCAGAGCACAGCCCTGGCTCTGCCCACCTCAAGCTGCTGGGCTGCGCTCTGAGTGGCTCCACAGCCTCATGGAGTTTAGCCTGGTGGCAGGAGGTGGAGCCCAGCCCCGGCTCTGCCCAGCTCCCACCACCAGGCTGAGCTCCATGGGGCTGCAGAGCTGCTCAGAGCACAGCCCAGAAGTGGGAGGCAGGCAGAGCCAGAGCTGCACTATGATCGGTTCTGCCAGCCCCATGGCGGTTCTCCGCCCCATGGTGGCAGGAGGCAGGGAGAGCCAGGGCTGTGCTCCCCACTGGGCTGAGCTCCATGGGGCTGTGGAGCCTCTCAGAGTGCAGCCCTGGCTTTCCCCTGCCTCCTGCCACCAGGCTGCTTTGAAACATTTCAAAACTCTTGAAACATTTTAAGTGCCCTCATTTTGTTTCAAAGCTGTTTGGAAGCTTTTTGTTTCATTTCTATTTCACTGTTTCGAGCTCAAAACACATCAAAACATCTTTGAAACAAAACACTCGGTGAAATGTTGCAGAGCCTACTAGACATGCACCTGGCTGGGGTCATCTGGCCCCAGCGCTCTTTCCTGCCCAGGACAGGGGGTCGGACTCGATGATCCACTGAAGTCCCTTCTGATCCAAACATCTATTAATCTATGAACTGAGTCATCATGGTGGAGGATGACCAGTGGCATCCCTTAGGGTTCAGTACTTGGACCAGTGCCTTTCAACATATTCACCAATTATTTGGATTCAGGTATTAAAAGTGAATTAGCAAAGTTCATTGATGACACCAAACTATGTGAGAGTGTGGTTACGCTCGAAGACAGGCTGGCAATACAGGTGACCTGGACAGGCTTGCAAGGTGGGTGTAACTCAACTAGATGTCATTTAATATGGAGAAATGGGCTCCATCTGGGGAGAAAAAATCCACAACACACTTACAGGCTCAGCAGTGCTTACACTTGCTAGCACCACATCTGAACGAGACCTGGGTGTCGTGATAGACAAGAAAATGAACATGAGCCACCAATGCAATGCCGTATCTGGCAGATCTAATCAAACACTGGCATGCATTTACTGAAGAATCTCAAGCAAGGCTAAGGATGTCATCCTCCCTCTCTGCTTGGCCTTGGTGAGACCACTGCTGGAGTTCTGTGTCCAGTTTTGGGCACTAAACTTCAGGAAAGATGTGGAGAAGCTCAAGAGAGTCCAAAGGAGGGGAGGCCTAGAAACCAATTCATATGAGAAGAAGCTGAAAGACTTGGGAATGTTCAGCCTGGAGAAGAAAAGACTCAAAGAGGGGATTTGGTGGGAGCCTATAAGTATATGAAGGGCATACATAAGGGCCTTGGGGAGCATCTGTTCACCAAGGCACCCCAGGGGAGGACAAGAAATAATGGGCACAAGCTGATTAAGGACCGCTTTAGGTTAGACATAAGGAAAAAACTTCTTTACAAGTTGAGTGCCAAGAGTTTGGAACAGGCTCCTCCCAGAGGTGATATAGTCATCTTCAAAAAAGCGTCTTGATGCCCATCTTGCTGAGGTCAGTCTTTCCTGACCAAGTGCAGTGGGGGATGGACCTGTTGATCTGTAAGGTCCCTTCCACCCCCTAACAACTATGAAACTATAGTACAACACATCTCTAATAAGGAAACAAATTAACAATTATATTTCTTAGGAAGATGGAAAATGCCATTAGGTGAATGCATGGATCATTATAATTTTTAGATACAGTTTAACATTATGAACAAACTTTCAACAACATCCTAAAGTTGCTGCACCAAATAAGGAAAAATTATAAAAGCACCAAAAGAAATTATGTTGTAAATACTATGCAGCCCATTTATATAGGGTTATATATATTTATATAGGGTTATATAGGGTTATAATAGGTGAAAACTTCTAGTGTCTCCCCTCTTTAAATCCATTTAGATTCCATGTCTCTTATTTTACTCAAGTCTTACTGTTTCTTGAAGTCTAATATTACTGCAGACTAATATTGGTAATAAACATGGGCTATAAAATTTCGAATGAATTTTAAATGCCCATATTGAAAATATAACCATCCCCTTTGTATGCCTCTCAATTAAACAAGATTTTATTAAAAATAGGGTATAGCGCTCTAGTTTATCAAATCGTTCTCATGCATTTCTTTATAGTGGCAAACTTCCAAGATGGAGGGAAGAAGCAGAATCATTTGATTTGACGGGTTGTGGAGACATTTATGTTTTTAAAGCAATTTAGTTCTGAATATGCATTTATCTCCTGGGTTAAATTGCTACACAGTGAAAGCGGATGCTGTTCTCTAAACGCTAATCAGTCTATTTCTTCTCCTTTAAAATTAGGTCATGGTAACAGACAAGGTTCTCTCTCTCTCACTCGCTGCCTCTCTCTCCCGAGTGATTGAAACTCTAATCATTATTGGGATGAAACAGACTGTTTGTAAAAAAGCATATTTTCAAAGGAAGACAGATCCTTGTCCTCAACTCAGCCTGTGGAGGAATTATTAGGGTTCCAGTAAGGAAGATGCAGAAACACTCAGTCATAACAAAACATGTCTGCAGATACGACACTGTCACAGATCGGTACAGTAATCCTACTTGTACTGGTGGAACACATTTTAGGAAATAAACCTTTGTCCAGTATTGGGTTGCTGTATAACAGAATCAATCAGAATGATTCATTTTGCGCAGTGGATATTGTGACTGCAAACTGAATACACACGCTATCCAAAAAAGAGGTAGTAGGGGGTGGGAGGAGAACCTATAAAATTAATGTGCTGTGTTACTGCTCAGTATTAAATTCTGAGTCACTTCTGACAAATAATGAGATCTGGCTAAACTGTAAATTTTAATAGCTGATCTCTAAAGTTAGAAATATACAGAGAACTCCAAATCAGTGGATTCCAACATTTAGACGTGCCCTTGATTTAAAAAGGATAATGACCTTGGGCTTAAAAGATAGCATTCTTCGCTGGATTGTGCATAGTGGACATCAGAATAGTGAGGGAAATCTGTTCACCTCCAATGTGAATAACCATTTCATAATGTTAACTGCAGAAACTTCCTTAGCCTGATGAAGGGTTTTTGAACCCGAAAGCTTGCTTAATATTTGTTTTCCAACTATTTAAGTTGGTCTAATAAAAGATATCAGATTCACCCAAAGAACCTTGTCTGCCTATGTCCTTAGACCAACATGGCTACAACCTACACCCCTGTAATATTGTGAAATGCTTTTGTTCATCCATCCTTACTGACAAGTCCTCAAATGCTTACTTACCAGGGTAAGAGCAACAGAGGTTCCACTGCTACTTTGACCAAATAACTGGTATGCTAAGGAACGTAGCTCAAGCTGAGAGGAGATTGGAGGAGTGAAAAGGCATTCTTAAGGGGGAAGTCTCTTAGTGATGTATAGGAAGCTTTGGGAAGGAGAGAGAAAAAATGAGCATGCTTTTATTGCAGAGTTGGGGTGCAGGTATGCATACCTGCTATTTTTATCCAGATATGTATATTTTTCATGCTACTAAGTAGAGAGAGTGGCATCTGAGAACCATGTAGCACCTCACACAAAGGTACTTTGCATACCTATCATATTCTCCAAAAGAGTTACTGAAGCTCCAAGATGTACACACAGTTGAAATGGTAGGACTGGGTCTGTTGAAACTCCAGAGAAGTTTGAGGGACTAGACAAGTAGACTATAGGAAGTACTGCCATAACTGTACACAAAGGCCCAAACCAGAGGTAGTATCTGGATCTGTTCAGATGACTGACTTGAAAAACTTGCAGGGTTTCACTGATGAGGGCCCAACATGTGAGTGTCCAGAGAGAGGGAGCTTAATCAAAGGGTAACAAGAAGGGTTTCTACAAGTATGTCAGCAACAATAGGAGGTTAAGGGAAAGTGTGGGTCCTTTCCTAAATGGGTGATAGATGATGAAGTTCACTTTAGTTTTCACAGGCAAAGTCAGATCCTAAACTACTGCAACTGGCAGCACAGTTTGTGGAGGAGGTGAGCAGCCAACAGTGGCAAAAGAACATGGCTGGAAAAATCATGGAGCAGGTCCTCGAGGAATCCATGTCTAAGCACTTGAACGAGAAGCTGGTGATTAGGAACAGTCAGCATGCATTCACCCAGAGCAAGTCATACCTGACCAACCCGATTGCTGTCTATGATGAGATGACTGGCTCTGTGGATGCAGGGGGACCAGTGGATATGATATACATTGATTTTAGCAAGACTTTTGACACAGTCTCCCACAACATTCTTGCAAGCAAGCTGAGGAAGTATGGTTTGGATGAGTAGACTGTAAGATGGATAGAAAACTAGCTGGATCATCAGGCGTGGAGTAGTTAATGCCTCAATGTTTAGTTGGCAACTGGTATCAAGTGGTGCGCCCCAGAGGTGAGTCCTGGGTCCAGTTTTGTTCAATATTTTCATCAATGACCTGGAAGATGGGATAGCGTGCACACTCAGCAAGTTTGCGGATGACACCAAACTGGGGGGAGTAGTTAATACACTGGAGAGTAAGGCTAGGATTCAGAGAGACCTCAACAATCTGGAGGATTGAACCAAAAGAAATCTCATGAGGTTCAACAAGAACAAGTGCAAAGTCCTGCAATTAGGATGGAAGAATCCCATGCACTACTACAGACATGGGACCAACTGGCTAAGCAGCAGCTCCGCAGAAAAGGATCTGGGAGTTGCAGTGGACAGTAAGATGAATACGAACCAATGGTGTATCTTGTGAAGAAGGCTAATGGCATACTGGGCTTCATTATTAGGAGTGGTGCCAGCAGATCGATGGAAGTGATTATTCCCTTCTATTCATCATCGGTGAGGGCCAGTTTTGGGCCCCCACTACAGAAACGATGTGGACAAATTGGAAAGAATCCAGTGGAGGGCAATGAAAATGGTTTGTGGGCTGGGGCACATGATTTATGCATAGGGACTGCAGGAGCTGGGCTTAGTTAGTCTAGAGAAGAGAAGACTGAGGGGGATTTAATAGCAGCCTTCAACTCCCTGAAGGGTCCAGAGAAGATGGAGCTGGACTGTTCTCAGAGGTGGCAGATGACAGAACAAGGAGCAAGGGTCTCAAGTTGCAGCCAGAGAAGTTTAGGTTAGATCCTAGGAAAAAACTTTCTCACAAGGAGGGTAGTAAAGCACTGGAATAGGTTACACAGAGAGGTTGTGGACTCTGTGGAGATATTTAAGACCTGTTTAGACAAAGCCCTGGCTGGAATGATCTAGTTGGGGATGGTCTTGCTACTGTGTTGGACTAGGTGACCTCCTGAGGTCCCTTCCAACTCTAATTTGCTTTGATTCTATGATATTTCTACATTTCTGACAGGTGCACTGGTCCAGGGTTGAAACTGTCTCAATTTAAAATGCACTTAGTTCTTAGTCGTAGAGCAGGAGCTTACATACTCTGCATGGCCAGAAATATATTTGTGTTTTTGGACAGTTTGACATTGCTTCAAACTTTGAGTTAACAATGAGATCAACTCACTATTAGTGGGAGAGGGTTTGAACAAAGAGAGTGACTTGTGCTTTAGAATAAAACACACCTAGAATGCATTTTGAGGTAATGCTGTGGTTTCAGGATGACACTTTTCAATTGAATTTCTGTAGAAATACCTGTCTCAAGGGACATGCTTTCCCCTTCTTGATGACCTCTGGACCTGTGCATGCTGCTGCATGGCTGCTCAAATCTTTCAGCAGCTCATTTTTTTCTCTGAAGCTTTCATTTATACCCAAGCACTTGAGGGGGATGTGTGGCTTGAACAAATTGGAAGACTTAGCCTTAGGTGTTTCCCATCCATAATGGCTTTGTGTTACCTCTGACACTGCAGATCTGATTAGCTGCTTTAGTTTACCTCAAGTGAGAAGACTACTTGTCTAGGTTTGTTTGTGGGGTGGTTTCTATAATTTCCCCACAGCTGAATCAATATTGTTCTGGCCTGTCCAAGGTAGTGGCATAAGAAAAGTTAATGCATTGTCAAAAAAGTTAGATAGCAGTGGCTACTTTTATTGCTGGCAAGGGCAGTTAGCTAGAGGCTAGCATTAGCACTGAGAAAGGTTAATTCAGAAAACAAAGCTTCAGAAGTGGTATAACAAGTAAAACTGCTAAACAGCTTCACCATTCTTCAACTCCTGATACTGAGGCCTTCTGTGAATATCTTCAAACCTTAAATTAGTCTCCAACAGAAGAGTGACCTGATCCCTCAGAACAGTTGCAAACAAGGTTCTGAAACTTTGGCCCCGCAGGCATCATCCTTCCAACTGTCAGCCATCTTGCATGGAGGGAAGTCCCATCTGATGAGTGCTAACGAGGCTGTAACTTCATTGCTCCCTCTAATTAAAGAGGGGACATAATTTGCTAACTTGAACTGAATTTTATAATTGCCACAGCTGGTGCCCTGTGCGCTGCTGCTGCCGCCTTGGACATAGAAGTGCCCCGCTATGGCTCTGCTCTTTTGTGTGCTATGGGCTTGCAGGGTTTTCTTAACCCAGACTTTCATCCAGCAGCGTGCTGATGATTTGGTAGTTGCCTTTCTGCATGCAGACAAATGGGTAATTGACTTCTATTATGCAGTAACTTTCCATCTAAACATGTAAGCTACCAGTTGAAGGAAGGGTAAATGCCCCTCACCCTTTAAAGGTGGGTAGAGAATCTTGTCACTCAATTTCCATAAAAATGGTTGCATTGAAACTGGGTATGTCTACATGAGACGCCAGTGTGCAAGTGTTACTGTGCATTTATTTAGTACTTGTATTAGCAAGTACTAAATATGCGCAGTAACCGGAGTTACTGTGCAGTAGCACCAGCGAACATCTTTCAAGTGACGCTACTGTGCAGCAGTCTAAAATACTGTGCAGTAGCGTATTACCACTCTACTGTGCTGTGACACAATACTGTGCAGTATTTTTCAGCTACTGTGCAGTCACTTACTGCACTGAGGAGTCTTGATGATTGGTCAGTTACTAGCTACTCAATATTCAGATAATAACACTCTGATTTCTGAACAGGAAGTAGTCCTTAACAGGTTTTTTTTAGATGTAAAAAATTGAATTATTTTTAGGAAAGTTCTAAGTCCTGTATATTTGACCATGCTAACAGAGAAAGCTACTTTTAGAAAACATATGATAATGACATGTCTAGTTGAATTTTTAGATGGAAATTTGGACGTTTTCTTTAGCGTTGAGAGAGTTTTTTTCAGTTTACTTTGGTTATATTAAAACCTGATATATAGGGCACATCTATATGTTACCCAATGTCACTGTAGCAACATGCTATGTTGCTGTATGACATGCTATAGCAACGTAGCGATCACATGAGTCTACACATGACCAGCAGCTACTTTGTGTAGCGGTGCTCTCCCCTGTTTTAGCATGTCACTATGGCAAAGTAGTAGCTAAAACTAACCATGTGCTGCATGCACGGCTCACTATGGGCAGTTCAAATGGAAGTACTAAAGCATGGCACAGTAACAACATTGTCATAGGGCGACATGTAGACGCACCCATATATATCTATATAGCACTCTCTATATGTATATCTATACCTGGATAGATATGTGTGTGTGTATCAGATTTTAAGTAACCAAGATAAAAAATATATATATATATATATATATATATATATATATATATATTTCAATCTTTTGCTTTGGAGTTAGATTCCTGTCTAGATGAAGCCAAGTTTAATGGCTACAGTGATGGTTACAATGCTTTCTCTTCATAGTGGGTGTTCTGTTTTTTAGCAATATCTTTCAATGAAAATGTATCCTAGTAATAGCATCTAAGAGCTTTGAATTCCCTGACCTAGGGCTGATTCAGAAAAAAACTATCAATAAAACTTCTGTGTGTCTGGAAAATGGAACTCCTGTAAAGAAAAAGCATCTGCTTGTATTTCCTCCCTTTGTATTGTTACAAAGGAACATTTCTTTTATTTAAAAAGATTTTCAAAAATTAAAATCTATTTCCAAGGCACATCCCTTGCTAGCATCTTTCTGTCAATGCTGGCAAATTTGCCCAAGCCTAGAAAAATTGATTTTAGAAGAGAAGGTACAGCAGGGATATGTTCAATCCCATTTGCATAAGACTATTTCTTCATGATTTTTGTCTCTGAGTACAACTGGTGTTTCCTAGACCAGCAATTGATGGGCTTTGTACGGGGGGAACACGTGGAGTGTTAGGTGGGAGAGAAAGGAAGGAGTCCTCCCTCTGAACTTTTCAACAAGATACAGAGAAGCTGTGACTGTATAGCTTGCAGAGGCACTGCATGTAGAACTAGGCAAACCTGTTCGGTATGTAACAAGCTTACTGAAAGATGTAGGTATGGATAAAGTAAAATGAGTGGAGGGATTTTGATAATGGTGGAATACATTTAGTTTTGACACTTCAGATTTTTTTCAAAATGGTGCGTCTCTTTTTCATATTGCAGCAGATTCCATTTCAGATCTACCTTTCTTACTGAATCCCTCTATTTTTGGTTGGGCCATAAAACTGGCAGTTCATCATTTACCCGGCTCAGAAAGAGCTTAGACGGCTGTGTCTGAATTCTTTCATGAAGTGCAGTGGAGGAAAGTGATAAACTCTAGAGGTGGAAGCCTCTAAGTCTTCTACTTCTGGGTGCAGAACTGCAGTAGTTTATCCACATTCTGAGCCTTGTGCTCTTGGGCTGAAGTTAACAGTATTTAGCTCTAATGAGGTTGTTGTACTTTATAGTCTCTGCTTCCATTTGCCATGGAAAATTGCCTCTTTGTAAGCTTTCATTCTGTCTGTTTTGCTTGTGCTCAGAGCTCTTGGAAAAAAATCCCTTTTAAAACATTGACGGTTGTCAGTTTGTTTATAACTTGCTTAGCCTCACAAGTGCCCACTGGGTGTGTCTACATATGCATTAATGCACTGTAGTTACTGCACATTAAGTTTAGTACCTGGAATAACTCAATGTGCAGTAACTGGCACAACCATGCAGTAGCACTGGTGCATGCCTTTTTAGTGATGCTAACGCGTCATGGCAAAAGCTAATGTGCTAAAAAGCTAATGTGCAGTAGAATTAGTCTACTGAACACTTAGTGTTTCATGTAGATGAGCGCTGTGTCATGTGGGCTTAGAACAGAGTTGGTAGAAAGAAATATGTTTTGTGCTTCATGGATGCCCATCATGGTAGAATAGTACTGATGTGAAATTATGGTGACTTGATTGGTTCAGAATACAAACTGGGATTTTCATGGCTGATAAGAGTGAATCCCATGGAACTAGGGAGAGTCTGTCAGGATTTTTTCCCATTACTCAGCCTTAAAAACAACCCTTATATCATCATACAATAGGCTAATAAGGCTGATAGATGAAACTGTGTACATACAGGAAGCTGAGAGAGAACTTTCCACATAAAGTCTTTACAAACTCCTGACTGAAGAACCCATGGCACGAGAAGAAACTAGATAAACTATTAAAGAAACTACCAGAACACAGGAGAGAATTAATTAATGCTTCCATACATTGGGAGCTCAAGCCAAGCAACTTTTACTTATTACCCAACATCTACAAACCTGGCATCCCATTGTGTTTGGCACTGGCAGCATCACAGAGTGAGTTTCTGACTACTTTGATTCCATCTTATTTCTATATGCTATGAGAGCTGCTGGCTACTTGAAAGATACCACTGATTTCCTAAGAGTTTATCTCATACCTTATGGTAGTGTGCTGGGGGTCCTTGGTCAGGCGTTTGTAAAACTCCATGTGGAAAGTTCTCTCTTAGCCAGGGGTGTCCTTACATGGAGGATGCTTGCTGCTGGACAAGAGGAGGGCACCAGCACGCACAGCGCAGAAGGGGAGGAGCTAATCGGGACAACTGCCCCAGGCCCCATGCTTTGCAGCAGCTTCTTTGCATCCAGGGCACACAGGATCGGGGCAGGGGTGGGGCCCTGCACAGGCTGATTTGTCCCCAGGCCCTGCACCCTGTTCAGGTTGTCTCTGCTCTTAGCTTCCTGTATGTATGTTTAAAAGTCATAAAGAACATTATCCCTGGTGAGGACACTGCTTCTGTTTCCATAGCACTGTCCTGCTTTGTCTTCACACACAACTACTTCAGATTTGGGGTCTCTTTATATCTACAAACAAATGGCACTGCCATAGGCACATGCATGGCCCCTCAATATGCTAATGTATTTATGACAGACCTTGAAGTCTGTTTCCTCTGCAAAGTCTCTCTTATCCTGCTGGTATACCTAAGGTACATTGTTGACATCATCATCATATGGATGCATGGGATGGACTCTCTGGAGAAATCTCACCAGAACTTTAACAATTTTTACCCTCTCCATCAAATGGACTTTTGAATACTCCTCCCAGCAAATTCATGCCCTCTGGTAGTTGGGGCACTCACTCAGTGGAGCAAATAGTAAAATACTTGGTGGAAAAGGGATCCTAACCCTCCTGAGTGACTGCTCACATCTCAACCTCTCCTTGGCCCAATGACTGTTTAATTCATGCATGCAAAGCAAAAGAATGTAAGCCTGTGGGCTTGAAAGTACTTACTTTTACTAGTGAGTAGTCTAACCTAGTGGTTAGGGTACTCTTGGAAGAGATGCAAGTTTGAAGTGTAATTAAAGTGTGGAAATCATTGCCACCAGATGTTGCGGAAGCTGACAGTTTAGCTAGATTCAAAGGGGACTGCACAAATTCTTGGTGGAAAGGGGCATTGGTAGCTATTGAGCATTGTGGTTAGGGATACAGCCTCTAAATTAGAACTTCTTACACCTTAAATGCTGGAGGCTGCAAGTTTCATAGTTTCATAGTTGGTAGGGTCAGAAGGGACCTGAGCAGATCATCAAGTCCGACCCCTGCCATGGCAGGAAAGAGTCCTGGGGTCAAACGACCCCAGCTAGATGATTATCTAGCCTCCTTTTGAAGACCCCCAGGGTAGGAGCCAGCACCACTTCCCTTGGAAGTTGGTTCCAGCTCCTAGTCACCTTGACTGTCAACTTGTGCTTCCTGATGTCCAGCCTGAACCTACTCTCAGTCAACTTATGGCCATTATTCCTAGTTACTCCTGGTAGTGCTTGGGGGAACAGAGTCTTTCCCGTTCCAGGTGGTTCCCCCTTGGTAAGTTTGTAGATGGCCACCAGATCCCCTCTCAGCCTTCTCTTGTGGAGGCTGAACAGGTTCAGGTCCCATAGCCTCTCCTCATAGGGCCTGCCCTGTTGCCCCCTGATCATGCGAGTGGCCCTCCTCTGGACCCTCTCGACGCTGTCCACATCCCTCCTGAAGTGCGGCACCCAGAACTGGGCGCAGTACTCCAACTGTGGCCTGACCAATGTTGCATAGAGGGCGAGGATCACCTCCTTGGACCTGCTCGTGATGTATCTGTGGATGCATGACAAGGTGTGGTTAGCCTTACTGACCGCGCCCTCACATTGGCAGCACCTTTTTGATGAGAATGGGGTGAGAGACAGTGTCGAAGGCCTTCCTCAAGTCCAGAAAGACTACGTCCACCGTGACACCCGCGTCCAAGGATTTTTGTGACCTGGTCATAGAAGGCAACCAGGTTGGTCTGACAGGACCTGACTCTAATGAACCCATGTTGGTTGCCCCTAAGCATCATCTCCCCTGCTGGTCCCTTGCAGATGTGTTTTTGGATAATTTTCTCAGAGCTTCCCCAGGACCGAGTTAAGACCAACTGGACAATAGTTTCCTAGGTCCTCCTTCCTCCCTTTTTTGAAAATGGGGACCACCTTGGCCCTTTTCCAATCCTCTGGCACCACATCAGAGCACCGTGAGTGCTCATAGGGCTGTGCCAGGGGTCTTGCAAAAGTGAGAGAGGAACAGTGGGAAAAACTGTTTGACACAGGATATGGGGCAAGCATGCCCTATGGTTTGACCCAGTAAATTGCAGTTCTTATATTCTCATGTTTTTACTGAAGTCCCTCAGCAGAGGAAGGAATTGAATCTGGGTGCCTTGCATCCTGGATGAGTGCTGTAAGTACTGAGCTAGTTTATAAGGCATGGCAGGGCACCATCCATCCCCTCTGGCAGCTTTGTGGCTGCTCTGTTCAGCTTTTGAAAGCAAGAGCCCCAGTGTCCAGCTTGGAGAGGTTTCAGGGCTGTGAGACCAGGTGGAGGGAGATGTGGCTCCTTGTAGCAGAATTAGGGCTGCTTACAGACATGAAATAAAAAAACAAACCAGTGCTTTACTTTCACCTCTACACACCCCTGCACCAAGCCTGGCGCATACCCAGAAGAGACATTGCATTAATTTGGCCTGGCTCACCCAGTGTCTGTATAGATCAGACGTTTCAGTAAGGCTTGTTGGCATTTTTATCTAATAGCTGATTGAATCAACTTTAGATAAAAGCACTAAAAAGCCTCACTGAAGTGCCCAATCTGTACAGATGCTGGGGAACTGGGTAAAATTCACGTTTCCTCTTCCAGTAAAGGGCTGTTTTTTCTTTTTCACATCTGTCAGCATCCCAGTCTGTGGAGAGGAGCAGGAGGTAAGAGCCATCACTGTCCTCAGTGGTTCCTATGGGCTATAGTAGACAACACCTCACTTGGCTTGCTATCTTCTGCAAGCTGCAAGATGTTGAGCTCTCTCCATGTAGTAGATGTGCTTATCTCGTGGCTGTGGGTGCTGGGCTAGAAATCAATTGCCTAAAAGTGCTGGGAAAAACTCAGCATTGGGGCACATGTCTCTCTTTGTGGATAAAACCTGATTTAATGCCTGAGGAAGAGAAGAACCTTGCTCATGCTGTCAAGCGGGACAGCTCTGCCAGGCTGGGAGTGGAGCCAAGGTTACCAAACATGCAGAGCAGCTGATCTTTTTTGTGCTGAAGGTGCTGATTTTACCCCAGGTCTTTTGAGGGGACAAGCACCTTGCATTTGGGTTCCCTGCCTGTGCCTGCCTTTGTGCAGCATAGGCTTGCCCTAAATGGCAACTGGGAGGTTTGATTACGGCACAGGTGGTCTTACTTGAGTGTTAATCTGCCCCAGGACTTGACAGCAGTTAAGGCCCCATGGCACAGGCAGCACTGTGAATGAGCCATACTTGCCTTGCATAGTAACTACCCAGGGACGTGGGACAGCTTGTACATCTGGGGCTTCTATGCGTGCTGCTTGTAGCTTCACTGCTGTTGAAACCTGAGCTAAGTAGGTTAAAGCTAGTGAGAGTCTGTGTACACATGCTACAATCTCACCTCCCAACTGCAGTGTATTCAGACCCTAAATGCCATAGCCTTTCTGTAAACAGGCTGTCTTGCCTTTCTCATCCTCCCTTCAGATTCATTTCTTGCCAATTATCTTGCCTTTGGTAAAGATCAGGTGCTGGGACCAGGAGATCTAATGCAGGGGTGGCACGAGACCCTGCTCAGATAGTGATTGAAGAGCTGTGCTCAAGGGCTAATGAACTTTCTGAGAGGAGGAGGAGGTGGTTCTGAATTTCAATTGAAGAAGCAGTTTTGCTTTGCCAGAAGCATTGAGATGTTTATCAGTACTCTGCTTATAGGTCTCCCCTTCGGATCAGGTTTAATTATGTAGAATTAGTATTCTTTTGCAGGTTGCTCTACTGTTTTAATTTGAATTTTCCACACGTAATAACAGTCTTCAGGGGTGACCTTAGACTTTTTAGCTGCTTTCAGGAAAGTATGATGAATTGCGGTCATTTGCTTATGCATTTTTTCCCTCCCAGAGCCTATAGAAATGCATGAGAACTCAATTATTCTTTGTTTCATCAGCAGTTTGAACTTCTAGTGGCATCTCACTCAAAAGCAGTTAGTACACTGACAGGGACTTACAATTAGTAGCACTGTTGGAGATACAGAAGGATCTCCTCAACATCAAAGGCTTGCTTTCTTAAATGATAATTAGTGTGTCTCCATGGGTGGACTGTTGCATAACTTAACACAGTATGAAGTATTTTGCTCTACATAAACAAGACAAGGTGTTGTGACCATGAAAACCTCTGCCATTTCTAATTAGTTAAGGTATCAGTATTAATTCTAAATGAGCTAATTATGCCTGGTAAAGTAAATGAATCCAACAAAACTTGTCATTTATGCTGCTAGAAAATCAGTTTTTAACACTTGCCTGTTTATAGAAATGCCTGACAATACCAGTGGGGTTGAGACTACTAGTAGGTGCTTTGTAAAGTGAGATCCTAGTCTGTTCTTGATGTCACTGATACAAATCCATTCAGGCCAAGACTGGAGGCAGGTTTGCTCCTGGTGTGCAGTGCCTTTAGCTAGGTATGGGGGGTTAGTCCCACAATGGATTCTTTTTCCAGAAGCTGAAAGGTCCAAATTTAAACCCCTGCATTAAGATTAAAACTGATAATTTCATGGTAATATGGGCTTTTGCTTTTGGTGGCACCATATCCTCTGGGTTTGAAAGAGATGTTTGAAGGCTTAATTTCACAAGGGTTACTGTTCTCATTTTGCATATCAACCAGGTTACAAAATAATGAACAATGATCAGTCACTTTTGACATCAGGGAATTTCCTTTTAAAGACCTAAAAGATGGACACTAAGCATTCTAAGTATGAAAAATATTGCACCTTTTTGTAATATATATAACCTTTTATTTTAATACTGTGAGAGTGAAGGCTATCCTTTAATATTGTAGGAAAGATGTTATGACTGATATGACTAAATATCTGCATATTCCAGCTTTCCCTTCATATTTGAGAGAAAAATAATGGATAATACAATTCCTTGGTAGTACATATCTGTCCTGTGATTCTAGCAATACAGCTAGTTTAGTCTAATTAGGTTTGAATCAATGTTAGAGGAATCCCATCTCAGCCCAAACTTTCTCTTACCTATTATTGTTACAAGACTAATTTGAAATAGACAAAGCTATATGTGTGTCTGTGTATGTATGTATACTGGATTTTCTCACATCCCCCCCCCCCAATAAGACTTGCACCTTGTCTTTGGAAGGAATAATATAGAATAAAGGCTGTTTTCCAGAGTCTGTTAGCCTTCCAGGAAATGCACGGACTAAGCCCTCTGGGAAATGCAGGGTCTAGGAAGTATGGCATCCCAAGAGACACTTTATTAAATAAAGTATAAATAAAATGTTGTTTCCACATTATAAGCCTCATCAAGACCAGCTCACTTGCTGCTTCAGGCCCAAGCTATAGTGCTCTGCCAATAGCTGCACCTGTGCATGTTAACACAGGCCTCAACCCCTTCAGCTTGCTAAGCCAGAGAAGTGACAGCGACGTTGGTAGTCACATGGCACACACAATGGCTTCAGTCATACTTTTTTTTCCAGCAAAAAAAAAGGTTTCCCCGCTTAATATATAAATATCAATTTTGGGGGGCTGATTTTGCAGGAAAAGGTATGTATTGTATGTGAAAAAATATGGTATTTTATTTTTCATTTAATTTGGTTAGTGTATCTGATAGCATGTTCTTGCACAGCCCATTCCACTGACTGACTTTGCCAAGGGAAGGT
The DNA here is from genome assembly GCF_030867095.1 of Alligator mississippiensis. Classification (NCBI taxonomy): domain Eukaryota; kingdom Metazoa; phylum Chordata; order Crocodylia; family Alligatoridae; genus Alligator; species Alligator mississippiensis. The sequence continues at coordinate 41,858,849 of NC_081836.1, read as the reverse complement.
GGTTGTGTAAGTCTCTATGTCGCAGGGCACCTCAGTGCCTGCTCCTAGGGAGTAGAAACTACCAGGGAGAGAGAGCCCTGGCAGAACATAACCACAGCTGTGGGTTGCCAGGGCAACTAATCTGAGTCAGCTGGCCAGAAGGGGGCAGGGCCTGGCCCTCATAAAGCCCAGGGCTGAGGCCAGGCTGGCAGTTCCCTGCCAGTAGCCAGAGGGGCAGGAGCTCCTAGAGCTAGGAGGTGAGCAATGCAGGAACTGCTCTAGCTGAGAGAAGGATGGCAGCTGAGAGGTTTGAGCACCATGGTTTAGCCAGGAGGCTTTATGTTTGAGTTATAGCCAGGAGGCTCGAGTTTATGTTCGGCTTTGATATTACACTGGTGGTTTGGGCGAGGCTGTAGGGGTTGGAGGAGGCCTCATAAAGGGGCCCCACGGGAGTGTGGGGGCCCCAGTGCCTGAGGAGGGCGCAGTGTCCTCATAGGGACCCCAGAGGTGTGGGGGCCCTGACGCCAAGAGGGCGCACTATTCTCATAGGGGGCTCACGGAGTGTGAGAACCCCGGCACCAGTGAAGGCGCAGCTGGCGGTGATGAGCGCAACCAGTGGGTTGCGGGTGGGGAACATAGACCCCGGGTTGTGTGGGGGGTACGTAGACCCCGCACACAACCCAGCAGCGGGAAGGAGAGGAGGCAGCACACATGTGTCCCGCACGCACGTGTGCCCTTCTTACCAACCAACTGACCAGAGGCGGCGGCAGCAGCAGCAACAACAGAGGAATCAGCAGCGGGGGCAGCAGCAGCTGATCCCCCGAAGGTAAGTGGGGCGGAGGGACCCGGCGCAGCTGAGCCGGATCCGGAGGGGAAGCCCCCCGGGTCCCATATAGCTGAGCCGGTAGGGAGCCGCGCGGCGCGAACAGAGCGCGCAAACAGGGAGGGCTAGGAAGGGGACTGTCCCCCCAGGCCAGGGGGCACCCCCGGGGCTAACCCTTGGGGGAGCAGGCTCCTGTGGCAGCGGATCCCCCCAGCGGGGGAGCGTAGAGGCAGAACTGCCGGCAGGCACTTCCGGGTAGACCGGGGCGTCTGATTGGCCGTTGGAGCGGGGCGGGTAATTCAAACCACGGGCTTTAAAGCCACGGAGTGATGTAGTTCCCAGCACTCGGGAACCAGCAGCGGGAAGGAGAGGAGGCAGCACACGTGTGTCCCGCACACACGTGTGCCCTTCTTACCAACCAACTGACTGGAGGCGGCGGCGGCAGCAGCAACAACAGAGGAATCAGCAGCGGGGGCAGCAGCAGCTGATCCCCTGAAGGTAAGTGGGGCAGAGGGACCCGGCGCAGCTGAGCCGGATCCGGAGGGGAAGCCCCCCGGGTCCCATATAGCTGAGCCGGTAGGGAGCCGCGCTCCCGAGCCGCGCTCCCGAGCCGCGCGGCGCAAACAGGCGCGCTCTGTAAGAGCACACCGGCGTTTGCGCGGGCGTTCGTGCCGGAGGGCGGGCCAGGAGGGCCAGGAGTGGGACTCCTGTAGGGGTAGGGCGTAGACACCGCGCAGGTCTACAAACAGCAGCTTGTAGAATGGTGTCTACGAGGAGTACTGCTAGGGCCTCTGCCCAGGGGGACAAGGCTACCAGGGGCAGGTCTGAGGCCTCCACCCAGACCGAGCCCATGGGGGAGCCGGTGTCCCCCTACCTCCTGGCCTGTGGGGTATCCCCAGCAGGGCCGGGGGGAGCAGAGATTGGGGGCCCCCACACCTGTCCAGCAGGTGCCCGTCTTAGGGCTCTGGAGGCGCAGGTGAGGGAGCTCCGGGAGGAGGTTAGCAGGCTGAGGGGGATTAGGGAGGCGGAGGATGAAATTAACAGATATTTCCTTTCCCTGCAGGCCCAGGCACCAAAGGAAGAAGCACCCCGGGGAATACCCTCCACAGCAGAGTGGCAGATGGTCACAGCCAGGACCGGAGCGGCACGCAGTGAACCGGTACCAGCTTCTCCAGTCCGACTGGTGAACAGGTACGAGGCCCTGGCGACCCTGCAGGAGATGAAAGGGGAGGAGGACACCCTTGGGCAAGAAGAAACACCACGTTCTTCACACCCCAAACAGATCAAGAGATCCACAATGACCCAGAGGAGGAGGCGACGAGTGCTCGTCATAGGAGACTCCATCCTGAGAGGTACGGAAGGACCCATCTGTCGCCAGGACCCCTCGGCACGAGAGGTATGCTGCCTCCCTGGAGCAAAGATTCGGGATGTGACGGAGGTAATCCAGGCCAGGATCAAGCCCACCGATTACTACCCCATGGTCCTAGTCCATGTGGGTACTAATGATATGGCCAGGAGAACCCCCGATCACTTGATGGCGGACTACTGTGCTCTGGGCAGCGTGCTGAAGGAGTTCGGTGCCCAGGTGGTTTTCTCTTCCATCCTACCAGTGACCGGACGAGGAAGACGGCAGGAGAACTGCATCAGAGAGACCAACTGGCGGCTTCGGCAGTGGTGTCTCGAGGCAGGCTTCGGCTTCCTGGACCATGACCCGCACATCACGACGAGGGACATGCTCAGCTGGGATGGGCTTCACCTGTCCCCCAAAGGTAAGCGTGTGTTTTCTTCTAGGTTGACGGATCTCCTCCGGCGGGCTTTAAACTAGGCTTGTCGAGGGGAGTACGAGGGCAGGGGAAGCTGTGGACCACCAAACCATGTGGCACCCACAAGGACAGCCCAGCCTGAAGAAGGAGAACATTGGGAACCTGAAAGCCATGGGGAGGCCAGCACAACAGAACAGGTAAGGAACAAGAAGGTAAGAAACAATGGGCCCCATGGGACTGGGAGCAGGGGGGCAGCAAAGGCGCCAGTCACAGGGCTCAAGTGCCTATATACTAATGCTAGGAGCATGGGGAACAAGCAGGATGAACTAGCGCTCCTGCTTGCACTAAACACCTATGACTTAGTGGGGCTAACAGACCTGGTGGGATTCATCCCACGACTGGGCGGTACATATTGAGGGCTATAGATTGTACAGAAAGGACAGGTTGGGGAAGAAAGGGGGGGGGGGGTTGCACTTTATGTCAGTGAGCAATATACATCAACCCTCATCAAGACAGAATCCGAGGCTGAGGAAGTAGAAGGATTGTGGGTTAGGCTACATGGGGGGCAAGGAGAAAGGGATTTGGTGGTAGGGGTCTGTTACAAACCCCCACATCAAGGGGAAGAAATGGATGCGGGGCTCCTGAGGCAACTCTCGGAGACCATAAAAGCTAAAGAGGCGGTAGTCATGGGGGACCTAAACTACCCGGACATCTGCTGGGAGACGCAGACAGCAAGGTCCCACCGCTCACGCAGGTTTCTAACTTGTGTACAGGACCTCCACCTGACACAGGAGGTGCATGGTCCCACTAGGGGGAATGCCATACTGGATCTGGTATTGGCAACGGGAGATGACATGATAGGGGACCTCCAAATCGGTAGCTATCTGGGAGACAGTGATCACCTTATGATAGAATTCAACATAAGACGGCGAGTGGGTAAGGTAACTAGTAGGGTGAAAGTGCTAGACTTTAGGAAAGCTGATCTCAATGCACTCAGGCGACTAGTCAAGGAAGCACTGCAGAGTAGGAGTTTTGTTGGGATGGGTGCCCAAGAAGGGTGGCTGTGCCTAAAGGAAACAATCCTTTGGGCACAAAGCAAGACGATCCCCGAGCGAGGGAAAGGGGCCAGGAGGCTTCCATGGCTGACCAGAGAAATCCAGGGCAGCCTAAGGGCCAAAAGGGAGCACATAAAAAGTGGAAACAGGGTGAGATCACTAAAGATGAATATACCTCCTCTGCTCGTGCTTGTAGGGAGGCAGTTAGGCGGGCCAAAGCTACCATGGAGCTGAGGATGGCAACCCAAGTAAAGGACAACAAGAAATTTGTTTTTTAGATATATAGGGAGTAAAAGGAAGGCCCAGGGAGGAATAGGACCCCTGCTAAATGGGCAGAAGCAATTGGTGACAGATAGAGGGGACAAGGCTGAACTCCTCAACGAGTTCTTTGCCTCAGTGTTCCTAAGCGAGGGGCACGACAAATCTCTCACTGGGGTTGTAGAGAGGCAGCAGCAAGGCGCCAGACTTCCATGCGTAGATCCTGAGGTGGTGCAGAGCCACTTGGAAGAACTGGATGCCTTTAAGTCGGCAGGCCCAGATGGGCTCCATCCGAGGGTGCTGAAGGCACTGGCCGACATCATTGCAGAGCCACTGGCGGGAGTATTCGAATGCTCGTGGCGCACAGGCCAAGTCCCGGAGGACTGGAAAAGGGCTAACGTGGTCCCCATTTTCAAGAAGGGGAGGAAGGAGGACCTGGGCAACTATAGGCCGGTCAGGCTCACCTCCATCCTTGGTAAAGTATTTGAAAAAATTATCAAGGCTCACATTTGTGAGAGCCCGGCAGGACAAATTATGCTGAGGGGAAACCAGCATGGGTTTGTGGCGGGCAGATCGTGCCTGACCAACCTAGTCTCTTTCTATGACCAGGTTACGAAACGCCTGGACACAGGAGGAGGGGTGGATGTCGTATACCTGGACTTCAGGAAGGCCTTCGATACAGTATCCCACCCCATACTGGTGAACAAATTAAGAGGCTGTGATGTGGATGACTGCACAGTCCGGTGGGTGGCGAATTGGCTAGAGGGTCGCACCCGAAGAGTCGTGGTAGATGGGTCGGTCTCGACCTGGAAGGGTGTGGGCAGTGGGGTCCTGCAGGGTTCGGTCCTTGGACCGATACTCTTTAATGTCTTCATCAGCGACTTGGACGTGGGAGTGAAATGTACTCTGTCCAAGTTTGCAGATGACACAAAGCTATGGGGAGAAGTGGACACGCCGGAGGGCAGGGAACAGCTGCAGGCAGACCTGGATAGGCTGGACAAGTGGGCAGAAAACAACAGGATGCAGTTCAACAAGGAGAAATGCAAAGTGCTGCACCTAGGGAGGAAAAATGTCCAGCACACCTACAGCCTAGGGAATGACCTGCTGGGTGGCACAGAGGTGGAAAGGGATCTTGGAGTCCTAGTGGACTCCAAGATGAACATGAGCCGGCAGTGTGACGATGCCATTGGCTTTTCTGATGGCTCTTTATCGTGCATCAGCAGATGCATGACGAATAGGTTCAGGGAGGTGATACTTCCCCTCTATAGGGCGTTGGTCAGACCGCAGTTGGAGTACTGCGTGCAATTCTGGGCGCCACACTTCAAGAAGGATGCGGATAACCTGGAGAGGGTACAGCAAAGGGCAACTCGTATGGTCAAGGGCCTGCAGACCAAGCCCTACGAGGAGAGACTAGAGAAACTGGACCTTTTCAGCCTCCGCAAGAGAAGGTTGAGAGGCGACCTTGTGGCTGCCTATAAGTTCATCACGGGGGCACAGAAGGGAATTGGTGAGTATTTATTCACCAAGGCGCCCCCAGGGGTTACAAGAAACAATGGCCACAAGCTAGCAGAGAGCAGATTTAGACTGGACATTAGGAAGAACTTCTTCACAGTTCGAGTAGCCAAGGTCTGGAACGGGCTCCCAAGGGAGGTGGTGCTCTCCCCTACCCTGGGGGTCTTCAAGAGGAGGTTAGACGAGTATCTAGCTGGGGTCATTTAGACCCAGCACTCTTTCCTGCTTATGCAGGGGGTCGGACTTGATGATCTATTGAGGTCCCTTCCGACCCTAACATCTATGAACCCCAGCCCTGGAGAGGGGCGGCTTTGAGAGGCCCCAGCGCGGGCATGACAAGCCCCAGAAGGGGGCACTGCTAGGAAGTCCAAGGTGGGCATGGCGAGCCCCGAAGAGGGGGAGTGCCATATTGAGAAGCCCAAGACGGGTGGAGTGAGCACGGCCACAGGCTAGTGCAGCAACAGCCCTCAAATAGGGGCAGGGTGCTGCGGTGGACCCCGACGGAAGGGGTTAGTAGTACAATGCCCCAGGAGAAAGGCGAGGTGCTGCAGTGGTCCCCGACCAAAGGGGATAGCAGTGTGGTGAGCCGGTATCAGAGAGAGTAGCCGTGCGGTTGGCCTAAAGGACCGGAGACCTGCTAGAGGGTCCCTGAGCAGGACAACACTTCTAGAGAAGGCCCAGAGTGGGCTCGACGAGAGTCCCAGTGAGGGGCTGTGTATTAGAGAAGGCCCAGGAGTGGGCTAGATTACAGAGGAGGCCCGGGACAAGGGGCGTGTAATGTGACAGACCAACGTCCAGCACATCTGCGAGGCTTGGGGCGTGGTATTAGGGGTGGTAGGAACCACGCGTAGCCCATAAGGCTAGGGTGCCTGAGGAGCACCCATCATACCGGGAGACCCCCAGGGGGTCCAGGAACACACAGGGACAGAAGTCCCAGCTTACCATGCCCAGGGAGTCATAAGGCAGCCTCCCAACCTTATCTAACAGCAAAGACGTGGTGGGCGAGAATTTGAGGGTGCTCTTGGGCCAACTTGGCAGGGTGAGGGGGCTGTAAGGAGATCATGGCCCTCCTATAGGGCCCTGCCCTGACACTCTAATATAACAGGATAAATCAGGAAAACATTCAGCAAGTGGTTATAAACCCAGAAAGATGAGTTTAGAAGCTCCAGAGCAAATGAAACAGCACTTAAGTTAATTCTTTTCAAAATGATTAGAGTAAATTCAATTATTACAAACACAAGTCTGCAGTCGTTACCTGGGTAAATTTTTCATTCACTTGATTCCTTCTAGAGACACAATTCCAAGACCTGAAGATTAGGCCCTGTTATTTAAAAAAAAAAAAAATTATCTACACACACACACGCACAAGCTAATTGCCCGTCAAGAATAATGGGCTTCAGGGAGTGTTTAAATAGCTCCCACGTGCCCCCCACTTACCCTTTGGGGCTGGCCGTGTAAAGACTCCCTCAGCCACTGCTGCTGCCTCCTGCAGCCTCCAGCATGGGGGCTCCCTTGGCACTGCCACTGTGACACCTCCTTTCCCCCTCTTTTTTTCCCCTCCCCGCTTCCTTTCCTGCCACCCAGGCCCAACAACAGCCACCATCATGACCCCCCACTTTGCCTCCCCCCCCCCATGCCCACCCAGGCCTGTGCAGCCTCCCTCTCTCTCCACTGCCTCCCACTCCCTGCTGGCTGTTGTCAGGGCCCCCTTCCTGCTCCCCGCCCTCTCCCTTCCTCCCCGCTGCCTGGCCCCTAACAACAGCCATCACTGTGACCCCACTTCACTTCCCCCCACTCCACTTCCCTCCTCCCCCCCTGCCCGCCGGCTGTTCTGGGGGACAGCCGAGATGGGCAGCGGAGGAGCGCCGTCACCATGACCCCCCCCCCCTTCACCCTCAGGCACGGAGGCGTGGGGAAGCCCTGCTGCTCAGGTGGCCGAGGCGTGTTTGCTGCTGCCACAAACGTCTCTGGCAGCGGCTCAAACTTAGGCCTGTGCAGGCCGGGTCTGCACAGCCAATTGCCACCCACCCTCTTGGCGGTGCATGCACAGTTGGCCAAAAGCATTACGGACAGACATGCAGACAGACTAAGTCCTTTCACAGATTTCATAGACATTAGGGCTGGAAGGGACCTTGGAAGATCATCAAGTCCAGCCCCCAGCCCGAAGGGCAGGAAGTCATCTGGGGTCATAGCATCCCAGCAAGATAAGCATCCAATTTTCTCTTGAAGGTGTGCAATGTAGGTGCTTGAACCACCTCCGATGGCAGGCTGTTCCACACCTTGGGGGCTCGGACAGTAAAGAAATTCTTCCTTATGTCCAGCCTGAAATGGTCTTGCAGTAGTTTATAAACGTTCGACCTTGTCATCCCTTGGGGCGCTCTGGTGAACAAACGGTTAGTTTATTATATTCGCATTATAATTAAATAAATGCAATGGCATAAATGTAATTTCATTGGGAATCCAAACTTGTCCAGTCACTGTGTAACATGTTAACAAGTGTTTCTTTTTTTTTTTTTTCAACCTTGCAGCATCAAAATGATTCCCTATTGTACCTTTTCCCTTATTTGTTCACTGTACCATGGGCACGTATGCTGGGTGGGAATCCTTTTGTAAAATTGTTATTTCTTTAGGAAATCCTTGATTCTATATTTACTGAGTTAAATGTCCATCAATTTCTTTCTTTGTTGATCGCCACACTTACTATTCATTCAATCAGTTTAAACTACTCATATGAATTTGAAGGCTTGCTTTAAATCTGCTTTAACCTGAGTATATTATTTTGGATAGCTGACTGCACTTTTGGGACAGATAGCTGGGATATTGCTGTATTGTGCCAAACAATCAAGTATAACATGTTTAAATTGGGGAAAGTGATGCCTTTATGGCAATAAAACCTTGATGTATAGAAGTTCTTTTGCTGTAGTGGCCATTGCACAGCACTAATTTCTGTCTGTCAGTGATATTACTGCTGTTGATGGAGACGGTTACTTTCACCACTACTAGTTTTAGAATCATAGAATAATAGAAAATTAGGGTTGGAAGGGACCTCAGAACATCATCTAGTCCAACCCCCTGCTCAAAGCAGGACTATCCCCAACTAGATCATCCCAGCAAATCTTTGTCTAGCTAAGTATTAACCTCCAAGGATGGAGATTCCACAACCTCTCTGGCTAACCTGTTCCAGTGCTTCACCACCCTCCTTGTGAGAGAATTTTTCTTAAAATCTAACCTAAGTTCCCTTGCTGCAACTTGAGCCCATTGCTCCTTGTTCTGTCATTTGCCAACACTGAGAACAGCCTAGCCCCAGCCTCTGTAGGCAAGATAATTGCCATTCACCACTGAGAACAGCTGAGCTCCTTTGTAACCACCCTTTGGGTAGTTGAAGGCTACAGTTAAATCCCCTCAGTCTTCTCTTCTCCAGACTAAATAAGCCCAGTTCCCTCAGTCTCTCCTCATAAGTTGCATGCCCCATGTGTGTTGCTCTCTGCTGGATTTTCTCCAATTTGTCCACATCTTTTCTGTAGTGGGAGGCCCAAAACTGGACACAGTCCTCCAGATGTGGCATCACCAGGGCAGAATAGGAGACAATCATTTCCCTTGATCTTCTGGCAACGCTACTATTGATGTAGCCCAGAATGCCGTTAACCTACTTCACAACAAAGGCACATTGTTGGGTCATATTCAGCTTACTGTTCACTATAACCCTTATTGGGCCCTTTTCTGCAGAGCTGTTAGCCAACCAGTCCCCAGCCTGTACCATGGGATTATTCCAGCCTAAGTGCATGACTGCCTTTCCTTTATTTCCAAAATAAAAATGTATTGGTCTTTGAATTATAGAGCAGTAAGGACTGACTTTGTGTGCTATAGGATTCCCAAAATGGCTTTGCTAAGCAGAGGAGCTTCCCAGCAACACTCTAGGTATGAACCCAGCAGTATTTTTGTGTGATCTGCCAGCCTGCCCCAGTTTGTGCAGCAGTAGAGGGATCAATGGACCAGGGCAGTCCTCCTGTTACTGCCCATGCTAGCTTCCAGACCTGATCACTTACTTGAGAACTTAAGTTTTAAAAGAAAACAACAAAAATTGCCTCTTCTCAGGTGTCTGTAACTGGAGTGCTGCAGCTGAGCCAGATGCTTGGAAGGGCTGCAATTGGTTTTGAATTTCATATTCAAATTATTCAAGTCAGATTATTCCCCAGTTTTAAGTGATTAAAGATTCAGCCCTTAATATCATCATTAAAGTGTCTGGGGTGATATACTAAGCACATCACGCTATTTCCATATTTTTAAACATACATATAAACCCAACAGCTTGCTTTTTGTATTGAGCTGGGTATTTAGAGAGGGATTTGAAGGAGAACAGGGTAGTAGTCTGGGGTTCTAGTCCCAGGAAGATTGTACTGATGGCCTGAGGGTTAAAAAAAAACATGTGGTAGCAGAAACAGGTATACCAACAAGTTGAGCATAACTTGCTACACAAACGGGGAGCCCTTGTATTTGCTTTACTCTAGTATAGTTTTATGAATGTATGTGAAAGATTCTCTAGAAGCCTGGCTTCCAACTCTAATACAGTATAGACTTTCATAGGCCATCTGGATAATGTCAAAATTCTTGAAGCTTCTTATACTTCACTAAATTGTGAACATTTTGTATTAGTAAAACTAAATAAAAAAACCTCTCACGTATTGGTGATATTCAAATAAAATCCAAATTTAACTATGGAATATTTGAGTAAGAGGCTAGCAAGGAATCCTGAATTTATTAGAAAAATCTACATGATCCTAAAAACTGAGTACTGCAGTTAAAAATGTGACTAAAAGAAAACCTTCAGTATCTTATAAAAACTAGGTATAAACATGTTTTTTTTTTTACAAGCGTGTTTACTGTAGTGTGCAAATTATAACAAAAACAATCTCGGTACCAGAGGACTGGACAGTTGCCAATGTGACAATATTTATAAAAGGTTCTAGAGGGAATGCAGGGAACTACAAGTCAGGGAGCCTAACTTTGGTTTCTGGAAAATTGGTAGAAACCATAATAAAAAAAATAATTGTTCAGCACATGGATGAACATGACTTGCTGGGCAGGAATCAATATGGCTTTGTCGAAGGGAAATCATGCCTCATCAACCTATTGGAGTTCTTTGAGTGTCAGTAAGAGGGGGATCAGGGTTATCTGGTTGAGCAACTAAATGGCAGATGAAATTCAATGCAGGTAAAGGATAAAGTAAGGGGTACACTGATATATCGGTTGTCTTTCAGACTGACACCGATAAAAGGAGAAATGACATCGGCTATCCACTTTGTTTGGTCATTGTAGCTGATAATTACAGTTATGTGTCTGGAGCGCCCTGGCAAGCATAGTCTGGTCCCTGTGCCCTGCTGCTGGCCTGAACCCATGGCAGACTACAGGTCCTGGTGAGCAGGGGGTGCAGTCACAGAGCGCCCTACTCAGCAGCAAAGCGACTCTTACCAGTTCCTGCTGCTGATGCCATGGCAACAACATGTGGTGCAGCAGGGCCCTGAGCACCAGGGCTGCGTGTGGGTGGGGTAAGGCACTGCACAAGGGACATTGCACTCCACCGGGCACCTTTGCAAAAGCAGCGTCTCCCTGGCAGCTGTGGGAGCTTGGCTGCATGGGGTACACCAGTGCTGAGGCAGCAGCATGCTCTGGAGCGCAAAACAAGCCTGGTGCCACTGTCTGCACAAGCGTCTCCCCCAGGATAATCAGCTGAGAAAATCTTTATCAGTGCACCCCTAGTATACAGTGATGCACCTGGGCAAAAATAACCCAAACTATACCTATACTATGATGGGCTCTCCATTAGCTTTTACCACACAAAAAGAGATCTGGAGTCATTTTAGATAGTTTGCTTAAAATCAACTCAGTGCTAAGCATCCATCACAAAGGCAAACAACGCTAGGAATTATTAAGAATAGCATTGTAAATAAAACTGAAAGTATTATGCCCCTTTATAAATCCATGTTGCGTCCACACCTTGAATACTGTGCCCAGTTCTGGTCCCCACACCTCAGAAAGGGCAACCAGGATTACTAATGGTACGGAGGGGCTTCCATATGAGGAGAGACTAAACAGGCAAGGCCTATTCAGTTTAGAAAAGAGATGGTTGAGGGGAGATATGATAAGAGTTTGCAAAACACTAAACGGTAAAGAGAAACTAAATAGGGATTTATTATTTACTCTCTCTGAATAAAAGAATTAGGTGGGGTCACAAAATGAAACTGGTAGGTAGTAAGTTCAGAACTAACAAAAATAATTTCTTTTTCACACAGTATGTAATTAAAGTGTCGAACTCATTGCCACCAGATGTTGTGGAAGCTGACAGTTTAGCCAGATTAAAAAAGGGAATGAACAAATTTTGGGAGGAAAGGGGTATAGTAGCAATTGAGCATGGGAATTAGGGATACAGCCTCTCCATTAAAACTTTCTAGACTTTAAATGTTGGAGGCTTCAAGTGAGAGAGGAACAGTGGAAAAAAACCCTGGTCATACTCAGTTCACACACGCTCCCCTTCATCATCCACTCTCTGCTACTGTGTGACACTAGACACTGGGCGAGACGGACCTATGGTCTGACTACATAAATAGCAATTCTTATGCTTTAAACAGTTAAAATGTTCTAAAAAATCACTACATACACAAAACCTGTAATATGAAGGAAACTTTTATTTTCCAATTGTAATTCAAAAGATTTACAGTGTTGTGAAATTTACTAGTGAGAAGACAATGAGAAACACATCTCTTGTAAAAAGCAAACTTGGAAGAAATGTTTATACAGCATGAATTAATGTTAAGAAGTGCTTACATAATTAAAATAATTTTGCATAAACCTATTTTTGTGCTGTATAATTCTACTTGTATATCAACGTAAATCTAAAATATATTTTTAAACAATATATATCCATATCAAAAAGCCATTAACTTTCTCATGTTTATGGAAAACACTTCTCTGTGTGGAGTTAATCTTGGCTCTCCCAAATTCCACCCAAACAATTTATAATTGCATCTTTTAATCAGTTTTTCTGCAAAATGTCTTACCCCTCTTCTTCTCCATATTCAAATGTATAATATAATGAGGCAACAGCAACTCCCCAGTTCTTCTAGCCAAATTACCATAGCATTAGGTAATACTAATGTCCCCCATAGCATTAAGATTAGAATGATGCACCTACAAATTTAAGCACAAGCAGTAAGGGGATAAGCCCTTAACTTGCTAGAAGCATTAATTATTAGCGAGGAAAAAGTTGCCCCAAGACAAAGTAGCTTAAAAAGGTACTTAGGTGACAGACAATTCATCTAGGCAACTAGTAGGATATTTCAAAGGCACAAAGCTGGTTAGGTGCCTGACGCATTGAAATTGATATGTTGACACTTTTACACTGAAGTATTGTTTTAAAATCTGTTTGTAGCACTGGTGAAGAACATTAGCTGTCAATTCTGAAGTGCTTCCTTGAAAATTATGAAAATGGTCATCTGAGCAAGAGTACTTAAGAGAGTATGAAATCTTTTTCTATTTCTTTTTTAACAAAAGAAAACACTTTCGAACTGCCTCTGTGACTAGTCTTGCCTTTTACAGCAACTTCATCTAATTAAAATGCTAAGTAAAAGAGACTGTTTGTAGGGCCAGTATAGCAATAGAAAAGCAAAGTGAACAGGAGTGAAAGCTTGGAATTCGAGAAAGTTAGACTGATATGTAGGAAGTAGGAACAAGTTCTGATCCAAAGCTCATTGAAGTTAATGGAAAGCCTATCAGTGGGTTTTGAATTGGCCCACATAGAGTAGGAACACGTTACATTTTTCTTGCTTGCTTTTTGGAGTATAACTAAGAGCTTAATAGTGAACATTAAGTATAGGTTCTGCTTTTCAGGTGTGGTTAACTAACCATCCAATTAAAGTAAAAGGTAGGCTCGAGTTTGACTTGTTTAATTTGCCACCTAGACACAACTGCTTTTAGTCTTAGATGCTATCAAGACTACTTGGCTATCAAACAACCTGATCCAAAAATAGAGTAGGAGTTTATCCTTAGAAGAGCTCTTCCCAATTTAAAAAAATCAATAGTGATGCCATTAGTTCTATTAGGGCGCTTGTACACATGACAGGGATTTAGTCCCCTAAACTGAAACGGTGGATTTTTAATTACAAGGATTAAAACCCCAGTTTTAATTTAGGGGCTTCTGTCGCTGATATAGTGAGGGGCCCAATCCTTTTTTTTCTTTTTCCCCCGCAGAGCCTACCCATGTCTCCTGTGGCGGGGGAGGGTGAGTTGCCAGTAGGCCCAGTGGCCCCTGAGCTTCCTTCCATGGTGGTGGCACCCGCTGGGGCCGTGTGGGTGGGTGACTAGCAGCGGGTGCTGCCCCAGCTCGGACAGCACCTGCCCACTAGCCACCCTCCCGGGCAGCCCCAGAAACTGCTGCTGTGGTGGAAGGAAAGACCAGGGCCCCCTGCAGCTCAGGTCCTGCCAGAAGCTCACCCCTTGGGCTTCCAGCACGCAGGCCTGGGGAAGAGTTAGATTCAGTTGGTGCAGCACCAATGCAGCTAGCACCCTGCCCAGGCAGCCCCAGAGGGTGTCACCACCATGGAGGGAAGGACCTCTCCCCCCTCACCAGCTCAGGGGCCCCTTGGCCTGGTGGCAGCTTGTGCAGGCGGGCTCCGCAGGGGAGGAAAAAAAGCGGCTAGGGGCCCGATCCTCCCCGCCCCCAACGAAGCCCCTGGGGCAAACTGCTGATGGGCCCTGAGCTGCTGGGGGGCCCAGTTCTTCTCTCCACTGTGGCGGTGCCCCCTGGGACTGCCAGTGTGCGGCTAGTGGGAGGGTGCTGCTAAGTTGGAGCAGTACCTGCCCACTAGCAGCCCACCTGGGCGGTTCCAGGGGGCACCACCGCTGTGGAAGGAAGGATGGGGGCCACCTGCAGCTCAGGGACTGCTGGGCCCACCAGCAGCTAGCCCCCCAGATGTGGGTGAGGCGGGCAGGCTCCACAAAAAAAAAAAAAAAAGGATTGGCCCCTCACCACTTCTGCCTTTAGCCTGCCTCTCCTGCAGGGGGGGGAGAGGGACGGACTTTCAGAAGGCTGCAGTGTTACAAATAGCTATGTTGCAAACTAAACTACATGCAGATGTGGTTTAGTTTGCAATGTAACAACCTAATTTAAATCATGAAAACCCCCTGCACATGTACAGAGTGACTCAATTAAAACTCAAAAACAGCCAATTTTTGTCACATGTACAAATGCCCTTATTTTTCATACAGTTGGTTTCATTCTCTAAGGTGTAACTATCTCCATACGCCATTCTGCTTTGTTGAATGGTAAGTCTAGAACTATCTGTGTATAATGATCACAAATCTGTATCTTCAGCCTATAGTAGTGTTTTTTCTGAACTTAAGTTTCTACCTTTTATATAATGTGAAATAAAAATACTCAAATTAAAAAAAAAGAAGAGCTCTAAGAAAACTGCTAATTTTGTTTAACCAGCAGATCCAGTAGATCCTTACCTATCCCTTGGTTACTCAGTTCATTTAAACTGTAGTATCTGTGAACAATGTCTTCCTCTGTGACAATGACCACTCTAAGCCCGTGAGTATCTTCTCCCAGCTGACATCCTATTGCTGATGAAACCACCATTTCTAGGCCTTTGTAGAATCCGCCAGCATTCTTATGGCAGTGGCCAGAAAACACAGCTTTAATGCCTGTTAAAGAAATACATAAAGGTTACAGCCTGCGCAGAAAATAGACATCAAAAGACAGAACCTGTTAATTTCTGAGACTCAGACAGCTACTATAACTGGAGAGAGAGCTATACATGGCCAGAATAGTTACAACTTCTTTTGTTTACCGTAACTTTTTCTTTTTAAGCTAGTGCATGGGTGCTCAACCTCTGGCCCTGTGGAGGCTGAATGCAGCCCCCAGAGCCTCAGAATCTAGCCTGCGGGGCTCCCCATGGTTTGGGAAGTGTGGTGGCGAGGGACCAGTGGCAGTTAATACTGCCACTCCTCCCTGCTACCAAAATTCCAAGCCCCACAGAGCAGGTCAGAGCTGGACCAAACCCCTCCCCTCCACACACTAGGTTGGGGCCAGGTTGTGTCCCCTTCTCCCTCCCTGTGGGGTCAGGCCACTCCTCCTTCCCTCCACCCAGCCAGGTTGGGGCTGGGCCACACCTCCTTCCTCCTACAAGGCCAGGCCAGGCCCCTTGCCCTGCACAGCTGGTTTGGGGCTGGGCCACCCCCCCTCTGCCCAGCCAGGTCTGAGCCAGGCCATGACCCCTTCATCCTGCAGAGCCAGGCCATGCCCTGTCCCACTGCAGGACTGAATCAGGACTCGACCAAGCCCCCTCCTCCTCTGAGGGGCCAGGTTGGGACCAGACAAAGCCCTTTTCCAGTGCGTGGCTGGATTGGGGTGGAGCTGCCCTCCTCCCCACTCTGTGCAGACAGATGGGGCCCTGCCAAACCTGCCCTATAAAGGGATTGGGCACTGGCCATCTGGCCAAAAAGGTTGAGCAGCACTGATCTAGTGGATTCAAAAATTGTGAAACTAAGAGGCAATAATTCACTTGATCTTGCATCTCAGTATGCAAATAAATATTAGTAACAGGATGGTCTTCAGATGCATACTCGTTGAGAATACTGAAGCCCCACCTCATTAAAATTCCATGGAAGATGCAAGGTATTTGCATGGTACTGCTTTGGTCAGAAACAGCAAACATTTAAGAGGAAGTTGATTTAGAGTTACAGAGGCTGTCAACAACAAGTAATTACCTAGAGGATAGAGTTTTTAGATCTGAGTTGAAAGTAAAAGACTCTGTGGCTCTATTTTCCAATTAATGTTTAGACAAGTTACGATAGGAGGACCCTGCCTATTCCAGGGATAGTGATTTTAAAGCAAAGTTAAAAGATATGTGATGAGAAGGCAGGCTGTAATCTTTTCTAGTGTATCTATCTTGGGCTACAGCACTTGTGGGTGATATCTGGAGTAAAATCAGGAAGAAATATCAAAGGCCTCTGGCAGAAGTTACACTTATTGCATGATTACAATATTAATCATGTGATAAAGATTTAACCAATTTATGGTGCCATAAAAAGACAAACCAGGTACAAAGATGTCCTGCGTTTAACGTGGAACACATTTCAGGCTGGTTTATATGGTGCTTTGAATGTGTGGCATGTTTTAAAATCAAGGCTTTTAAGTGCCAGGGCGCAAGGAGCTGGTGGTCAGCACCTGATCACTGGAACTGGAAATGGCGCAGCCTTGGACTCTTCATGCCAGGCTTCCTGCCTGTCAACAGTCATGAGACTGGGATCAGAAGAACTTTATGCATGATCCCCAAAATCCGTCAATATTGGCATATTATTGTGATCGAATCTAAGGGTCCTTCCTGGGCTGCCAGGTAAGTTTTGGTCCAAACACAAAGAAGCCAAATTTCAAAATACTGAGATTAAACGGAATGGCAAGATAAAATGGCCTTTGTCTTCTCAGCTCGACTGATTTACTTTCATGCCATAAGTTTAATCTTCTCAGTGACTCAGTAATGGGGATTGATTTGTATTATTACAAATTATCACTACATGGTAAGCCACCATTACAAACTGCGATTACTTACTACCATCTGCCACACATTCTGCTAAACAATGGCTGTCTTCTACTTCACCTAGTAAATCCTTTTGAGGTTTTCCTGGGATCAGAGAAAGTGAAACCATGACACACCAACCTGCAAGCTAATAACTTCTACTTTTTGTTCCACTCTATTCACAAAAGCAGGTGGGAGAGTTTAAACGTAGAAACTTGGTAGAAGTGTTATTCAACTGTGAATGGCTGCATTACTCTTGACTTGATCCTCAGATCTGAACTAGCAGATAGATTTGTCTTAATCTGTGCTTTATATAAGCAATTTAATGGATTTAGGCACATAATTTGGTAAGGTAGAATGAAGCCCATGTAAAAAGGTAAGCCTGTAATATCACAATACATTATACCATGGCAAAATTAATAACTTTACAATATAACAACATTGTTAACTGCCGTGCATTAGAATTGGAAGTAAAACCATAAGAGCAGGGCTGAGAAATGGGTTATTGCCCAGCTCTCACTACAGAGCGCTGGGCCAGATCTGTCAAACTGGGAGTGCATCTAAGTTTGTCAAAAGCAAGTAAGTGGCCTGGCTTCTCAGGAATGCTATTGCTTATTCTGAGTCACAGGAATATATTGCTTCTGCAAAACAGGTTACTTTATTTAGGTTAGTAGGCTGGGGCATTGCAGCACTTATTATTCTGATCTCTGGCCTGTAAGTTCAAATTTATTTCAGGCCAGTAGTAATCTAACATGACTATCAGTATAGGACTGTTTAGAGGACTGTGTTAAACTGTGTCCAGCAGTAGTGTAACTAAGGTGGAGTGACCAGGACAGCAGCTGCAAGTGCTGTACTCTGTGACTGAAGCAGAAAAAACAGCAGTTATCTATTCAGCCACACACCTACACTAGTGGCACAGCAACAGTCAGAAGTTATAGCTACCTCTGTGTGCCACGGCTGCCTTGGCCACCCAGCTATCTTGTTACACCTCTGGCATCCAATTCAGCTTGTAGTGGAGTGGGGTACATATATCATAATGAACGGTCTCCTTGCCTTCACATGGGATTCCTTTTGCCTGTGGTGGATGTGCCCTGCAACTAAGTAGCAGACTTTCTTCAAAATCTAATCATTTACCTGCAAATAAAATTACCCATGAACAAAAACAGCCCCCTGAAAGCAAAAATTTTGCCTCCATAATTTGTTCTCTATATATTAGCTGCTCAGCCATTCCACTCTAGTGCTTGGTGGATATCTTCTGGATAATTCAGATTCAGAAATGCGTTCAACTAAAGAGGGTTTAATCAAAAGCTTTCATATTACACTGTTCACCTCCCTGGTTGGTCTTAAAATGGTGCACATTTTACTCTGATAGGAAAACTGTGTTTATAAACAAGCTAGAAGGTGAAAAGAGCTGACACAGTCACTATAGCATCAGTAGTCTTCTGAATGTTAAAAGTTTTTACAAGAACTATCTGTGCTACACACTTCTATCTTACAATTCACAATTCTATCTGCTACAACTGTTCCAAAGAGGACTGTAGAAAATAGCATGATAACTTGAATATTAAATCTGCAGAAAGTATGAAAATGTCAATTTAGGTGGGTATGATGGCCAATTCAGGCAATATCTAACTTTTTTGTGAATGCCAATAAATGTGGCATGTAATTTAAACATGAATGCACTTTTACAGCTAATTACTGCTAATGTGCATTGCTTTCAAATTTAATGCAAATCACTTCGGATACACAATTTAGAAATGTGAACTGAGCATGAATAGCAGCTTTTCGCAAACAGCTTTAGCACAAGAAAAAACCAAACAATTGAATGCTTTTATTAAAAGCAGGCAGAAGTTCAAGATGGGGGGACAGACCCAGGGGACTCCCCTTCCCCTCCTATGACACCACTGCTGCGGTCTCCAGCTGAACTGGGGGGCAGGAGTAGAGTAACTCCTTCCCTGCTCCAGCCAGTGGCTATAGGAACAGCTATGGGGTACAGGTTCCTCCTACCAGGCCCTGCTCCTTGTGCCACCTCCTACCCCAGGTGCCTGCAGTGCCTGCTGGGGGCAGATGCTAGAAGGGTGAACCTGCACATAGACACCCTGTTCCTGGTTGAGCCTGGCTTCCTGCACAGCTGCTCCCTGAAGCCTACAGCCGGAGTGGGGCAGGAGAAGCTCTGGGTTTAAGTTGACTGCTTCCCTGCTAGATACCAATGACGCTGATGAACAGATTCAGCTTGATATTGTTAAAGCTGTAGCTGAAGAGAAGAATATTGAAAAAGCCATTTCTATGCACTTCAACTAAACCATAACTTAACTGAAAAAATAACGTAATAAAATCGTTTTTACCTACAGAAATTATTTCATTCTAAAAACTGTCTTTAATACCTATTGTTTAACATGCTCCAATGCAGGAGACTGTATGCTGGATTGTATTTTGAAAGAGTCATTAAAAAACCACCAACCAGGGCTACATTGAGGAGGCAAGAGTCACAGTGAAGTGTGAATACACTTTGAGCGGTAGCAGCTGGAAGCATTCTTTCTGCAGAGGATGCAGACACATCAACAGCCATGTTTGAAGCTTTTTTACCACAGCTTTAGGAGCAACTACCAAGCTGTACAGCTGCTGCTGAATATTAGCATGAGCATCTGGGAATGGGTCTTCAGATATGCCCTAACCTACGTGGGTGCCTCTGAATTATTTAGAGCACAACTGTGTGCTAGCAGACCCCTCACCTTGTGTTTAAAGCAGTGGAGGCCTGCTTGCCTTCCTTTTCTCCTTCGTGAGTTGACAGTGAATTCAGATCTTTTTGTATGCTGTACCTGCCATATCAGCTAAAGCCTGGCCCCAAGCATTCCAGATTGTTTGAAGATTTTGTCAATGGCAGGTACTGTAACATACAGGCTGTTTTCAGATTCTTGCATACTAATAAACGAGCATACTAAGAGAGTTCCAGAAAACTGTGGGGCACCTTTTTTGGTACCTGTTTTTCTATAATCCATTAACAGGCTTGCTGTCTTTCAAACACACAGACTCCTTTTGGTTTCTTGTAACCATCTGCCCCTCTAGTTTCACAATGTAGTGCAGCGGGTGGTATTGCAGAGAATGGAGTCCTCTCTGCTTCCTATAAGGACACTCTTTGAGGTATCTCCTGCCTTGAGAGACAAGAATAGAGTTTTACATAGTTTTTAACATCTCTTCCTTCTTTATTCTGGTAAGGGAAGGCATTTTTGCAGAATGAAGTCTGCAGGCAAACCTCCATTTGAGAGGCGGGCCCCTACATAGCAGGCCCAGAGACTACGTGAGAAGAACTCCTGCTTCATGGGTTGGCTGTAAAGTATTGTCCTTTCTCCTGCTACTCTAGAGCATTGTGGACCTCTTAAAGAGCTGGTTGTACAGAAACTTCACATTCATAGGCCCTGCTTACTCCGTGCTCAGGCCAAGGAAAAATTTGGCAGTAAGAGATGACTTCAGCAATGGTTTTAAGTTGGTGGGGTGGAAAAGCAGCTTTAGGACCTGGCAATTTTTGGAAGCACCAAGCCACATTCCTTTACTTCTCCATTCACGATGTCACCTGTATTTTCTCTGGGTGAAACACTGTGTTCAGTAATGCTCCTAGATCATGGAAAAGGTCAGTGAGAGGAGTGAGGACAAATGCATGGCCCAGGACTTCCTACTCCCTTCAGGTTGCCATGGGAACCAAAGATTTCTGGCCCAGTTGTTTTAGAACTTGGGAATTGCAACTATGAAGTACAACAGTAACCAGATATAGAACATGTGTGGTGCGTCTGTCAGCTACAAATGTCCTGATTATCATTAAAACTTCCAGAATCAAGAATCAAGTTCATCTTCTGCACCACTGAACAAGCTTAGAGGCCCCATCCGCTCCAAGGCAAATAGGCATCCCAGGAAGCTCATCAGAACAACTTGCTAGTTAGAAGCATTTACGGTGTTTTCATTGTACTCAAGACTCCCTGCTGGATCTGGTTTCCATTCTTGTGAGTAGAAGCAGGACCTGCATGGCTTATGGCACTTGAAAGCCAGACCAAGAAAGTAAACTAAACAAGAACATCCCATAAAAATCCTGAATTGGGCAGAGAGAAGTTTCCTATTCCTGGAACAGAAAACTGTGTTGATTTCTGCAGTGACCACTGGATATTGAAGGCCTTTCAGTACTCATTAAGGACAAGCCTCAGTTTTGCATGACTCACAGCATAAGGCATCTAAAGAGTAAAACTCCCTGGGCATATCCTGACGAGTGCACATGTGCAAACCACACATGCACTCATTTGCCATGCTGCTAATTTGCAGCGTGGGAGTTTTTTTTTTGACACCGGGAGATCCTGGTATCATAAAAAATGCCACTAAAAAAAAGCAGCATGGAGCACATGCACAAATATGTACTGCTGCTATTTGCCCCACGGGAAATGGACAGCCCTAAATATGCGCGCTCATTGAACATGCCCTCTATGTTTAAAAAAAGAGTGAAATACAGGTTAATGTACTCAACTGAAGTCAATGTTAATATATTGGACCATCCTATTCGTTACTTTTTAATATACAGCATTTTCTTTCTAATAATTAGGAAGTACTATTGTTTGGGAAAGTCTTCTCAAGCTTCCAATCTCAGACCTGTTTTTCCTTTTGTTTTGGATTTCCTGATTTAGGTTGGTTGTACTGTAACTAGCTCTAGATTGCAGAGGCTCAGCTTCTTAGGATGAGAAGGAGAAAAGCTTTGCTGCTAATTTACAAGTTCTCCTCCTTTTGAAGATAGGCACTTGGGCCCACTCCACAAACCCCAACTGTTAACTAAACCACTAAGGTACCTTGGTTTTACAGGCACCCTGAATTCTGCTTCTGGGCTCGATCGTATTACTTTTTTAGCCAACAAACAAAGGATATTGTGAGATGCCATCTGCTGCAAAGACCTCAAAACGCCATGGAAGCAAATTCCCTTGGCAGGAGCAGAGCCAAAAGAATGGGAGAATCAAAACAGCAGCCAGAGGATGATTCAACATCCTTTGTCCCAGGATTTACCAGGGAGACAGCTCATTTCAGAACAATTTCTGTGGCCTTCACACACTCCTGTTCCTCTGAAGAGATCAATGAGTACAGAACTTGTGCAGGTGGAACCTGTCATGCTTAGTATACTCTTCGTAGGAGGGAAAAAGTAGGCCTTAAATGTTTTGAAAGATGGTACAAAGTACATAAATTAGCCTCACAAGCCCCCTTCACTGTAGAAAATTTGCTACTGTATGTGCAATAAAACCTGTATAGGCTTTCCAATTTTAAAAGCCAAGTCTTATTTCAATGGCAAATCATTCTCCAGAAAATGGAGAATGAAATAATCAATATGATTGGCAAAATATAAGGCACTGAAGCCATCCTTATTCACTTTGAAAGGCCTGCCCTATTTCAGTTTTTGATCTCAATATGAATATTCTTTACTCAGTGCAATACACTACCCTCATACCTACCTAGGATAGAATTTGCATCTATAATTCAGTGTAATAAACTCCAAAAGACCGCTTCTCTGACTCAGTGATATGATTTGGAAAAACAGTTTAACAAATCATAATGTTTAGGAGAGCTTCCGTATACTTTCAGATTTTTTTTAAAAGGAAATGGTGGCCTATAAAAGTCCCATGCTGACTCCCTCAAAGATGCAGTAGAAAATAGTTTCTAAGTATCATGATTACAATAAGCCTACTGCAGATATTTTATGGTTGCTGCTGACTCAAATCCCGCGCCTGTCCTCACAAGGAGGTGCAATCAGTCCAGGCTATCAGCTATTCTATTAACATTTATTTTACATTAAACAAAATGATTTTGGGACTAGGGACTGGAACAGTTGGAGGAGGAAGTTCCAAACACTAAGGCCAAGATTCATGCTTCCTCCTCACACAGTGCATCTTACATTTTTTCTGTACAATGGCACATGCTCAAGAAGAGGGAGCACCCAGAATATCCCAGAACCTGATGGTGGAAGTGGAACATGGGGGTTTGAAGCCCCCTTGAGAGAGAAAAAAAATTCAAGCTAACTCTCCATTTCAGACTGTGTGAAGGAGGAAACTTCTGCTTGTTTTCAGGTTGCTCTGTGCTTGAAAGGGAAGTGATCCCTGATTGGTTCTTTAAAAGAAAGAACATAAGTGCCTACCTTCATGAGGACATACAAAAAACTAGAACTCTTGGTTCCAAAATGATACCTTTTATTAGACCAACTGGGAACTCACAAGAAAATTGTCCTTTTCTGCAAGCTTTTGGGATCAAAGCCCCTTCGTCAGGCTCTGGGAAAAGTATAGATGGTACAAGATGGTAAAAAGTCCCCATAGGTAGGAAATTCATAAGAGTGTTCAGGGTTGCAGATCCTGAGGGTATAGTGGAGCCTGCTACAGTCCTGACTAAGGCCCCTAAGGAACAGGATATAAAAGCCACCTCCCATGCACTAAATATTTCTTCATGGTTGGCTGTAAATGGGTCACAGCCTGGTGTGCTGGCTGTTTTGGATCCCAGGTTGATCCATCTAATTATCCCCAGGCCCTGTGCAGGAGACAGGGTGTTCTAAGATTTAGTTTGGTACTCAGGCACCAAAAGTTAAGTCTTGCATCGTTTAATTTTCAAGTGCTTCAATCCTTCATTTAATCTGGTCCTAAGGCACTGAAGGACTTTAGGTGCCTCCATGTTTAGGGGGCTGCTTAACAGCATCTAAATCACTGGTTCTCAACCTTTTTTGGACTTGTGGCACCCTCGACACTCAAGGCACCCCTTGAAAAAGGCCAGCTCTTAGCTTCATGTGATTCTTCTGTTGCAAAAAACTCAGGAAGACCACAACAGGTCAGAATGTTTTCAACACTGAAGACGCTTATTTGAAATCCTTGGCCACGTCTGCACCAGCGTGGACGTTTGGTTCCCCAGGAACAGTTAGCAGCAGGACACCTTGTGCCACTGCTACTTGTCCCTGGAGAATGCCTGTACCATGCGCCCTCTGATGTGCAGCAAGTTACCCTGGGTGGGGTTGGGAAGGTTGGGGCTAGCACACAGATGGCCCTAGCAGCCTTACTTGGGGTCCTGGGTGGCTCCTGGGGCTGTAGCAATGGTGATCCTGCCATGCAGAGCCTGGCCAGCAGCTGGAGCATGACTCCAGCTGGCCAGGCTCTGGTATTGAGTGGCGTCTGTTGTCCCATGTGTGCCGCTCCACTTTTTTTGGGCATTTTTTTTTGACCCCTGGATATCCAGGGGTCAACCTCCCCCCCCACCCCAGGCTGCTCCCCTGCAGCATGGAGAATGGCTGAATGTGTGGTATGTGGCATTGCACACGTGTCTGCAGCGCCACATACCGCATGGCCATGCTCTTTTGGACATGGCCCTTGGGTTTGTCTCATGAATCATGTTTGCACAGCTAACAGCCCTAACATTCTGTGCCATCTTACATCACCCTTGAAAGGATCTCAAGGCACCCCACAACTGAGAATCATTGGCCTAAATGTTAAATTTAGCCATGTGTGACTGGTGCTAGAACTGATCATATAGAATTTTTTTTGGCAGATGTGCCACAAATTAGGCTTGTATCCTCACCAAGTGTCACCTCAATCCCTTTCCCTTACCTGATCAGCTGCTCTGCTTTCAGCTTCCTAATCTGTGATCCCTGGCCAAACCACTGCTTTGCTTTCTCCTTCCTGCCCTGCACTCCCTGCCTGATCTGATCCTCTACTTTCTGCTCCTAGCCCTATCTGCCACTGTGCTACCTATCCCCTCCCAATCTACTGCGGGTCACATACACCCAGGCTCCCCGTGCCTCGTGTGGCACCCATGCTGCAGGTTGGCCACCCCTGGTGTAAAACATCCTGATTAGTTGCTGTCAACTGAGATAGGAAGAGACAGTTTTCCTCTATTATGGCAGCATTAAGTCTACACAAAAAATATTTTAATCTTTTCTTCAGCTGGAGCAGAACTGCTCTAGGAATTACATGCCAGTGCAGCCCTCCCTGTTATTGTCACTTTTCTCAGTTCCTCTCCACAATTCTGCAGAGTGAAAAGCATTATTTCAAATTTTGATGTTCTTTTCCTAATATTTTATGGAAAAGTTGCTATCAAAACTGTAGGGAGATGTAAACCTTTACATCAATATCTATTTCTTAACTTAGTAAGGGAAATGATCTCCATCTCCAGCCAGAAGATTTCTGGTGTTCCTAAAATGGCATCTTATTGCCTTCCGTATAATCCTGTGCTTTGAAAGAAAGAAAAGGGCAATGACCAGACTAAACCAACCAACAGAAAAAGAAAAAAAGAAAAGAAAAAAAGAAAAGAAAAGAATTCTGTTACAGTTAATTGGAAGGAGAAGTAAGAGAAGATATGAAGGCAGTGAAAATAGTGCAGAAAGTTGCAGTCTGACAGACAACTTTAGGCTTGCTTTGCTCTGCCATGAAGCACGTTTAATTTATGTTGATGATGCTAATCTGAATTATTTACATTTATCCTCGACTGATCTAGGAAGTCCCTAAGTATAGAACTGAAATGGTGTGGGCACCACTGCCTGAATATATTTGGGAAATCCAATGACAGGCTTTTAATGCACTGTAATATTTTTGGCCATTTTCAATGGAATTATTTTTTAAAACTTCAATGCCGGCCTGAGGGAAAGTCTGAGAAAGGGGCTTATTTAACTACACAAGATCCAGGGAAGTAGGTAGTGCCTAGCATGTGTAGTATAATAGTACATACTTTTCTTCAACTACCTTCTGGAGTTCAGGGTAGGGTCTTGGTATGTTGCATGTTCTGACTAAATAGCAATTAACTGCATGGATAAGCAGAATGATCCTGGACATTTCTGCTGCTGTTCTGAAATAAAGTGGGTTATGGACAGTTGATCCTAGTGCTGGCCCCTGCTGCCAGGCTCTTTCCATTTTTAATCAATGTCAGTCTAATACAATGCTTTTATGCAAATACATAAACTGTCAGGCAAGTCCACATCACAATCTAGGATTCCCCCACACATGCTTGTCACTGTGCTTACTAAGCTTAATTCTCTTTCCAATTAAATACACCCCTTTACTTTTTCACCCTCTGACCCTGTGAATTTTGCACTTGTCCCATAGAGCAGCCTAGAAAGGGTAGAGGGAATCTACACCTCTTCCCTTCTCCTCCCCACCAGGCTACTCAGGCTAGCCCACAGTTTGGTGGTTAGTGCAGTCTCTCTGGGAAATGGGAGAATTAAAATCAGTCCTTCCTGGGGAAGGGGTGCCTGTAACCTAGATGTCATTTCCTGGACAAGTGCTTTAAGTACTGGGCAGAAGGTGCACTGTGGCTGGTCCTCTGCTTCCAACAGATGCAAGGCATGCAAAGTGCAAGGAATTAAGGACTTGAGCAGAGTTGAGTTGTCAGCTCTAGTGACCTGGCTTGCAGCAAAGCTTAGACTGGAGCAAGGCACTGAGGTGGTCAATGTGGGTTGCTTCTGAGCATATAGAGTAGCCCAACTTTAGAAACCTACTGATCCTTTCATGCCAAAATGAAGGCACCTAATACATCCAAATGGCCAGGCAGTTTTGTGGCTGCTGAGAAGTACTGATTTAGTTTACTTTTGAAACATTGAGCCCAAAATCTACTTGAGTCCAATTTAAAGTTGATTTGGTCAAAGGATTACATTTACAAATAGCCTGCTTGCTAGCTTTGGGGGCAGTTTAAGTTGACAGGGGACTAATTACTGTCATTTAGAGTTCTATTTCTGGACTTAACCAAAAGTGCTCCAGTCTTGATAATGCAGCCCATCTAAGCACTACATAAACATCTGCAAGCCAAACTTTCCATTGACTATCTTGCCTGGGGGGCTCAACCTAGCACAAGCTGTAAAAACAGGCCCACAGACCAGGTGTCACTCAGATGCAAATTCCACTGACTGGCTGCGTGCTTGAGAATTAGGCACTGTAAGTGCTTGACATTTTCTGTGGATCTATTCTCTACAGGCGCAGCACCACTTCATGTCAGGCCCTTGTGGTATTTTATGTCTACTTCAGGCACCCACATTTGAAAACTTTGGCCAAAAATTGCACATGGTTGTTGAAAATACCAGACAGCTCTGAGTACTAACTTTTACATAGTTGTATTAATGTGCATTACATCTTGAACAAAGAAACAGAAAGAGGTCACTGCTATATATTAGAGGTCTAAACGATGCAGCCTTGTTCTTCAATAGTGCACTTTTTTGTATTCACTCAACTCCACTCCAATTATTTTTGTTAGCATTAGAAGCCAATCTGAATCAGTCAATGCAATAATACTAAGATGACAAGCAGGCAATTTACTTTGCTCTTGCTTTTGATCTTGAGCATAAAAAGAATCTTAAGATGTGTAATGCACTCAAATTTAATGTATTCACTTAGAATGTTTGCCTAAAGTAGTACTGTCAAATTATTATTTTAAAACACCTTCTAAATGCTATTGGAAAAGAACAATGCATTTTGTCCAGGAAGGCACCATTTAATGCCCAGATTCAAGGTATGCATGGGTAAGTTAATGCAATTTTGTGGAGTTTGCTTTGCGTAAAAGACCATGGTGCTGCTGGCTATGTGAGAGAAAATATTGTAACTAAAGCAGTGGATGGTAGTTAATCCTTAGTATTACATGCAGGGCACTGATTTCTGAACTGGCAGTTGGTAGAACCTCTGTACAAAGGGAGTACAAAAACACTCTAACCACTGTACAAATAAATGTCTAAGCATTGGCACCCTTACAAGTTTATATTTTACAAGACTACTGTAATGCAAAGCAATTTAGATTTAAAGGTTAATCAAGAAGGTCTTACTGTACCTGTTAACAAACAACAGGATCTATTACCACAATCCATTAGTTGCACCTAATAGATTATTCATAAAAAAGGCAAGTAACTATAGTGCTCAGGAAAATAATGGATTAAATGCACTGACTAGAGGTAGGAATGTTGCAGCTAGATGCTGTATACATTTGCCTGCCGACACTCCCACTAATCCTGAGCTGAAAAAAACAAGTTTATCTAGTTTTTAAAACTGTACTGCTTGGTATAATACCAGAACACCTTGCACAAAGTAAATAAGCAGTGACAGATCTGCAAACCCATTTTATGATCCTCTGGCTCTCTCCCCAAGCTGTGTTTTTGTTAGAACATTTCTACTTGTCATTCTGTTTTTTTCCCCTTAACCTAAGAAGCAGAATCAGAAGCACGAGAACATGTGTAAGGAGCATACACTGAATGGGACGGTGTTATTATTCAGTCTGGTTCAGCCTTGTTCACCAAGCTCTATACTGAGTCCTGCAATGCTGGGTGTTCGTGCTCGAAGCTTCCCTTGCTCCAAGTAGGCTGCATCACTAATTTTTTCTTTAGCCTTCCTTGCATAGAGACTGTATCCAGGAAGTATCTGTCATGCCTTGGAAATGGGATCTTGTGGCCCAGTTGTCATAAGCCCTAAGGGCCTGTACCGATCCCCTTCCCACCCACACTGGGCATGTCTACACGAGACATTTACTGTGGAGCCACCTAATTAGCTCCACAGTAAACATTTCCATGTCTGCATGTGCAACCCTATTAGGGCACACAGAACTAATAAACTGTGCAGCAGGTTAGTACTTGTAAATACAACTACTATCCTGCTGCTGAGTGTTTTAGTGCGTTGTAACACATGTGCAAGACACAAATCCGGCTGGCTAGAGCACAAGGGTGCTTCAGTGTGTGGGTTGCCTGCTGGCTAGCTCTGTACTGAAGCACCCTCATGCTCCAGCCAACCCCTCCACAACACGTTGAGCAGTGCAGAAGCAGCCCCGATCTAGCAGGCTAACCCCAGGGCCACCTACCAGCCGGGGATGATGAGACCCAGCTCAATGTGCTGCGGTTCCAGGCACACATTCAAATACAGTGCCCAGGAGCAATAAACTCCAGAGTTTATTGCTTTGGATTAGTTGCATGTGTAGATGCACCCACTGGTAGCTTAAGTGCACCCTTTCTCAAAAGGTCTGATTTTAAGACGTCGAGGGGGTAAGGTAACTAGTAGGGTGAAAGTGCTAGACTTTAGGAAAGCTGATTTCAATGAACTCAGGCAATTAGTCAAGGACGCACTGCAGAGTAGGAGATTTGAAGAGATGGAAGCCCAAGAAGGGTGGCTGTGCCTTAAGGAAACGATCCTTCGGGCACAATGCAAGACAATCCCCGAGTGAGGCAAAAGAGGGAAAGGGGCCAGGAGGCTTCCCTGGCTGACCAGAGAAATCCAGAACAGCCTAAGGGACAAAAGGGGAGCACATAAAAAGTGAAAACAGGGAGAGATCACCAAAGATGAATATACCTCCTCTGCTCGTGCTTGTAGGGAGGCAGTTAGACGGGCCAAAGCTACCATGGAGCTGAGGATGGCAACCCAAGTAAAAGACAACAAGAAATTGTTTTTTAGATATATAGGGAGTAAAAGGAAGGCCCAGGGAGGAATAGGACCCCTGCTAAATGGGCAGAAACAATTGGTGACAGACAGGGGGGACAAGGCTGAACTCCTCAACGAGTTCTTTGCCTCAGTGTTCCTAAGTGAGGGGCAAGACAAGTCTCTCACTGGGGTTGTAGAGAGGCAGCAGCAAGGCGCCAGACTTCTACGTGTAGACCCTGAAATGGTGCAGAGTCATTTGGAAGAACTGGATGCCTTTAAGTCGGCAGGCCCGGATGAGCTCTATCCAAGGGTGCTGAAGGCACTGGCCGACATCATTGCAGAGCCACTGGCGGGAATATTTGAAAGCTCGTGGCGCACGGGCCAAGTCCCGGAGGACTGGAAAAGGGCCAATGTGGTCCCCATTTTCAAAAAGGGGAGGAAGGAGGACCTGGGCAACTATAGACCTGTCAGTCTCACCTCCATCCTTGGCAAAGTCTTTGAAAAAATTATCAAGGCTCACATTTGTGAGAGCCCGACAGGACAAATTATGCTGAGGGGAAACCAGCATGGGTTCATGGCAGGCAGATCGTGCCTGACCAATCTAGTCTCTTTCTATGACCAGGTTACGAAACGCCTGGACACAGGAGAAGGGGTGGATGTCGTATACTTAGACTTCAGGAAGGCCTTCGATACGGTATCCCACCACATACTGGTGAACAAGTTAAGAGGCTGTGACTTGGATGACTACACAGTCCGGTGGGTGGCGAATTGGCTGGAGGGTTGCACCCAGAGAGTCGTGGTGGATGGGTCGGTTTCGACCTGGAAGGGTGTGGGCAGTGCGGTCCCGCAGGGCTCGGTCCTTGGACCGATACTCTTTAATGTCTTCATCAGTGACTTGGACGAGGGAGTGAAATGTACTCTGTCCAACTTTGCAGATGACACAAAGCTATGGGGAGATGTGGACATGCCGGAGGGCAGGGAACAGCTGCAAGCAGACCTGGACAAGATGGACAAGTGGGCAGAAAACAACAGAATGCAGTTCAACAAGGAGAAATGCAAAGTGCTGCACCTAGGGAGGAAGAATGTCCAGCACACCTACAGCCTAGGGAATGACCTGCTGGGTAGCACAGAAGTGGAAAGGGATCTTGGAGTCCTAGTGGACTCCAAGATGAACATGAATCGGCAGTGTGACGAAGCCATCAAAAAAGCCAATGGCACTTTATCGTGCATCAGCAGATGCATGACGAATAGGTCCAAGGAGGTGATACTTCCCCTCTATCGGGCGCTGGTCAGACCGCAGTTGGAGTACTGCGTGCAATTCTGGGCACCGCAATTCAAGAGGGATGCGGATAACCTGGAGAGAGTCCAGAGAAGGGCCACTCGTATGGTTAAAGGCCTGCAGACCAAGCCCTACGAGGAGAGACTAGAGAAACTGGATCTTTTCAGCCTCCGCAAGAGAAGGTTGAGAGGCGACATTGTGGCTGCCTATAAGTTCATCACGGGGGCACAGAAGGGAATTGGTGAGTATTTATTCACCAAGGCGCCCCCGGGGGTTACAAGAAATAATGGCCACAAGCTAGCAGAGAGCAGATTTAGATTGGACATTAGAAAGAACTTCTTCACAGTTCGAGTGGCCAGGGTCTGGAACGGGCTCCCAAGGGAGGTGGTGCTCTCCCCTACCCTGGGGGTCTTCAAGAGGAGGTTAGATGAGCATCTAGCTGGGGTCATCTAGACCCAGCACTCTTTCCTGCTTATGCAGGGGGTCGGACTCGATGATCTATTGAGGTCCCTTCCAACCCTAACATCTATGAATCTATAAAGGCATTCAAGATAGGAGATAGTGGAAGCAGATAGACTTTGTAAGAAACAATCACTCATCTTTAGCTGGTGCAAAAAGGAACAAAACAATAAAAATACCATACGAGTTTGTCTACCTCTTTTATCACTCTTGAGTATTTTTGTGCTTAGTCCTGGAACCTCCTTCTGCTATCTTGTACATAGCTGCTTCTCCAAACCATGGAGCTGATCAGTTTCTTTCCTTCCCTGACTTTGCTTCCACAGAAGCTCATGCTGGCTGGCTGGCTCTCTCTCTCGCAAAGTGGCTTTTATAATGTCAGTCCCTCTTGTAAGGTAATCAAAACACTCCCCATTGTGAGCAGTGCCTGAATTGTACTGTAGAGCAGGGGTTCTCAATCCCCGGGCTGCAGCCCGGTACCAAGGCCTGGTGCATGGTCAGCTGCCAGACCAGAAGTGGCTGTGGACCAGCAAACCAGGGCCCGCAGAGTAGGGCGGAGAGGCTGTGGCTCCTTCTGCAGGGCCCATGGCAGCACAGGGTTTGGTTTCCCCCCCACCGCTGGGCTGTGGTTTCCCGGGCCGTGGCATAAAAACTTTGGGAACCCTTACCCTAAAATTCAGATTAAGAAAAAAAGGGGGTCAGGAGGTTATCCTAGGTGGTAGTCATTTATCTGTTCAAGGATGCTTGAGTTAAAAGGACAATCAAAGTTGAATTAAACTCCATTACTAGCTTTTTGTCAGGTGTAAACATGTCTCATGTTGCCTAGAAAAACTTTATCTCAGTGGCTAAGTACAGAGAGTCAAAGAGCCCGAGGCAGAATCTACTCAATCTAGGGTGCTTTCTTTAAGCTGTGTAGGTTGAACTGACATTCAGTTTTCAATTGGGAAAGGCAGGGGGAGGCCTGCATGGACCAGGCCAGAGCACATCTCCTAGACTGCTGGCCATTGCCAACCCATCCAAGTGTCCCCAGCTGGCTCCTCGGTACATGCCCCCAATCCCCTGCTGACTCCCACCTTGGGGGAGCCTCCCCCTCAGGAGATTTCCCCCAGCCTGGGTTTCCCAGCCCAGGCAGCCCTGGGGAGCTGAGGGGAACTCCCCCCCCTCTCCCGCCCCAGACCCCGATTGCTGCCACAGGAGGGAGGAAGAAGTCCTCTGTGCCGGGTGCCTGCCCATGCAGCTCAGCATGGGGGCACTGGGGAGCCCCTGCCTGGAGGGGGTTCCCCCCACTCCAACCCAGGGTCCCCCAGTGCCAGGGAACTGAGGAGAATTTGTCCCCTCCTGAGCCCCAGAGACAAATGCCTTAGCCACTGTGAGTCTCACGGATGGCCCAGGGTAGCCTCAGCAAATGCAGGGAAATTCCTCTACTCCCTTGCAATGGGTTTTGCCTCAAGTTCACTGCAGCTGAGGCAAAACTGGCTGTGGAAGAGCAGGAGAATTTCTTTCCACTCCCTGAGACTCACAAGGACTACGGCAAGCAGCTCTGGGGTTTAGGAGGAGAATTCCCCCTCAGCTCCCTGGGACTGCCCTGGGCTGGGGCGGGGGGAAACCCCCCAAGGTACAGGCTCTCTGGCAACCCCATGCTGGGCTGCACGGGCAGGCACCCAGCCCACAGGACTCCTCCCTCTGCCCTGTAGCAGCTGCTGAAGCAATCAGCATCTGGGAAGGGGGAGGGGTGGCCAAGGGTCAAAAACTCCCACCACAGGGGCTTTTCCTCCCCCACATGCTCTGTAGACCCTGGCTAGGGAGGTCTAGGAGTCTGGTCCATTGCTTCCTCACCCCTGTCCCTATGGGGTGACAGATGCAGGCAGGAAGTAGGCTAAGGAGCAGAGGGGCGAGGTAGTCCCTGCTCCACTGGAGCAGACAGTATAGTCTAGGGCTGCAAAGCACCCTGGGATGCTGGGGGACTGTGAGTTAACTTGAACCAGGAAGGGATCTGGGACAGAAGTCTCATAAACCAGTTTGAGCTAAATCAGTTAAGTCTAATATTACATCCAACCAACCTGACCTTAAATCAGTTTGGGCCATTTTGAAAGCAGTTTATGTGCACTGAACTTCTGTTCTGTTACAGATTTAAACCAGTTTCCAATCACTTAAACCAGTTTACGTTTAACTTCTGTCTCTAGTTAATATGAAGGCAGAAGACACCAGAGAAGGAAACCAACCACATTCGAAATGGAATATGAAGTCTAACACACATACCTATTGGCCACATATGGACAGATTCTCCAAATCGTTGCAGAAGGCTATATTAAATAGGTGGCACTGCATTTTATATTGTTGCCTTCAGCTGTCCTTACAGGAAACTGCCTTTTCTAGAACTACTGAAGGTTCATCATCACAGAGGAACATAGATATAACTTCCACTGATCCAAGCTCAGAATATCTTTCCAAGTGAGTCTAACAATCTTAGAGATATATCTCAAGCTATGTAGAAATTTTTTGATGTTAAAGAGTCTACTAAGGGGAATGACTAAGATCACCACACTGACTTTTGATGGAAATGGAACTGAAACCAGTTCTTTCAAGACTAAGAATCAGTTATTTCACTATGCCTCCAGCTATTAATTACTGTTGAAACTATACTTGGATTGCGCAAACACGTAAAAACATTTATCTTCCCTCCTGCAGACCAGAGATAACTGCCACTACCACCTGAAAATATATGTTTGAAAAAGTCCTGATCTTTCATTAAAACTACTTAAATACAGGGCTTGATTCTGATCTTTCTTAGTGGATTAAGTCTCAACTAAAGATGATAGAGAGCTACAAGCATAAAGCTCATGCCAGGAGAACGAAAATGAGGAAAATTATTTCTTTAATGGTTCCAGCCAACTAAGTTGATTCTGACACAAGGCAAAAAGATTGGCTGTTCCAAAGAACTGACTGTCTTTTTTCCAAATATGCTCTCCTAGTAATGGACTTTAAATGAGTTTCTATGTATCAATCTGTGAGCACAGAGCAGCCTATTAACAGCATATGCTGCATGACACATTTAATCAATGAGCAACATGGAATTTATCTTCAGATGATACTTAACAGTTGTTGTAAAATGTTGATAATTGCACATGCTTTAGAATCTCGACTGTGAAGTGAGTTTTAAAAGAGCCTTTCTTCTACTCTAAGGTAATATACACTTTACATTACACTGCTTTGGCTCATACTTTTAGACTGCATACATATACAATGGTTCAGATAATGGAAGAGTAAGTGCTGTAGAAGGTAACTCGTTGCTTTTGTAATTTGAAATACTACCTCTCATGCTATTTATTTTCCTTTAAGCAAGTTGTGTCAAGATTTCAAGGAAAAAAAGAGGGGGTTTTCACATTTTGGAGGATTTTTCTGGATAAAAAGCATTTCAAGGGCACCTTATTTATTTTAATTTCTCTCAGAATTCTTAACACCTTCTTACATGGCGCATGTATTCAAGAGGGAATTAAACAAAGCTTTTAAAGATTTCTACCTCGTCCATTAATTCTAATGTGTCAGAACCTGATTTTCACAGCCAAAAGTTACCGTGCAACATACTAAATGCAAAGAGATTACAGAGAGCTTCAATGACATCGCTTTGGTTTGTATTTTTGAGTTTCAGCACTTCTTTTGTAAGAAGAATATTTATCAGAGTTTGCTACACCTTTTTCTTAGCTCTGTTGTATCACCAAAAACAGGAGAATGAAGTACAAGGGCTTCTCTGAAAGAACTGCTATGCTAGATCCTGCTAAACTGCACGCGTAAGTGCCATGCTGGGTCAGACCAAGACTCCATCTAGCCTACAGGCAGGCAATTATTTTGGGTGGAGGGCCGCTTAATGAGTTTTGGTGAGCTGTCGAGGGCCACATGGGTAGTCCTGACCCTTGACAGTTTCCCTTCACAGTTTTCCATAATAACTTAGATTCTGTAAAAGCATTTGGTGAAAGACCTTGTTGAAAACATTTTGAAAATTGCACTGAATCCAACTTATCTACATGTTTGTTGACACAGTCAAAGATTTCAAGCAGACTGGTGAGACACAGTTCCCCTTACAAAAGCCATGGTGATTCTTCTCTAGCATATCATAGACTATCAATGCTATTTTTTTACATGATAGATTCTACCATGTTGTCAGGAACAGCCATCTGACTCATTGATTGCCACTGAAGTCCTTTTTAAAGACTGCTGGTTGTACTGCTGATCCTCCAGCTCTGGGGATCTGTCTGATTTTAGTGGTAGGTTATAACACTAAACTGCAATTTCATATTTGAGTTCCTTTATTTGAATCTTGGTGAGTTGTTACTAATCAGTCTGTCAATTTGCTCTAAAATCTCATTTGAGCCAGTTCTTCAGATTTATTCTCTAAAAAAAGAACCAGTCTGGTGTGGAATTGTGAAGACTGATTAAAAGAACTAGTTTAGCTTCTTTGTGATGGCCTGATCTCCCCCAAGTGTATGTTACCACGGTGGCCCTCTAATGGCTCCACCAAGCTGTGGCTGTATTCCTGCTTCTAATGTAAAGCCATAATAAGGAACATCAAGAAAACATAAGAGGTCATTTTAACTTGCCAGAGCTTGTGCGCCTATTTTCCTCATGTGGATGTGACTACTATTTTTTGGGTGATGTTTCACTGCTTCCAGCAACTTCATTTATTCTGCTATTAAGCTATACTGGCTCTGATTTTTTTTCTTGGACCACTTCATGTCTTTGCTGATTTATGGTACATGTTTACAGTGCAGATGCTTCTGGTAGGCATTTTACTCTCTTGGCTGCACCTTTTCATTTTCCTTCCAGCTAGAGCCTTCCTTAATTTAGGAAGCTTTCCTTATTAAGTGGTGGTGCTTCTTCATGGAGGCAATTCTCACTGCTCAAAAAGAGGCCATA
The DNA here is from genome assembly GCF_030867095.1 of Alligator mississippiensis. NCBI lineage: Eukaryota > Metazoa > Chordata > Crocodylia > Alligatoridae > Alligator > Alligator mississippiensis. The sequence goes on along the minus strand of NC_081836.1, from coordinate 41,822,869 downwards.
CCCACACGGTCAAAAGAAAGGAAAGGGGCCAAGAGACCTGCCTGGCTCAACAGGGACCTCAGGGAACTTCTCAAAAAGAAAAAAAATAGAAGTGTACAGGGCAATGGAAAAATGGTTCAGCATCCAGAGAAGAGTACATTCATATGGCTAGGGCCTGCAGGTATGAGACAAGGAAAGCCAAGGTAGGCATGGAGATCAGGCTAGCAACCAAAGCAAAAGACAACAAAAAGTCCTTCTATAGGTACATAGGGAGCAAGAAAAAAAATCAAGCTCCACTGTGGGTCCCCTACTGAACATGGAGGGGAAGCCCACAGTTGATCCCCAAAAGGCAGAGCTCTTCAATTCTTACTTCAGTATTCGCTCATCAGGCATGAACTCATCACCTGTCCAAAGACCCAGAGATAACAGCGATGACAGCAGTGCACATAAAATTAACCCCAAACAGATGAAGGTACTCTTAGAACACCTGGACATTTTCAAGTCGGCTGGGCCAGATGAAATGCACCCGAGAGTCCTGAAAGAACTGGCTGGACTCATAGGGGTGCCTCTGGTGAGGCTGTTTGAAGAGTCGTATAACTCAGGAGTGGTCCCAAATGACTGGAAGAAGGCTAACGTGGTGCCAATCTTTAAGAAAGGAAAGAGGGACAACCCTGCAAACTATAGACCAGTCAGTCTGACTTGGATCCTGAGAAAAATCTTTGAAAAAATCATCAAGGAGGCCATCAACCACAAGCTTGTAACCAGCGGGGTACTGAGAAACAACCAGCATGGATTTATCAAGGGGAGGTCATGCCTAACAAACATTGGTATCCTTTTATGAACAGGTAACTAATCAGCTGGACACGGGACAAGAGGTGGACATCATCTACCTTGACTTCAGCAAGGCCTTTGATACTGTTTCCCATGAGATTCTCACAATTAAGTTGGAGGGTATTGGTCTAGACCAGGCTATGGTGAGGTGGGTTGGCGACTGGCTCAACGGCCATTCCCAGCTCGTCATAATTGATAGGGTGGCCTCATCCTGGAGGGCCATGTGTCCCCCAGGGATCAGTGCATGGGCCCCCAGCGATCAGTGCTTGGGCCCGTGCTCTTTAACATCTTTATCACTGTCCTGGATGAGGGAGTGGAAAGCACAATGATCAGGTCTGTGGATGACACCCAGCTGTCGGGAAAGGCGGGCACATCTGAGGACAGGGCAAGTATCCAGGATCACCTTGACAGGCTGGTCCTATGGGCTAAACGCAATCAGATGAAGTTCAATAGGGATAAGTGCTGGGTCCTTCATCTGGGTAGGAAGAACTTTCACCATAACTATATGATGGGTGGTGGTCCACTGGCTGGCACTGCATCTGAAAGGGACTGGGGGGGTGACAATCGACCAAAGGATGAATATGAGTCATCAGTGTGATGAAGTTGCCAACAGAGCAAATAGAACTCTGGCATGCATCAGCCAATATGTTGCCAATAGATCCAGAGAGGTGCTTTTCCCCCTCTGTTCGGCATTGGTGAAGCCACAGCTGGAGTACTATGTCCAGTTCTGGGCACTGCACTTCAAGAAGGATGTGGATAAACTTGACAGAGTACGGAGAAGGGCCACCCACATGTTCAGGGGCTTGGGTGATAGGCCCTATGAGGAGAGACTCCAAGAACTGGGCCTGTTCAGTCTGAGTAAGAGAAGACTGAGAGGTGACTTGATAACCACCTACAAGTATGTCAGGGCAAACACCAAGACCTAGGGGAGCAGCTCTTCAGAAAGGCACCCCTCAGGAGGATGAGATCCAATGGGCACAAGTTAGTTGAGGAAAAAATTAGGTTAGACATAAGAAAAAACTTCTCTTCCGTAAAGATAACTAGAATCTGGAACATACTCCCAGGAGAGGTGGTGCAGTCATCCTGCCTGGGAGTGTTCAAGAGGAGGCTGGACAGGCACTTCATGGAGCTTGTTTGAGCCCAATTACCTCCTGCCTATGGCAGGGGACTGGACTTGATGATCTTACAGATCCCTTCTATTCCTTGATTTTATGATTTTGGTGTAATTCCCATGTGTAAAGTTATCTAGTGCTGTACTGGATACTGGGGGGCAATGAGAAGGGGGAGGGTTTTGGATTATCTCTTCCTGTAAGGATACTGGATTTAACTGCATTATAGCGCAGTCTGTTCAGAAAAAGGATATGTATGGGGATCCTGCTTCAATGCATGTACTGAGGAGTTCTACTGAAGATTCAGAAATAAACCTGAATATGAAGAGCCAGGCTCTTGGTTTTGGCAAATACTTGGTGCCTTCCACTCCCACTGATACCAATAGGCTTTGAGCGATCTCTGCACTGTCCTATTGGAGCCCTTTAATGTAAAAATTAAACAAAAAAACTTCAGGTAAATGTCTGAACTAGAAGTTGACGCTACTAATATTTTGAAAAATAATGAATTAATTCTGTTCCCTGTGCTTGTCAGCATGGTTTTTATATCACCACTAGTAGCAATTAGAGTTGATATACTGTGAAACGCAGCTACCTTGTCTAGATTTGAATCTGTTTCTACCTTTTTTAATGGTGGAACTTTGTAAAAGCTCTGCTTTTAAAATGGTTGAATATATAGCTTATTCCTATGTTTTATAATACAAATAAACGTGGTATGTCTAGGTATCCTGAAGAATTCTGGTGGGGAAGTCATTTATTCTTGGTGAATATAAATAGTTGGTTTTACTAGAGAAATTCCAAAAGCAGCAAAAGTACCTGGCCATGTACTGTTCTCAAAGGAATTATGTGAGCCCTTTGCCTCAGGAATAATCCCCTGTTTTCCAGGATCTGGTGATACTATTTGATCTCTTCTCGCAAAGTTCAGTTTACATTCTAAGGAATGTAAATGTGAGACCAGAATTTTGAATACTTAGAAAGAATAAAATCCTTTGTAGCTACCCTTTAGTTAGAAATGAAATCTTCAGTACTCTAAAGAAATATCTGATGACAGATGAGAAAAGGTTTCATTTGAGTAGAAACTACATGCTGAACATCCTGAAGAAGTAGACTCATCTGTCAGCAAGAGAGCTGAGTTATCCTGCAGAATTTTAAAACTGAAAGCGTCTTTTTTCAACAGACTATATTCTCTGTTACAGAGAAACCCTTTAGAACATCAGTTCTTCAGCACTAGGGAAAAGAGGTCAGCATGATTATGACATAACTGCACTGTAGCAGAACAGAGGCACTTAACTGTGTGTCATGCATCATAAGCCCCAAGAGAGCGATTACATTGAACTAACTATATCCCAATCTTGCCTTATTGTTCAATTACATTCCTGCAAGTCCTAGACCCCTTCCCACTGCCACCCCCTGATGCACATTTAATATTGTGCCAATATTCTCTCTTTCTTAGAAATGGAATAAGTATGAGGACCAGGGGAAGTTAATGCCCCCAGCCAACCCTTTATAGAGCAGGACAGAAACAGAAGCATGTGGACCAATAGAGCTGGATGGCCATTACGTTGAACACAGATTCTAAGAGATAGTGCAGTGGCTATGCACCCTTGCAAACAACAGAAAATGCTGATGCTGGAGTTAGTCAATGGTAGATTTATTTTATTTTATTTAGATGTATACACGTTGCATGAACTTCACTTCATCAACCTCCTAGATACAGAAACTTGTGGACTCAATATAGACATTGGATTTATGACACTACATCCTGCCGGACATCTGACTCCCTAGGTACCTCTCCACTTTTACCTGCTACATCCCCCTTCCTCCCTACCCCAGCCTGTCTCTCACCCCCTGACACCTCCATTTCCATTTTGACTGACTGGCTTTCTTACCTGCACTGCATGCCAGCCTCTGGCTTCTTTACTATTACTTCTATCCAGGAACAGCGCACACACACCAACTAGATGCTTCCTCCTTGCCTCGGCTGGTCTTACATAGGCAGCGCAGGCAGACACCATACCTGGGATCACCTACCTCTTCCATCAGGGAACTAGATGCTTCCTCAGCCTGATGAAGGGTTTTTAAACGTGAAGGCTTGTAAAGAAGAATTTCTCCAACTGTTCACTTGGTCTAATAAAAGATATCACATTGACCCTAAAATCCCTGTCTAAGGCTACGTCCTTAGATCAACACGGCTACAACCTACACCCCTAAACACACACAAGTGACACAAGTTTTGTTATCAGCAGTTTGAGATGCAGTTTCACAGAAACCCCTGCACCACTCTGCCTGAAACCTGGCAGGCCTCCCTTATGACTGCACGAGGGGCAATGTACGTGGCAGGACAGGCGCTAATGAGGGCAACCATTTAATGCCCCGCTCTCATAGCTGGAGGCGGCAGTTTAGTTTCTCACCAGTCAGCAGGGGAAGGACATCTCCCTGCTGAGCTCCTGTGCCAGGAAGATCTGGAAGGTATAAAGCCTGGGGCTATATGGGAGGAGGAGGCCCCACATCATCCTGGGCATGACCTAAAAATGCACCCTGCCAAGGTAGGGAGGCCTTTGTGGGACTGCCAGTAGTGCGGCAGCCTCAGGAAATGCCAGGACCGCAAACCTCCCTGGTGAAAGTTGGCTAGGAGCAGGAGGCACCTGATAACCTGCAGCCACCGCACAGTCCTGTCTGGGGAAAGCCCACACCTGTAAGATCTTTGAAAGGCCTACAGCTTACTGGTTGCAGTGGAGTTGTGAGGGTGAGAACAGGGGCTACCATCCCTGCAGTTTTCACCCTGCTATGTCTTAACACACACAGTGTCACACATCATGAATTTTGCTTGTCAGCACCCATGAGGTGCAGTTTCCAAGAAACCCCTGCACCTATCTCCTTGAAAACTGGCAGGCTTCATGGCCACAGAAGGGGCAAGCCTCCCTGCAAGTTTCATCCAAATCCGGCAAGAAATGACAAAGGTATAGGCAGTTTTGTGATTCCCTATCATAGCCTACAGACAAAACACCAAAACACTGTCAAAATTCCAAAACAGCTCCAGAACAGGTTCGGCCAAAACGAAACAGAACAGTGATTCAAAACACCAAAACGAATCACTGTTCCTCCGAAATGCTGAATCTGAAACTAAATGAAACACAGCCGTTTCGGACAGCCCTATAAAACACCAAAATGAAACACTGTCCCTCTGAAACACCAAATCTGAAACTGAAACAAAAGGCAGGCATTTCGCACAGCCTTAATGGGTCTGGATCAGTCCCAGGAAAAAGTGGGCTTTGGTCCCTGCACATATCTGGCAGCTACTGGGGAAAATGGAGGGGTCATGAATCTAAATAGATTATTTGTGTGGAAGTGAATGGGACATTTCTTCCATGAAATTGGGAAAAAGGGGAGTTAAGTACACTACCACTGGCCTTCTAACCAAACAAGGACTACTCTGTCCTTTCTGCCATAGTACTAGAACACCAGTAAGATGCACAGCAGCAGACTAAGAAACTTCCCAAAGGCTCCAGGGGGAGTAGGAAGGTTTCCAGGAAGTCCTCTCAGAAGACTTAAACAGGCCACTGTTAGGACAGTGCCCCAAGCTTCTTGCTTCTGCCTAGAGGTGTGATAACATGTAATTCAGCAGTTTTGAATTCCATCAAAAAATCATCAGGGTTCTGGGTCACAGTTCTAGAAGTCCTAGGAAGGAAGAGCTACGCTGGACCTTCATACAAACAAACGGATCAGACTGCTGTATAATGGAGGTGGGGGTATCAGCCCTGGGTACTGACTATGAGGGACTGCCAGAATCCCCCACCCTGGGGAGTCTTTGCCCTGGCAGGGACAGTCCTGGGGTGCCCAGCCACAGGAAGTGGGAAATACATTGCTGGGTGCAGGGCTGTATCTGGGGGCTGGGGGCAAGTGGAACAGTGCTCCTTCTCCCATCAACTCAAGAAGCCTTTGTCATAGCAGGCACAGCCTCGTGCCCAAAGGCATGGGGTGGGGGGGCGGCAATGGGGCACAGCTGCCAGGGAGCCCATGCCACAGGGCTGCTCCCACTGGAGCAGACACTGCTATAATGGCAGCAGCTACCTTCAGTGTGCAGAGAGCACAGGAAGGTAAAGCCTTTCCTTCCCCTGAACCCCTTCTACTCAACCCAAACACCACCACACCAGTACTGAATTAACTCACTCCTCCACTGGAATCAGATTCAAAATGGGCAAAAATATGAGTCTTACATCAGGGATGGGCCACAAACTGAGGGAGAAATTTCCAAAGTGACAAGATATTTGTTTTCCTAATTTCTTGAAATACCTACAAAATGCCAACAGCATATTTAAAATAAGTTAATTCAGGCAGCACAAATTGAATCCTAATCTCACAGGAAATCTAAATTGTGACAACCAGAGAGAGCTCCGAGTAAGTTAAGAGGCATGGAAAACAAACTTGGAAATGTTATCCTGAAACATTAAGTAATTTCATATGGTAATCTGCACCCAGTAAACAATTTTCTCCAAGCAGACAGACTTGAATTTAGACTGGATTCTAGACAATCAATTCTTCTATATTACTGCGGTGTATGATTCTGATTTCTATATTTAAGTTCATACTTATGGTTTTTATTTAGAGATTCACCTAAATCTATAAGGAGTTTTTTCTAGTTCTAATTCAAAGATGGGGAAATTTTTCATGCAAGACCTTTGCAGGATCCAAAACTTACCTTACCAAGGAAATGGTTCATAGCTTAGACCTGATCTAAATCCACTGTGTGACGGTATACAAAGAAAAACAAACAGAAAACCAAAACCAAAAACACAAACAAACAAAAAAACCAACCCCCCCACCATGAAAATGAACTACAGAACAATAAATACATTTTCCAACATTAGGGACAGAATGCCTGGAATTAGCATAGGAAATGTAAAGCAGCATGTTTTAGTAAGAGTGAGGCTTCTATTAAATAAATGCTTTCCTCAGCAAGTGAGCCTTCTTCCATCTGCCACAGTCTAAGTCAGTGGAAATATGAATGACATAATAAATGTGTAATGAGCACAGTCTTGTCCTTTTTGCTCTTTCTACTTACTCTCTGGAGAATTTAATGAAAATGTTTTGGGTTGATGGTTCCTGCAAGGTCTGATTCAGCAAAGAACTTAATTACTTGGTTCTGGTCCTATTCAAATCAATAAGAAAACTCCAACTTGAATGGAGGATTAAGACCACATTTTTAGGGGGGGAGTGGGGGGGCAGTATACATATGTGATCCAACTTTCTCTACTCCAAAACACAGGTTTATTATATTTTTGTGCTTTAAATTAATTTCAGTTTAAAATATAAATTGTTTTATTGTGACTTATAGTCGTACAAAATCCTGATATTTAGCCGTATCCCTAACCTAACACTGACCAAACAAGGTGAGGGTCTCCATAAATAAAATGATACAGACACTATGGGTGTTCACAGACATTAAATAAAACCCCCCAAAACTGTGCTTTACTGGAAGAAGCAGTGCGTTACTTTGACCTGGCTCTGCAGCGTCTGTATAGATTGACTGCTTCAGTGGGGCTTTTTGGTGCTTTTAGCTAAAGCAGATTCAATCAGCTATTAGACAGAAGTGCCAGAAAAGCTCCACTAAAGCACCCGCTCTATACAGACATTGGGTGAGCCAGGTTCAACTAACACACTGCCTCTTCTGGACGTGCACTGAGCTAAGCACGCCAAGTGCTGCTTTTTTTACATTTTTTTTTAATTTTTAATTTTTTTTAGATGCCTGCAAGCAGCCTATGTCCCAAAGGCTCCAAGTGCCAGACAGGAGCAACAACAGAGATAAACTGTAAGTAGGGGGAAAAATAGTGGAGGGTTTGACTTGGGAAGCAGTGCTGTGATGGTAAGTAGTCATATACTGCAGTGGTCCTTGACCTTTGTGGCCCCTAGGAAACAGTACTTAGCACGTAACATACTAGTTTCTCTGCCAACCTACAGAAACGCTTACTATAGGAAAACACATTTCCTGCGAGCCACAGGTCGAGGATCACTGATGTATAGTGTAAACTGCTATGAGCTGCAGAATTTAATAGGCATTTGAACAAGTTAATAGTATCCTGGCACAGATGGATATGACTTTTAAGAATATTTTTAAAGAAGATAGAATGTTTCTGGCAAATGCAACTGTATAATCCCGAGTATGCCACTGGCTCTGCTCTTGAGCATTTCCTTTAGTGCACTAGACACAAACAGACTTGCCTCTCCCTTCAGCATAAATCACTTTATAAAGTCTGAACAGACTGTGTGGCCAGTTCAGAAAAATATCTGCTCTCAAAATGATTTTCACTTCAGAATGTTCTTCTAGCACAATAACACAGATGCAGCTCAGATCAAGAACTTCCTCACAATACCATTTTTTCCCCTCTAGCCAGATCCTAGACATCATTTTCAAGACTCCACTGCTACATAGCAAATGACAGTATTTAGTAACCTTCCACAGCATCTTATCTATCTCTTGTGGAATGAAATTGATTTCTCTCTCATTACAACTTGAAAAGCTGGAGTGTTCACCTATCTGCCAAGGATGTGCTGTAGCACTAAGCAGAGAAGCAAAAGCAGCACCAGTATAATATTAACAGGACTGTATACTGCAAACGCTGACCTCAGATTATAGTCTCTAAAAAACAGTTAGTTCTTGTCCACTGTGCTTTTTAAAGAAGGATATATACCCACTGATAACAGCTGTTGAGGAATTAAAGTCTTCCCATCATCCTTAATTTCCTAACTGATAAAATCCAAAGCACCATTAGTTTATATCAGGAGTACTCAATTCTTGGTCCACAGGCCAGATCTGGCCCATGACACCTTGTCATTTGGCCTGTGGGGCCCCCTACAAGTCTAGAAATTTGGTGCTGGTGGAGCAGTGGCATTGCTTCCCTGCTGCCACATTTCCATACTTGTGTGCCTAATCCTAGCGTGTAGGGCTGGGTGGAGGTCCTGATGGACCCTAGGGCCAAATCACTGTGTAGGGGAGATAGGAAGGAGTGGCACTAGATCTCTGAGGTCCAATCCTGGCAAGTGAGGGTGGGAGGGGATGATGCCAGGCCCTCGGGGCCCAATTCCAATGTGTGGGGGCAGGAGGGGGTACTGCCAGGCCCCAAGGCCCAATCTTGGTATGCAAGGCTTGACGGGCCTTCTGCCACTAATCTAGCCTACAGAGCCAAAAGCTTGAGCACCAGCGGTCTACATGCATTCTGTGTACTCTTTTCAGAAGCCATCTACTGTCCCATCTCCTCCATGTCAACATTAGAGGAATCACAAGAACACAGATAGGATTATATTTATAAATATTTAATCCTACATAGCAAGGGAAAGCATTTTAAAGAACAACAACATTGTTCTAGCAACTGTACAAATGATCCTATGTGGAATCATAGAAGATCGCTAGTTGGGGTGTGCTAAACAGGCTGCACTGGATTCGGATTCAGCCTGAACTGGGGACAATGATCTGATTTGTTGATTTGGATCACTGTCTCCAATTCGATTTGGGCGAATCCGAACCTGAAGATCTGATGCTGATTCAGAGAATCAGCGATTTGGCCATAGACACAGTTTTAATGTTTTTTCTATGTGCCTTGAGGTAACAGGCATGGCTTGTGAATGCTACGATGCTGGGGCAGGTGGAGTGTCCCACAGGAGTGGCGGGGGGGGGAGGGGGGAGGCAGGGGCCTGCGTGCTCGGCGGCAAACCTGGAAGTGGACAGGAAGCACTCCCAGCGCATTCCCTGGCAGACCTGGAAGTGGACCAGAAGTGCTTCTGGTCAGCTTCTGGGTCTGCTGCCAAGTATACAGGGGACCCCCCCACGCTCCTGTGGGATGCTCCATCCACGCCACCATTGCAGCATTCACGAGCCACCTGTTACCTTGAGGTATGTAGAAAAAAACATTTAAAGCTGCGTCTATTGCCGAATCTCTCCAAATTGATTTGGAGGGTTCCAATTCGATTCGGAGAGATTAAAGGGTCCTCTGGTTTGATTCAGCCACCAAATCGGGCTGAATCTCCGCCGAACTGAATCAGGGACTGAAGCTTCACACAGCCCTGATAGCTAGCTGTAAAGGCCCCAATGCACTAATCTTCTACCCACACACCTCTCAGCCTTGAATGTTTACAAAAGTTCCTTTATAAAGATATACCACATACCATATGCCCCCAGTTAATACATGAATCCTTTTTTCAGAAACCAGAAATGAAGGGGGAAAAGCCCCATTTTTCTTGTCAGCAGCATAAACACAGGTAGCTCCAGTAGGAAGGAACAACTTGTGGCTCTTCCTTTAACCACCTAACTACTGCTTGGCTGTGGACAATTCCTCCCTCAACAGCATTTTCCGTAGCAGGGTCTGCTCCAGAAGTGGCTAGAGGATGTTCCTTTAGTATATGCAGGGTTACTTTCTTTCCTTCACCCCAGGGGGGTTAACGGAGCAGTTGTCTGTGTTTATGCTGCTGTCCAGCAAGGAAATACAGTAGAGCTGAGCCCCAAGACACCCTCAAGCTTCTGTTGGGGCAGAAGCTCCTGCTGAATCAGAAGCTTCAGCCTGTACTGAGGGAAAGGGAAAAGAAACCTGCCCGTGGTACACAGGGGCAGTGCACTGAGTATGCAGGGCTCCTAGGCTAGGGACAGACATTCAAAAAGCCTGAGCCTGAACTGATTCAATCTTTGCAGGTTAGTCTAACCTGGCTAGGCTAAATCACTTTGTAACTGCAGACACCAGACACCCCAGACATGCAGGCACATGCCTGTAGTGGCTCAAGCTAGAAGCTGGGAGGTGCTAGAGCAGCCCTCCCATCCCCTCCACAACACTGAGCTGAAGGGGGGCATGGCCAGGCCCCAGCAGGACACTCTGATTAGCCCAGCAGGGAATTGATATCAGTGTTTATCAGCCCATTAAAAAAACAACAGAGGGACAATACCAGCTACCTGTTGATTTTGCCTGTTGATTCTACCTGTTGACTCAGCACAAATGGTAGCCAGCATGTGGTCTGCTAGCTAATACAAAGACACCTCCCTCAGCAAGGCAGAGGGGAAGGGTGAATTCCTGCTTAGCAGGGAGTGTTGAGGGGGAGGGGGGAAGCAGCCGGCAGTCTTTGCCACAGCTGCAGCCAGGGAGCAGAGGGAAGGCCAACCCTGATGTGAAGCAGAGAGCCCTGCCCAGTCCAGAGAGCATGCTGGGAGAGTCTGGTTTATCTTAAACCAGCAAGGGGTCTGGAACAGACATTGCATAGACTGGCTTGACCCAAATCAGTTAAGTCTGATACTACATTCAACCAGGTTTATCTCAAACCAGTTTCAATCACTTTCAAACTGGTTTATGTGCACTGAACATCTGTTCTGTTACAGGTTTAAACCAGTTTCTGATCACTTAAACTAGTTTATGTGTAATGTCCGTCCCTGACCCTAGTGTCCACAACCAGCTGCTAGGTAGCCCAGCACTAGCTTAACTAAAGGGAGAAGGGACACCAGCTCCAGACACTGATTTAGAGGGAGTGACAGAATGGCAGCCCCAGGGGAGACAGCCCGTCGGGCACCATGAAAAGCCCCAGCTCCAGCCCCTTGCCTGGCAGTGAGCACAGCCCCTGGCTCCAGTTCCTGCCCAGCAGCAAACACAGAGAAGGCCACTACTGTATTCCTCACTTAACATACACACCCCAATTTCTAGCATCTGATTATTGGAAGAATGGTGCATGTGGTAAGCAAAGAATATAGTATTCTAAAATCTTCATCCTCTTAACCATAGTCTCCTATCCTAAAACCTTGAGGTCACAGACGCAGTAGTGACTTTTTTGTTTAAAGTTCCTTAGATCCTTAACAAATAAAGTTTGTACCAAGTTCTTCAGTGTACAATTGCAAACAGTACAGCTATTATTACTACAATTTAAAATAAATGTTAGTTTGAGTATTTTTTATATGCACAGACTTTATTATTTTACCATGTCTGAAAAACGGCTCTTTGGATGAATTCTAAAACTTTTTTTTAATTTAAAAGAGACAGACAGACAGACAGACAGACAGACAAGATTTCATTAATTCTACTTCCAAGTAGTTTTTTGTTGGGCACAAAATCACCTTCTCAAAGTCTCTCACCTGTTTATATTGCTTTCTGCCATGATAATCCCACTAAACCATGACCATATTTCTTCTCTCATCTCCTTGGTCATTAATTTGGCTCTGTTTCAGCAAATCCAAATGCACACAAATGTGTCAGTTATATTTCATGTTGTTCTTAAAGGCTTTCTTCACTTAGCATGCACACACATGCACAGAAGAGACCAGTCTTTGAAAACAGAAGCCCAAAAGTTCAAAAGTAATATCAATACAGCCTGACAAATGATTTTCTACCTGCTGAGAATTACTGCTCAGAACTGAGCTGTTGCATTCCTAAGTAAATCATTTTCTAATTTTAATATTTTTTACAATACATTCAAAAAGTATAGGTGGAAAGGTGGGTCATTTATTTTTAGATTTACAGTTTTTTGTATGGTTTGACTTTGTGTATTACTGCTTTACATTTTCAAGTGCCAGATTTTCAATTTTATAAATATTTATTGTAAGGACATGATTTTATCTTTAATTAGCCCAACTGTTAAGGACACTTCTAATGTGAGAAATGTAATTCAGCATTTTGTACCAGATGTAGCTGCCGCAGTTAGTCTTTTATCTTTGCTTGTTTGTAAGGAATGAGATGATACTAAAATCAAATTAAAAACATTATGGTAAATGTAAGTGATAAGAGAATAACCACACCAAATCTGAACTCTAAATTTGTAAAAAAAAGAATTACTGCATATCGTGAAATAAAGTAAATTATGCTGAAGAATCTAGGCAGTAACATCCTACTTGCTTCCTAACTCTGTAGGTCTTTTCTTCATTTATAGTAAAATCAAAACAAGCTAAATAACCCTACTAAGCACAAATACTTTCCCTGGTAATTGGTTACAATAAAACTGATTTTATGTCTTTTATATGGTTTTACTCTTTCCCTAAAAGAGCTATAGATGTAAAAATGTTGATATTTCTGGGCTTGACCCCTGATTTTGATGGTAGTAAAAACATACCCTTTTATCTTGCGGGAGAAAAAAAGGCAGGAAAGATCTCCCAATTGCAAAGAAAAATATCTTATTAACCTTTGCAGAAGAGAATGTTGTACTAGAATATTTCATAATTATAAACAGTCCTGGGTAGGATTTCCAATCACTCCACTAAGTAGCAGAACATCAGGAGGAGAAAATCTTTCATTAAATGGCCAAAATAATTTTCTCAGATTAGATTCAGAAAATTGCAATAAATATTAAGAGCGTAGGAAGTTAACCTTCTTAAGCAGCAAAAACCAGACTGGTTTTAAAAAAATGCACATGGAAGACTGGGATTTCATTATCTATTGTCTGTATCTTACAGCAAGTATGTATCAGGTGAATTAGTGGGGAAACCAATTTCATAACCAAGGATGTGCTGAAATTGATTATTCTTGGGCAAAGCATAAAGACAGAAAATAACTGTGCCACTGCACATCTGTGTATCTGTCCTACCATGATAACTGTTTATTTGTACTCTATCAACATTTTGTAGACATACAAAGAAGGTACTTCAAGAGAATGAAAAATGGAAACAGGATGCATCTGTTACTAAGGAAACTCAGAGTCACAGTTTTTGATTCACAGAATTTTTCACAGGATGCTCAGTTGGGCAGTTGTATTGCAAACTGTCTGCTCTTTGTACTCATTTCACTTTTTTAATTAACACAAATGTTTTATTGACTGGATTGCTGATACTAAGTATTAAATCATGAACTCATTCATTCAAAAATCCACAATTTTTCCTGTTTTAAAACAGATGCACAGGATGCCTGTTTGGTGCACTGGGGGACTGGAGGCTCAGAGAAGATGAGCCTTTAGGAATCTGTGCATTTGAATGGTCTCAGTACTGGCTGCCAGAGCCATACTCCCCAAGGCCTCCAGGTAAGGCTACTGGGGCCAGCACAGTTGCTGTCTCCAGCCCCCTCTACCCCACCTGGGATAACCTGCTGTGCACCAGAGGACGCATAGCATAGGTGTTCCCCGGGGACAAGTAGCAGCAACACAAGGTGTGCCACTGCTTCTTGTTCCTGGGGAAACAAACGCCCGTGCACATGTGGACACAGCCTCTGGGTTTATCTTGGGAATCATGTTTGCACACCTAACAGCGCTAACATTGTGCAGCTCCCCACTGCGCTCAAGGCCTGGCACTTTGGTTGAGAGTCACTGATCTGTCTTGTGCTCCTTCTCCTGGCCCTACACATTTTCCTCTCTTGGCTGCCCAGCATTCAAAGATGTTTTCTGGGCTGCTGTCATAGTTTTCTGGCCTTTAGAAAGAAAATATTGATTATTGATATTAATGGTATTAGTTTGGAGGGTAAACACACAAACACAGATATAGAACTTAAAAGCTGCAATATTTAAAAACAGGTGTTTAAAATGTTGAGACTATAATTTTGCTGACACTTTAGAACAATGTTATCTATTCTGTTTTGCTATTTGGTCAAATAGACTATGAAGTTAAAGCAATCTAGTCAAAATATATAATGACTTCAGCAGCAATATTTTATTGAATGTAGAATTTTGGGGGAGCAGGACTGTATACATAAGATTAGAGATGTCTGGATCTGTTGAGGTTAATGGATCATAAAGATGAGCTAAATTTGCATAAAGCAACTCTTTGCTAGAAGCACGCTTTTCAGTCACATCACCCTGAACATAACCTGAATCCATTTACCTGGTAATATAGCCATTTCTCAGGAGGTAATTTTAAAGCAAAAAAAGAGTCATTGGAAGGTTTCAAAATGTGTACTGACTATTCATATAGGTAAGTCTCTCTCTCTCCCCCTCTTCTTGCATATACAACTCAAAACAAGTTGCTGTCAAAAGTTTTCCTACTGTATGAGCATCTATTATTTATCATCTGTGTTATTCTAATCAACTTTTTGTAAAGCACCAGACGAACAAATTAAGAGCCCCTGTCCTGAAATCATAATTTAAAACAATGATGGATACAAGCCTCATCATAAAAGTGATGTTAAACTACACATCATAGCAATTAGAAAATTTCTCCTTTTCACTATTAACTGTTGGTACCTAATTTATTTCTATGACTACACAGCCAACTTCCCAACAAGTACACATTTACCAGTTGTTTTTTTAAAGGAAAAACATTCCTCCTTTGCGAGTCTCCTAACACAGACCATACCCAGGCTAAGTACAGGCAGTCAAAAAACCCAAGGCTGAATCGATTCAATCTTCGCAGGTTAGTCCAAGCTGTATAGATTGAACCAATAAGCAAGTGAACAGACATTCACTTTTGATTCCAGAAATGCAGCCACATGTCTGCAGTAGCCCAGGCCAAAAGCCGGAGGGTGCAAGAGCATGCCTCTCTGCTCTGGTGGAGCAGACAGCTTGAATCTGGAGGGGGTCTTGGATAGAAGATCAATAAACCAATGTAACCTAAATAAAGTCTCATACTACATCCATTCAGGTTAATTTTAAACCAGTTTCGGCCATTTTATAATGGGTTTATGTGCACTGAACTTCTGTTGTGTTACAGATTTGAACCAATTTCCAATCATTTATACCAGTTTATATGTAATTTCTGTCCCTATCTCCAGTGTCCAGAGGAGCTGTTTTCTTATATTTCATTTCCCATATTTCATTTAAGAGCTCTCAGTACATTTTCCCAACTGGAAAAAGGAACCCTTAGGTCTGCAAAGGTGCACAGCCACTAGAGTCTTAGACAGTTGTGGTTTATGGTTCCCCATGGCTAAAAACAGACTGTCAAAAAGCCCAAAGCTGAATTGATTCAATCTTTACAGATTAGTCTAAGCTGTGTAGATTGAACCAATAAGCAAATGAACAGACATTCACTTTTGATTCTGGAAATGTAGCCACACTGCGGCAGTGACCCAGACCAGAAGCTGGAAGGCGCTAGAACACACTTCCCTGCTTAGTTGGAAGAGACACCTTGGGGGAAGGCTAGCCAGCCCAACCTGCAAGGGGGCGTTGTGGGGGAAGTGTAAAGCATCCTGGGATACTGGGGGATTGTGAGTTAACTTGAATCTGGAGGGGCTCTGTGACAGAAATTCAATGAACCGATTTAACTGATACTACACCTATCCAGGTTTATCTGAAACTGGTTTTGGCCATTTTGAAAACGGTTGTGAGTAGCGAACTTCTGTTTTATTGCAGATTTGAACCAGTTTCCAATCGCTTGCAGTAGTTTATGTGCAATTTCTGTCCCTTGCCCTTGTGACAAGCCCATGCTTCTGGGGTTTGCTGGTTGCCACATGGGGTCAGGAAGGAATTTTTTCTCCTTGAGTTGCTACAAGTATCGGGGGGGCGGGGGGAGGGTTTCTACCTACCTCAAAAGCATTGGGTGTTGGCTGCAGCCAAGGCTGAGGATTTTGACTGACATGTGCCAACGTTCCTGCTGGCACTAAAACCTGGAGGTCCCTGCTTAGAGGGTCTTGCCCCTCCACTCAGGATCAGACTGATAGTTACATTTGGGATCAGGAAAGTATTTTACCTTGTGGACAGAGTGGTATGGATCATGGGTGATTTTGCCCTCTTCTGCCATGAGGGGCATGATTCTCTCCTTGGATCTCTGGAGTGCATTTTAACCCCTGGTTTACCTGTGGCAGATTAGGATGTTTCTGGTGTCTTTGGGCAATATGCCTTGTAGTTATGTGACAGGGTTAATTGTGCAGGTTTAGGAATATGTTAGACAAGGTATGGGATAGTTTAAGTAGGGATGATCCTGCCTGCTATGTGACCTCTAGAGGTCCCTTACAGCCCTATTTTCCTAGGATTCTAGGTGGAATTAGGCTGCCACCTAGAAAACAATTCCAGGTTTGGCAATTGGGTGCGGAATAAAATAGAAAATAGCACAACTACTCCCCATCATTCACTCTCTTCAAAACAGCATTATGATGTTGAAGCAGTAAATACGATCACTCTGAGTCAGAAGACTGAAAATCCAGAAGCACAAACGCAGGTAGCAGAAAATCACCTGACCAACTATGAAAAAGTAGCTGCTTAATATATTTATAGTTTACATGGGATTCAAGTGCCATGGCAGACCCAGGTCCTATCTGTCTTCTTTCCCAAGAATGGGATTTCTCAAGGCTTCTATCAGTATAGGAAAAATTCAAGAGTCAACCAAAGCAGGGTAAGAATCTTTCCCAACATGAACTAAATCTGGCCTGCATCATACCTTGGTTGTAAAACTGGCCAAATGTAGGGAGAAAGCAAGTTCTGAAGTCACAATAAACTTGCTTTAATACTTCAGGCAAATGTAACACTTAAAGGCTGAATTCTTTACTCTAACTTGGAAAAAACACCAGATAAAAACAGGTACCTAAAGCTATCAGCTGAACTTTTAAAATATAGATGGAGTTTTTTCATCTTTGAAGAATTTGGGCTTTAGCAAAGTCACATAACTCTAAAAGATTATAATGGTCTTTAAACCTTTAAAAGTTTAAATGACTTGCAGGACCTACGTCTGACTGGACTCTGTTCCCAGGGTACCTATACATGTGCATCAAGGCTGCTCCAATGCACTCCAGCATACTCCAGCATCATGTGTGTGAGCGTCCCTGAGCTGAAAGATGGCAGCAGGGGTGCTTTACCTAAAGTTTGTTTGATGAGTTTTGGTTAAAGCGTCCCCACCACTATTTTTCAGTGCTGGGACGCTGATAGATGTGATGCTTTGGGTGTTTTAATTAGAAAGGCTCTCAGAACTGCTCTAATTAAAGCACCCCCCCACCCTGCCAGAGCACGCATATAAACGCCCCCAGAATTCAAAATTAGCCACTCAATCATGCTGTTAAACGACATGTATATTTCTTTAAAAAGCAAGAAATACCACTGAATTTAAATATCCTCCATGCCGTGGTAGTGTTGGAATCATGTTGTAGCCATGATGAAGGTACCTTGTGTCCAAAAGCTGGTCTCAGATCTCACCCAACTATACATTCCGACAAAAGATATTACCCAGAAAAATCCTCTTGAACACTGAACTTAACTTTATTTTGTACCACGGTATTAAAGTGCTGAAAAAGAAAAATTAGATAAAGGGGAAACATACCTGCTTTCTGGAACTTTTCCATGATGTTGTGCCGAACTGACTTCTCTAAGTTAAAGTAGTCATGGTCCTCATCGGGGTCTTTTAGAAATAGAGGAATGTGCTGAAATACAATTACATGTTTACACTTCTGTTTTTCAGCAATAGCCAGCTGCCCATTGAGCCATTCATCTTGGGCCTGCTTTAACTCAGGGCATTTAGAAGAATTGAAGTATAACTGAGAATTCAGCACAAGAAAGAAAACTCCTCCAATCCAAAAACTGAAGTAGTCATCGCCCCAATGCTTGCAATAATCATCTATAGTTTCTGGTGTTGGAGCATTGCCAATATCATGATTTCCACTGACAAATACCAACGGGATATCTTGGTCAACCTTCTTCAGAACATTCTTCAAATCTTGCTCTTGATCCTTTCGCCACTGAGTTCCTACAAAATGAAAAGCTCAGAGTTATTTATCAGAAGTTCATGTTTATACTTTATTCTTCTGCTCCCATTACCTATATCTGTTTATACAACAGCATGTATAGTACTCCCATCTTTTTGATCATTCAAATATATAGCAGAAAAAACTGAACGGTTATGTACATGAATTTAAAAAAATAGAAATATTAACTAAATTGACTCCCCTTTCATGTATTCTCTTCCTGCCTTCTTCCATACCTAATATTCTAAAATTCTCAAAACTTTTCTTTGCACAAAACTGCTGACAAGGATCTATCGGCTGCATGATGGTGGATGCTGTAAGAATGTTGAGTCAGTATACTGCTTTATCAACTCTTCATCTATTTGAAGCTTGTTGGGTTGTTTTTTTATCTGCATTTTTCTATAGGCTGATGATCCACTGAGGAAAATTCAAAATTACTGGACAGTGTAAATCAAGTTTTACACAAGGGTAAAAAAAAAAATGTAAACATCTGGTTTAAACTTTATGTCTGTGCAAAGGAATTAAATTTTTGCTCATTACTAGAACTACTTAAACAGCAAAAATGTAATTAGTGTCTTGTGGCAACTCATTTATATAAGAGACTGTTTTAATAATGAACATGGTGTTAATTCCAAAGAAGGGCAACTGCTTACTTTGCCAATTTGTCCCCCCTCCTCATGTCTGACTTACAATAAGCATGTCTAGATATTCACCCTTCTGCTGGAGATAGCTGTCCTTCTCAAAATAGGTGTAATTAGTTACTAGAGTGATTTAGTAGATTCAAATCTGTTCTTCAGGCATAGGTATGCCCATATATTGTGTTCCTAAGGCACACAGCAAGTAAGCTGCCCAAGACACCTAGGATCTCAGTACAATCATTTGAGAAATTCCAGCAGCACCAAAGAGCAATTCAGGTTTAGATGTCTAGGTACACTAAACAGAGATCAGGGAGCAATTCAGAAAACCTGGTGCCTAAAGATAGCCACCAAGCACAGGAGTGTGTCTGAACTCCCACTCCTTTCAGGAGCTGAGGGATCAAACTCATGCTGCATGTCAGGAATTTCTTTACACTGAAAATCACAAGTGCACAGTCTAGCTCTCAGGACTAGGGCAGCAGTGGTTGAGCCCAACTGCTGGGCAATATCCTGGAGGTTAGGCCATTTGCCTAGGAAGGAGAAGATCTGGTTTTCCTCCTCAGTCTCTGCTGTCACAGTTATGTCTTCTTTAACCAATGACTCTTTAATGTAAACTACAGAAAACAGTTTTGGCAACAGGGATCAGAAGCAGCACACCTACATCTCAAGGAATTGCTTTCCTCTCTAATCTATTGCTCTCCTCATTGTCTTGCTTGCTCTCCTTCTGACCTATGGATGTTGTTTCCTTGTTTGCCTAGTGGGCCAACTTCAACAGGATGCATGGAGAGGACCTTTATTCAGCCTGTTCCATAGCTTGGTGATCACAGAGCTCTCTTAAGGAGTAGAAGATGTAGGTTTAAATCTCCTCAGGGTGAGGACTGCCTGCAACTCAGGCCTTTCTGTGTTTCACATTTCTATTAGAAGGTCCACATAATTTGCGTCTTTTTCTCTTAAAACATGAGGGCAGGGAACAGCTGCAAGCAGATCTGGACAGGTTGGACAAGTGGGCAGAAAACAACAGAATGCAGTTCAACAAGGAGAAATGCAAAGTGCTGCACCTAGGGAGGAAAAATGTCCAGCACACCTACAGCCTAGGGAATGACCTGCTGAGTAGCACAGAAGTGGAAAGGGATCTTGGAGTCCTAGTGGACTCCAAGGTGAACGTGAGTCGGCAGTGTGACGAAGCCATCAAAAAAGCCAATGGCACTTTAATCGTGCATCAGTAGAGCATGACGAATAGGTCCAAGGAGGTGATACTTCCCCTCTATTGGGCGCTGGTCAGACCGCAGTTGGAGTACTGCGTGCAATTCTGGGCGCCGCAATTCAAGAGGGATGCGGATAACCTGGAGAGGGTCCAGAGAAGGGCCACTCGTATGGTTAAGGGCTTGCAGACCAAGCCCTACGAGGAGAGACTAGAGAAACGACCTTTTCAGCCTCCGCAAGAGAAGGTTGAGAGGCGACCTTGTGGCTGCCTATAAGTTCATCACGGGGGCACAGAAGGGAATTGGTGAGTATTTATTCACCAAGGCGCCCCCAGGGGTTACAAGAAATAATGGCCACAGGCTAGCAGAGAGCAGATTTAGATTGGACATTAGGAAGAACTTCTTCACAGTTCGAGTGGCCAGGGTCTGGAACGGGCTCCCAAGGGAGGTGGTGCTCTCCCCTACCCTGGGGGTCTTCAAGAGGAGGTTAGATGAGCATCTAGCTGGGGTCATCTAGACCCAGCACTCTTTCCTGCTTATGCAGGGGGTCGGACTCGATGATCTATTGAGGTCCCTTCCGACCCTAACATCTATGAATCTATGAATCAGAGAAGAAGGGCTATGTGCCCGATGGCTCAAAAATGGTATTTAAAGGCTTGCTTTTGGGAACTGGCTTGTAGGTAAAGTAGATATTGCCTTAGAACAATGGTCCAGGGGAATGGTAAGGGTTAATTGGTTTGAAAAAACCTGTTTGTGACAAAGACTCCTTCAAGGCTCACTGTGTCTGAAGCCAGCAGACACACAGGCTGGAAAATGGAAAATATGTACCACACTGTTCTATAAGACGAACAGTATACCGAAACAGAGATAAAGGACTCTGCAGCATGGGCACCATGTCACAGTGCCAAACTGCAAAGCCCTTGAAATTTCCAGCTTTGGCGAGCAGACCAAATTAGGACAGTGGTAAAAACCCAAATTAAGATGTGTGCATGTGATAGGTTTGTGAAACAAAGTACTATGCTGACACAACAGAATGTGGACAGTATGATGACCACAGGGAAACTAATTAATGATGTCCAGGAATGAAGAGTCATCAGAGGAGGAAAAGGATACAAAAGGAGGGATTTCAGAGCAGCAAAGGGCCCCTGAGAGGGGAACCCGAGGCCACCATGGACAGAGGCCACCAGCCCTCTCATTCACCCTGGGTGGGGGGAAGGTGGGCCTCGGCCCTTGACCTCCAGACTGCTGACATCTGACAATCAAGAAAGAACCTCTGGGTGAAGCTTGCATACTGGCCAGACATACTTTCCCTCTGTGGCAGGTCTAGAACTGGTAGATATAATATAAAATTGCTTGTATTATTTTTACTTGCTATCACTATGCATCAATAAAATTTGCCCATTATCAAGGTTGTGGTCAGTCTGAGGGTTATGGTCAGTCTGAGGATTTGGGTCCACCCAGAACAAAGTATCTGGGTCATAAATCCAGTGTCAACAGTGCCCACATATTTATACTATATGTCACAACCCAGGGGTGTGATTTTTGTTTGTGTGTGCTTCGGCACTGCTGAATTATTTCCCGCCACTTGTAGCTTTCTTTGCAGGGTGCATTTCTGAGCTGCAGAAAGGAGATGCACGTTGCAAGGAGTTCCCGCCATTTGTATTCAGATTCGTGCCCCACTATTGGTCATTTCTAAATTATTCCTACGTGGCGGCTAGCGATTGGCTTGCTAGCCGTATAAAAGGCTTGAGTGGTTTCCGCCCAAGTTGGAGGACTCCATGATCATCAGGAGGAGGAGAACTTCACGTCTTGTGAAGATCTCTAAGCGCTGCGGAGCCTATCGGACCCAGCGTGCATCTCAAGAAGGCTATAGGGGTCTGATCAACCTCTCGCCTCTCCTCGTCGTCGTTTGATCCCTCGACGTACCCTTCCCTGCACGCAAGTTCCACAGAGCCTAGCAAACTTCATGTGAGTGAATCCAGAGCTCTACCTGGGGTTCGAGTCCTGCAGTTTTTTTTCTTCCCGTCTCCGAAACCCCATTGCGACGTACTCCTGAGGTTTTTGTTCATCTCCCGTCGCCGAAACCCCATTGCGACGTACCCTTACGTTCTGCAGGTTCGAGGTTTTTGTTTTGTTTTGTAACCGCAACTCAAGCAGGTTTTCCTGCCTGCACCGCGACCATCTTCGGTGTAAGTAAAATAATCTTAAATCAACCACTAAGCGTCCGTGCCTAATTCTAGCGTGCCGCCTGTCTTCCCCGACCCGGCGTGTCCGGGCTGCTGGCCACAGCACGCCGCGCGAAAAAAGGACCTCGGACTGCTCCCGGCCCGCACACTATAATGGCATCTAAAACCACAAAAAGGCAAGTATCATAATACAACGCTCAAATACAGATTCCCTTCTCTCGACAGCTTTCAAAAAAGAGGGAAGGAAACTGCTAACACAGATGGGTTAAATAATTTGCTCAGGGTCTACAGCAGATCACTGACACAGCAGAGAACAGATCCTAGACTCCCAAATTCCACTATAGAGTTCAATATAATATAGAACTGTCCAATGTAGTTAAGCATAATATACACAATGGGGACAGTTAAATAAAAGTAAAGCAGTATCACAGATCTTGGACTCTACTGCAACTCTTTCTCAAAGGGAGAAAAAATGATGGGTGGGATGCTGGGAGGAGGAAAACTGCTGAAAAGCATGGCAAAGAAATATCACTCAGGAAGTGTCAGAGGAGACAGAAGTAAAGTAATAACTAGTTCATTTCTATTAGTTTATCCTGGAGCCATAGTGTCACAGTGCCTTGAGTCACAAGGTACACCATTATATGATTATATTACATATTATGTTCTGTAAATACTGTGTTGCTCCAAGATAAATTACTTTAAAAAGTAACAGCCCATGAAGAATAGTTTTGCTCTTATGGAAAATGCAGCAACCAGAACTGTCAGTAGTAAAGTTGCCTGTAATTTCCCTCTGCGCTCTCTGCTCTACCATTTTTGAAAGATGAGTGACACGAGCAAGAGTATAAAAGAGTAAAAGTCAATGCGTCTGTTGCAGTGCATCTTTCTGTTGCTGGTTATTTGTCTAAACAGTTCCAATATTCCATCATATAATGTTCACAGGAGTCAAAGCAACCTGTCTTCTCCCACTTAACAAGCAGATTTCAAGGGAGAAGAATATTTTGCAAATGTCTTACCAAAGTTTATTGCAACGAGCAGGAGTAGAACTGGCAGATTATTCTGCCAAACTAATAATTCTTTTGCTAATAATCCAAGCTACAACTGATTTTGGTAGCTCCACCAAGGGCACCTGGATATTTAAGAATGTTATAAAAATGCATGAAGTACAATTGCTTGTTTAAAGAACATATACCCAGATCCATCTCCTGGGGTTTGGGAAAATGGTTTATTGTAACTTTGTACCAAAATGTTTTCATAACACTATAGGAAAATCATTAAAAACAGACAAACAAACAAAAACAGATAAGGCTAAAAGACACCTCAAGAGGACATTTTCTTGCTCCAAAGCAGACTCCAGGTATTTGGATCCAGGCATTTTCTTGCTCCAAAGCAGAATCCTGTTTTTTTTGAGATCTCTAATAACCGAGATTTTACAACTACCCCTACAGTGAGTTTTTCCTAGCGTCAAATCTAATTCTCTCTTTTTGCAATTGAAGCCCATTACCTCTTGTTCTATCCTTAATGAACAGTATAACATTTCTCGTTGCACTTATGTCTCCCTTCAGTATTCCCTTCTGTAGACCAGGGGTTGGAAACTTATGGCCTGCAGGCTGGATTTGGTCTGTAGAACCATTGATTTCTAGCCTGCAGAGCATGGGAGCTCCTACTGCACTTAGGTGGTGGTAGCAGTGGTAGAGGGAGCCTGGTAGAAAGTAGGGCTGTGCAAAATGGTGGAGGGGGTTCGGGGAAACTGCAACCCAAAATCTTGAAAGCAAAACTCACATCACATGTATGTGCTAAGCCACAGCGAGGTCAAAACTGCAGGCATGCTAGCCCCTGCCGAGGCCACAAAGCTTGTCAAGTTTCAAGGAGATAGGTGCAGTGGTTTGGGGGAAACTGTACTTCAAACTGCGGACAAGCAAAACTCATGACATGGCTGACAGTGTGTGTGTCAAAGCGCAGCAGGGTGAAAGCTGCAGACCTGCTAGCCCCTGCTAAGGCCACGAAGCCTGCCAGCTGTCAAGGAGATAGGTGCAGGGCTTCTGGGTTCTGGGGCCGTGCATATCTAGTTGCTGACAGGCAAAACTCATGTCATGGGTGCTTGTGCAACTGTGTCGGTCTTGGGGCAGAGTGGGGTAAAAACTGCAGGCTTGCTAGGCCCTGTTCTTGCCATGAAACCTGCCAGCTGGTAAGGAAATAGGTGCAGGGGGGTTCTGGAGCCCTGCACCCCTAGCTGCTGTCAGACAAAATTCGTGACATGTGCGCTTGTGCAACTGCTGCCTCTCATCAGGCAGCAGGACTGAAGATCCCCCATCACTTGCCAGCACAGACCTGGGGGTAATAACTGACCACAGTATGAACATGAGCCGGCACTGTGATGCTGTAGTCAGCAGGGCCAACAACACCTTGGCATGCATCAATCAATGCATCTCCAGCAAAACCATTGCAAAGAAGTGATTCTCCTGCTTTACTCGGCATTGGTGAGACTGCAGCTGGAGTACTGCGTCCAGTCCTGGGGCTCCGCACTTTAACAAGGACATGGTAAAGCTTGAGAGAGTCTGGAGAAGGTCTACCCATATGATCAGAGACTAGCACAGCAAGCCATATGAGGAGAGGCTGAGGGGCCTGGGACTCTTCAGCCTGAAAAAGAGAAGGCTGAGAGGGGACTTGGTACCAGATTACTGCTACATCAGAAGTGTACATCTGGGGCTCAGTGAACAACTGTTCACCAGGGCACCCTTGGGGAAAACTAGGAGTAATGGTCACAAACTCCTGGAAGATCATTTTAGGCTCATTTCAGGAAAAACTACTTCACAACTAGGGTGTCCACACTGTGGAATAAGCTCCCTCCAGAGGTGGTGCGATCACCTACCCTGGAAATCTTCAAGACGAGACTAGACAGTCACCTTGCTGGGGTCACCTGACCCCCAGTTATCTTTCCCACTTGGTGCAGGGGGTTGGACCCGATGATCTTTCAAGATCTTTCAAGGTCCCTTCCGGCCTTGCAATCTGTGAATCTATGAGTGGCTGGAGCCTAAGTCTTAGGAGATATGGCTTTGAAACAGTTCTTCCAGAGACTTCCAGAGCAAGCTTGGTCAGGTTCCTTAGCCTCTCTGAGCCTCAGCTAATCACCTGTAAAATGGAGTAATTACACTTTCCAATTCACAGGAGTGTTGTGAGAATAAATTCATTAAACAACTGTGAGGTACTCTGGCAGGCTTTGTGACCACAGCAGGGCCTAGCAGGCCTGCAGTTTTCACCCCCTTCTGCCCCAAGACAGACACAGTCCCACAAGCACTTATGACATGAGTTTTGCCTGTCATCAGCTAGAGGTGCAGGGCCCCAGAACCCAGAAGCCTCTGCACCTATCTCCTTGACAGCTGGCAGGCTTTGTAGCTTCAGCAGGGGCTACCATCCCTGCAGCTTTCACCCTGTTGCACCTGAACACACACAGTGTCACCCATGTCACGAGTTTTGCCTGTCCACAGCTTGAGGTAGTTTCCCCCAAACCCCTGCACCTATATCATTGATTTCATAGACATTAGGGCTGGAAGGGACCTCGGAAGATTATCAAGTTCAGCCCCCTGCCCCAGGGGCAGGAAGACTGGAATTACTTCTGGAATGGGCTTCCAAGAGAGGTGGCGCTATCACCTAGCTTGGAGGTCTTCAAGAGGAGGCTAGATAGTCACCTGGCTGTGGTCATCTAACCTCGGTCCTCTTTCCTGCCAGGGGCAGGGGGTTGGACACGATGATCCATTGTGGTCCCTTCCAACTCTACAATCTATGAATCTACTTCCGGTCCACTTCTGGGTCCATCAACGAGTATGCCGGGGGGCCCCCCCATACCTCCCTGGCCTGGATCATCGAGTCCAGCCCCCTACGCAAGGGGCAGAAAGTCAGCTGGGGTCACTGGATCCCAGCAAGATAAGCAACCAAATTTCTATTAAAGGCGTTCAATGTAGGTGCTTGAACCACCTCCAGTGGCAGGCTATCCAGACCTTGGGGGCTTGGACAGTGAAGAAATTCTTCCTTATGTCCAGCCTGAAACGGCCTTGCAGGAGTTTATAACCATTTGACCTTGTCATTCCTTGGGGCATGCTGGTGAAAAAGACGTTCCCCCAGACCCCTGATAAACTTATAGGTAGCCACCAGATCACCCCTGAGCCTGCGCTTTTCCAGGCTGAAGAGTCCCATAGCTCTTAGCCTCTCATCATAAGGTCTGTTTTTCCTGACCTCTGATCATGTGTGTGGCTCTCCTCTGGACTCTCTCAAGCTTCTCCACATCCTTTTTGAATTGTGGAGCCCAAAACTGGATGCAGTACTCCAGCTGTAGCTTCACCAAGGCCAAGTACAACAGGAGAAAGACGTCCCGGGATTTGCTTGAGAAGCATCTATGGATGCAAGCCAGCATTTTGCTCGCTTTACTAGCCGCAGCATCGCATTGAAGGCTCATGTTCATCTTGTGGTCAATCATGACCCCCAAGTCCCTTTCATTTGTAGTGCTAACCAGCGTAGCACCGCCGAGCCTATAAGGATGCTGAAGGTTTTTCTTCCCAAGATGGAGAACCTTGCGTTTTTTGGTGTTAAACACCATCAGGTTCTCATCCACCCATTTTCTGAGCTTGTGAAGGTCAGTCTGGATCGCCAGCGGATCGTGGTGAAGCCGAAGGCCGCAGTTGGCCAGTTTTGCCAAGAGGTGCTCATGGGATACCAGATCGAAGGCTTTTTTGAAGTCAAGATATATGACACCAATCTCCTCTCCCTTGTCCAGGTGATAGGCCACCTGGTCATAAAAGGAAATAAGATTGGTCAAGCAAGACCTACCTGCAACAAACCCGTGCTGGCTATCCCTCAGGATATTGCCATCGGCCAGTCTGTTAAGAATGGTCTCTTTAATAATCTTTTCTAAGACCTTCTCCGGGATAGATGTCAGGTTGATGGGCCTGTAGTTAGCTGGATCCACTTTCCTCCCTTTCTTGAAGATAGGCACCATGTTGGCCTTCTTCCAATCTTCAGGCACTTCACCAGAGCGCCAGGAGTTCTCGAAGATCCATGCCAGGGGTTGGGCTATGATGCTAGCCAGCTCCTTGAGTACCCTGGGGTGTAGATTGTCAGGGCCTGCTGATTTGAAGGTGTCCAGCCTCTCAAGGCGTTCCTTCATGAGGTCAACATTGATGGAGGGCAGGGAATCTCCCTCACCCAGGCCTCCCTGTTGCATCATGGGGCGGGGTGTCCCATAGAACTGATGAAAGACCAACGCAAAGTACCCATTTAACAGGTTGGCCTTTTCCTGGGCATCGGTTGTCAGTTCTCCCTTCTGGTTTAGCAGGGCTCCAGTTTGCCTTTGCTTTTCCTCCAGCTCCCCACATATCTAAAAAAGGGACTTTTTATTGTCTTTGATACTTGTAGCTAGTTGGAGTTCTGTCGCAGTCTTGGCTTTCCTGGTTTGCTCCCTGCAGAACCGAACCAGTGAGGAATATTCCTTCTTGGAGGTGGATCCCGTCCTCCATCCTTTGTAGGCCTTTCTCTTTAGCCGCAGGTGGTCTGCTAGTTCCCTGGAGAGCCAAGGGGGCTGCTGTGTCCTTTTGCTGCCTTTCCTCTGAGATGGAATAGCCTTAGCTTGTGCATCGATGATTACTCCCTTGAGGAGCAACCACTCTTCCTGAACTCCGCTCCCCTTGGGGTCGTGGTCCCTTAGGGCCTCACTGACAAGCCTTCTGAGCTTCTGTATTGCTTACTGACTTGCCAGCTTTACGGAGGATGGTGAAGGTGATCAGCTTGTAGTCACTGTCACCCAGCTTCCTGTCGATCATTAGGTTGTCCCCGGCTGCCAGTACCAGGTTGAGCAGTGCGATACCTCTCGTTGGCCCGTAGACCTCTTATGTAAGATAGAGGTCATCCATGCATGAAAGAAAGCTTTGCGACCACTCAGATTTAACCGAGCGTTCTTCCCATGAGATGTCTGGGTAGTTGAAGTCTCCCATGACAAGCATGGACCTGGAGCATGTGGTCTCAGCCAATTCCCTGGCAAACTCCTGGTCAAGCTCTTGACTTTGGGTGGGAGGTCTGTAGTAGACTCCCACCATCGTGTCCCCTGTGCCATGTTCCCCACGGATTTTAACCTAGAGGGTCTCCAGCCGTCCACCCTGGTCACCAATATCAGCTTGCAGGGACGCGTAGCTCTCCTTAACATAGAGAGCTATGCCCCCGCCCCTTTTGTCCTCTCGATCTCTCCTGTACAGGGTATAGCCGTCTATACCCGTGGTCCAGTCAGGGGTGGAGTCCTACCAGGTCTCCTTTATCCCTATGACATTGTCATTATTTGCAATAAGCAGGAGGACAAGTTCCTCCTATTTATTCCCCAAACTCCTGGCATTTGTGTACAGGCAGGCAAGTGTTCCCTTGGGGGCCCTTGCCTTGCCTACCAGTTTTTCCAGGGATGGGGCAGGGGTGGGCTCCCTTAAATGCCTTGGCCTGCTGGCTTTGCAAGGGTTGCTCAGCAGGCCAGCAGTGGCGGTAGTCCTCCCATCCCCCGGCAGGCTTAGTTCAAAGCCCGGTGGAACAGGTCAGCCAGTCTGGCTGAGAAGAGCCTCCTCCCCAGCAGAGAGAGGTGGAGGCTGTCCCTTCCCAGCAGCTCACTGCCTCTCTCACCAAAGAGTGGACTGTGGTCATGGAAGCCAAAGCCTTCCCGAAGACACCAGCGCTGCAGTCTTTGGTTGACTACCCGGATCCTCCTCTCCCTCTGAAGCCTGAGACTGGGAGGATCAAAGAAAACACCACCTGCACCCCCAAACCCCTTAGCCCCGCTCCCAAATCCCTGTAGCACCTCATGACCTGGCAGGGAGCGCTCTGAGTCATGTCATTGGTGCCTGTCATTACCCAAAGGTCTGATTTTTTGTGTGTGCTTCGGCACCAGAATTATCCCCGTGGGTTTACAGCTTCATTGCACGGTGGAGTTTTGCTGCACAGAGAACCCGCGTGCAAAGGAGAGAGTTCCCGCCACTTTGCAGCTGTCTTTGCAGGGTGCATTTTCTTTGCAACACAGAAATGCACGGTGCAAAGAGTTCCCACTCTTCGTATGCAAATTCGTGTCCCGCTATTGGCTAGTGCTAAATTATTCCCACGTGGCGGCTAGCAATTGGCCTGCTAGCCGTATAAGAGGCTTGAGCAGTTTCCGCCCAAGCCAAAGAGGACTCTACATCCATCTTGTGGGGACTCTGGGTGCGCGGCAGGGTCATAGAAGCCCTGTGTGTTATTCAGAGGAGTTTGGCGGCCTGATCCACCGCCCACCTCTTCCTGTCTTCGAGCGGTAACTTTCTATAAGACGTATCGACGAGTTTTGAGGCGCGCTTGTCCTGGACATCCAGAGTTCTGTCTGCGTGGAGCCTAGCAAACTCCACGTGATTGTTCGTGTTCTTTCTGTTTGTAACCGCAACTCAAGCAAGTTTTTCAGCCTGCACCGCGACCATCTCGGTGTAAGTAAACAATCTTAAAATCAACCGTTAAGTGTCCGTGCCTAATTCTAGCTCGACGCCCGCCCTCTCCGACCCGGCGTGCCCGGGCTGCCAGCCACAGCCCGCGTGCAGTGCGACAAAGGGCCCGGGTCCGACCCGGCCTGCACAGTGCCCACATGAATAAGGAGCATGGGATAGTGGTCAGTGGTCTGGAGGAGTTTAGGGATCTTCTCCGTAATGTCTTGGATGAGGGCTCCTGGGAGGCAGCAGACTTCCCGGGCTAAGGGGTCAGAGCGGCAGATTGCCCCCTCAGTCCCCCTCAGGATGGAGTCTCCCACGAGAAACACTTTGTGTTCTGTCTTGGGGAGAGTGGAGGCGGTAGCTACAGTAGTGCCCATGTTGCCTGCGGGAGCTGGCAACTCAGCAGGCTCAGCTGGGGCTGCAAGAGATTTGTATCTGTTGTATAGCTCCAGCAGGGCAGGGGCCTTGGTGCGGCGGGCCTTGGGACCCTTGACCACCTTGGTCCATCCCCTTGGCTGGACAGAATGGGAGGTCCCCGGGTCCTCCCTTGTCCTGGAGGGAGACCGTGGTCTACCCTCCATCTCCTGGGGAAGAATGGCCTGGCAGTAGGAGTCTATCTCCTGCTCGCAGTCTCTGATGGCACGCAGTCTTTGGACTGTGGCTTGGAGCTCCTCCAGCTGGCGCACCAAAGACCCCAAAAGGAACAGATCCCACAAGGGGAGGTGGCCATGGTCCCAGGCCCCAGAGCCTGAAAAAGTGACAGGCAGCCCCTGCAGCTGAGAGCCAGGGGCTCTGTCTGTGTGGAGCCCAGAACCATGGGCTCCGTCTGGGTGGAGGCCTCTGAGGAGCCAGAGGGTGGGGCCGCAGACTCCAAGGGGACCATCGGGGTGTGGTGTGTGCCCATCCGTGTCATGCCGCTGGTGGGCTGGCTACAGCTGGGACTGGCTTCCCTAGGGTGGGGGTGCACAGACAGGGCCTCAGGCCCTCCCACTTGGCCTCCTACGCAAACTCCGCGGTAACTCATGCACTGAGCAGACAAGCACACCTGTTTGCGCGGCTCCGGTTGTGTGGCTCCCTGGGGGCTTGGCGAAGTAGGGGCCAGGAGGGGGGCAAGACCCTCCTTGGTCCACTCAGCTGCCTTCTCCCATTGATTGGGGTTAACCCCCTCCCACCACGGGCCCTGCTTACCTCCAGCTGTGCTGGGGGTTGACGGGGTGCTTCGTGGCTGC
Organism: Alligator mississippiensis; assembly: GCF_030867095.1. NCBI lineage: Eukaryota > Metazoa > Chordata > Crocodylia > Alligatoridae > Alligator > Alligator mississippiensis. The sequence continues at coordinate 41,791,685 of NC_081836.1, read as the reverse complement.
TGGGGGGTCACTGGGGGGATTTGGGGGAGTGGAGGCGCAGCAGGCTTTCACCCACACGTCTCTCGCCGCTCCCGGAGCCTGTCTTGTTTTTTTTTGGTTTGAAACTTGGCAGGCTTTGTGTCCTCAGCAGGGGCTAACATGCCTGCAGTTTTGACCCCGCTGTGGCTGAACACATACACGTGACATGAGTTTTGCTTTCAAGACTTTGGGGTGCAGTTTCCCCAACCCCCCACAAATCTCCTTGAAAGTTGGCAGGCTTCATGCCCTCAGAAGGGGCTACCATTCCTGCAAGTTTCATCCAAATCAGGCCAGAAACGACAAAGTTATAGGCCGTTTCGACCTTCCCCATTATAGCCTATGGGCGAAACATAGAAACAGTGAAACATTTCAACTTGCCTCATTTGGTTTCAAGGCTGTTTCGATGATATCTGTTTCATTTTGATTTCACTGTTTTGACTGCAAAATAAGTCGAAACAGCGTTGAAACAAAACTGGCTGTGAAATTTCGCACAGCCCTAGTAGAAAGAAACAGTGGTGTTAGCACTGTACGGGGGAGTGGCGGCTGCTGCTGCAGCAGTAGTGGCTTGGGCTGGGTTGGAGCTAAGCTCTACTAAAGTATCCCCCCAAAACATGTGTTGCCTATCCTCCTCTTACCTTTGCATCATTAGCAAAATGTTAATTTCTACCTCTGACCAGTCTTCTTCACCCATTTAACTTTTCAAGCAAGCACCTTCACACTTGGAGCTGGAATTACAACACAGTGTGCTATATCGATGGCCATGAACTAAGGAGTCTCTCTCAAACTCCAGCCATACAGGGGACCACTTAACTACTCTTTTTTGAGCTTACTTTAACAGAAAAAGGAGAAACAGTAATAATCACTGTGCTTCATTTAAACACAACTCAGCTCTTCAGTTCACTCAGACATCTTATCAATTTAGTGTTTGCATATCAAGTCCAGTCCATCACTACTCATGCTTTTTTATGTTCTGATGTTACCAAGGCACAGAAAATATAAACGTAATTAAAAGGCCATGAATATGCAAACTGCATGGTTCAAGTTTTACTTATGAAAGAGACAGAGAGAAGATCTTTTTGTAACATCTGCATAGGGGAATAGGCTACTGGTTTCTGACAAACAGTTCACTGCCTTTGAAATGTCATGCTGAGAAAATTTAACATATCTAATGTCTGTTACAAATATTTTCAAACTATGGATATAGTTCTAATAAAAGTTTGATGACAGTTATCTTTAACCAGACAACTAAAAAGGGTTTTTGAATGAAAACCTGCAGTAATAGAAAGGGCCATTTGCCCACTGTCACGTCTTAGTTAATGTTTACACATACAGAAGTTTGCCAGTACAGATATTCCAGAAGAACTGTTATCGGCAAAGCCCTGTAGTAAAGACACAGCTTATGTCAGCTCAAGTTAACCCAGATCTCTGAGCAATATAAATTTTACTGGCAAAAGAATATTTGTTGGCATTAGCTGCCTTTGTGCTATTGCTACATTGATTAGGTGTGTGAATCTTCTCACTCCTAATCAACATAGCTATTCTAGAATATCTCAAATGAGATGAAGCCTTAGGAGTCATGGGCCATAATTAAGCTGTTTTGTTATTATTTATTGCAATGCAATAGCAACCAGAGGTCCCAGAGAGAGCAGAAATATTGCAAGGCCCTACTGTAAAAAACTTATAATAAAATTAAAGCATGGGTCAGTCAGATTTGCAAAATGATTTGCCCACGACCAGTGGCAGAAGCTGAAGTAGAAACTGCAGTCTTAAATCAATTCCCTCTCCACTAGACCATGCTATTTTCTGCTGACTACATGGAAAGTGGCACATGAAAATTTTATTCCAACTTAATTAACACTGAATAAAATGTGGGCTATCAACTTCTAAGGAAGTGGACCAAAATGGTTCTCAGTTCAGATGGGCAGGAAAAAAAATCCTTGGAATGTACCTATTCAAAATTTCTAGATTTTAATACTAGAAAGGGCTACTTATGATCATCTAGCCTGATAACCTCCATAATGCAGGCTACACAATTTCATCCACAAATTCCTTCCCTAAAAGCAAGGTCAACTTTAAAGCGAACAAAGGACATAGCAAAGGATATAAAACAGAATGACTATGCTGTATAATGTGCCAGGCAAATAGCTTTTCATCTTTGGAACACAGCTGCTTTCCATGTGTAATTTATTTTTGTAGGCTGCACTACAGTAGCAAGGGTGTATCCTAAAAACGTAAGAGACTAGAACAGTGATTCTGAACCAGGGTGCCTTGAGATCCTGTTAAGGGTGCAGTGGGGTGCTATGTAATGTTAGCACTGGTAGGTGTATAGACGGGATTCAGAAAGTAAACCCAGAGATTTCAAATAAAAATTCATAGTGTTAAAACCATACTTACTGGTTATGGTCTTTCTACGTTCTTTGTAACAGAAGAACTGCTCTATTGCTTTACTGTAGTGAAAAACTGAGTGAAAATGAAGAGCTGCCATTTTACAAGGGGTGCCTCTGGCTCAAATACAGCTACTCTGGCTCAAATTTAGCCACACAAACATAAGCTGAACCAGAATGGTGGTGAAGGCAGTGCAGTCACACCTGCTTTGGCTGTGTGGTACATGTTCAATGAAGCAAGCACACTGCATGCAAGGCACACAGCTGAGGGGGGTGTGACTGCACATGCCTGCCTGTGATACTGGATGCCAGTTGGCTCTCTGGGCTCACCAGCATGTCTGCTCAGGCTTCTGCCAGAGCTCTGCATGTGCCATGAGCTCTCAGCTTGCTAGCTGCTCGGTGTGCGGTCTGGCTGGAGGCCTTGGAATCCAGCAGTTGAGTGCGACTGAGGCCCCTGGAAGACATTCAATTAAAGACATAGTGGGATCTGATACACAATCCCAACAATTGTGCTTCCTGCTGTGCTACACATGCATGGCAGGAGGTACAATTATGGGATCTGATCCCCATTGTGCCATACTGCTGGTGCAAGGGGAGCCCAAGATCATGATCCCAGAATCACAATCCCTGGCCCCCCTGAACTGGCAATTAGGAAGCCAGACAGCTGATCCCTGCTCCTAGTCTTGGGAGCATATTGGAATTAAGGGCTCTCATGAGCCCCTGAGGCTGGGAGCATGAATCAGCTGACTGCCACTCCCAACCTCAGGGTTGCACTGGAACCCTTGACTATAAGCCATGTGCAATTTAAGACATGCACATAGTTTGTGTAATTACTCTGTGGCTTATTCCTCATTTTATCATGCTGGGCTACTACTTAAGATGTGATTAACTGGTTAATCATGTCTTAGGTCTAATGTCTGCCAGGGGCCTCATGTCTATCTGTCCCCTCCCTTACCTCTCCCCTACCCCTCACTCCCACAAATTCAGCAGCAGGGGAAAAGAGGGGATGAACAACAGCAGCTCTCAGACCTTGCTTTCACAAAGCTCTGGAGTCCAGAGGCTGAGCTCTGCCACCGTTTGTTTACTCTTTTCCCTTGCTGCTCGATTCAGGGTGGTGGGGGGTGGCAGGGGAAGGGCAAACAGCAGCTGTGCTCAGCCCCTGGGCTCTGGAACTGTGTGAAAGTCGGGGCTCCAGCCAGACCCCACACCAGCCAGCTGGTGAGCTCAGAGCACAAGGGACACAAGAGTCCCTGGCAAGAGTTACACTGACACACAGGTGAGCTCAGAAAGCTCCCTCCATATGCAGCTCACAGCCAGAGAGGTGCAACCACATCACTGCAACCCTCCTGGATCCCGCCCTGCATACAAAAAAGATGGTGGAGAGAAAAACCTTAATCTTACTGTGATGGAGAAAATTTGTACTATAACATGGAGAAAATCTATCATCTTCTAATCCTGATTTCAGGCATGAATCAAATCAGTCTTAAAAAAAGAAAAAGGCATTCTTGTATTTTAGTGAGATGCTACCCAGGTAAACAGATTCTTTGCATTTCCACATCTGCAGGAGAAAACTGTCCAGTATATCATAGTATTTGTCATATGATCAAGTACTTGAAGTTTATTGCAACTCTCAAGCAGCAGATGAGAGTGAAGCTGACTAAAAATTAACAGGACTGCTCATGGGCCTAAATTCTAGAGTTAATCTCCTGGAAGACTTGGGTCCTAGAACCCAAATAAAATGAACACAGTTGCTCAACACATATGTGCTTCCAACTGTACTACAGCTCCTGTGCTCTTATTAGCCAACAATATATTGTTGAACAGGTAAATCATGCATAGCGAATATTTCATGCGTCTCTGCTCTCGGGCTGATTAGAACAAATTAAATTTCACACTAAGCAGTTTGGAGGCTGTGAGTGCTCCATTAGGTTTACTAGAATCAGATAATTACTATAAAAAATATTTATTTATACGACATGCAGCGAAACTGACTTTTTTAAAATAGAGAATTACTCCTCTTCACAGCTGTTATCCACCCAGAAAGTTCTTTAAACAGAACTAATTTGCAATGGATTAATGGTTTTGAGGACAAAACCAAGAGTTCTTTGGATTAACCTTAACTAGCAAAATGTTGCTGATGGTCAAAATCTTTAGTTTAAACTATTTCTTAATTAGCAACAAATTAAGCAATAGTGCAAACGGTAGCAGAAGAAATGTTGTGACAGTTAAAAGTGCCTATTGACAGGGGAACAGATCAAACTCAGAACATAAAGGCACAGTCCAACAGTCTATCAGCCACAATATCTTCACATTACTAAGTGCATTGCCAAGTACTGACGAATGAACTGTAAACATTAGTATTCCACAATTATTCTCCCTCAAAACCCAAACCCAAATCATCTCTGTAGTCTCAGTCTGGTATCTGAGCATCAATCCAAGGTCTTTCTGCTTTGCACACCATTACATATAGTCACTAACAAAGATTCAGAAATCAGAATTCAGCCAACAATTTTGCTGAGAATGCATGAGGTGGAATGAAATACAGCTGCTGCATCCACAGCTGTGCAATACAGATGATAGTTTAAAAAAAACACAAAACAAATGTGCTTTTGACAGTAAACAAAGCATATCTGTTCTGAAAAGACAAAAGAAGGAATATGTGCTATAACAAGGTGACATGTTCACAGTCACTTTTTGAAGCCATAGCCATATTTCAAGTATCATCTTTGGAAGTACAATTATTTTTGAACCTCAGCTCTGGATGAAGAAGGGTATTTGGGTTTTCTTTGTTATAAAATGCAAACTACTGTATTTTTAATTAAAGTAAAAACATTTTAAAATATGACCTTTTAGAGCATGTTTCTACTCCATAAGGCAATCCATATAGGTTTAATTTTATCTATCAACCTTTTACTTTTTTTAAGTAAGGAAAGGTTAATGGCAGGTTAACAGCATAAAATAAACATGTCTCTTGACCAGCAATGAGTGCTCAGTAAATAAGTCCTGTGGCTAAGCATTTTTCAAGAAAGTTAAGCTTTTCTTTCCTTTGTAGTGTGTGTTGATGTTTCAATGTACGTAATGTTAAAACCTTGTAAAGGGGCTGACATTTCTTTGTTCATATTCTGTTCATAAACATATAAAATGGCAGCTTCGGCACCTGAATACAGATTGTCAGCATTACATTCACAGCACAAATTCACTAAGAGCAACAAAGGGCTCCAAACCTCAATCACAATTTGAGAAAACAGTGGGTGAAAATCTGAAAGACACTGGGAATCTCCTGTGAGTTGCTGAGCAGCCTCAGCTTCCCTTGCAATCAAGTATTCACAGCTCCAGAAATGTCTCATCAGTAAACCTGTTTAAAATATTTGAAACTGTTATACACCTTTTACAATTTTAAAATGTTGCACTTTCACTGGGAATATTTACCAGGGTGTGTTCTGTTTCCTCTGTCCATTAAAGGCTGAATAAAATGTTTCTTAAAGACATACTAGTGTGCGCATTAAAGCTTCACTTTCCTAATGCACATTAAAATAGGCTACTGAGCCTTCTTCTAGTACCTCACTATGGAAGTACTAAATTTAATGCACATTAGCAAAAGTGCACTAATGAATGTGTAGACGAACCACCCACTATAGGGCAGATACTGATAAATGTAATGCAGGAGCATAGGGCTTTAACACTTACTGTCTTTGAAAAACCTCTGAAGAAAGTCATTTTTATGTACTTCATGTTCAGAAAGTAGTACGAGAGAGAGAAAGAGAGAGAGAACTATTTTTAACTGCTGCAGTTGCATGTCAAGGACAGGAGTCAGAGCAAATGCAAAAAAGTAACCCCTTTAGTATTTCTGACAGAATGCTTTTAAAATGTTGTACTGATAAGGAACTGAAATGAAAATTTAGCACTACCTGGACAACAAAACTATCAACTCTGAGGTTCTTCAATTTTGAAGCCATCTACCCTGAACAGAAATTACTTCAGTCTCAACAGCATGTGTGTCATAGTTTGTAAAGGCATCTGTGCAGCAGCAGTGTGTAAAAACATGATGCCTCGCTCATCTTGTGTTCTTTTCTCTGAATGTCGCTGAGCAATAAACTCAATGGGAGTAGCACTAATCTGAAGATAAGGCCATTTAAGCAGGTGTCTAAGTATGGATTTGGAAGCCTAAAAACAGTCACTTATTTTCAAACATAGATGCAAGTCTATACAATTTGGGTTTGTCTCAAACTTTACGGACTAGGTTCTGTACCAAAGGTAAAGCATTAGCCGCACCTTCTACAACAGTGCTTCTCAAAGTGGTGGTCCGCGGACTGGTGCCAGTCCGCGAGCCATGGGTTGCCTGTCTGGACAGCTGCCAGGAAAGAAAGAAATATATTCTCTGATCCGCAGCGAGTTGCCAGGAAAGAAAGAAATATATTTTCTGAAGCATAACACTGATATGTCATAGCGCCACAGTTCGTACGTTCCAACACTCCAGGTGATGTCACGTCGTGCGAGGTGAGGAAAGAGAAAGAAACAGCCGGTCGCGCATTTGTGTAGCGCTGTTACACACAGTTGCTGCCACTGGCTGAACCGGGCACCGGTCCCTGGCCCACTGGAAATAAAATTGCTGGTCTGCCACATCAGATAGTTTGAGAAGCACTGTTCTACAACATTTTATGAAGTGCAAGGAGAGGAGATAAATGCCAGAATATCACTGACACAAGCAAACTAAGATGCATTATAAAATTTCAATGACTTTTAAAAGTAGTAACATATTGTGCCCTGGTGCTATGCTACTGCTCAGCAGCTGTTGCTGTTATAGGAAATACGACCAATAGCTGTTTTGTTCCATTTAAAAAAAAATAAACAGCTACAGTGTATGCTACATTTTCAATTATTTACTTCACGCATTTTAATGCCAGTCAGATGGAGACAATCTTTAGTTGTAATGATGTAACATATGTTTATTATTATAAACAGTACAGTATCATTATACTGTTATTATACTATTTTCTTACACTTAAAATGTGCACTCAGTGGTACATTTTTACAAAATTTTCTGAGTGAAAAAGTCTTTCTAGGTGGTGTTTATACATACAATATCAAAAGAGTGCTTTGACTGGGTTTCCAAAACACAGTGCATTTTAGAAAGTGGATATCAACTTGTAGATTAAATCTTAAAAGGGTAAATTCACTTATTGCAGATGAAAGAACTCAGTAAATTCAATCTGCTTCTTCTCAGTCACAGTTTACTTTTAGAGATAGATTTAATGCCCTGAAGAGACCTGCAGACCCTGTCAATGAGCCCTTCTTGCTGTGAGAAGTACAGAACTACATTCAAAGCTGTCAAACCCTTCTGATTTTGTTGCAACTTCAACAAAATCATCCCCGCCTTCTTGATTATGTAGTTTTGTTGATTTTTTTTAATGCAACTTTATTTCTCTGGCCTTGCAGCAGCAGTAGCAGTGCTAAGTAATTTCTCATCAGTTGGCTCTTGAAGGCTAGGGACAGACATTACACAGAAACTGGTTTAAGTGATCAGAAACTGGTTTAAATCTGTAACAGAACAGATGTTCAGTGCATATAAACCAGTTTGAAAATGGCTGAGGGGATATCTGTGCGGTTACAAACCGGTTTAGCCTAGCCAGGTTAGACTAACCTGCAAAGACTGAATCAATTCAGGCTCAGGCTTTGTGAATGTCTGTCCCTAGCCTGAAAGTGAGTACAACTTAACCTGCAGCCACAGCAGTTACAATGTCCTCATTTGTCCTGTTGCCAGGAAGTGGAACATCATTCAAGGAATCTTCAGCCTCTTCCATGCTCGTTTGCTCTTTTCTCCTGGCACAGATTTACTTTTCTTGGAACATTATTTTTGGCTTTCTGTCTTGCCATGCCTCAATATGGTGAACACAGTGCAGCAAATTCATAGATTTTAGAATTGTCTGAACATCTGTGTTAGGATCCACATTGAGAAGAACTATTATCTTGTAATCTTTGATTGGTAATGTCCCTTCATGTTCTTAATCACACTATGACCCACAAATTGTGTCAAAGATGTAGTGTTAGTGAGTTGGGATTTGCACTGAATGTCAGCAGGAACCACTTCTTGGCAGTGTGCAAAGCAGTTATCCCCCCCAAAAGAGGCATTTCTTTTGGCTCTGAGCATCAAACTGATAATTCCACTTTTTCAACCAGTGGAATGACAGGTCATCTGTCATCCAGGCATTTGCTGAACTGTCATAATTGAAGGGAAGCCTAGTAACATCTTTTGAAAAGCATCTAAGATATTTTGATTTTCTGATCATGAGCAGCAGGTGCTTGTCACTGCCATCTGCCATGGAACAGACAGTTACCCTTTCCTTTGAAACTTTTCCACCTCCTGGCTTTTCCATTTTTTCTACCTCTTCCATCAGAGCCCTTTCAGCTAGAGTCTAGTTCTCAGCATCGTAAATGTTCTCCAGAAGGAGCTTTTTAAGAATGTGAGGAAGTCTTTCACTCTACCATTGCTCAGCTGCTGGTTTATTTGTCAACCGTTTCTATGCTCTTTTTTGAACACCAGCCATCACTTGCCTTAAAATAGTGTGATCCAGTGGAAGCAGCAAGCTGAAGTCCTTTTTCCTTGATTGTAAGTCCAGAAAATACTTCTTCCTATGTTTTCTTCTCTTAGTTTAGACTACTTTATAGAGCGCCTCAGTGACAAAAGGGGCTTTTCCCTCATGATGTCTCTTTCACGACAGCATTTTTATGACACAAACCATCACACACAAATACTGTGCAACTTGATACGATGAAGCAGAAGGATGTGTCCTAGGAAATGTTCTCAACAGAAATGTTGCGGGTAAGTAGCAGTTGCTGTTAAAAAGTGTTGCTGCAAACAGATTCAGTTTGGGTAACTGCATAATACCAGTAAATTTCCAACGGACTTCTATCCTTCATTGCCCCTTTTAAAAATATGTGGCCTAGCATTACTGAAAACTTAACGCTTGACAGATACCTCTTATCCGCAGAGACGGCTGAAATGCACTAATGGATATAGAAGTCTGGAAGATGCCAAGCTAAACATGCCTCTGCCATCAATGAAACTGTGGCCTGAAGTGTAAAGAGCTTAGGAGTTCTTATTAAGAAGATTCTACATAAACCTGAACGCACAGATGTGGCTAAGAAGTCTGCACATGTTTTGGACACCCAACATTTTATTTAGCTGAGGACTTCACAGAAACAGCATTATGCTGGGTAAAAAACAGATGCCTGAACACAGTAAGCTGCCTGGCATAGCAGTGTGATAATATAGTAAAACACAGCCAACTAGAAGTTTTATGAGCGCTTTGGGTTTCTGCCTGAGATGAGAGAGCGGGGATATATTAAATATTTTAAAAAATATTCTATTTATTATAGCTTTTGATACTTTCACCTACTTTAATAACAGCGGCTATCTTCTAGTTGAGTTCAGTTGTCATGTTCAACTAAAATTAGTATGTCCACACCTCAAATTATTTACATTACACTGGAAGATAGGAGCCCCACTTTCTGACCTGACCCTACTATGATAAAAATATATTCCTTGCACCCATCTAAGAGGGTAGACACTTACAAACAGCAAAAAAAACCCCAAAACAACAAAAAAACAAGGAAATAAAACTGGCCGAATTAAACTGAAGTTGCCTATTGCAGCTTAAGTCATTACAAAAGTATTATGTAAATTCATTTGCTCCCCCACAAAGATCATTTAAACCCCCCCCAGCATACTGTGAATAAGTACTAAGTACTAATACCAATATTTATAAGTACTAAGTAGTAGTGTACTTATATACACTAATACTCAGTGTATAGAAGTATTAAGTATGAGAATGTGCTGTGGCAGCCAACATTGGCATGTTGTTTGCACTGTTTGAGCACGATTTTACAATGTTGAACTTCTAAAGACAGATTGAGCTTCATAAACTAGTTAGTAGAGAACAGCATATTATTATTTCTATACTAATGTCTTAGATCTGCATGCAAACATTTTCAGATAATGTACGGGAGGAGGATTTTTCTCTTAATACAGAACACTGTATGTACTGACCAATGCCACTGGTACTGAAATATACTATATAATGAATGCTCATTAATGTTGCTATATGTAGAACAGGTAGTATTTGGGAAAAATGAAAAAGTGATACAGGCTCAGTAACAAATCATGAGATTGCCTTATCTTGTTGAAGACTCAGAGAGCTACAGAAAGTGACCACTTCAATACACAAAAGGTGATGAGAAATAGTATTTGCTGCCTTAAATACCAAAAAGAGTGGCAGAACTTTAATACAGATGCCAATTCAGCAAAGTATTTCATCCCATGAATAACCTTAAGCATGAGCACAGCTACATTTATTCAATGCAACTAGTCTCTTGCGCAATAAGTTATATACTTGGTTAAGTATCTTGATGAATTTGGAAAGCATTAATGGAAAAAAAAAAGAGAGTTCCAGTATAGAATAAATATGTGATCAAAAATTATAACGTATTCAGGATCAACCCCATGCCCTTATCTTAAACGGGATAATAAGTTAGTTCACATGGCGTAAACCTCATCTGAAATCACTGTGTTAAAAAGAACTCTTGTGGGACTGTGTAAAACAAGTGGAAAGGAGGGAGGAGGGAAGCGTGGAAGATGGGTCAAGCAAAGGAAATAAAGTGACAACACTGATAATTATACAGAAAATATTTTTAAACATTAAGCTTTGCTTTGTTTTGCTGAAAAGCATCCTTTCAGACTTAAATTCTAACTTGATATCCGATTAGCGCATAACATCCCTCTGCACATATTTTAATAAGATGTCATCGTTAATAACAATCTCTTGTGTTTTCTATTACTATACTGTCCAGAGTTGGGCAGCTTTGTTTAAACTTGACAGCTTTAACTTAATTCTCTCCAGCTGCCTTCTGTTCTCTAAACTATAACTAGCTTTTATGCCTGAAAAAATATCAATTTGTGTCACTTTTACTGGGCTGCATGATGCTCATTTTACTTAGCAAATTAAGGATTCGAAAGGTGTCTGGGCAGGTACATAAATGGAAGAACGCACTGAGAAAGCAAACAATGGTAAGTGAATGTAAGTAAAATACATATTCCATATACACATATGGAATTGTCATATTATATATATATATGATCTTAATTTTTAGACTGATCCAAAAACTTAATCAGACCCTTAGTCTGAAATATCAAGCCCCCCAGTACAACACTATTTACTCTGGAAAGCTATGTTCTTCCCTAATGAGCTTCTCTTATTACATTATCTCATCCACTAAAACCTTGGTGCTTTAACAAATTTCTATAGAATGGGGTGGCCAAACTGTGGCTTACAAGCCACACGTTGTTCCCAGACACTAAGTGTGACTCCTTAAGAAACATTTGTGTTACCCAATATTGAGGTGCTGTCATATTTCCTTCTGGATACTTAAACCAAACTACCAGATATAGTGATTCTAGGATGCATCTGGGAGATATCCCCTAGCCTACTGCATCCTGTGAGCCCCACAGAGGCATGACCTGTCCCACTCCTAAACTCCAATAGCAGTCAACAAATGTACACCCAGTTGTGCAAGGGCAGTGACCTGTTATAATGACCCTACCTTGTTATGGTGAGGCCATGACCCCTCCCTCTTGGGCAGGGGTGGGTAATTATTTTCAGCGGAGGGCCGCTTACCCAGTTTTGGCAGGCTGTCAAGGGCCACATGGGTAGCCCCACCCCTTGACCAGTGCCCCACCTCTTGACAGGTGCCCCGCCCCCTGGTCACCATCTTGGGACCAGTGTCCCAATGTCTTGGGACCAATGTCCCAGGGCCAGCACCAGTGTGGACCAGAGAGGGGTGCAAGCTGGCAGGAGTATGTGGAGCCGAGCTGGGCTGCACCAGTAGGGAGAGGGGGGAGCTGGCCCGGATCCATAGAGCCCCTGCCAGCTGGGACCTTGCGCTCCTGCCACACTGCTCTGGGCCCCGCTGGCACTGGCCCTGGGACACTGGTGCGGGCCCTGTGCTCTCACTGGCTCCTCACACACTCACACCCATTGCCTCCCAGCCCCGTGGTTCAGGCGGGGAGCAGCGCACAGCCCCAACCCCCTGCTCGCCAGCAGGGAAGAAGCTGGTGCTGAGCGTGGGGAAAAGTGGCCCTTCACCTGCCCCATGGCCGATGCTCCCCACTGCAGGCGCTCGCAGCCCACACAGGGTTGTCTGGAGCAGGCACAGGCAGCCCCATGCAGGCTGCAGGTGGCTGCAGTGCGGCGCGCTGGCCATGGGCCGGGCGAGGGGCCACTTTTCCCCATGCTCAGCACCAGCTTGTAACCTGTCCCACTGCCAGCCTGGCAGTGGGGCCAGGTTACAAGGTGGTGCTGAGTGCAGTGGAGTGGGGAAAGCAGCCCCTCCCTGCCCCATGCCCAGTGCCCTGCATTGCAGGTGCTCGCAGCCTGCCTGGGGCTGCCTGTGCCTGCTCCGGACAGCCCTGTGTGGGCTATGAGTGCCTGCATTGCGGGGTGCCGGCCATGGAGCCGGCAAGGGGTCGCTCCTCTCCGCAGGGAAGGAACCCAGGGAAAAGCTGAGCGCTGGGGGGAAGCAGCCCCTCCCCCACCCCATGCCCGGTGACCCATGCTGCAGCTGCTCGCAGCCACAGCGTGGGGCTGTCTGGAGAGGGCACAGGCAGCCCCACACAGGCTGCAGGGAGCTGTAGCGTGGGGCAGCAGGAATGGGGCAGGGAGGGACCACTCCCCCCCCCCGCTCCTTCCCTGCCCAGGGTCCCCCCCTGCCCCACTTACCTGAGCTTCCCGTGCCTGGGAAGCTGGGGCTTCCAGCTGAGGGGCGGGGCCAGGAGGGCCCCGCTGCTGTTGGAATCCACTGGGCTTCCCCTAGGTCCTACTGCCTTTGGTTCCTGTCACTTCTGATAGGAACCAAGGGCAGAGATATATTAATTTTCTACATTTTTTTAGGGGCCCCGTGGGCTGGACAAAATGGCCTCGTGGGCTGGATCTGGCCCGTGGGCCATATTTTGCCCACCCTGCTCTTGGGGATAAGAGCTTTGCCCAGCTCCCCTATCTCCATTTATTCAGTTCTGGCCACCCTGTACAGATGTTCCACTCCACCCCTTCCTGACCTCACCAACTCCTGCTCCCCAATGCCTATTCCAAGCACCCAGCCCCTCCCTTCTTCCCCTTCATCCCTTTTCTTCCTGTTTTAGCCTACTGTTCTCTGAGGCGCCATCTCCTTGCACTGAGTATGCTGGTCAAAGGCAGCTGCTATCTGCTCTGTGCTGAATGGATGCTTCATGATGCATAAGACATTTAAGTAAAAATGGTAAAAAAAAAGAAAAGAAAAGAGGTAAACATAACCACAAAGGCTTTGATATTTTTGTTTTGTTATATTTTGTATTATGGTTTGACCACATAGTTATCTGTTGAAAGTCAATGGGTGGACTTGCTATTGTATTTGCATAACATTCCCTGTTGCTGCATGAAGCCTTGACCTTGGGGACTTACTTTCTGCTAATGTTTCCTGACTAAACTCTGTAGCACACATTTCAAACATTGGAGACTGGCACATACCATGTGTTAGCCAGGCCTGTTGCTGATGTTGGTCATTAATCATCAAGGTCCAGTGCAGAGATTAAGTGCAGAAGTGCTCTTTGTTATATGGAGACAATACTGAAAAAAACTCACAACTAGTAAAAAGCTAAAGTATGAGTGGAATAAACAGCCAAGTCAAAAAGGGAAGAAGATTTTGCTTTTATGGAAAAAAGTGGTGAAGTGCAGAAAAAGTGCAATGTCTCATCTGCAGTATATCACCAGCTCACCAAAAAGTGACAAACCTAAACTATACCTTTTTCTGGGTGTTTTTGGAACTGCCATGGCCTATAAAACCACCTTGAGGAAAAAATGAGGTCTTATCTTCAACTGGAAGATTTGTGGTGGTTAGCAAACGTGGTGTGTCCTGTTTTGAAGCATTTCATAGTTTCATAGTAGCTCGGGTCAGGAGGGACCTGATCAGATCATCTAGCCTGACCCCGTTCCACAGGCAGGAATGAATGCTGGGTTCACAAGACCCCAGACAGGTGATCATCTAACCTCTTTTTGAATTTGCCCAAGGTAGGGGTGAGGACCACTTCCTAGGAAGTTGGTTCCAGATTCTGGCCACCCTAACTGTAAAATATTGCCTTCTGATCTCTAACCTAAACCTATTCTCCATCAGCTTATTACCATTGTTCCTTGTCCCCCCAGGTGGTGCTGGGGAGAATAGGGCTCTTCCTATTTGCTGATGATATCCCCTGATGAGTTTGTAGGCAGCCACCAGGTCCCCCCCTCAGCCTCCTCTTGCTGAGGCTGAACAGGTTCAGGTCCCTCAGTCTCTCCTCGTAGGGCCTGTCCTGCTGCCCTCTCACCAAATGGGTGGCCCTCCTCTGAACCCTCTCCAGGCTGGCCACATCCCTTTTGAAGTGCGGCGCCCAGTACTGGACGCAGTGCTCCAACTGCGGCCTGATCAATGTCACACAGAGGGGGAGGATCACCTCTCTGGACCGGCTTGAGATGCATCTTTGGACGCATGACAAGGTATGGTTGGCCTTACAAGCTGCGGTCTGGCATAGGCTCATGTTCATCTTGGAGTCAATAATGACTCCAAGATCCCTTTCCACTTCTGTGCTTTCAAGAGGGGAACTCCCCAGCTTGTATGTATGCTGTGGATTCCCCCAAGGTGCAGCACCCTGCATTTGTCTATGTTGAACCCCATCCTATTCTCATCTGCCCACTTTTGTAGTCTGTCTAAATCTAGTTGCAGCCTCTCTCTTCCTTCAAGTGTGTTCACTTCGCCCCACATCTCAGTGTCATCAGCAAACTTGGACAATGTGCTTTCAACCCCCTCGTCCAAGTCGCCGATGAAGATGTTAAACACTGCGGGCCCAAGGACTGAGCCCTGGGGTACCCCACTGCTCACATCTCACCAGGTTGAGTATGACCCGTCCACCACTACTCTCTGGCTGTGCCCCATCAGCCAATTTTTTACCCATCCAACTGTGTAGGCATCAATGCCGCAGTCGCCTAATTTATTGATAACAATGGGGTGAGAGACAGTGTCAAAGGCCTTCTTAAAGTCTAGAAGGACTATGTCCACAGCGACACCATCATCCAAGGATTTAGTTACTTGGCTGTATAGTTACTTGGGTCCTCCTTCCTCCCTTTCTTAAAAATTGGGACATTAGCTAGTTTCCAATCCTTCGGCACCTGGCCAGATGACCACGAATGCTCGTATAGCTGAGCCAAGGGCTCCGCGATGACCCCTGCCAGCTCCCTCAACACCCTTAGGTGGAGGGCATCTGGACCTGCAGATTTAAAAATGTCCAGCTGTTGCAGAGCACTGAGGTGCCCCACTCCTAAAGAGGGGAAACTGCTAGGGAGGAAGCCCTAGCAGGGAATAAGGAGCCCAGCTGTTGGTTGCCAGGGCAACCAGAGGAGGTCAGCTGACCAGAAGGGGGCAGGGCCTGGCTCCCTTGTAAACCCTAGGGGCTGGGGCCAGAAGCAGTTCCCTGCCAGCAGCTAAGGAGGAAGGAGCTCTCTGTCTTAGAAGAGAGGAGCGGCCTGATGCAGGGGCAGCGTCTGACACTGCTGCGAGAGGAAGAATCCCTGGTAGGCTGGATTGTTGTTATGGCTGGGTGGCTTCTGTTTATGTTATAGCCAAGGGGCTTATGTTTGTGTTGCTGTTTGTCACCGGTGGCTTGGGTGAGGCTACTAGGGGTTGGAGGAGGCCTCAGAGGGGACCCGCAGCAGTGTAGGGACCCCAGCACCAGTGAGGGCGCAGCAGTCGGGGCACACTGACCCCAACCCCAGAAAAGGGGACAGGTGAGAAGCCCTGGAGGACAGGGCAGCATTGTGGAGAAGGCCCCGAGCGGGGGGGGCACATAGTGAGATAGGGCCGGGAGAGCCCTAGCACCGGAGAGGGCGCAGATCAAAAGAGGTAGGGCCCAGAGAGGACAAGGGGCCAGATTATAATAAGGCTAGGATATAACAACATCTATTCCATCGGTGAGGCGTGGGCTGTGGTGTAGGGGAGGAAACGGAGCCGCAGATAGCACCCCCTGGCATCGGGGCAGTACAAGGGCAGCCTCCCGCTAATTAACATCAATTAACAGCAAGGCATGGCAAGTGAGAAGGCAGGCAGTTGCCCCAGGAACAGGTGCGTGGGCCATGTTTAGATCGGCCCAGAGCAGATGTCTGTTACACCAGCCCTTCCAGAAGATCCCTAACTACATCTGCGCTGACCGAAGGCCTGACAGAGCTATCCCCGAGATTGTCCCTACCTCTGGTAGGAGGGATGTCCTGGTCCCTGTTCAAGAAAACAGAGGCAAAGAAACTGTTAAAAATATCAGCTCTCTCATCTGGCGTAGCCACAAGGTTACCATTTCAGCCTTGCAGGGGCCCTACATTGCTTGGTGCCCTCTTCTTGCTCCCAATGTACTTGAAAAAGGACTTTTTGTTGTCCTTAATCCTGGACGCTAGCCTGAGTTCCATCTCTGCCTTGGCCTTCCTAATAGCCCTCCTACACTCCCGGGCAGAGGAGGAGTACTCCTTGGTGATAGCTCCTCCCTTCCACTGGTTGTACACCCCCCCTTTTAGTCCTTGGGCATTTCTGAATGCCCTTGCTGAGCCCAAAGGGCTTTCTGAGCACTCTCACCCTTTTGTTTCTCTCATGGACTATTACCCTTTGGGCCTGGAGGATTGTCCCCTTAAGGTATGACCATCCCTCATGGACTCCCATGTCTTCTACCTTCTGGGCCCTCAGTGCCTCCCTCACTAATCTCCAAAGCTCACTGAAGTTGGCCCTTCTGAAGTCAAGGGCTTTAGTCTTGCTATAAGCCCTTCACACCCTGAGCTGGATAGTGAAATCCAGCAGGTGATGATCGCTATTGCCCAGGTGGTCAATGACCTGCAGTCCCCTCATCAGGTCATCCCCAGTGGCCAGGAACAGGTCCAGCAAGGCATTACTACTAATGGGGCTGTGCACCTTTTAGATAAGGTAAAGGTCCTGTAATACAGCCAGAAACCTACGTGAGCGGTCAGATGTGGCTGTCTGCTCCTCCCAGCAAATGTCTGGGTAGTATAGGTCACCCATGACAATAACATCCCTTGACTTAACCGCCTCCATAAGTTGACCAGAGAAGTCCCGGTCCAGCTCTTCCCCCTGGTTGGGTGGTCTGTAGCAGACACCCACAGTAGGGTCCCTTTCACAACGCCCCCCTTGTAGTTTGACCCACAGTGTCTTTGCCCGACCCTCCTCCTTGCAGTTTCTAAAACTTGGCACTCCTGGAAACAGCCCTAACCACTGGAATACTGGGCAAAAACCATCCTCCTCCAGTTGTGCAATTCTGTACCCTAATTTCTGTTGCCTTCTCTAACCACCTGCAATGGAATATTTTGCTAAACTCAGATGCTTATTTTGACAGGGAAAAATAAATCATTTTGGACTGATTCAATCCAAACAATTTCTTTCCCTTCCTCATTGCTTTGGTAAATCCACTACAGTGACAAGTCATACATTGCTGGGTTGCAGAGTGATCCTGGCCACACTAAATCACACCATTAGCAAGAAGGGAGAATGGTATAGGATCAGTTCTATGGTACACAAGGAACCCCTTTGCAACAGAAATCCTTCAGTAGCCAGACCTGCTTCTAAGGGCTAAAACAGCCTTGTCCTGGCAAACAGAAGGATACTTCTCTCTGGATAGTTTTTTCCAATTGTAAAACACAAGTAAGTGAAGATCCAAAAAAGAAACTACAATTTAACTATGTAAATATTTAACAAGAGGTTGATTTAAATGTGGTTGAGATGAATAAACACATTTATCAGCTATAATAAGGAAAAAAATCCCCAAACAGTCATTTATAAAAAGTTGTCAACTCAAGATATACCAGGTTTTTTTTCCTTTTCTATTTTCAGTTTTAAGATATGCACATATAGAAGGTGTATACATGTGCACATGAATATATACACATGAATTGCACTCTCTCTCACCAATTTTACGTTAAAGTTAAAAAAAAACAAACAAAAAACCCCAAACAAATCCAAAAATGACCACTGGCCCTGGTACAGTTTTAAAGCTTAAAATAACCCTTCCTGTGCCCATCCCAGCATAATCCCAGCTTCACCCAATGACCATTAAACCTTTGTGAAAGGGGTGCATTCAAGCTCCTGGTATAGAAATGTCTGCCTTGGCAGACTCAGTAGAGACCTGAATGGACCATGGGGGATGAGTTACTTTCTCACTGGTAAAGGCTGGCCTCCAGTAGGAGTGTGTTGAGAAGAAAATACAAGAATGTTTGCACTGCAGTAGACCAATAGAAACTTAAGCCTATCAATCACAGAGTCATAGAAAATTAGGGTTGGAAGGGACCTCAGGAAGTCATCTACTCTAACCCCCTGCTCAAAGCAGGACCATTCCCAACTAGATCATTCCAGCCAAGCCTGGAGCCAGGCCTTAAAAACCTCCAAGGATGGAAATTCCACTACCTCTCTAGGTAACCTGCCCCAGTGCTTCACCACTCACCTACTGAGAGAGCTTTTCCTAATATCCAACCTAAACTTCCCTTGCTGCAACTTGAGACCATTGATCCTTGTTCTGTCATCTGCCAATCTAGCATTTTGCACAAGGATTATCTTTCACATGTCCCTGAAGTATATAAAGACATATAAAATATAAAAATGAAATAATATGACTTGATAATAAACTATGATTCTGAAAAAATTAGTTCATTTTGAAAGTGTCTGAGATTCATATTTTAAGTACACTCCTCACTATTGCTCACACACAACTGACAATTTATTTAATTTTGAAAAGAAAGCTTGAGAATGTAATTTATTTTTCCTTGCTTAAGCTCATTCATCTTGATGTGGGTTAGCCATTCCAGATTGAAAAAAGACAAGGCAAGCCATTCCCTCTGCAGCAAATGTCAAAGATTAAAACACAGGTAGTGTTCTTAAAAAATACAGGCAGTATTGTTAAAAAAAGAAACACTCTGATGTGCCCATTAGTTATATCAGGAGCCTACAGACTTGGGTCAGTAACAGAATTCAGTTCATTTCTAATTTAGTGAAAAAAAATTCACTTTACATAGGAGGCTGGATTGAATTGGTGTATGTACATAGACTAAAAAAAAAAAAAAAAAAGAAATAGAAAAAGAAATCTGTACCTCCCTTAGAGCAAGCTTCTTTGAAGTGGGAGACTCCTCAAGCAATGTGAGCTCCTGGGAAGAAACTGGAACTATGAGTACCTTCCCCAGCTGAAGTCTTGAACAAGGAGTTCCATATTAAGTAATCAAATAAACCTTATATTGCTATGGCACTTTCCTTTCAAATATCTCAGAACTCTTAACTAACTGAGAATTTAATTAATACAAATTGCTGCCTTGTGAACAAGGGCAGTGTTATCATACACATTTTGAAGCCTAAAAACCAAGAATAATCAGCCTGGGTACCTAGAAAGCAGTGGTTCTCTGCCTTTTAAGAATCAGGGCACCCCACTACAACTGTTTTGAATTTGGCATCACCCTGGTTAAGAACCACTGTTGTGCTGCCTCAGCGTAGGTCAGTGGTTCTCAGCTGGGGATAGGCTTCTCCCTGTAGGTAAAAATAGCTCATTCACTTTGGCCTGCATGCACATGGTGTCCTGCATTAAAGTCATCTGATAAGCTTAAAGCAGGCAGATGTGTGCCCTCATGCTGCAGCCCTTCCAAGGACCAGCCCCACATGTACCTCATGGAAACGGGTGTGTAATATAGTTCTACCTGGCAGATGAGGTAGCCTGGCAGCCTGGAGATAATTTCCTCTGCTGCTGATGTTGCTGCCAAGTTCAAATATTTCCAGGAGTCATGTATGGGACTGCACCAGGAAGGGCGGTGGCAGGAGAAGGTGCTTTTGCCTGCAGTAGGGTTATTAGATAAACCCAGTGGAGACAGAAAGGCCTGCTTCTGCTGCAGTCCTGGTTTGGTTCTGATGTGTCTCCTGGAAACATGCAGGAAAGATTCACTTGGCTGCGGTACTACAGCAGCAGCATTTACCTCCAGGCTGCCATGGCCAGATGAAGCTTTCCCGCATGCCTTGGTTTCCAGAGGCACATCAGAACTAAACCAAGAAGCGATATTACAGCAGGAGGAAGCAGGGAGCTTCTGCCCACATTACATCATACAGACCTTATTCTGCTGCAGCCGTCTCCTGGAAACTGAGGTAGGCTGGAAAGGTTCATTTGGCTGCAGTGGTGGCCACAGCAGCAGCACAGCATCCCTGGCAGGTTCTCACAGCACCCCAGTTAAGAACCACTTCTCTAAAGCAACTGACATGGTCAAAGTATTGTAAAAACATTAACTAATTCATCTTCACACCACCGGATGAAATAACTAATATCCTTCTTTTATATGTGATGAAGCATTAAACATTTCACCTGATACCACACATCAAATCATCAGCATAGCAAGACCTGGAAAAAAAAGGAAACCTGAATTCTCTCTCATGTTTTAATACCCAGAGCACATGGGCTGAGAACAAAACTGTGACCATCCTATTACCACTCTGGGCATTAATTACAAGATCATCATTTGCATTCATTTATTTTACAGTCAAATCCACACTAGCCAGAGGCAAATTTGTTTCAAAAGTGTGATATAACTAGTCTGACTAGTTAAAAAGTTTTGATTCAATAATCTAGGTCACCAACAGGCAGCTTTTTTGGGCTATCAGCTGTAGTGACCCAATTCAGATCAGAGGCAGGCAGACAGACACTAGGACACTTTTTCTGAGGCAGCATGGGTAGAAGCCCCCATCCCCAAAGTCCCATGTCAATAAGCTGGATCAAATGACACTACAAGTTGGTTCTGCTTCATCGGCCATAGGTTCTTGACCCCTGACCTAGGGATATGATACACAACATAAGAGCGTATGTACAAAGAAGGAAAAGTCCTACTGCCTGGGCCTGACTAAAAGGATTCAAGCATCACATAAAGATTAAGGATTCCTCTCTTTATTTAACCAGATGACTTAGCACATGTATCCACAATAAATCCAAAGTATGGTAATACTTTCCACTACTACTGGTTTTGATTTCTGCCAATTAATATATGAATGGAAATACACGGATCTAAAACTATGCAAGCATAAACATTATTTGGTCACCAATCCATTATCATATTGCTAATGGATCAGCTTAATCAGGTTCTACTGGTTTTTCAATTATACACATTATTAGACAAGACTCATTTTATTTAGTCTCTAAACAGCTACATTTTAATACAACAGGAGCTAACTGGATTTTACGGGAGGTAACAGCATGTTTTCTTGTCATACTTGTTGCATCAGCCATGGAAGTATTGTAATTCATGAAATATAATTAAACACCTGCCCTAGCAGCACCCCACACTGTGGATTTAAAAGGATAAAATTTATGTCATAAGATGTATGGCTTACATCTACTGTCAGGCAGCAACGTCCTAAGAATTTAAACAAGTTCCTCAAGAAAACTGTTGTATTAAAAGATCTGTGGCCAGTTTCTCATTTAATGTAAATCATATATATTTACTTCAGTGGAATTATGTTGGGTTACTAAGTCATTTCACCTGTCAAAACTTCTCACTGCTTGACTACTCCTGATCCCTCCTCCTGGATCACCTCGATCTGGGGAAGGCATGGGGGGCATTTTCCTAAAACCAAGTGTCTCGGACAGCCAGAGCCGACTCGAGGTGATTTAGAAATTACTCGGTCGCTGGGCGGGCTGGTGAATGGAGAGGCAGACAAAGCTTAGTGGTTGCAAAAAACTTTACTTACGCCGCTTGTAGCCGCGACACAGGTGGTCCGGTCGCTTGAACAACTACGTGAGTTGCTCCAGCTGGCAAGGCTCAGGCCAGCTAATCCGTCCACAAATTAAGCCAGCGGGGGGGGGAAAGGGTACGTCAAGGATTGCGCTCGGCGACGGGGAGAAGAATCGATAGGTGATCAGTCTATCGACCAGCTCAGCCGCAAGTCAGATCTCTTTAGAGGCACTCTGCAGCGTGCTCAAAGTTCTCCGACTTGGGCGGAAGTCGCACAAAATTTTAAACGGCTAGCAAGCCAATTACTAGCCACCACATAGGAATAATTTAGAACTGGTCAATAGCGGGACACAAATTTGCGTTCAAATGGCAGGAACTCTCTTGCACCGAGGTTTTTCTGTTGCAACAAAAACCTTTGCTGTGCAAGAGGCTCTCATGTGGCAGGAAAATTCCATCGTGCCGAGGCACCAAAATCGCTGGGTTGTGACACTAAGCTCATCCAGATTTTCTGAGCCTACAAAATCAAGAGCTACCAATTTGATCTATGCCAGGGGTTGTCAATGGGCACCACCACTGCCCCCACCACCCCTCTCCGCATCCAGCTGCTCCTGCCACCCTTCTTCCCCCTCCACTCCATGTCTGGCTGCTGCCACCAGAAGGGGTACACTCCTTAAAAAAGGTTGAAAGCCCTGATCTATGCATTTAAAAAGGCTAACTGAAAACTGGTCCTATATTATTTATTCATTTTAGCACTATTTTTTTTCCAATGAGATGACTATTTACCATAAGCTGCTTGAGGATGCCTTCTTACCTCAAGATGCCCTTTGAAAATAACGAAGAATCATATGGTATCCCAGGAGGCTGAAGAACTGTGTGTTTCAGCCCCTGCCCGAAGGGCTGAGGAAAGGGAAATACAGGAGCTGGCTATGCTGGCTCTATATTCTCAGAAGTCCTCCCGAGTACTTCAGAGTTCTCTACTAGGAAAGCTGCTGGCAGACAACTTCCAGGTGACTTTCACATGATTTCAACTCAAAATTTTAATTTAGAATGGTCATAACAGCACCTGTAATTCAACTTTCATTTCAACTCTCTGACCCCTTCCCCTTTTCCCTGAAGAAATCCAAGTCACAGCTGCTACACCCTCTGATTTCCCTGATAAAATACGTTGATTTAAACCATACAGGCTTCACTTCTCATTTGTTTCCTTTCTGTCCATGCTAGTTTTCACTCCTGCAAGCATGTGAATATCACATTAACTCCCCATCAATGCCTTCATCTGCTTGAGAAGAGTCCCATAAGAAGCATACACTAAGAGCTAAAGATGCCTCTGCTAGTGAGAAACTGAGGTGGATTAGGATTCATAGAAACCAGTCTTAATTTATTTCAGAATCATCCTCTTGCCTGTGGACTATGACACCCATCTACATTTACTCTGGTTTGTGAAACCCTTTCTTTGCACTTTAATGAAATGCATACTACCGTTTAGCTAGCTACAAATACATTTCAGTTCTCGTTGAGAATCTGTCTGTTCAGAGGCAGTACTAAAGCAGCAATATCTTCCAGGTTATCATTTTTCCAGGAACTCTAACACTCAACCTGGCTTGGCTCAATGCTGAGGGAAGAGATCAGGCAGGTTGAAGCCAGTCAGGACCCCTATTTAAGGTTGAGCAGCTTGCAGGCAGTTGCAAAACAAGCTGTCAATGTGCTTGCTGCTTTATTCCTGCACAGTGCACTTCTGTATTCTCAAACCTTTTGGTTCCTGATCCCTGATTCCAGCTCTTCCTATTGATCCCCAGTTCTAAACTGCTTCTGTTTCTTGCACCTGACCACTGGATCAAATTGCTCACATTCTGGTCATATACCATGCAGACTGCAATTATTTTGTTCTCTTTATAATGCCAGGTTTTAGGACATTGGACAATTTAAACAAAAGTGAACTTTGCTTTGGCAAAACCTGCTTTCTAAAGGTTACATAAGGAGGAAGATTTACAGACAGTTCTTAGAAAGATGAAGCAAAGCAGTGAGTAAAGAACATTATCCAATCAGTGACTTTTTTGTGCATTGCACAATAATATTTTTGCCATACTAAATCATGGTACCTTAATCTAAAACAAGTATTATGTGATAACAATATATATAGTTATAAACATCTAAGAAGTTATTTTTAGCAATGCCTTGTATTGCAACTGTATTTTTTAAAATTCTTTATAAAGTGCCATAATATTAGGATGCTATTCTTGGTAACACTATTTTTGATTACATAAATCATGAAAACACTTTTTGAAATATTCCAAGTACAAACCACTTTTAATCAGCATCTACAAACTGAGATACTGGCACTGATTACTTAGCTCCTTTAATGGCACATGTAATGGATTCCAAGTGTTCTGCTTGATTGCTTCCTAGCTGATCAAGATTCTATTCATCACTCCTAGCTGCTGGAATCCTGAGATTTCTTGGAGTCCTTGTTCAAAGGCCTTGACATCATTTCAACTAAAAATCTGCTGTGCTTTGAAACCCAGTCATAGTCACAGCTCTACATACTTGATGCATTTCTCTTAATTTAAAAAACATATTTAAAGAGGGCAGGCTCTCATTGACAGAGAAAGAGGTCAAGTGTAAACAAACATAAATATAATTCAAGAAAATATGGATAATGTGAAGAAAACTGATGTTGAAATGTAATGAAACTTGAGTCTCTAACAACATTCTCTAACAATTAATACAATTATTGTTCTATGTTTTTTTGACTCATTTTGTATTTCTCACCTTTGGTGTCAGTTTAAAATTATACCTGAACTCATGAGACTAGTATAAATTTAAAATATCGATATAAAATAATCGATAGGACAAATTTACTTCTATGGGCCTGAAATCAATCACTTGTCTCCTTTTGTCCTGTGAATTTTGCCCCCTTTTAGCCTTCATGCTATTGAACTCAAGTGATAAAATAATGTTTCAGAAGGGCTGTTAAAAGTTCAAAAAATGTGCTATGACCAAGTGAAAATGTCTATAGATCAACCCAAATGATGAGTCCCATAATCAGGTCATTTTCTTTAGTGCAATCAGTTGCTCATCTCACTTCAGATCCTTGTTTTCTTTGCTTTCATTTTATCATCCCCCATTTTATCAAACTTTGGCTTTTAATTTTAAAAAATAATCATCCCAAGAACAATAGTAGCTACCGAAATCGGTGGATACTGACCCAGCCCAGGTGCTAGGGATAAAACCTCTTGTAATTGTAATTAATGTCATCTGACTGTAGCACAGAGGTCATCAACAGTGTCCTACACACTATTCTACACACCGGAAGAAAACTAAGACTTTTGTGAAAATGAAGGAAGTAAAGTCGCTCCAATCTTTAAATGTAAAAGGGAATGTAATAGAAGACTAGAGAATGTGATTGCACTTTCAAGTTTTCCTAAAAGCAAGTGCTACTGCAAGGAAATTGGAGAGGTTAAAATCAGATCTCCACAGCAGTCAATTCTAGTGTCAGAAGACTGCAATAAATCAAAGTCTTGGCTTCTTAAGAACTCATTTTCTGTGTATTCCCCAAAGTTTCAGACATCCCTCATATTTAAAGATATATCCAGATAGAGTAGTTTCTATACAAAAAAGTTATTCAAGAGATTTTCATTGTGACTTCCTTTGGCAGAATCGAGCTTTTTTAAAAAAAATCTGTTAACACTTGTTTTTTTTTCAGCCTCTAAAAATTACAATAGGCGAAAGAAAAAGGTAAGAAATAAAACAGAATCACATTTCAGTTCTTCCACGGTATCCATTTATGGTACCAGACTTCTAAAAATCTGGACCAGAATGGTAATTATAGGTCTGTTTCTTTGTAGTTAATGTATCAATTATTTTTTCAACACTTTTTCTTGACTCTTGCAAGTCTCAATGACCGTTTGGGTATTTTACAAATTGTCTCAGATATAGGCCGACTTATGTCTTTGTTTTGAGACTACAGAGAGAAATGACTAGTTGTGAAATTGTTACACTTAACTCACTGAAGTGTCAGAGTTGTTTGTATAAACTTAAGCAAATGTGAGTGATCTGAGCAGCAACTATTCTAGTAGAAGATTGTTTGTTTCTCTTTTAATAGTACATCTCTTTTACAACTCTATGTAGTATCTTATAAGCATAAAGCAGATGTATATTGCTCAGTTGATTAACTTGCTATTTAATAATGTTTTATGCATCATCAAAGCAAGATACAGTACCTGTAGTACCTACAGCTATTAGTTGTCTATATAGACAGAAATGAAAACTATCAAATGAGACACTGCACTGCTTGCTAAGACTTCCAATAGACTATACAGCTAACATGACTTATGTTCTGTGTTAGCTATGCATTAGACATTAGAAACAATCTGTTCAGTGTAACATTTTATGTTTTGTAACTAAAAGGAATATTTGGTAACATTTGTCAAACTCTGACAAATTTGTATTTAAAATCTTATGACAAATTAGATCCCTGTACAGTCCCCAAACCAAAGAAGAAGAAAAAAAGAAAAACAAAACAAAACCCCACAACACCCTGACAGGAGCTAGAACCAATAAGCCTCAATATTCTGTCCTGCCCGAGTGTCTTCAACTAGACACGCTCTGAATATAAAAGGATAGGTCTGCCTGTTGGTATAGGAATACATACAGAACATGAAGGACCTTCCAAATCACGGAGTCTAGCACTGTGCTATCACAGGCAACCACATCATATCACTAGGGGTCTACTGAACTCAAGCAGGCAGCCAGCCAATATCACAGGCAGATGTTGGAACTGGCCGTCATTTTTGTGTGCTGAGTGCTGTGCAGCACCCCAAAGACTGATCAGGTGAGGGGCTCCAGCAGTCCCACTCCTCCCTGCAGATTGCCAGACAGCCTGAAACTGCAGCTTAATTACCCTGATTAAGGCTGGGAAAGCCATTAATCCATGCTTAATAATATGTGGATTAATGGCTTCCCTGGGCTTAATCAGGGTAATTAAACTGTGGTTTTGAGCCATCCCCAAGTGGTAAGGCTGCATCTGGGGTCCACGTAGGGTTGCCAACCCTCCAAGATTGCCCTGGAGTCTTCAGGAATTACATAAAAATCTCCAGAAGACTGCTGAGAGTCACCCAGGAGATAAATGATAGGGCATTCATTAATATAAATATTAAATGCTGAATCTGTTTTATACAGCAGTCCAGTGGGTTTTTAAAATGTAATAGTCATGTGCATTTGCCTTCCTGACATGAAGTCTACACCATGTAATTAATGTAACTAGATCATGTGATAAAACCTCCTGGAATAGGTTCAAACAGTTGGCTACCCTAGGTCACAGAGCCCTGGCCCGACTCACTGGCAGTGGGTGCACGCACTCAACAAGCCATGCTGTAGCTCCGTAGACACCTGTGCCGTATCCTGGCTGTCTGCCACAGCTGGCCTGAGAGCCTGGTACAGCTGCTTAATGTCTCCCTGCATCTTGCTGCAAACAGCCCCACCCTGCCCTGCCCCCTGCCTTCTTCCCTCACTCCTCAGCCTTCCCCTGCACCTCTTCTTTCCTCCTTCCCCTCCTCTGCTTTCTCCCCTCTCCCCCATGCTCCAAGACTTCAGGACTTCACGCCATGCTGTAGGTGCAGGGCTTCCTGCCCTTTTATCTGCTTGCCGGTAATTTTTCTTTTTTTTTTTTTTTTGCAGCAAGCCCACCAAAATAGCAGAGCCCACCATTTTTTGCAGAGCCTGCCATTTTTCAAGGAGCCTGCTGCTCGATGTTGTGTTTTCTGCAAAAAAATTGCACAATTGCAAATTCAGTAGGTCCCTACATATCACCCCTTTCAATTCCCCAAAGCACATAGAAAAGGAAAAATACAAAAATTCAAGAACTACTCTTTTTCTTTTCTTAAACAAGCTTTTATGTGGCCAGTAAGATATTAACAACTGCACTACAATAGGGAAAATACAAACTTAGTGCCAGATCCTGATCTGGCATTTATAAAGCTTACTTTTTAAGAAGAGGAATTCCTTAAGGGTATACAGATGTCTCCAAGTGAAGCAGATCAATTGTGCCAGAATGTGTCCTGGAACAGCTGATCCACTTTGCTGGGACACACACATTGCCCATTGTCCCACCTGTTAATCTCGAGGGACAACAGATTACATGTTTCCCGCTTGCAAAGACTTGTCCCAGATATTCCCTGGGCATGTCTCTGTAAGCAGAGAAAGCCAGGCTCTTGTGTTGCCCCTGGGATAGGACCGCCAATCAGCTGATTGGTGGCCCCAGCCCCACGACCGCACTGAGTATCCATGCCCACCTGGGGAATCCTAAATGGGGGAGCCCAGGCAGGCCTGATCTTCAGAGGCGTCATCCTGTACTATGAATTCCTGAGACATGCAACATGAGGTTCTTCAAGCCCTGGGAGTGCCTTTCTAGGGTGGGCTGAATCCTGTAATCCATCTTTCTAGATGTCTGTTGTATTTACTTGTTTCAATACATGGTCACACTTAGATCTCAAAATCATGCAAAAATGGAGACAACTTCCACAATGAGTTTCCTAACTTTTGACATTTAAAATTAGATTTTAAGGTTAAAAGGAAGAGGGTTTATTAAGCATTAGAAAGTCTGGCTGGATCCCCTGCCTAGCTCCTTTTAGGTACTCAAGTCCATTCCTCAGTCCTTTCCTCTGCTCTACCTCCTGACTAGAGTCTCTCTACTGTGTCTTGAGATAATTATTTAAGAATAAAAACCTTCAATGTGTCCACTTAAGATATGACTTTATTCAAATACCATGTCTCTGAACCACAGAAAAAAACAGTTCTTGACAAGGAAAAAGAACTGGCATGAATGACATAAGAAGTCCAGCGGAGAGGTCAGAATATTACCTCTGGCACTGTTTTAAAAGTACTTACACTGGCAATGGTAGTGTCATGAATATAATTAAATACAGTAATACATATAACTAAATACTGTAAAATTGGGATAGACTTTTCTGCATATAAAAAGAGAAAGTGAGATTACAATCACTGTTAATAGTCTTACCTGGCATGCCGTGTATGAGGTCACCACATAATACAAAAAACTTGGGTTTGGGATTTAGCTTGTTAATGGCCTGTACAGCTTGCTCTGTTAATTTGATCTCCTCTTCCCATTCATCACCTCCACTGTCACAGTCACCAATTGCCCAGGCTTTCATCAGCCCAAATTGAGGATCTGCTCCTTGAATGAAGTAAAAGGGGGCTTTCCACTGATATTCTTCATCTTAAAAAGAAAAAAAGAAAAGAAATATTGGAAAAATCTTGGAGAAAAGATTTTTTTCCCCTCTACTGATACTAAGGTGAATAGTAACTCATTAAATTAGAGGCTAATTTAACAGAGTACAGCAAAACAATGAAGTTTTCCTTTTATACAGTAGAACATTTTTATTTATTGCAATCACTGAATGGCACCATACTGGTGCTTGATGACTAGGGAAAGTGTGTCAACTATGAAGCAAATATTACTTAAAACCACAATGTAGCTCAACAGCATGAAACGTAAGGTTAAATTTCAATGATTGCATTTTTAATTAACAACTTAAAAATGCACACTACATTTTATGGTGCCAAGAGAGATATACTTATTACTGCTATATTAAATACCTTTCAGTATCATCCTACTAGAGAGAAGCTGAAAGATTCACTTATTGGTCAGTTTTAGCTACTAATAAAAGCACTAAACAGAAAGGAAGATGGCAAGCCAGCAAGAATACAAGCATCCTTTTCTCACTCAAAGCAGCTCCGGGCTACATTACTGACTCACCCGTTATCCCATCTGAGCTTTGGACTAATCCTCTGGCAAACTTGTCATGCCTTTTACAATTTACCTTCACAAAACGTACTCCCCCCACTTCATAACACACCACTGTAACTCCATTGCTTCTCTTCTCCCTCATGCTTCATTTTTGCTACAGAGTATTAAATTTAAGTATTATATTTTTAATTCAGCTATACTTAAAAACATAAAAAACAATAAAAGGTACATTATGAGACAATACCCTAGGTTACTGCTTATTCCATTAATTCCTCTATTTGCTAAATTCAGTAATTCACAACAGGCTTCCAAGTCATTTAGTGAGAATTACCAGCATCAAATAAAAAACTTAATTTAGAATGGTCATAACAGCTCCTGACTGAAGTGTATAACAAAAAGGCATTAACTTTGGAATAAACTAAGATGTGCTCAATTTTTTAAAACTTTTTAAGTCTATGGATACATGAAGGAAGGTCATAAAACTTCTGGCCTTTCAGTTATTTTTGTTTTCCTGCGTTTCAGATAACAGTAACAGATATTGCAAAAAGAACAAAGATAGTTGAGATTGATAACAAAGAGGCAAAGAATATAAACGCTGATCACTCATTCATGAAAAATGGAGACCATATTTGGCTACCAATAAAGGAATGTAGCTGTCTTAATATTTGGGCTGTAGTCTCATGTTCTAAATTGAATCAACAACTTAAGAGTACATTGGTGCTGCCTTAATCATTCACAAGTATTTATCTGCATCTCGAGTGCTTGATTTTGGGTAACTCCACCTGGGTTTCTCACTTTTGCTCCTTTCCTTTCAAGTATCTCTGACTTGCACTTTGTCTTACACATATAAGTTAATTGATACTAAAGTAAGGATAAAACTATACCCCAACTTCAATCTGAAATTGAGTCAGGAATAAGATTATGCAGTAAGTTACTTCAAAATCAAAACAAAATTAAATCTTGAATAGCACTAAGGAAAATGTCAGTCACATTTAAAAAAAACAGATCTGAGTTAACAGTGTAACACTAGACTAGTCATCCAATAACATTGCCTGCCCTTGGTCTTGTGGAGTGTATGCACAGGCGATTAATTTCTGGTTCCTTTTTAACTTACTTGATAGTGCTAAAACATGTTTAGATTCATAGATGCTAGGGTCGGAAGGGACCTCAATAGATCATCGAGTCCGACCCCCTGCATAAGCAGGAAAGAGTGCTGGGTCTAGATGACCCCAGCTAGATGCCTATCTAACCTCCTCTTGAAAGCTAAAGAGGCAGTAGTCATGGGGGACCTAAACTACCCGGACATCTGCTGGGAGACGCAGACAGCAAGGTCCCATCGCTCACGCAGGTTTCTAACTTGTGTACAGGACCTCCACCTGACACAGGAGGTGTATGGTCCCACTAGGGGGAATGCCATACTGGATCTGGTATTGGCAACGGGAGATGACATGATAGGGGACCTCCAAATCGGTAGCTATCTGGGAGACAGTGATCACCTTATGATAGAATTCAACATAAGACGGCGAGTGGGTAAGGTAACTAGTAGGGTGAAAGTGCTAGACTTTAGGAAAGCTGATCTCATTGCACTCAGGCGATTAGTCAAGGAAGCACTGCAGAGTAGGAGTTTTGATGGGATGGGTGCCCAAGAAGGGTGGCTGTGCCTAAAGGAAACGATCCTTTGGGCACAAAGCAAGACGATCCCCGAGCGAGGCAAAAGAGGGAAAGGGGCCAGGAGGCTTCCATGGCTGACCAGAGAAATCCAGGGCAGCCTAAGGGCCAAAAGGGGAGCACATAAAAAGTGGAAAAAGGGTGAGATCACTAAAGATGAATATACCTCCTCTGCTCATGCTTGTAGGGAGGCAGTTAGGCGGGCCAAAGCTACCATGGAGCTGAGGATGGCAACCCAAGTAAAGGACAACAAGAAATTGTTTTTTAGATATATTGGGAGTAAAAAGAAGGCCCAGGGAGGAATAGGACCCCTGCTAAATGGGCAGCAGCAATTGGTGACAGATAGAGGGGACAAGGCTGAACTCCTCAACGAGTTCTTTGCCTCAGTGTTCCTAAGCGAGGGGCGCGACAAATCTCTCACTGGGGTTGTAGAGAGGCAGCAGCAAGGCGCCAGACTTCCATGCGTAGACCCTGAGGTGGTGCAGAGTCATTTGGAAGAACTGGATGCCTTTAAGTCGGCAGGCCCGGATGGGCTCCATCCGAGGGTGCTGAAGGCACTGGCCGACGTCATTGCAGAGCCACTGGCGGGAATATTCGAATGCTCGTGGCGCACGGGCCAAGTCCCGGAGGACTGGAAAAGGGCTAACGTGGTCCCCATTTTCAAAAAGGGGAGGAAGGAGGACCCGGGCAACTATAGGCCGGTCAGTCTCACCTCCATCCTTGATAAAGTATTTGAAAAAATTATCAAGGCTCACATTTGTGAGAGCCCGGCAGGGCAAATTATGCTGAGGGGAAACCAGCATGGGTTTGTGGCGGGCAGATCGTGCCTGACCAACCTAGTCTCTTTTTATGACCAGGTTACGAAACGCCTGGACACAGGAGGAGGGGTGGATGTCGTATACCTGGACTTCAGGAAGGCCTTCGATACGGTATCCCACCCCATACTGGTGAACAAGTTAAGAGGCTGTGATGTGGATGACTGCACAGTTCGGTGGGTGGCGAATTGGCTAGAGGGTCGCACCCAAAGAGTCGTGGTAGATGGGTCGGTCTCGACCTGGAAGGGTGTGGGTAGTGGGGTCCCGCAGGGTTCGGTCCTTGGACCGATACTCTTTAATGTCTTCATCAGCGACTTGGACGTGGGAGTGAAATGTACTCTGTCCAAGTTTGCAGATGACACAAAGCTATGGGGAGAAGTGGACACGCCGGAGGGCAGGGAACAGCTGCAGGCAGACCTGGATAGGCTGGACAAGTGGGCAGAAAACAACAGGATGCAGTTCAACAAGGAGAAATGCAAAGTGCTGCACCTAGGGAGGAAAAATGTCCAGCACACCTACAGCCTAGGGAATGACCTGCTGGGTGGCACAGAGGTGGAAAGGGATCTTGGAGCCCTAGCGGACTCCAAGTTGAACATGAGCCGGCAGTGTGACGAAGCCATCAGAAAAGCCAATGGCACTTTATCGTGCATCAGCAGATGCATGACAAATAGGTCCAGGGAGGTGATACTTCCCCTCTATCGGGCGCTGGTCAGACCGCAGTTGGAGTACTGCGTGCAATTCTGGGCGCCGCACTTCAAGAAGGATGCGGATAACCTGGAGAGGGTACAGAGAAGGGCAACTCGTATGGTCAAGGGCCTGCAGACCAAGCCCTACGAGGAGAGAGTAGTGAAACTGGACCTTTTCAGCCTCCGCAAGAGAAGGTTGAGAGGCGACCTAGTGGCTGCCTATAAGTTCATCACGGGGGCACAGAAGGGAATTGGTGAGGATTTATTCACCAAGGCGCCCCCGGGGGTTACAAGAAACAATGGCCACAAGCTAGCAGAGAGCAGATTTAGACTGGACATTAGGAAGAACTTCTTCACAGTTCGAGTGGCCAAGGTCTGGAACGGGCTCCCAAGGGAGGTGGTGCTCTCCCCTACCCTGGGGGTCTTCAAGAGGAGGTTAGACGAGTATCTAGCTGGGGTCATTTAGACCCAACACTCTTTCCTGCTTATGCAGGGGGTCGGACTTGATGATCTATTGAGGTCCCTTCCGACCCTAACATCTATGAATCTATGAATCTATGAAGACCCCCAGGGTAGGGGAGAGCACCACCTCCCTTGGGAGCCCATTCCAGACTTTGGCCACTCTAACTGTGAAGAAGTTCTTCCTAATGTCTAGTCTAAATCTGCTCTCTGCTAGCTTGTGGCCATTATTTCTTGTAACCCCCGGGGGCGCCTTGGTGAATAAATACTCACCAATTCCCTTCTGTGCCCCCGTGATGAACTTATAGGCAGCCACAAGGTTGCCTCTCAACCTTCTCTTGCGGAGGCTGAAAAGATCCAGTTTCTCTAGTCTCTCCTCATAGGGCTTGGCCTGCAAGCCCTTAACCATACGAGTGGCCCTTCTCTGAATCCTCTCCAGGTTATCCACATCCCTCTTGAAGTGTGGTGCCCAAAATTGAACGCAGTACTCCAACTGCGGTCTGACCAGCGCCCGATAGAGGGGAAGTATCACCTCCTTGGATCTGTTCATCATGCATCTGCTGATGCACGATAAAGTGTCATTAGCTTTTCTGATGGCTTCATCACACTGACGACTCATGTTCATCTTGGAGTCCACTAGGACTCCAAGATCCCTTTCCGCTTCCGTGCCACCAAGCAGGTAATTTCCTAGGCAGTAGGTATGCTGGACATTTTTCCTCCCTAGGTGCAGCACTTTGCATTTCTCCTTGTTGAATTGCATTGTTGTTTTCTGCCCTTTTGTCCAACCTGTCCAGGTCTGCTTGCAGTTGTTCCCTGCCCCCTGGCGTGTCTACTTCTCCCCACATTTTTGTGTCATCCGCAAACTTGGACAGAGTACATTTCACTCCCTCATCCAAGTCGCTGATGAAGACTTTGAAGAGTATCGGTCCAAGGACCGAGCCCTGTGGGACTCCACTGCCCACACCCTTCCAGGTCGATACCGACCCATCCACCACGACTCTCTGGGTGTGGCCCTCTAGCCAAATCGCCACCCACCGGACTGTGCAGTCATCCACATCACAGCCTCTTAATTTGTTCACCAGTATGGGGTGGGATACTGTATCGAAGGCCTTCCTGAAGTCTAAGTATATGACGTCAACCCCTACTCCTGCGTCCAGGCGTTTTGTAACCTGGTCACAAAAAGAGACTAGATTAGTCAGGCATGATCTGCCTGCTACGAACCCGTGCTGGTTTCCCCTCAGCATAATTTTTCCTGCTGGACTCTCACAAATGTGAGCCTTGATAATTTTTTCAAAGACTTTGCCAAGGATGGAGGTGAGACTGACTGGCCTATAGTTGCCTGTGTCCTCCTTCCTCCCCTTCTTGAAAATGGAGACCACACTGGCCCTTTTCCAGTCCTCCAGGACCTGGCCCATGCGCCATGAGTGTTCAAATATTCCCGCCAGTGGCTGTGCAATGACGTCAGCCAATGCCTTCAGTACCCTCGGATGGAGCTTATCCGGGCCTGCCGACTTAAACGCATCCAGTTCTTCCAAGTGACTCTGCACCATCTCAGGGTCTACGCTTGGTAGTCTGGCGCCCTACTGCTGCCTCTCTACAATCCCAGTGAGAGACTTGTCTTGCCCCTCGCTTAGGAACACTGAGGCAAAGAACTCATTGAGGAGTTCAGCCTTGTCCCCCCTGTTCGTCACCAATTGCTTCTGTCCATTCAGTAGGGGTCCTATTCCACCCTTATTTCTTGCTGGCTGGGTCACAAACATTTCTGCAAGTGTAAAAGCCATGCAAGATACAGGCTTCTTTAACTCAGTTTCACATAGTTTTCCATTTTAAAACCAAACAGCATCTTTGATGCAGCATATAAGTTAATGTTATGGCAGTCATATGTTCATATAGGACATTCATTTGTAGCCCCGTGAAGTCCCAGAAGGTGCTTTATTTTACATGTTCTATTACATTTGTTATGGAAAAACCCAAATCCTGTCACTGCAGTGCTACAGAACAAGAACTTTTAAGTTGTAATCGTGAAAATGTTATGAAGGCAGTAGAAAGTGAATTAATGGAGAGACTGCCCCAATGCCAATGAAAGTTCAAGCGTTCCTACTAGTTTCATATCCTTTAGCTGAATTTAGGTTTCTACGTTTCAACTATTTTAAAAGCTTTTTAACTTTTAAAAAATGAAAACTTTATGTATTAATTCACATTACCCATTATCAAAGATAAAGAAAAGTTTTATTGATTTAAATATTTTTTCATTAATTTTGAAATCTGAAAAGCAGCCATCAACTTTTTCATGTGTATAAATCTGATTCAAGAAAGTAAGTTACCTTCCATCCATGAGTTTTCAATAAAGCCTCTGAGAACTGAGTGAATGACAAAGTAATTTATGTTTTAGTTGTCAATGTCTTTCATGGAAAACAGGAAATATGACTGCCATAACATTAACTTATATGCTGCATCAAAGATGCTGTTTGGTTTTAAAATGGAAAACTATGTGAAACTGAGTTAAAGAAGCCTGTATTTTGCATGGCTCTTACACTTGCAGAAATGTTTGTGACCCAGCCAGCAAGAAATAAGAAAACAAGTGTTTGAAACAGCTGTTCTGTTTGAAGGAGTAGGAAGCGTTCTGATATTGCTGCTACTCAAGCTTCCCCATGATACAACCAAGTGCAATTGCTTCTTAGACAAACTTGGTTTTCACTGCAGCACAGAGCAGCTACGTGGGCCGGATTCAGACCCCGAGGCCATTCTATCCGGCCCACGGGGCCCCTAAAAAATTTAAAAAATTACTATTTATCTGCCCTTGATTCCTGTCAAAAATGACAGGAACCATGGGAAGTAGGACCCAGGGGAAGCCCGGCGGGCTCCCACAACAGCAGGGCCCACCTGGCCCTGCCCCCCCAGCCAGAATCCCCAGCTGGAGCTTCTGGCCTGGGACCACATGGCTGTACCACACTGGAACTGCAGGTAAGGGGGAAGAGGGGGGAGGGCAGGGGAGGACCCTGGGCAGGGAAGGAGCCCGGGGAAAAGCTGAAAGCGGGGGAGGCGGGGAAAGTGGCCCCTTGCTCGCCACCCATGGTCAGCACCTCCCATGCCACAGCTGCTCACAGCCCGCCTGGGGCTGCCTGTGCCTGCTCCAGACAGCCCCGCGTGGGCCGTGTGTGGCTGCAGCAGGGAGCGCCAGCCATGGGGTGGGCAAGGGGCCCCTTTTCCCCCACGCGCTCAGCTTTTCCCTGGGCTCCTTCCTGGCAAAGAGGAAAGCGGCTCCTCCCCTGCCCCGTGGCCAGCACTCCCTGCTGCAGCTGTTCGCAGCCCATGCGGGGCTGTCCTGAACAGGCACTGGCAGCCCCACGCAGGCTGCAAGTGGCTGCAGCGCCGGCCATGGGACGGGGAGTGACCGCTTTCCCACCCACCCCACACTCAGCACCACCTTGAAATCTAGCCCAATTGCCAGCCTGTGCCCTGCGCCAGCTCCGGGCTTGCCCGTCAGGGCTGCACATGGTGACAGCAGCTGTAGCTGCTTGCAGCCTGTGTGGGGCTGCCTGTGCCTGCTCCAGAAAGCCCCGCATGGGCTGCAAGCACCTGCAGCAGGGAGTGCCGGCCATGGGGTGGGCAAGAGGCCACTTTTTCCCATGCTCAGCACCAGCTTCTTCCCTGCCACCGAGCAATGGTTCGGGGCTGTGCGCTGCTCCCCACTTGTACCGTAGGGCTGGGGGGCACTGGGAATGAGTGGGCAGGGAGCCAGCGGGAGCATGGGGCCTGCACCAGGGTCCCAGGACCAGCGCTGGTGGGGCCCAGAGCAGGGCGGCAGGGGTACAGGGTCCCAGCCAGCAGGGGCTCTATGGATCTAAGCCAGCTCCCCGCTCTCCCTGCTGGTGCAGCCCAGCCTGGCTTCACAGACCCCTGCCAGCCTATGCCCCATTTTGGGCCCCACCGGTGCTGGCCCTGGGACACTGGTCCCAAGATGGTGACCAGGGGGCGGGGCACCTGTCAAGGGGCGGGGTTACCCATGCAGCCCGATAGCCTGCCAAAACTGGGTAAGCGGCCCTCCGCCTGAAATTATTGCCTGCGCCTGCAATAACCAATACTTAATAATAGCACAAGGCATTTTAAACTACTGAAATAAACATTTTGTTCATTTGTTTTGCATTTAACACACACACGCACATTCCTCTTACCTGATCCAGCCCTTGAGGAAGGCAGTCACCACCTTTATTCCCATACATGTCGCCCCCTTGCCCACAGCTCCTACTCTCAGCCTCGCTGCCCATGCAGCCCGTGCTACTGTCCTGGGTGAGCAGGGCGGACCCTCGCATAGACAGCGGCACCAGGTGTGTTTGGAGCCGCAGAGCATGCTGCCGCCTCACTGCCAGTGGGCCCTGAGTGGCCAAACTCCCACAGCCGCCAGAGAGAAGCTGTTTTTGCAAAGGCACCTGGTGCCTGGCACAGTGGAATGTCCCTCACAAAGCACCTTACCCTGCACACAGCCCAAGATCTCTGGGGCAGCCCCAGCGCTCAGGCCCCTGCTGCGCATTTGGCATTGCCATGGCTGAAGCAGGAGCCAGTAACAGTCCCTTTGTTGCTGACCACCGCACCCTTAGTTGGTTGCTATCAAACTTTAATTTGCACATGTAGCAGGGTCTCCCCTGTGGGTGAGAGCCCCATCAGCTACCTGGGCTCCCACCTGCAGGGGTGCACCATGACCAACCAGGGCTGAGAGTCCCACAACTGAGGGAACTCTCAGCCCCAGTAGTTGCTGACTCTGTGTCCTGACAGCACAGAGACCCAGAGTCCCACAGCTGCAAACACTGGGTTTCAGCAGCTACAGAGTATGGCTGTGATTTCCAAGCCATGGGGGTGCATGAAACCCCTAGGGCTGGAAGATGGCAACTGCTGTGGTCTCCCAGCCACAGGGGTGCGTGAAACCCCAGCGGCTGGGAGAATGCAGTTGCCAAGGTCTTCCAGCCTCAGGGTGCGTGAAACCCCCAGGGCTTCCCCTGTACTGGCAATAAGGCGCAATGGGATCTAATGCTCAGTCCCACAATCACAACTCCTGACCATGCATGTGTGGCTTGGCAGGAGGCACAATTGTGGATTGTGCATTAGATCCTATTGCACCTTTATCTGCACATGTACGGGGTCCAATGGCATTACAAGCCATTGATCTGCAAGTGTAGCGGGTCCATCAGTACAAGCAGTGCAGCAGCAAGGAAGAACAGGAGAAAGCAAGAACCTCTTACAAGTCGGAGAAAGCTGGGGGCTTCAATTTATCAGACGTACAGCAAGCAAATGTTTATGCCAAAGTTTAAGACTCTGAGCAAGATAAAGATAGGACTCCTAGGACCTACCACTTTTCTAGTACCTTGGGGTAAAAGGTTGGCTTATCATCTGAGTGTTGCTTCTTAGCAACGTGGGTATCTCTTTCAGACTGAGTGGTCTGAGGCTATTATATTTAGTCCTCCGGGAATCAAATAAAAATTGTCAAGGTTCATGCATAAACACACTGGTATGAGTGGGTGGAATGGCTACGTATGGCGATGTGGAAAGGGAGAGTTTGATGTGATTACATTAGAAAAAGAGAAGTTCATTAATACAGAGAGATTCTGGAAGGATAATTGACAGAAGAAAAGAGAAACAGAAGATGCAGGGGTGGAGGTAAAGAACAATGTGGGAAAAGGAAAGATTAGAGTTAAAAGGAAGGAATAAACAATGGAAAGAAATTTAAAATTATGTTAAAAAACACTATTATCTATATCGAAGAGGGTGGGGGAAAGGAAGTAATGATGAAATGGAATGAAGCCAAGAAAGGAAATGCATGAAGTCGTAGTGTGTATGCAGTTTTTAATATATTTAATTAATTTCACTTGCTTTGTTAATTTGGTGACCAGGTTTTGTGTGGTATAATTTATCAGCATTGGGGGAAAGTGAGGGACAAAAAAGAGAGTGACAGAAGATCAAAAATATCTTCAGCTTTTTCTGATATTTGACCAGTCCAAACAAGAAGTTTTGTTTGTGTTTTCTTTAATGAGTGTTTATCTATACAGACTCACAGTGGTTTATTCATTCTTAATTTTAAGACGTTGGTGTAATTTTAAACTGATTTAATTAACTGGTGCAAAAGAGCTGGTGGACACTTACTTGGTTTAAATAATTTATTTAGCTTCAAAACAGATTTAAGCTCATGCAAAAGAACTCTAACCAAAATCAGTACATCTACAAAGGGGTCTATACCTGTTTAACAAACCTGGGCATACCTGTGTGCAAAAATACTTAGTCATAAATGTTAAGCAATGAATTTCCACTTAAATAATAAGTAAAAAAGGTTTCACTTAAATACTAAGCATGGCCATTTTCTCCCTTTCAGATGCAGCAGGCAACGGTTTTGATAGAAATGATAGCGCAGGTCACTCACTAATAGTTTTAGGCCTCAGCATAAGAAAAGTCAGGTACATTTTTCAGGACCTTTGGACAGACTATAAAATTACATTAGACAAGGTGCACTCCAGGTGAGAGCATCGAGGCTAGAGACTCCAATTTGGGAATATTTTTCCTCTCTTTGCTGCATATTGAACAACTTGCATTCAAGAGAAATAAAAACTGACTCTTCAGATTCACAAAGTCTTTATTACTTTTTTCTTAAATGAAAGAACAACAAATTCAGGCTCTTGCAGACTCCTTAAATAGGGCTAATGTCTGGGTATTGTACTGCAACATCTCTTAATGCTAACACATGCAGTCATGAGAGACAGCTGAACAGTTCTGAACACCCGTGACCTGGAGAGATGAACTCAAAAGTGGGAGAAGTACAGAGAAGAGCAGCAGGGATGAGTAGAAGAATGGAGACCCTCTCCTGAAAGAAGAGAAGAGAAAGATTAACTTTTGGGGGGCAGAAAATGAAAACTGAAAAGATAAAGGATTTATCTCTGTAACTATATACGAGTAGATAAAACACAAAGAGGGAAGTTAAGTTAAGCTAAGTGTGAAAGAGAACAAATGGGTATAAAACTGGCCATGAATAAGGAAATTAGAAGAACATTTCTAACCAGAAG
Source organism: Alligator mississippiensis (assembly GCF_030867095.1). NCBI lineage: Eukaryota > Metazoa > Chordata > Crocodylia > Alligatoridae > Alligator > Alligator mississippiensis. Next base: position 41,751,051 of record NC_081836.1, on the reverse strand, counting down.
AGCTAAAGTCTGGAACAGTTTCCAACAGCAGTACTGAGAAAGAAATCTAACTGATTTTAAAATGGAGCTTGATAATTTTGGTAGAGAGATTACATGCCTGGTTTTCAGCAGTGGCAGGATACCAGACACAATGAGCCTGGAGAGAAAGACCTTTCCTCCTATGTTCCCAAAAGTTTCACCAATAATGTGCAAAGGGTGAAGCAAGGGATGAAAACCTGAGTCTCACTGAGAATATGGAACTTTTTTTTTCTGAAGCAGAAGCAAACTCAGACATAACAAATGGGGAAACCTTAGAATTTCTTCAGCTGCTGATTAAGAACAGTGCCATAAACTGTAAGATAGCTCACACTGCCTTTTTTAATAACTCTGAATGACTCTTTTATGGCATTAGTGTTTCCATAAAATATGCATATAACTCTGTGAAAAACTTCCCGTTATTTGAGATTTAACGGTTGTTCGTTTCTATTAAACATTCCTATATAAACAGAACTGCTTCCTTTCTTCATCATGCACCAATTTATTGCTTTATTAAGTAGGGATGGCCGTACAAGAATTCCATGTCTACACAAAGTTTGCCCTTTTTCCAAAGCCAAAGAACAAGAGGTGCTTTGGAGCAGGGACTTGAACTTAGCTCTCCCACACCCTCAGCAAGTGTCTAACTACCAATATAGCAAGTCTCTCCCTCTCTCACTTCCACCCCCTCTCCTCCTGTTGGAGCTGTTCCCTTCTTTATAAATAAAACATTCATTGGGTCAGAGATAGACTAACTCCAAATACAAATATTGCCTACTGCACATTTATGTGGGTTACGATGATGATCTGAGCGCCAAGTTTTCCATTTCCTGCAGAAAAATGAGGATTTTCCCCTTTAAAGGAAAAAAACCTGGGAAGCCATGGGTTTCCTCTTGCAGGCTGACAGTTTCAGCCTGCAAAGAGGTGCTTAAGGCTGGGGGTGGGAGTGGGAGGAAGACTATCAGAGGCAGGGGTCCACATGCATGTGCCCAGCAGTGCAGCCAGGCAGCGTGATGGGGAACAACTCTCACAGCTGCCTGCAGGAGCCGCCTCTGTGGCCCAATGGGTGGGACCTGGTACAGGAAGAAGTGACACGCTACCCTGCCCACCCAGCAGCAGTGGGAGGGCACAACCCTCCACTGCCAACATGGCACCTCACCTTTGCAGCCATAGCAGCACAGCTGGCATGGGGTTCCTGGCAGCAGTGAAGGGTTGTGCACCTCTGCTGCCCTGGGCAGGCAGGGGGTGTATCACCTTGGCGGCCATGGAGGCGCAGTGCTCTCTCCAGTGTTGGGTCCTGCCTGCTGGGCTGTGGAGGCAGCTCCTGCCCAGTGCCGGTCTGGCCAGGCTGCAGCCCTGTGCCCTGCTTGGGCATAGAAATCTGGGAGGACACATGCCCCCTCATGCCCTCCTGATGCATCGTCTATGACATTGCCTATGCTCACACACCCCCTGCCCCACATGCACACTCCCTTTTCCACACACTGCAGGGTTTGGGCGTGAGGGCAGCGGGTTAGCAGTGAGGAGGCACCAGCAGCAGGGCTGGGGGTGGACTGTGGGTTGGGAATGAGGGGACACCAGCAGGGTCAGGGGGCTGCAGGTCAGGAGTGAGGGGCACCAACAGGGCTGGAAGGGTGGGGGACAGTGGGTTGGGAGTGAGGGGCAATGGCATGGGCAGGGCAGAGCACTGGCATATCAGGGCTGCTCAGTGCCACAAAGCAGTGGGGGAACAGCTACAGCTAGGCTCATGTCCTGGTGAGTGAAGCAGGCAGGGGGAGCTCTGATCTTCCATGATAAAAAAACCCAAAATCAAACACCAAAATATACATGTATTTAGAATATATTGTATTATTATGACTGAGGCACCGGTAGGCTTCCAGACGGCTTTAAAACTAAATATATCAACAAAACATTGTGTTCAACTGACACCTATATATACATATAGTGGTATCTCATTCTAATAGTGGAAAAACACGCAATTTGGGAGGATTTTTTTATAGTAAGATAATTTTGGGTTTTTAAACAGAGAAATCAGGATCCCCAGTGATGACTTCCTCTGAACCAAGCAAAACAGGAATTTGAACCTAGGCTTTTCACACCCCACTGGAGAACGCCCTAATCAACTGCTGGTCCACTGGCTACTGAGTGTCTCCCCAGCTTCCACTCCAGAAATTCAATCCAGAAGTTGCATAATCTTCCTGACAAAAGTTTCTTTTGTGCTCTAAAATTCCAAAAAAAATTTCATTTGGGGAAATGGGGGTGTCAGTGTTTTCCTCCAAGAAGATTTAAGTTTTTCCCTTGGAGGAAGGGAGGGGTCTTCAAAAATCTCAGCCCGGGAGTTAAGTTGATCAATAAGGCTGAATTATTGTCTTTTTATAGACTATGACAGGGGGCCTCCTCGGGGCCTGCCTGCCTGTCACCGTGACAGGGGGCCTACTCAGGGCCGAGCTCTTCGTGGCCCGCCCACCTGTCCTTGGGCAACCGCCCGCCTATCTCGCCCGCCATGCCTTTGATGATAATTGATTCATATATTGATGTCAATTAAGCGGGAGGCTGCCCATTGTAATGTCCCGATGCCAGGGGGCACTCTGCGGCTCCGACCTCCCCTCATACCGCAGCCCAAGCCTCGCAGATGGCATCTTGGTGTTCACATAATCACCAGCCCCACACTGGGCCCCAGAATCATCCACAAAGGACCCCTCTATGATCCTCTCCTATCAGGCGGCCACTCCACCGTCATCCGGGCTACCTAGCCCTCCTGAAGCTATTTTCCCCTCTCGGGTGTGGTTCCCCCGGGACCTTCGGCCACTTGCCCTGGCCCACCTCCAGGCCAGTTGGGACTCCAGGCCCCCGGCTCTTGGGCATCCCTTGCGGTGGGCCCCTGGCCCTTTTGACTCCCGTAGTCCTGGCCCCAGCTTGGGCCAGTCAAGGGTACTCTCCCCTTCGGGCCGGGTCTCTAGCCACTCACTCACATCCTCGGGCCTCACCGTGCAACTACTCCCTTTCTCCTAGGGGCAACCGCAGCGCCACGCCCTGTGCTCATTCACACTCTCGGGGTCCTCCCTCTCTGGGCCCCTCACAACACTGGCCCACTGGGCCCCCCCAACAAACACTCAGGGTCACCCACCCAGTGGTGGTGGTGGTGGGAGCTAGGGGTTAAGGCGCCCCGACCCGCCTTTCACCGGGGTGATAACTGGCCTGGCATTTCCTGGGGGCTCCCATGCCACAGAGCCCCACCAGGCCACCCACTCCTGGCAGGGTGCAGTTTCAGGTCATGCCCAGGACCAGGAGCCTCCTTGCCAACCCCTTACAGCTCCCCCTTATCTCCGGGTCGTTCTCAGCAGCCCTTCGGCCAGGCGATGTTGTCTGGCCTCCAGCAGCCAAACTGCCCTGCTTATATAGGCAGCCCTTGCCTCTAAAATGGCTGCCCTAATCAGGCACCTGGAGGCTGCCAGCTCCAGGCCCTTGAAGTGGCAGGCACACCCAGTGCACTGCCACATAGACTACAAAGGAGCTACACAGAGCAGCAAACTTCAGATTACTTAGGTGTTATTTCACTTTCTGAAGTCAGACACACATTTAAAAACGTGTAACGGTCAAGTGTCTTTAAACCTGTTGATATCCAGTTAAATGAACCTCAAAGAACAAAAGATTGCCTGAACTAATTGCTCCACAGTTCTCCCTAGAGAAATTAATTCCAATGAATCTGGAAAAATTCCATGCCCCACAAGAGCATACAAAAACTAGAACTGACAAGAGCCAGCCCCAGCATGGACTGATTTAAATCAATTAATTTAAGGCACCAAGTGGAAAGCTTCAATTTACATAATAGGTTTAATCAATTTTTTTTTTAGTTAAAAGTATCTTTTTAAAGAAAGGTGAATTCTCATTGGTCAATATAATTATTAAAGGTTGTAGACTTTACAATTAAATAGAGCCTTTATGCTACATTACATATATCTTTTTACGAACCAAGAGGGGACATTATAAACATTTAAGGGATTATATGGCTTAATGTTTTCAGAGTCTTATAAATTTCATATTTACTACGTTAGAAAAGGGTGAATAATACATTGCTTAATAATTCATCTTCTGCTCATAAAGTGGCTCAAGAAGATGCATTAAATAAAAAGTATAAACCCAAACTGGCTCAGTGGATGATCCTGGTGAGTTATAGCAGGGGTGGCCAACCTGAAACATGTGCCAAAAGTGACACGGGCAGCCTCTGTGTGAGGCACGTCACACATCAGGCACAGAAGCAAATAGGGCAAGAAGCAGAAAGTGGAGTGGTTAATTGGGTAAGGAGCACAGGGTAGGGAGCAGCAGATTGGGCAGGGGAAGGGAGTCACAGTGGCAATCCTGGAGGGCCTAAGGCTTAATTTGTGGCATATCAGCTGAAAAGCTTGGCCCCTGGTGAGTTATAGATCGCAACTCCCAGGCCCAACATCTGTTATAACTTTGCCAGCCTCTGAACCCCCATAGGATCAAACCCTTAATATGACCTACTGTGCCATATTTATAAATCTTGACCTCAAGTATCATCCCTCAATTCTTTACGTAGAAAAGCACACATTTTGCAACTCAAAGTTTTTTAAGCAGAGGGTTACAGATTCGGTATATTAATTTTAATTTTAAGGAGGTTAGAGAGACAGTTTGGGCCTTTAAAACGTTTTGTATTAAATTCAGATTTAAAAAAAAAAAGACGTGTTGTAATTTAAATACCTCCCCCCCCCCCCGCACATTTATCAACCCAGGGCAAGCCGTTCTAATCCTGACATGTCTTTAATTATAATTTTATCCCAGGCTACCAATATGTAGATCACGCCCAGTATAAACTGTGCATCAGAAGTAGACGCTCTGTCATGGCAACCCCTAAATCAGTCTCTTTGGGACACGGAATATAGGACACAGTTCAATTTACAACCTACCAGCTAAGCAAGCAATCACACTTAAAAACTTTGTTTTTCAAATGAGACATGCCACTGCTTACAGAGCTGTTAGACTAACTGTATGAAGTCTCCATACACAGAACTTAAAAATGCCAATGATAGCCTAAAGTTTTTTTGGCTGAATATACCAAGATTTGACTACAGTTTGCTCTGAATATTACCTACTTGCTCCAAGCTAAAGTAATATTTTTAATTCAAAGACAACTGCAAACCAACAATATCCCACAAGCAGAGAATACATTTTTGTCATTAATTTTCAGCACTTTAACTGGCTTTGACCTATGCTGATAATTCATATAACATATGGATGCATAGCTCCAAATACAACATGTATCTGTGATTAGTAGTCAGGGTAGGCTTACATATTGAGGCAGAAGAGAACACAAGGTTTTTATAGCAGCTGTAACATTAGAAATATATACTGATAATGTGGGCCTTTATTCCTCAAACAGAGCCTTTTTTGCATGAAACATACCAAAGACAGGTACATCACGGCACCTTCAAAAAGATGTTCACCAATAGGGCTTATGAGCCTGTACATTTAATAAGATGACACAAACATTGTCAATCACTAGGCAGTCCTTATCTTTGATTCTTATTCATTCTGCTCCAACATATGCCAAGATATCTGCACAAACACAGGATCAACGCAACATCACATTAACTGCTGAGGAAGACAAGTTGGCAGAGGGTGCCAGTTTCTGTGTCTGATCTCACTTTTTGCTTCTTCTTAAATGGCCTCTTGAAATTAATCCTAACAAGTTAGTAGCAATGCACTGTAGGAGAAAAGCTTATTAGAAAAGAGACCGAGCCCATCAAAAGGCATTTTAGCGACACTAAGTTTTTAAGTCTTTTTGGTGTCTTGGCCTGACTTCTCCACTTATTTTCTAACCATCTTCATTTCTCACACATTTTCTTGTGAGGGATGCAATGCTCTCTTAAACGATTGTATACAAGCATTAGATACAAGTGCAGCATCAACAGCATTTTCAGAATCCACATTTTTAAAATAAAGACTGCCTATATAAAGCTCATTTTTCCTTGAAAGCAGTACCTATTAGAGGTGCACCAATACATTGGTCCGATATTGGATCGGCACCAATATAAAGAAAAGTGTCGGTATCAAAAATCGGCCTGATATAGCCGATAATTTGGCTGATAAATTACGTGCAGTGCAGCATGTAGGCAGTGAGGAGCACAGCCCGGCAGCTTGAACAGCAGTATTCTGCTGGTAAGTCTGGCGTGGTGGAAAGGGAGGGGTGAGGGAAGGTGCTTTGGTGGGGTCAGGGAACGCAGATCAAGGCCCCTGCAGCAAGGGAGGAGTGGGGCAGGGGCAAATGCTGCCCAGCCAGGGTGGCGTGGGTGCAGGATGGAGCCACAGCTCATTTGGGGGCACGGGGGGCACCTCCCACAGCTGCGCACTGCTCATCCAGGAGCCACTCGTCTGGAGGCTCCTGCCACTGTTTCTGCTGCTTGCCTGGGAGGGCATGGAGGGGTGCCCCCTGATCTGCGTGGGGTGGGCTCTATCCCAGCAGGGGCTTGACTGGGCTGGGCTTTGCTCAGAGCGGGTGACTGCGGCATTGGGAGGGGGCTATGGGGGGGGGGGAGGGGGGGGACTGCAGCCACCCCAAAATTCACAATAGCTCCCCCAGCTCCCCCTCCCAGCACAGCTCGGCCCACCTGCCATCCAGCTGGGAAGACCTTGCCACAGTCCCGGCCCCAGCCTGCCCCATCCCATGCAGATCTAGGAGCACATGTTCCCCCGAATGAGTGGCAGAAGCAGCAGCTCCTGCAATGGGAGCAGCGGCTCCTACAACGGGAGCAGCAGCAGAAACTGCCAGATAAACCGCTAGACGAGCAGCTCCCGGACAAGCCCCACCCTCTCTGGACGAGCTGCAGATCTGTCCCGCGCCTACCCCGCCCCGGTTGGGCAGCACTTGCCCTAGCCCCTGGCCCAGGCCCACTCCTCCCTCACCGCAGGGGCCTTGATCTGCACCCCCCATACCCTTTCCCTTCCCTTTCCCCATAGTAGACTTACCAGCCGGACACTGTTTTTCAAGCTGCTGGGCTGGTATTGGAAATCAGATTGGTATCGGCCGATATGCCTCCTTAAAAATCAGCTACTGATATTGGCCCCAAAAATCTCTATCGGTGCACCCCTAGTACCTACGCAGCTACTATGCCACCTAAGTAGAATCAAAGCATTTTTATACCATGATGATGAATACAGTATAATAATGCAAACAGAAGAGAACCAAGACATATCCATGCTTGTTGACAAACCATCAAAGGACACTGACACAGCTTCTTCCCCAAAAAAAGAACTCCTGAAGTACAGTCCCAAGTGCTGTCTGTTAGTATGTATTAACTACAAAGCAAAACAAAGTATTCTTACTTTCCTGTTTACAACGTTTTGTAATCAAGTATTTAAAATGTAAATCTCCCTGTCTGTCTGTTTTCAAATATGGAATACTATAAAAAAAATCAGGTCTGCATTTTCCTTCCCTTAGCAAAGTTTTTGAAAAAATTAACCTTACAGCCAGATGTCACATTGCTTAAACTGCAGTTTCCCCCTGTATCTTAGAATAGAGAAGAGGCTGCTTCATACAGGGAGAGAAGTGGAAATGGCATTTTTACAGAAGCAAGCAAGCAGGAAAGGAGATGGAATTTTCAAGCCCAGATAATCTTTATACACCATAGGGTGGTAAAGGAAAAAATGTGTTTACCTTGTAAATACTTGTTTTATAGTTACCTCCAAGAGAACATTTTTAGTCCTAAACTGGCTTGCTTTAAAAAAAAGAGAGATTTAATGAAAACTCTTTATATTTACAATATCTTTCTAATGCTAAAATTTCTCAATAATTACGACTTTAAAAATGTGGCCATTATTATTTGTAAAAGCTGATACATTTTAATGCAGTCTTTATTTCATCTCTTCCTTAGAGACCTCCAGAGAATAAACCAAGAAACTTCTGCTCTATGGCCAAGGTAAACTGTTTTGTAATCTCTACTGCAGTTTCAAAACACCTGTTGACACAGTTTTCTGGGAACTTGTTTTAAAATCACCATCAGATTTCTCTCCCCAAGGGAATTACCAGCAGAACTTTTCACCTAGGTCACTTGCAATACTAAGCTGCAAGATACTAACAAAAATAACCAGCTCCTGAGAACTTATCTCCCTACACCATAGGCACCACATACTCCTGTCATCACTTGTACAATCACCTTTATTTTTCTCAAGTCCTATGTTTTAGATTCAAGTAGAAAGTAGCAGGTGGACGGACAGCTACGCAGCTCTGACTTTGGCCAGAAGTTTAGGTCAGGGCCAGTCAGAGCCGCAGCAGCTGCCAGACCCCAACTCTGCCTCTACCCGCTTCTCCCTGCTCCTGCTTAATGTCAGGAGTGGCTCCGGCCACATTCTCTTCCAGGAATGGAGCACGTAGAAGCTCTGGCTCATCCTGGCCATGCGGTCAGTGCCAGCAGTGGCAGCTCTGGCCTGGGGTGCTGCCATGTGGCCACACAAGAGCTGGAGTCTACATGTTGCTCCATGCCCTAGAGGAATGGAGCTGAAGTTGCAGGGGGAAGGTTAGGCAGGCAGCAGGGGGGACAAGTGGTGGGGGGCCAAGGGGGCCACCTGCTCCCCTGCAGCAGCAGTGGCAGGGAAAAATTTAAGGTGGTCCTCTGATCATTAGTTTCTGTACATGGAAAATTAAAACAAATTATAAATTTTCCATATATAGAATCTAATGGGGGGGGGAGGGGCAGTCATCCTAAATTCGAAGTCACCTAGGATTTAGGTAAATACAATAGTTGAAAGCCCTCTCCCGTCATTTCCAAGGGCCTTTGCTAAATACACCGACAAAAATACGACCATATTTTGAACTTCCTTACATAGTTACACAGCATCTTTCTGGGGGAATTTTAATAACGTGCACCTTATTTGGCAAAGGTAGCTGCTAACTGAACCACAGAAGGGGTTGGAAACTTCCCTAAAGCACCAGTCCAACTGTTCAAGGCATTGGATATTCTGAGACACCAGCTCTCCTGGGCAGGCAGGACAGGAAAACTGATCACACAATTCCAAAGTCTAGAGAGATCCATTTTGCCCATAAACAGTATACAAGCAAGGTGCACAAAAATATTATTCTGGAATAACAGGTGGAGAAGTGGATCTACAACAACGAGGTGGGAAAAAAGGCCACCAGGTAGTGTTTCAATAAAAGAAGTACAATCATAGCACAGATATGTGGGTTTTTTGGAAAATTTGGAATTGGAAAATTTTCCAATGCCCTAAATAGAGCCTGATCTGATTTAGCATGTTTATTAGTAAACAAAACTAAAAAAGTACCCCCATGTTAATTTTATGTCCCAAAAGTCACAAGTATTTGAACTGAAATATTTGATTAGGAAAAAAATTAAATACAGCACGCTTAATGTGGTTTAAATGTTATATTAAAAAAATTCAAAGCTCTATGTGGAAAGACGTTATTTTTATTGGAATATTTGTAAAAATGTAAAGACAATACACAATAGCATGTACTTCCCTTGCATTGTTTGTTTAAATTTAAGGGAAAAAACCACAAAGGCACTGAAAGCTGTTGACACACTAATTTTAGGACACCCAAAGAACTGTGCATGATGTGCTGTGCTTTGGTTTTGATTTGACTGGCATAGCCTATTAGGTGAATTCATAACTTGATTTTTGGTTTGGATTATTAGGTGAGTGTATTTACCCTCCTGTTTACAAATCAATAAAACATATGTACTCTCTCACACACTTCCTAGGGATAATCACCTGAAAAACATTAAATTACAACTTTGAAACTGCCAAGCTTGCCTAATATTGTATAATGGGGGCATGCTCGGGGCCAGGTCTCATGCCGGCCTGCCTACCTATCTCTATGGGGCAGTCCACCCAGTCTCGCCTGCCACGACTTTGCTGCTCCCATAAACTGGTGGTATAATGCAGGAGACTGCCTATTTCCTCACCCGATGCCAGGGGGTGCTATCTGCAGCTCCGAACTGTCCCTACACCACAGCCCATGCCTTGTAGATGACATCTCAGTTCTTAGTCTCTGGCCCCACACTGGGCCCTATAACCCTCCAGTCTGGACCCCAACTAGATCCCTTCCCATCAGGCGGCCTCATTCTGGGCTGCCTGGTTCCCTGCACTCTTCCTTGTCTTGGGTGTGGCCCCCCCAGGACCTTTGGCCACACAGGCCCTGGCCTCACCTTCACGGCCAGTCGGAACCCCAGGCCCTGGACCTCCCTCGCGGTGCCCCCTGCCCCTTTTGGCCCCAGCACTGACCAGTCGACGGTGCCTCAAGTCAGGCTTCTGAGCAACTAGCCCACACTTCCCAACATGAGTCCGCCATCTCAGGTCCTACTATGGGGTTACCCACCCGGCTGTGGGAGCTGGGGTTAAGGCGCCTGGACCCGCCTCTCACCAGGGTGGTAAGTGGCCTAGCATTTCCTGGGGGCTCCATGCCACTAGGAGCCCCACCTAGCCACCCATCCCCGCCCAGGTGCAGTTTTAGGTCATGCCTAGGACCAAGGGCCTCCTGCTCTTACCTTGAGAGGTCCCACACAGCTCAGCCAGGCTGTGTTTCTGCCAAACTGCAGCCTTTATAGACCTGGTGCTCAAAATGGCTGCTGCCATGAGGCACCTGCTGGCTGCCTGACTGCCCCGAGGGTGGCAGGCACACAGAGGTGCACTGGCCACGTATTGTATTAGCCTCCATTCATTGTTACTAGTGAATTTGATGAAACAATTAATTTTTAGAAGTGGAACATTTCCCATGGAAAAATAAAATGGTGGAAAAATTTTTCCGCCCCACATTTCTGTCAAAGATGGCAGCTAGGATGGTGTGGAGGAGACCCGCGGCTATGAAACGGGAAAGCTCAAGGGAAGGCGTCTGATCTTCAGTGCCAGAGTAAAGACACTTGGCCTAAAAGGTCGCCTCTTCCAACACTGTGTTATTCAAGTGCGCCTCACGCTGAACTTCAGCCTTTACCAGAAAAAGAAAGGAAGAAAGTAAACCTGTAACCTGCGGGCAAACACGGGCCGCCCCCGCGGGGCGGCGAACCGTGACCGCGGGGGGGGAGGCGGACAAAGCTGCAGCTCGCGGGAGGCACTTCGGAAACGCGGCTCCGGCCGGACCCGCACCCGCACCCGGAGCGGGGCCGCGACGTTTCCGCTCTCACCGGACACCGCTTCAGCCCCGGAGCGCGCGGGCGAAGAGGGGAGCGGAGGGGAGCGCGGCTCGCTGGCCCAGGCCCAGGCCCGCGGGACGAGCGCGCACTGAGGCTCCCAGCGCGGAGACCGAGACAAGGGGCCGCGGGACGCCCGGCCCGGCCACAACAAACCCTCCGCCGCGGCAGCGCCCCCCGCGCCCCCCGGCTCCCGGCGCCCACCTTGGCGGAAGCCGCGCATGGTCCGGCCCCGCGCCCTCGCGAGCGCGTCCTGCCCCTCGGCCATGGCGGCCCGTCGGAGCGGGGAGGCGCCGCCTCGCTCAGGGGCGGGCCCGGGCCGGGCTGCTCCGCCCTTGTCACCTGCTGGACCCGCCCCGGCCCCGGCCCCGGCCCCGCCCCCGCCACCCGCCCTGGGACCGGCCTTGAGTCCCGGCCGGCTCTGCGCGTGGTTCGTGGCCTTGATGTCCTGGGCCTCAGTCCACTGCGGAAACTATAAGTACCGCTTAAGAAAGGAGGTCGCTGGGAACATTATACCGATCATGGGCGACTGGTGCCAGCTTAGTCAGGAGGGCACGTGCCCCCCCCCGCGACCAGGCAGCAACGGGGGGTCCGGCCACGGCCGATCTCACGCACCGACTTCCAGAAGTGTCTGGGTGCGCCTGCTCCGCAGCCGGCACCGGCGCTCCCACCGTCCCCCTGTCTGTCACGTCAGTGAGGAGCGTGGCCTGTTGGGTGCGCCAGCGCTCCCAGGGTGTGCATGGTTAATCACCGGGCCGGGGCATCGGCACAGCATGGCGACCAGCACCCGCTGCCCCCTGAAGGAGTCGAGGGACGCAGACCAGTGAAATGTCTGAGCATGGGGTTACCAACCCTCCAGGGTTGCCCTAGGGTCTCCAGGAATTAGATATATATATCTTTTCCTAAAAATCTACAGGCAGTCCTCGGACTTACGACACAATTGGTTCCTGAAATGAGCGTCTTAAGCCAAACCGTTGTAACTTGGAACCGATTTTCCCATAGGAAACAATGTTATAAATGGGGGGTTGGTTCCTGAACCAAGGCTCGATACCCTGTTTTCACCAAAAATAACCCAGAATTTTGTACTCGATCAATTATAGATGAGTAATATAGCTACATTAATGCATTTATATTTTAAATAGTAATCATATTGATTTGGAAGGACTTCTTTGAGGTGACTTTGCTGGACTTTTTGAAGGGTTCTTGGCTGGAGTCTTCTCAGGAGTCTTGGCTGCAAGTGTTTCTGGAGTTGTCTGCTTTCTTAAAGAAAGTGTCCAAGGAAGTTTGGACAGATGTTCTCCAGGGACATGGGTGACACAGTGACTTGTTCACTGGCGTGGCATCACATCCGATCAAGTGTTGTAAAGTCAAAAATGATGTCAGAAAGTTGAAACAGGGTGTCAATTTAGAAATGTTGTAAGTGCAAAACGTAACTCGAAATGTAAGTCGAGGACTGCCTGGATATTTATACAATATAGATTTCTTCTATAAATCTATATATTTTATGTGTGTGTGTATGTGTGTGTATATAAAATAGGTATAAATCTCCAGGAGATGCTAAGAGTCACCTGGGAGATGGATGATAGGGCATTCATTAAAATAATATTAAATGTTGAATCCAATTTTTACCGTAGTCCACTGGGTTTTTAAAATCTAATAGTAATGTACATTTGCCTTCCTGACATAAAGTCTACACTGTATAGAGTATTAATGTCATTACATCTTATGATGAAACCTCCCAGACTAGATTCAAACACACAGTAGCGATGTGTAGGGGGTGCATTGTCGGCGAGATTGGCCGTGGTCGCTGACTGGTTGCTTGGGATGCATGTGCCTCTCCTGGCTAACGTGCCACCAGTCACCCAATGCAGAGCTGGCAACCCTATATGGGCAGCAGGAGGCAAACAGCTGGGTGAGCACAAGTGCCCTCCGCCCCCGCCCCTAGGTCCTGCTGGCTGGGGCTGTAGCCACCTGGTCCTCTCCACACTCCTCTTAGCCCCAGGCAGAGAGATTCTGGCCCCTTTCCCATGTTCATTGTGGCCTGCTCATCGCTGGGCAGTCACGGGCTGAAGCAGGGACCCCTTTAGGGAATGGCCAGTGAGGGGGCGACAGCCCCACAGTAGTAGTTAGACACCTGGGCAAGGCTAGGTAGGAGATATCCCTTCTCTGACCTGCCTAGCCTTTTTTGGGCAGTAGGGCCTCAGAGGAGCAGTGGATCAATACTTAGATTGACATTGTTTTTACTAGTGGTAGTCAGCCCAGATGGCCTTTCTGGGACTCTGAATGGCTCAGATCTGGTGAATAGGGTGTGTGGAGGGAGCAGAAGAAGCAGGCAGGTAGGGGTAGGTAGCTCTGGGGCAGAGGTGGTGGGTGGGGAATTATGCTGAGTACTAGAGAGCTGGGGGCAGGGGCAAGGAGTCTTACCTGCCCTGGCTCTCCTCACTCCAGCAGGCTCAGGCTGCTGCAGTTGAGGGACAGGCAGCAACACAGGCTCCCCCAAGGGCTGCTCCTGGTGCTCCTTTCATCCCCTCTCCCACTGGTGGCACAGGGCTGTGCCTGGCATGGCAAGGCAAGGCCTCCCAGGGGGCATCATTCCACCCCCCTCCTACCCTAGATGTGCTACTGGATATGGAGCTGTGCTTGCCATGGCAAAGACTCCTGGGTGCATATTAGCAACCCCCCTAAATCAGTGTTGGGGCAGGTGCTCTGCTTGCCCCGTCACCAGTTTGGCTATTGGGCAGGCACATGCTGCAGGTGGTTATTAAGTCCTTATAAGAGCCAGTTAAAGTACAGGAAAGTTTTCCATTCAAGAGCACCAGACTGAGACCCTCCTTCAAGAATGTTTGGATCTGGCCCTTAGTCTCTGGGATTCCAGTTTCATTATTACTAAGCCTGTAGGCTTTCTCCTGTAACCCTTATCCTCAATAGCATATTTGATCTGTTTCCAGGGGTGGGTCATGAATGAATGTCATGATGTTCAGGTCCTTTCAAGCAGTGAGTGTGATAAATGTACAGAGTATACCTACATTAGCTTCTCTTCAAGTGGACTCCTTTGATATTTCAGCGTGAGCATTGTCTGCTTTAATGATGGTGACATGAGAAATTTCCATTGTGTAATTTAAGTATACTTTTTGTCGTTTTGCAGCTTGAGTGCTGCATTGATTTCATTTGCGAAAATAAAGAACACATTCAAGTGTAGGGGTGAGAACTGGAGTGATTTTTATTCTCTCTCTTTCTTCAGTCTGCTCAACTTAGAATTGTAAATTCCAAGAAGCCAAGACCATGGGCCAAATTTTAAACAGCTCAACTGGTGTAAATATGGCTAATTCCATTGGCTTCAGAGTTATTTCAGATTTAGGCGAGTTTAACCATGTATTTTACTAGGAATTATAACACTAAACAGTTTATATTTTGCTTTCTGGTTTGTTTTGTCAAATAAAGTGTCTTGAACATTCGGACAAGTATAAATAATTCACATTAGGTCAGCATGTCCCAGATTTGTGGGGTTTGTGCCCCACTACCACTCTCATAGCCAGTCTTGTACACTGCTCCAGCTACTGATTCCTCTTCCCACACTGCCAACGACCCCCACCACTTTCCCTGCTGAAGTTTACCCCAACTGCCACTTGCCACATCTCTGCCCTGCCCCCCAGCCAGGGGGACATGTCTAAATACTGAATTAGGCTATATTGTGCTCTCATGTACACATCTGAAAATGTGGAATAACTGCAATCACTTAAGAAGTGTTACTCTGACTTTACATAGTGTAAATGACAGGAGAAATTTGGGCCACTTGCCTACTCAGTTTCCACTTCTCTTGTTATATTGTTAATACTCGTAGGTTGAATTACACTAGTAAGAGGTTCCACCTAATGCTAAATATTGTATAATAGACAAGAGAAATAAAAGATAGGAAGGGACACAAACACAGGAAAGTGAAGTGATTTGTTCAAGGTCATGCGGTTGTCAGTGACAGAGATAGAAATAGAATCCAAGTCTCTTAAGACTTGGTCAGGTACCCTGTCCACTAGACCATATAGACCTAGTACATAATTTTAACCATTAGGAGAACATAGAAAATCCTATTACAAACCTTTCCAGGATTCATTGCTGCAATGTAAAGTATGCTATGCACTATTTAAGCGATCTAAAGTGCTAATCCAACAAGCAATTCTAAAATTTACCACCATCTATCTGATGGGCAGTTTATTCAAAGAGCAGTGGTACAAAGGTTTATTGAAAGAGCCATTTGCCCACTCACAAGTAAGAAAGCAAGATATAAAATTGCTGCTATAGAGGAATGCTTCAGGTGAAAAGGACATGGAGACATAGGTCTAGACATGAGAATTAAAATTGCAAAGTGCAGTCAGAGATGCAAATTTGAAGCTAAACCATTTTAATCTTATCCATGGAATGGAATGACTGTGTGCCATCTGGAATTCGGAGAACCCAGTGAATGCTGGAGGTGTAAACAACACACATAGGATTATCAACATCTGTTTTTGATGTGTCCTGATATACAAAAGTCCTTGAGGGAAGAGCTAGACAAAATAAGGGAAATTAATAAACCCTGATATAAAAAGGACTATGCCTCTGTTTGGTTTAGAGACAATATGGATTTAAAAGAACTGGTTAAATAAGGAATATGATGGATAAAAGCTGTTTTTAATTTAAGAAAAAGTAACTCATATCCTATAAACTAGCAGCATCTCCACCAGAGAATGGATTATATCCCTAACAGCTGCAATATTTTGCAAATGGATGGTATTTGCTCCAAAAAACAGGCAAAATGATCTTTGAAACTGCTTGGAGGCCATCAGGAACATAGACTAACCATGGGAAAAAACCCCAATACCCTTCAGGACCTCAGCAAGACTGGTGGGGGAAAACAGGAGGGTTGGGGGAGGGCAGGGGAAGGAGATCTGCTGAGATACCATAGGAAACAAACTAGAACAGTGATGGGACCAGGAGGCTCCAGTATGGCTACAGCAAGCTATGTCAATAGATCAATCTGAGCCTAAGGGAAGATGGGATGTAACAAACCCTAAGGTCTTCACTCAGATATTACTAAATCTGTGCCCTGGGAAAATTTCTTTTGACTTTGGGGACTTCTGAGTGTATCTGATGGTACATTTAGCCCAGAATATTCATAATTACTTCTAGATGATGAAAGTATACTGTAATGTCAGTGGCAGTGGCAGCATTTTGGCTCTTGAGGTAACATTATCAGGAATCTTCCATCTGATAATGGGAGGGGAACGTAGCTTGGGATGTTTTATATAGCTATGAATGAGTCATTGCTCTACAGATGCTTACCTGCTTTAGGAATAAAGGCACAGAAAATAAAGATTTTTCGTATCCTTTGATAGTAGGAAGCCTCACATTCTCAAAGGGACTCGGAAGCATGTTACTAATCTTTATTATTATAAATAAATAAATGAATGAAAAATCGTTTTGCACAAACTGAATTGAAAATCAGCTGACCAGGACTGATCCTTGCTGTTGCTAAGGAGGGGACAAAAGTGACATTGATTATTTTCACAATTAAGAATTCACAATAGAATTGATTTTTATCTGACTCATTTAGTGTGGGCAGGCTCCATTTGTTCAAGAAACCTATTATATATTCTTTGAATCGTAAATACGAGAGAGATAAAAGTTGATGCAATGAGTTAAACACATTATTTAACTCAATTTGTTTTGCACACTGAATTCTCACTCTTGACACAGATACAGATTCTATCTACATATTGCCTGTCCATTTTTGTTATATTATAACAGACATCACACTTAGCCATATTTTTAAAAATTCCCTATATCTGGTTCAGGGTACCTCAGTTTTGGAGGCCTGTCATTGGACATGTTTTGAATCTGATTTTCAAGGACACTGGGTATGTCTACACAAGGTGCTTTGAGTGCAGTAGACAAATGCTAGATTTAGTCTACTGCACATTAACATTGCAAAAAAAAATCATCTGCACTAATGCAGAGTAGCACTGATTATGGTGCATTAAGTTTAGTACTAGTCATTACAGGTACTAAACTTAATGTGCTGCAATTACAGCACATTAATGAACGTGTAGATGCACCCACTGAATGCCTGCAGTGCTTACTGACTTGGAGTTTGGGGGATTTAGCACCCTTGAAAAACATGCCCAGTTCCCTCAAGTTTGTCACTCTAAAAATTGAGGAATCACCGATCAAAGGCCACTTTTGAAATGTTTGGTCATAATATTATAATAAAGAGTAATTTCCTGCTATTGCACTGGACTAGTCCTGCAACTCTGGGGTTCGCTGCCAGCTCCTTCAAGGTGCTAAGGTTATCTCCTTGCTCAGTGCACTGAATATTTGGGATCCTTTTCTGAGATAATGTATAGTGAGCCTATATAAGACTATATATTGGTCTAGGCACATAAAAATCAGGTACCTAAGTCCTTTATTAACTCTAGCCCTATAACTCTCTCAGGCTTTTTGTTTCTTGACAAATAAAGACAGTCCTGCTATGTCCCAAGCCGCAGAGGTAGATGCTACTGATAATTAGGGACCTACCAAAATCGTGATTTTATGGAAATTGTGAAATCCAGCACTGCCCACAAAATTAGGCAATCCATAAAATCTGCAGGAAAAAAAAAACCTCACTAAAAATAAAATGCTGGTTCTCCAAAGGGAGCTGTGCCCCAGCTGCACAACCCACCAGGACCCGGGGGGGGAGGGGAGGTGCTGCCATAAAAGGGATCCCAAGATGTCTGGTGCTCCCGCTCCTTGCCACGAATTGGCTGGGAGGATTGCCAGTCATGTGGCCCCACCCACCTCCACCAATTGGTGGTGAGAGGTGGGGCTATATGACGGACAGATCTCACAACCAATCAGGGGCAAGGAGTGGGGCCACAGGTCCCCTTGGCCAATCAGAGGCATAGGAAAGGCCCCGCTGTGGTTAGCCCACGAAACTGGCAGCTTGTGCCATGATCTCCCTGCAAAAACAGGTAAAATTGATGCTATAAAAAGTATTGAATGACAAGAGACCAGGGGAAAAAATCAGTTGATTAGAAGATCAGGATGTTCAATTGTGGGATGAATACAGCTGTCCCGAAAGGTCTGGATGTATTTAAAAGTGGAATGCTCAGGAGCTGTCTTTCCATTATAGGAGTGTAAGGTGTCTGGCATTACAGGAGTGTACAGTATCTGGCACTAGGACCCAATACCTGATGAGGCCTTTAAGTATAACCACACAATAAATAATAAACTATTATTGATGTGTACACAGGCAAGATCAAAGGTTCTGAACAGTGCCTGGGTCATTTTAACAATCCCACCGCATGCATCTTCAGGTGCACAAATAAGGGTGACAAATATGGACAGCTGGAGCTGGACAAAAATCATAGAACCAAGTACCCTTTAATTTTGGGAAAGTTCATATCATGATCTTAAATCTGAAGCCAATATCTGCCTTTTTTTTTTAAATAGCCCTTTCATTAATGTGCAAAGTTAGTCTAGCAAAAGAAGGAGAATTTACGTTATGCTTTTGTATGCATGGGCCTTCTCCATGTACTTTATAAACAATGAAGGAGAAAAGACAGTTTATTGAAAAAAAACCCCAGAGGCTTATTAAGTGCAGTTGCTATTTCTTTTTTAAAAAGCAGAGCACCAGTGATCTTTCAATTATGACAATTCAATAAACCAACAATCATAGCACTTAAATGGTGTTTTGATCTAGACATTTAATGCAACTTTCTTTTGACTTAAATTTATTACAGACAGTCTTGGTAGATCTCACTATTGTACTTGTGCAAAACAGAAACATTACTTCTCAAATTGAATAGACCATTTGGTTACTTAAAAGGGATCAACAAAGAATTTTTTGGGGAAAAAATCATCTAAGACTTTCCAGGAAGATAAGTTTTTTTCCCAATTGATTTTACTATTTAAATATCATAAATCTTTAAATCTAGTTTCCATGGCTTTCTGGACAATCTTTTCAAGGCTCCCTGCTTAAGCAAATAATTATTTTTAAAAAGCATATGTATCACCATTCACATTGGCTATATCAAATAAAGAAACTGCAGTAACAAAATACATACTCTCAAGAGAAATTCCTGTCTCCTTAATTTTGCAAAAGGATGATAGCTGAAAGTCATCTTTCTATTTTGCAAAGAGAACAGGAGCCATAAAGCCCATGCAAATGAAGTTGGATGCCTAACAGCAGAACTGTCCATATTTGCTCCAGGGACTGGCTGTGATTACAGATAGGTGTGGAAGTGGCAGGAGAAACAAGCCATGGATTAGTAAAATATTTTCCTTTGTTGGTGTTGTTCATAAAAGCTTTAGAGCTACCTCTAGTATCCCCTTAGGCTGAAACCTTACATTTAGTTTATGCAAACAGCTATGCAAAAGACTTACTGTTACTCTGAGGTCCCGGGGAAAGGCTTCCATCCTTCCAAATCTTTATAGAGCTACTCTCACTCTGGCAGCACACGGATTTTTGAATAGGTACCAGCTCTTCACATATTATGAACTTACACTATAACATAGTTTCTCAACCTGTGGTACATGTGCCCTTGGGGGTACGTGAGACACAGGCAGGGGGTATGTGGGTACCCCAACACTCTCTCTCCCTCGCCCTCTTTTCCTCTCAAAACTATGGCAAAAAATTTGGTGTGTGGCACTTTAAATTCCCCAGTAATAATTTGGCTAGTTCAGGCCTCCTAGCTGTGGCCAACATAGCCTTTAGCCCAGGTACTTACTTGAGTTGTGCACCCCTGGTATAAAAGATGGCAACTCTACCCACACCAGATCAGATGTCTGTTATATCACAGCCTTATATACACAGCCTTTCTCCCAACATACGGCACACATTAGTCTGTAAATATAAAATCCCCTGGAAAATTGAGTGTTGGGGTACTTATTAAAATTTTCAGAAGTTAGGGGGTACTTGCTACTTAAAAGGTTGAGAAACACTGCACTATAAGACTATGCTAAAGAACAGAACTAATATGTTAAACTAATATACTTTTAGTTTAAAAGTAAGGGCTAGGGCGCATGTCTTCTGAGGAGAGGCTGAGGGAACTGGGCTTTTTTAGTCTAGAGAAGAGGAGACTGAGAGGGGATTTAATAGCAGCCTTCAACTACCTGAAGGGGGGTTCAAAAGAGGATGGCGCCAGACTATTCTCAGTGGTGACAGGTGACAGAACAAGGAAAAAGGGTCTCAAGTTGCAGCAAGGAAGTTTAGGTTAGATATTAGGAAGAATTTTCTCACTAGGATGGTAGACCCGGCTAGACAAAGCTTTGGCTGGGATGGTCTAGTTGGGGCTGGCCCTGCTTAGAGTAGCAGGTTGGACTAGATGACCTCTGGAGGTGCCTTCCAACCCTAATTTTCAATGATTTCTATGAGTCTATGAATATGTTAACAAATATGAGACTTACGGAGCATAATGACAACCTACTGAAATGTACATTTATGTTGTTGTGGATGTTCTGTCTTTTCATGTATGGTGGATACTTTGCAGAAGAAATATTTCTCAGTAATTAAAGTTGAAAATGAACAAAGAAACTATTCTGGGAAAAACACATTAATTTAAGCACAAATGACCCATTTGAGGTCTTTACCACTCAGGTAATGACTAAAGAAAATGAGTTAAGAGACTGATGAAGGACTCAGAATAGATAATTATTGCTATTAGAAACCTTTTTGTTTAATTTGCAAAAAAAATGTGGTTTCAAAATTAAATATTACTTAATGATTTCCATATTCCAGAGTGGACTCTTTTTCCAGCTGTGTTAGTGCTTCTGTTCTCAGATTTTCAAGGGCCTTTTCCATTCCATTAAGGATAATTTTAACTAATTTGAAGCTCCATTGTTCAATAATATTATCTTAGTAATAAATAATATTTTGCACTTCTCTTCCTTTCTTCATCCAAAGATCTTAAAGTGCTTTAAAAAAAGGGAAAGGAGGAAAGAGAGAGAGCAAAAAGGATTCCCTTAACGCAGAGTGTCCCAGCCTGAGGCTTACACAGACAAATGAAGGCACAACATGCAAGGAATGGATTTTGGTTGGAAATTGAAATTTTTATTAACTGAATTAATGACAAAGGAAGACAGTACTGGAAATGCCTACCAAGAAAAACAGTCTTGTGTAGGAGGGCATGGTACTATCACATAACTTACAAGATGTGATGTGCTAACCAGCTATTACTATCCTCCACTACCTTCTTCATATGAGGGGAGGGAGGCGATCCTCATGAGATGAGGAATTTCCTGATTTGTGCTAGACTTCCCTTATCTGAAACTCCTGTGCACTATGCTAGAGATTACCCCAGGAACTGTTCAACTGTCAATTTCCCCAACCCTATTCTGGAACAAGGCAAAGGGAGGGAGCACCTGGGATAAAAAGTGGCAAATATATTTCCCCTTCTTTCTCTTGCAGGTTTAACAAGGACCTCAGCAAATGAATTCCTGCCTGCTGGCTTGGTCACACTACCTCTCTCCTACTGAAACAGCTGGGGCATTTCCAGACATGTACTAAAGCATATGCACATTTTTATATAACTGACTTTGGTATGCAAATCCACAGCAGCACAAACACATGTCAGGATTATGTGTAGACATACAGGCAGCCATATGCATAATTTTGATTTGTATGGGAGCATCAAGGATTCTTTTTCTATGGGTCCGGCACATGCCCATTTCTGTAAGTAGAACAGACATACTAAACACAAGATGCTCCACAGAACAACTGTATATAAAACAAGTTATATACAACTCAGAGAAACGCAAAGTCCTCTTCTCCCTTTCCAGAGCTCTTGTCAGTGCCCATTAAGTATGCATCTGCAGTTCAAAACAATTTTGCCTGTCTAACTGCCAGTATAAACCAAGCAATTGAAGATGCAACTACTCTGTTTTACACCCACAATTCATTTGTACAGGTGCAAACTGGATATAGAGGGAAACTTTTGAAAATCTTAGCATTTAGAAAAATCAGTTCATTAACACAAAATTTGTACAGTGCAATGGAGGAGATATTTCCTGACTGTTATACTTTGCAGCCTCTTTAAGCATATTAGGGCTAATATTTGCATGCTTTTGTGGTATTCTTTTCCATCCTTTAAATGTGTCTAAGATTAAAAAAAGAATTATTATAATAATTTTCTAGGTAGGAAAACTGAAGTTGAATTGCTAGAAGATCCTGATGTGCGTGCATAAAAAATGGTAAGCTACTCAATCTGTTATCAAAAGTAGTAGGATCCATCCAAAAGTCCACGGTGCCATCATCTGTAACATTTTGTAAGGTGTTTATTAATGGCATCTTTCTATTTTTCAAAGAGAACAGGAGCCAGAGAGCCCATACAAATGAGATTGGATCCCTAACAGCAGAACTGTCCTTTTTTGTTCCAGGGGCTGGCTGTGATTATGGATAGGGTGTGGAAGTGGCAGGAGAAACAAGCCATGGATTAGTAAAATATTTTCCTTTGTTGGGGTTGTTCATAAAAGCTTCAGGGCCACCTCTGATATCACCTTAGACTGAAACCTTAAATTTAGTTTAGAAAACTAAAAAAAATAGCCTTTTTTGTGGATCATAGGTCTGATGTAAGCCTACTAGTCAACAGAGGGTGTGTCTACACGAGACTAATGCATAGTAGACTAATTGATTGCGCACTAAAGCATCAGTGTCTACACATGATGCTTGCAGCACAGTTAATTAGTCCACTGCATGGTTAATTTGCTACCTGCAAATGCAGGTAGCAAATTAATGACATTGTAGTTACTGTACAGTAGTGCATGTGTAGATTCCAACTGGGAGCAAATTTGCATCTGGTCAGTCCCACCACCAAGGAGTCACCCTTGGGCTAGCCCCAGGGCCATGGGATTGGAGTGGCTCTTTGCCTCCCTAGCCTGACCCTTAAAATGCTGCCATGACCCTAGGGCCCTGAGTCACCTGCAGCTAGCCTCTGGCCATAAGGTCCCACAGCAGTGGCCCTGGGCCAACCGCAGCAGCAGTGAGGTACTGAGGGCCTCAAGCGCCTGGGGGCCAATGCTTACATTTGTGTCCCCCCTCCCCATCACACTGCTTGCAGATGCTGGCAGTGGCATCACTGGCAGGGGGGGTGTTGCGAGTGCTGTATGGCAACTGCCCACAGATGCCACCTGCAGCGTCAGCAGTTGTGCGGGAGGTGGCGAGTGCCGAGCAGCACCTGGCGACTGCCTGCAGATGCCACTGGCAGCAGTGGTGGTGGCCAATCTCAGGGGGGCACCTGCACCTGCATGACCCCTACAGCGGCTGATTGGAGGTGGGAAGGGGGGGGACTGGAAACCGGAAGTGCTTCCTGCTCCACTGTTGCCCCTTTCAGTTTTGCAACCTGGCGTTGCCCCCTCACACCCCAGCACCTGGGGGCCATGGCCCCGCTCCCAGCACCCCCGTCAGTACGCCACTGTGCAGCAGCAGCACCAGCACTGTCTCTCAGCACAGCCCCACTGCTTGCCTACCTGTCCCACACCATGCCCCCACGCTGGGCACTGCACATATGTGCCCAGGACTGGCAGCACCTGGACTGTCATGCACAGCTCCCAAAAGCCATCAAGGGAGCCATGCTAACATCATCCCTGATGGCACACACCACCTCCCAGGGGCAGAACTGGTCCCAGGAAGAGACAGTGGACCTCCTAGCACTGTGGGGAGAGGCCAAGGTCCTGAGTCAGTTTGCTCAAGGTGGGTGTTCCAATGCCGATGTCTATGAGGGCCTGTCAGGCTGCATGTGGGAGCAAGGGGAAAACTGGTCAGTGCTCCAGTGCCACATAAAGGTCAAGGCCTTGCGGGCACAGTGGGTGAGTGGGGCATAGTGGATCCACCCAGGAGGCAAGCCTGGCTATGGCACTGCCTGCCCTTAGCAGCTCCAGCTCCTCCTCAGACGGAGCCTCTTCCTGGGCAGCCAGGTGGTGCACCCCTGCAACCCAGGACACCGCCAGGAGCCAATATCATTGCCATCTGCCACACTCACTCAGTAAGCTGAGCAGTTGGGAGGGCTCTCCCCACCCCTGCCAGCTCAGCCAAATTGCCCCTGGCCCCCTCAGCTAGGCAGGCACAGTCATCTCACACATGGAGAAACATGTCAATGCCAGCAGTGATGTCATCCAGTGGCCAGGTTCCCCTGCTCAGTCACCTGCCCCAGGGCTCCTGTCATTCAGCACCCCTACCCCACCTTGGCCGAGCCCCACTGCTCACCCTGGTTCCATGCAGCCCTGGAGCAGGAGCTGCCCACAAAGCCAGCACCGTGTGGGCCCTGCTGGCCCTGACCACTAGCTTTAGGAGGGGGAACTGGCCATGCTGGCAGAGCAGGGGCCATCCTCACCCCTGGCCAAGCCCCCTGCCTACCAACTTCACCGCAGCATGTACACCCACAGTGGTGCAGCCAGAGGCCGGGGTACTGGGTGCTTGTCCCCAGGCTCCATCCTCTAGATGTCCCCATCCCACAAGGACACACAGAGCACAATGTACATAGTTTGCATGGGGAAGAGGGTGCTTTACTAGTGGTGGGTGGGGGATTGGTAGAGGGGTTCTACAGGTCAGAGAAGAGGGAAGAAGGGCTCTGTGGTTTGAGAGGTAGGGGGGACAGGGTCTGTTGTGGGGGAAGGAGAGGGAAGGGACTCTATTGTGGGGAAGAAGTGGGGATGGAGGAGAATAAAGTGCTTTCAGCAAACTGTCAGAAGTAAGTGTGGTGCTGGGGGTGTGTGGTGGGGCTGGAGTCTGGGGCTGCCCATCCAGGTGCCCTACAATGAAGAGTGCAGGAGGAGGTGGTCCACCAGCACCTTTCACACCTGGTGCCCTAGCCCCTGCTGCTGGGTATCTGGCTTGCCTGTGGCCTCGGGGGGTGGCATCATTGTCACTGTTGCTGCAGCTGGCGCTTCTCGTGCCAGGTGTCCTCTGCCCAGGCCTTATGGAAGAGCTCCTCCTGGGCCCCACAGATGTTATGCAGCACACAGGCTGAAATGATGATCCAGGGGATACTGGCCTCCACAACCTCAAGGTTGGCGGTGAGGGTGCACCAGCATCTCTTCATGTGGCTGAAGGCGCACCTCACCAGCATGCGGGTTCACCCCAGGCACCTGTTGAAGTATGCCTGGTGGGGGTCCAGCTGGGTGGTGTAGGGCTGCATGAGCCATGGGAGAAGCAAGTAGGCAGGGTCCCCAATGAGGAGGGGTGGGACCGTCACCTCACCCAGCTGGAAGTCTGGCACCCCTGGCACAAAGCGCTCACTCTCCATCAGGGCTGGCAGGTCAGAGTTACAGAAGATGTTGGCATTGTGGACACCTACTGCCCAGCCAGTGCTCACAGTGGTCGATGACAGCCTGCAGCATGATGGAGTGAAAGCCCTGCCAGCTGTAGTAGGGATGGTTGCCATGGGGCAGACAGGTGTCGGGGATGTGGGTCCTGTCCAGGGCCCTGATGCATTGGGAGAAGTCCAGGGTGTTGACCCCTGCCACAACCTCCAGGGGATTATGCACCCAAACCATGGTGTGCTCCAACACATCCTGGAGGACACTGACTATGCTGAAGAGGTGACCGATGTAGTGCAGGTTGGAGGGCATGGCCAGCTTGTGCAGGGTGATGGGGAGGGGCAGTCACATGGTGATTGTAACAATATGTAAAGATCTCAGAGGCAAAACCAGCAGCAGCAGAAAGGAGGAGTCTGAAGGAGGAACAGGACATAAGGGGGAGAAGACAGGAATAGGAGGAAAGCGTTCCCAGTTTACGATGTCAAGAATGGATTTTGGCATGTGGAGTTAGATGAATCTTCCAGCCACCTGACAACCTTTAGTACACCCTTTGGCAGGTATTGCTGGTTAAGAATGCCCATTGGGATCAGTCCAGCTCCGGAAGCTTTCCAGCAGAAACTGAACCAGGAGCTGGAAGGTCTTCCAGGTATCAAGATTGTGGCTGATGATATTCTTGTCATAGGAGAAGGGGATGATAAGGAAGAGGCAATCCGTGACCATGACGCCAAACTGCAACAACTCCTTAACAGATGGCAGGAGAGGAACATTAAACTGAATGCTGACAAAATACAGCTTAGATAAAATGGAAGTACCCTACATTGGATATCTGCTGACTTTGGAAGGACTTCGGCCAGACCCAGAGAAGGTGAGAGCCATTATGGAGATGCCTAGGCCACAAGATGTCAAAGGAGTTCAGCACCTTATTGGGATGGTTAACTATCTGTCCAAATTTTGTGCACACTTATCTAATGCTTGTGAGCCCCTCAGGTTGCCAACACACAATGATGCAGCCTGGGAATGGGCACAGACCCAAGAGGAGGCATTCAAAACAATTAAAAAACTCATCAGCGAGGCCCCAGCACTGAAGTACTACAACACAGTTGAGCAACTAGTACTACAGTGTGATGCATCAGAAGGAGGTCTGGGAGCAGTACTGATGCAGAACCAGCGGCCCATAGCTTTTGCTAGTAGAGCAATGACTGAAACCGAAAGGAGATATGCACAGATAGAAAAGGAGTTACTAGCGGTATTGTTTGGACTGGAATGGTTCCATCAGTTCACTTTTGGACAGAGAGTAGATGTGCAATCAGATCACAAACTATTAGAGATCAAAATGAAAAAACCCTTGCTGAGTGCTCCTAAGAGACTTCAACGCATGCTGCTGAGACTCCAGGCCTATAATGTGAGTATAAAATACTACCCAGGGAAGTCCCTGCAAGTGGCAGACACACTAAGTAGAACATACCTTCCAGAGTGCAGCACAGATGGATCTGTAGAACAGGAGATAGAGTCCGTTGATATGGTACAAGACTTACCCATCTCCAAAAGCAGTCTCAAAGCAATACAACAGAGTACAGAACAGGATGGTGTGCTACAAGCAGTTAAACAAACCATCCTAGAGGGTTGGCCACAGAACAAGGCACAAGTACCACCAGAAGTTGCCGCATACTACCAATAGAGGAATGAACTATGTACACAGGATGGAATTCTGTTCAAGGGAGACAGGGTAGTGATCCCAGCAGCTCTGTGGTGAGACATCATGAACAGACTCCATGCTTCACGTATGGGAATAGAGTCATGCCTGAGGAGAGCACGGGAGTGCATCTGCTGGCCAGGCATGAATGCCCATTTGAGAACATACATGGAACGGTGTGAGGTGTGCAAGGAATACTGTGACAAACAGCAAAAAGAGACATTGAACCCTCATGACAACCCCTCTCGACTCTGGGAGAAGGTAGAGACTGACTTGTTCAATGTCGATGACAGAAACTATATGGTCACTGTGGACTACTATTCCAATTTTTGGGAGGTGGATTATCTCAAAGACACTCAGGCAAGGACAGTGATCAGGAAGCTAAAGGCTCATTTTGCGTGGCATGGGATACCTAACACTGTTCTCAGACAATGGCCCACAATACACCTCAAGAAAATTCAAAGTTTTGCACTAAATGGGAATGCCAGCACAAGACATCATCCCCCTGGGTACCCACAAAGCAATGGGAAGGCTGAATCAGCAGTAAAGACAGCCAAGAGACTCTTGCTGAAGGCAAATAAGACTGCAGGGGATCCCTACTTGGCTCTATGGGACCATTGCAACACCTCCTCCCAAGGAATGAACAGTAGCCTAGCCCAAAGATGAGAGAAATAAGATATTACTCCCAATGAGAGACTGTTTGCTACAACCCCAGGGGGCAAGGGGCGACAGTACATGGAAGCAGCTAAAAAAGCAACAGTCTCACCAAGTATCACAGTATAACAAAGGAGCCAGGGATGTGAGACCACTGTGCAGAGGGGAAAAGAATGGGTACAACCAGTAAGTCCACATGTGAAAGAATGGCAAAAGGCCACCGTTGAGGGTGCAATGGAAGATAGATCCTACGAAGTTGTCACAGATATTGGACAGCGACTGAGATGTAACCGGAAGCAGCTGCAGAGTGCTGGCAGAGCGGAAATACAAGTGAGCAAAAGATTCCAGGATCAGGACCAAGACAACTTAGACAACTGGTCAGTCATCAGTGAGCTCCAGATAGGGGAGAAAGACGCCATGGACTCCACAAAGGAAAGAGATACGTAAGCAGAGTCCAGCCACACAACAAAGACATGGACAGAACAGAAGCAGTCGTAACACCCAGAAAAATCAACCAAAAAAGGAGTGGGAGACTTGTACAACAACCAGCATACCTGGATGACTGTGAGCCCTAAAGAACACAGCAGACCAGCGGTAAAGGCTTGGTCTCCATGGTGGGCTATGTGCTAGCAACCTCAGGCCCAACCAGAGGAATAAATTAATCATCTGTTTTGAACTATTGAAAGGAAAGATGTAACAATATGTATAGATCTCAGAGGCAAAACCAGCAGCAGCAGAAAGAAGGGGTCTGAAGGAGGAACAGGACATGACGGGGAGGAGACAGGAAGAGGAGGAGAGTTAGAGGCTGTGGGAGAACAGCAGGCCCTGTAACAGCTCTGTAAGAAACTGCTATAATAAATACATTGTTTATATTGTCTTTATATTGACCTATCACCTGGACAAGGGGGAAGAGATTGATGTTTATCTTGACTTTAAAAAAGCCTTTGATCTGGTATCCCATGATCACCTCTTGGCTAAACTAGCTAACTGTGGCATTGACCTCACCACAATCCGCTGGCTGGAGAATTGGCTCTGCAGTAGGACCCAGAGGGTGGTGGTTGACCAGAGCCAATCGTCTTGGTGCGTGGTCACCAGTGGGGTCCCTCAAGGCTCTGTGCTAGGGCCCATACTATTTAACATCTTCATCAATGATGTGGACATTGGTGTCAGAAGCGGACTGGCCAAGTTTGTTGATGACACCAAACTCTGCGGTAAAGCATCCACACCTGAGGACAGGAGGGTGATCCAGGCAGATCTTGACAGGCTCATGAAATGGGCGGATGAGAACCTGATGTTCAGTGCCGAAAAATGCAAGGTTCTCCACCTTGGGAGGAAAAACCTGCAGCATGTTTATAGGCTCAGCAGTGCTACGCTGGTTAGCACTACAGATGAAAGGGACTTGGGGGTCATGACTGATCACAAGATGAACATGAGACTTCAATGTGATGCTGCGGCTAGTAAAGCGAGCAAAATGCTGGCTTACATCCATAGATGCTTCTCAAGCAAATCCCGGGATGTCATTCTCCTGTTGTACTCGGCCTTGGTGAGGCCGCAGCTGGAGTACTACATCCAGTTTTGGGTTACACAATTCAAAAAGGATGTGGAGAAGCTTGAGAGAGTCCAGAGAAGAGCCACACGCATGATCAGAGGTCAGGAAAACAGACCTTATGAGGAGAGGCTGAGAGCCATGGGACTCTTCAGCCTGGAAAAGCACAGGCTCAGGGGTGATCTGGTGGCCACCTATAAGTTTATCGGGGTGCTCATCAAGATCTGGGGGAACGTCTGTTTACCAGAGCACCCCAAGGGAGAACAAGATCGAATGGTCACAAACTCCGCCGCGACCGATTCAGGCTGGACATAAGAAAGATCTTCTTCACTGTCCGAGCCCCCAAGGTCTGGAATAGACTGCTGCCAGAGACAGTTCAAGTACCCACTTTGAACGCCTACAAGACACATTTGGATGCTTATCTTGCTGGGATCCTGTGAGCCCTGCTGACTTCCTGCCCCTGGGGCAGGGGGCTGGACTCAATGATCCTCTGGGGTCCCTTCCAGCCCAAATGTCTATGAAATCTATGAAATATTAAGTAGGGAGCTGCTCCTTGATTACCCAGACAGGGTCACATGAAACAGTGGTGGCCTGCCACTCCAGGTGCAGGTGGAGCTGATCAAAGAACTCCTGGAAGGTGGCCCGGGTCATGCAAAATGATTTTAGGCACAGCTTGTCATCCCTGATGTGCTGGATGATGTGCAGCCACCAGTCCTGGCTGGCCCAGTAGGCCCAAAGGTAGTTGGGGCTGGAGCCCCAGGAGCTCATGGATGGCAGCTGTGGTGGCATCCATATGCATGTTGTCAGCATCCTTGCCAGGGTCCAGGTGGCAACAGCATGGTATCATGAGGGCAGGCAGGGCCAAGACTTACCTGGGCTGGACAGTGGTCATCGCAGTGGCAAAATGTGGTGAGCAGGGTGGTGAGCAGGAGCCGGGGGCATGGGCCATTGGTTCTGGGGCCTGGGGGTGGAGCAGCCATCACGCGGTGGGCACAGGCTCTGGTGACAGAGTTGGAGAGGGCTGTGGCAGCATGCCGCAGCCTGCTCTGGGCCTGAAAGGCAGGTGGCCAGGGAGCAGTGCACAGGCCTAGCTTTTAATGAGGGCCCCTGGCCACAAGGAGCTCTGGCTGAAGCCTCCAGTCCTCCCTGGCTGCTGCAGGGCCAGAGGAGGCCAGGAGCAGGCTACTGCCATGAACAGCAAATGTACTCCCACATGGCTGAATGTGTAGATGCCTGCCAACGGTGGGTTTTCTTCACAGTGAATTACTGCAAAGTAAATCCACGTAGCACTAATTGCATGTGTACACAGTGAGAGCTTATTAAACAGAGTTCAGACACAGACAGGGCACCAGATGTAGGTATGAAAACAGGATGGTATAAGAAGATTTCAGAGAGAAATTTTAAAAGGCTTTGTGGAAGAAGCGTGTTTTGAGGAGGAATTTGAAAGAGCAGAATAAGATGGATTACCATGTAAGGAGGAAAGTGCTGCAAATATAATGAGCAGTCCGAGAAAAGATGAAAATGCCAAGGAGGAGGAACAAGACACAGTGGGATGAATTCTGATGTATAAAAGTATGAATCAGGAGTCTCTGGAGTTAACAAAAATGTAAAAGAGATCAGAATAATGGCCCGTGTTTCTCACTGTACTGATAGAAAAGATTGAATAGTCACTCATAGGTGATTTAGATATTGACCTTTTTAAAACAATATCAAGATTGATTGACAAGTATCTTATCATCATCATTCAAGAGTCAAACAGGGAACAATAACTCTTGACATTACCCAATAAAATAAATCAATACTTATATTTACAACATAGTACACGTCAATATATAGTTAATAAGTAAGTTTAACAAGCAACTGTGACATGCAATCCTCTGAAATGGTACTTTTTTATTTCAAAAGTATCATTAGGACTGCACATGGATTTAAATATTAGTTTTAACAAAAATATTATGACAATGGAAACAGATTTTAAAGAATGTTTTTCTTTTTGTTACAAAGATTTTTTTTGTCAGTCTTTCATTCCTCTTTCCAGACTGCACCAAATAGTAGGGTTTTTTTAAGTCCATTGGGAAGGAAAGAAGAATGTATCCTAATGTCTCATCCATCCACTAAAAGCACACAAGTTATTTACTCTGCTATAATATCAGTATACTCAGTAGATCTGATTTGCAGATGTTCCTAGCGTGCACCACCCTGAAACATATTTCAAGAACAAGGTATACTTATTTCCTGCGAACTGTCCTCTAGGTAAACTTGATTCCCATGTGTTTTTTCCCCTCGTTTCTTGCTCTTAGCTATGAGAAAGCAATTTTCATTCAATGAGAAACAATTTGCTAGATTAGCTTCTTACCTCACTCTCAATGAACACAAACACTTTTCATTAGTGTCCTTTATTAAAATATTGGCAGCATATCATTGGTCATTATCTAGTCCAAAACATTTTCCTATTCGTTAGTGGAAGTACTATGCCTCTTCTGCTCTAATTATACTTCTACTTATGTTCACAGTAACCTTGGGTTGAGAGGTATCTACTGGTTATGTCATGTCCAGACAGTAAAGTGATGAGTGCTTTGAAAATACAACAGATGGTCAGACATCTAGACAAGACACAATGGCACCAACAACCTGGGCTGGTGCCATTCTGGGCTCAATACAGGAAAGCCGCAGGGGAAGCTACGGTTTGATGCATTACCCTCCTCAAGGTAAGCACCAGAATCCTACATGCAATCAGTGAAGGCAGTTGTAGGGACTGGATCTACCCTGACATTTTTTAAAGCTTTCTCTCACCATTGCAGATTCAATAGTCCTTGTTTTCTTTTTCTTTTTTTAAGCACCCTGAGGATTACTGATATCCTTCTAACAACATTTCTAAAATCTGTAGTACATGTCCAAATAAAATTAAGCTGTTCTGATGAAAACAGACTTTAATGCACATGAAGAAAAATCGGCTTTGCTTTGAAAAACTCCTGTTGCTGAACACAGAGTGAGAACGGGATTTTATCCCATAGAAACATTACTTGTCTTCTTCTTGATATTATCCTACCATTGCCGGTGGATGATCATGTTAAAAGTATTTTCATTGCATATTAGGCAAATCAACAAATTAATTCAAGTACAATTTTTCCAGATGGACTCAGAACCATAAAAGATCTTTTCCGCCGTTGTCAATTGGTTGCAAACATATGTAGCACATTGTGTAGCGAGGCAGTGTGGTCTGTACAGCAAAAGACTGAGAAGAGGAAAAGCTCTATATTCAAAACTGAATTATGTGCTCACTGGGTGTCTCTGAGAGAAGCCACTGGACCTCTTTGTGACTCAGTCATACTGGCTTTAATCTCTGGGAATGCAGACCTCAGGTTTTTGTTTCTGCATACTTGCTCTGTTCTGTTATTAAGCATGCCTAGTTGAGGTGAACGGTTCAGAAAGGCCTAGAAGAGGTGAACTTTCAACCTCTGTCCTTTCCTTCAAATGAGCATGTACAATTAACGATTGAGTCTTGGTGGTTAAGAGTGATTGACAAGTGAGTGAGGCAACATGCCTGAGGTTAAAGTGAGTGTTGAATGAAAGAGCGTAACAATTTGAATGTTTGGCAGACATTGTCAGCACGCGATTGGAGGATGATAAGGTGGGGTGTAACCGAGCACAGAAGCGTCTCAGTGTGTGCCTGAGGGATGAAGTCTGAATCCACATGCAGCATGTCCATGGATCCATCTGTGTGCTTGTTCGCCCAAGAGTTGACGAGGTGTTGAGCTGCAGAGTACGGTTACTGCTGTGTTCTGAATGGTTGGTTGGCAGTGGCCAGACCACTCCAGAACCAGACCAGAGAGTGCTCAGCAAAGTCCCAGCAATTGAGGGCACCAGTTATACCAGTGATTTGAGAATCCAGGCACCAGTGAGAGAAGACCTCAGACTTTGATGTAGAAGACCTCTAGGCCTAATGTAAATATGTCATTCTTATGTTCTAGTTGTGGGCTAGTGTTCCTAACTGTTTAATAATTCTAGTTTTGAAGCCAGACCAAAATCATTCAATCTGTCTTGCCCATCCCTTTCTGCTAAATTGATTAACCAATTAATTAAATAGGACCATTCCAAATGCCAAAATCATTAGAGATTTTTTGATAGGTTGGTAGATATATATATCTATTGACCTATCAAAAAATCTCTAATGATATATATCTCTCTATATATCTATATAGAAATATATAGAGATAGATAGAGATATTTTCTGAGGACTGTTGTTAATATTTATAGCTATATGATTATCCCATATCCATGCATGCAACTGCCATTGACAATAACAGGAATTCTGCTGTGGATCACAAACATTTTAAGGCCCATGTGTTGTAACTAGAGGGCTGAAGCATTGCTAATTTAGAACTGTAAAACACCCCCTTATCTACAGTGTGGAACATAGATATATATCTGCAGTGCGGAAAAGCTTTGCCCATATCTATATCTATGTTCCGCACTACAGATAAGGGGGTATTTTGCAGTTCCAAATTAGCAATAGTTCAGCCCTTTGGTTACAACACATGGGCCCTAAAATGTTTGTGATCCACAGCAGAATTCCTGTTATTGTCAATGGCAGTTGTATGCATGGATATGGGATAATCATATAGTTATAAATATTAACAACAGTCCTCAGAAAATGCATTACAGATGTGTATAGCACATTCTTCATCTGATGCTCCTGGGAAGTTAATAATAATTCTCATAATATAGATTATTTTAGTCATGGGGCAAAGCTTTTCTAACAAGGTGGCACCTGTTCCCTAGAAGACATTCCTCTGATACCTCACTCTAAAATTAATTAGAAATATACAATTATATGAGAGTTTTAGTTCCCTGTAATTTATTAATATAATGTATCAATCTGGCTATTGTGATGTTTGCTATTTGAACATATTGAATTATATCATACTTTGTTCTTTCGGTAAAGAACAAACAATACTTTCATTTGAGACAGCTTCACTGGTCCCTGAAGGAAGCACTTCAGGTACTGAGTCTAGTAAAACCTGCTGGGTAAGCATGGTGCAATCAGTAGATGATGAAGCCTAAAATATGTGAAGATTACATTAGTCTGACCCTGGGGAGGCAAGGTCCTGGCATATGATACCTGTATGATGCATTCACAAAGATCAGAGAGAGGGTAGAGGTGCAGCTAGTCCTGCAATTGTCATACATTGATTAAATTCATTCAAAAACAGAAGTCCAGAATACTAATCTGTGCACTTGCACCTACATAATGGACTGCATAGGAGTTTACAGAGTAAACTCTTAGGATGAATAATGACACAACATCTAAAAATAGTGAACAGCACAATTAACATTTTTTGTTGAACACAGTGTGATGGATTCATTATCCATAATGATTTTTAAATAATTAACTTTGTGCAAAAATTTTCAACGAAAGAGAAGTACAGCATTTGTACAGTGTAATTATTACAGACATGAATTACAACAAGATAACTTTGTCAGTGGGCAGGTAAATTCATAATGTCCCCCTCTCCACCTTCTAAGAATTATCTGCCTAACACTCTATTGCAACATAAAGTACAAGCTAACTAATTAATAATATATCTATAGCTGAACATAAGGTATGGAGGGAATATTTAAAATGTTTAATTATTCAAATGAAGGAATTAATTGACTATGCTGCTCTTGCATTTCTACCACTGTAGAAATGCTTAGGGAGGTACTTATAATATCCTTTGTACCAAGGAGAAAATTAAAAAAAGAAAATTTATAGCACCAAAAAATTCCTAATGACTCAGTTATGTTGTACATGTTGTATATGGTCTTATCTAGAATTACTTCCATAGATCAAGAATGCATTCTCTCCTCAAGCATTTCAGGCTGAGAATAAAATCATATAACTTACGTTTCTCTTGGGTTATTACTCTTAGGAGAGTGCAAGTAGGTGGCATTTGGGCATTGACATCTTGTATCAGGACTTTCATTATGGTGCTTATCTTCTAACCTTAATATCAAGACAACATAATAATTTTGTTATTAATTAAGGCTGTGGCAAAGACAGGAGCTCTAAGTAAAATGGTTAGTTCTGTAGATATCATTTTATAGTCACCTCATGGCATTAATAAAAAATGTGTTTTTTTCAGTTAGCTCATTGTTCAGGTTCAACAGCTTATACTGCAGAACAAGGATTTAACCCTAACTGTTGAGTATGAAACTGTGGCTATTAACCACATCTCCCTGTTACTTTCTAGAATTTAACCCTGGTTTCTGTCAGTTAAAATGTCCCCATGAATTCAGTTGTATTTGGATTTTACCAAAGAAAGAAGAAAGCTAGATTTAAGTCTGACAGCCAATGGCGTACACCTAGATTGGTTGTGACGTGATCATAACTGTTTTGCTAGTCCTGCGTCTTGAGCATGCATGAGCACAGATGAGTCCAAAAGAACTCAGACTATACTCTACCTGAATGATTGAAGAGCATTTCTGTTCACACGTGAGCAAGTTTAGTACAATTCTAGCTCCTCAAAGTTTCCATTCTTCCTTTTTTCTCTTTTTTGGCTCCTGCCTAAAAGAATTTTCTCCCCTATTCCTTGTATTACTGTATTTTCTCATATACTTTCCCCATCAAATCAGTACCCCAAAACTGCGAAGAAGCTGATTTTCTGACTGGGATAGAAGAAACTTGCTTTGATTCCAGCTCCATAGCGCAGTAGCTGTTGCATTATTATTCAGGCAGCTAAGGGAGTCAGTTGACTTAATGGGTCATTGTTCTTTACTCCAGAAGTGTTAACAATTATCTCTTTTTTTTAATGGTCTTGATGTTCCACTAATTACACTAGCCTTTCTTAGGGCATTTGCTAGCTGCCTGGTCCCTTTTCAAAATCATAGATTCCACCCATGGGGACCAGTCTTTCAACAATAGCCAGTTTTGGCTTTAATCAAACAGAAAAGAGAATGGAGTTGGCTAAAAATTAAGCTCTGTGCCTGTTCTGTTGCAGCCATGACTCTGAAAAATATGTTATTTTTCTTCATTCTGCCCTTCAAAAACAAGGCACGTATTATATTCTGGGGCATATGTATGCAAGAAAATATGATAACTATCCCTCTGAAGCACAGTGGCACTTGGATGATACCTAGTGCAATGAGATGTAAATCCAAGTCTTATTAGATATTTGGAGCTTGTGTATCACATGACCTTCCTGCTGTTTACAAAAAATGGCTTGAAGATAAATAGAACAAACTTCTGAGGGCCAATGAGGAAGAGAAGTGGGTACCTAGATAGAAGCATAGAAAAGTAGAGCTGGAAGAGACTTCAGAAAGTCATCTAGTACAACCTGCTGTTCAAGGCAGGATCATCCCTGTCTACAGCAACCCATGCAATTGTTTTTCTAACCTGTTCTTAACAGCCTTGTCACACTGCTACCAGGCCTAACCCCCCAAAACATCAAAAACATCCTTTAACTTGCCATAAGTAAGCAGGGAGATGAGGGCCCTGTCACTGTTTTGTTACTGCTGTAGTTTAAAATATGCTCAAGAGATAAAAGGAAGATGGTCATGCCCCTACTACAGAGAAAAGTGAAAATCCCCGCAGCCTGTGCTAATCTGACTTTGGGGTAAAATTCCTTCCTGATCCCAGACATGGTAATTGGTATGACCCAGAGAAAAGGAGCAAATCCTTCTAGCCAGAAACATCTGCATGTTCTAAGTCCCAACAGGAGTATCAGCACACCCCAGTGATAATCCTTGGCCTTGACTATAGCTAATACCTAGTGCTTCTGAGGAAAACAAACAAAGATGCAAAAAAGAGAAACAAAATAGCTGCAAACAGCACGTGGAAAAAAATCTTTCCTGGCCTTATATGGTAACCAGCAAAATAGGGATGGGAGAGACTTCAGGAGATCATCTAGTCTATGGGTGGGCAATTATTTTGAGTGAAGGGCTGCTTAATGAGGTTTGGTGAGCTTTTGATGGCTGCATTGGTAGCCCTGCCCATTGACAGTAGACTGGCTCCCTGGCTGCCATCTTGGGACCGGAAGTCCTGCTCCTTAACCTTTGCCACCGGAAATCCTCCCCTTGCCTCCCTGGAAATAGTCCTTTTGGGAGAGGGGTTGACCAGGAAAAAAACCATCTTAGACCAGGAAAAAAAACCACATCATACACTAAAAGTCAAACACTTACTATAATATATTTTAATTTTATTACAAAAAATATTTTTGTCATGATTTGTGTTTGCATAGTGTATATAGACGGGATTGCATAATAAGTCAAAAATAAATTCTTAATCTTGTATACTATGTGTGGGGGCTGTGGTTGGGGTGTATTTGTGTGTGCATGGTTGGGTGTGTGTGTGTGTAGGATGGAATGTGGGGGGTGTGTGTGTATGTGTATGTATGGTGGGGAGTGGGGGTAGGGGTGTGTATGGTGGGGAGTGGGGGTAGGGGTGTGTATGGTGGAGTGTGGAGGGTATGGGTGTGTATATGGTGGGGGGGTGGGGGGCATGTGTGGGGGCTGTGGCTGTGTGTGTCTGAGGGGCATAAGGTATGTTGGGGAGGTGTATATGTGAGGGGTTGTGGGGGCAGGGTATGGGTGTGTGGCATTTATGGGGTTTGAGGAGGGCGGTGGCTGTAGGCATCCCCCCACACTCTCCCCATGGTGCAGCAACAGGCAGGAGTGCTCATGCCCAGGGCAGGCGCTGGTGCCCAGCTGCACATGGCTCTGGCCAGTGCTGCACATAGGGGTCAGGACCACAGTCCAGCCAGGCCACCTGTATTGCTGGTGCTCCTCACTGTGCACGGGCAGCCCTGCACTCCACGTGCTGGAGCTGGCTGCCTGCTTTGCTCCCTGACATACAGGTCCTGGGACTAAGTGGGGAAGCAGGGACCAGGGCTCCCCTCCACTTCTGGCAGAGTCCTGGGACCTGTGCAGCAGGGGGCAGGGAAAGCGCCTGGCTCAGCATGTGGAGCTTCCCTCCAGTGGAGTACGAGTATAGGGGCTGTGTGTGTGCAAGGGTGGCGCTGGCGTAAGAGGTGGCACAGCCGGGCTGCACTCATCACTGTGTTGTGTAGCACTGGCAGGAGCCACACACTGCTGGGCACCAGTGCCTACACTGGGCATGAGTGCCCTGAGTGCCTCTGCCTGCTGCTGCTGCCGCTGCCGGGGCTGCATGTCATGGGGAGCATGGGTGGGGGGTCCCCCACATCCCTCAACCCTCCCTCACACTTGCATGCTGCCCACCTGAGCTCCTCACTGACACCAACCTCCTGGGTGTGGGCTCTGCACTGCCACCAGCCCCAGCCCCATGCTCTGTGCTCCCACCCAGCTGCAGCTCTCCCCCGCCCCCACTGTAGCAAAACCCCCAGTTTTTCTTTTTCTTTTTCTTTTTTAATTTTAAAAAGCATTCCCTCCCCTTCCCCAACCATTACCAACTTTGTCTCTCCCTCTCTATTCCCTATAGATAAGTGTAAGTGAGCTAAGACATAGGATAAGCTTCAGCATTTTATTTTGGTAGTAAGTTGTATTTGTTTTGTTTTTTCTCCTCCTTTATATTGTCTAATTGCTATGTTTACATTGATTTTTACTGTTCTATATTACTGTTTTACTGGTACTATATGATTTAGGCCTACATATGTAACTTAGCATAAGTCATGTCAAGTTTCCATTTTGTTTGTCAAGTCTCCATCTTGTCCCCATGCCCTGTTGTGTAACCTGACTCATACCTACCCCTCCTATGTAACTTGGTTCCTGAATGAATGGGGATAAATGAGGGTGCTTGAGAGACAATGGCAGTAAGTCTAAAAATAGCTCCCTCTGAATGACCGAACCATCAAACCCAATACCTGGACCAACTACCCAGCCCTTGGAACCACCCTCAGCATTCAAGAAACAAGAGATGAGGCAACCCACCATTGTACCAAGGCTGCACATGCTCAGTAAGAACACCTGGAACTCTCTGGAACAGGACTAACATTGCCTGGACAGGCCCTCCTGTAGGAGAGCAGAGGTAGTCTACCCCATAAAAAGAAGTAGTGAAGACTGACTCCTTGGGACACGCTCTCCATCTGGACCAGCACCATGCCACACCACCTATCCATCCAGAGGCCCTGCTGGCAACCCCCCCTCTGGACAACACCTGATAGACAAAGACCCCTTTCCAGTCTGGATAGGTTCCTATCACCTCCACCCTCTCTTCAACCAAGGACTTGGACTCTGTTTCTCTTCCCTACCTGGACTCCAACTCTTCCACTGAGTCTTTCTCCTGCTGCCATTGTGAGTGCTTGTGTGCGTGTGTGTGTGAGGGGGTGTTGGGGAGGGAACCAATAACTTCATGGGGCTGTGTAGTGTGTTGTCTGTTTAATAAACCTGTTATTTTGAAACCCTGAGTTGGGTTTTTGTCTGAATTATAGAATCATAGAAGTAGAGTTGGAAGGGACCTTGTAGATCTTCAAGTCCGACCCCCTGCCTGGGCAGGAGGGAAACTGGGCTCAAGTGACCCCAGCCAGGTAGGCATCGAGCCGCTTCTTAAAGACACCCAGGGTAGGAGCCAGCACCACTTCCCTTGGAAGTTGGTTCCAGATCCTAGCAGCCCTAACTATGAACTAGTTCCTAGATGTCTAATCTAAACCTACTCTCCAACAACTTGTGGCTGTTATTCCTTGTTATCCCGGGGGGCGCTAGGGGAAACAAAGTCTCCCCCAAACCCTTCTCGTCCCCCCTAGTGAGCTTATAGACGGTCACAAGGTCCCCGTTCAGCTTTCTCTTGTGAAGGCTGAACAGGTTCAGGTCCCGTAGCCTCCCATTGTAGGGTCTGCCCTGCTGTCCCTGGATCATGAGGGTGGCCTTCCTCTGGACCCTCTCAATGTTGTCCACATCCCTCTTGAAGTGGGGTGCCCAGAACTGGACACAGTACTCCAGCTGTGGCCTGACCAGTGTCGCGTAGAGGGGGAGGATCACCTCCTTGGCCCTACTTGAGATGCACCTGTGGATGCACGATAGGGTCCGGTTAGCCCTGCCGACCGTGACCTTGCATTGTCGGCCCATGTTCATCTTGGAGTCAATGATGACTCCAAGATCCCTTTCTGCCTCCGTGCTCTCAAGAAGGGAGTTTCCCATCTTATAAGTGTGTTGCTGGTTACTACTGCCCAAGTGCAGCACCCTGCACTTGTCTGTATTGAAATGCATCCTGTTTCTGTTAGCCCACCCTTGCAACCTATCCAGGTCTTTCTGCAGTCTTTCCCTCCCTACTAACGTGCCCACCTCACCCCAAATTTTGGTATCATCAGCAAATTTGAGCAGGTTGCTTTTCACCCCGTCGTCCAAATCGCTGATAAAGAAATTGAACAGTGTGGGCCCAAGGACCGAGCCTTGGGGGACTCCACTGCCCACTTCCCCCCAGGTCGAATATGACCCGTCTACCACCACCCTCTGAGTATGACCCTTCAGCCAATTAGCAATCCATCTGACTGTGTAGGCATCGATGCCACAGTCACCTAGTTTTTTAATAAGGATGGGGTGGGAGACAGTGTCAAAGGCCTTGCTGAAGTCCAGAAAGACTACATCCACGGCGACACCTGCATCCAATGCTTTTGTGACCTGATCGTAAAAGGCAATCAGGTTGGTCTGACATGACCTGCCCCTAATGAAATCATGCTGGTTGCCCCTGAGCATCATCCCCGATGCCGGCCCATCACAGATGTGCTCCTTGATGATCTTCTCAAAGAGTTTCCCCAGGATTGAGGTAAGACTGACGGGCCTATAGTTGCCCGGGTCCTCCCTCCTCCCTTTCTTAAAGATGGGGACCACATTGGCTATCTTCCAATCATCTGGCACCTGGCCCGAGCACCAAGAGCGCTCATAAAGCCGTGCCAAGGGCCCAGCAATAACCCCTGCTAGCTCTCTCAACACCCTGGGGTGGAGAGCATCTGAACCTGCTGACTTGAACATGTCCAGCCCCTCCAGAAGCACTCTAACCCGGTCCTCCTCAACCTTGGGTCTTGAGGCTTTCCCCTTGAGTCTGTCATGAAACACGGTGGGGGAGTCCCGGTCCCTGCACAAGAAAACGGAGGTGAAGAATTTGTTAAAGATGTCTGCCTTCTCCTCTGGCACAACCACCAGATTGCCCAGTGCATCTTGCAGGGGCCCCACATTTCCCAGTGCCTTCTTCATCCTCTGTATATATTTGAAAAAGGACTTTTTATTATTGTTGATCTTGGACACTAGTCCTAGCTCTATGTCCGCCTTAGCTTTCCTAACGTCCCCCCTACAGGCCCAAGCAGTGGAGGTATACTCTTCTTTGGAGATATCCCCCACTT
The DNA here is from genome assembly GCF_030867095.1 of Alligator mississippiensis. Lineage (NCBI taxonomy): Eukaryota > Metazoa > Chordata > Crocodylia > Alligatoridae > Alligator > Alligator mississippiensis. Next base: position 41,709,432 of record NC_081836.1, on the reverse strand, counting down.
CCACTGGGTATACACCGCCTTTTTGGCAACCAGGCATTCCCGGACTTCCTTGGTGAGCCAGGGAGGCTTTCGGGCACTCTTGCCCCCCTTGCTTCTTGTTGGGATCGTACCCCTTGGGCCCTGAGTATCGTCTCCTTAAGGAACGACCGCTCATCTTGGGCACTGAGTTCCCCTGCCCTCGAGAACCCCAACGCCTCTCCCACCAATCTCCTCAACTCATTGAAGTTGGCCCTCTTGAAGTCTAGAGCTACCGCCTTGCTGCAGGCCCTTGACGCCCTGCGCTGGATGATGCCTGTTTTCTGTTTTCTGACTGTTTCCTCCTTGCCACCACCCTCCCAGCTGTCTGCCTCAGTTTCCATCCCCAAGCTCCCAGGTTTCTGCCTCAGTTTCTTTCTTGGCTGTCTCCTCCTTGCCACTGGGCTTTTTCCCTTGCACTGGTGACCTCGAGTAACCCTGGGGCCACTTGACCTTAAGTAACCCCAAGACTCAGTTCCTCAGCCCAGCTTTTCTCTAGTCTACTGGTTCTAATCCTGGTTCCAGCAACTTTCACTCCTTACACTTTTGCTCTCACCTTTATCTTCCCTCAGGTATCCCAAGTTCCCCAAAAACACACATACATACTGTACTATCCAAGTTAGGAACTCACCTGTGTGTATGTGTAGGTGGGTGGTATGTGTGTGAACTGGTGAATATATATATATGTCATCATGTGCACGATACATTAATTAGTAATTGGTGTATATGTACTGAGTGTGTGGATATTGACAATTGATTTTTGTCTAACTTTCGGTGTGTATAGTGTGTATATGCTTGAATTGGTGATAGATGTGCATGTGCCTAGGTTGGTAATTTTGGATGTGTATGTGCTTGAATTGGTAGTGTGTGTATGTGTGTGTATGCACCTAATTGATTTGTGTGTTTGTATATGTGCAATTGTGTCACACCCTCCTGTCTAACAGCACAATATTGAGATCCTGAGAGTTGGCCTGACCCCACAGGGCAACACCACCACTTCCCTACCTGCTGCCTGGAGCAAGCAGGACACTGGGGAAGCTGAGCATATCCCTTGGCAGGTGCAGCAGTGGCAGCAGCAGCCCTGGCCAGGCTGGGCTCTTCTCCCCACAAGGGTGGAAGTGAAGCACAATAGGGTATGTTGGTGGCAGGTATATACGTGGGTGCCTCGCTCCCACCCTTGTGGGCAGAAGGGCTGGATGGGGTACAACTATTTGGTGGGCGCTGTGGGCCAAATGAAAGTGCCTGGTGGGCCAGATTCAGTATCCTGTATTTTGACTGGCCCTGTTCTAGTCGTACCCCCAGGTCAAGTCAAGGTCATCTCTATTTAAACCCCGCTAGACAAGTGTTTGGCTAATCTAGTCTTAAAAATTCCAGGGACAACCTTCATGCACAACTACCAGGCACTATGCCCAAAACATCAAAAACACCCTTTGACTTTCCACAGCTAAAACAAGGGAATGAGGGCATTGGCAATGTCCTGCCACTGCAAGGACAGGAAGTATTTTGTTAAAATAAGCTCAAGAGATACAAAGAAGATGATTCATTTCCAGATGTCCCCAAGGACTAAGCAAGCCTGTCTTACTGCTGTGCTGTTTAAGCCAAATAGGCTTCATAATTCATGTCAGTAGCACTCAGTAGATCCTGTGATATAGCCTTATCCAGACCCAGTGGAGCTGTCTCTTTGTCCTGTCCTAGTCTAAAGTCAGAATGCAGTGTTTAGGGTGTTAGAAGAGATCAAACATTGGAGTTTTCCCAAAGAAAGAGGAAATTAGATATTGGTTTGTAAATGACCTACTGGCATAAACATTAGGACATACTATAGCAGTGGTTCTCAACCTTTTTTGTACCACGTCCCATCTGTAAACATCAATGGCCAGTACTGACCCCGTGCCCTTCACTCCCGACCTGCTGCATCCTGCCCCCAGACCCTAGTCCCACAGTGTGCGGGGCAAGAATTGGGTCCATGGGGCAAGGGGTGTGTGTGTGTGTAGGGGGTCCCAAGCAACCCCTCACAGGCTGGAACTCTTCCAGCCTACAAGGGAAAAGGCAGTTTCCCACATTTTTCTCTTTAAAGGAGAACCCATTTTTAGCATTGCATGCTAAACTATACTATGGCTAAGCTACAGTATGCCACCACTAATTTGCAGAAAATGCACAATTATGATACCTTAGTCACCTACCAAAAAAAATAAATCCTGTGCAAACAATGACTTAGTTGGGGCATCTGTACATGTGCTTTACTGTGGAGTTGACTCATTAGCTCTGCAGCATAGCATGACCATCCACATGTGTGGCACTATAAGGCTGGAGTAAACTAATTAAATCTGCCATAGCATAGTACTGCCCGACACAAGTACTATCCTACAGTGGAGTTATTTACTTTGATGCAACGCATGTGTAGACAGTGACCAGGGCTGGCTGGGGCATGAAGGTGCTATACTGTGGCAGCTGCCTGCTGGCTAACCCTGCAATGTAGCACCCTTATGCCCCAGCTAGCCCTTCTGCAGCATGTTAAGTTGGGTTGGAGCAGCTCTGGGCCAGCAGGTTGACCACCCGGACGCCTTGCCAGCTGTGGCTGCACTGCCTCAGCTCAACATGCTGTGGCCCAGTGTCAGTGAAAGCTGATGCATGATTAAATAAGGAATTTGTAAGCTTTGGTGTCTGAAGTCCTTTCTCTGCAGGAGCATCTCAAAGTGCCCTGACTCTGACCTGGAAGGAATGACTTCTATGGATGAAATATCAGCTTCTTGTCCATACCTATTCAGTCTTTGGTCTCTATTGACACCAATGACACAAATTAATGCCATTTTGGTAGCAGTCTTATTTGCGGGGGGTTGTAGGGGGAATCTGATTTTTTTTTAATAAATAAAATTGTGAAAATGTCATTTATCCAGCAATAGTGAAGTGTTAATACTCAAAACTATGACAACTTTGCTTGGCAGATAAACACATTCTAATCTAAATACAGTTTTGGAAACTAATGAAGTGGCCATTATTTCTCAGACTCTGTGAAGTCTCTCTAAACATCTGAAAGATAAACCATACCTGGAGAAGCATGATAATCTCATTTTGTGTAAATCCTGCATAAAATAACAGAGTTAGCTGGCTTAGTAAATCATTTTTTTAAAAGTCCATAGATTTTTTGTCTTTTCCTTTAACATTTTAATATTTATACTGTATCCTTTTGTGCTTATGGGTAGACAGCTGTCTGTTGGTCAGGTGCACGTTCACCTCTTGAGAGCACTGGTGCATCCCCTGACAGCCAGCATTCCCCGCTCAGGCAATAGGCAGGAGGCATAGGTGGGAGTGCTAGTGTCCCTCCCCCACAAGTGTACTGGCCAGGGAGTGGGGGTGCCAGGCACTTCCAGGCACCCCAGCCCTTCTGGGCAAGTGGCCAGGGAGTGGAGTTGGCACAATCGGCTGCAGGGGGACCCCCCTGGTTGCTGACTGGCTGCTGGGAGGGGGGGGGGGCAAGTGCCCCCCCCATGACTCAGGAGGCACCAGTCACCCACGATGCTCTTCCCCACAATGAAAGCTACTTTTGGACTAAGCTGGCTCTGTTGAAACCTGTGGAACTATACTATTCAACTATTCGGCTGAAATCTTTGTTTCACTGTAGTCAGTGACAAAATCCTATTGATATCAATGACTCAGGTGTTCACCCTTCATGCATAACTGTCAGTAGCTACTGAATTATAATAATCATTCTAATATTACAGAAATTCTTCTTAAAGACATCAGGAAACTGAGAATGACACCCGAATTCAACTCTTGTCTTTGGATTCTATTCCAGATCTTTGCATTTAGGGTGATGCAGTCATTTTTCACTTAATGTAAGTATTATGAATGAAGATAAAACTATTTGGAAAGTAGAGGTCTAGTCTGTTTCATGTATGGTCACTTTATATATGAAAATTATTATATTGCTGATGTAGGCAAGCAAGTCTATTTTTCATCAAGCTAAAAAAAATGTTTACACGTCTTTTTATTATCTCAGCCCACTTTATTTACAATTATTGTACCATTTTGCTTAAAAATTACACAGTTTCCTTGTACGTTGATTTCATGATTTTTAAACAAACAAACAAACAAAAAACAAAGTAGAGCCCTAATAAGCACAATTTTTTTAACTGAGAAATCATATTTAAGGACTTTACAAGGTATACATAAATCACAAAACTGCCTCTGAAGAAGCCAGCTTTCTGTCAGGTATGTGGGTATGAATAACACACTAACTCCCACGCACAGCCCAAGATCACTATTAATTGTCCCTTCATACATATATTTTCTATATTATATTGAAAGATTACCAGGTCATTTCCTTTACATTCTGTACTAGTATTACTAGTCTGAGACTTTTCAAATGCTGATCAAATAAAACATCCTGGTGCCTGCATTTTGTATTAAAAGTTTCTTTAGCCTTACTGTAATCTGCAGCAGTCTCCAGAATATACTAGGTAGCAGGCATCCTAAATATGTTATTAAAATTAGATGGTATATAGCATGTTAGATAATTTGCTGATTTGAGAAAATGTGGCAACAAAAGACACCACTAGAAACTGCTCTCAGCATCTTCTTGCACCACTTCTCCCAGCTCCCTGATGTGCATTTTACATTAAAGTTAGAATCCTTTTATTTGTCCCATTATTTATCAGCTGTGGGATCACTGCACTTTCAAAATAAAAAATACCTCAAGCAAACCTACTTTGTAAAACCAAAAAAAACAGACTACACAAAATTAATAACAAGCATGTTTTTCTACAAAGCACTTTATTTACTTTAGGCATTTATTCTTCAGTGTACTACTAACATGATGCAAAGAGGAGACTGGATGGATGCCCTTTTTTCAAGCTACACAAAAAGATCCAATACTGGGTTGAGAAACACCAAACAATAAATCATAGTAGCAGGATCACAATGTTTCCTTTTCCCATCTTGATCTCTTGTGCTTTTTGGCTTAACTTTCAGTACACCTGGCTGGCAGATGATTTCATCTCACCTGCTAGTATCATCCTGGAATGTGGCAAAGCAAATCCCTTTGCAGCCAACTCCAGTTCCACTCTATGGATTGATTGTCAAGTATGGTTAAGAAAGGACAGTTGTTATGTCTGCCTAAAAACCTAATGATATGCTCACTACTCTGGGACACGCGCGTGTGTGTGTGTGTACGCTCACAACTTCTACTGATTTCAGTAGGCACACAAGATTTATGTCTCTTTCAACTAAAATGGTCTAATCCAATGGCCATTTAAATCAATGAAAAGACAATTTTTTTTGTTTCAGTACACAATATGCCTTAAGTGTCTAATTTAAGGCAACCAAAATTGAAATGGTTGCTCAATCTCCTTACCAACTCTAATGCATGCCAGAGTTAGGAAGCACAAGATCAGAGAGTTTTCTCTGCAGAGGTTTCTCCTCTGTGCTTGAACACAGTCCAAATGTAGCACAGGATTTATCCCATTGTCTTTAGCTTGAACATGTTAGTACTCTAACAAGGCTGCTTAAAAAGGTTCCTGTGACTTCCTCTGAACTGTGTGCATGGTTAAACTCAAGACAATAAAAGGATGCAGGTAGAAGGAAACAAAAATTAGTCTTATTATTTTTGAAGATCCTCTCATATATGTTTTCTGTAACAAATATCATATATGGAATTCATGCTGGTGTGATGTGCTACTGTCATGAGCTGGTGCCAACAGCACCACTGGCACTATCATAAGCCTGGAATGATCTATAGTGGGCCCTTTGTTAACTGCAGTAGGCCACAAACACTATGGCAAGATAATCTATTTGAAAGTCAACTAATTTTTTATGAGAAGAAACATAAGTTATTTTAAAGAATTTACAAAATATATTATAATTAACAAAGCATATCAATACTGAAGAAGGAAAACACCAACTAGCAATTTTCTTTGCTTCAAAGACAGAGTAATAGGTATAAAACAGCTAAACCTGAGGGCACACCTTGTTAATCATCTGTTCTATCTAAAACTTTTTAGATATTTTGGCATCTGTTGCTGCTTGTCTCTCTATATAGAAATTATAGAGACATACAGAGACAGTATACACAGGTTCTCTCTTGCATATTTACAGGTACTCAGTTTACATATTAAATTATGCTGATCTTGCAGAATCAAATAATTTTTCTTTGAGCTAAACTTAAACTAAATCATAGCATCATAGAAAGTTAGGGTTGGAAGAGACCTCAGGGAAGTCATCTAGCCCAACCCCCTGCTCAAAGCAGGACTAGCCCCAACTAGATCATCCCAGCCAAAAAGCTTTGTCTACCTAGGTTTTGAAAACCCCCCAAGGATGGAGCTTCCACCACCTCTCTGAGTGACCTGTTCCAGTGTTTTACTACTGTCCTAGTGAGAAAATTCTTCCTAATTTCTAACCTAAACTTCCCTTGCTGTAACTTGAGACTGTTGCTCCATGTTCTGCCATCACTAAGAATGGCCTAGCTCCATCCTCTTTCAAACCCTGCTCAGGTAGTTGGAGCCTGCTATTAAGTCTCCTTTCAGTCTCCTCTTCTCTAGACTAAATAAACCCAGTTCCCTCAGTCTCTCCTCATAAGTCATGTCCCTCATCCCCCTCACCATTTTTGTCACCCTCCACTGGACTCTCTCCAATTTGTCCACATCCTTTTTGTAGTGGAGGCCCAAAACTGTATACAGTACTCCAGACGTGGCCTCACCAATGCTGAATAGAGTGGAATAATCACTTCCCTTGACCTACTGGCAACACACATACCAATGCAGCCCAATATGCCATTATCCTTCTTGGCAACTAGGGCACACTGCTGGCTCATGTTCAACTTACTGTCCACTGCAATCCTCAGGTCCTTTTCTGCAGAGCTGCTGCCCAGCCAGTCAGCCCTCGTCCTGTACTGATGCATGGGATTGTTCTGTCTTAAGTCCAGGACTTTGCATTTGTCCTTGTTGAACCTCATGAGATTCCTTTTGACCCAATCCTCCAATTTGTCTAGGTCACTCTGAATGCTAGCCCTACCCCCCAGCTTGGTGTCATCTGCACACTTGCTGAGGGTGCAGTCTATGCCATCTTCCAGGTCACTGATGAAAATATTGAACAAAACCGGCCCCAGGACCAACCTCTGGGGCACTCCACTTGATAGCTGCCAACTAGACATTGAGCCATTGATTACTACCATCTGAGCTCAATGCTCTAGCCAGTTTTCTATCCACACTACAATCCATTCATCCAGCCCATACTTCCTTAGCTTATGTAACTATCAGGGTTTCATTACTTCCATTCAAAGAGTAAAAAGCCCCCCCAAACCTAATCAATTAGGAGTTTAGCAGCTGGATTGAAAATAAAAATGCTGGATGTTAAACCTAATTTCACCATTTTGAATTGCAGTGAACTATTCTCCCTATCACTGAGCCAGGAAAACAAGTTTCTTATGCTCATGAGCCATGGCATTCATGTGTTAGTGCATGCCATTGGGTTGGTAAGCACACTGTTCATGATGAACTGCCACATGCGGGCTATAGAATGATCAATTTTAATATAATAATGTAATATAATAATATAACCTTTACATCATCATCATCATCATATGTAATATCCTGGAGTTGTTAAAGTCATCGTGACTTTATCACTCTATAAGAAGAAACTCATTCTGTCTTAATCTCATTCTGTGTGTGCACTTTTTTCCAATGGAAAGGGCAAAGCTACTTCAACAATGGACTGAGATGTGTATCTAAAGAATTAAAAAGGTAGATTCAGTATGAACTCACAGCAAACCAGGTATTTAGACAGTGCTGCATGGGGCTATTGCACTTATTTAAAACAAAGTTAACCTTTCCACATAGGTAACAGAGCAAATGTTCATGAGCTGATGACTGCATACCTGAAATAAAGGACTAGTGCCACATAAATTCTGCCTCTATAATGAGATTATGCTATGACTGAACATTTCCTTTTCCTAATGGAATTACTGGCCATAGACAGGTGGTAGCATGGTGCGACTCCATGAATAGACATGCAGGCTTTCCAAATGAAACAAAACAGTACAAGCTGTTATGAGGTTCAAGGAAAAAAATGTAAATCATAAGACTCTGCCCCCCCCGCCCCATACCTGTAAACTAGAAGTCGCTTGCAGCATTCTTTCTGAATACATATAGTTCTCAAAACTTTCCCCCAAAAAAGATTTCTATAATTTCTTAAACTACATTTTATTTCAATGTCAAAACTTTCTAACATTCTTATTTCCTCTAAAGGAAATGTAAAGATCAGTGAGCAAAACTTTACGCAGTACTCCAAATAAAGCCTGATGAAGGACTTGTATAGTGGGATCATTATCTCTTTTGTTTGGCAACTGCAGCAAATTTCTTATCTGCACATCCAAGCAGCCCGTTACATTATGAGATATTACTGTCAAGAAGATGGACATTGACTGCTTCATTGCAATTTCCTCATGACATTTCTAGCTAGTCATCAGGCCTGTCTTGCTATTGTTATAGTGATTTTCATGGCTGTGGAATATCTATTTAATAATAATGATTGAGGTGAATGGCATTTCCTGAGGATTAATGACTGGCTAGAAGGAACTGGTAGCTCAAGGCTCAGCACAAGTCTATTCATCCTAGTCAGTCATTAATCCCAAAGAAATGTCTGGAGGTCAATATTGTTATCATAAAAAAATAAACAATTGAAATACGGATTTTTTAAAACATGGTGATTGAAATCAGTATGTTGACAGTATCATAAGAGAATTAATTCCCTACATGTTACTCCTTCAAACTACTCTCAGTATTCAAATTAGCTCATAATAATTACTTCTTACTTGATATTCACCTTTTCTTTAAAACTTCCTGTTGTCTATAAATGGAATTTATATGACTAGTTTTAAGATCTAACATTCCTAAATAAAGTATTATACATATATATCATACATATACATAAGCACATAGTATTAAAAACTAAATTTGTCTTACATATTTCAGTGAAAGGTGCTTGTCTGATATGCTTTGGGACTGAACTCTATCCAGCTACAGAACAAATACAAAATGGGAAGTACTTGTGGGCAGAGACAGGACAAAGCTGCCCAGGATGCCATACCAACTTGGCTCAACCTTTCCTTGGAGGGACCATATTTAATGTTGACAATCCATATTTAATGGTGTGAACATATTTAATGGTCAAGTTTTCAAGAGCATTTTGCTCTTGTTCTGAATGTTGAGACTGATGAGGTTGCCATCAGTAATACTGATAGTATTAATGCAATTAGAGAAATAAATAGAGCATCCATCACCCAAGGACTTGTGCCAAATTAATGGGGACCTTGACTGGATGATAACCGTCTACTAACAGCAGAACTGTGCCAATTAACTTCAAACCTTTTTTTTTTTATAAGCATCTGTCACACTAGTACTGTTTTTGTCACATTTACTGGTATAGTGCTTAGTACAATCGGGCCCCAATAAATGAGAAGGCATCAGCTGGAGTTTTTTGGTCATTTTGAGTACTGCACTTAAAAATGTGGAACAATTGAAGAGAGTCCATAAGAGCGGAACAAAATAATCAGAGGTCTAGAATACATGACCTTTGAGGAAAGATTGAAAGAATTGGGCTTTTTTAGCCTAGAAAAGAGAAGAGTGAAGAGAGAAACAATAACAGTCTTCAAATATATCAAAAGTGCTTGCAAAAATCTGCTGGAGATAGGACAAGAAGTAATAGCCTTAGGTATTAGCAAGGGTAATTTAAGCTGGGCATTAGGAAAAGCTTTCTAACTTTAAAGATAGTTAAGCATTGAAATAGATTACATAGGGAGATTATGGAATATCCATTTTTGGAGATTTTTAAGAACAGATAAATCAACCCCTGTTAGAAGTACTTAGGTATAGCTAATCCTGCCAAGGAGGTGCCTTCTAGATCTATTTCTCTATTATTTCTGTCTATAAAAGTGACGGCTTCTAGGTGCTACTGTAATGTAACTGCTACTCCTAATGATGTTTAAACTGTTTAGAAAAATGTCTGTAAGATCTGGCTTTATGATGCCACAGTATGTCAGGGCAAGAAATCCATTGCTTTAATTTTAATATGGGCTTCATCCTGTCATTGATCCACCTGTGTAAATTGCACTGAAAACAAAGGGTGTACTGGAAAGAAGTGATAGGATTTGATCCTGCATAAAGTCTGATCTGCACATTGTTAAAGAACTAGTTGAATGACTGATTGGTTGACGCATGGATTCCTGTGAAAAGATGGAGATTATCAACATTTGTATGGCAAATTATAACAGAAAGAAGGCTTGCAGATAATTTTTCCCCCCGTGATTTAAACAATGCTAATCAACAAAAAATATTGTAAAATGAAATATCATATTTTAAATTGTGAAATCTTCAGACTTTCTTAAATCAATGAAAAAACTTTTCACTGACTTCAATGTGCTATGCTTCTTTTGCCAGCTACACTTCTTTTGCCACATAATAACCTATCATCGTACAAAATGTCCATTGTTTTACAAATATTTCTCATTTCTTTTGCAATATTCTTGTGTAATATAATACTTCATGATTTCACATTTGAATTCTCATCCCTGTTCAAAAACTACCATATTTCCTGGTGTATACATCAGGTTTGGAAGCCTGATTTTTGTGTTTAAAAAATCAAACTCAACTTTATACACTGTGCCACATGAAAAAATCGCTGCAGACTAACCATTAGTTTAGTGAATGCATTACTAATTACCAGAGGCACGGTTTCATTAATTACCAACACTATTTTAGTGAAAACCGAACTTAATTACTGGTACTCAGGAGGCTGCTGAAACAAATGAAATACAATATGAAATTCAAGACCAGAGTCAGCAATTTTGCTCTCGATACTCACAACTGTTCTGCAGCCCATCAGTTTGGTGTGAATGAGAAACTGGTTCATGACTAGTGAAAAACATTGACAACATAAAGAAGATGCCACATGAGAAGTGTGCAGACCACGGAAAGCAATATATGTGGCCAGAATTAGAAAGAGACATTGCCAAATGGGTCAATGATCAGTGGCAGACTGAAACCTCATCTGACTGCAAGGCAAGATGTGGGCTATGGAGAAAGGCAACCCAGCCTGGTGCTTCCAGTTTATGAAAAGGAATTCTCTTTATCTGGGGCCAGGGAACACAGATATCACAGAGATTACCGGCTGACCTTGAAGACAAGATAGCCCAGTTCCAGAGTTACATATTGAACCTCAAAAGAAAAATTATTACAATCTCAGCCAAATTAAGAGTATGGGTGAAACACCCATGTGTTTTGATATGCCAACAATCCAAATGGTGGATGTCACTGGCACTAAAAGTGTACTGCTGAAGATTACAGGCCACGAGAAAACCAACTTCACTGTCATGCTTGCCTGCATGACTGACAGGACATAACAATGATCATCTTCAAAAGGAAAGCATTCCCCAAGAAAGAAAAATTCTCCACTGGCATTGTCGTTCATGTTCACCCAAAAGGCGGGATGGACATGGAAGGTGTTCACATTTGGATACAGCAAGTGTGCAATACGTGCCCCGGCATGTTGGTACAACCGAAGTCGATGCCTGTGTGGGACATGTGTAGAGCCCACCTCTGCAGCCATGTGAAAAAGAATCTGCGGCAGCAAAGTAAAACAGACGTAGCAGTCGTTCCCAGAGGGCTAACACCCATTGTTCAGCCACTGGATGTGTGCTTAAACAAACCATTCAAAGACTGTGTTCTTGTCGAGTGGCAGACCTGGATGATGAGTGGCCAACATTTGTATACAAAAGCTGGAAACATGCGAGAAGCCTCCTTAGCAACTGGATTCACTGGATTATTACAGATTGGAGGGACATTAAACCTGAAACTGGTTCACGTTCATTCAATAAATGCAGGATCTGTAATTTAATGGATGGTGAGGAGGATGATATTCTGTGGCATGAAGATCAAGCAGAGGAAGAAGAGGCCAAAACATCTGATGCTGAGGATCCATAAAACGATCAGATTTCTAACTATTCAGATTGGGAGGAACTGTTTGTGGATGACAGTTCTGACAATGACAGCAAATGAAGGTTTTTAATTGTCAATTGTTACACTGTTAATTTCTAGTGTTTTTAAAATGTCTAAATTAATTAAATGAGGGATTGTTAACTGTTAGTATTCTGAGGGATTACTATTATTAGGTGAGGGATTTTAAAATGTTAGTATTATGAGGGATTATTGTTATTGAATGAGGGGTTTTTAAATGTTTTGTGACTGCAAGTCATGGCAACCAGTGCTAATCACCGCTGATTAGTGGTTCATGATGACGATTGTTCGATTGATCGCTCCTGATCTGTACTGATTGCTAATTGCATGTAACCCATGGCGACCAGTGCTGATTGTACTAATCATGCCGATTACTATTTGTTCTTGACTCTGAATAAACTGTAGGTTGACTTATATACAATGTGCCTATCAAAATCCTGACTTTTTGCATTGAAAAGCCAGGGTCAACCTATACACTGTGTCGACCTATATACCGTGAAATACGGTATAGGTTGTTATCTCAGCCACTGAAAAATAAATTGTTGGTACTAACTACTACTAATGAGGTAGTGCAATGATACATATAATATAAATGTTATTGCTAGAGGCAGAGAGTGTGGCTAGGGTAGTTCGGGATTTAGAATTTCTGAGTTACAGGCCTGAGTTATTGACCATCCAAGTCCACAGCAATGTTTCCATTTCAATGGGCATTTAATCAAGCTCTGTGTTCTCAACTAGTGAGTTCTGTACCCAAAGACAAATCACTTAGGGTCTGATTCTACCTTCACCTCAATGAAATTAATGGAGTAAAATCTCACTTTAAATCTTTATGCTGTATCTTTATTAGGGGAACTAACCAAGAGAATTTACCATTATTAACACTAACTGCACAGAACCAGATGTAGGGATCTGGAGCCTGGATTCCTGCTTTTACAATACAATTCCAAAATGTAGCCATGAGAATCAACAGAGCCGGCTCACACCTTGCTTCAACTTGCTACATTGCCAGCCCTGTGACAAAGACAACAGAGTCCCGCTTGTCAGGCTTTGCAAGAGATCCAGATGCCAGTTGTGCCCCCTCATCAGCACAGAGCACATCATCTCTGAACCAAATAACAGGGATTGAATTATTCTGTGTTCATTCACCTGCTAACGTCATACATGCCATCACCTACTTACAGCGCCCCTCTCCTGTGCAGGCCGCCCAGAAAGGGCTTTCCCTATGTGAAAGAATGAGCGGATACAGATTTGACCTCAGTTCCAGACAGACAGACAAGTTTGCAACAGAACATTTTAGCCTCCACTGGCCTCAGAGCAGCTGTTCTTAAACAACAAAACTTTAAGAACCAGCCTGAATGCAAAATTGTGGAACAAGAAACCATCCACAGGCCAGGTTGTAAGTGTGGTCTCAGCAGAAATTATGGATTCTTATCCCATTACTTGGACTAGTTTTTATAACTTTTTCCTCCCTCAGTGGGTTAACCTCTTTGTTTATTCTCTTTGATCTTTTCAACCCACCTTCCCCTCTCTCTGCATTCCTCTCCCCTCTCCTTTCCTTCCCTATCCTTCATGGGCGACAACCTATTTTGTCATAGTATGAATGGGCTTGCAGAGAGCCAGGGGTACTTACTAAGTAAGAAAGAAAGAAAGAAAGAAAGAAATCTTTACCTTGGTTTCTTTCTTATTAAGTACCCCTGCTCTGTGCAAGTCCATTCACAGATCTGAGGAAGCAATGAATGCCTATAAATTTTTAAACGAGTTGGTTTTGCCCTGCCTTCAGCGCCGGCTTGTTTCAGTTCCCATGCCCTTAACCCTATAGCCCTAATGTTGCAAAATGTTTAAACACCTCATTAAAAGGCAAAATCATCAGGACAACCGAGGTGTTTTATCGGATTGGGGACCACATCTTCCTGGGCCCGAATACAAATAGGGCCCTGCTTGATTTTGTGCACCATTTCCAGCACACGCTGTGTCCTACGCGTGAAATAACACATCCGAGCAGGGAGAGGGTCCGGGGAGCCGGGGACGGGTGCTCGACGAAGTAAACACCGACCCCGAAGCAGGCCGGTTGGGCCGCCCCGCGTGCTCCGGGCTCAGGGTGCGATCACGGCGGCGCTCGCAGCCCGCTCGCAGGGAGGCGGAGGCGGCTCCAGCCGAGCGCCCGCAGCGTCCCGGGTGCCGGGTGCCGAGCCCTCCCGCCCCCGCGCCTCGGCCGGGCCCCGGGACCCCGCGCTCCCCTCGGGCGGCCGCGCGCTCCCCGCTGTCCCGGCTCCGCAGGAGGGCGCGGGCCGGGGGCGGAGCCCGCACCTGGGCCGGGCGCCTCCCCGAGCCGCCCTTATGTAACGCCCGGGCTGCGGCGCTGCCCCCTTCCTTCTCCGGGCTCCCTCCCCGGCGGGTGGAGGTGGCTTCCCCCGCGCTGCGGCGCTCCCCGCCCCAGTGCCCCGCACTCCCGCTGCCACCTCCACCCCTCTCCACGCCTCCTCCTCCCCGCCTCCCCGCCGCACGCGCCGCTCGCTTATTCCACAAGTGCCGGCCGCGCAGCTCGGCCCGCGCCCGCGCCCGGGACTGGGGCCGGGGCCGGGGCCGGGCCGGCGCTGCCCGTGGTGCGCAGGGCGCGATCCTCCCGAGCCAGCCCGAGCGCGGCGCGGCGCGGCGCGGCGCGGCGCCCCTGCCCGAGCCCTGCATGTGGCGCGCCTGGCGCAGCGCAGCAGCCAGCGGCGGCGGCAGCGGCAGCGGCGGCGGCGGCGGCGCAGAGCCGGGGCTGCGAGGCAGGATGCACGGCTGCCTCCGCCTGCTCCTCGGCTGCCTGGCGGCCGACCTGCTGGCGCTCGTGTGCCGGGCGCAGGAGCGCGCCGGCCAGCACCTGGGCAGCATCGTGGTGCTGTCGGGCGGGAACCGCTCCGAGCCCGGGGACCCGTCCGAGCCGCCTCCGACGCCGGACTTCTGCCGGGGCTACTTCGACGTGATGGGCCAGTGGGACCCGCCGTTCAACTGCAGCTCGGGGGAGTTCGTCTTCTGCTGCGGCACTTGTGGCTTCCGCTTCTGCTGCAAGTTCAAGAAGACGCGGCTGGACCAGGACACCTGCACCAACTACAAGCGCCCGCCCTGGATGAACACGGGGAAGCCGCCCGCCCGCAGCGACGACCCCCTGCACGACCCCACCAAGGATAAAACCAACCTCATCGTCTACATCATCTGCGGCGTCGTGGCCGTCATGGTGCTCGTGGGCATCTTCACCAAGCTGGGGCTGGAGAAGGCGCACAGACCCCAGCGGGAGCACATGTCCAGGTGAGCCCCCCGCCCCGGCTCGGGGCGCCGCGAGGCCCGCAGAGACCCCGTCCCGGCACCGCCGGCGGCCTTGGGAGCGGCGCGGGGCGCGGGGCGCGGGCCCCCTCCCGCGGTGCGAACCCGCTGGAAACGGGCTGACTGCGGGAGGGCAACGCCGCTCCCTCGCCCGCTGCCGGGCGGCGGTGGAGGCGCCCGCGCCCGCGGCGGGAGATGCGGGACTGGGACTGGGGCTGGGGCTGAGACTCGGACTGCCCGAGGGGCAGAGGTGCTGGCGCCCGCCGCCTGCTAGCGAGAGGCAGCATGTCACCAAAGATGGAGTGTGAAAGTCACTGTGTCTCATGCGTGTGTGTGCAGCTGTCTGTGTATCGTGTGTGTGTGTGTGTGTGTGTGTGTGAAACTGTCTCGTGTGTCGCATGTGTGTGAAGCTGTATGTATCGTGCGTGTGTGAAACTGTTTCGTGGATCTCGTGTGTGCGCGTAGCTGCATCTCACGTGTCTGAGAAGCTGTCATGAGTGTGGTGTGTGGTTTGTGTGTCGTGTGTGAAGCTGTCTCATGCCTCTCAAGACACAGGTTCACGCATGAGACACATGAGACGCAGCTTCACACATGTGTGAAGCTGTGTCTCGTGAGTGTGTGTGTAGCTGTGTCTCGTGCGTGTGTATGAGACACCCCGTCTCAACAACGTCACGGCTGAGTTTGATCCAAGAGAGCCTCCCCCACGTAGAGGGAGGCGCGCTGTGTAGTGTCTGCTCCAGGGACTGGCTGCCTGGTGCTGAGGAGGCAGGTGGGCAGCCCAGGACAGAGCCCAGCTGCCTCAGCATCATCTTTCCCAGCCCAGATTGTCCCAGCAGTTCAAAATTGAGGCGTTAGACATTTGTCAAGTTTTCAGTCTGATTCATTATGCTAATCCTAGGCACAAGAAAAGTAAAACAGATGGGGAAAGACATTAAAAAAAAAAAAGGCAGATAGCTCAATTAAAGAGTCTAAATCGATTCCAGCAGCTCGGGCAACTTTGGTATTAAAATGCAATTGCAAGGATGCCTTCTATTGGACATGCAGTGTGGCAGAAGGTTTTCCATCTACCCGACTGGTGGTCGGTAGAAATGGAGTAATTCACAGTTAGAGCTACACTTAGCTCAGGAGTCACCCTTGGAAAGAGAGTTCAAGGGATTGACTCCACACCTGGAGCCTTATTTCTTATCCAAGTTTCTGCACCACTTTGTGATTAACAGCCTCCCCTGAAATGAACAGAAAAAGCCACCAAAAATAGTGCTGCGAATGCATCACCAGTTCACTAGCAATTATTTGCTATTTATAAATTGGATGATATGGATTCATTTTTTACTACTGAGGAACAAAGCAGACCATAGAAATTGTAGTCAACTCAACATTATGTGTTGGTGGCAGTTCTGGAAAGACTGTTTTTGTTGAGCCGATATAAATAATCCTTTAGACATTTTAAGAACCTTGACCTACTAAACTGAGAAAAAGGATACACAGATATTTTGTGGGGGGGAGGGAGGGAACAGCTCCTAACCTTGAAGCGTTAGGTGAAGCTTCTCTAGAATAATTCTGTTTCCCTTTCCCCTGCATCATTCTATTTGTGCAGCATCTATGCGCAGGTAAAAGGGCAGATAAGTTTGGGCATTTTAATGTAGCAGAAATCTTGACAGAGAAGGTGAAATAGTGTATCCATTCCTGTTTAATTCTGGCTAAATCAGCCATATTTCTGGTAGTAGCTGATCAAGAAGCCTCTATCTATTTACTCTCTATCAGACACAGACATGAAGGATTTTGAAATATTATTCTGCTCCTTAGTACATAGACTCTGAATTATAGAGGCTGAGACATGAACTCAGACCCCTTCATACCTATGTTGGTAAAGACTGGGTGTTCACAAAGGATATCGGTTAACTTAATTAATATTTCCCAAACCATAGACATTTTTATACTAGGATTATGTGAGAGGCCATAGGAACACAAAAGAGGCCAGATGACATGGGAAAACAGTTGCCTACTCAATGCACACAATGGACATTCATCTACTAAAAAAAATACTACAGCTTTTTGAAAGTTTTCAAGTTCTCATAAATATTTGGGGTAAGAATTTCAAAGCCATCTGGCAATCTGCGTGTCCAAATGCTATTAATTTTAAAAGTTTCTAAAGGGTTTTCTAAATCCCTTAGTCAGCTCTGAAAAATCCTAGTTTCTGTGTGGAAAATATGAGATAAAAAAATTATCCTCAAATGTTTAACTATAACACTGTATCCTTCCATTTCCACACTGCTACTTTTTCTAAAGAAAAATGTCTGCACAGGGTTTTCGGGCAAGAATGTTCAATACTTGATAAAATAGTTCACAGCAGTAACAAATAAAACTTTACCTATCCTACAGATTTATCTACCTTCCTGTATAGAACACACCACCGAGCTATCTATGCAAGTGGGCATGGCTTCATGTGCTTTTCCTAAATTAAACCTCCTAAGGAATATTAAAATCATTATGTCATCTTGAGGGACTTAGGTAGGCTAAACTGAAATGCTATACTTGATGTTAGATATTCTGGTCAAAGATTTTATCTGTGTGTTTTGCATGAAAGTAGCTTGCATAGTTTCAAGTTTTATGTATTAATCCATTTTTCCTGACAGCTAGGAGGACAGAAAGGGTGATTTGCCTATTATTCTCTCATTTGAGAGAGTTTTCTTGTGTCTAGCTAATGAATACATGAAACACATGAATCCTCTTAACTTTTATGGACAAATTCACTTAAAGAAAGGGGGACATTACTTATCAGAAATACAATGTACAATATATTGGTGTGCCTTTTTAAAGGCCAATTTAATGATATAATGATCACTGTATGATTAATGAAAGCCTATTTTATTTTATTTTTTCCACCAATCATTGTACTGGAAACTACTTTCAGCACAATATTTTAAAGTGGACTTAGTCAGTGAAAAGCACCAAAGCTAATTACTTGCATTGAAGGGATGCTATGTACTTCCTGTAGTTCAGACAAATAAAGACAAGTGTAACTCTTATCATATTTTAACATTATGATTTCTGTTTAGATTTTCATTCATACACTCTCTTTGTGTGGGGAGTAATGGCAGCAGAAGAAGATGAAAGGCATGAATGAACTCTGTCTGACTTGCCTCCCCCTAAACCAAGGATGTTAATACACTGTTTATTCCTGATATTTAATGACACTCTTTCTTTTCTTTAGGTGAATTTGTTCATCAAAGCTAAGAGGATTAAAGTCTTTCCTTTGTCTTTAGATAAAGAAAGTGTCAAACTGTGTCCAAGAACTGAGCAATAATGTCTACAAAGAGCCCTACAAAGAGCCCTCATCCTTCCTTTTGCCTTTCTTGTTTCCTAGGAAAGGGTATAGATTATGCAAGGGAGGGGAGGGGTCATGGGATAAGTCAATGGGAGTGACATTTATAAGGGGACTGTGCTGCCAGGTGAGATGGAAGTTGGATAATAGTAAAGAATAGTCTGTTTCCTTAAGCTGTTGCCCTAGCGGTAGTTAGGTGTTCTCAACACAACACTTGACTCAACAGCATTTCTAGGCTATACTCTTATAGCACCAGAACAGGTACAGGAATTTGTCCCTTGAAGTGTAAGAAAGAAGAGAACCCCAAAGAGTGACCTTTTCAATTTCCAATAGGCTTTTCCCTTCTCTCCATGGACGGGATTTGTCTGTAAATAAGAAATAGCATTGCTTACTGTGGCATTTCACATGGGACATGTGCATGGTAGAGCAGTAGAGGGCTCAAAGCTCACCATTTTTGATATTAACTGCACAGTATAGGTCCCATTTTTAGAAACTGTGCTACCAATAGATTGAAAACAACTTTGTGAATATCTCATTAACCAACTGACTTCCCTTACCTTCAAAATGTGGGGATCTCCTCATTCATTTTTTATTTGTTCAAAAGGAGTGTACCTGGGGCAAAAATATTCTAAATTGCTCAACTGTTGGATCCTACATATACAATTATTTCTGATGTTTTCTGAGCTTATTTTGGAGGAAAAAGAAGACAACTGACCTTTCATTAAATAACATGTATTTGAATTTCTTAAAACTTGTAGCCATATGGGAATGGCTTAGTTATGTATACTTTCTATCTTCTGAGAACACCATCACATATTCAAACAGCAAAATCTTACAGGAAGAGATATCGTGAAGATTTATGACATTCTGTGGACACCTTTGGGACATGATCTGATGTAGATCTGACTTTGTTTTATACCAGTTTTTCTTCTCTACTTATCATTAGATGGGACCAGATGATGTCATCATCTGTCTGATTAGGAGATTACCTCATGCTTTGGTCCACATTTTCTTAAATGAATTATATATATTAGAGGTGTGCATTTATAGGGCAATGCTGATCCTTATTTATATCATTTTCTAGTCAGACTTGTGCTAACACCTGATATTTTTCAAAATCAGTAATATGGTACCCTTTTAAACTTTAAAAAAGGACTGAAGTGCAATACAGAAGCAAAGCGTGCAAAAAAAAAAGAGCTATATGTCAGCAGAAGTAAAACGTTCTCAAACATAGAGATAGATACATGGAGATAGAAACTCCATATATACATAGAAAGGAGTGGATGGATAGAAACTTCATCTATAAGAGCTTGTTCTGCTTATGAAGGGTTTGCAAAGCATGCACGCCATGTAAGGACTTCATATGGCCTTCATGGCACAAATTTCTACAAGTATTTTCAACTGTATAAGCACATTCTCAAAAGGCCAGAATGTGACTCCAAACATATTCTTTTGTTTTTGATTTCTATGAAGTGATGAACATCCTTAACTCTTACTCGTAACACTGGGACATAAGTAGTATGCAAAAGATACTCAGCTCCTCAAAATTAGGCCTTTATTTGTATACAGCAGTGTAAATGTAGGAAGTGTCTAATTAAAAAGCAACAGCCTGTCATGAAAGGTTCCTTATCTAGGAAGTACAATCTCCTTTTTGTCCTGGCTTTTGGTATTCTTAACACTTAAGAATAACACTTGGTCAATTACTCATTAATTGATAGATAAATATTTTTTGTAGTAATATTAGGTACCTAAATGAACTGAGTCTTCTAAGAGCAATTTAAAATATAATTTAAGGGAATTGTGTGGCAAGCTCCTATGAAGTTCAATAGAAATGGAACATTCAGTGCCCTGAAGCCCCTTTGAAACCTCAGCCTTACTAACGGCAGTAGTTAATCTGGCAGCATTACCTAAAGTCTTTATCAAATAATATAGTTACATTAATAGCAATGAGGAAGCCATCTCTCAAAACCTGTTCTCACAAATTTGGGAATATTATTTTATGCATTATGCATTATCATACAATTTTAACTTTCAGAATAAAGGTAAGGGGGTAAGGCATTGTTTCCTTTTCCAAAAATATGTCTTGAATGAATGTAAGACATATGTTGGCAATTTGCTTTGTATACATAAATTCTGCATAAACTTATTAGACAACTAGTATTCTCTTGCTTCAGTCTTTATGTTGCTATTTAGTATTTTTTTTCCTTTTATATATAATTCTTTTCTTTCAGGATCATATTGTGCATCTATACAATATCTATTCAATATCAGCTAGTGCTTTTTT
This sequence comes from Alligator mississippiensis, assembly GCF_030867095.1. NCBI lineage: Eukaryota > Metazoa > Chordata > Crocodylia > Alligatoridae > Alligator > Alligator mississippiensis. The sequence goes on along the minus strand of NC_081836.1, from coordinate 41,688,506 downwards.
CCCCCTTAGTTATGTAGGCCAGCTCTGCTACACTTGCTGTTTAAGTATTGCTTCGGATGGAAGTGCTGCTTCCAAATGCCTCAAATAATGCTTTTACAGTATCAGCAGAGTATTTTTTGTAATGTGTGATCAGAATTGTACCTAACAATCTAATGGCGTTATGCCATCCACAAACATTTGGAAACATATTGTCATGTATCTTGTGCACACCAATGTAACGTGCCTGCATTCTAAGAGTAAGACCCAGCACAAGATTTTTCTGTCTGTCTGTAACTTACATGAAGCTAACATGATATTTCAAAATATACTACATATTAACTAGGAAAATAACTCCTATCATAGTTATTCAGAAGAGCTGTGCTGCATTTGCCATGAGTTTCATTAGTGAATGTATTTATTTTTTTATTCATTAATTTATAAGCCACCCTTTTCCAGATGCAGTATCTGGGACACTATATATAATTTCACAGTAAATTAAACTAAACTGGGCACAGTGCCCAGAATAGGCATGCATTCACTTGAAAACTAGCTTAAGTGGTCTAAAAATTAAGAACTGGTAGAAAACAGTGGCAAATAATGGTCAGTGAGGCACTGACCTGAATAGGAAAGACTTACACTGAGCCCTTAAGACATTAATAACACATGCCATATTCCTTTGCCTAAGGCCAGAGCTTCTGCAGGTGTGCCAATTATTTCGTATGGCACAGTAGTACAGCAGATAGCTATATGGCATGCAAGTCAATCCTGCTTCTACTGAAGTCAACAGTAATACTCCTGTGACCTCAATAAGAGTGGGGTAGGACCATTGATTCAGTTTAAACATTGTTAACTACAATAAGCTGAATTAAAAAGACCACGGTACATTGCAGTTGCATTACATATTTTACAATAGATTTATTCTAACTGAGTTTAATTTTTGTTCCTTAGGGCTCTTGCTGATGTTATGCGACCTCAGGGTGCTTGTGCAACAGATCACATGGAAAGAGATCTAAATATTGTAGTTCATGTACAACACTATGAAAACATGGAGACAAGAGCACCTGCAAATAACATACGTAAGTTGCATTATATTTTACCAGCATTTTGCCATGGTGGTATATTCAAGTGGTTATGACTGAAGGAGACAGCACATGGGATTTTGTAAAATTTATATATTCTTGTGTTATAGTTGAATTAGCATCAAAGATTTTAAGGTTGAAATAGTGCAACATTGGCAATTGGCATTTAGAATTTAACATTAAACTTCTGCATTTGTTTGGAATTAATATTAGTAGTTGCCTGACATTTATTATGCACCTTCATATCATTTTAAAAGAAATTTTCATTTAGTTAATAAGATTATCACTTCCATGTTTTGGTGTACTTGATTGTTACTTTTGTACTCCATAAGACTACAGTAAAATTAGAGGCTATTTAATAAGGCTCTAAAAGTCCAAGAAGAAACTATTTTATGCTATGAAAGTTCTTATGGTGCCATTCCCAGAATGCTTTTCAGAAAAAACATTAAGGAATAAGACTTGAATTTGTCACAAGAACTTCTTTCTTCCTCCTATTTTCAAGTGAAAAATTATGGGGGGGGGGGATTTTATTTGGTTTTTGTAACAATATTATGTATGGATTTTATACCTTCTGTATTATATACTCTAGTCATTGAAGACCAAATAGAGAGTACCTTACATGTGATATGAAATGTAGTGAAGTTTCAAGTAGTTCTTTGATCCTGTTAAGAGTTTTACAATATTGGAACAGCCCTTGAGAGAGTTCTTCTTTCCTAAAGAGATGAAGTTTCCTCTAGGGAAAAGTGTTGTGTATTTGCAATGGTACAAAGGTACCTTTCTGCGACAAAAAGGTACCTTTCCGACATGTTAGGCTCGTTATATGTTTAGGCTTGTTATATGGTTTAAGTCTTTTCAGACCTTTTGCTTTTTTATACATCTTTGCATAACTATAGAGAGCTGATGGTTTACTATATTAGGACAAGACAACAATTCTGCTTGAACTGTACTATGAAACTGTTATGAACCCATCCCATACTATTCCTTGGTAATAAGGTACTACAAGGAAGATGGAGAACTCAGAATATTTATGCATTTCTGATGAATGCACCCATTTGGGTGCTGAAGGTAGAAGCTAGGTGATTTCCTAGTCTGTAAGTGAATGGTATTAGCAAGACAGTGAAAGCTACAACTTGTGGGAAAGTTACCATGTATAGTGAAGCCTGTCCACCTATTCTCATCTAATTGCACTGTTTCCCAAGGAGCTGCTTGCATCCGGACCTGTGCTGTTATCTTGTACTTTTAGGGAAAATTCAGAGCTTTGCAGCACCATTAAGTCTCCTGTGAACTTCCATTCAATGAGATACCAACTCCCAAGAGGAATGGAAAGCAATTAGGTACGCTGTCCCTAGAATCTGGGTTAAATGTAGCACCCAGGAATTATACAGATACCTATTTAATTGCTCACTTCTAGATATTTCAGAAATCCTCACAATGGAATATTTAATATTGAGGATCTTATGCAGTGTAATATATGGAAAGAACACAGCGTATCTTTAGACTCCAAGAATTTCTTGGCTTTATCAGTTTTAGGGCCTGCTTCTGTAAAAATTTCCACTTGTGCAATGGAGTGAGATTACACATCTATACAAGGGCTAGGTTATCTCTACTGGTGCCTTAGACATTCTGGGCTGACCCTCAGTGGGTATAAATTACAAGAGGCCCATTTAACAGTTTACAACAGCTGAGGACAGGCCACTTTTTAACATTTTTCTTTCCTATTTCATAAACGTAAACTGAAAAGAAATCTAGAAAACGTCCAGACATCAACGTGACAGTTCTGTCAGGGTTATCACGGTGTTATGTAAACAATTTAAAATGTTGTTGTTATGTGGCTGATGGATCATTCACCATTGCTTTTACTGACTTCATAATGTCAGAAAAATACATCCTTAGTAAAAAGAGTATTAAACCACTCAGCACAATTAAGTGGTGTTTTTGAGCTGTTACAGTCTGCTAAGTGTGTATACATTTATATTACAGTATTCAGAGGGAAGTCCTTATCAAAGATATTTACATGGATAAGCAGAAGCCAGTTTTCTAAATCTAACATCTTCGTTATTTGAAACTTTTATGGTGGAATTATGAAAGGTAGGAAAATTGAGTGGTGCATTCAGAAAAATTTAATAATGCAGCATTGTCCAGTCCTAGTGTTAGAGAAATGAGAAACCTTTGTGATATAATTTTACAAGCAAATAAATTAGAATCTAGTACATGGCTTTTATAGAAAATTATCACAGCCATTATGCATGCCGAGCAAGTGAAATGGTACAAAATTATAGCATCAGATGATGACTTCTGTAGTTCTTTTTAAGTTACAACCTTCAGGAACAACTCAAATTGAGATTTAAATGGAATTTTAAGTTTATTAAATTTGTCCCTTTTGCATTGTTCCAAGACCTAAGACAGCAAAGGGTACTTTCATTGCCACTGTGTGCATTCTTTTTTTATTAACTCTTTTTTCAAATGCATTAAAGACAAACTGTTAAAGGTAAAGTGTCACTCATGTTTTAATTTAAACAATTATTTAGTTGCACCTTCTGACCACTTGAAATGCAATTGTGTGGGTGCTGCCAAAATTCCTCAGAAAGAGGAGCTCTAGCAAAATTGAATACCTTGCATAACAACGAAACTGAAAGACTATATTTAAGTCTCTAGACTTTATGACTAAAGAACAAGTATTTCCTATGTGGCCTCAGATTAGCACTGTTACTTGCCAAAATTAGACGTCCATCAATAGGCAAATTTCCTAAGGAATAACAGTAAGTGCAAAATGTTTTCTGGAGGTTTTTGCAGCCCAAAGAAATGATACTTCCATTCTTTTTTTGAATATCCAACTTGGCAGATCTGGTAAAAGACAGACTTTGTTTTGCCCATGTCTAGATCCAGACAGCGTAAACCCTAATTGCTTAAGCCTACTATGACCATTAATGCTTGTTACTATCTCTACTTCATTTCTCATAATGTGCCTTATTTTGGATTACTTAGCAATCTTACAGTGCCCTACATTTTCCTTCATCAACTTGCAGAAGCACTGAATGGTGTATGGGAAAAGAACAGAAAATATCCACCAAATAACATAAAAATCAACCATTATAACAGGGAATGTTAAAAACAAATTAATTCTAGATAATGTTTTTACAAAATCTTATTGCAGAATCTGTTGTATTACTTACATAGTCTAAAGAGGACTGCTGCAGAAGCAGAACTCTAGATTCTTTTTCTTTTGCCAATACATTCCCATTGATGATTATATTAGGAGTCAGCAATTTAACTTGTTCAGATTATATCTTCAGTGCAGTGCAAGATAGGAGGCTTTCTAACTATGGCCCTCATTTCTGGAACATGCTTCCCACTTTTATTTCTAAATCTCATTCTGTGACAGCATAGTAAAGCAAATGCATATGCTACTGCTACCAACCTTCATTTGTTTTAAGTGTCAGCAAAATATTAGTGCCTATATCCTCAACAATAAGGTACCTGCTGGTACAGAATCACATTCTTAGTGCATTTTTGCTACCTACAGAGATTCTCAAAGCTGCAGGCAGCTAAACAGTGAGGCTACTTCTACATTATGGAATTAATTTTTATGTCAAAATATTTACTTACTGAAATTTTAATTGAGTTCTGAAGAGTAATGTGTTGTTTCCCCATTAAAAATATTTATTATAAAGTTTACAGATGTGAATAAGTTCATTAGCAATGCTCAAGTGAAGGATATATCTGTTATACCGTATTACATGGCCAGTTGTTATCATGGCCAAAAATTTGGAGCCTCTATGGTAGTGGTTATAAAGAAAGTTCATTGTATTGGATTGAACATTAAAGAATTGTTTGCTGCTGCATGTGATTGATAATAGCACTGGGTGTGTTTTAACTGCTATTCCAGACAACTTTGTTAAGGCACCTGTGATGTGTGGTTTGTACATTTTTTTCTGATTTGAGAAATAGGACAAGAGTGTAAGACTATTCTTTTTAAACTACTGTATGTTAGAATATGATTTTATTTACCTGAATACAAGCCAAGGTTTCCCCCCCATCAGCATTGGGAAAACTCCCTCCTCTTACATTTGCATACAAGGAAACCTCATTATATACACTGCCTGACCATAAACTGCTTCCAAAAGCACATGTGCTCAGTAGTGGAAACCAACTAGGAAGTTGATAAAATATAGCTACCTGAGCATGACTATAAACCCATAACTCATATTAGGCAAACATGCTGATGGGAAGCTACCACAAGAATAGGCTAGTAAACCATATCTGAATAAGATATATGGTAACGCCCATTAAGTGTAGTCCCCCTCGGCACCAACTCATTTTCAAGTCATGGTGAGCCATTACATTGAATACATTTTGGTGACTTCTTCACTCCCACAGCTGAGCTGCAGGTACAAAAGTGCTACTTAAAAGTGTATTTAGGGAGTTCCTGTGCTAACACTTGCAGCAGGTTCAAAAAAAGTAATATGCATCAACTCTTGATGAACTAAATCTATGGGCACTATATGCAAGTTACTACAGGTATATTTATTTCCAAGTCTGTGTTTTCAAAGTTGCTTCTCACTTTCTGGTGCTCGGGGAGAGCTGGGTCTTGATAGTAAGGCGGAGGATGGAAGAGGCTGTTCACTAGACAGTAATCAAAGAAATTTGGAAAATCAGTCTGTTAAGATCGTATAACAGGGATGGGCAATTATTTTGGCTGGTGAGCTACTTAAGTTTTGGTGAGCTGGCAAGGGCCATGCACATAAGATCATTCATAAGATACCCTTTTAACAAATTATAGATAAAAAACAAATCGTATACTAAAAGTCAAACATCTACTAAACTTCCTTAGCCTGACGAAGGGTTTTTGAACCCGAAAGCTTGCTTAATAATTGTTTTCCAACTATTTAAGTTGGTCTAATCAAAGATATCAGATTCACCCAAAGAACCTTGTCTCCAAACATCTACTATAACATTTTAATTTTATTCAATATATTTTTGTCCTGATTTGTGGTTTTTTTTGTGTAGTGTATATAGAGATAATGCATAATAGCTCAAAATAAAGTCTTACTCTTGTATATTGTGTGTGTATGTGGAAGGTGGGGGGTTGAGTGTGTGCATATATGTGTATGGGGCCTGCCTGCATGCTAGGTCCTTGGAGCCGGCTGTGAATGACAGGGAGGATCAAGTGGGGGTAGGGGGCGCATGCAGCAGAGCTTGCCCAAGTGGTGCAGTGCAGGTGCATTGTACCCTCCCACTCCCCACACCTGGCCCATGGTTGCCTCTGTGGTGCTCCACATGGGACCAAGCCTTGCCTGGTCCTGCCCAGGGCAGCCTGCACTGCAGTCCCACCTGCAGCTGCCCTACACATGGCACAGCTCCGGCTAACACACGGCTTCCCAGCAAGGCTGCCCCTGCTGCTGCAGTTACCTGGTAACTACCTGGCTCCCCCTACCAGATCTGGCCTGAGGGATGTACTTTACCACTCCTGCCTTAGAAGATATGGTTAGTTGCAAATGTTCTGACAGCACTAGTCTGTGAATGAAAAATCATTTAAAATCCACTGAAGTGTCTGTTTTCTGTGGAATATTTTGACTTTTTGTCAGCCACCTTCCTGAAAACTGATTCTTCCCCACTTCCCACCCGCAATGAAGAGAGAAACTTTTCTGAGGAACAATACCCCAGTTTCTGACCAGCGTTAGTAGTAAGTTAGCAGTTTACACAATATTGGCAACAATTTTCAGGGCCTATTTTCAAAAGAGCAAAAACTGCCAAAATGTGCATTTCACTTGGAAATATGATTACTAAGATTGCATACTAACAGATATTACTACACATAAATAAGCACTGAATATCAAGGCCACTGACAGACATGGAAAAAACAAAACAAAACGGTGCTTTACCAGAAGAGGAACTGTGCCAGTTTGACCTGTGTAGATCGTGAGCTTCAGTGGGACTTTTTAGAACTTTTATCTTAATAGATGATTTTGATTGAAAAGTGTCCAAAAGCCTCCCCGAAGCATGCAGATTATACAGGTGCTGGGTGAGCCAGGGCAAACTCATGTGCTTCCTCTTTTGGGTATGCGCTGCGCTCAGTGTGGGGGCTCACCAAGCTGGAAGTAAAGTGCTGTTCCCCCCCCCCCCCCGTGTCTGTCAGCAGCCTAATTGACCACTTGCGCTTTTCAAATCAGGCCAGTATTATACATTTTGTAGAGTGGTCTTGAGGTACTGTTATTTTAAAACATTAAGCTTTCAGTGTCAATACATGGTAAAGTGTCATCCATATTTACAAACACTGACAGACTGTCACTTTAAAAACAGCCAACTGAGATCCTTATTGATAAATATTAGCAGTGCCTCAAATGCTCTTGTCAGTTGTGCACAAAAGCTGCATCAGAATTTGCTCAGTTGCAGAGGAAACATGATCTAGTGCAGTGATTCTCAACAAGGGTGTATTAGCACCCAAGGGTGTCTTGAAATCCTTTCAAGGGTGTTGCAGGATGCCATGTAATAGTAACATTGTAATGTGTGCAAACATGATGCACAGGATACATCCAGAGATTTCAAATAGGAATCCATAGTTTAAAAACATTCTGACCTGTGGTGTTCTTTCTGAGTTCTTTGTGGCTGAAAAAATGCTCTGCTATTTTACCTTGGTCAAAAAATGAGTGAAAGCTAAGAGCTGGCATTTTTGAGGGGTGCTTTGGGTCTGAAAAAGTGTGCCTTGACTTTAAAAAGGTTGAAAACCACAGATCTAGTGACTAAAGATGGTGAAAAGTGTCAGGGAATGTGCCTATTCTAGCTCCAACTCTGCCACTATAACAGGGGTGCATCCTCCAGCCCATGAGCCATGACATCCAGCCCATGGGACTTCCCCACGGGTCGGAAAATTTGGCAGCAGGGAGTGGTGGGATCCCTGTGCACCAGATTCCAGCCTCATCCAGCAATTGCAATGAAAGGGAATCAGGGCAGGGCTGGGCCTCCCCATCCACATCGGGCCAGGCTGCTCTCTTCCCCCAGTTTGCACATCTGGATCAGGGCTGCTCTGCTCTGCCCCTCCTCAGCATGTCTAGATCGGGGGTGGGGGCTGCTCTGCCCCCAGCCTGGGTGGACAGATCCAAGTCAGGCTGTGCAACTCCCCACAGCCAGATAAGGCTCACCGGCCAGATCCAGCTCTGTTAGGAACCTGGCACTGCCCATCTGGCCTGTGGGGTGAAAAGGTTGGGTACCACTGGACTATAATTCAGTTCGCTGTGTACGATAATAGTATTCACTATGAAAATATTTTCGCTGCACTTGTTTGCCTCTTGGGAGTACCATTTTGTTCTTCAGTATTTTGATGCAAACAAACAAACAAGTAAAAAAAATAAATGAAGAAGCTCCCAGTTCCTTTGTGAGGCTAGTGGTTAAAATGAAAGCTAAACACATGCTTAAGTTCTATCCTATTGTTGCTCATATGAAATGAGCTTGCAAGCATTTAGAGACACTAAGAAATTGCAGTTTAGAGAGAAATGAAAAGTTGCTATCCTTGGTAATGGAAGGTCCTTGGAGCAGAAACACTATATAACTGATTTATTTACATGGTAACTGTACATAATTTAACTGCATAGTAATTAACTTGTGGTCATAGAAAGTTGTAGTTATTACTCTAGAAATATGTAGTTCTTGATTTGGCCCTTGGCCTTCCACAGACATCGATGTGCAGATGGAGGGAAATAAAACACAAAGGACTAAGTACTTAATTATTCAAGTTCTATAGTTAGAGTCTAAGCTACATAATTACAGGAAAATGCTCTTCTGGGTCTGGTTATGCACTAGGACAGAAGAGCTGGGTTATACGGTACATGTGATTTTTCACTGTTTGCTCAGGTTCTAGGTAGATTATTCAAGAGACTAAGAAAATCTGGGTTTTGCTAGCATGAGTCCACCCACATTTGTTAAGTGAAAACAGGAAGTATAACAGGAAGTGTCCAACTAATGAAGAATATCACAACTTTCATCATACGACTGCAGGGGCTAGGACTGTTCAGAAAGGGGTCAGAGTTGAGAGAATGACAGGGTGAAACTGCCAGCCCGGGTAGCTAAGCACGAGTGCTCTGGATAGGAGAGGGGACTGTGCGGTCAATATGGGGAACAGGTGGTAGATTGTGGAGTAAGGAACAATCCTCCAAAATAAAAGTTTCACCAATTGCTGATAAACTGTACAAAACCCCCCAGATCTCCTCATAATAAATTATTCTGATGTTTATTTTAATTATAAGGACAGATCAATCTGATTGCTCAAGTAAGTGAGAACTGACCAATTCAAAGGAGAAAGACTGAAAAACTCCATCAAGGAGATACATGGAAAAAATGGCTCTATATCACTATAATTTGCATATTTGGAACTAAATCAGGGGGAATGGTAGTACAGGCTCACAAACGTGTCTACAGAAAAGGCAGTCAAGTAAATAGTCAAGCTGTAACTGTGAGCTGGAGAAAAAGTAATTGCTCTTTAGACTGAAGGAGAGCGGTAGATTAACAAACAAAGCCACAGGGCCCTGGCCTAAGCCTCCCTGAAACCAAGGGCCTCAACAATTTGGAAGTTATCACTGCAGCTAGTTTTTTCTTTTTTTTTTTTTTTTCCTTTTTACAGGCACAGCTCAGTCCCAGTAAGCATGGGTGACAGCATCCTATTGGCTGCTGGAGGACCTGTGCCATCATTAGGGCTGGGCGAAATTTCTCTGGCTGTTTCATTTTGATGCTGTTTCAACTAATTTCTAGTTCAAAACAAAATGAAGGGCTTTGAAACAGCCTCGAAACAAAATGAGGGCAGCCTGCAGAGAAACAGAAACTAAAGTAAGGAGAGGGAGGGGGAAGAGGGGGGAAGGAGTACTCTCATATTGACTGTGTAGCTGGCCAGTGACTGTGATCCTTCCCTGAGGTCCCTTCCAATCCCAGTGATCTGGGGCAGGGATGGAAAAACAGCATTGTTTGAACTGGCCTGCTTTCTGTCACCCATGTCACGAGTTTTGCTTGTCAGCAGCCTGAGGTGCAGTTTCCCAGAAACCCTGGCACCTATCTCCTTGAAACCTGCCAGGTTTCATGGCCTCAGCAGGGGCTAGCATGCCTGCAGTTTTTACTCTGCTATGCCTTAACACACACATGTGACACGAGTTCTGATTTCAAGAATTTGAGGTAGAGTTTCCCAGAAACCCCTACATGAATGTCCTTGGCAGTCTTCATGGCCTCAGAAGGAGCTACTGTCCGTGCAAGTTTCATCTGAATCAGGCAAGAACTGACGAAGTTACAGGCAGATTTGTGGTTCCCCGTTATAGCCTATGGGTAAAACTTCGAAACAGTGAAACAGTTTCAACGAAATGAAATGAAATGAAATGGAACAGTGGTTTCGAAACAAAATGAAACTCGAAACTAAACACTGTCCCATCAAAACATCGAAACGGAAGTTGAAACGAAATGGTATCTTTTTGCACAGGCCTAGCCATCATTACTATACAGAAAGTGATGCAATGTCAGCTCATTCCTACAATTGGTGATCACAGAGGGCACTTAATATTCTATCTTGGTGATCACAGAGGGCAATTTTCTATCTTGTTTTGTTGTCAGGGAAATCATCTTTGGGCTCCATGCTCCTTGGGTCTGGCATCCCAAGAATTCTTAATCCACTCCTGCCTGAGGAAGGGCATTTTGTGCCCCAAAGCTCTTCTAACATCTTCCCCCAACTGTAAAGCTCCAATAAAAGATATTGTCATGCAAATTGTGTTTCCAGAGGAAAAAGTAATTTTTTGATCATCTTCATTCTTACCTTCTGGTCTTTATAACTGACCTTCTTTTCCCCCTTCAGCTCCTCTAGCAGCCACTATGAGAACCAATGTTTGGCCCCAAGGGTGTGAGTACAGGTGAGGGGGATTTAATCCTCAGGGTTTTATTTTATGCCTCCTAAATTGAAATGGTGGGTTTTTAATTGAAACCCCTGTTTCAATATTTCCATCATGTTACGGTGAGGGGCCTGATCTTTTTTTCTTCCCGCGGAGCCTGCCTGCCTCTCACATGGCTGCTGGTGGATGGAGGTGAACTGCTGAGGAGCCGAGTGGTTCCTGAGTTGCTGGGAGCCCTGATATTTCCCTCTGTGGTGGCGGCACCCCCCTGAGCTGCCTGGGTGGGCTGCTAGTGGGCCGGGGCCTGCCTCAGTTTGCAGGCAGCACCCAGATGGACCTAACCCTTCCCTGAGCCTGCTGCATCTTCCAGCACCCCATACGCTGTCCCTGCTGCCTTCCTGCCACCTGGGGCTGCCCAGGAATGGGCTAGCCACCAGCACACCCACCCACCCTCCTGCTGCCTCCCTGCGCTGCCCCAGGGGCAAGCCAGGCCATTCCTGGGCAGTCCTAGGTGGCAGAAAGGTGGCAGGGACAGTGCACGGGGTGCTTGAAGCTCTAGTGGGCTTGGGGAAGAGTTGGATCCAGCCAGGTGCCTGCAAGCTGGGGCAGCCCCTGGCCTGCTAGCAGCCTACCTGGGCAGCTCTGGGGGGTACTGCTGCCACAGGGGGAGGGACCAGGGCCCCAGGCAGCTCAGGGGCCACTTAGCCCTCTGGTAGCTCACCCCCTGGCTGTGGGAGAGGTGGGCAGGCTTTGCAAAAAGATTGGCCCCACCTTGCCACTTCTGCCTTCAGCAGGCACCTGCGGCTGCGATAGGGAAAGTCTTGAGAGGCCCGATCTTTTTTTTCAGCGGAGCCTGTCTGCCTCTCTGACAGCCGGGAGGTGAGTTGACAGCTGCATCATTGCAATCTGCAACATTGCAAACTAAACTACATGGGAATATGGTTTAGTTTGCAACGTTGCAAACTCATTTGAAGCCCCCAAACCTCATGCACATGTATTGTGTGACGCTATTAAGCCACAAAAAGAAATTTTTGTCACATGTACATGGTGACAATCATCATGTGTACAAGCACCCCAACAGTATAAACCTATCTGGAACATTTAAATTTAAAGCAGAAAGCAGGTACTGTAGTTTGTTTGTTTGTTTTTTTAAAGAGTGGAATAATTAACTAGATTTGTTTCTATAACAATACTTTTCACAGCCTCCACACTTTTACCACCTATGCTTGTGCTTAACTCAAAAGCATGTGAGCAATGCAGTTGACTTTGTGGGAAGCATGTATGTTTGTGCTGAGTCTCTAGTATCTACTTGGGAATACATTTAAACTATTTCTAAAGGTCAGACATTTTGAATAATCTGGACCAGGGGTTGGCAACACCTGGCACATGTGCCAGCGCATGGCATGCAAGGCCATTTTGCTCAGCATGTCACAGACAGCCTAGGCTCTGAGCAGCTGCTGCTGGCCACAGAGCCTGGGCTGCAGAGAGGCTGCAAGTACTGCTACAAGCAGCCAGGGCTGCAAGGGGTGCAAGTACTGCTGCAAGCAGCCAGGGCTCCAGCAGCTGCCCAGAGCCAGGGCTGACTGTGGCAGGCAGCTAGGAGGCTGCAGACAGCTGCACTGGGCTCCAGAACTGTAGCCAGGCTCTGTGGCAGTGGTAGCTGCACATGTGCCTCCAGGCAGACAGAGGGGGAGAGGCTAGGGTTGTGCTGCCTCATGCCCCTTCCCTTTTCAGGTGCACATGTAGCCACTGCTGCCATGGAGCTGGAGCTCCAGAGCCTGGTACAGCTGTTTGTAGCCTCCTAGCTTCCTGCCACAGCCAGCCCAGGCTCTGGACAGCTGCAGCAGGTGGTGGGCAGGCTGCAAACAGCTGCACTGGGTCCGGAGCCCTGGCATCAGCTCCGTGGTGGCACTGAGTGCATGCATACCTCAGGGTACATGGCAGGGAAGGGTACACAGCTGTGCAACCCTGGCACCTTCCCCGCTGTCCACCTGGATGCGTACTTGCACCTGCCAGCAGCTGTGAGGCTTGGGTTCCTTGTAGCTCCCATACCATCTGTGTCTGGCATGCTAAGTCAGGTGTGGGTTGAGGTTGGGGTGTTTTTAATACTCTAGCCAACAATGTTGCCGACCCCTGATCTAGACAGAGATGTATCAAAATTCCTAAGCAAAAGATGAAGTATGGTTAAGTTAGCCATAGATACTGATATAATCTATAATGAATAAGATGAAATCACTTTACATATTATTCACCCTTCAATATAAAGAATAAGAATACATCATAACTACCATCTGCTATAGAGAAAGAAACACTGTATAATTTCTTTTTTGTAATTTCTGATTGAGGTTAAAGCAACAAATTGCATTTCAGCAGTACCTAGACACTACCTTTTAAGTTGTTTTAATTTAATTTTAATCTTAAATTATACCTGTACAATGGAACATTAGAGCACTGGCAGGTTGTTAAGAAGACTGTTGTTAATACAATCATAGTTATAGATGTGAATATGAACACTCCAATGCTGGGAGCAGAATCATCCAATTTAGAATTACACTAAGTGAACATACATTTCACTGATGTCCTATACAACTCATTTAGTCTTTATAATGCAGTGTTGCTTAATTAGTTCTGAAAGTCTATTTAAGAACTTTCAGTTAATGATTAACGTAAGTAATTCATTTACATTTCAGATTTTAAGATAGATATATTGATTTGTAATAAGAACTTATGAACCTTCCTGAAAGACCAATAAGTATTTTCCAAGTAAGGTAATTACAACCTGAGAATTAGGGGCCACCAATGTATTAAAAACAAAATAGAACAAATGAGACTCACATACACACACCCTCCCCAGCAAAATTAGCCCTCCCAAATTGGGGTGTATGTGTATGCAGGGAAGCTGATTTCTGCACCAGAATGGAAGCATGGAGATGTTGTAAATAATGGCTGTCCACAGCTTCTCTTCTCTTCCCTTCTTTCCAACCAGAATCCAGCAGGGGTGGAGTCCAGTTATAACCCTTTTGCAGTGTCTGCTGAACTAACAGTAGCTTTTGGCTGAGCAGTCAAAAAGTGTGCTGCCAGTTCAGCAACAGTTGTAATGGATAAAGTTTGAGGTTCTGCCTGAAGCAGCCAGTGACCTGGTGGAGGGTGTGTCAGTGGCTTCATGTGGTTAGCTTTCAGCCATGATTCAGGAAAACTTTTTTTCTTCATTCTGCTTTCCAAAACAAGGTGTGTGTTTTATCTGGGGGCATGGGGCATTAGAAAAGATATTTAATTATGCATTTACTACAGTAAATATGTTGTTTAGATTTTTAAGAGCAGAAAGTAGGTCACATATTGATATTTAAAAAAATATTAATTGTCAATATACCATAATAACATTTCATTGACAATTGTGGAGCTGGAGCAGATCCTTCACTGGTGTAATACAGCTAGAGTAAACCCAAATTTGTACCAGTTTGTCCCGAATCCTGCTGTAAAGCCTCAAGCTTGCATAGATTTATCCATTAAATTAATTCTACACCTTGTAAAGTGTTCTGTTGGCTTAAATGGGACAAATCACAGTATATACAAGCCACATATAGGAATTGCATTTATACTGGGAAAATCACCTCTCCCACAGTAGAAAATAGGAGGGTATCAGAATACTTCTAATTTCTGCCAGAGGAAACATGATCCTCCAGGAGAAAGATCTTCCAGGTTGACGCCTAGAAGATCTCCCCTGTGAGAGAAACCCTTTTGCAAGAATGAATGTTTCCCCTGTATGCGTCTGCTTGATGATGACTTCTGCTTGTCCTCCGCTGTGAAATAAAATTTACAGCTTTTATAAAGGCTGAGATCATTTTCTCTTCTGGCATGAGTCATAAGGTTGAAAAGCAGGCAAAAGGTACCTTTGTTTTCTGCTGCTCGTTTGCCAACATTGTCATACACGCAGAAACCGTGCGTGCCATTTTTATGCCAAAGTAATATTAATTCTTAACTGTTGATTTAAAGCTTAATCATCTTCCTAAGTCTGTTAGTCCCTCCCACCATCCCCATGTTTGTTGTTGCAAACATCACAGCAATGATAAAGAACACATTAATATGTTGGTTTCAGTTAATGCATCTAAGCTCAGATATAAACTGTTGCAAATTGGTTCATTTTGCAGCTGCATCCATCATTTTACTACTCTGGATGTGTGAAACTTTAATGCTGAATTTGTGGTTTTAAAATATTGTTATCAGACATTTTTTACATACTGCATGTTCACTTCTCTTTCATTGCTTCACCTTTTAATCAATACTTTCTAACATTAGAATTCACGGATGCAGGATAAAGTGGTGGGGGTGTCTGCATACATTAAAAAGCTTATGAATACACATCTTAGTATTCCTAGGCAATTAAGAAATATTATTCAGTTAAAGGCAGTATTTAAAAAAAAATCAATCTACAAAATTCAGCTACAAATGGTTTCAGTAGCTCTGTTCCTTTTAATTTGTTTGCTGCTTTATATCATTACTTGCCTTGAATCATACATATCAGTGCTGACTCCAGTTTTATTATTATAAAATAAAGCCAAGAAGGGAATTGAGTTTGTTTAATATTTATGAAATGGTTATGTTGTTGATATGGATAACAGAAAACATAGTAGAAACGAATCTCTAGAACCATGATGCAAACTTATGTTAATAATCATTCACTGATGATTGCAATATAGATGTTAATTTGTTCAGTATATTATTAACCCTGTAAAGTTTTTACTTTTATTTTACCTACTGTATTTGTTATATTTTTATAATTTGCTCTAATTTTACTATATTTGTAAAATTGGTAAATTGTTATGAACAAAGTAGTTCATAACTGCAAGCATCCAACTCATATCCTTAAGACATGTACTTACTTTGCCCCTATATCATTGGTGACAAGAGGGAAAAAAAACCTTAAGATCATACAGATGATTCTGACATTGAGAATTATTTCTAAAATGTGTTCAAAGATAATACCATTCCGTTTTAGGAACAGATTTTTCTCAGTTGAAGACTGTGAAAAGATAACAAAAGTAGCGTAGTGGAAGCTCAGGTGTTGCATTATTATTACTAGATATTTATGAAGACTGAAATAGTGCCCCAAATAGTCAAGACTGCTGACAGACATTGATTTAAAGGTGCAATGGGATCTGATCCTCAATCTCAAGAACTGCATCTCATGCCATGCTGTACATGCATGACAGGACAGGTGATTCTGGGATTGGGGGTCAGATAATTGCCCCTTACTTGCCTGTGCAGGGGGAGTCCAGAATAATGATTTGCCCTACACTGGCAGATAAGGGGTGACTGAGATCTGATCATGATCCGGGACTCCCCCTGCACTGGCAAGTTGAAAGCCAGGTGCCTGACAATCAGCTGATTGTTCGCTGGTTCTGGAGCCTCAGTGAAATCTTGACCCAGCCAACCACTGTGATTGTCCTAACCTGGCCAACTCAGCAGACTGTCAACTGGATCCAGGACCACATCAGGGAGGGCTGGCCTGTATGCATTGCTGATTCAGATGAAAAACAGCTGATTGTCAACCAGTGGGGATCACACGAGGGCTAGCTGAGACCTTTGTGCAGTCTATCCTGCCACACATTCAACTTAAGGATGGAAACCAGCCATAAAAATATTACACATATTTTGTGAAATAATTTTGTGTCTTATATTGCCCTTAACTGTGCTATAAATTGCCTGAACAAGTAGCTAGGTTACTATTTAAGATACAATTAACTGGTTAATTGTGTCTTAAGTATAAAGTCTGCCAGGGGCCTAGATCAGTGGTGCTCAACCTATGGCCTGTAGGCTGGATCCAAGCCACAGAGCCATGTCATCTGACCTGTAGTGCTTCCCATAGGTCTGGAAATTTGGCAACGGGAGAGTGGTAGCAGGATTCTACCTGCAGTGGCAAGGGAGCAGTGATAGTGTTAACTGCTGTGGTTCTCACAGCTGCAGCGATAAATGCTGCAACCACACCCCAGATGTCAAATTCCTAGATTTATGGGGCGCTCTGCAGGCTGGATGATGTGACTCCACATTTTGGATTGCACTGGTCTGCAGGGTTGGTTTGCAACTGGATCCAGTGCAGGGGGTCAGTATGCTGCCAGATCTAGTGTGTGGGTTTGGGCTGGTTCACTGGGCCACTCCTTGGGCAGATCCAGTGTGCAGCATTAAGAACCAGGTTAGCATTAAGAACCAGGCTGGCACAACAGATTGCACCTGCGGACCAACCCCGCGCACAGATCCCAGGCTGGATCAGGTCTATGGACCATCTCCATTTGTGGGATCCAGTCGGCCCTGCAGCACTCATCCAGCTCTCTGAGCCAGCTGTGTTAAACACCACTGGTCTAGGAAGCTCTCAAACACAGACGATAACGTAGGCTCCCCTTACAGGTCATCCTGCACTATCATTTCTTAGTTTCTCCAGCCATAGCCAGGAGAGACAAGGTTCTTTGGGTAAATCTGATATCTTTTATTAGACTAACTCAAATAGTTGGAAAAATTCTTCATAGCAAGCTTTCGGGTTTAAATACCCTTCATCAGGCTGAGGAAGCATCTGCAGTTGGTGTGTGCTCGTCCTGGGTGGAATGAATAGTAAAGAAGCCACCCCAAAAAAGCACACAACAACTGCAGATGCTTTCTCAGACTGACAAAGGGTATTTAAACCTGAAAGCTTGCTAAGAAGAATTTTTCCAACTGTTTGAGTTGGCCTGATAACAGATACCAGATTTACCCAAAGAATCTTGTCTGCCTATGTTCTTAGAGACCAAAATGGCTACAACCTATACCTCTATAGCAGGGGTAGGCAAAATGTGGCCTGTGGGCTGGATGCGGCCCGCCAAGCCATTCTGTCTGGCCCGTGGGGCCCCTAAAAACTGTAGATAATTAATATTTATCTGCCCCTGGCTGCCTGTCATGCGGTCCTCAATGGCTTGCCAAAACTCAGTAACTGGCCCTCTGCCCGAAATAATTGCCCGCCTCTGTCCTATAGCCAAGAGAGGGCTTCTTCCTTCTATGCAGCTGTTCTTTCAGCTCTAATCTGATCAATGCATCCCTGTAGTGCTTTCTCCCAACGTGTATATTCTATGCATAATGAATAAGCCTCCAATTTCATCATGGTAGTTACTTATGCTTTGACTCTGAAGAAACTCCATGTGAAGCCATAAAGTGATAGGTACAGTGTTTGGGGTTTGCTTCCACTGAAGAATATTGCTGCTGATTTTCATTTAAGGTAAATTAAGACAACAGAATAAAATTCTGGTAAAGAAGAATTTGTTAGTAAAGCCCATAGAGTTTAATTATTTATAAAAGGATGTATTAAAATAGACTTCATTTAGGGGCTGAGCTACCTCTCATTCAGGCCAATAGGAGTTCTGTCACTGTATGCAGTAAGAGAAGGATTAGGAACTGCATGGAACACTTGTCACAAAAAAGCCTCATCTGAGGAATTCACTGTAGAAAAAGGAAGAAATTATTTTTTGTTGTCAAAATAATATATAACAGCTAGCGAAAGAGGAATGAGGACTTCCAAATGAAGAGTTAAGTCATATTCCAAAGAGGCTATTAGAGAAGCCAGGAAACATTAATGGATTTAGAGTTCTCTTCAATGAGCAGGTAAAGGCTTGGAAGTCTGCTAAGCAAACTGCTTCCCAAGTTCCCAGATCTCAGGTACCTATAGGACGTTTCATACCACTCCTCCAGGCCCAGTCTTTGGTAGTACAGCTTTTGTACAGACATTAATCAAGTAATGACTTTACAAAAAAATACAAAAAAAATACAAAATACAAAAAAAAAATACAAAATACAAAAAATACAAAAAGACCTGATCCCGAAAACATGCCTTTCTGAAGTGAGTGAAGCCTGGGCCTGGGTTCTGCATTACTTCTAGGCTCTGAGGTGGCTACTATGAGCTTGTCACAGTTCAATAGTTTTCAGCCACTTGGCCCTGAGGGTCAGAAATTTCAGGGGCAGCTTTAACTTTACCACTGGGCTAAAGTTTTTCTGGTAACTTACTTTCTCTGAGAGTTCTGGCTGTTGTGAACTTTGCTCTGCTCTGCTCTGGCTCACCTAATTAGCCGTTCCTCTTCTTATAATAAGGATGGAGGATTTCAGGGCGTGAGGCAGAGCCACATCTACAAATTATAGACCATAAATGGCATAAATAAACTTGGTGGCTTAGGGGTGTACTTGGTAGCTGTGTTGGTCTGAGACAAAAAGACATACAAAAAACTAGAACTCTTGGTTCTAAAATGATACCTTTTATTAGACCAACTGGAAAATGGCAAGAAAATTGTCCTTTTCTGCAAGCTTTCGGGATCAAAGAGGACTTTTTACCATCTTGTACCATCTACACTTTTCCCAGAGCCTGACGAAGGGACTTTGATCCCGAAAGCTTGCAGAAAAGGACAATTTTCTTGCCATTTTCCAGTTGGTCTAATAAAAGGTATCATTTTGGAACCAAGAGTTCTAGTTTTTTTGTATGTCTTGGTGGCTTAGAGAATCTGGCCAATGGAGTATAAGTTTATGCTGCTTCCAGCAGTATTACTGTAGGTACTGTTCTGTAAGTGAGTATCAGTGGGGGAAATATTAGAAAAAGAAGCTTCTTCTCCTAGCCTTATCCCCATACCCATCAGGATCTGTACCAGGGAAAGAGAGAGAGAGAGAGAGAGAATATTACAGATAGAGAACTCCATTTTCCGCCTATGGAAGTATAAGACCTGAGTCCTCCTGTTGTCACTACTCTTTTTAAGTCCAATAAGTGCAGTTATGTAAAGGCAGCAGAATGGAACCAATGTAAAAGTCTTCCTTGATGCGTTTTAAGATGTATATCTTATATATGACCTGTCTTATATATGACCTGTTTTATAAATGGTTGAAACTAAATCAGGCCTAATGACTACAACTAACAATTAAATATTTCTAAATATCAGGGGTCATAGTCTTATCCATTTGGGAGCAGAGACTTGGTGGTGACAGTTCCTATGCTTCCCTCTATGCAATGCCTGGGGCAGTGGGGCTGTCAGAGGTGGGTGTGGGGACTGGTGTGTCTGGGAAGCCAGAAGGAGGTTATGGCAGAAGTCTGCAGAATGCTCTAATAATTCCCTTCTAGTGCACAGTGCTTTGGCTGAGGCTGAGAAGAAAATCAGGGAAGTGTAACTTCTTCCCAAATAACTCTGTCAACTGCACCACCAGCAAATGGCTGGTTTTTGGCCTTCAGGCTAATTTCTGCATTTATATCATGGATTTTTTTTCCTTGTAAGCTACAATGTCAGGAAAGTTTCTGCAGGAAAGGTCCAGTTTCTTTTTAAAGTTTCAAATTAATTTTGAAACAATAAGTGGGGCTATGAAGAAATATTCCTTATCTATTGTCATTAACAAGACCTGACAACCATTTCAACTAGAGCACTTTTAAGTTTCTAGCCATAATGCTCTAACTAAATTACGGTTAAAAGCTTCACTTAAATGAACTCTTACAAATATTTTTTAGCAAAATCATTTAAATACACAACTGATTACTTCTTTGGCATAATTTTAACACTTATTTTTTAAAGTTCTTGTTTTCCTTTTTGCTGTTCCAAGGCATTCTACAAAAGAATTTAGCAAATGGGAACAGAGTCTCTTGGAACTAAATCAGCTGGCCCCAGAAAAAGGTTTTCTAGAGAGTAGAGAAAAGCAGAAGAATCAGAACATATTTAATGGACTAGAAATTCTCAGGAGGCTTCTATAAAGAAGTAAAACTTATACCAATGATCCCTTAAAGGTATAATTATTGAGGATCATCTAAAATGAAAATGTTCTTAATTTGCAGAAGGTGTCTGTTATATACTTAGTGTCTGCAAGATCTTCTTTCAAGATAACAAGCTTTAGAGTCTCTTAGGCTAGTGACAGACATTCAAAAAGCCCAAGCCTGAATTGATTCAATCTTTGCAGGTCAGTCTAATGTATTTGCAAGTAGACAGACACCCACTTTTCATTCTGGAAGTGCAAGCACATGCCTGCAGTGGCTCAGGCCAGAAGCCTGGGGGCTCTTGAGCAGCCCTCCCTTCCCTCCCACAGGGAAGCTGAACTGGGGGGAGGAAGGGTGTGGCCAGGCCCTAGCAGGCCTGAGTATTGACTGAAGAGGGGTTTAAACCCCAGACTTGGCCTCCAGGGCTCAGAAGGTGGGGGAAGAGGGAGTGTGGCCAGTCAGGGGCATGGCCAGACCCCATGGAATGGGAGAAAGAGGAGGGGGAGAGCCCTGCCCGCTGCAGCATCTCCCTGACAGCTGGGAGCAATCCAGGCAAACAGATCCACTGCCTGGCTCCAGAGGGGGACTCTTCCCCCTCCTCCTCCTTTTCCCTCTCCCCTGCCACCATGAGGCAGGGAGGGTGACTGTGTGCGGTGCTGGAGGGGAACTATTCGCTCTCCCTCTTCCCCTACTTCCACCCCCCACTGCAGTGTGGGGAGGGGAGCTGTGTGCGGCATTGCCTGGCCCTGGAGGGGGACTCATTCCCCCTCCTCCTGTCCCCTGCTGTGGGGCCTGGGAGGGGGACTCTACCCCCTTCCTCCTGCTGCCTGGCCAGCCTCCACCCATGCATGCAGGGCCAGGCTGCTGTCACTGAGCTGCAGCCGCTGAGGAGGGCCCCATCCCTGTCCCTGCTCCAGCTACAGAGAAGAGGGGTAGAGCCATCTCTGTTGTCTGGAGCAGAGAGCACACCCCAGCTGAGGGCTGCAGAGCATGCTGGGATGCTGGAGCATGCTGGGATGCTGCTCTAGTTTAAATTAAACAGGGAAGGGGCTTGGGGCAGAAGTTTCATAAACTGGTTTGACCCAAATCAGTTAAGTCTGATACTACATTCAACCAGGTTTTTCTTAAACCAGTTTCAGCCGTTTTGAAACTGGTTTATGCGCACTGAACTTCTGTTCTGTTACAGGTTTAATCCAGTTTATGATCACTTAAACTGGTTTATGTGTAACTTTTGTCCCTAGCCTTAGGCCGTGTGTAGACAAAATGAGGGGCATGTGTGCATGACACTTTAAAGCGGGCTAAATGCTTTTGCACAGCTTTAATGGTGTTGGTGTTTGCATGCCTCAGTGAGGTATTGTGTATTAATTTCAGCCACTGTAGGAAATTTGGTGGTGTAACGCGCTTTAAATGACTTGGGGCACAGCAAACTAAAACTCCTTCGAAGGAGTCTATCATATATGCCTCTAACTCTTTCAAGGAGTTTTAATTTGCTGCCCCTACAGCTGTGAACTGAAGCACTGGGCTCTGTGCAGCTCCACAGCTGTGCAGGAAGCCCTGAAGGCAGCCTGAGAACACCCCAGGAAAGCAGCTCCACCTAAGAAAAGCAGCAAGCCTTTGATCTTTTTTTTCTTTCCCCTCTGGAGCCTGCTTGCCTGACTGAGCCGTGTGGGGGCCTGGTGCTTCCCTCCATGGCTGCAGTGGCCCCCGGGGCTGCCCGAGCCAGGTGCCTGCGGGTAGGTGCCGCCTGGGGGGAGGGGAGTGCTGCTGCTGCTGCCGCAGAGGGAAGCACCAGCCCCCCACAGCCCAGGGACCACTCTGCCTGTCAGCAGCTCGCCCTGCCCTCCCCACTGGAGAGGCAGGTAAGTCAGCCGAGTGGGTGTGTGCACAACATGGGGGTTTAATCAGCCCTAAATTGAAGCGGTGTTTTAAATCGAAGCGGTGTTTTTTAAAAACCCACCGCTTCAATTTAGGGCCTCCGTTTTGTCTACACACACCCTTAGAGTCCAGTATACTGTCTTTTAATTGTCTAGAGGCATGTGTGATAGAGTCCTTCAGGGACTAAGTCTGTGTAAAAATGTTTTTAACAACATTACAATTGTCAGGATATTCATAAGAAGCCATCCAGGTGTCTTATGGTCTGAGACTTGCCGAAGAATGTCTTCTATTCAAAAGTTTGTCTAACTTTATCTTAGCTACATAGTTGGTCCAATAAAAGATAGCCTAAGAAATCCTTGCCTCCCACAGGATATTCTGAATGTTCATAACATTTTTGATAACCATTCTTTAATATTTTAAAAAATACAGCCTGACTTCATTCTAGGAGGGCCATTTTCCTGAATTGTTATTTTTCTTAGGAATTTTTACATACCTATCCAGGGATAAGCAAAAACTGACAGAAGATCTAATCCTCCTTTGGCTTGTAGTTTCTGTAGTCATTTACATCTGTGCAAAGTGAATGTGAAAAAGAGTGCACAACACTGCCATTCAGATTTTATTTCACACCTGCTATAAACAGGTATAAATAACTACTGTATATATTGTCACAACCATATATTGTACAAGACAGGAAAGAATTAGGCTTATGAAGATTTACTGAACAATTCATATTAAAATAAAATGGGAAAGTAATGCTCAGAAAGGTCCCTTTCTAACAAAGAAATGACACTTGAAAATGTGATGGCACTGTTTGGTCATGGGCAGTCTAGTATGTTAGTGTGGCTGGCCTTCTTCTCTGCAGATCTGGATTGAAATAAAAATATCTTTGGCAGATTTATCCTAATTCCTAGAGACGTGTAAATACACAACACAACACACACGCACAATTGGTGCGTGTCAGAATGGACAGACAGTCTCTACTTAGGAAAGTCCCAGGAATGGAATCAAAGAGATATATTGCTAGAGTCATGTTGGGAAGCTGGAGTATCTTTTGTCTGTTCTGTGTGTGGATACAACTTTTGTAGGCGTTGAAATCACTCAACTATTTTATAAAAAAGAAAAGACAAGCTTTGTTTTGATATTGTAATCACAAAATCTGACTGTTTTGAGAATACTGGAGCTAAAGAGGGAAAATCTACACAGATTTTTCCATGTGGTGCTGCTGAGTACAGTCAGCGCTATAGCAAATAGTTAACGCAGAATGTGGCTCAGCACAATGCATATACATTAATGAGCTACTCTCACAAGTCCTAACCACCAAGGATAAAAGGAAGGAAGTACCAGAAAACAACAGGAAAGGAATACCAAAGGAACTTAATGGCATTCTCCTTTTTCCTACAGTTTACAAACTGTGAAGCTTTCCATGGAAATACTGTTTAGTTTGTAGTCTGCAAGTTAGCTGGATATGTGTCTGTGTTTAAAGGGAGCATGGTGGAGAGCAGCAGCTCAATATAGCATATTTCCCTCGAACACTGGCAGATTTATTAATTGCTAATTATTATTTATTCTGGTTTGCATAATGCAAACAACATGGTAGGTGCTTTCCAAGTGGAAATCTGCTCAACAGTTTACATTGTTCAAAACCTGCCATCATCCTCTTTCATGGCTTTCAGAATTTTTGGAAAGTGAGTTATTGTACTTCTGCACATAAAAAAGCCAGTGGCAGTTGCTAGTGGGAGGCTGAACAACAACATGAAAGGGAAAGTCTGTAATGCATATTCCATGGTACTAAATGTCTAGGGTTTACTCCATGAAGTCAGAATCCCATATACTCTGCTTCTTCTGAGGATGGTATGTGCAGATGCACAAAGTATGAACTTTGATATGAGAATATCTAGCTAGGCTGCAACACTGTAGAAAAGAACCCAGGAGTTATACTGGACTTAGGTGAATAATAGCGAACAGCATGCTTTTGTTGCAAAAAAAAGCCAATTGTCTACTGGCCTGTATTAATGGGAACACTTGCAAGTCAAGGGCATTGATTCTTTTGCTTTATTTAGCACCAGTGAATCTTCATCTAGACTACTGTGTCCAGTTTGGGGCCCTACACTTGAAGACAAAATAGAGTTCAGAGAAAAGCAACAAAAATTATTAGTAGTCTGGGAAACATGGCTTATGAGGAAGGCTGAAGAGGATTGTTTAGTTTAGAGAAGAAAAGATTGAGAGGTAATTTAATTTGATAATGGTTTTCAAATACCTGAAGGGTGCTTATAGAGATGATGGTGTCTGCAGAGGACAGGATAAGGAGTAATAATCTTAAATTGCAGCAAGGGAAATTTAGGTTGGATATTACAGTGGATAACCACTAAGAGGGTGGTTAAGCGTTGGAACAGGCTACCCAGAGATGTTGTGGAATCTCCATCCTTAGAACAGGTTACACAAACACTTACCTGGGATGGTTTCATCAGGGGGTTGGACTAGATGATCTCCTGAGGTTCATTCCAGACCTTCTTTTATATGATTCTATGCTTTGCTGATCTTTCTTTCTTACTTTGATAACATTTACAGTGGGAGTAATGATTTGATCCTAAATATTATCCAAAAATTAGAATTATAGTCTAATGATGCTGTATAGCTAGGTAGATTACTGAAAACTGTAGGGGAGAGATTCATATCTCAGAAATACATCCTTATTTCACCGAGTAGTAGCTTACTTCCTGAGTAGTCTCTGCAATACAAGTGAGGGAAGTGAGGGTGGCAAAAACCACAAAGTGTCCTGTGTACTTTAAATAAAGAAACTCTAGGCAGAAAATGAATTTACCCTAAGGTGTTTGTTTTCTGAGCATGGTAAACTCATAGAACAAGAGAAGCTGTCAAAAGACCTTGTAGACAAAAATTAACAATAATAACAGCAATAATGAGTTAGAATTTTTTTTGGCAACAGAGTTATTAGTGAGCATATGGGGAGGTGGGATGGATTCAATTTCAAAGAGCTCCAAAGTTTCTCTTTCAAATAGGGTCAATTTTTCAAATGTTAGTGAAGTGAAAGACTTCTAGAATGGCTGGCTTGACTGAAACTTCAAAATAACCAAGTGTGTCTGCAGCACAGGTAGTACACTCATGGATATGTTCACTGAACTGACCATTTGTGCAAGCATGCTTCTGAAGGCACAGTAAATGCACATGGGCCGACTGCACCCATTTTTAAACATTTCATTCATAAAATTTATATTTCATCTTCTATTTTCTCTGTCGACCCTAAATAGCCAAAGATGATTCCAATAACATCAAAAAGAGAGTGGGTGACATTTTCATGTAAAGTGAGCCTCAATTTACTGTGATGGTTAAAGATCTTCTGTCCTGAGATGTCCTGAGGTGTGTGCCCAAATAGGGCAGACAAAATCATCTCTTTCCATCCAGTGCAATATTCACTGGGCGAATAATATCATCTTCTTTCCCTTGTGTGCTCTCTCTCTCTTCTCTCAAACTTCCTTTTATTTGCAAATCTGGTGTACTGGATCTGACAGTTTTAATGAAGATATGCTATAGACATTGACAAGAGCAAGTATTCCAGAAGAGCTCTGCCAAAATAAATGAAATAAAACTTGCTCTGCTATTAATTGTTGAAAGTGATCCTTAAAATGTAAGTTCCTCTTAGGCTGTGCACACAGTAGTCGAATATGCTTAAACTTCCAAATGCATTAGTGATTTAAAAAAAAATAATTTGAGTGAAAACAGACAGAAATGGATGCAGAGACTTGAAAAATGTAGCCCACTACCAAGAGGGCAGTATAGCATAATACTTTATAAAAATAATGCAGGAATTGGTAATACATGGGTTTTTTTTCTGTTTATTAGCTGGAGTTGAAAGAAGAGTGTGCCCATGACTTACCTTTGGGAACACTTTGTATTATGGCTCCCTAAAGACTTTATGTTGATGCTACACAATTGGAGTAATAGACAAGATTATTTGTACTACAGTTATAGTTTTACCTAGTTAACCTTGTCACCACCTCAAGGTCCCCATCCGTTTGGGATTGGGTCTGATGATGTTTTGTTCCTGTCAGAAATAACTTTGGATCAGAAGGATGACTGCAGAGCAACAGAAGTCGTTGCCCCTTGGGATAGTGAGTGCGCTGTCAATAGTGCTTTCCCGGCCCCTGTTGATCTTTAGAGGGCAAGACACTTTTTAATTAATAGATTTTTTGGATTAATATATCAACAGAGATATAGCAACACAAAGGTGTATTTTCAAATTATTATTCATGGTTATTGTCACAAGATTCATATGGCTAGCTCTCAGTGCTTTGGAAAGGTATCTTTAGGTTTCAGAGCTATTTTTTTCCAGTAATATTTGAACAATATTCAGGCTCATTATTTAAAATAATTTTTAATTGCAATAGCTATTGAATTGTACTGGGCATAATACTACCATCTAGAATGGATAAACGATTTTGAACACTGAATCCACAGAAGTAATACATGGGAAGTCTGCTGCTATGAAAGTTATACCAGTGTACTGTTTCTGATCTGAAGCCCATTAAAGGACTCAGCCTACTAATTGACTGGCTTTTGGATCAGGCTTTCTATGTACTGAATAAGGATGCTTGAGCTGCAGTCAAATAGTTTACATCACATATTATGTGTAGTATTCACAAAGATGTCTGTTCTATGAAATGAGGACCATTTCCCATTTTATAAGCCAAGGAAGTCTCTGACAGTCTCTTATATTCCTTTTATTAACATAATTACAAATCTCAGGTATTCTGGCATTCAAAAAACTCATGTGATTTTTAAGAAAAACAAATGACGGTATAAAAAATTCTACAGACTGGGAAATGCCAAGGAAAAACTTAAGAGATGTGTAGAGATCTCAGACATATTGGCAGCCTGCCAGGAATCTAGTCTCTGGACAGAAAGTAGTTTCCAATTTCCTTGCAGTTCAAGGTAACACAGTTATTAAAATAAACACTTTAAAAATTGTTAAGAAATTAGTACTAATTAGACGTTCATTTCTGGGGGAGAAGGAAAGAAGTAAGTTGGGAATTTCTAATGACTAAAATGGTTTGAACAAGAATAATAAAATATTTAAGCATATAAAATGACTATCTAGGATAATTAATTCAATTTTATGTTATTCACTGAAGAAATAGCTTAGGTTAGCAATGACATTTTGTAAACTCAGCATGCATATAACATTGGGGAGATAAGGCAAAAAATTAAAAATCCTTTTATTGGACTGGACATAGGGAAGTAAAATAAACCCTACATAATTCCATTAGACAAGAACCCTTAAGGAGTTACATAGCTGAGGATATTTGTGATGAAATATAGAGATTTTATAGGTTTAAACAGGTTTAAATCCAGCCTTATTGGTTGGGAGTAAAAAAGTAACTATTAGTGTTTAACTGGTGTTAACCTCTCTGCCATAAGACTTCCAGTTCTTTGGTTAAGGTATTAAATACCCTGGGGAGAACCTAGTAATCTCTGGGGAAGGACATGTGAACAAGTTACTTCAAGGTAAGATAGAGCATGAACTATTCTGATTTTGTACACACTCTTACCCCACAGTAAATGCTAGGCAGTTAACCCTGCTTGCACTGAGACAGAAACTACTTAGCATTTACTGTGGGGTAAGAACATTGATAAAGATAGTCATTAGTTACCGTGGAGTAGGTGACATGCTGTAAATTCATGCCCATCTTACCTTACGGTAATTTGTCCATTTGCCTATACCCTCAGAGGTCTAGGAATGTCAGGGTTATTTGCTTATACAAACAAAAGCGGGCTGCTCTTTTAACTAGATAGATTTGCTAAAAACAGAAATGGGAATTTTTTTTGACAGAAATGATGTCTTGCCTTTTAATTTATAAGCACAGACAGCTGCTATGAGATAAAAATAAGAGTCTCTCAAACTTATAAAATTGTCATGATGGATCATTCTAGGGTTTCCAAATGGCCGAATTTAAAACTGAAAATGGCCAGGCAGTTATCAGGGACCTAATTCTGTGATAAGATGACCATATGAGTAAGTTGGCTGCATGCTAAGACTGTCTGCAGGTTGAAAATACAGAATCCCTAGCCACTACATGCTCAGGAGAAAAGCAGTCCCTTTGCTGTGAAAAACGAATACACTTAATGTACATAATATGCATGCTGTGAAAAAATTAATATATGTAATCATGGCTCCATCAGCTATGTGTTCACATTGGTTAGCCTCCACCCACAGAGTTGCATGCTGTGTCGTACAGGGAAAGACTATTGAGTTTACACATAGTTTCCATAGATTCAAAAGTGAAATCTCTGTCAGGCCTTCTGCACAGCCCAGCCCAGCCCACTGCAGAGTCAGTTTGTTTCACATCCTGTGGGTTGTTGTGCCCTTTCTTGTAAGGTGCCCTCAGCCTTCTTGGGTGGAGCAGCATATAAATCTAATGAATAAATCAACTGATAAATTATTTGTTTACATGGTAGGTCCTGCATTCAGTCCCTGGCTTTTAAGACGAAACTGCCTTTGTTCTATACCCAAGATTATGTTTAAAAGGCAAATTATGGATGATGAATGCTCATTTAAATTGTTATTTATTTGGAACTTGTCTTGATGCTCTCTCTTAATGCAACTGAACAGTGTAAAATCTGCTTAGGATTTTTTAGCATTGGGTTAACCCTTAGTTGATGGGAGAAAAAGAATATTAGGGAAGATTATTTATATGAAGATTTTGCTTTAATGTGAATTTAATTAGAACCTTCCCCTTAAGCCAGTTGGATGAGCAACAATTTGAGAGAAACAGACTCTGTAAATGTGCAGAAGGGAGAGGATAGCATTTGCTTGCTGTTCAATGGCCCATGTGTAATGAGTTGGCAGGTTCCATCCAGTTCCTACTGGACAAATGTCTACATTAACAATTCCACTCTCCCTCTTCCCCCAGCTGCACATTTGGAAGTTTTAGCAGAGAGGCCAAGGCCTGAATTAACCAAGAATCCTATCCTTTCAAATTTTTATAAGCATATGCAAAGATGCTTGTGGATATAGGAATGAGATCCATGTTATAAATGAATTTCATGAATATACTGATGTGCCATTGACCACTTCACCTGCCTTCTGTCAACTAATCCATTTCAATGAAACTCATTTAAATGTTCTAAGCCCTTCAGCAGGCAGCATTTGCTTCTAGTCCAATAAAGCCACAAAGTTATCACACGTTAAGACTGATTTTTGTGTGTAGAAGAGGTATTTCAGATGTTCCTGTAGCATAAGATTGGTTGTAATAAAAGTATGCTTCTGCTGCTTCTGCAGTGCTTCTGACACTAAGGAGCATGGTCTCACCCATCTGCTTCTGCTATTCCGAAAATGAGGTAGTAAAACCACCCTTTGCCACTGCTGTCAAGTATGCTAGATACTAGACCCAGTCAGAACACGTGAGGCTCCTGGCTTTATATGAGGGAATGGCTGCGAGTCATCTTTTTAATAACATTTTAAAAACTCTTACATTCCTAATTTTTTTTCTGTAAATAAATACAGCACACACAAATAACCAGGTACTGTGATGTGGTAAAAAAGTTTTATTTGTATTCATTTGGGATTCTGACTCACTTTTGGCTTCAGCACTCATGAATAAAGCATCCATGCCCAAAATACATGCTGATAAAACATTTGTACCAAACCACACACAGTTTTATATTCCCTTAAACTTTGATGTACAACTACCACCACATAGGGAAATTATCAGACTTCCTTCAATTCACTGAATTTTGATTTTGCTGTGAAAACAATGTATAGCAGGGTTTTTAAATAACATTTCATATACGACCTATTGATCAGACTGTCAGAACAACTCCAGCCCCACTGAATCTTTCTACTATTGAAAAGGAGCTGACATGTTAATGTAATTGGCCAGCCAGAGACTTGTTAAACAAAAAGAAATCCCTAACTTGGCTGGGTCCTTACTACATCTTTCCTGGCTCTTGGTGTAAAGGTTCTGAAGAGTGCAAGCACTTGGCAAGGAAGAAGGTAGTATGATTGTAGTACCCTTGTACTCCAGCAGACTTCAGATAGTATATTAGTTGCTTGGAAATCAAGTCAGTTGCCACAGCCTAAAACAGCCAGAGGCTTTTGTAAAATATGCTGTGCTTGAGGCTGGTGTAGAGGGGTGACGTAGAACATGGAAGCACAAACTCTTTCATTGCTTCCTCTCAGTATTGCCCAGTGTTTATTCAATGCTATTGAGTAGGGCTATGCAAAGCGTTGGTTGCTGATTTGATTTGGCAGAGATTTGGCCCAATTCGGTGGCTGAATCTCTGAATATGGATCAAATCAGGAGACCCTTTAATCTCTCTGAATTGAATCAGAACCCTCTGAATCGATTTGGAGAGATTTGACGATTCCGACATAGACATAACTTTATATGTTTTTTCTACGTACCTCAAGGTACCAGGAGGCTCGTGAATGCTGAGATGGTGGGGCAGATGGAGCGTCCCATGGAAGTGGGGTAGGGGCAGTGGACTTGGCAGCTGACCCGGAAGTGGACCAGAAGCACTTCGAGTCTATTTCTGGGTCCACCACAGAGCAGTGCCCTGGCTCGGCGACTGGTGCCTCCTGGGTCTGGGGGTCCCCCTGAGGCCAATTCCTGAGCTGGGGAGCCACAGGGGTGCACTGCTGAGCATGAGGGGACCCCCCCCCCATGCTCATGTGAGACACTCCATCCGCCCCGTCATCTCAGCATTCATGAGCCACCTGGTACCTTGAGGTATGTAGAAAAAACATTTAAATCTATGTCTATGGCTGAATCTCTGATTCTCCAAATCAGAATTGAATCTTCAGATTTAGCCAAATCAAATTGGGACAGTGATCTGAATTGACAAATCAAATCCCTGTCCCCTGAATTGGTCCGAATCTGAATCGAATATGGCCCGCTTCTCACATCCCTACCATTGAGGACTGAACCTTGTACACACAGTGTTACAAATTTATCAAGCTAGAACAGTACACAGTGAGTCTTCATCCTTTTTTGATGTTATTTATTTTTGAATCAACTCAAACTTACATATCAACAAAAAAGACCAATTTCTAATTTCTTAATGTTATCAAAGATTTTTTTTTCCCACACTCTCATAACTTTACAGACTACTTTGTATTTTAGATATTGATCTGTCGCATGAGATAACATCTGCTAACTCCCTAACCCAGTCTACCACTACTGGGCTAAGTACAGACAGTCAAACAGCCCATGGCTGAATCAATTCAGTTTTTGGTGGTTAGTCTAAGCTGCAGAGATTTAAACTGAGAAACAACAGGACAGAGACATTTGGGTTTTTTTGGAAATGCAGCCACATGCTTGCAATGGCTCCGGCCAGAAGCCAGGGTGCACTAGAGCATGGCTCTTTGGCATGTAGCCAGCATGGGCTGTGTGTTCACTTCCTCTTCCTGCTGCCCCTGAGGTCTCTGGGATTTGCAATCTAGAATTACAGCAGCAGGACTCTGCAGGGTTGTTCATTACTTCCTCTTCCTGCTTCCAGGTGCCTCTGGGATTTGTAGTCTACAGTTGCAGCCAGCAATAAGTTTTTAGCAGGGCAGGGCAGGGCAGGGCAGGGCAGGGCAACTCTGTACTTTAACCCCCCATCCCAGGCCCCAGGCCCCAGACCCCAGACCGGGTTTGCCAGAGGGTGGTGTGTGTTGGGGGAAGGGGCAGTCTCTGCCTCCCTTCCCTCCCCCTCCCCATCCCCATTAACCCTTCTCTGCTGAAACAGACAGCCCAGCCCAGCCCAGCCCAGGGCTGCAGAGCATGAGGAGATGCTGGGGGACTGTGATTTAACTTGAACCAGAAAGGGATCTGGGACAGAGTTTGATAAACTAGTTTGACCCAAATCAGTTAAGTCTGATATGACATTCAGCCAGGTTTAGCTTAAACCAGTTTCAGCTATTTTGAAATGGGTTTATTTACACTGAACTTCTGTTCTGTTACAGGTTTAAACCAGTTTTTGATGACTTAAGCCGGTTTATGTGCAATTTGTGTCCCTAGCCCAGGTGACTCATGATCATCCACTGCAGTATCTAAATTCTTTTATGTCTTGTTTCAGTCCTGTATCATTCTTCTCAATGTCTATAAATTAACCTTTTTGTGACTGATATTGATGCTCTCATCCATATTAATTTTTTTCAGTCCTTTAAGTGTGCTTGCTTCTGTTAGTATTGTAGTGTTATGTATTGTGTGTGGGCAATAGATTGTAATGAGCTAATCAATTCCTGCTTTTCCAAACATTTTACTAACCCAACACCTCCAAGATCTCTAATGTCCAATATCACTGTAAACTGTTTTAAACTCGATGATTTGTCATTTGCATTCCATGACACCTTTATTGCTCTAATAGCTTTGATTAAATTACACCACTTGGTTGCTTAATTTTTTTCCCAAAATAGTGTTTTCTGTCACCATTTCTAGTAGCTGGGATTCTCTTAAGCATTTTAGAATGTATAGGCCACAGGTAGAGCACTTTTTCTTGCTAATATTAATGAGGTTTTTAAACTGCTGACTATTGTAATGATACATTTTATATGTTTTCTCTATTGACTTTATACAGGTACCAGACTATGCGTGTTTCTGCATTATACTTGTTCACAAGTATACTTGCTCTCCAGGTGTATGATCCCAAAGTTCAGTGAAGTCAAGGAAAAGACTCCCATTAACTTCACTGAGCTTGGGATCAATCCCAAGACAGTAACCATTATAAGTACAACACCTGCATATAAGGTTTGTATACAATATGCTTCTCCTTCGAGTCCTCCCCTCCTGTGGGGAGCATCATCTCTGAGGAAGGCCATGCTAAACTTCTGTCACTTCCTTCCTCTGGGGTTTGACCTGGGAACAAACTGTTTCTCTTTGACCTGGAGCTATAGGATCCTTAATTGTCAAGCTGCAAGGTGGATATCAAAAGATAAAACCTCTCTCTCATCCCCAGGCCTGCCAATATTACTTATGTGGTATTATCCTGGTGTATGAAGAGTGTTTAGTGATTAAGAAAGGATGAATATACTGGGGGCCTGTGCAGGTGTAGCCCCTGGAGAGAAACTAACCAGGCTTAATCTTTGTGGTTTCTGCAATAGTTTCCTTCCTTTTCTGTTCCACATATTTGCATGAAAATAAAGACATCTTTTTTTTTTTTTTTAAATCACTGAAATTTATAAAAGTTCCCTTTTCAGCACAGGTAGAAGGTTTGACTGCTGCTCTGTGCTCAGCATAAATAGACAATAGTCAGTCTGGAATTTTTCCTAAGCACAATGATGCACTTTATATATAATATATTAAGGAAACACTTTATTTAAAGAGCCCTAACATACTAAAGGTATACAGTCTTTGATACTGTGAACAACTGCATGAATACCTAATGTTCTTAATGCTATTAACTAGTTCTTTCTGCCTAAGAAACTAAAATCTAGCTCCTGCTTTGCTGACAGATATGTTAACAGGAAGACACTGAAGATAAAACCTGTAACTTGGCTTCTTCAGATAGGGTGAGCTCTGAGAAATATGGACTAATACTATAAATACCTGGCTATGCATGAACTATTGTTAGAATTGGAAAGTGTAGTCTTAAATGTTCAGTACCTTTAGGATACTCATCTATCATAGGATCTATTTAAATCTCATTAATCAAGTAAAGGAGATGTTGCTTTAAGCTACTAGTATACAAGTGTGAGATAAATTCAGTTCCACTGAGAGATGTAATCAGATAATCCTAATAACTTTTAGAAATTCATGTTTGTGTGATCCTTTTTTGGTTCAGGAAATGGCTAATTTATAACAAACTATATGAAATGGCTAACCATAGCATATGATTCTGAAGTCAAAATAAATATAGGTTAATAAAAAGAGTGGAGTAACATGAACATTTACAAAGACAAGGTGAAGAGTTGGGAATGAATGAAAATGTAGGTCCAGTTTTGTTTGCTTTTGCAAGACATGAAATGAAGTTTATCTTTGTATTGTTGAGCGAACAATAACTGCAGGCAATTTACCTTTAACCATCTGTCACAAAGTTGCAACCTATTTCTTTTAGTTTTCCTTTAATACGTATCCTCTGTTAATGAAAGTAAATACCTGTAAAAAAAGTTACACCAGCTCTTGAGTTTTAAGTACTGGAAAGGAAACTTGTCAGCCAGGGTTACTGAATTCTAGATCAAGATAGTTTGTCTTGTAGTATGCAAAGTCCCCAACAAAGATAAGAAACTTTCCTTCAGATTCTCACTGGGCACCTTTTCATTGCTCAGCTTAGCCTAGTGATTCCCACCATGGTACATTGGAGTGTCAGGAAATAGTTTTTTCAGGGTTCTACAGTTTTATACAATACTGCTACTAATATTTCCATTAGTACTACAGCTATCTTATGCCTCCTTGTTTAAATCTTCTAGTGGTAGCAAAAGAGCATAGAGAATTGATTCTAGTCTGCTGCAGCTGTGTGGGGTTTGCTAACTCTGCATAAAAACCAGTGGCTTGTGAGGTAGGCTTCTCAGCGCAAACATGATGCTAGGAGGGTTTGCGGAAAAGACAGCACCAAACCATCTCTCCTTCACGCAACCATAATGGAACCTAAATGTATAAAAGCTACAGTCAGTATGACCTAAATTGTAAGAATATGTTTCCTGACTTCAGATACATTGTATGTTTTACTTTTATTCCAAAACACTAGTCAGTGTAACTAACTGTGCAAATAGAACAAATAATTTCACATTTACTTTTCTAAATATCTTATTAAAAATCTATCATTCTATTGGGCATTACAGTGATGAGCTCATACCAAATTCAGAAACAAAAGTTGTATGCGGAATTCATGAGATGACATATTGACAGCTGCAATTTATTTTTAATTTCCTATTTCTCCATTTCCTCAGCCTTGTTTTTCTCTCTTTTCCTGCTGTCTGACTTCAATATCAAATATCTTTGGCAGCCTGCAGTGCTGCTACAAGTATTTTTTTTAAATGGACTTCAGCCAAAGCCAGTGTTAGGCAACAATCCAAAAACATACACCAGCTAAATGGTGTAAAGTAACCATTATCTTTCATTATCTTTATATCATTTAGCCTCTGTTTGCTTTTTTTTTTGCACCCCTCCCCCCAAGCAATGACCTCCTTGTCTCATCTAGAAAATGTGCTAATTGTCATTACTCTGATTCTTATCATGAATGATATTTAATCCTCTACTGCTAAAGCATATAGTAGACAATCTCATTGTATGTCATAGGCTTCATTCTATATAAGTGTTGAGTGCAAGGACTGTTTGAGATCATATACATTGTATGATCTTTCTAGCTTTCTGTTTCATAGACAAAAATTATTAATGTGTATTCACTATTTTTCTGTGCTTACTGTCTTAAAAATGCTACCAAGTGCTAGGTCTGCAACATGTAATGGATTTAAAATCTAAATATTCAGTGGCTTTACACTCATAGGGCATGTTTCCCATGAGAGGAAACAAGCATTTCTCTGGGGACATACATCAGTGGCACTAATACTGGTTATGCCCAGGACAATAATACTACATTGTCCTGGGTGCGGTAGGGGGAGGCTCAGGCCAGCATCTGGGTTGGTCCCAGCAGCCTTACCTGGGGTCCTGAGGACCTCCGGGGGCTTCAGCTGTGGCAATCCAGCAGCACAAAGCCTGCCCGGCAGCTAGAGCATGGCTCTGGCTGGCCAGCCTCCAGTTTCTGGTGGCACATGCTGCTACCACATGCACCAGCCAGCTTCAAGGTGTGGTTTTATTTATTTATTATTTTTACATCAGCATGTGCAGTCTGCAGCGGTGCATACTGCACGTCTGTGCTCATCTGGGCGTGTCCATAGTGCCTCTCCGTTATTTTCTCTAATTTGAACCTGTTTTTGGACACATACAAGATCCATTGTGTGGAAGCCAACACCTGTACACACAACTTCATTAAGAAGATGTACAAGACAGTAATCTGGACAGCCAGAAGGTAGTCTTGATTTATATCAGGACTCTGATTTATATATCCCTAACCTCAAAATTCTACCATTTGTACTACCATGGCCTTTGGATATACTGTGTAAACAAATGTAAGGACTACAGTGCTAGAAATTCAGAATATATATTGAGGATATTGGCCCATAAAATATATTTGATTTGAATAATTGCATGTGATGAGTTTTATATATATTTCAAAATATTTCTTACAAAGTTATTTGTGTGGACAATTCTATCAAGTGCAAAGCTAACTATTTACCTAGAAACTTGTAATATACCCAGAAAATTAGACAGTTTCAAATAAATATGACATGCTCTGTTTTGAACAGGTATTTATGATTTTTGATTATCCTGTGATTTATATTTAGAATAGCACTGTCAGTTTAGCATTTCTAAGTATAAGAGTCATAGCAGTATTTTCAACATGAAATATTGGGGGAATTACAAGAGTGAAGCATGGAGAACCACACAGCCATTTCTCTGAAAATGAATGAGATAATTTTTCACGTATAGTCTAGATACAGATAAACCAGATCATACCACTTCCTTACAGAGATTCACAGCCTAACAAATCACTGCTCCTTACTTACAAATACATCAGTCAATTGAACTGCAGCCATATAGCACTGGCCAGCTACTGCAAAATCAATATCCTGATCTTGACCCAAAGAAAACATTCAGATGATTACTAATAGCATTTGAGTATATATGTTATTGTAACCTAGCAGTTAGAAGAGAAGACAGAAGTGCCTGAGGACGTCTGGTTCCATCACTGTATTTAAGACCATGATAAACATATTCATAAGCCAGTGTATTACCATAGAGCTTTATCTAATGATCATAAAAGGAACAACTACTTTCATTTGTTCACTAGGAGGAGACTATATAAATATAAGCCAGGGGACAGTGGTCATGCACATAACAAAAATCGGTTGAGTACAAAATTAGTCAAACAAAAAGAAGGGTCAGTGTCGGGGGGAGGGGGAATACACAGAGGTGTACCTGTCCACTTCTGCGCCCAGTTAGCAACTTCACTGCCAGTGGTGACAGTGGGGTTGGCAGTGCAGTAGCTACTATATTTGCTCCTCTCTCAACTTAGTGCCTTGGGCTGGTGACCTGGTTCCTCCCCGACTTTTCCTGTGCTACTGGGATTACAGAACAGAAACTCTGAGGATGAAAGAGTTCTTTGTATTGAGCTGAAAAATGAAATGCTGCTCATGTTGTGAAAATTATTGATGCCTCTCCTCCTAACTCTTCTTGTAAACTTATAACAATCTTTCCTCCTTGTATAGATTTTGTACATGTGAAAAAATAGAGCAGGTTCCATAATGCTCCCATAAAGTTTGTTATTCCTTTTATTTCAGATATGGTAACTCATTAGCAGCATAAACTCATTAGCATAGACTCATTAGCAGCATAAACTATTTTCTTACATAAGGATAGAGTACATATTGCTATATGGTTCAGGGACAACCTGTACCTCTGCTGTCTCCCCTGTTTCTTGGTTGATTTGCTTTCCAACTGACAGATCACTACCCTGCACTTCTCCCAGTATGGTTCACTCCATTTTGGACTGAATCATCAGGCTACAATGCACAGTCCTGTCATAGTTACAGGGCAAATCATACCCCAGACTTTTTTGTAGTCCTTCACAAGCACTTCTGACCAGGAGACTAGTATCTTTTCCTTCATCTTGCTGTAGGTGGAATCCTGAAGTTTTACCACTTGTAGGCTGGGTTCCACGGTAACAGTTCTACCTAGTTTCCATCTGTATTAAAGCAACACTTCCAACTGTATTTGGCATCTGCAAGATACTCCCTTTGAGGAGCCTATGACTAATGGCTGATTACAATGATTTAAAACAGCCCCGTCAAAGCAAAAATATTATCTGCTCACCAAAAGGTAGCTTGAAAATGTTTTAATGCCACAAATGGTCTGCACACTTAGGTCTTGCCTAAAGCTTATTATTTCTCTCAAATGTAGGGATGTCCAGCTTCCCCAGACATATCCTGCAAAGTATGCCTTGGACAAATCTGTCCTGTGTATAATCTGCCTCTTCATCATCTGGACTGAACACTTAAATGTGCTTACTCATTTCAGCCAAAGCTTTAACAACTACCCTTCCATCAAATTCTCTCCAGAATATTCCTATACCAACATCAGCTTTCTAGATACAATGATCCACAGCCAAATTGCACCCTATATACCAAAACCCATAGACCACCACTTACCTCCACCCAGCAATCATCCCAGGCACACTAAAAAAGCTCTTATCTATTGCAAGGCCGTTAACTGGCATGCATGTGCTCTGAGAATACCTGTGGCACCCATCTTAACAACCTAAAAACTGTCTTAACTCAATAAGGACACTCCAGCATAAAAACAGACTGCAGCTTTGATCAAACCACCCAAAACCCCACAGTAACCTTCTAGAATACAAAAACTCTACTGACAGCACACCCTGAATGTCCCGCGCTGGGACCTATAAGAAGGATCACCAAACAGTTACAACCTACACACAAACAGGATGTGTTCCTTCAAACAAATATTCCCAACTGCTCTGCTACTGGCTTTCAAACAATCTCAAAAATCCATATTCTCTCGCATACAACAGCCCTCCGAATAATATATGCACCTTGTTTTTGAAAGGCAGAATGAAGAAAAATAGATTTTTCCTGCTCATTGTTTTGCTCCCTGTGGATTGTGGGCAGACTATACTTATGCTTTTGCCCAGTAAGCAACAGAAACTATTTTTACTGTATTTCTTACATACAATGTGGCCTCCAATTTCCAGCAGCTGGTTTCTAGAAAAACGGTTTATAGTGTATGCAAGAAAACACAGGAATTT
Source organism: Alligator mississippiensis (assembly GCF_030867095.1). Lineage (NCBI taxonomy): Eukaryota > Metazoa > Chordata > Crocodylia > Alligatoridae > Alligator > Alligator mississippiensis. The sequence continues at coordinate 41,649,162 of NC_081836.1, read as the reverse complement.
AACTGGTGCTTCTTCTAACCATTCTGTACTCCACAGGTAATAATGACTTTTCTCTTCTGAATTGCCTTATTCTTTTACACAATTAGGTTATCTATTTAGCTGTGCTTCTCTTGTTTTGGAGCTACCTCTAATAACTTTTCTTTGCTTCTAGTTTACAGCCCTCCTCCACTCCTTTAAGGGCCCATTTTCTTTTACATATGGAGTTAAACACAAGCCATTGCTTTTTCTGATATTTAGCTTAGATTAGGGGTAGGCAGAATACAGCCTGCAGACTAGATCCAGCCCACCAAGTGATTTGTCTGGCCTGTGATGAGTCCCTCGGTTCCATCCAGTCCAGGCATGGTTTGGGGGGTGGGGGAAGGCAGCTTGGTCCATGGTGTGGCCAGTCCCACAAGCCCTGTGCATGGAGGTGCTGCCTGGTATAGAGTACAGTCTGCCCTATCCCTATGCATGGCTCTTGGGCACACTGGGAGCTATCGTATGTGTTGCTGAGTGGAGCAGTGGTGGTGTGGGAGTGGCACAGTGGCAGGATTTGGCTTCCTGGCAGCCCCTGTGGCAGTGACTCACTCTGTCCTCAGACTTCCAGCTGCCACTGCCAGTATCTCTGCTATTGCCATTGGACTTGGCCTGGCTGCCCAGGCACCCTGGCCCATCCACCCCGCACTCACTGCTGGGCATGCCAAATGGAACAGATAGGTGGCTGGGGTGTCTGTGGAGACTGGCCTGAGACCCCTGCAGACAGCGCGTGCTCGGCTGGGCAGATGCAATGGGGTGGGTGGGGAGCAGCATTTGGGAGCAGGATGGGAGACCGGGCATGGGACTGTGGGGAAGTGATAGCGCAGGACCAGGGCTTGGAGCAGAACCATGATCTGCTCCCTGCATGTGCCTGTGACAGGCACTGGTTCCACAGGCAGGGGCCAGCCAGCCTCTGCCCACAGAACCAATGCCCATCACAGCGACATGCAGGGAGAAGTTCGTGGCTCTGTCCTGGCCCACAGCCCTGTGCTGCCACCACCTTGCCATCCCAGCCCTGCCTGTCCTGTTCCTGGATGCCGTTTCCTGTTGCCTATGGTCCTGTCCCATCTGCCTGGTCGAGTATGCCTGACCCCCAAGGGTCCTGGGCCAGTCTCAGTGGAGACCCCACTCACCTGTTTGGTTCAGCGCCTCCAACGGTGGGTGCATGGTGGATGGGCCTGGGGCGAGATAGGTTCAATTGGCATCTCCTCCTGCCGCTCCAGGCAGTGTAAACAGCTGTGATGGGGGGAGGGGGAGGCTATGTCAGCACCCCGCACCCTGGCCCTCAACAGATCACCAAAAATCCTGCCCAAATAATTGCCTATCCCTGGCTTAAACTGTACCTGTTTCTTTCCCAGAATTAAGGAAGGCCACTTTGTGCCCAAAAGTTTGTCTATCATCTCTCCTAGCCTATAGCTGGTCCAATAAAAGAACTCACCAAAAATACGCTTGCTTCTCACATAAGACTTGTTCAGGCATCTATGAGGTTGATTTGGGTTGAAGTCTAAGCCAGGGGTTGGCAATGTTTTTGGGCAGAGTGCCAAAAACACCTGCAACCTTGACTCGTAAGATGTTGGCTTGCCAGGGGCGGACAGTGGGGAGCCGTGAGGGGCCCAATCCTTTTTTGTGACAGCACAACCCCAGCCCCTTCCCTACTGTTTGCCCTGATGCATATATGCCAAGCAAAATGTCTTCATGTGCCATGCCCTGGCAATCATGCTGGGGGTTGCCTACCCCTAGTCCAAGGCTTACCATGGAAAGATCCAGGATTTTAAAAAGGGGCAACCAATACTGCAGGAATAGCTGCATTCCTCTATTCCCAGCCTCACCCCCTGTCCACCAGGACAGACAGACCATATGGCAGGCCGAGTAGCCAGGCACTTTTAAAATCTCTAAATCAGGTAAGAATTCCCCTTTTCCACCCTTGGGAGTCATCCCTTCCACCCCATTTTCAGCAGCACCTCCCCTTTTATCTCATCCCCACCTTTCCCTCTGTTTGCACCTTTGGCCATAGGAAAAGGCTAGGGAGATCTGCCTGTCACTGCTGTTCTCGCTTTTCTTGGTCTGCTCCAGCTAGGGCTGCGGGAATCAGGACTCAACTGGCAACACAAGTGGCAGTGGGCAGTTTCCCCCTCCCAGAGCCTGCTCCTGAGCCAGCAGGGAACACCTGGGAAGACTGGGCAGAGACCTGCCTGCCACTGCCACTGTCCCCAGCTGTCCTTGCAGCCTAGGTAGAGTAGGGCAAGAGTAGCTCTGGAGCTCTCAGCTCCGAGAGTAAGGAAGGGGGCAGAATTCTTGGCTGCTTTGGGGGCTTAGAGTCCCCAGCTGCTGTTCCTGTAGCATTGCCCAAAAAGGGGGTTGCAACCACACCACTGCACCCCTGCTCTGGATCTGTCCCAGAGCCTTTCTTTTTATCTTCATATTTTTACTAGTTTGAGCCTATATGTAATGGGTGTTTGGTTCACGCCACAATAGCAATGAAATTCATACTTTTGCTGTCACCACAAGAGGTCTAAATAGGTAGCTGTCTTTTTATTTTGGTCCTTTAAATCAGAATATTTTCCTAACACCATGGAACTATAAAGGCTTGGGGCATATATTGCTTGTCTCAGTTTTCTGATGTCAAATCAGAAGTCTTTGCATATAACATATTCCCAAAATATAAGCAGATGGTTTACTTGCTATGGCAGGCCCTTGAGAATTTTGTGTCCATTTTGTTTTGCAAGGCTGGACTGTGGACAGCAGTGGCATGCAAAGTAAAATGACCTTGGTTTGTCTAATTGAAAACAGTTTGCAATGATCAAAACCTTGGTCAATAAAATCAAGACTTCAGTACAAAATGATATCCAAGAGTGGATGAAGGGTAAAATGATTTTCCTTTTACAGGCAACTGGGATGCAGGGGAGGTGACAACAAAGTAATATAAGTCTTATAAATATTATTAAGCATTTATTATCTAGGGCAGATACTCTTTACTTTTCAGAAACTTCAGAAACATATATTGCAAATAGGTAGATGGTCCACTTAGTGTGGAGCTTACAGACAAAAGAACTGTCTACCTGATTTCCTTTGATCTTGTCAGATGTAAGCCTAATACTTCAGATTATTGAAGGATTTATCTTTCACAATGTACAGACAGTAGGACAGACTTGAAAGCAACGCTGTGAAATGGTATCTTCTGGGGGAACCAGGTATTTACCTTTTTTATAATGCTGTTTTCCAAATAAAAATAACACACAACTCTGCTTTTTTCCCCTTTTCTTTCTTCTTTAATCATATTTTAGCTAAGCAGTTATGAATCTCCTCTTTCTATATGTCGATGACTTCAGAATTCTTAGCCTCGCACAGTCCCAGTCCGAGTTCAGAGCTGTGCCTCTTAAAGATGTGGCACAAAGTTTCACCCCATTCTTAAATTTCTCACTAAAAAAGCAATCAGTCAGTCAGTTAAACAATTTTAATTGTAGCACCCAGGGGCGTTGTGTAGGGGGTGCACAGGGGTACATGTGCACCCCCTGACAGCACCAGTGCACCCATCAGGCCGCACTCCCTGTTTAGCCGGTGGGCTGGGGGGCAGGCGGGAGCACCAGTGCCCCCCCCCGTGAGCCCCTCTGGTCACTGACTGGTGTCGGGGGGGGGGGGGGCATGTGCCCCCCACACCCCAACTCAAGAGGCACCAGACAGTCATGGTAGCACCGTATTCTTTCACAGAATTAGTCTGTTAATTTTTTTGCACCCTTGTCCTAATTTGTGAAGAATACTCAGTACAGTGGTTTGGGTACTTTAGCCAGCTTCACTCATTGTGTACAGACTGTGATTGTTAACTGGCATTTGACAAATGTGTATATAAAATGCTTAACCAAAGCTTACGTTGCACAAGACAAAAAGAAAAAGTGAGAGAGCTTTACTTTCATTCACAACACTTTAATAGCTGACTTCATGGTTTCAAGCCATGTTTGGTCTATAATCCCATTAGGCAGCCTTCTTTTTCCATGGTACATTAATTTAATATTAAACATCTCTCTATTATTTTTATTATTTTTGTTGTCTGGGACATACGTAGTCTAACTCTTAAGTCTTTTCCACTTACTTTGTGATGCTGTAGAAAAACAAACAGTCCAAAAAATCAGAGTAACTGGACACTTGCAGATGTTAAAAGAAAAAAACCACAAAAAAATGTGCTTTACTGAAAGAGGCAGCATGTTGCTTGAACCTGGCTCTGCAGTGTCTGTATGGATCAGGAGCTTCAGCGGGGCTTTTCAGTGCTTTTATCTAAAATTGAGTCAATCAGCTATGCAGATGTTGGGCAAGCTGGGTCCAACTAAGATGCTGCCTCTTCTGGGCATGTCCTGGGCTCATTGTGGGAGTACACTGAGTTTAAAGTATAGCGCTGTTTTTTGGTTTTTTGGGGGTTTTTTTGTTTTTTTTTAACATCTGCAAACAGCCACTGAGTTTCCAGGATTCATATTGTGACAAAACACACAACACAGTTTCACTGCCTCATGCTTCTTCCAGTGGTGGGGTGGCATTTCAAGGAATACAAGTGCATAGGTAGATCAACCCTGATTTTTAGCAAAACTTGGCTGTCACAATGCCCCTTATGGCTACAAGCTGGCAGACATACATAGTTAGAATTGTGTGGGTATTTTTTGGATATATGTGGACATCATCATGTGAACACATGAGAAGGAATCCCTGGAGAAAGCCCATCAGGACTTTAAAAACATCCACCTCTTCAAACTGACCCTTGAATACTCCACCCCAAAAATTCATTTCTTTGACACCACTACAAAACTTGGTAATAGCCACATCAGAGAATCATAGAAAAATCAGGGTTGGAAGGAACCTCAGGAGGTCATGTAGTCCAACCCCCTGCTCAAAGCAGGACCACCCACAACTAGATCATTCCACCCAGGCCGTGAAACCTCCAAGGATGGAAATTCCACCACCTCTCTAGGTAACCTGTTTCAGTGCTTCACCACCTTCTTAGTGAGCAGGTTTTTCCTAATATCCAAACTAAATCTCGCTTGCTGAAACTTGAGACCATTGCTTCTTGTTTTGTCATCCGTCACCACTGAGAACAGTTCAGCTCTTCTCATCCTCTTTGGAACCCCTTTCAGGTAGTTAAAGGCTGCTATCAAATCTCCCCTTAGGCTTCTCTTTTGCAGACTAAAGAAGGCCAGCTCCCTCAGCCTCTCCTCAGAAATCATGTGCACCTGCACCCTAATCATTTTCTGCTGGACTCTCCAACTTGTCCAAATCTTTTCTGTAGTGGTAGGCCCAAAATAGACATAGTATTTTAGAGGTGGCCTCACCAGTGCAGAATAGAGGGGAATAATTACTTCCCTTGATCTGCTGGCAGCGCTCCTATTAACGCAGCCCAGTATGCTGTTAGCCTTTTTGGCAACAAGGGCACGCTGTTGACTCATATTCAGCTTACTGTCCACTGTAACACTCAGGTCCTTTTCTGCAGCGCAACTGCTTAGCCAATTGATTCCAGGCCTGTAGCAATGCATAGGATTGTTCCATCCTAAGTGCAGGACTTTGTATCTGTCCTTACTGAATGTTCTGAAATTTCTTTTGGCCAGTCCTCTAATTTGTCTAGGTCACTCTGAATCCTAGCCTTACCCTTCAGTGTATCTATTACACTCCCCAGCTTGGTATCATCCATGAACTCACTTAAGGTGCAGTCCATCGCATCTTCCAGATAGTTAATAAAGATATTGAGCAAAACCAGCAAAACACTTGGGGCACTCCACTTGATCTGAGCTGCTAACTTGAGCCATTGATCACTACCCATTGAGCCAGATGATCCAGCCAGCTTTCTATCCACCTAACAGTTCATTCATCCAACTCATACTTCCTCAGCTTGGTTGCAAAAATGCTGTGAGAGGCTGTATCAAGGGTGTTGCTAAAGCCAAAGTATATCATGTCCTTTGCTCTCCCCACATACACAGAGCCAGTCGTCTCATCATAGAAGGTAATCAGGTTGGTTGGGCATGACTTGCTCTGGGTGAATTCATGCAGACTGTTTCCAATCACCACCTTCTCCTCCACGTGCTTAGAAATGGATTTTGTGAGGACCTGTTCCATGATTTTTCCAGCAACTGAGGTGAGGCTGATTGGTCCGTAGTTCCCTGGATCCTCCTTCTTCCCTTTCTTCAAGATGGGCACTATATATTCCCTTTTCGAATAATCCCTGAATTGCTACAGGTTTTCAAAGATAATGGTCAGCAACTCTGCAATCAAATCAGCCAATTTCCTCAGCACTCTTGGCTGTATTGAATCCGGCCCTGTGGACTTGTACACGTTCAACTTACTCAAATAGTTACTAACCTGTTCTTTCACCACTGAGGGCTGATCACTAGGCCTGTGCAAATAGGGAAGTATTCAATTCGGATTTGGCCAATTCAGAGGACAGTGATTTGAGTCGGAGATTTGGATCACCGTCCTGAATCGATTTGGCCGAATCAGCTACAGAAGATTTGGCGCTGATTCGGAGAGATTTGGTGATTCAGATCAGCCGGGGAGAGGCAGGCACAGCACATTCTCCCGCGGCTCCTCCAGGTGTGCCTGCATCACCCCAGGCAGGGGGAGCCACGGGAGAAGCCCCCATGGCTGCCCTAGTTGTGGGCACAGCAGTGCTGGGAGTGGGGGCTATGCCCTGCTGCCCCCCAGAGTGAGCTACGTCTGTATCGTATGCCCCCCTCCACACAAGCTGGGTAAGTGGCAGCAGGGCAGAGCCCCTGCAGCTACCCCTGCCGGGGCTGAGGCTTGCCAGCCAGTGCAGGGGCTATGGGATGCAGGCACAGCAGTGCTGGGAGTGGGAGCTATACCTTGATGCTGCTTGCCCCCTTCTGCCTGGAGAGAGACACATCCCACCCCACCCCAGGCAAGTGGCAGCAGGACAGAGCCCCTGCTCCCAGTGCTGCTGTTTCTACACCCCCCTCCACCCCCCCAGTAACGTGCACTCCCCACTCCAGCTGGGCAGCTTGCCTTAGCTCCTGCCCCATGCACTTCCTTCCCCCCTCTCCCAACCCCAACAGACTAACCAGGTGGAGGCAGCTGTCAGCTGCTTGTTTAGTCTATGGCTGAATCTCCGAATCAGCAAATCTTTTTCCAAAGCTTTTCCGAATCAATTTGGATGCTTTGAATCAATTCAGAGCTTTTACTTGGTCTCCTGATTTGATCTGGATTCAGAGATTCAGTCCCTGAATCGGGCTGAATCTCTTCTAAATTGAATCAGCTACCGAAGCTTTGTACAGCCCTACTGCTCACCTCCTCCCCAAACTGTGCTGCCAGGTGCAGAAGTCTGGGAGCTGACCTTGCCTGTGAAGACTGGGGTGAAAAACGCATTGAGTACTTCAGCCTTTTCTGTATCCTCTGTTACTAGGTTGCCTCCCCTATTCAGTAAGGGACCCGCACTTTCCCTGACTTTCCTCTTGTTGCTAACATACTTGTAGAAACCCTTGTTGCCCTTCATATTCCTTGCTAGCTGCAACTCCAGTTGCCTTTTGGCCTTCCTGATTTCCACCTGGCATGCCTGAGCAATATTCTTATACTCCTCCCTATTCATCTCTCCCAAGCTTCCACCTTTTGTAAGCTTTCTTTTTGTATTTAAGATTACTGAAGAGTTCTCTGCTAGTTGGTTGCCTGCCATATTTGCTGTGCTTCCTGCACATTGGGATGGCTTGTCCCTTCACCCTTCAGTAAGGTTTCTTTAAAACATAACCAGCTCTCTTGAACTTCTTTCCCCCTCAGACTGGCCTCCCAGAGGGTCCTGCCCTTCAGTTCGCTTAGGGAAAGTCTGCTTTTCTGAAGTCCAAGGTCCATACTCTACTGCTCTCCTTTCTTCCTTTTGTCAGGATCCTGAACTCAATCATTTCATAGTCACTGCTACCCAAGCTGCCATCCACTTCAACATCCCCCACCAATTCTTCCCTGTTTGTAAGCAGCAGGTGAAGAGGAGCATGGCACCTAGTTTCATACTGGAGCTCTGAGCAATCATACAGCCCTTTTACATCCAGCACAACTCCTCTTCCTCTTCTCTCTTGTCTGTCCTTCCTGAACAGTTTGTACCCATCCATGATGGTGTTCCAGTCATGTGAGCTATCCCACCAAGTCTCTGTTATTCCAGTCACGTCATCGTTCCTCAACTGTGTGAGGACTTCCAATTCTTCCTGCTTGTTTGCCAGGCTCCATTCATTTCTGTACAGACACCTGAGGTAACTAACTGTTTACCCTACTTGTCACGAAGAATGAGGAGGCTTCCCCTGTTGCCCCCTCCTCTTTGTGATTCCTTCAGGTTTGCCGATTCCCCACTTACCTCAGGGCTTTGGTCTCCAGCCCCCTGTGAACCCAGTTCAAAGCCCTCCTCATTAGGTTAGCAAGCCTGCCTGCAAAGCTCTTTCTTTTCTTTGTCAGATGGATCCCATCTCTTCCTAGAAATCCTTCTTTTTGGAACAGCAACCCATGGTTGAAGAAGCCGAATTCCTTCTGGTGACTCTACCTGCACAGCCATGTATTGATCTGCAGGATGTGTCCACTCCTGCCAGGGCTCTTCCCCTTGATTGGAAGGATCAAGGAGGACATCACCTGTGCCCCATCCTCCTCACCCTTGCACCCAGAGCTCTGAGATATGTATCTCAGTTGGCGCATCCTGATAGATGGGATTAGAACAAATATGGTTGTAATGTTGGGTGTTTTTACATATACACCGGGAGTGATGGGGGCACTTAAAGCGGCTCCCATTTTGTCAGGCATGGCAGAAGGTAAGCTCTGCACCCATTGTGTGCCACTTTGATCCCCTGCCCAATCTGTTGCTCTGCTTTCTGTTCCTTGCTCTGTCTGCTGCAGTGTTCCCTGCTCCTTTCATGATCTGCTGCCTGACACAGAGGGGCTACCTGTGCCACTTATGGAATGCATACCCCTGGCTGGCCACCGCTGTGCTATAATACCAGCTCTGTGACAAAGACAACAGAATCTCTCTGCTTGCCACAGCCCTCTGGTTGAACACTTTAGAGGTATCATTAATGATCTCCATCGTCCTGGAAAGAAAGAACTATTTCAAGCTCGCCCTGGGGGACAAGCCTGTCGTGATTTATAGACAGTCCCCAAAACCTCAAACAGCATTTCTCCAGCATTAACTCCAATTCCCACCTAACTATAAGGTTTTTCTACAAACCTAGATGCCAGCTGTGTCCCTTCATCAACAAGGATGATATCATCAGTGGACCAAACAGCACAAATCATAACATTGGGATTGGATTCATTCACCTGTTCCTCCACCAACATCATATACGCCATCAATTGATTACCATGCCCCTTTGCTGTTTGCATTGGCCATATGGGCAATCCCTACACAAAAGAATGCATGAACACTGATTCAGCATCAATCCAGAAATGCACAAATGCCTACATGTATCCAAGTCAGGATGTTTTAACATCCCTGAAAAATCTATCATTGACTTTCTTAAACAAAAACCACCAAAAAACAACTTAAACACAAAACTGCAGAATTAGAAATGAACCAGAGACTGAATGATTACATTAACTAGGTCCCAACAGGGATTATAGATTCTTATCCCATTAGCTGGACTAGCTCTTTTCTGCAGTCTCTCTCCAGGTGTTAACTGCCTTGTTCATTTTAATTGATCTAATCAATTCACATATTACATCTGTTAGCTTTCCCCCCTCCCTGTCCTTTTTCCTCCTGTATAATGTTTTCTTTCTGCCTGGCATCCTAGCATCTGATGAAGTAGATTGTTGCCTATGAAAACTGGTGCCTGTTAGAACTAGTATATATATTGGTGACTTCTGAATTCTTAGCCCCACACACTCCCAGTCCGTGGGTTTAGAGCTGTGGCCTTTAAAGGCTCAGCAAAAAGTTTCACCCTACTCTTAGCTTTGTTACCTATTTATTTTAGGAGGCTCCTGGAACTTTTAACCCCACATTAACATGTGAAACTAATTTTAAGCACCCTTTAGGTAGCCAGAAGTTATGCCATGCCAGGGCAGGCTTATCTCTGATCTGTGTTACCCAGCTCAGCAGTGCCTGGGCACAAAGGTTCCCCTTCCCTGCCTGCTCCCCCGGGGATGGCTTCAGCAGCCACAAATATGCCATGGGACATGGGGGGTGGGGCACGCAGGTCAGCCACAAGGCCCCGGAGGCAGAGGGAGACCCTGGGGATGGAGGAGGGGGACAGGAGGAGCTCCAAGGGGCGGTAGAGCAGGGGAGCACAGAATGGAAGGGTGGGTCTTACTTTTCAGTCCTGAAGACCCCATCTCACCTGAACATGGTTGCTCCAAACTTGAGTTAACACTAAACCCAATCAATATTTGAGAAGCTTAAACTATAATGTGTAACAAAGCCCTAAGTTGCCACTCAACTTTACCTACTGCGTGTAACAGAGAGAGGAGATACCTGTCAGTGGGTGCTTCTACATATGTGCTTAACTGCACAGTAGACTAATTTGCTGTGGTGTAAAGCATTACAGTCTATACAAGCAATGCTATTAGAACATAGCAAACTAATTTTTGCTGCTGAAAGATAGTACTGCCCCTGATGAGCCACAAACTGCACGAGCCTGCATGTCTGGATCTGGCCAGTAGGTTAGAAATGTTGTACAGGAAACTCTCACTATTTGCAGGTTCAGCATTCGCGGTTTCAAATATTCATGAATGCCGAACTTGCTTCTTAAATACACTTAAAAGAGTTCCTCGGGAGCTCTGCGCTTGTCACCGCCAGGCTCCCATTGCCCCTGCCACCACCGCTGCACTCCTGTCACCGCTGCCATTTTTCCTCTGCGTGATGAAGGGTGTTTGTGCCTGAAAGCTTGTAATGAAAGACTTTTTTTTTTTTTGCAAAAATCTTTATGGTCTAATAAAATATATCACCTCTACCATGAGTTCTGATGACTTTTGCCTCTAGACCAATATGACTACAACCTGGATACCTGACACATGAAAGATATCGAATTTTAGCCGATTTTTAAAAATGAAATCTTCATAATTTTACAAGGAAGCAAGTTTGACCACCTGAAACCTGAGCCCCTGCTCCTGCCTTTGTTTGAGGTAATTTGCATCAACATAGAGGCTTGTCACAGAGCTCAGAGATACCTCACCACTTAAGAAATGCTTGCCCAGAAGAACATTTCACCTTTTTCTCCTCTGTGAAATGTGAAACACCATAACCAGAAGGAAATATGACTATATCCTGCTTACCACCAACAGACTATTCCAACTTTTCTCTGAGCCTAATCTGCATATAAAATGAACTATTCCAAACAGGAGATTTTACCACACCTTCAACTCTCCTATGAAATATGAACTTTCATTTCTACCTAGGAGAACTTTTACAATCTTTTCTCCTGTGCCTGATGAAGGGTGTTTGTGCCTGAATGCTTGCACTTCAAGGTTTGGTTTTTTTTCAAAAATCTAGTTGGTTTAATAAAAGATGTCACCCACCATGAGTTCTGATTGTTTTTGCCTCTAGACCAATACAATTACAACCTGGATACCAATAAAATACACTAGTATGTATTCTGTGTGCGCCTTACATAGAGTGATCACTTCAGCAATATATTTTTTTTCTTTCAAAGTGAAAATGGATACCATATTTATCAGCCTCTGCTAACAGGCTCTCTTAGTATTATAAGCCCAACATTATAGGCATCCAAGGAAGATAATGAAATTTAACTGACACTTATTGGCCCTGAACTGTAGGGTTAGATTTTCTTTTTTGTTCTTTTGATAGAGGATGGTCCTTTTCTTATGTTGGAGAGTTCTGGTATATAAACAGTGGGCTGGGAAATATTATTAGATACACTGACCCCTTCATACCATACTTAGTTGCAGAGTAATGGACCAGAATACTTCCTTGAGCTGTACGTTTATTGATGACCTCCTAAAATTACAGGTCTGCATATTATACCAGACCTGGTTTGTTGGGTCTCTTATATATTAGTACGATATTCCTATCACAACCATTATTAAGCTAAGGTTAAACTTTACTTTTATTTTCTAGAAATTGTAAAGAAACAAACCATCAATCTTTCAATAAGGTGTTAGAGAAGTTATAACATGTTGATAGCTTCGAGCACACAGCAATTTACAGGTTAGAACAGATTTCATGAACTGTCACAAAAAATAAGCCATTACAATTAAAACTAAACTCTATGGTGGGAACCACTGAAACTGTTCTAAAGCTTTGCATAACAATTAGCTAAACAATTCCTAAGATGTGGTGTTCTTCAAAGTCACCATGCATTAAAATTAATTAAAACTATAATCATGGATCTTTATTAGAATAGAAATCAATTTTTATTAGAATGGATAGTGAAGCCGTACTTACATTCACTGGAAAACTAACTCAAAGGAAATTACAATAAAAACATAATGGATTTAAAATATATTTCTCAGCTAGCCACTTTGCATGTAGGGAAAACTATTAAAATTTATGTAGAGTAGCAACATCTTAACAAATAGGGAGGAAAAAGCATATTCCAAATATAATTAATTTCACAAACTACTTTAATGGAAGCACTTGTTATTACTGTACGAGATGGACTTGATGATCTTACAGGTCCCTTCTGGTCCTTCTTCCTATGATTCTATGATCAGATAATATTGATATACTTTAATAAAAAGACACTTAACATCTGATGTGTTCCCATGAGCATGTGTGAACAAAAAACTCAGTTATACAAATAAAAAAATATTTTAAGCAACAATTTGTCTTAATGTCTCATCCTGTAATGTATTGAGCAAACATCACTTAATAAGTGAAGTTTTTACTTGGAGTAACTTAGCTTTGATAATTGCTATGCCATTAAATATAAACTGGGTTTAAATTAACTGTATTTGCATTGTACTAAGCTTGCCATCAATTAATATGTTAATGTCTGAGAGACATATTTCCTGGATCATCATGGCTACAACATCATTCAACATTATATTAATGTTTAGACTTTGTAAACCTTTTCAAAGTAAATTATCCAAATCGATACTTCTTAACCTAGAGTAAACACTTCCTACACACAACAACGTAGTATGACCACAGGTAAATGACATTTAAAGAATATAGTCCAAATCCTTTGCTGTGGGCCCCAAGGTATGTAGTGCAGTTGAAAGCAGGGTGAAGTTAATTTCAGTTTTAGACCAGTAGTGTATTATGTTGTTTTTCCTAAAGAAAGTTAAAGTGGGATTGTCTTTAATTTTGTGCTAGCTCTCAGTTATAGTAATATTTGGAAAATATGTGAATTATAAAAGAAAAAGGACTATCAAAAGCATATGGCAATAAAAATATTTGATGCAAATGGTTGAAATTTTAAACTCTGCTACTTTGCTTTGCTATTAAAAATCATGTGAGCTCAAAGCCTCTCCTTGAGTATTCACATTTGATAATGGACTGACTAAAATAATTGATTAATTGTATATCAGCTGTCCCCTGATTTCATTTAATAATTTTCATCATCTATTTCTCAGGTCCAAAGGTGCTAAATGCTTGGTTCCAGAAGAATAATTTTGAAATGGAAGTCAAACAAATGGAAGCTCTGGGCATTTTTACAAGTGTTCCAGATGTGGGGGTGGAGGGTGTATGGTGGTGCTCCAAAAACTGCTCTAATTAAAGCATTCGAAGTGTATCATGTATTAGCGTTCTCACACTTCAAAATGGCAGCGAACAACTTAAGCTTGTTCAACAGTCGGGGCACTTTAAGTACAGCCCACCACCATTTTGAAGTGTGGGGATGCTGATCCATGAGAGACAGAAGCTGGCTGGAGCACAGTAACTACCACACTCCAGCAGATTTGATTAAAAGTCTGCTTTGATGTGCTATAATTACAGTGTGTTGGAGCAGTCTCCCTGCTTGTATATAGATACCCTCTATTCCTATCATCTTTCTAAAACAAATCCGTACAGCTTGAAAGCTAAGTGTTCACCCTTTCAATCTGTGTAGCATGTTTATACGTGTATGTTTGTGTAAACTGATTTGGCCTGTCTATTTTAGCTGATTAAGGAAGAGATTTTTCTTTGTTTCCTGTGTGGAGTTACCTATTGGTATTCAATAATGAATAATAATGAATAAACGGTGGTCAAGGTAATCATAAGCTGAGTTGGACAGTCCAGACCAATAACAATATTTGGATATCCAGAAATTCTGTCTTAGATGCCTTTGCATTTCAGCATTTATTATGAATGTTTTAAGACAATTGGGACCAGCCTTTCTGGCAGATGTACCACAAATTAGCCCCGCACCCTCCACAGGTACCACTCAGATCCCTGTCCTCTGTCTGATCTGCTGCTCTGCTTCCTACTTCCTTCCCTGTGCACCCTTCCCTATCTGTTACTTTGCTTTCTACTCCCTGCCCTATCTGTCACTGTGTTGGCTGTTCCCTCCCCAATCTGCCACAGGCCACACACAGGCTAGAGACAGAAATGATACATAAACTGGTATAAGTCATCGGAAACCGGTTCAAGTCTGTAACACAACTGAAGTTCAGTGCACACAAACTGCTTTCAAAATGTCCAAGCCTGGTTTAAGATAAACCTGGATGTATGTAATATCAGACTTAACTGATTTATATTAAATCTCCTCCAGATTTAAGTTAACTCACAGTCCTCCAGCATCCCAGGATGCTTTGCACTTCCCCTGCAAACGCCCACTTCATAGGGTGGGTGGACTAGTCTTGGTTTAAGATATCTACTCCAGCCAAGCAGAGAGATGTGCTCTAGTGTGCCCCCCCCTCCCCAGCCCCAGCTTCTGGCCTGCACCACTGCAGGCATGTGGCTGCATTTCCAGAATTTAAAAAAGTATGTCTGTTCACTTGCTTATTGGTTCAATCTACACAGTTTAGACTAATTTTCGAAGACTGAATCGATTCAGCCTTGGACTTTGTGACTGTCTGTACTTAGCCACAGAGCATGAACAGCAAATGCCCCCGGTGGCTGGGGGGGCATGGCTGTGCCAGCTGTGATGCAGGGGCAGGGGTGGGAAGGAGGTGGTGAGCACCGGCAGTGTCGGTGGTGGCCAGGGGCAATCATGGACTGGCAGCAGGGTGGTGAGCAGCAACCACCCACAGGCACCACCAACAGTGTCAGCAGCACCTTTTTGTAGGGGGTGCATGCACCCCCTATGTGTCGCCCCTGCCACAGAGACTGCCTGTAGCAGGTTGACCACCCCTGATTTATGATATGAAGAAAGTTTCACAGTAAATCAACTCCAAAATTAATTCTTAGGAGGTAAGCTCAACCTCTAGAATCTGGATCAGGTTTCACCTTGAACTCCTCTGGAGCTTAAGTATGTTCAGACCAATGGTTTGGCTCATACTGATGTGGAATTCTCAGCCACATGGGATGACAATGGTTGCTATTATCACAAACAATAAAGCCTAAGGCAAACACTAAAGTTCCTTGACAAGGCAGTCGTTTAAATTTTGAACTTTTTTAAAATAGAAAAAGCAATTAGTGTCATCTTCTTGCTTGTTCTTCAGGTTTTGCTAACAAACTCTGATGCTTCCTGTCAATATTCATAAAGGGGTGATAGCTTGCATTGTCTCTCCACTAATGTGAATGGAACAGCATGGCAGATCTGCAAAAGTGTTACAAAAGCTGTGACACTGATTTCTGGCTGGCAGCAGTTTTAGATGATTAAAAATCTTATTCTGAAGACTGAATTCATCTCTGAACCTGCATGAACCCAGGCCTAATTTGGTGTATATCTGGGGGACAATTTAATTATATAATTTTGCATATGGATATTGGTAAGGAGATCAAAGTGGTGGTAGGTTTCTTTGAGAGTAAGTACTTCCAGCATTATGGATATATTATTTCTAGCTTGTAGAATTTTAGAGGATTTTTATTATTACATTTCCTTTTCCAGAACATCTGGTGCATTCCACTAGTAAATTTTACATACTTCCATTGACTTTTTTTTTCTTTAACCACAGAATTTATGTGGTGAGGAAAGCTGACCAAATCTAATACCCTACCTCAAATTCACTGGCTTATGTTTCCTCTTTTACTTTCAACATCTGATAATTTTTTATGAAATGTTAGAGGTCTAAATAGATTATTAGATTTTTTTGGGGGGGGCTGGTTGCTGTTTGTATAAAGGATCTGTACACATCCTCTTTCTTATAGGTACAGCCACAGAGATTAAGTAAGGATAAAAATGTGGTCAAACTACAACCCAGTTGAAGGCATACAGCCGTTCCCTACTGTTACTCCATTTTAACAGTGGAATGACTCTGATGAAACAAATGAAATTACAGTGGCATAAATCTCAGATAGAATAACCCAATCTCTAGCCAATGTTGTATAAATGAGAAAATGTCATCTCCTTGTCAAGACAAAAGATAAAATATTACATACATTTACCAGAAAAAAGATAGAGAGATGCAGCTTGCAATAGGCATTTGGTAAATGGCTACCTTAAGGCAGCATCTTCTTAACTCTATAATATTTAAAGACCTAGGCAAACAAAAGCATGCTGGGAAAAATCTTTTGAGAGAGACTCTGCAATGAGGAGATTCGGCAGGGACCAGGAAGTCACTAGGGACATTACTGCTTTGGTGTTGTGTCTGCTACTGCTCTTTCATAGTACATGAAGATAAACAGAGAAATTCATTTTCTGGGCTAGGGTTGAGTATCTGTTAGAAACACAGAATCCATCATATCAAATAAAACCTACTGGTTTGAGTAGTAGTTTTAATAACAAAAATGGAAATGGAAATGTTCTGTACCATGTTCTACGAAAGATTACGGATGACAGAAATATATTCAAGTTCAACAGATTGTCTTATGGTGAAAAATAGCTTTATACAATAGTTTAAGTGCTGAATAAAATGTTATGTGACAGAAATTTCCTTGGAGGGAAAAATTGGAGGAGGCATATTTCCAAAGTAGGGTGCATATATTCTACATACTGTAAAATCCACAAGTATTGAATCATTCCACTGGTAAAATAAATTTAGTGAATCCTCCACAGTTTTACTCAATGTCCCTTCTGATTAGAACATTCTGGGGTAAATACATCAAAAGTTGTAAGGTACTTTGGCTACAAGATTCTTCTTGACTTGATTGGGTAAACTACCGTGTAACCACTATGTAACTTTTTGAATGGTTTACCCTTTTTTGTAGTTACACTTGCATAATTTTTTGTCTTGTAGTTCATTTGCATAAGAGGATAGGAGAGGCATAACAGGGCAGCTCTGTGCCCTAAGCAGCTTTGATGTGTGGAGCAGTGCCAGCTGTTGTGCAGCTGGCAGCAGTGGCAGCTATTTTTGCACTCCCTACCCCAAAGGCGGTGCCCAGGGCTACTGTTCTGGTTGGCCCCCTTCTCCCCCCTGCACCAGTTATGCTACTGGGGGATAGCTACATTGGTTACAAGATCTTCAACTCTTATCTAACAATGGAAAAGAGCCAATGATTATCACTGTCGTAATACTGTTTGGACAAATAAATAGCAAATGAAATTCCATGCCAGTAAGTGCAAACTGATGCACTTGGGGAAAAAAAAAATCACCCAAATAATACCTATACTATGATCAGAGCTGCCTCTAGGGATGTGCAGGGCCTGGGGCATATCAACCTGTGTGGGGCCTGTGCGGGCGGGAGGGAGGGAGGTGGGGGCGAGTGGCTGGATCATGGAGCAGGGCGGGGGCTGGCAAGCAGCCGGAGTGGTAGCGCTCTTGGCACATGCTGCGGGGCCCCCCCAAGGGACAGCTCTGACGATGACGGGTTCTACATTGGCTGTTACCACACAGGAAAGAGATCTCAGAGTTATTGTGGATAGTTTACTAAAAGCATCAGCCCAGTGTTCAGGAGCCATCAAAAAGGCAAACAAAATGTTAGGGATTATTAAGAATAGAATAGTAAACAAAACTGAAAATATTATTATGCTTCTTTATAAGTCCGTGGCATGTCCACATTTTGAATACTGTGCTCAGTTCTGGTCCCCTCACTCCAAAAACATTATAGAAGAACTTGAGAAGGTACAGAGAAATGCAACATAGAGGATTAGTGGCATGGACGGGCTTCTGTATGAGGAGAGATTAAAGAGGTTAGGCTTATTCAGTTTAGAAAAGAGACAAGTGGGGGCATGATAAGGGTTTAAAAAATACTAAATGGCAAAGAGAAAGTAGGGATTCACTGTTCACTATCTCTCTTAATACAATAACTATTGGACACAAAATGAAACTAGTAGGTAGAAGGGTTCAAACTAACAAAAAGAAGTTCTTGTTCACACAGTGCATAATTAAAGGGTGGAACTCACTGCCACTAGATGTGGAAGCTTACCCTTTAGGCAGATTCAAAAAGGGACTGGACTGATTATTGGAGGAAAGGGGCATCAGCAGCTACTGAGCATGGGAGTTATGGATACAGACTGAGTCAGAACTTCCTACACCTTAAATGCTGGAGGCTGCAAGAGTGAGAGGAACAGTGGAAAAAACCCTGGCCATCTGCAATTCTCACTCTTGTTGTCAGCATCCACTCTCTGCTACTGTGCGATACAGGATACTGGGCAAGATGGACCAATGGTCTGACCAGTAAATGGCAATTCTTGCATTATTAACTATAAATTTAATTATGGAGTTCATAGTCTTTTTACATTATTTATATTTGACCTGTGATAATATTAGTACTCAATATGCAGAATTCAGCCTTTTCCAGTGGAAAATGTACAGTACTATGTAAGATTAGAGAACTGGTCCTATTCTGTATTCTCATTATATTTCTGATACAAGGTCTATTGGCTCCATCTCCTACACCTAATGGATCAGGAATTACACAGAATCACTGCATGCTTTTGGGTGATGAGTTAAGTGGCAAAATGTAGTTTGTCAAAGCCAAGATAAGGATAATCTATTTTTACTTCACAAGCTGGATCTACTGGTAGAAGGCCAAATTGTAGCTAACCCTCATGCAGATTTAAAAATTGAATTTATGTTGAACATGTGCCTGGAATAAAGAAACCCCAACATTTAATTGGTCAAAATAAAGAAATACAACACTTACCTCTAGTTTTTCTGTCTGTAGAGACTACAGGTATCACAGCATACTTTGAAGATTTTGAAATTTGCTTCATTTGATGCAATGTTTTTTATCTGTTTGAAACCCCCCCCCAGAAGTCAGTCATACTTATATGATATTAGAAAGTTATACCAAGTATAAATTATAAATAATATGAAATCTTAGACCAATTATTTTTTTCTTTTCAGACCAAAATACATACATATAATTCAAGGGTATTTGTCCACAAAGTTAATGACAAAAATGGCTACATACGCATTTAGGATAGCATTTGTATTTGACAATTACATTAAAAAATAAAAGCTTGGGAGTTAATTACTTGCATGTTTCAATTTCATACATAGTTAAACCTTTTTAATATTTATCTTTTTCCTTACAGCATAAATAAGTAGCTATAAAATAATTAATTAAATAATCATACTAATAATTAGTGCAATAACTAAAATAAAGACAATAGAAGTCATTAAATTAATTAAATGGAAAAAATAGCCAGTTTGTGCCATGGTTTTGTACACATTTCTTAGAAAGTAAATAACCTGAGAAAATGTTGAGAAATTGCAAATGGCTTAATTTAACAAATGGTATTACAAGTTTGGACTGACTATGTAATAACTATTCACTCTGTATTTAAATGATAGATCCCAAGGTTGTCTGCTATCTATTGTACTTAGTATTTAAAATTCTGTTATTAAAGACTCAGCCCTCAAACTTGCAGCGAAGAGGGATTTGCTTCTGGGATGCAGAATTTCTTGCAGACCTCCTGTTGGCCAGTACATGTGCTTGTGTCCTTTAACACTTGTAACATATTTCACCACTGAGATCCAGCACCTAAACCATTCCTGCTGCTTGTGCTCCCAGGGGATTCATGGAAGTTGCATTGTGTTTTCTGTGAGAGTGGTGGCACTTCTTGTGCCCTCTTATCCCTGTACACCTCTGGAGAAGGAGGCTACCATCTGTTCCAAAATATAATGTGATCAGTCCCCATGTGCTACAGAAATTCCCTCAGTAATATTCAAAACATTTAGGTTCAAGTTTCTGAAATCATTGTGAGGATTTTTAATAGTGGCATGCGTCAATATAGTAGAGAAGATACGATTTAAAGTGAGGTTTGATACAGAAGGGCAGTTGCCAACTGTGCAAGCAAGGTTTAGGAATAACTATATATTCCTCTCAGGGTTGGGCCTTGCATTACTGTGCGTGCCGAACACCTATTAGCTCAGTGGAAGTTGGAAGTGTATTTCACTTTGCAATAGCCACTGCAATCTCAAACAGAAATTAAAACTTACTTTTTTTCCTGTAAGGACCTATACAGGGGTAGGCAATTATTTGGGCCTGTGGGCCACACGGGCAGTTCTGGGGAACAGCCTCAGGCTAGTCAGCACCCTCCTCCCCTGCAGCAGCCCAGAGCCCGTGCACTGCCAACAGCACAAAGCCCCAGCCCCAACCCCAGCCCAACCCGCACCCACTCCAGACTTGCCCCAGCAGGAGCAGACCAGCTGGAGTCCTCATGCACAGCCCAGGTCTGGATCACTGGCCCATGCTGAGCAGCGGCAGCTGCCAGGCAGAAGCTACTGCTAGGTGCAGGGGAAAAGCAGCCCCTCACCACTGCAAGTGGTGCAAAACCCATGGGCTATGTGCACTTGGGTCAGATTTATCTGTGTGCCAGACCTAGGGCCAGAGTAGGGATAGAAGAGATTTCTTACCCCTCCTCCTATTGGGCTGCTGCCAAAATAAATGCAAAGGCAGCTAAAAAGCAGCTGGGATAGCACCACATTATGAATTTGGCCCTTAGAGAATTGTTATTCGGTTTCCTTAAGCTATGTATACTTCTTGATACGAAATTGTATCACTCATTTTAAACGCATTTAGTATTATGTGAATATGTATCTAGATAACTGATGGAGCAACATTTTAAAAAATATCTCAATAACATACAACCCTGAGTTTAACTTACTGGAATTTGGGTCTTAACAACTTTCCTCAGGATCTTGTTCTTTGTGTGCTACATCCAAAAATGTCTAAAACTCTGTCTATCAACAGGGCCAGCAGCCATTTTGTTTTCAGGATTCTTGTGGCCTGCTGAAAGGCGACACTCATAGACATTGTAATTTGGTTCTCTCATGTTTGGTTCCTAACCTAAAATATGGACACTTCAATCATCCAAAGATGGCAAGAACTAGGGCTGTGTGAAACAGCACCATTTCATTTTGACTTCTGTTTCGCCATCTTGAAGGGACAGCGTTTCATTTTGCTGTTTTGAAGCACTGTTCCGTTTCATTCAGTGAAAACTGTTTCACTGTTTCAATGTTGTTTCAACCCGTTTTGACGTTTCGCCCATAAGCTATAGTGGGGAATCATGAAAATGCCTATAACTTTGCCATTTCTTTCCTGATTTGAATGAAAACAGCAGGGATGGTAGCTCTGGGTAAGGCCACAAAGCCTGTCAAGTTTTGAGGAGATAGGTGCGGGGGTTTCCGGGAAACTGCACCTCAAACTGTTGAGAGTGAAACGTGTCACTTGTAAGTATGGGGGTGCAGGGGGTGAAAACAGCAGGCATGGTAGACCCTGCTGAGGCCACAAAGCCTGCCAGTGATTTTTGTGCTGTTTTTCTGTCCCTCCCCCAGAGTACTGGGATTGGAAGGGACCTCAGGGAAGGATCACAGTCATTGGTCAACTACACAGTGAATATGAGAGCAGTCCTTCCCCCTCCCTCTCCTTAGTTTCTGTTTAGCTGCAAGCAAACCCGGCTTCAAAACTCGAAACGTTTTGAAATGTTTTGAGTGCCATCATTTCATTTTGAAGCTGTTTCTAAGCCTATCATTTCATTTCGATTTTGCTGTTTCGAGCTTGAAACATGTTAAAACAGCTGTGAAATGAAACACCTGTCGAAATTTTGCTCAGCCCTAGCAAGACCTATTTCTAGTCAAAATATTGTATATGTGGAAAAAAACAAGTCTTCAAACAAACACATTTTTCATAATCTTCCTTCTCTTATGCTTGGGATAAGTATACAGGTTTGTTTTTAACCAATTTGGCAACTGTCCTGGACACCAGAGGGATGTTATTCTTCCCAATCAGCTGAAAGCTGAATGACACAATTAGAAGAGCAGAAGACAAAAGAGATATTCGAATACTGTATTTGATTTGCGAGCAGGTCAGAATCTTATCAGGCTTAAAAATCTCGTTGGCATAGAGAAGCAGAAGATTCTCAAAGAAAGACATAGAACATTATGAACCGAAACAGACAGTCATAGCAGTGGATGTACTTGAAATCAGACAGTGGAGCAGAAGTCAATTGTCTGCTTTTCTTTCAGATTCTCATGACCTTGACTCTTGCAATTACCAACAAAGAATCTTTGATTGTTATGTCTTAAAAAATAATTGCCACTAAATTGCCAAATGTTGACAAAGAAAAAGCACTTTGATACTCATTTATCAATAGACGTTACTCAAAAACATGAACTACAAGTGTATTAGCTCCAAATTGTGGCTCCGTACTAGAAGAAAGGAATCTGATAAATTTCCAGCTTATGACCATTGGGCCAAGACAGGTCTTAGTACGATAACACAAAACAGACTGCTGCAAACACCTGCCTGCCTAACAAACCAAATACAACAGATCTAGAGAAACTGGACCTTTTCAGCCTCCGCAAGAGAAGGTTGAGAGGCGACCTTGTGGCTGCCTATAAGTTCATCACGGGGGCACAGAAGGGAATTGGTGAGTATTTATTCACCAAGGCGCCCCCGGGGGTTACAAGAAACAATGGCCACAAGCTAGCAGAGAGCAGATTTAGACTGGACATTAGGAAGAACTTCTTCACAGTTCGAGTGGCCAAGGTCTGGAACGGGCTCCCAAGGGAGGTGGTGCTCTCCCCTACCCTGGGGGTCTTCAAGAGGAGGTTAGATGAGTATCTAGCTGGGGTCATCTAGACCCAGCACTCTTTCCTGCTTATGCAGGGGGTCGGACTCGATGATCTATTGAGGTCCCTTCCGACCCTAACATCTATGGATCTATGAATCTATGAGCTGTAGTTTTTTGTTTTTATAAAGCAGCAATTCCATTAAGTGAAAATATTTTTGAGTCAGTACTCAAAAGCAGGAAGAAATTGCATAGAGCCTTACATCCAAAAGTGTGGAGCAACTTTGATTCCTGTTTGTTTCAATGCTCCACAGTTCACAGGATCAGGACAGGGCCAGATTCATCACTGTGATTTAACTTTGAAGATTTTAAGATTTGGGTAGACAAAGTTGGGGATGGTCCTGCTTTGAGCAGGGGGTTGGACTAGATGACTTCCTGAAGTCCCTTCCAACCCTAGTTTTCTATGATTCTATGGCTTTATGTTTTTCATTATTATTTACTGCATGGTGAAGACAGCAGCAGCATATGTGAGTATATGGTATATAGCAATCAGCTGAAGAGGTCCAAGTTACATCCTCAAATTAAACTCCTTTTCCCCCCCCATCTTTATAATATATTTTCTAGTTCCAGAACACACAGAAAACCATTTTAATGAGAACCTTTGCCACTTCCCCTCAACTGGACCTCTATACCTCTATGACTGCTGCCATTGAGTCAGCATTGTGTCCTTTCCCTGTCCATGCAGCCTCCGTTAGTGCCTCCTGGCTGGAGAGCAAGTGGCTGCATGCAGCAGCAATGATTTTGGATCAGTCCAGATGGGGTTGGGACAAGGGCTGCATGTGTGCCTCTGGCTGAAATGATTCCTTTTAGAAATGTTTTTCAAGTGTGTTTCAGTATTTAGGTCTGTTGCACTTAGGCATGTAGAGGTTTGTGAGGTCTAAGGGGATAGACACATGTAACAGCTGAACCTGTTCCAAATGTCACCAATTGGGAACTAGTTCACAGTTGTCAAGGATCAGAGGTGTCCACATGTACAGTGCCCTAGCCTTCCAGGCTGGTGACATTTTAACTTTCCTGCTTTTCCTTCTCTCCTAAACATGAGTTCAGTAAAATTCAGTAGTCTGCACTTGACAAAACTCTTAGTGAGCTTATCTTGACTTGGGGGGTAAGGGAGGAGGGAGGGGTGTCGGGAGTACTTGAACCCATGCTTTTGAGTTCCCAGGGCTGGGAGGGCAGGATGAGAGGTCATCACTGAGTATGGATGAAGAGAGATATTAGAAAGATATATCTTTTATTGAGGAAGAAGTGAAAGGGAGCTCATTGATAAAAGGTGCCAACCAAAAGGGAAAAAAAAGGTTAGTAGAGTTCTGACTGTGTATGAAGGCAGGCAGTTACAGCAGTGCAGGGGGTGAGGAGCAATGCAGTATGGGGTGCTTGTTAGACCAACCAGACCCGTGTCACAGCACATTTGCTGTTCACACATAACAACATTGACCCATTCCACAGTGAACTGCTTCCAAAAACGACTTGATTTTCTGGGTACATTTTTTAACCATTTTGGTTGTCATATTGTCCCAGGAGAAAACATTTTGTCCTGGAATCCTGTAGATGTACAATTCCATTGTCCCATTTCTAGTCTGTCTGAATAGGTGGGATAAAATACACTATTTTTCCCGGGGCATGGCCATAAGTATTTGTGAGGTTACTGAAGCTTATTCAAAGGTCAAGTTGGTAGACTGTGTGCTCTCCCTCCAGAGGAGCAGCCAGGGAAGTTGCAAAAGCTGTTTGTATAAATGACAGTTCTGGGACTGTTTTAATCTGAGTCGAACCCCAAGAGAGTCAGGCCTGCCTTAAATGAGATGTTTATTTACAACTTTCCAGGCAGTTTTAGACTGGTTTAGCAGGCATGTTTGCCTATCTGCTTCAGGTTTAAACTGCATTTAAACCAGCTTAAGCATTACATATGTCCATAGCCCAAAATGTTAGGCACCTAAAAGTTTGCTTGGTACTTGCTTGGTTTTGTAGCTATAGAGGGGGAGTATTTTGGATTACATTTTGGGAATTAGGTATCTAAAAATTGACCCAAGTACTGTTTAGGTACCCAGTTTACCAATCTAGATTTAGCCCTAAGTGATATGTCATGGCACAGGGCTGAATTTCAGCCCCTGTAATATTATTTTTGTGAAGTGCTCAGGTATCACACAGGAAGTGGAAAGGAAGCATGTTTTAGAGTAGCAGTGCTCAAACCTTTTGCCCAGGGGTTGGATGGGTGGTGCCCAGTCTGTTAGCGGGTTGGATCCAGCTAGCGGGCTCAACCTGGCATGTGGGCCAGGTGCAGCGGGGCCCAATCTGACTGCATGGAGGGGTGTGAGTGGCAGCCCACCCCAGGGCAGCTACATAGAGTGAGGGGGCATGACAGGGTCTCAGCCCAGCTGCATGGGGGGAAGGGGAGGTGGCCTGGAGCCAATCTGGATGCTCAGGACTTGGGAACTTAACAGTGGGGAGAGGTGGCAGTATTAATTGCCACTGCTCCCTTCCTGCCAAATTTCCTGACCTGTGATGAGCTCTGCAGGCCAGGTGGTATGCCTCTGTGGGTTGGCTTTGGCCTGCAGGCTGGGGGTTGAGCACCCGTTTTAGAGGGAGGCACCATTTATTTAAATGTCAGACAAGTACAGAGAAGAGCTCTCTGTTTTTTATGCTCTCGTTTCCTTATCTTCTACCTAAAAAATACATAGCACTGAAAGAGATAAGAAAGGTATCACAGAAGAGAAATGATTTTCTTCTGAATCCACTCTATTAACTGTCATTCCCTTCTATTTTCATTTATTTATTTAAAAGTACTGTATTTACTTGAATCCAAGATGACTTGGAATTTAAGATGACCCTCCAATCATTAGATTCGACACATGAAAAATGTATAGATTTATTATAATTTTTTATGTATAGATTCTAACTATAGGAAGGTCATCTTAAATTCATACCCCACACCACTGCAGTAGGGAAAGCAGTGGCAAGGAGGCAGGCAGTAGAGACGGATTGCAGTGGAGTCCAGTGGCCTGACCCTCCTCCCCCCCCCCCAGATGCAGAGTGGGGGGGGTGGGGGCAGGGGCAGAGGTGGTGTGGGCCAGAGATGGGGGGGGGGGGGCAGAGATGGTGGGCAGGGACAGCATGGGCAGGAGAGGTGACCATGGACAGGTGGCATAAGGGGTGGGACACTGGCTGTGGCTGCAGCTGGGACTCTGAGCCTGGGTTGGAGCCAGAGCCAGAGCCAGAGCCAGGGCTATGGCAGCCATCTGCTCCTCACTGCCTTTTACTCCAATCCAGAATGGGAGGCTTTCCCACATGTTGAATGGGAAAAAATTTGGCTTTGGATTTGCATAATTCAATACTATTCATTTAAAATTTAAAATGAAGGAAAAATTGTTGAAAATGATTTAAGAATCCCTTTAGAATTCCAGTCTTACTCCCTCACTGATACACATTACTGTAATTTTATTCAGTAATAACATATTCCTGATTAGTTATTGATGTACTGAAGAACTGAGGAGGAGGAATTGAAGAAATTAGGACTTGAATAGCAGCTGGACCTATAACTCAAAAGTTATAGTATCTGCTTTTTACTGCAAACATGTAAAAAGATCCTATTTTCTTCTGATCCTTGTGTACACTGGAACATAAATATAAGTTAATTTCTGATCATTTAAGGACAGTTGCATTGGAATGATTTAACAAAAAACTTTAGGATATTAGGAATATTAGGATAACTGTTTAGGACCTCAATTTAGCAGGTACATATGTACGTGCCTAACTTAAAGTACCTGAGTGCTCTTAATAACTTCAATTGCACAACTCATTTTGCTGGATCTAAACTTTAGCTAGAATTCTTTGGCTTAGCTCACACCCCATTTATAAAATTAAATCAGGTCATATCCAAAGATAAGATCCAAGACCCCTACTACCAAATTTCAGAGAGATACAAATTTTCAGGTTCTTTTGTAAAGACCTTGATATGAGAGAAACTCCAAAGCTATAATGATCTGTAATGAATCTTGCTTGTTCTACAATCAAGTTAATTGTCAAAAGGAAAGCATAGTTTCTACCTTTCCTCTGTCATGGTTTTCAGATTACAACAAATCTTCTAGTGTCAAAAATGACATTGGGGATTTAGGTTGTGCAAACAAATATGGACTAGAGCAAATTTGCTCATGTCAATATTCAAACACACAAAGTTAGAGTGAGGAGACAATACATGGACTCCAGTGTAATCTGCTGTCTCTCTTAGGTATGTATGGAACAAACATATGACATATAATCCAGTGGTGTTCAACACCCCCAGACCATGGAGCAGTGTCACATGGCCTGCTGGGCTCTCCACAGCTCTGGAAATTTGGTGATGGAGGAGCAGTGACAATTAAAACAGCTGTTATGCCCCTACTACCAAATTTCCAAGCCCTGTGGACCAGGTGACACTGCCCTGAGCATGGAGCCAGGGCTGCAGGGATGATGTGGTACTCAGTCTGATTTGGCACACTGGGCTGGAGCTGCGTGTGATATGCTGTGTGGGGCTAGGGCATGATCCAGCATGTGGAGCCAGGGCTAGGCATGATCTGTTGTGTAGGGTCTGATCCCATATGATCTGGCATGTGGGGCTAGGACACAGTCTGGTGCATGGGGCCTAAATTGGCATGTGAGACCAGGGCTCAATCTGGGATGTGGGGCTAGAACCATGTGCTGGACTGGACCCAGACACTGGGTCAGGCCCACAACCAGACTGGATCCATAGACCAGATCAGGCCTGCAAACCAATGCTACACCACTCATCTGGCCTTCGGGGCTAAAAATTGGGCAGTGTTGTCATAATCCAGCCACACTGTCAGGTACCACTGCTTTGAGGACAACACTTGCAACACTTACTTCACCAACCTGAAAAATGCCTTTACCCAGCAAGGAGACTCTAGCAGAGCAATAACTTGCATATTTGAATGAGCCACACAAATACCATGCAGTAACCTACCACAATAAAAAAGAAAACTCATACCTATCACACTGCCCCAGATGTTTCATACCAGCTCATACCATACCACCTGTAAGAAGGATCATCAATTAGCCTATAATCAAAAAAGATCCTGAGAGAGATATTTGTAACTCCAACCCTCCTAGCCTTCAAGCACCCCCAACCTGGACCAACTAATCATCAGAAGCAATCTCCTCCCCTTAACAGAGGGGATTAACAGAGGTGGTCAAAGACTAAAGCATGATCCCTACACAACGTACTTGGGAGTGCCTTTAGACAAAACCCTAACTTTTTGGGAACATCTAAAGAAAACAGCAGCAGAGGTCAAATCCTGAAACAACTTGCTAGCCAAGCTTGCTGCATCAACACGGGGAGCTGCAGCCACAACACTCTGGACTTCAGCTCTTGCCCTATCATAGCAGCAGAGTATTATGCACCTGTCTGGCAAAGATCATTACATACACATCTTGTTGTCACAGCTGAACACAACCATGCGTATCATAACTGGAACCCTCTGCTCAACTCCCTCCTCTGGTTTCCTGTCCTTGCAAATATCACTCCCCCACACATCCGTTGTCTGATGATGACCTGAAAGTTGGTCAAAACCATTCGTTCTGCACCTTACCTACCACTCTACAATGACTTGTTTAATCTATCCAAGGCCCACCTTCCTTTGCGATGCCTGTTATGGGGCAGCCATCCTGACCAGGATCTGTTTGCAGAAGAAGCCCTCTGGATCAAGGAATGAGGATCATGGAAAGCCACAAACAAGTTCCTTGTGACAAACCCCACTTTTCAACCTGCTGGCTTTGACCTATCACAGTGAGAGTGGTCCCTGTTAAGCAGGTTCAGGACAGGCCAAGGCCCCTGCGCAGCCAACCTTCACCACTGGGGCCTCAGTGCTAACCCATTGTGCACTTGTGTAGAAATGCAAACAGTGCTGCACATCACCAAGGAATGTCCCTTCTACAAACTAAGAGGTAGATTAATAACTTTGAACTCAGTTAACAAGGAGCCTATTGCTTGGCTTCATGGATTTACATTTGCTAAATAAATAAATAAATCAATCAACAGACTCAGATGGAACACAACCATGCCTCAACAACAAATGCAAAACCTGGCAACACATCCCCAGTGCCACAACAGTGAACATCCCTCACAACAAAACTTTCAGAATCTTATACATGCACGTCATAAAACATGGTATTTCTTATTCAGCATCCCAGATGCCCTCATGGAAACTATATGGGTGAAACTAGACAGACACTAGAATGAACACTCACAGAAAAAATATAAAGGACAGAAAAACATGAAGAGCTGTAGAAGCATTTTTCAGAGAACAATAATTCCCTCTCCAACCTCACAATCAAAGGGAATTTACAAAACAACTCCAGAAGATAGGCCTGGGAGCATAATCTAGACATTGGCTTTATGGCTCATTACAACTTAACAAATACTGCCAATAACCTCTCTGCACTTCACAGATAATAACTTCCCCCTTCTTGAATGGTCTTGCTCTGCTACTAACTAGATTACCGATTCTACTGGACTTCTTTTGTCATATAAAGGCTCCTGTTAACACTTTTTCACTTCCAGTTCACTGCCCTCCTCTATCCCTCAAAGCAGACTGTGCATTTGCACACAGTCTTCTCTCACGTTTAACTTAGCCTGCATCTCTTTATCTGTCATACCTGAGCCCGAAAGTTTGTCTAACACATCTCCAACTACACAGGTGGCTCAGTAAAAGAAATCTTTGCCTCTCGGATATTTCCAGGGACCACTTGGACAACACTCCATCTCTATGACGTAATATTGACAAATCATTTATAACAATGAAGATTTTTCTATACCTTTTTCTCCTTCCCTTAGAAGCTGGATTTGAAGGATTTAAAAGCTGCTAGGAAAAAAAATGTTTTGTGGACCTGGTCTAAAGCCCACTTAAGTTGACAAGAATATTTTTACTGAGTTCAATGGCATTTGATCCAGGCCCAGTTACCATACTGTCAGACCAAAGACATTGTTTTTTTATTGCAAAAAAATATAATCTTAAAAGAATAATTACTCCCAAAACTTCAATACCAAAATAAGAACTAGTGTCTTCATCTAGATTAGAGTTGTCCAACTTGTTTGGCCCCTCAGACTGGCTCTCGCCATGTTCCCAGAGCTCCTGCCTAGCCCAACCCTTGAGTGATCCGGGTGGGGGCCAAACTTCCACTGAGCCGAGACTGGCCTCTGTGTGATTGGGGCAGAGGCCAAACTCCTGCTGAGCCCTGATTACGCAGGGGGTGCCCAGGCTTGCTGGAAGTTTGGTGCCTGATCCCCAGCTGGGACCTGGGAACTGGGCAGAACAAGCACTGGGGTCCCAGCTGCCAACAGCCCTGCCCCTTCAGACCCCCCACCCAGTACATCCCTACCAGCATGGCCCCCAGCTCCTGCAGTAGAGCAGTGCACAGGCAGGGCTTCCCCCCACCCTGCCTGCAGTGGCTGCCATGTATGTATGTGCATGTGTGTGTGTAGTGCCCCTTGCCCTGGATTTCCTTACCCCATCCCAGATTTTTTGTGTGTGTGTGTCTCCTTTCTATAACTTTCAGTGATTACTGACAACAATATTTTTCTGTCAGTCTGTGAGTGACAGGCAAAAGTGATGTTTATTCATGTTTATCGATAAAAATTGAATCATGCCAAGCCTGCCTATGATCCATCTCTCTGGTGCCATTTTGCAACAGTGACCAGGCAGCAGGGATGAAACAGTGCTTCATATTGCTATGCTTGTTCTTGCAAATACACAGTGGCTTGTGAAGTGTTATTTGAAAACTTGCAGCCAGATAGCTTCAGCTTTGGAAACCAGCCACTGTGCCATTGAGCAGCCATGTCAGCAGCCCTTCTGCCGTTATACCTGGAGGATAATAGGAAGGATTAAAAGAGGGACAGTGATATAGACCAGTTGCTTCTGGGTGAAATATTTTTCAGTCAACTTTGCTCTTTGCCATGCTGTTTCTTAGTTTGTGAAATATGCATTGGCTGGTGGGGGACATGCAGACCTGGGGTGACCAGCAGTGGCTGCAGAATTTCAGGATAACAAAGTGCACGTTTCTTGAGATCTGCATGAAGCTCACCTCAGCTGCACCATCACCTCTCCAAAATGAGAGCTCCTCAGCTACTGTTCGGATGCATATTTCCATCACTCACTAATCCAGATTGCTACCCATCTGTAGCTAACAGACATTTTAATGTGCAGCAACTGAACTTATTGTATGAGCTAACCCCACTAGTACAGATAAACACTTAGGTCTGTAAGTTTGAAATACGCAAATATATTGACGCAGAATGAGTCAGTCCTCTTGTTTCAGACTAAAATGGCTTTACAAGATAAGCAGGTTTTAGTAACAATTTAAAAAAATGTTAAGAGGTTTTCTATTGCATTGAAAGCTGCTCATGTTCTTGTTTGCTTTAATACAAACTTATTCCTATAATAGCCCAAAGGTTTTCTCAGAGTTTCCGGGCTTAGTTGATGGTTTACATTCAGGTGCTTTTTCCATGAGATCAAAGCCTTGTGGAAGAGCTGATTAACTGCATCTTTGAAGTCTGACATAACTTTAAATTCTCATCAAGAAAAATAAAATTGTTTTTGCCTCATAACTTATAATGCAATATGATCTTCTCAAATTTGACATGTGCAACCATTGTTGTCCATTTTTCTGTTTAAAGATCACATATGCCCAGATAAGTGTAGCACTCTCTATTAAAGTTTATTATTTTGGACTGAACCAAAAAATCTTTCTACAAATTAACTATTTTAAGAAATGGAGAATGCAAAATACTGAACCTACTAAATGATAATCAGGGATCCAGGTTTTCTGTTTCCTGCAGAAAAACAGGGATTTTCCCCTTTAAAGGAGAAAAATGCAGGTTTTCCCCTTTGAAGCAGGAAACGGTGGGTTTCCTCTTTTGCAAACAGCTCTCTGGTAGTTTAGAAATGTGACAAGAAGGCCTGGCTCCCTTGCCAACATCTGTAAGAGCTACTTGCAAAAAGGGTGGGAAACCCTAAGCCCTGTCCTGATAGGGAGAGGGAGAGAGTGGGAGCAGGGCCTGAAAATCTGAGTCAGCCAGGGCTGGCTCAGACTCACTTTCCCTCCTGCAGCCTTCTGGATCCTGCAGCCTTTCCCTCCTGCAGTCTTGTGGCACTGGCAGAGCTGGGGGAGGCCCTGTGGGTCAGGTTGCACTGCTGGCGGGGAGGCTGCGGGGAGAGCTGGCAGGGCATGGGTGACACTGCCAGGGCTGGGGGAGGTCTGCAGGGGGAGCCTGCAGGCTGGTGGGGGGTAGGGCAAGAGTGTGTGGGTGAGGGCTGGAGATGCAGTGAGGGGTCCACGGGCAGTCTCAGGCTGGCACAGTGGAACATGGGCGGCACCCCAGCACTGGAACCCAGCCCTGCCGCGCTGCGCCCCTGTGCACCCTGTCCTGTGCTGTGGGTTGGGGCTGGGTCTTAATGCCCAAGGCCTGGCTCAGCACTGCCTGGCATGAGGCTGCAACATAGGTCATTTGGATCTGTGGTGCAGACAGCGGCCCACAGGGGCAGGTCCCACCCCCATCCCATGCAAGGGGTTGAGTATCTCGGCACCCCCTCAGGCCCTCAGGCCCCCGAGCATGGCGCCTACCCCATGCAGGAGGGGCCCAGTGCCTAGCCATGCCCCTCGGGGCTCCTCCCCTTCCCTGTCCCATTTCCCTCATGGCCCCCCTATACAACCCCTCCAGGGCTACTGCCCCCCTGAGCAGCCCGTCACCTCTACATATCCCTCTCAGAGGGCCCTGCCCCCCCCCACACCCCTCTTAGGGCCCCCTGCCCCACTCCACACCTCAGTCATGGCCCCCTGCCCCCCCACCTCCTCAGAGCCCCCTACACACCCCTCTCAGAGGACCCTGTCCCATCTCCCATCTCACACCTCTGACATGGCCCCTGCCCTCCCTCCTACACACCCCCCCTTAGGGCTCCCTACCTCACACACATAAACACCCCAAAAGACACACAAGGAGTTTACTCCTCCCCCAACACACACAGCTCACATCTGATCTCCTTTGAGCCTCACGCGCCAGCCCCAGCCCTGAGCTCCCTGCCATCGCTGTCCTGGCACCCGGGCCCACAACAGCTGTGTCGACTGGCAGTGTGTGTGGTCGCAGGGTGCACTCAGTCTGCCCCCAAGCCCCAATAGCATGGAAATGAGATGATAAAGGGAAGAGCTTGTATGTTCCTTCACACATTAATATTGCCTGTGACGCTGGGGATGAGGCACTTCAGTGCTCCATGAGGCTTTTTCTTCCAAAGTCTCCAAAAAGTGCTAAGAAAGGTATGTAACCCTCACCTTTATGGCATTTTTACTCTCTAATACAAAACATTAACAGTGATCTTTGGCATTTATATCAAAGGATCAGCTGCAGCTGGACCCATATCCTGGTGAGTGAAAGGGGTGGGGGGATCTCTAATTTTCCATGACAACACCCCCAGATCAAATGCCAAAATACATAGGTATTTAGAATTTATTTGATTATAATGATTGAGGAACTGGTAGGCTTCCAAATTGCTTTAAAATCGTAAATATATCGATAAAACATTATGTTCAACTGACACACACACACACACACACACACACACACACACACACACACACTAGTGGTGTTTTATTTTAATCATGGAAAAACATGGATTTGGGGTGTTTTAATTGGAGAATTTTGGATTTTTTTATCACAGAATTTTGGACTTTTTAACAGCAAAGCCCAGGATCCCTGACGATGATATAGAAATAGCCTCTGGCTTGCTGAGGTGAACTTAATGTCTAACTTCATTTAATCCATGGTCATATCCTCTCTACATACATACAGTAATGTTATATGCTTAAAAGCATATTATATGCTTTTATTGGCATCAACATTTTTCTTACACAAAAGTTGAATATCACTTAATATCAATCTGACTTTGAATTGTGACATAATTGTTTATATGTTCTAATGTCAGCAAATGACTACTAGTACTATCTGTATCTCATCATTATTTTTGAGCAGCCATCACTGTAACATTTAATTGTTATTACATGAAAGAACATATTTTACTTGGATATTCACAACGAGGAACTTAAGAAAAGATCTATTTGGAATAAAATTGCAAAGATAACGGGAGGCAAGGTTCTTTGAGTAGATGTGACATCTTTTATTAAAACAACTGAGTTGTTGGAAAAAAGTTCTTAGCAAGCTTTTGGGTGCGGTCACCCTTCTTCAGGCACAGGGGATCTCTGTTGGTGACCACGAAGAAGGGTGCCTGCGCCCGAAAGAAGGGTGAAAAAGGGTGACTACGCCTGAAGAAGGGTAACTGTGCCTGAAAGCTTGCTAAGAACTTTTCCCCAACTACTCTGTTGGTCTAATAATAGATATCACATCTACCCAAAGAGCCTTGCCTGCTTATGTTCTTAGACCAACACGGCTACAACCAAAAACCCAGCAAAGATAGTGGGAATAATTCTAGTCTGACACTTCCAACTTATTTTAAGCAATTGGATGCTGTGGAAGTAATACAGCAGTCTATTGTGCTGAGATATTACAGGAATGGCTCTACCAGTTCAGAGCAGTAATCTATTTAGTCAATAATTCTTTATCTTTTAGTGATCAGCAACAGTAAGATGATACAAGGATCTTTTACAAGGTCTGTGGGAAAAGAACTCCTATCCTGAACATTTTAGTTGGAGTGCAGTAGTGAAGTTTTCCTCCTGTGTACTTAGGAAGCTCACAGGAGAGCAACTTTCTTGCCGTAGACCTTTCAACATCCACAAGCTCTGGGAACAGGTCCTTATCTATGTAGTTACTTAGCTGCTAAATTATGTACCTGGTCGAGGCACAAAAAGAGGCCTCTTAACAATGCATTCCATTGTTGAGTACCAATACATGATCAGACCTGAAAAACAGCAGTCTTGGAAGAAAATGTGGAATTTTCACTAGCTATTATTAAGGCGGCTTCTTTTTTTAAGTTCATATTTCCCTTCCCCAACTCCACTGGCCTTATTTGGGAGCCCAAGGCCACTTATTGGCCTTGGGCTGCTCTCATCTGGCTTTGGCCTTATCATCTAGATAGGGTAAATTTTTCTTTTGCAGTGCTGGGCCTCTGGTTTATTTTGGCTTGGATCTGGCCTTTCTGGCAATGCTGTCTATTTTGAACCAAAAAATAATTGATTAATTAAATACATTCACAGGATCAAAGCCTGCAAATTGAAGCCAGTTATTAAAAAAAAAGATACTCTGTATAAACATCACCTTACATTTTCTTAGAGACAAAGATGGATGGGACTTACTCATTGTCTTCCAGTACTTTCTCGGTCCCTGTAACAACCAGGTGGACATAGTAGTGCAGCACAGACATATCTATACTTAAAATATATTTGTAAATACTTATTCTGGCTACACAGTAGTAACAGCTGTGGGACTGAACAACACTTTGTAAACCACCTCCTGTTTAATACACAAATATTGGAGTTATTTATAACAATATCACATAGACATCACAAAAGATATTTGAAGATTTATGGATGATAACAGGAGAGAGTGTGTAATCAATGTGGACAGATGTTGAAGGGAAAACAAAATTCTATCAAAAAAGGACTGAATAGAAAAGATCTTCACACTCTTCCTTAGTACAGACCTTATGTGAGTGGTCCCACAGACTTTAACATCTTCATCAATGATGTGGACATTGGTGTCAGAAGCGGACTGGCCAAGTTTGCCGATGACACCAAACTTTGGGGGAAAGCATCCACACCTGAGGACAGGGAGGTAATCCAGGCAGATCTTGACAGGCTCATGAAACAGGTGGATGAGAACCTGATGGTGTTTAACACTGAAAAATGAAAGGTTCTCCACCTTGGGAGGAAAAACCTGCAGCGTGTTTATAGGCTCAGCAGTGCTACACTGGCTAGCACTACAGATGAAAGAGGCTTGGGGGTCATGATTGACCACAAGATGAACATGAGCCTTCAATGTGATGCTGTGGCTAGTAAAGCAAGCAAAACGCTGGCTTGCATCCATAGATGCTTCTCAAGCAAATCCCGAGACGTAATTCTCCTGTTGTACTGGGCCTTGGTGAGGCTGCAGCTGGAGTACTGCATCCAGTTTTGGGCTCCACAATTCAAAAAGGATGTGGAGAAGCTTGAGAGAGTCCAGAGAAGAGCCACACGCATGATCAGAGGTCAGGAAAACAGACCTTATGATGAGAGACTGAGAGCCATGGGACTCTTCAGCCTGGAAAAGCGCAGGCTCAGGGGTGATCTGGTGGCCACCTATAAGTTTATCAGGGATGCTCATCAAGATCTGGGGAAATGACTATTCACCAGAATGCCCCAAGGGATGACAAGATCAAACAGTCATAAACTGCTCCGTGACAGATTCAGGCTGGACATAAGGAAGAACTTCTTTACTGTCCGAGCCTCCAAGGTTTGGAATAGCCTGCCGCCGGAGGTGGTTCAAGCACCCACTTTGAACGCCTTCAAGACACGCTTGGATGTTTATCTTGCTGGGATCCTATGATCCCTGCTGACTTTCTGCCCCTGGGGCAGGGGCCGGACTCGATGATCCTCCAGGGTCCCTTCCAGCCCAAATGTCTATGAAAATACTATGAAAATTCTATGAAAATACTAGGTCCTTTGTCTCTTGGTATAAAATCCTGGCTCCACTGATGTCAATGGGAATTGTGTCACACAATGGGAATTGTGTGTAAATAGAGGCAGGATTCTGCCCCTGGAGTTACTAATGTGTGAATCTGCACATCAGAGTTCAGGGAATATTCTGAGTGGCAACATTTTTTCAAACCTAAAGCCAGCATAAGACATTAGGTTACCAGCAGCATGTGGGCTTGTATTGCACATATTATTTATGTATGTGTCATAATGTGTTATCTTAATAAATGTGTTATAGAAGACAGAGAAAACTAGCTTAAGGACTTCATCAGCCTGAGGAAAACTGTAGGCTCAAACTTGTTTCAGAGAACTTGCCTAAAGTTGTGCAAAGCTTGCATATATTTTTAATTTGACTATGATGTTACTTTAGCATCAGAGTTTTTAGCAAGTGAGCAAAAAAAAAATCTAAATCCTATCAGAATACCCTAGAAAATGTAACATTATTATTTAAAGTGCCATACATGACAGCCATCGGATAAGATGACTGCTTCTTAAAACTCTTTGATCTGTTGAAATGGCTGCTATATAACTTCATTATATATGGAGTACTAAATTGAAAACTGCATTTACCATGTTTACTCAAATCTAAGATGAGTTTTTTTTTTTTCTCCATTCAACCTGGGGGGAAAGGCCCTTCGTCTTGGATTCAAGTAGAAGGTAAGGGGCAGGCAGCTGCTATGGCTCCAACTCCAGTTCTGAACCTTGGTCAGGGCTAGAGTCAGAGCCACAGAAGCTGCCTGCTTCATCTTTGCCTGCTCCCTGCAGCCTCTGTCTCCCCATTACTGTCAGGTGCAGCTGTGGCTCCATTCACTCCTGAGGCACAGAGCACATGAAAGTGCCATCCCCAGC
The DNA here is from genome assembly GCF_030867095.1 of Alligator mississippiensis. Taxonomy (NCBI): domain Eukaryota; kingdom Metazoa; phylum Chordata; order Crocodylia; family Alligatoridae; genus Alligator; species Alligator mississippiensis. Next base: position 41,611,687 of record NC_081836.1, on the reverse strand, counting down.
CTGGCTATGCAACAGCCAGTGGTGGCAGCTCCAGCCCTGGGATATTGGAACTGGTGCCTCCATCCATGCTGCTGGATAGCTGGGCTGAAGCTTCCATGCACTCCCTGCCCTGGTGAGAATGGAGCTGCACTGTGCTCGACAGTAATGGGGAGAAGGGGGGCAGAGGCTGTGTGGGGGTAGGGAGGCAAAGGTTGTGGGGAACAAGCAGGGGCTAGTGGGGCAGATGCTGCAAGAAGGGCTGAGGATGCAGGGAAGTAAATGGCAGGGGTTGAGGCACCTGAAGGGGAGGAGGCACCAGGGGGAACAGGCACGTGGTGGAGCAGGGGCTGTGGGCACCACAGGGCAGGCAGGCAGTAGGGTGGAGCAGGCAGGCCGTTTGCCCGTCTACTGCCTGCTTCCCCTGTTACCACATATCCCCCTGCCACTAATTGCCCTGCTATAGCAGTCGGGAGGGCAGGGGAGGGGGCAAATTTAAGATGACTCTGTGATAATTAGGTTCTATACATGGAAAATTATAACAAATTAATATTTTTTTTCTCATATAGAATCTAAGTATTTGGGGAGTCATCTTAAATTCAAAGTTGTCTTGATTTGGGTAAATACAGTATTGTTAAACATGCATAAAATAATCTTGGATAAATTCTAGGATTTCACATATTTGAAAGACTCTGTTTATGAGACACTTAGCTGGATATTGCTGATTATCTTCTCTAAGTTTTTTTTTTCTGATAGTATGCAAGCAAGCGCTTTGCCACTGTTACCTTGTTTGGTGATCTTGCACATATCCTAGCTGCAATCGGCTTTGTCACTTCTGGTTGTGGTAATCACAAAACATAGATGAAGGATTAAGTCATTTGAAATCTTAAGAGAAAGGAAGGTTCTTTGTTAGTATTCAGCACCTCAGTTTTCTGTGCTGAGGTTATCTGACTGACTGGTAGTTAGAAATGGGCATGGCTTAATTTGTCCAGAAGTTTGTTGTTATGCTTTTGAAAAGTACTGGATTAACAAGATCTTTAGACCCAGGCCCTCTAATTTAGTCACAATGGGTAGTAATAGTGTAAACTTCCCCATGGTAAATGCCAAAATGTCTCCCCCAAGAAGAATCAACATCAACTCAGTGCCTGAGCAATTCAGTATCCTTGCCCACTGAGTCTGTAATCTTTGTGCTGAGACTGCCAAAAAGGGTGACCTTAAATGCCAAATATGGATATTCCCCCCTTCAGTATGACACTTCTCTGACAAGAACTATAGTGAAATTGTCTATTTAAGTCATGTACACCAGCAAACAGTCATAAGATGGCAAGAGCTTTTGCTCACTGTCTACCTGGGTCAGCTTTATACTGCTGGCCAGGAAATGAAATGCTTCATATCTCATTACCAGCCCTCTCAGTCATTCAACCAGTCAATTATAACCAAAATAATTTTGCAAGCTAGTATAGGATAAAAGTGGTAAACTGAATTTGAGAGGAAGAGAGAAGCCAGATGATTGTATTTCACTGTTAATTGGTGCTCCAAATAGAATTGTTTCCAGTTGTTTATAATTAATAGCATGTTAGTATTTACTACTTGAAATCTGTAGGGGCACAACATTTCTGTTCCTTAAGAAAGTTAGAAACAATTACTAGACTTTCTTGTTATTCGCTGCCTAAATTTACTTCTTTCTGGCTGACAATGTAGTTTTGACTGTCATTAACGGGGACTGCACTAGAAATGGTTTCAAAGAGAAAGATATTTTAGCTGGAATACCAGAAATGTAGAAAGCCGGGTTGGTGTCCTGGGCAAACCATGTGGGAAAGTTGTGTAGGGGAAAAGGGAGCGGGGAGAGCACTGGAGGGGCACAGTGTCCAAGAGCAGGGAGTCAGGTGCAGGCAGGAGTCTTACCTATGGCAGGGACTCATAAACAGTCCCTTCACGCTGCTATAGTTGCAGCCACTGCTGCGTGGTCTGCCTGCCCCATCTGTGCCACAGATGGGTATCCAGGCCACTGGCTGCTGCTGCAAGTGCAGTGCTGCAAGGCTGCTTCTCCTGTCAGGGCATGCATGGACTCTGCAGGGATGGGGAGGAGGGCAATTCTTGCACCCCTCCTAATTTGGTGCCCAGGACCAGTGCCCTGCTTGTCCACCTCTAGTTACACTACTGTAGAATACAGAGAAGAAATGAAATAAACACTGTAACGCTCGCAGACTTACAGTGCATTATTTGTTATTAGAATTTTCTTTATTGTTTAACCAAGTGAGGAGCAATCTTTTTTGGAAAGCGTGTCATCAAGTAAGCCCTGCACCTTCCTCGAGTGACATTTTGATCCCCTTCCCCTGTTCAATCTGTTGCTCTGCTTTCTGCTCCCTACCCTGTGCTCCCTGCCTGATCTGTTGAGGCACTTGTACATGTGCGGGGGGTTTAGTTCCCCCAAATTGAAATAGTGGGTTTTTAATTTGTGGGTTTTTAATTGTGGCCCACCATTTCAATTTAGGGGCTTCTGTCACTGTGACGGAACAGTGACGACCTGCCGTCCGCTCACCCCACCCCACCAGGGTGAGCAGGCTCCACCTGAGAAAAAAAAAAAGCAGCAAGGGGCCTGATCCTTTTTTTTCCCCCTCACAGAGCCTGCCCACCCTCTTGCATAGCCAGCGGGTAAGATGCCAGTGGCTCCTGAGTTGCAGAGGGCTGCAGTCCTTCCCTCTGTGGTGGCGGCACCCACCTGCTAGTGGGCTACCCTTGTGGAGGGAAGGTCATGCAGCTCAGGGCCTGCCAGCAGCTCAACTCCTAGGCACAGGAGAGGCAGGCAGGCTCTGCGAGGAAAAAATAGAAGAAAAAGATTGGGCTTGCTGCTTTTTTTCCCTCCCCACTGGCAGAGCTTGCTTACACAGCCTGCTGCTGAGTCATGCAGTCCCTGGACTGTGGGAGCAGAGGTGGGTGGGGAGGTGGAGGGGAGTACTTCCTTCTGCATCGGCAGCATCCCCTGGTCCTGCTTGGGTAGGGTGATAGCTGGGCAGGTGCTGCCTCAGCTCACAGGCAGCACTTGGCCTGATACAATGCTGCATGGGGTGTTGGAAGCCCAGGCACGCTCAGGGAAGCTTGGGCTTTGCGGGCTTTCAGTGCCCTGTGCACCTTCCTGCCTGTTACCTTCCTGCCAGTGCCCACCACCTTCCTGCCACCTGGAGCTGCCCAGGAACATGATGGCTTGCCCCTGGGGCAGTGTGGGAAGGCAGCAGGGTGTGCTGGTGGCCAGAGAAGGCAGCAGCGACAGTGCATGGGGCTCTGGAAGCCTGCCAAGCCTGAGCTTCCATGAGCCTACCCGGGCTTCCAGCACCCTGTGCGCTGTCCCTGACACCTTCTCCGGCCACCAGACATGTACACGCGCACAATTTTTTTTTTTATCCACAATGGGACAATTTGCCCCAATTAAACTAAAATATATCTGAGGTGTTCTAAGTTGCTACGCTCAAATAAATTTTAAAATGAAAAAAAATGCATGTGCACGTGGTGATGCTATTATATTAGACAAACGATGATCTCTTGTCACTTTTTGTCACATGTACATGGCCCTACCATCACGTGTTCAAACACCCTTACTCTTCTTTCTGTCCCCTACTCTATCTGTCCCTGTGCTCCCAGCTCCCTCGCCATCTGCCATATATCACACATGGAGGCTGCCCATGCCACTTGTGCCACATATGCTGTGGGTTGACCACCTCTGGTTTAACCTGAGAAAAGCTGTAGTGCCTAAGATTTTCTTTATTTTAGGGCTTTCTACTGGACTTCCATATCAGTGTTTACTGAAATCAGATTACAGTAATCTTGCATTTTTAAAAAATACATCTAAAGTGCCTTACTGTGAGCAGGAGTATTATATACTGTGTCACTTAGCAGTTAACACAAATGTGATCACCTGGACTGGCACAGATTTTCATTGCTTGTTGAAATAATAACTTATAGTAGCTGCAGGCTAACATTACATGTTTCCAAAAGCTGACAGTCAGTCCACCACCAGAAAATTAAAATCAGATTTTATAAGTGACAAAAGCAGTCAGTCAGACCTTGATAAAATGGACAGTCTAAATGTTATGTTTCTTTAAATTCTTAACATTCTTACTTTGCAATGGGAAGACAGCATCCAAATATCCTTCATGGTCCATTAATTTTATTTGAATGCAATGGCATATTAATCAAAACCAGAGAAAGGAATGTTGTCCATGGCCGACTGCATACAAAAGACAACTTTTTTTTTTTGGAAGAAGCACATATATTCACTAAAGATTCTGATTTCAAGTGGAAGTCTTTACTAGCATATAACTGAATATGAATGGAATCACCTTTTGTTTTCTATTGAAAATTCCTTTAATCATTTTGGTTTAGATACTTGGAGCATCTTTTGCTTTGAAACTTAACATTTGAAAAACTTTTCATATTTACAGTTTTTCTATTTTCTTTCACAATGTATAATATGAATTAGGTGAACTAGATGAGCTGCATCAGTCTGGCAATTATAAATATCTTGCATCTTGTATGGGGGATGGAAAAGAACAGAGCATTGAACTGTTGTTCAGATTGGCATTTGCAAATCATGACAGTCATTGGTATCCACTGGGGGCATCTACATGTGTACTTTACTGAGGAGTAGACTAATTAGCTCTGCAGCAAATCATCACCGTTTACACATACAGCGTTATTTGGTTGCAGTAAGCTAATTAACTTTACTTTAGGCTAGTACTGCCTGGCACAAGTACTGTCCTATGGCGGAGTTATTTAGTGGACTGCAGTACACATGTAGATGGTGACTGGGGCGGCTGGGGCAGAAAGGTGGTACATTGTGGGGGCTGTCTGCCTGCTAGCCCTGCACTGTAGCACCTTTGTGTCCCAGCCACCCACTCCACAGCATGTTGAGCTGGGGCAGAGCAACTCTGGGCTGGCAGACTGACTCCCCAGCTCAACATGTTGCAGTCCCAGATGCACGTGTAAATGCACCTGGGAACAATGAACTCTGGCACAAACTGTGCTGGAGTTTATTCAGGTGCATTAATAGTATGTGTAGATGTGACCACTGTTTTCAAAGTGACTTTGAAACCTATGCTAGTATTAGCCAAGTTATTCCACTTACTGGGTATGTCTACACAAGATGCTATTATGCAGTAGCAATGGGCTACTGCACAGTAACTATGGCTATTGCGCAGTAGCATTGCTGGCCAGTAACCATGCAGCAACAGTACTGCTCAGTAGTAATGATCTGCGCAGTACCTCATTGCTACTGCACAGTAGCATCAGAAAAAAACTGTTCAGGGACAGTACTATGCAGTAATGCTGGTTACTGTGCAGTTATTTAGTACTTGCTTATGCAAGTAGTTGTTTATGCAACAACTGCATAGTCCACCGTTTGTGTAGACATGGCCACTGAGAACTGATTTGAGACTTATAATAATAACCGGGTGTTTAGCTAGTGGGCTTTAAACATGTTGATCGGTGGTTAGAAATCAATAGCATGACTGCAAGAGACACTAATTCCATTGCACTTTTATGTATTAGCCTTTTCTTTCTTCATGAATACTATTTTCAAAGCTGTATGTGATCAATCATTGGTTTAATTTCTGTTTTGTTCCTTGTATTTGGCTAACAATAGAAACTTTCATTTAAGTTTTCAATATTTTAATGCAGCTTTTGCTATATAAAATTCTGTGCATTCTGTTATTATGTATATCTGCTGCTATAATTTCAAACAGAAACTGTCTATCCAGTAGATTTCAAATATGGTTCCATGAAACTCTGAATAATATGCAAGGTTTTTAAAGGCTTGCTTAGAACAAATATTTTTGAAATATTTAAATGCCTGATTATTAACAGGAAGAGTTTTAAATTCTTGCAATATTGTATGCCAGACTGTGCCTAATTGATGTTATTTACCTGGTTTAAACTTTTTTTTTGTTATTTTAATTTGGAACATATGTTCACTTAATGCTTTTATGTCTGTTTTCTGGGAGACTTGATTGAATGCCTTGAGAAAGTTCTGGGCATTACATTTTCCACTGTGTTGTCATTAAGCAGAGGTTTTCTGCACACTAATTACACATTTTCAATATTTAAAAATGAATTAACTTGCTAGATTGTTTTCAGAATATTCAGATGTAAGTAAGAAATGGTGTCCTTATAAAATCTGTGATGAGAGTTAATTAAATAAAAAATTAGGGCTAACTAACATTTTGTCAGATAGATGAAAGATCTTGGGAGTGAGTAGGGACCAGGAGAAATGGAGTAGCAAAAGGAAAAAAAAGCCATGTCTTAAAAAATGATATAGGTGGGTTGGAGGCAGGGAGAACCACAAGATAGAGATAGGACAACCTTGCATGCACTTGGATGGTTGTAAGAGGCTTTTGGAAGTGCTGGGACATTATTCAAGGAGCATCCAAATCCAGCATCCTTATGAGCTTTGTTTGCGAATATTTGGGAAATGTCATTTTTTAAGAAAGCTTGTGATTAACATCCCTATGCCCAGCCTCTCATCCTTCTAATTCTAGATTTTTAATTATAGAAATTTTTCAGTCTTTTCTGGAAGCTGCAGACTGATGTCTGAAGGGATCTGTTGTACTTTAATGCTTTATGCTTGTTTCTTAAATAACAAATAGAGAGAGGAAATATATTTGATTTAGGCTCTCAAGAAACAATGTTGAAGTTAGCCCTATGGGACTTATAGTCTAGTGAGGGGTGTTGTACAGTTGAAATAATTAGAGACATTTCCATGTTAATCTAACTGTAATAAGAACTCATTCTGGTAATAGTTGTTTCTTGCATTGTATCTTAATCACAACAGGATAATGAGTCAACCTGGAGCCCTTAAGATATATGGAGGTTTATGTATGAAATAGTAGACTTGTTTTTGGACAGATTGCATTGACAACAAATAACAGAATCTCTTTTACTCTCTGCTATTATGTTGCTTCACCATTTTCGCATACAAGCCGATTATTGCATCCTTTTCCCACAAGAAGCTTTAAATACTAGGGATGGCTTCAGGGAAGGTACAATGATCAACAAGGACAAGTAATACACATAAGATTAACAAATGTAATAGTCATGTGAGTTATGACCAAAAGCCGGTTTTCTCATTGCTGCAGTACACATTTAACATTTGGGGCAAGAACATACTTGGTGTCCATAGAGGGGCATAAAAATGGAAGAACTCAAAGAACTGCTTTATTTACCTTGCTTCTTTGAGCAAGGGACAGGTAAACTGGAATCCTTGTCTAGCTCTGCCCTGTACCTTTTCTCCCTGCCTCTGCCCTTCTTCATTCATTTGCCATATTATTCTGCTCCTCACCACCTTTCATGGAAAAGTGGGACTAGGAGCTGTTTGAGCACAGATGAAGTACATACTGCCCCCTTTCCAGGTGGATGCAAGCCTCAGTAGAATCTGGAAACAGCATGCTTGTTTGTGACAATGGTTCCTGAGTCGCTTTTGGGGCAATATGGATTCTGCATTTGGCAATTTAAGATTATACCTTTGGGAACTGGTCCAGAGCTCATCATCATCAATGGGAGATGATGCTAATTGCAGAGGGGTTTGAATCCAACCCTTAAGACATAATTAAGCTTTTACTCTTTAGTATAAAGAAAGCCTGAAAACAGAACAATTGCTTTGAAATATTTCTTGGTGAAACTTGCATGGTGAAGGGCCACAGTTATTAAAACTACGTAAGAAAGAATGAGAATATATTTTCAAACTCATGAGGTATTGCTCCAGGGACGAATATGTTAGCCTTTCAACTACTGTGAAATAAACTCAGCCCTCAATCGATATGAAATACTACTGGAATGGCAAATATTATGCAAAAAATCACATTAAAGAAAAGCATGGTGAACCAAGAAATCCATATGCTTCTGCATTGCCTTAGGAACTTTTGTTTTCTAGATTAAATTAAAGTTCTTTATCCATATGTTGCTCTTATCAAATTAGAACAAGAGCTTAAAAATGTAAAATGAAGCAGAGAATTTAACCACGTGTTTCAAATAAATTATTTTTAATACTCCTTCACATCTATATAAACATATTTTAAAGCTGGCTGGTATCGAGTTCTATGCACTCATACTCTATACTCACTTCCCTACACCTACTGGCAACACAGCTACCAATGCAGCCCAGTATGCCGTTAGCCTTCGTGGCAACAAGGACACACTGCTGACTGTACTGGTGCATGGGATCATTTCATCCTAAGTGCAGGACTTTACACTTGTCCTGGTTGAATTTCATGAGATTTCTTTTGGCCCAATCCTCCAATTTGTCTAAGTCACTCTGAATCCTAGCTCTACCCTCCAGTGTATCTACGATTAACCCCCAGCTTGGTATCATCTGCAAACTTGCTGAGGGTGCACTTTATCTTCCAGGTCGTTCCTACAGACATTGAACAAAACCAGCCCCAGAACCGACCCCTGAGGCACTCCACTTGATACCAGCTGCCAACTAGACATTGAGTCATTGATTACTACTCTCTGAGCCCGGTGCTCCAGCCAGTTTTCTATCCACCTTATAGTCCATTCATCCAATCCATACTTCCGTAGCTTGCCTGTGAGAATGTTGTGGAAGACCATATCAAAAGCCTTGATAAAATCAAGGTATACCACATCCACCAGTCTCCCCACATCTACAGAGACAGTCATCTCATCATAGAAGTCAATCAGGTTGGTCAGGCATGACTTGCCCTTGGTAAATCTATGTTGACTGTTCCTAATCACCTTTTTCTCATCCAAATCCTTAGAAATTGATTCCTTGAGGACCTGCTCTATGATTTTTCCAGGGACTGAGGTGAGGTTGATTGGTCCATAGTTCCCTGGATCCTCCTTTTTCCTTTTCTTAAATATGGGCAATATGTTTGCCCTTTTTCAATCATCCAGAACCTCTCCTGATTGCCATGAGTTTTCAAAGACGATGGCCAGCAGCTCTGCAATCACATCAGCCAACGCTCTTAGCACCCTCGGGTGCATCCCATCTGGTGTCATGGACTTGTACATGTCCAGCTTTGCTAAATAGTCCCTAACCTGTTCTTTCACCACTGAGGGCTGCTCACTTGCTCCCCAAACTGTGCTGCCAGGTGCGATAGTTTGGGAGCTGAACTTGCCTGTGAAGACTGAGGCAAAAAAGGCATTGAGCACTTCAGCCTTTTCTGCATCCTCTGTCACAAGGTTGCCTCCTCCATTTAGTAAGGGATTCACACTTTCCCTGATCCTCTTGTTACTGACATACTTGTAGAAACCCTTCTTGTTACTCTTCACATCCCTTGCTTGCTGCAACTCCAGTTGCCTGCTCATCCCTACATGCCCAAACAATGCTCTTATTCTTCCCTAGTTATTTGTCCAAGTTTTAAATTCTTACAAGCTTCCTTTTTGTGATTTAGCCTCCTGAAGAGTTCCCTGCTATGCCAAGCTGGTCTTCTGCCATACTTGCTAGTTTTCCTGCACATCGGGATGGTTTGTTTCTGGACTCTCAGTAACACTTCTTTAAAGTACAGCCAGTTCTCCTGGACTCCTCTCCCCCTCAGACTGGCTTCCCAGAGGATCCTGTCCATGAGTTCCCTGAGCGAGTCAAAGTCTGCTTTTCTGAAGTCAAGGTCCTTACTCTGCTGCTTTATCCCTTCATTCCTCTGGATTCTGAACTCTTATCTTACGGTCACTACTGCCCAAGTTTGTCATTAACTGCTACATTCCCCATCAATTCATCCTTCTTTGTCAAGAACAGCATACCCGCTAGTTGGCTACTCTAGCACTTGCACCAGGAAGTTGTCCCCAACACTCTCCAAAAACTTCCTGGATTGCCTGTGCACTGCTGTATTGCCCTCCCAGCAGATTTTAGGGTGATTGAAGTCCCCCATGAGAACCAGGGCCTGTGATCGGGAATCTTCCTCTAGCTGTTTGAAGAACTTCAGCGGAAAGATATAGCTATAACGACCATGTCTCATGTAGACTTAGAAACTGGCAAGTTAGAAGTTATTTGTGAAATACAGGTCTAGTTCTGATTTGCATCAAGTAGTCTTTAAGCCCATAATGCAGTACAAAGCAGGTTTAAATGGATTTAAATTACATTTCCTGCCACTTTGAGATCCCACTTAATGCTTCTTTTTGCTGCAATGATGGGATGTCAGGTTAATAAGAATCAAGCCTATATCTATAATTAGTAGGGCTATGCAAAACTTTGGTTACTGATTCAATTTGGTGGAGATTTGGCCCGATTTGGTGGCTGAATCTCTGAATTGAATCAGGAGACCCTTTAATCTCTCCAAATTGAATTGGAACCCTCTGAGAGATTCAATGATGTGGACATAGACACAGCTTTAAATATTTTTTCCATATACCCCAAGGTACCAGGCAGCTCATGAATGCTGAGGAGCTGGGGTGGAAGGAACGTCCCTCAGAAGTACTACCAGTCCACTTCTGGATCCACTGCAGAGTTTTTGGGGTCCCCCTGGGGCCAATTGCCAAGCCAGGGTGGCGCAGCGGGGGTCCCCCGTGCACTCAGCGGCAGACCCAGAAATGGACTGGAACTACTTCTGGTTCACTTCTGGGTTTGCCACTGAGCATGTGAGGGGGTCCCCCCATGCTCCTGTGGTATGCTCCATCTGCCCCACCATTGTAGCATTCATGAGCTGTGCCTAGTACCTTGAGGTATGTAGAAAAACATTTAAAGCTGTGTGTATGGCTGAATCACTGATTCTCTGAATCAGCATTGAATCTTCAGATTCAAATTTGGCCGAATCGGATCGGGACAGTAATCCAAATCAATTAATTGAATTGCTGTCCCCCAACTTGGGCTGAATCCAAATCCGAATTGATATGGCCGATCTCACACACCCCTAATAATTAGGGGTCTACTTAAAGCGCATGGATGGGAAGTAAAAAACCACAGACCACTCACAGTGCCTGGTGCCATTTTCATGGCCTTTTTGCTTTGAGCCCTTCTGCCACTGATTGGCTTAAGGGACCTGGCAGCCCTGCCCCTCACCTCTGATTGGCTGAGAAGGCTGTCTTTCATGCATCCCCGCTCCTTGGAACTGATTGGCAGAGAGGGGTGGGGCCACACAAAAGGGAGCCTTCTCAGGCAATCAGCAGCAGAGGGAGGAGGGGATGGCTGCCATCCTGGCTGCTCCCCTTCATGTTGGTGGCTCCACCCACCCTGGTGGGCTTCAAGGCTGGGCTGTAGCACTGGAGAACCAGCATTCTATTTTTAGTAATTTTTTTTTTGGTGATTCCATGCAAAATTGTGGTGAATGCCAGTTTTTGTAGTGACCATGGAAAATGCTTTTTTGTGGTTTCTGCAAAAGTTGCAAAATCACAAATTGAGTAGATCCCCATCTATAAAGTTCTCTCTCAAGTGCTCTTTCCTGATGTCATCCATTCACTAGGTGAATGTTATAATATCCTTGCTGGGGGGCTGAAGATGTATTTCTCTAATGATGTTAAGTAAAAAAATTGGCAACTGTCCATTTGGAAAAATACTGAAGCTTAAAATTGATTTTTTTTTTTTAATCAATCATGAGAAATGTTAATAGGTCTAATCCTAAATACTCCTTTAGTCAGCCTTGCTTCTGGTTGTTATAATAAATATAACAATGATGTCGGCAGTAGAAATACATCAATAGGTAGTTGAGATTCCCAACAAATTAGAACAGAATGTTTTAGGTCTTCAGTGTGAAAATACTTAAAAAGGGTATGAAGTTAAGAAACTTCTCTGTTGGTCATCATATGATTCTGTTTGGTTTGCTCATTCAAGGGAAATAAAGATCTGAGTAAAGCCTGATGTTGCAGAATATAAAGATAAAAATAAGCATACAGTAATAGTGCTTTTAAATGTTTATGAAACTTATTCAAGATATTTTAAAAAAAGATTGTTATTTTACTTGGTCCTTTTTGTCTTATTTGCTTTTTATGCACAAGCAGAGGCTAGAAATCTTGTAAGATTATTTTATATATAATATGGTAGTACCATACTTCAGTGGAATGAGAATTTAAAACATGCATAGCCTGACTTCTATCCCGGGGAAGATCTTAGAAAAGTTTATTAAAGAGGCAATCCTTAATGGACTGGCCGACGCCAACATCTTAAGGGATAGCCAGCACGGGTTTGTTGCGGGTAGGTCTTGCTTGACCAATCTCATTTCCTTCTACGACCAGGTGACCTATCACCTGGACAAGGGAGAAGAGATTGATGTCATATATCTTGACTTCAAAAAAGCCTTTGATCTGGTATCCCATGATCACCTCTTGGTGAAACTGGCCTACTGTCGCCTTGGGTCCTCCACGATCCACTGGCTGGAAAATTGGCTCCGTGGTCAGACCCAGAGGGTAGTAATTGATGGAAGTCACTCATCATGGTGTCCTGTGACCAGTGAGGTCCCCCAAGGCTCTGTCCTTGGACCCATACTGTTCAACATCTTCATTAATGATGTGGACACTGGAGTCAGAATCGGACTGGCCAAGTTTGCCAATGACACCAAACTTTGGGGCAAAGCATCCACACCAGAAGACAGGCGGGTGATCCAGGCTGACCTGGACAGGCTCAGCAAGTGGGCAGACAAGAATCTGATGGTGTTCAACGCCGATAAATGCAAGGTTCTCCACCTTGGGAAGAAAAACCCGCAGCATCCTTATAGGCTCGGCAGTGCTATGTTGGCTAGCACTATGGAAGAAAGAGACTTGGCGGTCATCATTGACCACAAGATGAACATGAGCCTGCAATGCGATGCTGCGGCTAGTAAAGTGACCAAAACGCTGGCTTGCATCCATAGATGCTTCTCAAGCAAATCCTGGGACATCATTCTCCCCCTGTACTCGGCCTTGGTGAGGCCGCAGCTGGAGTACTGCGTCCAGTTTTGGGCTCCACAATTCAAAAAGGATGTGGAGAAGCTTGAGAGAGTCCAGAGAAGAGCCACGCGCATGATCAGAGGTCAGGGAAGCAGACCCTACGATGACAGGCTGAGAGCCCTGGGGCTCTTTAGCCTGGAAAAGCGCAGGCTCAGGGGTGATCTGATGGCCACCTATAAGTTTATCAGGGGTGACCACCAGTATCTGGGGGAACGTTTGTTCACCAGAGCGCCCCAAGGGATGACGACTAGGTCGAACGGTCATAAACTACTACAAGATCGTTTCAGGCTGGACATAAGGAAGTATTTCTTTACTGTCCGAGCCCCCAAGGTCTGGAACAGCCTGCCACCGGAGGTGGTTCAAGCGCCTACACTGAACACCTTCAAAAGCAAACTGGATGCTTATTTTGCTGGGATCCTATGACCCCAGCTGACTTCCTGCCCTTTCGGCAGGGGGCTGGACTCGATGATCTTCCGAGGTCCCTTCCAGCCCTAATGTCTATGAAATATAATTTAATGAGTGGACAAAAAGCAATTTATTCTGAGTTATTCCAAATAGAAAGGAGACAGTGGCTCCAAGCAATCAATAGCAAAATCTCTGATTGATGGCCCCTTTAAAATGAGTGGTCTGTTCATGTGCAAAAGCACATTGTCCTTTTAAGTAAAGATAAAATAGCCCATATATGAAACATGTGCTAAAAATGTGTTTTTCCCCTCTTTGAAAATGCCACTAATTGTTTGTCTGGAGAGCAGCTTGATATTTACATTTTGAAGTATTTATTTATAATTAGGATAACTTTTTGGTTTCCCTTTCTTTTTTCATTACGTCAGATTCAGAAATCATATTGTATCATATTAGAAATAAAATAAACACTATATAAGTAGGCACACACACACAAGTTAGTGAGAATCTAGCTACCAGCCAGAAATATATATACTATGTACATATGGTAGCCTGCTCACCAGTGTCCCACAAGACAAGCCAGCTGACTCTCCTAACATTTCCCACTAGGGAGAAGGGCTGGCTATTTCTCATGATGTCTGATGCCCAAAGAGAGCTGGCTGACTAGCCTGACATCACCTCTTGGGGAGAAAGACTGGACAGCTGCCCCAACCTTTCCTCCCTGCAGCCAGACCAAATGTCTCTTGCTCAGTGAAGCTGGCTTTATGTGTTCAAATCTTTGGGCCAAACTGCCCTTTTATTTAAACTAGCATAAATGCAGAATGATGGCAAGGGCTTCAAAGCATTTACTCTATATTTACACTAGTTTTACTGGGAGTAGAATCTAAACAGGTAAGGGCTCTTATGCATAAAACAAAAAACAGACCTTTAATATAAGTAGTAACCATTTTCAAGGACAATAGCTTTAAAACAAAAATTGTTCTTTAGTAAAAAATAAAAAAAAGTTTCAAATGACCACATTATCTTCAGCTGTTTGCTATAAACCTCTTTGCTGATACTGCATCACTTAATATTTAAATAACATTTTAGGAATGCACATAAAAGAGGCAACAAAATATTTTATATAATTAATCTTTTTTTCTCTCTACACAATGACCATGAATTTTGATTTTCTTGAAATTATGTGCTATTTCAGATTTTTTAGTGAATAACTTCTTTAAATAATTCCTTTTCTGTTGACTACTCAGAACTAGAACACTGCAGACATGGGATATTCCAATAGGGAACTGAAGCTTAACAAGGTTGTTGATTGGAAAGAGAGGTCATATGACATTGTTTATATTCTCTGATTAAAATAACTCTTAGAATAAGATTTCTGGCACAAATAATCTAATGATTACTTTTAATTTGCTATTTTTATGACTAGTCTTATATTTGAATGACACAATTTATAACTTTTATATTGTGGATAACTTTATTTGGGCAAGTAGATCCAAAGACTTAACAGAAGAGTAAGTAGTTCCAGGGGTCCCGGTGTCTACAAAACCAAATCCCACGCTAGGCATTTCCAGGATGCATCACTGACATTCTAAGACATGATTCACTGGTTAATCATGTCTTAAGTAGTGACCTGGCCACACATTCAATCAATTTATGTCATTTTAAAACAAGAAATAGACTACAAAGTTGTTACACAACACATGTAATAACTTTGTCATGGCTTTATCATGCCTTTAATTGGACATGTTGCTAGTGCCCAGCCTCTGAAACATGTGGGAGCTTTGCAGGACTCCTATATCCTCCTGTGGCTGGGAGCCTCAGTCAGCTAATGGGACTCCGGGCCAGGAGAGTGCACCACATACTTCCATGGTTGAAAGCTCCAGTCAGATGATCAGTGCTTCCAGTCGGGAAACACACCATGTGCTTCCTTCTGGTTGGGAGCCCTATCAGCTGATTAGAGTTCCAAGCTGGGGGATTGTACTGTGTGCACCAGGCACTCACCTGACTGGGAACTCTGATCAGGTGATGGGGCTCCTAGCTGTGGAAGGACATAGTGCACTCCTCTGGCTGGGAAGTCCTATCAGCTGAGGGGGCTCCCAACTGGAGGGAAGTGCATGGTACACTCCCTTGACTGGGAGCCAAGTTTGGTACTTGCTGGTGCAGGGGAAGCCTAGGATCAGGCTTCTCCTGCACTGGCAGTATGGTACAGTGGGATCTGATGTGGGATCCCTCAGTCGTGTCTCCTGTCTTGTGTGTATGGCATGGCAGGGGCACGACAGAGTGTTGGGATCCCACATCGGATGCCATCATGCCTTTACTTTAACATCTGTCAGGGGCCTGGGTATCATATCATTAGGCTTCATAGATTCGAGCTCCATTGATAAACATCAATTAGCAGTGATTTCACTTCACACCCACAAACCGATGGAAAAATATTTTCATTGGTAATGATCAAAATTTTTAGAAAGGGGATTGTAACAGGGGACCCTTACCCCTGTTACTGGATAGTGGACAAAGAGAGACAGAGGGTCAGTGGACAAGAGGGGTTAAAGAGGAAAACAATGGGCAGCCTAATGACTCATCAATTTAGCAATTATGAGGGCTACTCGTATGGTTAGGGGCTCACAGACAAGAGACTGAGGGACCTGGATCTCTTCAGCCTCTGCAAGAGAAAGCTGAGAGGTGATCTTGTGGCTGCCTACAAATTAATTAGGGGGACACAGCAAGGGATTGGAGATGCTCTGTTCATCAGGACGCCTCTTGGGGTAACAAGAAACAATGGCCACAAAGTGACAGAGAGCAGATTTAGGTTAGATATCAGGAAAAACTTCTTCATGGTAGGGGTGGTCAAAATTTGCAGTGGGCTTCCAAGGGAGGTGGTGCTCTCCCCTACCTTGGAAGTCTTTAAGAGAAGGCTGGCTAGGAACATGGCTGGGGTCATCTGACCCCAGCACTCTTTCCTGCCCAGGCAGGGGGGCAGATTTAATTATATAGCATATACGAATCAAGGTCCCTTCCAACCCTAGCATCTATGAATTAATGAATTGCTCTTTCTGGCCTAATGACTCATCAATTAAGCAATTAGCTGCTCGTTCACAGGTTGTGGTGGGGGGAGAAGCAGGCTGGAAGGAGATAACAGGCTAGCTAAATAAGCCCTACTCAAAGCCCAGAGCAGGGAAGGGGGAAGAGGGAAGAGTATTTGAGGCTCTACCCCAGGGGCGGGCAATTATTTTGGGTGGAGGGCCGCTTACTGAGTTTTGGCAAGCCATCGAGGGCTGCATGACAGGCAGCCAGGAGCAAATAAATATAAATTTTCTAAATTTTTTAGGGGCCCTGTGGGCTGGATAGAATGGCCTGGCGGGCTGCATCCAGCCCATGGGCTGCATTTTGCCCAGCCTTTCTCTAGCCCCATGGCAACAGGGTTGTGTCCAGGCTGGCTAAACACGGGGGCCAAGGGCGGCTGCTGCCTCTCCCCTGTGTTCCCAAGGTTCTGGGAGTGCCATTGCCATTTGGTCCCTCCCTGCCTGGTTTTTTCCTAATGAACAGAATGATTTAAAGCAGGTATGATTTATTGATTTATGGATATTTACTTTTTATATTTGGACATGTGATTTTATAAAGCTTTTAAAGTTTACTGTCATAAATACATTGTCTGCCCCCCCACCCCTAATTTTGTACAGTCCTGAAAATGTAAATAGATAAACATTGAAATAAATACTTAAACATTGATTTTAGTCACCAAAATTATAGAAAAATAAAAAACTGAATTCTGCCAAGCTTACATATCATATATGCTATTAACAAGCACTGCAATTAGTAAGGCTTGTGTGCACTTCCAGAGGCAGAATGTTACTCTACGTTATTAATTTTAGGACAGTATTTACTGGCATGTTCTGGTTTTCAGTATCTTGATTGCTCCAATTAGTGAAGGTGAATGACGTATGTCTGCATTTATGTCTTTGAATACTTGCATGTACATTTTTTATCAGCTGGCTATTATACAGAGCTTTTGTGTTATTACAGGTATCATCAATGCTACTATTTGAGTTAGTATTTAGGGTTCTTGGTAGATTTTGTTTGTTTTATTGCTTATTATAGGACCAGGTAGCACTATTTATCATGGTCCACAATTCTCATTAACTATATAAAGTGCTATATAACAATACATAGTCCAAAAAACCAAGCCAAAGAATTTCAAATTGTTCACCCAAAACTAATGGATAAAGTTGACCTTAATCTCATTGTATCTCACTCTTCATCTGTAAAATGTCACCCCTCATCTAACAGGTTTTTCTGAAGATAAAATTAATCCTTGTAAAGTGCTTAGACCATTATAGTGATAAAAACCTCAAAAAAATCCCAGGAGGAAATTAATAGTTCTGTCTTCAGAGGAGAATTTGAATAAATCCTAAAGCAATACACAGGACAAAGAGAATAAAACAAAATACTAAAGAAATGTTCATTTAGTGAACACCATCATTCACCTTGTGCACTAAATGAGGCAGGAGGTCTTTGGAAATAACAGTAGGTGATAATGTAATTAAAGACTATATCTTAATGAGTACACAGAAGGAACTCTAATTAAAGTTTCTCTTGTAGCCTTCATTCTAGAATTTCCCAATTTCTTAATGCTTGACTTCGCACCTTTATAATGTTCTATGTGTGCGCTTGATTCATACTCACTTTACACAGCAGGTTGGTAGCAACACCATAAGGCTTCATTCATTGTCATAGCATTTCAGTTTCTATTTGCTTTGCTATGGTGCTGGGATTGATACCTTTATTACAGTTGAAATGAAAAGTTTTACAAGCTAATTGAACTGCTAATGTTACTTCTTGTGTTAGTACAAGCAGTAATCTCATTTGATAGATATATTGCCACACCATTGTATTCAGCATACGCAGATGTACATTTTGCCTCCAGATTCCTATATACAGAAATATATTGTCAAATCATTCACATATCTTGCACTTTATACTGAATTTACACTTCAGGCCTATTTTGTCTCAGTGTGTATTTACTGTGTATCCACTGAGAGAAATGTATTGAAAAAAATGATACATACACTATTTACAAGGAACATATATATTCATCACTTTTGTATTATGATGACACCATCCCACTGCATTAAGACGTTGTCAGAGTTTCCTTTATATACTTTTTAGTCTCAGAGGCTTTAACTTAGCTATAAAAATTCTCATAGAGTAGAAATTCAGCGTAAGGTCTCAGATCATAATCACAATGCCCTCCTCCACATTCCTCCAAAACTGATTCACTAACACATATTCACACACCCCAAAAGAGGAAGAGAATAGATATTTCATTTCAGCCGATCCACTCTCATATAAGGAAAGAAACTTGGTTGCTCTTCAGAGGTATTTTGAACTTGTCTCAAAGTTTTAACCATACCGTATCATAAATAATCTCCAGTACAGTAAATAGTTGGTTGACATGTGAAGTATTTCACATTCTGTAAAATGTAGCTATAAGTAGAACCTGCCATAGGAGGTTTCAAAAAGAATCTGCATATTCTGTATGCTACAGTAGAAGACAGAAATACATCTCTCACATACAACATTAAAGACAGAATTTTACAGCCTACACAGATGTTATAATAAAAAAACAGCACAATGTTAGGTAAGAAGATATTTTTATGCCTATATCACTTTCCAGAATTATACAATGATTTGTTTGATTAGGGAATTTAAATGTATGGGGGATGGGAAGGCCAAAGAGCTGCAAACTATCTTCAGCATTTTCCATTTATTTAATATTCCAAATTATTGAAGGCACAGTCAATGCAAATATGATTTGTATTGATCAGTAGATTTGATTGAACCCTGTATAACAGGAGTGATTACTTGAAGCCCTGAAGGTTTTCTTTTTTTACAGCTTTACAAAACAGTTTTCATTCTGAAAGTAGCCACTCAGAAAAATAACATGTGTTTTTATAAAAATATTTGGTGAATAGCTGCAATTCTTCCTAGTTCTGCCAATAACTATGTATTTTCTGGGCAATAAGGGCAAAATTCTACCCGTGGGACAAAATAATTCTTTTTCAAACATTCATTCCAAGTAAATAGCACTTTTCAATAACATTTCACTGCTGTCTATAAAAAAATCAATATGGTGATTTGTAGTTATAGTAACCACTTTTGGTCAGTCCTTAATTTTCACTTTTCTTCTACATCTCTTCCCTTGTCTTCCCATCATTCACGCAATCCAAAAAAGATCATTCACTTCCCTTCAAATGACTCCTCACCTACCAATAAGCTTTCTGACTTGCTGACTTCTTCATCACTTATCTGCTGCTTGCCCCACAAGGCTCACCCTAGAGAAGTCTTGAATGGTCTTGAACACAAGGGGAGCAGACAGAAGTGCAGCTCCCTGCTGTAACTGAGAATGCTTTGCAGGAAGTGTTCCGAGTTACAATGACTGCCTGGAACAAACAGAAGTTCACTGTTGGTTTCAGGGGGGAGAGGAATCTAGCTGCTGGCTGGGAGCCTGCAGCTGGGTTCCCCTAGCAATGGCCCCTCCTCCCTCCTAGCCTGTCCTTTGTTTCAGAATGGGAGCGGGGACAAGGAAGAGAGGGAGCTTGTTCTAGGGACTTCCCAACCAGTGTGGGAAGGTGGGATGGGTGTACTGGAAACCTCCGCTTTGGGCTCCAATATGTGCGGGCTGGGAGCGGTCCGAGGCTTTCGGGGGTGCACGGCGGGCTGTGGCCAGCAGCCCTGGCACGTGGGTCGGGGAATTTGGCACGGCGGACTAGAATTAGGCATGGACGCGTAGAGGTTGATTAAAGATTATTTTACTTACACCGTAGATGGTCGCGGTGCAGGCAGGAAAACTTGCTTGCGTTGCAGTTACAGATAGAAAAGAAGAAGAGCGGACAAGAGTTCTAACCACGAACTCTGGTCCAAGGCCGGCTGAGAGCTCTAGAACCGTGAGCCCGACGAATCAACCGGACGAAATAATCTGAGAAGAGCTCTGGATACCACGATGAGAGTCCGAAAGGTGACTCTCCACGAAAGTGCGCAGGGAAGGGTACGTCGAGGGATCGGGCGGCGACAGGGAGGGGCTAGAGGTTGATCAGGCCCCTGTATCCTCCTCTAAGGCACACGTGGGGTTTGTTAAGCTCCACAGCACGCTTAGAGTTCTTCACGAGATGTGAAGTCCTCCTTCTCCTCCTCCAACTTGGGTGGAAACCACTTAAGCCTCTTATACGGCTAGCAAGCCAATCGCTACCCGCCACGTGGGAATAATTTTAGAAACAGCCAATAGTGGGACACAAATTTACATAGGGGTGGCAGGAACTCCTTTGCACCGGGGTTGTCTCTATGGAACTGAGAATTGCACCGTGCAAAGAAAGCTCCTCATGGCGGGAAATAATTCTGCAGTGCCAAAGCACACACAAAATCATACCCTTTGGGTCATGACACAATACACCCACCCTACCCTTCAGCAGGGGATGAAAAACCCCCAGACTGAACTCCTTCCACTCCCTTTCCCCGCCTCCCATTCTGAAAATAGCTCAAGGCTGGGATGCAGCACACACAGAAGTTACAGAAGACGCTCTGTTTTGAAACGTCTTCATCTGACCCCTCATGCAATGAGGGTTCAGATTTTTGCCTAATCAGCCATTTTTGAAGCACTCTGCAGGTGTGCCCATGTGTTTGGTCATGGCAACAGACCACTCCCTGTGGCCAGCTCAGGCGAATATTGTCACCTCTGTCTGTGTCCTATGTGGCCCAAAGGGGTTGCTTGACATGGGAGAGTTTTCAGCAAAGGGAGGAGGCATTTATTTAAACATCTGACAGCTTCAAATTCACTGGGCACTTCTGAAAAATGTTATAATGAATTAGAGTTTGTTTTTGCCAATAAAGTATTACAGACATTTTTCAGAGTATTCTTATAAGAGTATGGTTCCAAAGCATATATCAACATGTGCAAAAATAATTTCCATTTAGTATCAGTGCAGATAGTAGGCTAAAGTCTTTCCCCAGTTTATGCTGGCTCCCACCTACATAATCTCAAATCCATCTCAGTGTAGGACACTCTACTTAGAGCAGTGGTTCTTAACCTTTTTAGACTCACACCATCCCTCATTAGAGTCACAATACCCCTCTGAAAATGCTGGTTCTTAGTTTTCACTGATTTTTTGATTAGAGAAAAATAATAAAACAATTCTTCTGTTGCAGAGAACCCAGAAATCACTGGGTCTGTCCTGTGGGATCATGTCAGTACACCCAACAGTGCTAACATTGCGTGGCACCCCATGGCCACGTGCATGATTAGAGGTCAAGAGAACAGGCCTTATGAGGAGAGGCTGAGAGGCATGGGACTCTTCAGCCTGGAGAAGCGAAGGCTCAGGGATGACTTGGTGGCAGCCTATAAGTATATAAGGGGTGTGCATCAGGAACTGGGAGAACATCTGTTCACCAGGGCACCCCAAGGGAAGACAAGGTCTAACGGTCACAAACTGCTGGAAGACTGTTTTAGACTGGACATAAGGAAAAGCTTCTTTAGCGTCCAAGTCTCCAGAGTCTGGAATAGATTCCCCCCAGAAGTGGTGCAAGCATATACTCTGGATACCTTTAAGAAATGCTTGGATGCTTATCTTGTTGGGGTGATCTGACCCCAGCTGGCTTTCTACCCCTTGGGAAGGGGGCTGGATCTGATGATCTTCCCTTCCAGCCCTAATGACTATGAAATCTATAAGAATTACTGACTTAAAGGGAATATAGATGCAGCATAAAATACTGTGATCTAAAGTTACTTGCTGATTAAAGTGAGCAGGACTCTACCTGAGCAGTTGTTATAAAGTTATCGTGGGAGTGCTTTTAGTGCACTTCAGTATGTTATATATAACTTAATAATGAGGTACCCAATTTTTCTGATTTCAAAGCTCCCTGTGATACCTGAAAGTGTAATGATATAGAAATCATTAATATTTTTTCATGTTTCTGAATAAGAGTAAAAAATTTAAATGAGAATTTCATTGATTCCAAATTAGATTTTTTTAGACTGGATTATGGTTAGTGTGAAAAATAGCTTCAAGCATTTAATGTTCCTTTTATTGGGCTCTATTTTTATAGTTGCTTGTCTTGTTTTTTT
Organism: Alligator mississippiensis; assembly: GCF_030867095.1. Lineage (NCBI taxonomy): Eukaryota > Metazoa > Chordata > Crocodylia > Alligatoridae > Alligator > Alligator mississippiensis. The sequence continues at coordinate 41,589,333 of NC_081836.1, read as the reverse complement.
GTTTTCTTTAACAAGCAATTAATTTTTGAATACTTTGTCATTTTTCAGAGTTGTTGTTTCTTCAAGAATGGAATAGAGATAAAGGGCTAGATGCATACCGCCCTGACTCAGGAGCAGCCTGTACCTTGTGGGTACAGTTTTTAAACAGTGTTACTTTCAAGGCAAACTGCCAATACTGAGGACTGACAGTGGCCCATTGGTCCCAGAAGGATGAAAACTATATTTTTCATTGTTTATATTGAGCCAAATGATACATCTGCAGGCAAAAAAGAACAAGATACCTGACATTTCCTTATCTTTGGATTTGTAACTGTGACGTTCACATAACTTATGTTAGACAGCAGATTTCCTGGCCAGAATCCATATCCCAAGTCTTCTGTGGCCCTAGTGTATACAGACTCCAGCTGGTTGTACCATCTCACAGGCTTCTATCTCTTATGGCAGCAAAATGTTCAGTAACTATTCATGTGGATAACTGTGAGTTCGTAGGGAAGGGCTTTTGCTGTTTTTACTGGAACAGTTCCTAGTTCTGACTGAGGTCAGTCAAGAATTTTATTGGAGTGCACTTAGAAAATGGTTCACTAGAGTGCAGGAAAACTGACATTAGCAATGAGCTGGCTAGCTTACCAGCTTTGGATGAAGCAGACTGCCAGATGAAGTTATAAGAGATTGGAGTATCTGGTGTAACCACAGCTATATTGCTTTGTGTTTGTAAAAAACAAAAAACAAAAAAACTCCCCTGTGGAGTGTTTTGTTTAGATTGTTAAAATCTGTTTAACTCAAGCACACGACAAAAAGCACTTGAGAGCAAAGCTGTCTCTTTGAAAGTCTTTTGCTGTTTGACTACATTGACCAACCCTGACAGTTTATAACTCCATTACACTCTTGTTGTTCTGAAGGTTGCTTAAAAACAAATAATTAAGAATTGCAGCTCTTGCTGCAAAGTGGCAAAGCATGAAAAGTCTGACCTTCACCCAAGGACGTATTAAGAACTCCAACCTTTCCACACTCACCTTCCCTAAGGATCGTGGGTAATTCCAACATTATGTGCAGAATTCTCTTTCACCTAGCAGATTACCAAGGAGTAGCTTGCTACCAACCCTGGGGTTATCAGACTGAAGTGTAAGAGTCACCTTGTGGAGATAAGCAGTTATCTCTCTATTCCTATCAGAGGGGTACTTATGCATCCAGAAGAGGGAAACATAATCACTCTTACACTTCAGTAGGGTAACTCAGTAGGCCGCAAGCTGCACTTGGGTTGTCCACAAGATGGAACAGTATTCTGCCCCATGTGCTTGCTCTATCAAAGGCAGTCAGTAGTTAGCTAGAACCCATCTTGTGGGGCCAGATTCCTTGCAGCCTTGCATTTCATTCAGTCATGTACACAAATGGCAGCAATTTATATTTAGAACTCTGAGGATAGGGACAGAAGTTACACATAAACAGGTTTAAGTCAGCAGAAACTGGTTTAAACCTGTAACAGAACAGAAGAAAATGGCTGAAACTGATTTAAAATAAACCTGGTTGAATGCAGTACAGACTTACCTGATTTGGGTAAAATCAGTTTATGAAACTTCTGTCCCATACCCCTTCCTGGTTCAAGTTAAATCATAGTCCCCCAGCATCCCAGCATGCTTTCTGGCCCTGGGCTGGGTTAAGTTGTCTGGGGACTGCCCCCCCCCCCCCCCGCAGCAAACTGGGAGAGGGGGTAAAATTCCCTTCCCCTAAGTACAGAGTTTCCCTGTCCTGCTAAAAACTTACTGCTGGTTGCAACCATGGACTATAAATCCCAGAGGCACCTAGAAGCAGGAAGAGGAAGTAATGAGCAACCTTGAAGAGTCCTGCTTCTGTAACTGTAGACTGCAAATCCCAGAGACCTTAGGGGCAACAGAAACAGGAAGCAAACATACAGCCCATGCTGGCTACATGCCAGAGAGCTGTGCTCTAGCACCCCCTGGCTTCTGGCCTGAGCCACTGCAGGTATGTGGTTGCATTTCCTGAATGAAAAGTGAATGTCTGTCCAGTTGTTTCTCAATTTAATCTCTGCGGCTTAGACTAACCTGCAAAGACTAAATCAATTCAGCCTCAGGCTTGTTGACTGCCTGTACTTAACCTGAGACAGGGATCATCTTTTTTCTAAGTGTTCAACACATTAGGGTCCCAAGGCCTCTAGACACCAGCACCACCATATAAGCAATAAAAAGAATCATGCAGTTGGGGTAAATGATTGTAACAGTTGTAGGGTGAGGATAAACCAGAGCCATAGTATCTGTTATCATTCTTTTTTTGTATTGCACTAATGCCCAAGAGCCACAATAATGGGCTATAACTCTATAAAAACACAGAACCAAAAAAAATATTTGGAAAGTTTTGAGTGCAGTTAATTGAAGTCCATCAACCTCAGTAGAAATATATCCTGAAACGATGTTTCTTTTGAAACCTAGTGAGATTTTTGATCTCTATAAAAGTGAGATGGTTGAAAAGTATGATTATTAGAGCTACCCAGTAATTTTATATGAAAATATTATATACAAAATAGGCTTAACCCCAAAACTCTGTGCAAAAAGCTAACATTCTTTGCTTTTGTAATTTATTATAATATTCCTTACCAAAATGCTATTATATTCATTATATACAAAATTGCTTATTTACCAAAAAATGTGCTTTTCTATTGGAAAAGGAGGTTTGAGTAAAAATGCTAGCAAAAATATTAGATATTTTTGAAAGAAATGGAAAACTGACCTATTTTGAACCCTTAAATAAGGAAGCAATTTCAAAGACTGCTTTGGAAATTGCTTTTCTGTTTCTCAACCAGTTTTATTACACTTTATATTTTGAATAGTTTCTCTCTGTCATTTTTCAGAGTTTTTGGGTTTTTTGAGTATGGAATAGAGATAAAGTGCTAGATTGTAAACATACATTCTTCCCTGAGTAAGGAGCAGCATGTAACCAACCTGCCACAGTAGCAGAAGAGAGATCAATTGTAATTCAAAGAATCACAGTTCAATCCCTGCTTTTCCCTTGCTCCATAGGGGAAGATGTGCCAATCCTTTGCCTGGTAAAGATTATTTCACCCTGTGAATTGGCTGAGCTATGTTGGCTAGTGTTTCATGTTTTATGTGTTGGGTAATAACAGAAAAGGATTCCATGTTTCTGTAACTAAATTGGCTCTTTATTAGTAACATATCTACAGAGATGCTTCAACTGCAAATACTCTCCCACGGATTGATTTTGTGGTACCTTATATAAACAGTTACCCCCTGCATCCAATCCTTTTTCTTCCAAGTTCCATGCAGGTTACTGCATTTTTTTATTTTAATAACTTTTGTTATTTATTCTTTGGCCCATCCTTACCTGCTCTTTTCTCCACAATACAGTGCAAATGCAAGGGATTAAGGAGGATTCTTACATTTCTTTACTCCTATGAATGAGTGAGCAGAAAGACCCATAAATTTTGTTCTATTCCTGAACTTCCCTACAGATTTGTATGCAATGTAACTGCCTTTATTTTTGTGACAATTAAAGACCTCATCCCTGATGCAGAAGACATTGGATATAACATAAGACTGGAAGGGGCCCCCGCTACCATTCGCTCCAGTTTCTTGTGTTCACAGGCAACCATATAACAAAACAGTCCTTAAAATCATCCATTCAGATCTCTGTCACGCAACTCAATGGCAAAGCACCTTACTCTATACAAACATAAACAAAAAAACACTCTACACCATGCCACAGGTAAAAAAACAGGATGGGAAGTCATTATACCTGTAGTTTCTTATGTTTTTTTAATGGCACAATTCTTGTTTATATACAATTATTTTTGTGCTGCTTTTATCTACCAATCATGGTAGCATTTTTATGGAACATTTGGAGAAGGCAGGAGGTGTTTTGTGGGAAGTAGTAATGAAAAATTCATGAGGGATTAAAAATAGTTGGGTTTTTTTTGGGTTTAATTCAGTATCTCTTTATAATTCCCCTTCATTTCCTTCCCTATTTATATTGAATATAAACAGAGAGCTTCTTCTAAAAAAAGTTGGATGAATGGGAAATGTGCTGGAGTGAAATAAGCAGTACATTTTCTGAAGTAGGTGCTTAACATCAGGCACCTACATCAATAATCTGGAACCTTAACAAATGGCCCGAATTCTTTTGAGTGTTCTAAGCATCCTTAATTCCATCCAAAATAATTAGGAATGGTGGGTAATAAGTGACATTAAAACAAGATAATTTCTCTAGATTCCTCATTTCAGCCACCTAGGCTTGGAAATTCTCATCTATTTACATTCTGATTTGTATTTCAGCTTAAGTCTGTAATATTTATTTTACATTTTAATAATGGAGTAAAGTACCCAAAGTTGATAGATAGGTTTTTGAAGGTTAGAATTGGGAGGTGGCAATGTAGGACCATGCATTGTTGCTTGAATGGTTCCTCCTGCATTAGCACTGCAGGCAACAATACTGCTGGAAATCCTTTAAATGTAATTGTTTCAGAGCACAGACCCATTAGATATTACTTCAAAGACTGTTTTTTCCATGATTACTAGAACCTGTTCTCTCCCTGTGAGAATCAGTCTGTGGAAAGTTTGTCTGAGGAAGAAGACATTCTGAAAAAGTACAGGTGCCTTAGGCTAGGCTTCCTCTGCTCCACTTCTCCCTTCACACAGCCTCACAATTCAAGCCACTTCTCTTCTCATCTTGTAACATCTATGCATCCAATCACCATGGTTTCTACATGTCTTCTCTCCAGATATGTCCCCACCATTCTTAACAAATGCCTGTCCCAAAAATAGATATGTTTATGTCTAAATAGAAAAGAGAAATGGTAGAAAAAGTGCATGAATTCAAACCCTAGGGCCAGTGCTGATCATTAGGGGTGTGCAAAGCTTCGGGTTCTGATTCGGTTCAGAGGCGATTTGGCCTGATTCAGCAGCTGAATCGCTGACTCCGAATTGAATCTGGAGACCAGTTAAAAGGTCTGAATCAATTCAAAGCTCTCCGAATTGATTTGGAGAGCTTCGCAGATTTGGGCAATCCCCATTTGCTGCCGCAGGGAGCTGGATCTGGACTCCATACTGGTAAGTAGGGGGTAGGGGAGGCTGCAGGAAGGAGGGGACCATGGGGAGACCCCCGCCAGGTTCCATCCCCTGCTTGCTCCCCCAGCCCCGCTAAGTGCCTTCTGACCCCCGCCTGCTCTCCCATCCCCAGACCCCATGACTGCCCTGCACAGCCCCAATTCCTAGTTCTTAAAAAAAAAAAAAAAAAAGCCCCCACTCACTGGATGCTGCAGCGGCTGTTGGGACTTCTGGGAGTTTGTGGGAGAGCCCCCTGTGCAGTGCAGGGCAGCGGGGGGCAGTGGGGATTGCTCCCCACCTGGCAGAAGCCAGTTTGTGTGGGGCTTTTTTTTTTAAACAGCCAGGAGCTGGGGCTGGGCAGGGCAGCCATGGGGGGTGGGGCTGGGAGAGCAGGTGGGGGTTGGGGCCTCATAGCAGAGCCCCCCATACAGCATGGGGAAGTGGGGGGCAATGGGGATCACCCCCCTGCCTGGCAGCAGCCAGTGAATGGGGGCTTTTAAAATTTTTTTTAAGAGCCAAGAGCTAGGGCCAGGTGGGGCAGCCATTGACGTGTTTGGGAGAGCGGGCAGGGGATGGAGCCTGTCTGATCTGGAGATTTGGCTGATTAGGCAGCAGCTGCATCTCTGAATCAGATTCGGCTACATTTATTTGGGACAGTGATTCGAATCACCTTATCAAATCACTGCCCCCCAAATTGTCTGAATCCGAAGCAAATACTAGCTGCTTCACACAGGCCTAGTGTTAATCCTTTGTTACAGTAACAACAGTGTAGCAGTAGTAACAACTGAAGCATCGTCAAAGCACTGATGAGCTCTGGTAATTGTCAAATGGTCTAACCCTCCTAGCCACCACCTGACTTATTCAGAGGTTACTTTAATTTATGCCAGGGAACATACTGGTGCTAACAAACTGGTGGGTGTGCAAAACTGGCATGACCTATGCCTTTTCTGCACTACACACACAGCTGGATCCATTGCCATTACAATTCAGCTACACTCAAGATCAGCTACAATATCAAACTACTGTATATTTTTCCTAGCATACTACATTAAAATCAAGTTGGGTTTGGCCAGAGTGATCCAAACAAAAGCATGTAACTAAGGAAATTACCGTATACTTAGTATTTTAATGTAAAACTGAAATAAAAAGCAGAAAATACTGTGTTTCTTCCTTACATCACAATTTATACAGTTCCAACAGTTTGAAAAGCACCTTACAGATGTTTATGAGGAGAGAACCCTGACCTAAGCTATCCCTTCACCTCTAATTTTCAGGAAGCTTTTGGGGTGCAGATTTTTTTTTGTTCTCGTTGTCTTTCTCTTACAATAAATAAGATGAGCAGAAAGATGTTGCCATGGTGAGATTTTATAATGTACTTAAAGACATGAATTATAGTTATCTACCAATGAGCCACTGAGACATGGAAGAAACAGCACCACCAAGAACTAGAAAATCAATTAACTTAGTTACAAAGCTTTGCAGTATTTATCTAGTGCACAGTGGGCATGTCCACATTTGCTATTAATTTGAAGTAGGCTTACTGCTCAGTAAGCCTATTGGGGAGCACATCTACACATGCTCCCTCTTGGGAGCAGATTTGCTCCCAATGGGTGCATCCACACACTCAGGCACATGTGCTTGCAGCAGCTCAAATAGCAGCAGCACAAATTTGTGATAGAGACTAGCACATGTACCTGAACATGCACTTTGGTGTAGAGCAAGTTGTGCCACTTGGGGCAAACTTACCCTGCCCAGCTCCTCCTGGATCTACAGCTAGGGGGAGCTGAAGGCAGGGGCCAGCACAGATGTTGGTCCCAGCAGTATAAAAAACTTCCCTGGCAAGCAGCTCCGGGCTACTTGCTCTCAGGAGTTTCTGAGGCCTGGCCAGTTGACATACAGCAACACTAGCCCCCTGTGCAGTAGCAGCCCTGACCTAGAGTGGCCCCTGCACCCTCTATCCACTGCAGCAGTCTGGCAGTGGGGGCTGCTGGATAGCTGTGACATGTTGCCACTTGTGACAGCATTTGCCCCCTTGGACTTGCAGCCCCATGTCTGCATGCCTGACAGACCTGGACAGGGACCGCATGGCCACCTGGACTGTGGCATGGGCACTACAGCAGAGTTGTCTACACCTCTGGGCCAGCTGCCAGGGGGTTCTGTCTGTACAGTTGGCTTTTGTGTGGCACTGCGGCCATGTGTGTCCCCGACCTGCCATCTGGGCAGCTATTGCCTGGAGATGTGCTCATTGTGGTGGCCCGCTTTGAACTGTCAAACCAAATGGCCAGGAGGTCAGCCACCTCATTTGCTCTCCAGCTGAGTTCCCGGTGTTGGCCCTGGGTAGGCTCCTCTGCCTGGGTCCTGCCATTTGCCTCACTAACAGGAAGCCTGGTGTTTCCTGTTTAAAAACTGCAAATTCTCTGATAAAAATCCCAAATTCACTTTTTAAAATATCCCAAAATCTGTGTTTTTTCATGATTGAAGTGAAATGTCTCCATATATATATATGGAGAGGGAGAGATTACAATTTTAACGCAATTTGGAAGCCTTCCAGTGCCTCTATCATGACAATAAAACAAATTCTAAATATCTATATGCTCTGCTGTTTGCCTTTGGTTTTTTCATTTTAGAAAATCAGAGCTCCCCCAATCCCTTCAATAACCAGGATGTGGGGACAGCTGCCCCTACAGCCACAGCTCTTGCCAGTGGTCCCATCTTGTCTGGCAGCTGGGCATGCAGGGTGTGAGATGTGGGGGGGATGTGGGGTTTTCATGAGGGGGTGTGGGTGCTGGGGGGTTGTGGATGGATGTGTGGGGGATATGGGGGAGATGTGGGGGTTTGTGGTGGGGCCACCACACACCTGCTCCCCTCCCCCCCTGCAGCACACAGCCTCTGGCACTGGCAGCAGCAGGCAGTTGGGCCATCAGGGTCATGGCCTGCTGCAGGCACAACCCTGTGGCAGTGTAGTCCCACCTGACCCCGGTACTGCATATGGTGAATGGAGGCAACCTGACCTGGCCCAGCCTGCCTTGCAAGTGTGCATCTTTGGACAGGGTCAGGACAGCTCCTGCCAACACCTGTGGCTCCTGTCCAAAGGTACATTCTAGTAGGGGCCGTGCCTGCAGTGGGCCATGGCCCTCATGGTCCAGGTGGTGGCTGCTGCTAATGCTGGAGGCTGTGCGCCACAGGGGGTGGGGGGGGTGAGCATGTGGCGGCTACCCAACCCCCTCCCTCCAAACCCCACACCCACAAACCCTCCCACACTCCCTGCCACTCCCTACATACCCCATACCCACAACCTCCCCAGAAACCACACAGTCCCCCCCACCCCCATGTCCCTACTTACCTGGGATAGCACCTGGGTTTGGGTCACTTCTGCAGGCTTGCCCTGCTCCTATTTGCCCCAGCACACTGAGGCAGTGTGTTGGGCCAGCAGGGGTTGGGGCAGCCATAGAAATGCCCTGACCAGATGGCAGAGTATCTCTCTGGAGGACTCAGCTTCCAGTTGCTTCAGGGCATGCTCCAGGAGTGTACCCTATGCTGGTTTTTTTCACCTTGCTTTTTTTGATACCGGGATTTCCCAGGATCAAATTTAGAGTCTGCACTGCAAATATGCAACTTGGGGGATGCTTTCTCATTCTTAGCATGCCTCTTGTGGTGTCTCATACTACTCTGATATGCCACAGTAGGCACATGCATGCTCATCTGGATGCACCCAATGGGAGCAGCCTGATACAGGGCTGCTCCCACCCTGCTCTTCCCCAGGGGGAGCTCCAGGCTCCCCCTGGTTGCTAGCTTTGGGGCTGGCAGGGAGCACAAGGCTAGGAGGGCTCTGCTGGCTACAGTGGCAGGTATCTTCTGGCTCTGTATAAATTAGAAGAGGTTCTGAAGTGCACAGGTTGGGAGACAGCTGCTGCTACAGAGCTCTCTGCTCCGTGCACATGGGGAAAAGCCCTGTACCTAGTGAGGCTTTCCCATGCAACCCAGAGCTGGCTTGGATCTGCCCAAAATGGGACAATTTCCAGCCAGCTCTGGGCTGTACTGCTGGGGCTGGCCAGGAAGTGTCCTGTTCTGGGGCAGGTTCCAGGCAGCTCCAGGCTGGGTGGGGGACTCTCCTGATGCAGGGAGCTGCTGGCCCCAGCTCCCAATTAGAGTGGGGGCTGGGACATTTCTCCTTGCCCCCAGAAGCTGCCTGCTGCTGGGGTGGGCACTGGCTGGGGACAAAGTCCCCCTGCCCTGGCAGCAGGTTGCTCCTGGTGGCAGAGAGCGATGTCCCAGCCTTGGCTGCAATTGTGTGGGGAGGCAGGGAGCTATCTGCCTGCTTCTGGGGCAGGGGGATATTGTCCCAGCCTGGGCTCTGCAATCGAAGCCCATCCCAGCAGCAGGCAGCTTCAGGGGGAAGGAATTGTTCTCCTGCCTCCCGCTGCCTGGGGTGACTGGGAGCAAATTTGCCAAATACATGTTGGCTACTGCTCAATAACTATGGCATAGTCAATTTGCTAACTGCTACCATGACTAATTGACTGTGTAGTAAGCTGCTGCATGTGTAGACAGTGATGATTTACCACACAGTCAATTAGTCAACTGCATGGTAAAGCATCTCATGTAGATGTGCCCAGTATATATCAGCCCAACAACTCATCAGTACACTATATTTCTTCTAAATGTTATATAAGCAATAGGATCCACACTGGTTTATCAAATTCAGTGTACAGGCAGTCCTCAATTTTACAACATGTGAGTTACAATGAATGGCATTTACGGTGTTTATAAATTGACACCCTGTTTCGACTTTACAAAGCTCAATCCAATGCCACACCACATCAGTAAACAAGTTTGCTGAGCTGCCCATCTCCCTAACTCAAGACACTTAGTTGCTGTTCTGATGCCATTTTTACACGGTGAACCTTTGTGTTTCCAAACTTTTTCTTAAAATTTAGTGATTCTTTGCCCATAATAATAGCAGAAAAGTGTAAATCTGATGCAAGTGATGTTTCTAAGAAATGTAGAGCAATTATTATGAAAACAAAAATGGAAATAATTAAAAGGTCCAAAAAAGGTGAGATACCAATTGAAATCAGTAGAGCGTTGGATATCCCCCAAATGACTATCATGGGGATATCCAAAGACAAGGCTAGAATTCAGGAACATGTTAAGGGCTTGGCCTCTGGAATCAACTGTGATAGCTAAGCAGTGTGTTGGACTTATTGCTCAGGTTGAGAAACTGTTAATCATTTGGCTGGAGGATCAAAATCAATGCTGTGCTCCTGTGAGTTTAGGTATAGTTCAGGAAAAGGGTAGGTGTCTTTACGATGATCTAAGGAAACAATAGGGGGAGAGTTCTAATGCTGAGCCTTTTAATGCAAGTAGGGGGTGGTTTATGTGTTTTAAAGCCAGGGCCAATTTGTATAACATCAAGGTCTCAGGTGAAGCTGCCAGTGCTGATGAGGAGGCAGCTCATGCTTTTCCTGAGACATTGGCTGAAATCATTGAAGAGGGTGGGTATGGTGCTTGGCAAGTTTTTAATGTTGATGAAAAGTGGGCTGTATTAGAAAAAAATGCCATTGAGAACCTACATTGCCAAACAGGAGAAATCCATGCCAGGGTACAAAGCTGCTAAAGAAAGGCTCACTCTTTTGCTCAGTACCAATGCTGCAGGTGACTTTAAACTTAAACCTTTACTTGTGTACCATTCAGAAAATCCCAGAGTTTTCAAGGGATATTCCAAGGCATTTTTTCCAGTGATATGGAAATCCAGTCCTAAAGCATGGGTCAATAAGAACATTTTTGAGGATTGGTTTAATCATCATTTTGTGCCAAGTGTCAGGGATTATTGCAGCAAAAACAACCTTGCATTTAAAGCATTGTTAATCCTCAACAATGCTCCTGGTCATCCAACCATCCTTGATGACTGTGAGTGGGCATTCTATATCAAGTCAGAAAGACAGCAGACTTTGGCAGAGCCTTCCCGCCCCCCCCCCGCCGTTTTTCTCGTCTGCCATGACTTTGATGGGAGTTAAAGTTAGTACTCGCAGGTGGGTGGCCTCTGATTTTTAACTAACACCCAGAGCTACACTTACTCTTTCCTTAATGCTACTACAGCAGGGGAAGACAGCAAACTACCTCCCCCAGGGGTAACACCCTTATGCATTGAAACAAGCTTCTGGGAAGGCTGAGGTCCTTACCCAGCACTCGGTGTTTACTTCCTCCCCCCTCTGCTCTCTCTCTCTCAGAAAGCAGAGATAAACAAACTGCAAATCAAATTGTTAATTGGCCAGCTGCAGGCTTCTTAATTCATTCCTTCTCTCTGCCTGGAGAGATCCTGATTCCAGTTTGGTCAGGTAATGTAGTCAGCCCACAAACGTTCATTCCTGATGTCTAGCAACAAAGTCTCTAACTAAGCAGGAGTACCTGGTCCCACAGAGTTTCCAGTGAGGTTCACTCCCAGCGTAACAGGGTGCCTGGCTTCTGTTTTCCTTTGGGCATGCTGCCCATGTCACTCCTGTGCCTCCGCACAGGAAACTGGCTCTGTTGCTGCAACTGTCTCTCGGCTCCAGCTATTCTCCCCTTCCGGGGAAGGTACTAATCAAGTCTAGCTCCTCTTATAGGGGCCTGTTAATTGACACTTTACCAGCTGTGTGAACACTCCCAGCACTGGAGAAATAATGCCTGGCAAGTTTTTCTTTACTCTCTTCACTCTTCCATAACAGGGCCATCAGCTCCCTGTTACAATGACATGCATCCTGACATCAAAGTGGTGTTTCTGCCCTCCAATACCACTTCATTGTTGCAACGCATGGACCAGGGGCTAATTGCATCCTTCAAGGCCTGCTATCTTAGTTGCACATTTGCTCAGGCCGTCAGGGCAATTGAGAAGGAAGGTGGAGCAACTCTGAAGGAATTCTGGAAGGGCTTCAACATTTACCATGTAGTTAAGAACATTGATGACGCATGGAATGAAGTCAAACAATCAGACCTGAATGGTGTTTGGAGAAAATTGTGTCCGGAGTTCGTGTCTGACTTTCAAGACTTTGCAGACACTGTGAAAAGGTGCTGAAATGTTGCTGAAGTGGGCAAAGAACTCAATTTACACATTGTACCAGAAGATTTTGATGAGTTGCTGGCATCACATCCTGAAGAATTAACTAATGAGGACCTCATTGAATTGGAACAGCAAAGAGTGACAGAGAAAGAAGAAGATGCACCCACTGTTGAAGAGACTCCTCCTCATAAAGTTTTGACAACAAAAGTGTTGTCTGAGGCATTTCAATATTTGGAAGCTTCCATGTCCCTGTCTGAGGAACACAACCCCAACATTGAATGCAGTGCATCAGTGAATAGGGGCATATCTAACATGTATAACTGCTACAGAGACATTTACAAGCAAAAGAGGAGAACATCTGTCCAAATCTCCTTGGAGACTTTCTTTAAGAAGCAGACAAGACACCAGAAAAACCTGCAGCCAAGACTCCTGAGAAGACTCCAGCCAAGAACCCTTCAAAAAGTCCAACAAAGTCACCTCAAAGAAGTCCTTCCAAATCAATATGATTGCTAATTACAATATACATACCTCAATGTAGCTATATTACTCATCTACCATTGATTGCGTACAAAATTCGGGATTATTTTTGGTGAAAAATAGGGTAGCAGGCCTTGGTTCAGGAACCAATCCCCCATTTATAATATTGTTCCTGTGGGAAAATCAGTTCCGAGTTACAACGTTTCAACTTAAGACACGGTTTTCAGGAGCCTATTATGTTGTAAGCCTGAGGATCGCCTGTATTTCAAACCTCAGACTAAGTATACTTGCCAACTTGCTTCTAGGCCAACTTTAGATGTTATCATTACCTGAAGTCCTGTTCTTCAGAATAGATAAATCAAAAGATAGAGATTGGGGCCAAGCATTTTTCATGGTAGTTTTGCAATCAAAGGTATCCACAGCTAAATTTAGTGTTTCTGGATTATTTGGGTGTAGCACTGTGTGAAATTGCTCAGATTTTCCATGGCAAAAAAGAAAAAAAGTTTTTCACAAAAATGCATTGCTTTGGCTTTGTAATTCAATGGTAAACTATGTGCAATGATCATAGTTCCAGTCTCAAAGAAAGTAAAAAAAAAATAATTAAATGAACATGGGGCAAGATTGGCATTTCCATTCTTCACAGGACTTTTGGGGCTTTAACTCTATCATCCTCATGGAACATGCAACAACACTGTCTCAGCTTTTGGTGTGCTCCAGACAAAGCTGTTTATTTGCCGCAGATGGTGCTACAGCTAATTATGCTTATTTATTGTAGCTGCTAGGAGATGTAACCCACCCTGATCATATAACTGGCCCTAAGGAAAAACTTCAAGCCCATCTTCTGAATGCATTAGAGTTGGGTACTGAGGCCATTTAAAAGTATTTGAGAAGTAAGCACTTTACGTACTGTTATGCATACAGTACATATAATGAAAATTATTACCATATGAAAATGCTACAAAGCTCTATTAGAATTGATATAAAAGACAATCAAAGGGAAATCAAATGAAAAGTAAAAGGTTGCAGACCTCTTCAGAGATGTACAGTCTTGTGGTTTAAGACTGGATGAGAATGTTGTTGTGTAGCAGGCTTACCTTTCAGAGCTTGGCTTGACTCCCAGGCTTGAGATTCTGCTGTTTTGATTGGTGGAGCTCATCCAACAATCAGAAGGCAGCAAGAGAAATAAAGTCACGCCCCTTTCTTGAGGAGAGGAGGAGAAGAGCTCCCCCTGACCTGATTGAAGATTGCAACACTGCCAGGTCCAGAAGACTTCAGGGGCAGAGCCCTGGAGAGTATAAAAGGAGCTGCATGCCCAGCATGAGGGAGATGCATCAGGGACAGAGAAGTGTAGGGCTTAGAAGAGCTGAGAAGAGCTGCCCAGCAGGGTGAAGAAGTAGTCCAGGAAAAGCCCCTGAAGACTTCTATCAGCGGTTAGGCTCTCGGTGCACAGCAAGGTGCACGGCGTCCAGACGCTGAGAGCTGCATGAGGTGGCTTAGGTCTGCAACCTCTGGCATGTGGCCAGAGACACGGTGCACAGGCCTGTGCATGGAGCAGGATCTTTGGAGCCCCTTGGGTGGCTCAGGTCCCCAACCTCCATATGAGGCTGGGAGCTCAGTGCAGGAGGTACTGCAGGGAGGGGTGAGACACACTGGGACCCACTTGAGGTAGCTTGGGTCTATAGCTGCTGGCACGGGACAGCAGCTCAATGCAGACAACGCAGCCCATAGGGTCCGGGAGCAGACTGAGCCCTGGTGCTGCATGAGGCTGTCTGGGCCTCCAACCCCTAGCACAAAGCAAAGCGCCCACTACACACAGCGAGCATGTGGCCCTAAGCCAGGCTGGTGGCAGCAGAATCAGGTGGCAGGAAAGCTCAGCGGGGAACAAAGCTAGACCTGGAGAATGGGAGTCAACCCTCCAGGACAGTGGAGTAGTAAGTTACCCTGGAGAGAGGGTCCCCACATGCAAAGGGGCACCACGTGGGCCGCTCCTGGGTGATGGGGGTGGGGCTTAGGAGTCTTTGAGGTCTCCTTCTCCTTTTCTTTCCCTCCACCTCCTTTGCTGTAGTGGTACCTTGGGAGTGGGGCCCCTGCCCTAGAGGGCACCCAGGTAGTTTAAGGATTGCTTGTTATAGTTGTAGACTGTGCCTTATAATTTATGTGAATAAGTTGAAGTAATAGTTTGTATATTAATAGAGTTATAAGGTTGCCTGATCAATAACCTTTGTTCTGGGTTGTTCTGTTGTTCATCTGTATTTTTAAAAAATAATTGTGTGTGTGTGTGTGGTATATGGTATAAGGTTTATTGTTCTGTAAATTTGTACATGTATATATAATCTATGTCCTTACCCTTTAATGGTCTTGTCATAATAATAAATTTGTATATACTTAAATAATTGATAGATTGGGCCTGACTCTATAAGGGATGGAGGCCGCTGCTGGGCTGTTGTGTCCCTCTGCAGCACACTGCCCTGCCAATAATTTCCTCAATTGGAGAGGGGAGTACAAACCCATGTACACCCGGGCTACAGTTGGAATAATGAAACAATTAAAAACAGCACTGATTTCACAGTGAAACCTGTGCAGTCTAGCTAATTTGTCACCTTGTTTCCTTGTGACTTGAAGAACAAATACTTCATGGTCTGAGTACAGGGCCTGCAGTTATTACAGAGTCTAGCAAAATGCAGTGAAAGTAAATTCTGTGCTAGTTCCATTATTTTGACAGAGCAAACCTTTATGGATTTGCTTTATATAACATTAACTTCAAGAATGAGTTTTCTCATGTTTTCAAAGAACTTGCATTTCCAAGCCCAAAACATCACTCTGTCTTTTTAAAAAGGTAAAACTATCAACCCAATTCCCCTTTCCTAGCAATTTATCACTAAAACACTTCTTTTTTCTCTGAGCTACAAATCTGTGCCCTCTGGTTACATTCCTGAGTATGGCTAGTTGCATAAATAATATAAATTATTGCTAACATATGAAGAAAATATGTTTGTTTTCTTACTACACACTGGTGCGTCAGAGTTTTTTTAAAGGTCTTAAGAAATGGTCAACTTCAAATCAACAGTTACAGACATCTGAATGTTATGAATTAATTGTTCAGTACAAATTGGAATATTCGCTCTCATTTAGTTAATGGGATGTATAATTTTTGATGTATAAAGTAAAGAATACATAGCACATCATGTTACAAGGTTAAATGTATTTCAAAAGATTGTAAACCAATTTATATTTTCTTTAATCTTTATGGCCAGATCATTAAAGTATAGTTCTATGAGGGAAAATGACAATCACTATAGTGCTATGGTGGGTGAAATGGCCTCAGAAAGTCTAAATAAAATTTGCTCAGAGTCCTTTAGCTTAAAAGCACTTATACCAGCAAAAGTGTGTTTTCACTACTATAGTTTATTTAATTCATGGGCATGGTTATATTCCCTTTGGAGTTGATGACAAAACTCTCACTGACCTTAAGCATAGGATCAAACCCTAGGAGATCAATTTATTTCCTACTAACATCACTGGATAGACTCCCACTGACTTTTTAGTAGGAATTGGTTTGGGATCCATACTGAAAAAGGGACATTTTTGCTGACACCCCCTAGTTTTAAATTTTGGGACTGAAAGTATTTAGGAGATCCTTAAATTTAGGTCTTGTTAGTTTACCAAAGCGCCTTGGTTCATTCTAGCATCTAGCGTTGGTATATAAAGGGGTTGGAGTATCACTGTAGCTGTCATGGTCCAGGAGATATACCAAAAGCAAAGATGTGTTATTTTTTGTTGTCTTCCCCCCCCGTGATATCTTTTATATAGCAGGGAGCTAGTTTAAAAAAATATCACCAAAATAAAACTTGCTTCTCTTGGTCTATAAAAGCAGTTTGGAATCAAGAGGCAGGATGGCAAAGGATTGCAAGTCAAAGATCGGAGTCCTGTTCACAGACTTCCTGAGCAAGTTGCAATCTCTTTGTTCTGCATTTTCCCATATTTTAAAACAGAGAAAAAGTAAGCTGCTGATATACTTCCAAAGAAGTGGGGGTTCTGGTGGATAGCAGTATGATAGAGCTAGTGTGGTCACCAACCAGTGGATCTCAATCCATCAGTAGATCTTGGAGCCTTTTGCGATAGAACTTGGAGCCTCTTGGAGTCAATCCAAGGCTGGGGTGGGAGCCTGAGTGCCCATGTGCATGTACATGGGTGCACCAGCCCAGCAGGTTAGTCTGTGGGGGAGGGAAGGGGCAGGGACTAGATTGAGGCCCCTGCAGTGAGGGACAGTGCTGCAGGAGCAGGGGTGAGTTGAGTGGGGCCCCATCTGGGTGGGACTACCTGCTGGTGAGATGCACCCCCAAATAATTTTTTCTCCCTTTGCCTCGATCTGCTCTCCCCTATCCCCCCTAAACTTACCTGCTGGGTGGGTGGGCGGTGGGGGAGTGGTGGTGGCGGTGCACAATAGATCTTGTGTTGCTTTTAAATGCCAAGGGTGATCTCCTACTTAAGAAGGTTGGAGACCACTGAGCAAGACTGTTCTCAGTGGTGGCAGATGACAGAACAAGAGCAATGGTCTCAAGCTGTACCAAGGGAAGTTTAGGTTAGATATTAGGAAGCACTTTCTCACTAGGAGGGTAGTAATACATTGGACCAGGTTATGCAGAGAGACTGTGAAATCTCCATTCTTGCAGGTTTTTAAGATCTGGCTAGAGAAAGCCTTGACTGCTATGATATAGTTTGGGACAGTCCAGCTTTGAGCAGGGGGCTGGACTAGATGACCTCCTGAGGTCTCTTCCAACCCTAATTTTCTTGCAGACAAAAAAGAATAAAATAAAACCATCTTTACTGGAAGAAGTAGCGCATTACTTCGACCCAGTTCTGCAGCACCTGTATGGTTCTGGCACTTCAGCAAAGCTTTTTGGTGTTTTTAGCTAAAGTTGATTCAGCTATTAGATAAAAGCACAAAAAAAGCCCTGCTAAAACACCCAATTTATGCAGACCTCTGGCAAACTATAGATTCATAGATGCTAGGGTCGGAAGGGACCTCAATAGATCATCGAGTCCGACCCCCTGCATAGGCAGGGAAGAGTGCTGGGTTCAGATGACCCCAGCTAGATGCTTATTTAACCTCCTCTTGAAGACCCCCAGGGTAGGGGAGAGCACCACCTCCTTGGGAGCCCGTTCCAGACCTTGGCCACTCGAACTGTGAAGAAGTTCTTCCTAACCAGGTCCAGCTAAGGTGCTGCCTCTTCTGGGCATGCATGGGAACACACTGAGTTTAAAGTAAAACACTTTTTTTTGTTTTTTAACATCTGCAAGCAGCCTATGATTCTATGATATAGGCTGGAGGGAAGTAGGTTTGTGTCCGACTCTTTATAACAAGCCGCTATCTATAGCTGCTGCCCTTTTCTGATTTGATTTTTAAAGTAAAGAAAATGTACTCATTGGCATGAGTGATACCCATTTTTTCTATGACTACTAATGCAAACAGACAATATTAAATGTGAGGCAACCTGCAAACAGTAGTCCAAATATTCAGTCATTAATCTTTAACAACTGTGGCTGGGATGATCAAAGGTTCCTAAAGAAATCAGGCACCAAATCTGAGTAGATTTCACTGCATTCCTAGCATATAATAAATGTGCCTATAATACCACTTAAAGTTTTGCAAGAATATACAAGTTTTAATTGATTTGAAAGGCTGCCTAAAAACAAGTATTTTTTATAGTTGTATGGGGATGGTTTAGACAAATTATTTAACACTTCTGCACATGCTCCCTAGATATGGCTTATCTTAAATGTGAAAATTTAGTGGTTTGAGCTTCCTCCAAAAACAAGATTATATCAAAGAATGAGAAACACTAACAATCTAATATGCAGAGGCATATGAAGTTGTAAAAAAAAGTTTAATAGGGGATTTAACAAAATACACAGATCTTCCGAAATTATCTGGGGCTGCTTTAATACAATTTCAACTTCTATTCACGTTTTCTGTTAATGTTTGTTTCAACACAAGTTCAATATGAAATCATCAGCAATTGAAGTAACCTCTTTTAGTGATCTTCACTGCATCTATGAATGGGACATCCATTGCTTCCTATACATAAGCAAGCACCATGCATAACAGAATTGCTTTCAACAGGGACAGCATAGAGAGCTTTCTTATACTACACTGTCCCAACTTACCACCAGGAAAACCTTTTAGCATTGATCAACAACAAATTCTTGACTAAAAGAAAGTGGTTTGCAATGTTAATAAACTTCTGCTCTATCACACTGCAGGGAGTAAAAATATCCAGAACTGAGCCTCTGTTGTCCTGCAAAGTGAATGCAAAGTGGATGTAAAATGCTACAAAATCAAAGTGTGAGCACCTACTTTTCATACTTGTCAATAGCTATGCAAGCAGTAGCATGTAAAGCCTTTTACCTTTCTAAGTAGGCATTAGCAGCAGCATTAGTTAGTACGCTTACGTCCAGGACAGTTGTAATACAACTACACTACTTTGGGAGGTAACCCATGCCAGTTTGGGAGATAGCTCATTGTAATAAGGAGCTGAAGGCTCCTGTTACTTTAAGGGTGAAAGAGCAATAGAGAGCGCCTCAGGTGGGGAAAGCTGCTTATGAGCTGCTAGGGAACAGGTACTGGGGGAGTTACCTGATGTAAGCACTTATCACAGAACTAGTTGTGGTATAGTAGTGCCATGGGCTAGAGCCTTACATAGGAGACAAGATAAGAACACAGAAGAGAACAGCAGCAAGTCACCCTGAGCATTTTTATACATGTAAGCGCTGCAGCGAAGGGTACTTTGAAAAGTGCCTGGTACTGCATTGCTTGCAGTTGTATAAGCAGTGAAATGCACATCAGCGCTGAGAAAATGGTGACGGTGTGCTTTTAAACTAAAACACATAGAAGGTGTTTTAGTTCAAAAGTGCACCACCGCCATTTTCTGCATGCTGATGCACATTTCACTGCTTATACAACTGCATGTGGTACAATGCAGTTCACTTCAGCTTGCATGCAGGGCAGCAGCATTAGTCAGTACGTTCGATTAATCAAGTTTTCTCTGAAGTGGCGGATCTCCAGTACTACACAGGTATGTGTAGAAATGTCCACTGAGGCTGAGCCAGCAAGCTGAATCAGGAAATACCTGCAGCAGCTCAGGGAGGCGCATGATCAGTAGGGGGCAGGACACAGGCAACTGGGAGGGAGGATATGGGGAGGGGGTATGTGCCCCCCCCCCCCAGATTGGCCTCTGAAAGTGCTGGGGGGCCTGTTGATGCACCCCAACTCGGTACCACTCTGGATGTGGCCAGGCACAGAACGGATCCCTGCTGGTCCGATTGTATGGGGGTAGTGGTGTGCTGTGCCCCCCCAGACTCAGGAGGCACCAATCACTCATGGGGCAGGCCTAGGGAGGTATATGGACACAGGCCCTGAGCCAGGAGGGGCAGTCTGGCCTTGGAGGCTGCTGAGGCAAGAGCTCCAGAGCAAAGGAATGCAGGAGCTCTCCTATCTGGCACTGAGGCTGTCTTTAAGGAAGGCTAACAGAGTGCTGATGCCCCACAGACTAGTACCTGGGGTAAGGGGAAACCTTTGTCATGAAGGCAGATAGCCATTGTTTATGTTTGGACTCAGAGAGGGTTTAGTTTGTATTTGCTACAAGGCTTACTCTTTGGTTCCAGTATCAACTGGTTAGGGGCCTTGATTCAGGCCATGTCAGAGGCTTAGGCCTGGGGATGTATTTAAAGCCCAGAGACAAAAAGGGAGAAAGACTGAAGTTTACTTGGGCAAGAACTGGGCAAGGGCCAGAAGGCCCAGTGCCCAGGAAGGGTGGAGCCAGGGCCAGGAGACCCTGTGCAGGAAAAGGGCAGAGACAAAGGCCAGGGTATCCCAGGAGCTGAAGCAGGTTCAGCAAATGTATTGCCCAGGACAGGGCAAGGACCAGGACAAATTAGGTACTTAAGGACTGGAACTCAGATGCCAGGTCAGACACAGTGGGCTGAGGCTAAGGGAACCAGCAAGAGGAAGGGGGCTGAGGCCAGGAAGGCTGAGACCCTGATGAGGGTATAGAAGCCTGTGGTGGACTGCTACCAGGTTGGAGCCAAGTGCCCACTGAAGCCATTAATTGGTAACACCTGTGAGGCATGAGGGTGGCTGTAGGGGAGGTCAGAGGCTGTGATTAGCCTTTGAGGCTACAGGTGCCCTTGGAAAAATTGCTGGCATCGAAATGAACTGAGGCTCACTCTAGGACCCCTTAGGCAGCCCCTCTTCTAATCAGGGTGTGGCAGGAGAATATGAAGGGGGGGGCACCCTACAGCTGGAGCTGTGTAAGCGTTGTCTGGCCACCAGTGGGCTTCATAGTCACCCTGGCCCTGGACCTGAACCTGGCTACATCCATGCGAAGCAGCGTGGCATAGTTAGGAAGCCACTGCCGTGCCTGGTAAGTTTGTAGATACAGCAAAGACATTTTGGACTTATCAAGGTTTCCAGAAGGGAGAATCCATATGCTTTATTCATGGTTACAAAACTAAACAAATGGCTATATAGACTTTCTTCAAACTCTAACAGATACGACATAAGGGGAAAAACTGTTGTGAATGAGTTAAAAGGAGGGTTTAGAACAGAAGTGCTACAAATCCTACATTGACAGCAGGCGAGGTTATTACCACTTAAGCAGTGCTCTAAGCAGGGAACAGTACAAAGAGAGAAACTATTTACCATCAGATGCCTCAGCCATGAACTTTTAGACATAGGCGATGGACAGATATTCATTTGAAGTGCCACAAGTACCTCAGCACTTTGCAGCACTGCAAAAGTAGTCTTTGCCACTGCTGCCACCAGGGCACCAGCCATCCCAGCTGACTGGGCAACAGCAGTGGCAGCCATCTCTTACTGCTGCTACCAGAGGCATAGCAGCATAGCTCCACACCTGGGTCAGCACTGGCTCCTGATGCATCAGCTGCAGTGGCTTGATCAGTCACTTGTGGAGCAAGAGCTGCTTTTGCACCCTCCCCCTTACAAAGGCAGCACCTGGAACTGCTGCCCCAGTCACCCTGCCTCCATTATGCTACTGGCTCCCACTAGGGCAACAGCATCCATCCTGCTGCCATCACTATGATGTGATCCCGCTGCTCTGTGCCTACTTAGCATAATTAGCAGAGGTGCAGCCCCTCGTCCTGGCTGAGTGTTGCTCTGCTTCTGGTGAGCTGATGAAGAGCCAGTGGCTCTACTTCCCTCCCCCCTTGAAGGCAGGGAGAGAGCACAGAGCACTGAGGAATGCTGGGGGAATCAAGATACACCCTGTAGCAGTACACAGAACTACACACAATACTTGTAGCACTCCAAAATGTAGCACTACAGAGAAGTCCTGTTTCCAACAGGAACATTTCTGTAGCGCTTGCACTATTATTGTAGATCTACAAGGAATGGTCATGTCTGTCCCTTCAGCTTTTATAGTACTATGAAATCTCATGTAGTGCTACAAACATTATGTCTGTCCATGGCCTTACACTGTACTTTAGTGGAAAACAGCAGTTCATCTTTATTTGATCTCTTTTCAAATTATGTTAGGTGTCTGGAGTCCTTGAAACTGAAATAACTTAAAAGTAATGAACCTTAGTTACTATGGAGGATTTCAAATACTCTATAATTTCAATCTTCTGGCCTGTCTGCACATGCCACTGGAACATTTGTGGTTGCTCCAGCTCTAAGAGTGCATGTAGCTGTACATAACAGACACAAAACAAAAAAGATACTTCTGTCTCTCATAATTAGCATGCATCAATTTAGGTGCCCTTTGTCTTCTCAGAGGACACAGGGCTTTTAAGTTTGAGGTACACCTTTTTTATCAGTCAGCATCCTTTTTAATTTCCAGACTGTGAAATCCCTTCCTGTGTATGGCAAAACTTTGTTTCCTCTTACTTGCTTCTCTCACTGTCTGTTCTGCAAGAGCTGTGCTCGCTCAGGAATCTGAAACAGGAAAGAGCCTCTTGGATCCATAATAAAAAAAAAAACAAAAATTGTGTTTGGCATTGAAAAACTAAAATCAAACATTTGTAATGCTTTGAATATACTAATGACCTGACAGTCCATAAAAACGATTATTAAAAATATAAATACCAAGATAGTTTGTGTATGTGACTTTGTCTGCATGCACGCACAGCCTAATACATAACAACAAACATGCTGGGTGAAAAGAAATAAAACAACTCTTAATGAGAAATACAATATCATATCTCATGTGTCATTTTTCCTCCACTACCCATAGAATATTGAAACTCAGATGTATGCACTATGCCATATATTAATGTGTGTGTATAGTATATTTACACTGACATAATGCATATACTGAAATTCTGAAACATATATATACACACAGAAATATATGCTATTTTATTCCCACTATCTCACAAGCAAAGAATATAGCCATTCCCTTGACAAGTGAACAAGTAAGTACAGATTACTATCTATAGGGCCATTAATTTTATATGTTGCTCAGCAAAATGCTGTAGTCTTCTATAATGTTATTTTTTACAATGTTTCACAATTTTAACGCATTTTTAAAAATGGAAAAATCCTGCAGGTTTCATTTTTTCATGTTTCCTCCAATGTGTTGCAGTTAGTTTCCATAGATACAGTATGTGTTGGTTACCTAGGAAACAACTGTAGGATAGAATTTAATTGGTTGCGTTGTCAAATTGATTAGTGGAATTGTGGGCAGAGTTTTAAGTGATAGATGTGTGCAGGTGATGCACACAATAATATAATGCCTGATCATGTACATTTTTTATTAGTAATACACAAGAATTGTAATTGAAAATTAGCTGGGTTCTTCTTTTAAACTGAGTTATGTTTCAGTAGATTCATTTCACTCTGGTAAGTGAGTCCTGGCTGCTTTGAGGCAGAAGTATGAAGAATTAAATGAAATGTGTTGTGATAATTTCATACCAATGTTGGGTTTTGTACTGAAATAAATTTCCATGTATATAGTATTCATCAGATATGAGGCAAAGTCTGGAACTTCTCTGGTCCATGGCTGGCAAAGCAGAATTATGGCAGTTAGGAGGGGGTGAATCTGAGGCATCAGATCTCAATAACAGATTTGAGTCTATATTGCCTTAAAGCACATGGCACCTCTTTTGAAACTCACAATGTACTGATTCTGGAGCATGTTTTCTGCCATCTTTTGTATGCAAGAAAATGGCCTCTCAATTAATCTGGAAGGCTCTGTTACCTTCTCCAGGATGCTCACTAGAAGTCAGGCAGAAAGCAAAGCAGATTTGCACCTCATAGTTGTGATCGTCAACCAGGATGCCACAGGATGCCACACAATATTATCACTGTTAGATGTGCAAATGTGATTCACAAGATAAACCCAGAAATTTCACACACAAATCCGTAGTGTTAGAAACATTCTGACCTGTTGTGATCTTTCTGAGTTCTTAGCAACAGAAGAATTATTCTATTACTTTTCAAAATCAAGTAGTCAAAAAAAAAGAGAAAAGGAAGAGCTGGCATTTTCTAAGGGGTGCTTTGAGCCAAATGAAAAATAACGTAAGTTTAAAAAAACTGAGAACAACTGCTTTCCAGACTAAATAAATCACAGATGCAGTAGTTTTTGTAAGCAGCAGCTTATTTCATCAGATGCTATGAAGGGACTGCTTATGAAAGTTTACGCATCTCTTGATTTAGTTTGTCTATAAGGCGCAAATCTATCTTGGCTTCTGCCTATGGTAACCATACGTCCCAGTTTGGCTGGGCAGTCTTCGATTTTGGAGGCTGGTCCTGGCCATCCGGTGAAAATTAAAATTATTGTCCCAGGTGTGGGGCACATGACAGGGAGACAGAGCAGCATGAGCTGTGAAATCGTCCTTGCAGACAGCAAAACTGCCTTAAAATAGATTAGCTTGATTAGTGGAATGACCATTAAAAAGGGGAGATGATTGTTAAGGCCTATGAATTAAAGAACAATGGGTCATTGATGAGCCATTGACTCCCTTAGCTGCCTCAGTAGAATCATAACATGAGGGTTGGAAGAGACCTCAGGAGGTCATCTAGTCCAACCCCCAACAGTAATAGTAATACCAGAGCTGCACCATGCTGCCTCACCCCTGCCTCTGGTTGCAGCAGCACTGATGACTTGAGGAACTGGGGTGGAGGTGGGGGAAGGGGAAGGCAGCATCCTGGATTTCATATTGTCCCGGATTTCACATTGTTGCATATGGTCACCTTACTTTTGCCTGACTTCTCACTAACACAGCAACTACCTCTTGCTCTGCTTACAAGAAGCAAGCCATACAATGATGATCTGGTATGGAGAGCTGATCTTATTTGGTACCTTCAAAATCTTCAAGTTATGCAGTACCTATGTGAGTAACTATAAAATGTTTTTATCTTCCTACTTTCTCTGCCCTTTCCTCTTTGTGTTCATCACTCATGTCTTGCATCCCTTCTCATATCAGACCATAAGCTATTTGTGCAAGGCACTGCTTCCTACAGTGTACTGCACGGAACCTATGGCAGTGGACTCCAGAAGTTATCGTGGTTCTAAGGGCCTTGTCACACAGGATACGCATTTTATTTAGCTCATAGTAAGCATTACTGTACTGTTTTAAAAGTTAGAATGTGTTTTGTGTAGCCACATAGTAATGTTTACTATGTTCTCTAATACAATCTTATGCACAGTTCTGCACTAAATTCTTGAACTGGCTCTGGTGCAGTGCTGGGGGGTGGGACTGACAATCAATTTGAACCAGAGCTGGTTAAAGACTCTGGTGTGATCTTGAATCAACTGATTGTTGGTCTCAGTCCCAGCACTGCACCAGAATCTTTAATGGCAATCAGTCCTGGGCACATCTACATGAGATGTTTACTGCAAAGCTGCCTAATTAGCTTTGCAGTGAAGTCTCGACACGTGTGCCCCCAGTAGGCCACAGGAAATTAACTTTGCTGTAGGTTAGTACTTGTAAATACAAGCGCTATCCTGCGACAGAGTCTTTAGTGCACAGCAGTGCACACATAAATGCTGACCTGGTTGACTGGGCAGTGCAGGGCCTGCCTGCCAGCTAGCCCCACACTGGAACACCCTGGTGCCCCAGCCAGTCCCTCTGCAATATGCTGACCCAGGTTGCCCCCGTCCCACCCCAGGCTCCCTGCCAGCTGGGCTGTTCTAACATGGCTCAACATGCTGTGGTCCTGGATGCAATGCTTCAGAGCAATGCTCTGGTCCTGGATGCATGCTGTGGTCCTGGATGCAATGTTTCAGAGCAATAAGCTCTGGTGCAATATGTGCTGGAGTTTATTGCTTCATGTTAATAACATGTGTAGATAGACTCAGTGAGTTGTACTAGTATTACCTCTGTGGAGCAGTTCCACAATTGCTGAACATGTATTACTTAATACACTCTGGAGATACTCCTTCTGGGAAAGTCCTAAGTTAGCTGCCCTGATAGTGCTTCTGTTCTTATTCGAACAACACCAATCGATAGCTCAAAAGCTCTGGCTGCCATATCTCAAACAAAAACAGATAATCCTTTGCATAGTAAAAGTGGGTTTCTAACATATTTTGCCTTGTGGCATGTGTTTTAACTGTTCCTTCCTATAAAGCAATGGTTTGTTCATCTAAGTTTGCTGAGGGGAGCGTACATTATCACTTGCACCAACCATTAACACTTTGCACCAACCAAGCTTTTTATAGAATCATAGAAAAGTAGGGCTGGAAGAAACCACAGGAGTCAGCTAGTCCAACACTGTGCTCAAGGTGGGATCATCCCTGGATAAGCCATCCCAGACAAGTGTTTGTCTAACCTGCTCTTAAAAACCACTAAGGATAGAGATTCTGCCACCTCTCCAGATAATCTGTTCTAATGCTTAACTACCCTCATAATGAGACTTTTTTTTTCTAATATTCAGCCTAAATTTACCTCATTGCAATTTAAGACCATTACGCCTTGTCCTGTCCCCTGCAACCACAGATAAAAGTCTATCCCATCCTCCTTATGATCAGCCATGTATTGAGGACTGTTGAAGATATATGAATTCCCCCTGCCCCACTGCTTAGCCTTCTCTTCTCCAGACTAAGAATACTTCTTCCAACCTTTCCTTCAAAGTCACATTTCCCAGACCTCTAATAATTTTTGTTGTTCTCTCCTGGACACTTTCAAATTTGTTCCTGTTTTAATTGAGATTTGGACTGGACAAAGAAGTGCAAGTGAGGCCTCATTAGCAGGGCTGTGCGAAGCTTTGGGTGCTGATTCGATTTAAAGGAGATTCAGCCCTATTTGGTGGCCAAATCTCCAAATGTGAATTGAATCAGGGGACCAATAAAAAGGTCCAAATTGATTTGAAGCTCTCTGAATCTTCAGAAAGATTCAGAGAGCTTTGATGATTTGGACAGTCCCCACCCACTGCAGCAGGGAGCTGGTGCCGGACTTGGAGCTGGTAAGTAGGGGCGGGGGATGGGGGGATGGAGGAGAGGAGAGGGGACCATGGGGGGGCCCCTGCCAGGCCCAGTCCCCTACCTGCTCCCCCAGCACCCCTGATCCCCACCCGCTCCCCCAGCCCCCCCATGGCTGCCCCACCTGTCTCAGTTCTCAGCCCATTAAAAAAATGCCCCACTCACTGGGTGCTATGGGGCAGGGTGGCGATATCTGCTGCCCACTGTGTGGTGGGCTCTGCCATGAGCCCCTGACCCCCTCTCACTCCTCTAGCCCCCCCATAGCTGCCTCTCTCATCCCAGCTCTGGCCCTTTAAGAAAAAAAAACCTGAGAAAAACCCCGGGACTCTCTAGTTCCTGCAGTGGCCTCAGGGCTTTGGGGGGCCCATGCAGAGCCTCCCATGTGGTATGGGGCAGTGGGGGGCAGCGGAGATGGCCCCCTGCTGGCAGGAACTGGTGAGCTGGGGGGGTTTCCTCGTTTTTTTCTCGATTTCTTTTTTTTCCTTAAAGGGCCAGAGCTAGGGTGGGCAAGGCAGCCATGGGGGGGGGGAGGCTGGGACAGCAGGGGGAGTAGTCAGGGGGCTTGTGCGGAGCCCCCCACACAGCGGGGGGGCAGTGGGGATTGCCCCCCTCCCCCCCCCAGCAACACTCTGTGAGTTGGGGCTTTTTTTTTTCCAAAGTGCCGGGAGCTAGGGTGGGCAGCCATTGCTGGGTTGGGAGAGTGGGTGGGGGATGGGCCTGGGTGATTCAGAGGTTTGGAGATTTGGCAGCAGCCGAATCTTTGAATCAGATTCGGCCGAATCGAATTGGGACAGTGATTTGAATCACCTAATCGAATTACTGTCCCCCGAATCAGCCAAATCCAAAGCGAATACTAGCTGCTTTACACAGGCCTACTCATTAGTGCAGAATATCCTTGGATAGCAAGCAAATGCTCCTATTAATACAACGCGGTATGCTACTGTTTTCTTTCATAGCAAGATCATACTATTGGCTTATACTCAGCTTCTGGTCCTCCAGGACCTTTTCTGCATTACTGCAGCTTAGCTAGATGCTCTCTATATTGTCTATATTTGTACGTGTGATTGTTCTGTCCTATGTGCAGGACTGCATTTGTCTTTATTGAAGTTTATTCAATTAATTTTAGACTATTTTTTGATTTAGCAAGGCTATTCTGAATCTGAATACTACCCTCCAGAGAGGTGGTTAGCCATATTAATCTGAAGTCAGGCAGAAGGTAGAGTGTGGCACCTTAGAGATTAACTAGTTCAGAGGCATGAGTTTTTGAAGGTGTCAGTCTACTTTGTCAGATGCTATGAATGGATTGGTAAAAGAAAAGGTTTCAAATAGAGGAGTTTAAATACAAGGGCAAGGGACAGGGGGACAGGATGTTACTAAGAGAGGCAAAAGTTGCTACTGAAGATGTTAGGTATTGACAAGCTTCCTCTAAACACGATATCAGCTATCATGGAGGTCACATCTCTGTATACCAACATCCCCAGAAGGATTGATTACAAGCTATAAGGAATATTATATCTGACAATGACACTGCTTTTGTTTCCATTGTACACTCCTGCTTTATCCTCACACACAACTGTTTCAGATTTGGAGGCTCACTATTCTTACAAAGGAAAGGCATTGCCATGGGCAAATGGCCCCCCAACATGCCAATTTATTTATGACATCTCTCAAAATCTGCTTCCTCTGCAGCTAGTCCTCTCATTCTCTGGTATATCTGAACTACACTGCTGAAATCTTTGGAAGAAATCTCTAGAGACATTCCACCAGGACTTTATAAATTTTCATCCTTTCACCAAAATGACTCTTGAATACTCCACCAAATTAATTTCTTAGATTCCACTGTGAAGTGTGCAATGACCACATTACCATTATTTTATATTGGAAACCTACCAATTGTTACATCTACCTCCATGGCACTAGTTTTCATCTTAAGTACACCACTAGATCCCATTATTTGCAGCCAAGCTCTACATTCCAACTGTATCTGCTCAGATATTACCAAGTAGTACAATACAGACAGAACATTCTCCAACCTGCTACAATACCAACCTTGTGACAAGGACAACAGAATCCTTCCAGTGGTCAGCTACAGCCCCAGCTTGAACACCCTCCAGTGCCTCCTGGCAAGTGACAATTTCTTGAGATTGCCTTGGGAGATAAACCTGTCCTGGCTTACATGCAGCCCCCCACACTCCAGTGATGTTTCTCCAGAAACAGACTACTTAACTCTAATTCTTTCCAAGTCACCAGGCCTTGCTACAGACCCAGATGTATCCCTTTACCAGCACAGACCACATTATCACTGGACCAAGCCCCACACAACATAACTTCAAGGGTTCATTCACCTGCTCTTCTACCAATGTCATATGTGCCATCTCCTGTCTGCATGGGACAGATGGGGCAATCCTTATGTAAAAGAGTTAATAAACACAGATTTGACATCAATTCTAGAAACACAGACAAGTCCATTGCGGAACACTTTAACCTTCATGGCCATTCCATCGTTGACCTCAGAGTAGATGTCCTTAAACAAAATAACTTCAAAAAACAATTTGAATGCAAAACTGCAGAACAAGAAGTCATCCACAGACTGGACTGTATTAAATGGGGGCTGGGCCCAATGATCTGCAAGGTCCCTTCCAGCCCCTAAAAACTATGAAACTATGAGACATGTTTTGAACAGACTATGGATTCTTACCCCATTACCTCCATTAGCTATTATCTGTAGCTGTTTATTGCCATGTCCCTCAATGTGTTAACTGCCTTGTTTATCCCTATTAACCTTTTCAATCAGCCTTATTTTCCCCAGTAGAGTCCCCTCCCTATGTCGCTTTCCTTTGCATTTAAATTTCTCTCTAAAATCCACTCATAGCCTCTATTGCCTATGAAAGCTCATGCCTCTCTGAACTAGTTAGTCTCTAAGGTGCCACCCTGCCCTCCTTCTACCCTTCTGAGCATCTGCAGCTCCACCCATCTTGGTGTTATTTGCAAATTTGCTAAGTGTGCACTCAGTCTCATCCTTCACATTTTTAATAAACATATTGAACAGTAGTGGTTCCAGCTCAGCCCGCCTGGGGGACCCATTTGATACCTCGTCTCAATTAGAAATCAAATCACATCAATGCTTGATGTCTACAATCCAGTGAGAATTTGAATGGGTGGATAGTGTTGAAGTACTGGGTGGGAGAGGGAAGTAAAGAGAAAATGCAATGCTTGCCAGGATTTAAAAATAAATGTCATGAGCAGAGGTCACTGGGAAATGTCAAAACAGCATATTCCCCAGCCACCATGCAGTTTAGCAAATGTTACCAGCCTTTTCCTACTTCTCTAGCTCACCTGTATTATGAAAGAGACTTTATGGCCAGTTCCTACATGCCTGGCAGGATTTCTTCTGGGATTTTCTGACAACATCCAATTATTTATTATGATTGCTACCATTATTAACAAAAACTAGATACTTTTTCAAACACCTAAATAGGAGGATCCTTGCTCCAAGGGGTGCATAATGTAAAGAGAACAATTAGACATACATTGGGAGAACCAACAAAGGGCAAATTATATATGATTCAAGGGTAATCTAGTCCAATAGTTAATTACATTAGAGAATTAATTTAACATAATTAGAGATTTCAGCCCTACCATTTTATTCTCTCTCTCATGATGCATGATGGAGTGTTGCCCCACATTATATCTCATACTTTGGCTATGGCAGGAGACATACAGTTACCAGGGCAATATTGCCTAACACTTATATGCAATGACCTCGTTTCAATCTCTTGCATTTCGCTTGGCAATCAGCAGTGGAATAAATATATACATATGACTCAGTATTGTAACTGTGAGCTAGTATGTTAGCCTCACTTGTTCTATCTGTCTGTCGTAAGTATTTCTAGGACACCACACTTTATAAGTGCCAAAAATTGTCCTTGACAGGAGCTGAACCCACACATGCACAGTCTCTGCAGCATTGTTCTAATTCCTGGCATCAGTGCCAGTTCTAATTAGAGAAAGGTGAATTTCTTTGGATTAAATAATTGACCCATATGTTCACCCCACACTCAACCAAATCTTGAACCAAGTTTTCATTGAGGTTTGAGAAGTCTCATGATTAATCTGATCTTTTCAGTTGTTTTTCCAATTTTCAATTTTATTTAAAAAATTTTGGAACCGGAGCTGGAAGTACTGAAATAACACATGATACTTATTTTTGCTATAATCAGGAACAAGAAGTACTAAAATCAATTGAGGAACACAGATCTGGACACCAGAGCATATAACCATCCACATGTTGCAGTGCTTATCCAAGGCAAACATCTTGAGATTTACCTCTTGCTAGTTCTAATAATGCAGTTTGCATTACAAGTTTTTAAATACATCTGTAGGGTACTCCCAGAACCTCAAGTTTCTCCCCACTGTCTCGCTGCCTGTCCCAAGGAACAGACCAAGGTTTGCCCTGTGATAACTCCTTATACCTGCAAGCCTCGGCTCTACTGCCCTTGACTGGATTTCACAGCTACAACAGGGGAATCTCTTCCAGCTCCAAGTAGCTTCCTCTTGGGTTGTGAAAATTTTTTTCAGTGTCCCTTTTCATAGCATGGGTTGTCCTGGAATATCAATCATCCAGAGATCACTATTTACAAAAGGCAATCAAGTAAGGAGACAAAATAACAGAAGGATGTATAATATATAAGAAAAGAATTATACAAGAAAAACTAACCATAAAATTTGAAGACAGAACAAAAAGACACATAAAGTTTCTTATCTTCTCATCTAACACCATGTCGAGAGAGGAGACTTGCTAGTATTTTCAGAGATCGGCCTTTCTGATGATCTTGTCAGCCCTGACTGGTGAGGACCTGGACTCCTCCTAAACCTAAGAAAGTCCAAAGACCCTGGCCACCTCACAGGTAGCACTTAAAATACCTCTAAGCCACACCCCACTCCCATCAACATTGTTCTAATTGCTTATGAGTCACAGAATCCTCCAGAACTTTCTGGCCTCCCCAAGGTACACAGAGCACCTCTAGCTAATGGGCCATTTCTTTCAGATGCTTGTACTATTGTGTGGTTATTTTTCCCTTTATCAGCAGACAGTAAATTGAGTAGCCATCTTACCAGTGGCACCTTCTTTCTGTGACTGGGAGTGGCAATTACCCCAGAACACAATAGCAAGAGATACTTCCGAGTTTCACCTACTACCCTTTCCTTAAGAATGCATCCCTCAGTTCTGTTGACTAAACTGTATCCAAAAAAAATCTCCCCAAGATTTGGTGGGGTTCATGACTTCTGATTTATGATGTCCTCAGAAGCTTAAGCTATTTGATATACAAGCCTATAGATATGTCAAACATAGGAAAAAAGAATAAGGCAATTTAATGTTTTAACAGAAACTCCGCCCCCCTCATATTTGTAACCGAGACTATTTTTTTTGCAAAATATCCCTGACCACCTGCATTCTTACATTTTTCCAAAAATAGGAGCACAAATGGAAAACATGGATATTCTTTAATAATTTTAGCTTGTTTTCAAAAGAGTTATTTACACTTCAACACTGAACAATAGGGACCAAGACTTAAGAGCTATATCTTTACTGCCAAGAAGGCATATTTTTAACACAGGTTATCTAGGATCAATGTGTCATTCTTTTTCTTACAGAATTATCCTAGTGGAGATATCCTATTGACACCTGTATTTTTATCTTGTAGTAGCTGGGAGCGGTCAATACTCTATCTCTGTGATAGATTTTACAGAAACAACTATATGTGCTTTGCCTCCCTTTTATGAAGGGATTGCTAATGGAAGCTAATTCTCATGCAGAAAAAATGGTGCTGTCCTCATTTGCACAGCCAGTAATCACTAATGGTATCCATCTGTCTAATTTGGCATTTGACTGTGACATCATAGCTACATAGTCATGAGCAGGGATCCGGGTTTTCTGTTTGCCATGGAAAAATTTGGTAAAATGTGGATTTTCTCATTTTATGGAGAAAAGTGCAAATGTTCTCCTTTAAAGAAAAAAAATGCAGGAAATGGTGGGTTTCCCCTTGCAGGGTGGCAGTGTTCCAACTTGGAAAGGGCTGGGGGGATGGGAGGAGGGCAATCGGCAAGGGGCACCACGTGCATGTGCACACGCACACGTGGCAGCCAGGCAGCATGGAGAGCAGCTCCTGCAGCTCCCTACAGGTAAATCGGGGGGGGGGGAGGTGGAGGGGATTGAGGCACCCATAGCGAGGGAGGAAGGGAGGGAGTTGGGCAGGGCTTGGAATGCTGCCCAGCCGGGGTGGGGCCTGGGGCTTAGGGCTCAGGGCCAGGGCAGGAATGTGTGACCACAGGGCCCAGGCAGGGAGTGGGACAGAGCTGCAGGTGGCTCATCCAGGGGGCAGCAGGAGGCCTGGCTCCCCACCACTGCATGCACTCCTGTGGGAGCATGAGGGGCATCTGCCCCCAGATTTGTGCACAGAGTGGGGGCACATGTAAGCTGCCCACTGTGCGCTCAGGGCTTCCCACCCTCCCCTCCTCCCCTGGGGGCCTCTGTGGCTCATCAGGTGGGACCCAGTACAGCAGGGCAGAACAGAGCTGGGAAGCTTGGTGTTACCACCGGGAGCCCCATGCTACCATGGGGAGGTGCCCCCTGTGTGCCTGGCAGACGTAGGGATGACAATGTGCAATTGTGCCCCCTGCTGCTACTAAGGGGGAGCTGGGCTCAGCATTCTGCTCCAGCCACAGCAGCCACTGCCTTCCATGTGTGGCAGCCAGGGCTAAGGCATTGCTGGTGGGGAGGGGCCTGTGGACCTCACTCCCTGGGTCTGTAGCCCTGATAGCTGGGGCCCCCTCCAGCAGCACCGGGGGGGGGTGGTGGAGGGCTGTGGGTGGGGAGTGAGGGGCACTGGCAGGGCCCGGAATGCTGTGGGTCAGGAGTGAGGGGCATCAGCAGGGCTGAGGGGCTGTGGTTTGGGAGTGAGGGGCAATGGCATGGACAGGGCACCAGCATATCAGGGCTGCTCAGTGCCACAAAATAGTGTGCAGAGACAGCTGCATCTGGACCTTCATCCTAGTGAGCCAAGCGAACAGTGGGAGCAATGATTTTCCATGATAAAAAAACCCCAAAATCAAGAACCAAATTGATTTTAGAATTCATTTTATAGTGATTGAGACAGTTGTAAGCTTTCAAATTGCTTAAAAATTGTAAATGTAGCAATAAAACATTGTGTTCACATGGTACCTGTATATATAGTGGAGTTTCATTTTAACCGTGGAAAAACACAGATTTTGGGTTTTAATCAGAGAATTTGTGATTTTTAAACAGATTAAGCCAAGATTTCTGTTTTGAGATTATTTTTTAAAATCAGGTGGGTTTGTATACTCAAGGGGCCCTTCTACACAAGACATTTTACTGTGAATTAGTGTAGTTTACTGCGCAGTAAGCATGTGCATCTACATATGTATATGCTTACTGTGTAGTAAATGCTAATCATGAGTAAACCTGCTAACTGCAAATGCAAGTAGCAAATTTACTCGAAAGTAGTTACTGCACAGTAGCACTCATTTAAACACCTGATTGGGAACAAATCTGCTACCGGGCAGCCAGCCACCAGGGGGTGGAAGATTGCTCCTTGCCCTTGGGAGCTGCCTACTCCCAGGGTGGGCTCTGCCACTAGAGCCCAGGTGGGGACTATGTCCCTCTGCCTCAGCCACAGGGAGCTCCTACCTCCCCCTCTGAGATCGCAATGATTGCAAGATCCCAGTAGCACATTTGCACTTTTTTAGTGACGCTTAATGCTCAGTAGACTATTTTACTGTACATTAGTGTAACGTCTTGGTTTTTTTATGTGATGCTTTAATGCACAGTAAAATAGTCTACTGTGTATTAAAGTGCATATGTAGATGTGCCCTGTGTGTTCCCATCCACTGCCATTTGGGGCCACTAGGAGTCTCATGTGGGTAGGTAAAGAATTTCAAAAAGACTAATATGCCGTGCATGGGGCAAGTCATAACACGAACTAAAGAGAAGTATCTCATGCTTCAATGGGAACAAGTCTTGCCAGACTTGTTCAGTGAACAGATACTGGATCAGTTCCTGTGCTTTCATTAAGGAAATTGGTGGACCGGGAAATCATTAACTCAGTTACCTGATTGCATTCTGAATACTACTGCTTGCAAGAGAGGGCATTTGCTTTATATTTCCAGATGCTAGACCTGTAGGCAAAGCTGGCCAATATAAAATAGGACACAAGATAGTTCAGAAACTAGGCCCCCTTCAAATGATGATGCCACTCTGCTGCCTTTATTAATGGCAGCAGAGATGAAGTTTTTTCCCCCCAATTAATATGGGAAAAAAGGCCTCTTGTCTTATAGTCACAAAAAGGAAATCTTACTAAATACATTGTCTGTCATTAAACTGCTGTCAAAAACAGCATGTTCTCAGCAACAGAAACCAACTATGATGTTAATTAAATACAGCCAACACTGAGCATCACTACACATGGCTACACTGGGCAGACATGTTAATGAGAACTTTTTTTTTTTAATTAATATAGTTTGTGTTCCAGGTGAAATTAGCCAAATCAGTTCCAAATCATATCAATTGAGCAAAACTCAATTGCTCCAAAAAACATATCAACTGAGCAGGCAGAACTCAATCATTCTAAACACCATGTATGGAACTACAACCAGCAAGTATCCTCTGGCTTAGGCTCTCACCTTGGGACTTCAAATATTCCCAAATCCATTGGCAGGCATCCTACGTGCAGGCCCAAGCCTGGAGGTCTTGGGATTCAGATGCCCCTACTTGATCTCATCCCACAAGAGGACTAGACACTTGATCTGAGCCAAAAGGCAGGTGCTAATGGAAACTTAATTTTTTTTTTTTTTAAGGAAAACATTTTGTGTCCCAGGTCAAGTTAGCCAGATCAGGTCCAAATCCATTTGAATCATCCAAGAACCTTAACACAAGAATAGGTTAATGTAGCCCATCTGAATAAAAAATATGGTAGTGCCCATAAGTGCAGTCCCCCTCACCACCACAACTCTTTCTCAAGTCATGGTGTGCCATGACAGTGCATGCAGTTTACCCGGAATTCCTCTATTCCCCTCCTCTCCCACCAAACGTCTCTCAGCCTGGTACATATGATTAGTGTGGCCCCCCTCCATGAGGTGAAGCTGGACCAGGTTGTCATATGCCTCATTTGCATATTAATTTTTGGAGCATCCTAGGTCTCATAACAAGAACATCCAGTTCTAGCTGTGAGTGGTTGTCAATTAGCACATGGATTTTTTGTCGGGGTATCTGGAGTGTGTATATATACTGAGCAGTGATGGGTGAGCTGTGGAGTCACTGTGGTTTCAAATGCTGTTGACTCTGGTGGGGCCCAGCTCAATGAACTGTATGCTAAATCATAAGTTTTTGGCTTTGGACTAATATCATGCATAGTTTGTACTACACATAAGTGGGTGTGTGTACATGTGTGCTTTACTTCATATTAGACTAATCTAATGCACAGTAAAGAGTCACCATCTCCATGGGTGCAGCAGTTACTGCACTGATTAAGGTAAAGCATTGTTGGCTAGTACCAACAGATATAGGTACTAGCTAACAAGCGCTTTACGTTGATGTGCCCAAATGCATGTGTAGATGCTAACCTAGGAGCAAATTGCTCCCGGTCAGCCCAGGCAGCAGGGGGCCACAACTGATGCTCAGCTTAGCCCTGAGCTCTGGGGGGTGGGGGAAAACCTGTCTCTGGGAGCAGTTCCAAGTGGCAGGGAGCTTGGGGCTGGGCAGGCAGGGCAGTAACAGCTTGGTGTCCCAGGTCCCCTGTTTCATGCCTCTGGGGGGCTTACCCTCCCACTGTTCTGGGTGCCTTGGAGCATCACAGCACAGGAAGGTGCTGTTAGAGGGGGAGTGGGTTACAGGCAGCCAGTGCAATAGAGGGAAACATTTGCCTGGCATTCTTCTCTGGATACCAAGGAACTGGGCAGCTGCAGCTGCCAGGGGGCTTCCTTTGCCTTTGCTCAGCTATTTCAGTCTGCTGTGTGCCCCTGAGGGGCAAGGGGTCCCTGCCTGGGGGGTGCTGCTTGCCCCACGGCTAGAGGAGGAGAGAGGGGAGGTGGGGAAGGCAAGGGGATCCTGGGGGAGGTACAGCTAGTGAAGGTGATTGTGGCTCCTGACAGGCTGTGGGGCAGCATGACGGCAAGCCTCCCAATGGTACAGAGCAGGGGCCATGGCTCCTTGTTGCTAGCCGGGGAGATCCAGCTGTCACTGGCCTGCCCTGCCCACCCAGGCCTAAGCTCCCTGTTACTCAGAGCTGCCTCTGCATCTGGGGACAGCTATTCCCCCACCCCCAGAGCTTGGGGCTGACTCCCATATACCTTGCCAGCCTTGTGCTCCCTGCAAGCCTGGGTTTGGCACCCTGGAGCTCCCCCTGGTTGCTGCAGGGGGACAGAGCAGGACAGGAGTAGCTCTGGAGTAAGCTGCTCCTATTGGGCTCAGTTTGCTCCCAACCTGGGTGCACGTGTAGACGTGTGCATGGGAGCAATTTAATGTGTCTGAATTAATGTTGCATTAATTTAATGTTGCATTAATTGCACATATAGATGTGCCCAGTAAGTGCAAACTACTGCTCAAAAGTTTATTAATGGAATACCAATGCTAAAACTTGTAGCAGTTCAAAAAAAGGTAACACATTAGTCCTGGATAAGTTAAGTGCATGGGTACTATATGCAAATTGCTACAGCTATGTTTAATTTTAAAGTTATTGTTTTCAAATTTGCTTCTCATTTCCATGTGCTCAGGGTGAGCAGTACCTGACACTAAGGAGATGGGGAGGGGGCTGCCAGGGGAAAAAGTTGGGGGAAGCAGAGTGCAAAGGACTGACCTCCCAGATATTTTTCACCCGGTGTAGTAGTGGGAGGGGGACAAATTCAAGGCTGGCCTCCAATAATTTTATTCTATATTTGGAAAATTATAACAGATGTATACATTTTCCATATATAGAATCTAATTGGGGGGCGGGGGTTGTCTTATAATCAGGGTTGTCTTCTATTCAAGTAAATATGGTACATTTGGGATGAGCCCTCTTCAGCAAATAATAGGCGTGTGAGTGAAACTGACACCATGGTTAAGATGGACGTGAAAGAATAGGTCCAACTGCAAAATTAGAAATAGTGATCTCTACAGTGAAAGATTTGGTAAGGCCTAGGTGTATTATGAGCAGAACTCAAAGTGAGTTCAATGCACTATATATGGGCTGAGCTTCTGAACACCAGATCAAGTGGGTTAGGATTAGCTCCATCAAGAGAAACATAATTAGGGCAGAAAATTTCTGTCCTCTCTCTCTTTTTGAGATACTGCTTTCAGTTGTGTGCAACAACTAGCTGTTATTTGACCCAATAAGATTTATAAGTTGTAAAATAATTTTCAAGTGATGCTGAGAATGTTTTTTTTTTAATTTAATAAAAGGGAATAACTAAAATAGGAAAAGTTGTCAGTTAAAGTTAATGAGGCAGGTCCTCAGGAAGTGCAACTAAGGCAGGAAATGTCTAGCATGATTACCTGTCAAGAATCATCCTTGAGAGAATGTTCCCAGCTGGCAGATTCTATGGAATACTACACTTTGATAGATGAGGAGAGGAGACTCAAAGGTATACTGCACAACTTTCAAAGCACTAAATTTAAATGTCACCCACACTGACATTCATAGCATACAAGTATAGTGAAGCTACTTATTTTTATAAAGGTATGAGCACAGAATATATTCCTATCAGAGAAATAATATAAACATACTCTACCACTACATCAAATAATATACAAAACCAACTCAAACACCTTCATCATGATGACAGAATGAAGCTTTTGAACCATTTCAGCTAATCCTAACACTTTTAAAAAATATTAAATATTCAGCTACATTTCTTTTCCTGTGTCTGATAATGTAAAATGTAAGGATGAAAACATCTTCTGACTTCTATGCATGCACCACAGTGAACTCTGTCCATACCTCAGAAGAGTCTATGCCGGAAGGTAAGCAGCTGAGCTACATTAGACCAGACTATTTGACCCACATCTGCAAGGTACAGCTGCTGCTGATCAGGTAGAGTTGTTTATAAAAAATAGTCCATTTCCCAATAGCCTGCTTTGGCAGCAAAATAAAAATCAACATGAAACAATTATAATTTAAAAAAAGACATGTTATTCACTAGGTTCTGGTCTTTTAGTCTAAGTTACAATTTAATTTGTGAAATGGTGCCTAATAAAGTGAGCAAATATTTTCTTTAACGGGGCTTTGCTTCATTTGGTTCTGAACAATAATGCCTTTCAACACCCTCAAATCTTATATTTTAAAACCTTACAGTGTAGGGTACTTAATTAAAAACTGTGCAAGTTGCTATATTTTTCTGTAATGGAGACTATACTATGAATTCCAAATGGGGCAATCAAAGCCCCCCCCTGAAGAAAACATTTGCTTAGTTTTTTAGGCAGCATTTCACATACTACTCAGACTAACTCAGACTAAAAGCCAAGGACCAGGTGAATAACATGTATTTTTTTTTAAACTGTAATGGGTACCTGTTAATGGAACAACCCCACTGACACGAATTTAAGTTATATTCTACTATTTAACCCATAATTCAACTACATCATCATAAAACAAAAGTTGTCTGCCCATTATCCTCATCTCACATGCCCATTAAAGGAAAATAAAGAAGAAAATCTTTGGGTGTACATTCCCTTTCTAAACTACGATTTTCATTTTTTGAATGGTATATAAATCCTAACACGAAGACTTTCTAAACACTGAAGAGCCTGAATTTGATATAGTAAGAGACAAGAAATTAACAACAACAAAAAAAGATGAACAAGTTGATCAGAGAAAAAGAAGATAAATTTATTTAAAACTTACCAAGTAAAAAAACTAAAAGGCCATCAGATTTAAATGATTTCCAAGGTACAATTAACAACATTAATTTAAATCATTACAAAAATAACTTAAGAGGAACAATGCTTTTATGTCAGTCATATCACATTATAAACAATACGGTTCTTTTCTAAGACTCATCATCTCCTGTCAACGTTTATTCTACATGACATTAAGTTGCTTTGCTTAAGAGTAATGAGTTCATGAATCAAAATCTATTACTTGTTTATTAATTAGGGTCAAATTCTACTTCTGTTAGCAAAGGCTACAGGAAATATTCTTGATTCTGTCTTTAATTTGCAATAATTATGACCTGGAAGATAAATAAAAGGATTATGGCATCTACCAAAGGTAGCCACCATACCAAGGATACAGTAAGGAGCGGCAGATCCGGTTTGCCACTCCAGTTGGTGTCTGGGATCAGCACAGCCTTAGAATATGAAATTACCACATCTCGAGCTTTGCTACTTTCTATTTCCTGTAATCCTATGCAGAATGCTAAAATGGAGCTTTGCTCAAAAATTATAACCATATTTTTCCATGACTAGGCAATTCAGAAGGTGACACCCTCACTTTTGCTTAACTTCCTTTCCCCTGGTAAAACGGCAAATGTGGTGGTAAATGAGTACACATAATCAAGCATGGAGGCTGCTCCAACATGCTGTAATTACAGTGTATCAGAGCAGATTTGATTAATCGAATCTTCTGGAACATGGGAATTACTGCCTTACAGGATCCCCCTGCGTCTTGTGTATCAGTGTCCCTGTGCTTCAAAATTGCAGCAGGAGCGCTTTATCTAAAGCTCATTTGACAAGCTTTAGATAAAGTGCCCCTGCTGCCATTTTGAAGCGTGGGCACTTTAATTACGGCAGCTCTGACAGCTGCTCTAATTAAAGCCCCCCACTCTATCTCAGAGCACATGTATAAAAACCCACTTCTGACAGAGATGATTTCTCTAATGTTGCCCTGTGGAGACTCCCGTAAGACTGCTTTCTAAGGACCGCTTCTCAAACCCTGTCTTAGACGCGTGCCAAAGAGGCCTACAGAACGCTGTTAAGATTCTGGGCAGTGCTGAGAAGCTGCTACAATTTGCAAAAGAAAATATGAGTAATAATTTGCAACGTGTGTAACCCTCAATTGTACCAAGCCCAGACAAAGCACTTTTGCCTGGGCTGGGAACAATGTAGCATTTAGCATTTCTACCTCTTCCTACAATACACTAGATTAAAGCGGTAGAGACTCAACTCTGTGACTCCCTTTCTGATGTATTATGATAGGGTGATACTGGCAAAGAATTTTAAATCATTAGATACAAATCCAATTTTCTTCCAGATGCTATATAATAGGCTAAAAGGGTGTGTACAGAAGTTGCTTTTTCCCCCATTGAAAGTGCTTTATTGCTGTAACTAAACAGACGTGTGGCTTTACAGCACTATAAAAATGGGTACAGTGCTATAAATTACCCCTTGTTAAATGAGGTATCAAATTTGAAGTGCTGTATTTTACAACACTTGAGCAACATACAGCGCTTTAAATAATTTCTTTATGCTGGTCAAATTTCTGGTCAAATAGGAGGCTGTGGAGTGCCCTTTGCCTCCTAGCCTGGAAAGTTCAGGGAGACCCAAAGACTCCCTCCACCAAACACTGCACTTCTGTCATGTTTAAGAGTGCTGTAACTTTATAGTGCTATAAACAGTACTCTAATTTGCAGCATTGTAAAGCAAGCACAGAGCACTTTTGTACACACCCAATGTGAATATACTCTCTTCGTGAAACCCTTTCTTCTATTTTAGCAATGTTTGGGTCCAAAGTTGTGGTAATAATAAGGGGTATTTGGACTGTTTAGGGTTCAAGCGTATAATGAAAAAGCTTGTAAATAACAAAACTGCCACGGGGACTTTGGGCCTCAAAATTATATCTGGTCACTCCCTAAAAGGCCTCAAATGTTACAGGCCTGCCAGCCCCAGCATTTCAAACGTCGCTTCCCACACATACCCAACTGCCATGGGATGTTTAGTATGCAGCATCCCATCCTACCACTCTTCAAACACAGTTTGCCTTTTTAAAGCTCCTCTGAGATGCTACTTGCTGCATTTTCTCCCCTGCCCCACCCTTAATCTTGCAGGTCTTGTCCTTATTCTCTTTTCTTACTTTGTCTGGCTGAAAACAAGGGCTGAGAGAAAAGACCTGGCTCATCCCGCAGATAGTTCTTTAATTCTGGACAGCAACTCTTGTAATCATGCCCTCACTGTATATGTAAGATTTTTTTAAACAAATAACAGCAAGGATGAAGGTAATAGGAAAAACTATTTGTTCTATTCCTTTAGCAGGCAGCACATATCATTCACCACAATTTTTCTAGCTCAATCTGCAGCAGTAGTATAGGAGATGGAGAAGAATAATTGAGACAAGAAGAATCAAGCTTACTTCACTGTAAAAAATGCGCGCACACTGTTTGTGACAAAGAAAAATAATGGATCAAGGGACTAGAGGACACAATTTGGAAACACCTGAAGTATGTTTCGGGAGAAGTACCTATTGCCTCTGTTTAAAGCACTAAAGTCTCTTCTGAGCATTAACTAGTTTGGTTATAATGCTCAGATACCAGGGTAATGGGATTACTATGAATCTACAGTCCACGCACACACACACACACACACACACACACACACGTATGTATGTATGTATGTATAATACATGGAAAGAGAACAAAGAAAGACCATAGCTGCTGGCACTGCATCTCAATTAAGATGCAGCCACGTGAGTTGAGGATGGGGGTGGCGAGGTGATTCTAAGTGTCACCTTTGTTGGGGGACACAAAAACAGCTGTTGCTGCAGCAGTGGCTGATCATGCTGCTGCAGTCATCACAGCAGGAGCCAGCACTGCTCAGGGAACCATGCAGCTACCCTGGGCATGGAGCTACACCTCTGCAGCTACGTTAGCAGTCTACTCGAATACTGTTCAAAACCAAAGGAGCGGATGTAAAAGATAACAACCCTTGCAGCTCCTAAGAGGACGGATAGAATAGTGGCCAACATTCAAGCTGTGAAAAGCTGGCAAAGCAGCAGCTAACTTTTCTGTCCATTCTTTAAGCATCTGAAATGCTCCATGGAGACCAGCAGAGCAAAACAATGAATTTGAAGACTAAGATTTGAACATTTAGGGTAATCAGTGTTATGTCCTTTGGTAACTCAGACAGAAAACTTTTATCTGTGGGGGTGGGGGGAGGGTGAGACGGGACATAGAGAGGAGAACATTAAACTAAAAAACACAATAGACAAAAGAGGTCTAATTTCTGCAATCCTCACTTAGGCCTCATACAGACATTTAGTTTTTTTCTGGGGGAGTTGCTGCTCTTTCCAGAGAAACCAGGAATATACAGACATTCAGGGTATGTCCCCACATGCAGGGGCATGCACTTGCAGCAACACAAATACTAGCGGCACAAACTTGTGCCTCTACTTTTTGTCACAGTGCATACCCTGAACATGCACTTTGGTGTGGAGCAAATTACCCCATTTCAGGGAAACTGTCCTTTCCCTGCACCTCCTGGCTACCAGCATGCTGGAAGAGCCAGAGCATCTCTTAGAGGAAGACCAAGCCTCCATATCACTTCTCTTGCATGCACCATGCCACTTTTTTTTGCTTTTTTTTTTCTACTGGAATTCCCACTAGCAAAATTTCCCCTGTGCTACAAATTTGTAGTGTGGGGCACATTTTAACATTCCAGGTAGTTTGTGGTGCTGCAAAGAGGTTTGTGGCGCCACACACTGCTCGTGCCTGCACATTTGGATGCAGCCTCAGGCTTTTTCTCTCTGAGTAAAAATGGCCACTCCAAGAGAAAAATAATCTGGGAACAATCGGGGTTATATCACTCCTGGGAGAGTTTCTCATGGGAAAGTGAATGTCTGTACATGCGGTGACCCCTCTCTAGAATCTCCTCTTCCTGCCAGGGAGACAGTGTGTCACTCACTGGACTCTGCCACTCCAGCAGGGAGCAGAACACTCCCCCTTCACAATCCCCACACTGTGCTGCAGGGAAACACAAGCTGACCACGGGCAATCTGAGTCAGGCAATCAGGGCTGTCCTATGCACTGCTGCCATCTGTTGCCAGGCAAACTAAGGAAGATTGCAGAGCATGCTGAGATCTGTGCACCCCTCCGCACAACTGCACAGTGTTATCACTGCAAGCTTTCAGGGCCTCAGCACTCAAAATTTGTAAACGTAACTCTGGATAAA
This sequence comes from Alligator mississippiensis, assembly GCF_030867095.1. NCBI lineage: Eukaryota > Metazoa > Chordata > Crocodylia > Alligatoridae > Alligator > Alligator mississippiensis. The sequence continues at coordinate 41,545,155 of NC_081836.1, read as the reverse complement.
TTTTTCTACTGCGAGTACAAATCTAGGAGAATTCTCCCAGATTGTTCAGATGTGCATATGCAGGCTTTAGTTCAGTTAAAACAACATGGAAACCGGTAGAAATTTTGCCCAAGGAAATACTAAAACCCTGATTCTTCAGTGAGGGATTATGCAAGGGATTACTTATGTGCATCCCCAATTCTTAATGATTTTATTTATAATTTTTCTTACAATAGTATTTTTCTCTCATTGTGCATTTTACCAATTTTGTCAGCAATAAACAGACAATTTACTATACATTAAGAATCTAGTAGGCAACAGATCATGGGTGTCTGGTGCCTCTGGTGCCATGTGTCCCCCTGACACCAGTCAGTGACTCGTGGGCTGGGGGAGGGGTTCCCTGGCACCCAATCCCGCTGGCCAGGGAGGACAGATTTCACCATGAGTAAAAGCGGTTGTGCCGCTTCTGGAACTCTGGCGGCCATTTCTGGAAGTGGCCCAGCTGGTGCTCTCGGGGGGGCACTGGTGTTCCCTCCTGCCCCCCACCCACTGGCTAAACAGGGAGCGTAGCCTGGCAGGGGGTGCACTGCCACTCTCAGGGAGTGCACGTTGCACCCGCTATGCATTGCCTCTGCAATAGATAGTGGTGTCCATGACACTTAGAGCATATCTATACTACAAATATACTGTACAATGTAGTGGTGTGCTTATCAGTTAGCTTGCTACATCCCCATGTGAATGTGGCTATACTGTGTCAGACTGGGAAGGTAGCACACATGGCAGAGCAGCATTTTTAAATATGCTAGTGCCTGGCAAGCAGGTTTGTGTTGCCCTTACAGAGTTCAGAGACAAATTGGTACTAAACATATTTATCCTTATAACATTCCCTATTCCTGGAGTTAAACATTGTACAAATTTAAAAAAATGCATTTAATTATTTTAATAGAACTTGTTTACAGATGACTAGGCAAAAGCAGTGAGAACTAATTCACTTTGACTGTTCTGTCTGCAATGCTGACAAAAATAGAATTAGTACTTCTCAATATAGTCTGGAAAGTAAGGGGAAAAAGACTTAAATGAACATAAGCACAATATGCTAGCAGCACATGCTGTCTTCTCATTATAACAATTTGATATTTTCAAGTTTAGAGAAAGGAATTCCTTTTACAGGAAAGATTTTTTTTTGTTCGCTTTGTTGTAGGAAACATGTTCAATCTCATATTTGATAACATATTTTATTTTAGTTTGGAAGATTTGTGTTTAAAATACCCATATCTGTCTTACACTCTTGGTATCCAGGACATGTACTCCATTAGATCATCTGTTGTAATTATTTGTTAATGGCTAGTAATCAAAATACTGGAAGAATGTAATATACACTTTGGCCCAGCGCATCTCCAAAATCTTGGCAGTTTTCTGGGCCACACAAGCCTACACAGGAGAGGAGGACAATCTTGGCAACATGGTTTCAATTCAGCAGAATGGCAATAATGCCGTTGAAGCCTTAAAAGAACACATGGGAATTCCCTATCTTCCATTTTCCATAAATGACTGCATATTCCCACTGAGTGTTATGCTACAACAGGAAAATTGAAGAATTCCATAATTTTGGTGAATGTAATGCTAGGTATGAGATGGAGCAGACTAAATTGTATCTAAAGAACATTTGAGACTCATATTCTCTGCATAATGGAATAATACCATAGTCTTTTTATTTAAATTAAAGGTGTCCTATTGACATTGACTTTAACTTCTCAGAGGAACGCAATTAGTTTATATGATTATTATAAATTATAAAAACTACATTTTTCTCTTGAACTTTTTTTGTCTCTCTCATTGCCAAATTTAGCCAAAAATTTCATGTCTGACAAAAGTGTACAAATTAATACACAGAACATGTAAAAACTGTTTCAGGCTCAAAGCATCAGTTCTTGAGACCTTCCAATGAGTACAGCATGAAGAAATACATTCTACTGGAGTCCTATTCATCACAGATTCCTTTGTTATGTACAATTCGCTAATCTACCATAGACCCCCAGAGAGTATAAAAGTCCAAAAAATTGGGGAGTAGTCATCTGGAAAATAGACTTCTCCTGCACAAATGAGTAAACTCTACCTACTCATTAAAATTAGTATAGTGTAAATCTCTTGGTGCATAAATTACATCTACCCAAGGACAAGAAACTTATTCATCTATTTACTGTGATATTCATTAAGGGAATACCTTCCAAATCACTGTCTCTCTCTTCAGGCATAAACACTTCCTGCTTGCTCACTTCTTTCCAAAAGGAGGACCTCAAGTGTAATAGCCTTAGTCATTTCAGAGTCACATATACACACCTGTAGATTACAGTTCCTACTTTCAGAAGTTCAGATCTTTCTATTACCCTCTCTCAACTTCAGATTTAATAGTTGACCTAGTTCTACCTAATGTGAAGCTTCATTCCAGCAAGTGGATACGTCACAAATGCCCCCTTTCAAGAGTTTAATAAAAACTGTGGCACATATAATGTGCTTCCTTTATTTTCTGGCAGTGATTTTAAAGTACAGTACAAAAGGTTTTCTTATGACATGAAAGCAGCATCTAATTAATATATCTAATTAATTGTAGTACTTAAAGTATGTACTGTGTGAGTGTGCTTTGCTACATACAGTAACATATGTGTTTCCCAAATTCCAGCATAACACTGTTAGTTCTCTACGGTACATGTACTTACGAACTTCCAAAAAGTTCCTAAACATTTAAATGTTCTTAAAACTTGGCACAGTTTTTTTTCCTTCGACTCTTCAAGTCCAAATCTTGTTTAGTGGAGGGAGGGTTGTGGAGTGGCAGGATTTGTATTCAAATTAAATATAGAAAAAGAGAAATAGAATATTAAGTCATTGCCAATAACTGCAAAGGATGATGGATTCTTGAAAACTGTGCAGTCACCAGGAGAATTTAAGGTATTCCAGACCCAATCCCACAAAGAAATTGATCATGCCAGGGATGCTGACATGACACAAACTTTAATCATGTGAATAATCTGCTTGGCACAACTAACCTTAAACAGGATGACCCAGCGTATGGATAGGCATTCGTCTGAAGTGCTAAGTATTTCTGGGAAATATGCAGTGCCACAACACATAAGAGGAAGTGCAAGTGCAGTCATTCAAGCCTATACAGCCTGTTTATCCAGAGCGCTATAGAGCAAAGCAACAACATGTAGTGCCAGCACTCTGAATCAAAGTGGGCAGTGTACAGTGATACCAGCATACTTTGCAGGAGGCCCCATCTGAGGAAGTTCCCGAGGACAGCCAAGTGATTGGCTGGACATCTGAAGAACTACACACACCAGGGACTTACCCCTGCCCTTCACAATGGGATTGCAGAGCCACAGTCCACTTGTTCAGTCTACACTGCCACCTCCACTTGCACTTTCACTTCCAGCCTGCAATGGATCCCTGCTGCCCACATGCCCTGCAGCTCTGATCCAAGCAACACAGGAAGGTCCAGAGCATGCTGTACTCCTACTGGTGCAGAGTCAAGGCCTGCCATTGCGTCTTCAGAGATCCTGTTTAGCACCATGTACAGCCCTGCAGACACTGCTTAGGCCCCACCCATGCAGTCTCCGGTTTGCCCACCAGTGTGCCATAGGCAAGTCCACAGTGGAAGAGCTTGAGGGATCCTTGGATGTCCAGAGGACAGTAATTCATCCATCCTTTCAACCCACTGGGGTCATTGGCTGTGGGAGGGCTCTGATACAGGCTCCACTTCAGGAGCTGCAGGGACTCCCCTTCACCCCAGCCACGGCCATTATGAATTACAGCAGCAAGACATCACACTGGACACATCTGCATCTGCCAGCTGCACTGCCTGTCGGAGTGCCACCTGCAGGGCTCTGGTACTGCCTTTGACTCAGAAGAGCTGCTCCCTTTCACCCCAGCCATGACATTTACCACTTGTTAAAGCCAAGAGCTGCCTTTTTTGTAAAGTACCTCAAAACAAGCTCAACCACTCGTGAATTCCTGCTCTGTGCCCTTCCTTTGCTTGGAAATAATGCCAGAGATGCTGACATGACAGGAACACATATTTTTGCACAGCAGGAGGTGAATTCCTGCTGTGATTTTTGGGCAGGGAGGATTTTATCCTATTAACAAAGGCAGAGAGGCCTGACTAGTAACTCTGTGCAGTAACCCATGAGCCCAACTCCACCTCCCTGCAGCAGGAGAGTTTGGTGTAATATCTAGACTCCTTGCAGCCATGGAGGTGGGGGAGCACAAGGAGCAGAACCTCCTGGGATGCTGGAGGGCCGAGGCATGCCCTATTGCACTATATATGACTGTGTAGGCATTGCCTGTGGTGTGAAAATTGTTGCACTGCTGAGAAGTTGCTGTTGAAAAAAGCAAATATTCTGTCATGGAATTACTATGTTTTCCCATGACAAACTGCTTGAATACCTGTACGCTCGCTTTTTGCAGTACTAAAAGGAAGTATCTCTTACTACAAATGTAATGCCTGTGTCCATGGCTTCATATGCTTAATGTTAAGCATGGGACTTCATACTTTGCTGGAGTGGGGCCATTATTTCCAGAAACAAAGTCCAATTCAATGTTCAAAGATCATCAAAATCCTCACAAAGTCTGAAGACATGAAACACAACAGTAAAAAAGAACACCTGGACTGTTAAAACCTGAGATGAAAACCAGCATGGAAAGGTTAATTGTACCCAATGACACATGTCCCAAAGAATTTCATATCTAAGGAAAGTGGGATAGATTAACTTCAAACAAGACCTCTATACATTCTCTTTAACCCTCCTGTGGAAATTACTGTTACATTTATTAATAGAAACAAGATTGGAAAAATGATGAAATGGTGCAGGGTTTGAACCAAAAATGGCCTAAGTTTAACATGGACAGCACAGCTGCAGAGTACCATAATTTCTTGCATATAATATGCCCCAAAATAAAATACATACCTTCAGTAAGTAACAGAGTAGCAGCAGCTATCAGCAGCTTAAGCTGAGCCTGCTTATTTTTCTGTTCCCTGTAAACCATTTGCAAATTTTGCATTCACTTTTGCCCAGCAGCAGAAACCAATTGTACCATATTTCTCTCATATAATGTTCATTACAGCTGCCACTAGCCAGTTTTTGGGGAAAATGTATGTTGTATGTGATAAAATGTAGTATTAACTATAATATATGAAAACTAAAGTAGAATGCAGAAATTTAAGGCTGTATTTATACCTAGGTTCAGATTCATATATCACCAGCCACAGTAGCCCCATGAATGGCAGTATATAGTACAGACAAGGATTAGTACTAGGTTATAAGGCAGAAAAATAAAAAACTCTGGGTTGGTCTGAGCCTTGTTTACACTATGGTTTGCAGTCTATTTAAGCTGAAGTCATCTAAAATATGTGTATATTCACAAGACTTAAAAGTTTTGAATCTTGATGTAAAAGGTTTTCTTAATTACTTAGAAAAAACTAATGCCTCTGGAAAAAGGGAAACTCAGAAATTCCTATGGGGTTGAACCATTTTTCCTATGTGATAAAATAATTCTGTTTCCTATAAGAATTTCACAGGGATCAGCTGCTTCTCAGATTTCTTCCCAGCAATGAAAGTAAGAAAAATTAAATTTTGAAAACTAATTGTGGACAGAGGACTTGGGAATCCATTTCATATCTAGCAAAAGATGGAATTATTATTGATGTTACTGATCACATATATTCATATTACTGGGCAATCATATTACTGAGCATTATCAAAGCCACTACTCAAAGCATAAATTTTGGCATAAAAGCTAATCCAAATCTGAAACAGGAATGATTACATAAGACATTTAACTTCTCTGCTTTCATCCTTTTTGTGCAAGGCATTACTCTGTGTTATAGGCAACACAGTGTTCTTGCATCCAGTATATTCTTGGTATTAGAGTGAGTCTGTGTAAGTGCTTGCTATTTCATCAGTTAGAAGCTATTAAGTTAGCACAGTAGAAAATCAGAACATTATTTGTTGCAGAACCATCTGTTTCAACCATTTCCCAGGTATTTTCCATCTTCCTGCCACTACCAAAAACTGTGGATCCTGGGCCCATCTACATGTGCATTAAGGCACTTTTTCTAATGCACATTAAATGTAGTACCGCCAATGTGAGGTACTAAAGAAATGTGCGTTAGGCTACCTTAATGCACCGTAACTAATGCACAGAGTTTTAAAATTATGCTTAATGTACAGTAACCTATTTTACTGTGCATTAGCACAATCACATGTTTTTTTATGTGACACTTTAATGCGCAGTAAAATAGACTACTCTGAATTAAAGCACACATATAGATGCACCCTCTGACACCTAATAATTGGTTTTTGGCAGAATAGTCCCATAACTAAAATGACCTGATTAATTTTAATGATAGACTATACAGTTTTACAATAACATTTTTCTTCCATTCTTGGATTATAACTGTCTTTGTTTGACCTCCTTATAATAAGAGAGTTGAAAAGCTTTGGATGTTATTAATAACTATAATTTCTCATTTTAGTTTGTGCAACCTGCAAAATGCTGAATTTCCTGGATGGGTACTCAAGTTGTGTACATGACTTTTTTACATAAAAAGAAACATTTTCCAAAAATAGTGCCCTCCTAACTTATGTGAAGGTCCATGTACTACAGGCTGAAGTCCACATAGTAGCACTTAGTTCCTTTAACACTCTCCATTCTGCCTGCAAAGGCTGAAAGCAGTTTGCCAAAGCATGGGAGGGATACATATTGGTTGGCATGATTTACAAGATAATTAGAAATAGTTGGGTACAGTGGAAGGATCCCAGGGATTGGTGAGTGTGTGGCACAGATAGGAAGAGATTAGGACTGCCCTTCACAAACAAATTTTGCCCATATCTTTCCAAGAAAACTGATAAAACGTGCATTTATATGTAGAAAGTAAATAACTAATTTTAGGAAAAATCTCTATAGAAACCTGTTAAGGACTGTGTAATTTAAATCTCTCAACACTGGTGGGAACTCATTCTGAACAATACCTTTTTGCACATTAGGATATTAACTGTTTTAGCGAGAACTTATTCTTTTATTTCTATCCTGTAACTTCCAAAAACTATATTGCATGCACAGCTTTCCTCTGCCCACTTCTAAAAATACAGTGAATGACAGTAATGTATAGTGCATGCATTGTGGGGGACTTTGGGAATTACTGAACTTTCATTAAAGACATCCTGAAAATTTGGACTAAATAAATGTCACTGAGCATGGAAGAGCACTATTATCACAGTGAGATAAAGTTTACCTATACCACACAAACAAAAATGCTTCAGGTAACAAAATCCCATAGATATTGCATAAAAATTGGATTATTTTTTAGTAAATATAGGTACTTGATTTGGAGAAGTGAATGCTTTCTGCATCCTCTGTGTAACTCAAAGAATCACTCTTTCCCACTCCACCTGAATTAGCATAGATTCCTGAAAATAGCATTACAGTGTTACTTGAGGATTAGTTCTCTGTTGTTTTTCTCTGAAACTTGTTAAGCTTATAGACTGCTTTTTCTAACTATCTGTGTTGCAAACTCCGCCTGGGATCCAGCAGTTAATCTATATTCGTTTTTTCTGGTTCAAACTTCAACACCAATAAAGATTTTACAAACATAACTTAGGGTCTTGTTACGTGTTAATTTTGGGCAGCTCCTGGAGCTCTTAACCCCTGGATTTACCTTAACCTTCAGGGCTAGGGACAGAAGTTACACATAAACCAGTTTAAGTGATCAGAAACTGGTTTTAATTTTGTAATGAAACAGAATTCAGTGCACATAAGACAGTTTCAAAATGGCTGAAACTGGGTTAAGATAAACCTAGTTGAATATAGGATCAGCCTTAACTGATTTGGGTCAACCTGGTTTATGAAACTTCTGTCCTAGACCCCTTCCTGATTCAAGTTAAATCACAATCCCCCAGCATCTTTCCAGCCCTGGGCTGGGCTATCTGCTCCAGCAGAGAAGGGTTGGGGGTGGGGAGGAAGGGACTGCCCTATCCAGGCAAACCCTGGCTGGGGTCTGGGGCTAGAGGGGTGGAAAGAGGGGTTAAACTTCTCTTCCTCCAAGTACAGAGCTGCCCGTACTGCCCCTGTGACTGTGGACTACAAATCCCAGAGCACCTGGAAGCAGGAAGAGGAAGTAATGAGTAGCCCTGCAGAGTCCTGCTGATGTGAGTCTGAACTATAAATCCCAGAGACCTCAAGGGCAGCAGAAAGAGGAAGCAAATACACAGCCTTAAACACACATGCTGGCTACATGCCAGAGAGCTGTGCTCTAGCACCTCCCAGCTTCTGGGCTGAGCCACTGCAGGTATGTGGATGCATTTCCTAAATCAAAAGGGAATGTCTGTCCAGTTGTTTCTCAGCTAATTTCTGCAGTTTAGACTAACCTGGACAGACTGAATCAATTCAGCCTCAGGCTTTTTGACTGGCTGTAATTAGCCTAAGTGGTTTAAGGCACTTATTATGTGGCTCAGAGTTACACCTTTCCAGAGCAGGATTATATCTTGATCTGTGTAACCCAGCTCCTGTTCCATTAAGGAATGACCACTCCCCACATATGTGCCACTCAGGTTGAAGGAATGACTGCGAGCTAGCACTAAGCCAATCAACATGTGTGCAGTTCACAGTGTAGCAAGTAACAAGGCCCTTAATTAACAATTCTACTGATGACGCACAAGCCAAAATAGAATCCAGCTCATTCCCTCATAGCTGTTATTACTGCAGGGCAAACACAGGTAAAACATGTGAACAGATCTGTTAAAAGTGTATCACAATGCAGTTATTCTGTTGTTCTTAACTGCAAACT